>NC_136429.1:131231491-133663991 GCF_052849685.1 Lactuca virosa
GATGTTTTGCAATAAAAAGATATATAATTGATCTTTGTCATTCCATAATTTAACTCAATTCAATGGTATTCTATTAAAAGAATTTAAGAGAAAATGAAAATGTATTTGTTTTGTTTAAAACTACATCATTTAAAATGTTCTATACCTAAGCTTAGGGACATAACAACCACATATTCACTTTTTTCTATATATATATATATATATATATATATATATATATATATATATATATATATATATATATATATATATATATATATATATGCTGGTGTGTGTCTTGGTTAAATTGAAAAAGCTTTTCTTGTTTAAATGGTGTTAAAGAAGTATAAGTTGTCGTTTGTAGGCATTTATGATGGTGACTGGTAAAGTAATATGGAAATCAACAAATTATTGAAACCGTCCAAGTAATTTCATAAAATTGCATGTTTGGTATCTAACTTTTTTGTTTTGCACTCGTCCCGTTCCTATAGTTTTGTTTTGTTCGAGTCTCCGTCCCAGACCAACATGAAAAGACTCTTTCACTCTTTTTGATTTATTATTTACTCTTTTTTATTATTTATTTACTTAGTTATTATTTAATTAAACAATTAAATTGAAGTTAAATTATCCAACCCTACATTCAATCTACAACCTCACCCACCGTCTCATCCCATCCTTCTCTCTCTCTCTCTCTCTCTCTCTCTAATACCAGATGAAGAAAACCATCAATCAGTACCATCGGTCCACCGCTGCTGGAAACCACCCGTCGACACCAGAAACCAACGGACGATGCCAGAAACAATCAGACGACGCAGTTAACCACCAGACGACACCAGAAACCGTGGATCTTGACTTCAAAACAATCAAAATCAGTATCTCCACCCAAATCATCCCTGCTATGATCTCCCTTTCTCACCCCTGTAGCGTTATGCCTCCGGTACAACAGAGATCTTATTGACTTCATAAGACGCATATGAGAAGCTCAATGACCCAAATGTAAGCTTCGATTCAAAGAACATATATCTCATTTGACATATATAGATCTTGAGATTCCAAAAAAAAATAAAGATCTTGAGATATAATCTCAGTTATATATTTCTTATTTTTCATTTTAGCACTACAAATAATCCTATGACTGTATTTTGGCATAGCTATATGGTACCCCTGGGCCTTCTATGTGATATATATGGTATCAGAGCCATGTGTTTCATAAGATTATTTAACACTTATTTTCCAAATGAATTTTCAGATGTTCAAAAGGAATAATAGAAATAATGTTAAAAATCAAATTAATGAAACATATGAAATACCAAAACAATTAGATTTGTTAAACAAATGGACAATTCCTAGAATACAATCAAAAGCTTTATATGAGCTAGGTACTTTTGAAGAATTAGGTTTTATACAATCAGTTAAAACAACTGAAGAAAATTTAACAATGAATCAAGATGATATGGTTGTTAAATTATTAACATATGAAGATATTCATAGGTATCAATATACTCATAATTATTTACGTATAGGATTAGTGCAAATTGCTTTTAAACCTTTAACTTTACAAGGTTTACCAGAAAGTTTTTTAGCTGTATTACGTGATGGTCGTAATATGAATTGGAAACAATCTTTAATGGGTATAATACAGTCTAGTCTGACCAATGGTCCAGTATATTTTAATGTTTATCCTAATTTACAGTTATCATTATCTGATGTTAATATATTAGATGCTTTAACTTTAAATGTTAAAACAAATGGATACAATTATATGCCAGGATCTGAATTAATATGTATATGCTATAGAATATACTACAGGCCTTTAAAAACAATGAACCCTAGGTGTAAAAAAACTAACAAACCTAATAATGAAACTATTTTAATAGAAAGTAATTTTGATATGTCTAAGATAACCACTAGAAAAGCTATTAAGTGGGATGAAATAGATTTCCCAAAAAATTGGGTCTTGGAGGGAGCGGTTCCTCCTCAACCAAAAATAAATAATAAAATTACAGAAATTATACAAACATCGGAAGGAAGAATTCAAATAGAATTCGATAATGATGATGGAGAAATACCTCTATTAAGAAGATATAGATCAACTAGATCACTATATTCTCATATATCACCTCTAGAATATAAGGTAGAAACTCCTTCCCGATGTTCTACGTCTCAATTAGACAAGAAAATAAATCAATTAAATATAAAAGAAAATATAGTCCAAGGTGTCTATGAAGAGGATCCTACTGCCTCAGAAATGAATTTTCCAATTTAATGGATAGAGAAGAAATAATAAATTTTAGTCCGGGATCACCGGCAAGATCAATAATTTATAATGAATTTAATACAGAAAATTGGAAGCCTTTTAAAACTTGGTTATTCCAAGAATTTTCAAAAGAAGAATTAACAATTATACAAGATGAGTTTTATTCTTATTTATCAAAAATTAACAAAATTATATATTTTGTTCCATGGTTTTTTCATAAGTATATAATTAATTATTTAAACATGATAGAAAGAGAATATACTCTTACAAATGGAAATATACAAAAATCGATTTTTCCACCACAACAAAGTTTTCAAATTTCCAGGGAAAATATAAGTTTAAAGTTTTCGGCTTATAAAAAATTAGTTGAAAGTAATACTTTACAGGTAACCGTAGAACATATTAACCAATTAATACAACAAAATAATTTTACAAATTTATATTCTATAATTCTTGGAGAAAAAATTCTTTCTATAGAAGAAAAGGTAGAAAGTATATATAAAATTATCGAACAATCTCAAATGGAGAAAACAAAGCCGAATAAAGAAAAAATAATAGCAACTTTCCAACCTCCTCCGGAAATAAAAGATTTTAAATTTAAAAATGAAACAAAACTAGATCAAATTTTAGAAAAATTAAAAAAACCTGAAAATTTAAGTGTAAATACTTTAAACAGAATTAAAGAATCAGATTATAATTCTGAGTCTGAATCCGAACAAGATAAACGTATTAATAAAATAAAATATGAAAGTTATGATGGTAAATTTGCTAGAAAACCCGTCCAATCTAAATATTATTATAATAGACCTACTCCTCAAGATGTTTTATTTGAAGAACAAGAGTTTATTCAAGATAACAGTTACAATGGTAAGAACGTCTATGAATGGAATTTAGGTGGTTTTACATAGAGACAAATATATTTGTTAACTCAAAGAATGACTTTATATGCTACTAGTGCAAAACAATTAGGAAATACTGATTTAACAGTTGCTCAAATGATAATAGAAGGTTTTACTGGCCAATTAAAAGGCTGGTGGGATAATTATTTACACGAATCAGATAAGATTCAAATTTATAATGCTACCAAAATAGTTACTAATCAAATTAAAAATGAAGATGGCACTTCAACTTCTGCACAAACAATAGTTCAAGATGTAGTTTATACACTCCTTTTAAGTATAATTGAACATTTTTCGGGTAAATGGTCAAATAATTCTGGTAATACTAGAACTTTACTAAATGGTATGAAATGTAAAACCTTAACTTCATTTAGATGGTATAAAGATACTTTTATGAGCAGAGTATTAGAATTAGATGATTGTAATTCTAGTTATTGGAAACAAAAATTTATTGATAGTCTTCCAAACCTTTTTGCTGAAAGAGTTAGGAAACAACTACAGGGAAATCATCCTCAGATTCCTTATGAAAATTATTCATATGGAAAACTTATCGGAATATGTACACAAGAAGGTCTAGCCTTGTGTAATGAAATAAAATTGAATCAACAGATAAAAAAAACAACGCCTCACTGAGAGACAACAATTAGGCCATTTTTGTGAACAATTTGGTATTGATACTTTAAAAAATAAAAAGAGATCAAAAAGGGAATATATCCCTAAAAAATTTAAAAAATATAGTGAAAACCAAAAACAATATAGATCTAAAAGAAAGTCTTTTAGAAAAGAAAAACATAATAAAAAGAAGAAAGATAATCCACCAACTTTTTATAAATGTGGTCGAATTGGTCATTTTGCCAATAAATGTAAAATAAAGAAAAAGATTAATAACTTAAATTTAGATGATAATATGAAAGAGAAATTAAAAGAAATTTTTTTAAATAACTCGGAAGAATCCTTATCTGATGATGAAATAAATAATATAAAGTCTGACGAAGAAATTTATACATCAAGTAGTTCTAATGAAGAAGAAGAAAATAATTGCTCTTGTATAGATAAAAATAATTGCTCATGTGATGATGAAATATATAATATTCAATCACAATTTCAGGATAATTTACAAATAAACGTTTTAGATAAAGATATTTTATCTATTTTAAAAAATATAGATGATTCCGAATTAAGATCACAAATCATTGATCAAATAATAAATAATCAAAGAAATACTCAGGTTAATGAACCAATTTATTCTATGAAAGAGATAGATCAAAGATTAAAAATGAAAAATAATATTTCATTAAATACTACAATCATGGATTACACACAAGAAATCAATAATTTAAAAAATGAAATTATTTTTCTAAAAAACAATCATAATAAGTTAGAAAATAGAGTCATTACTCTTGAAAAAGAATCCCATAATAGTAAAACATCAACTTCAAATAATGAGTCGAATGAATTCTTAAGTGCTATGGAATTAGTTACATCCCAAAAATGGTATGTCAAAATAAAATTAATAATTGGAGAATATTATCGAAAAGAATTTATTGCTCTTGTTGACAGCGGGGCAGATATAAACTGTATACAGGAAGGTTTAATTCCTGTCAAATATTTTGAAAAATCCACCCATGTGATTCGCACAGTCAGTGGAGAAAAATTGGATATCAGTTATAAATTGTCTAATGCAAAGATTTGTAATAATAAAGTTTGTATTCCACTAAATTTTACAACAATTAAGAATATGTCCCACAATGAAATCATTTTAGGCACTCCATTTTTACAAAAAATATTGCCGTTTGGAGTTAATGAAAAGGGAATCCTAGGCAATTTTCAAAATTATGAAGTATTTTTTGAATTTATTACAAAGCCTTTTACTCGTTGGATAGATCTTATAGATTTGAAAACGAAACAAATAAACTTTTTAAAAGAAGAAATTTTAATAATAAACATAGATGAAAAATTACAAAATCCAAAGTTACAAGAAAAAATTAATAATTTAAGAAATAAATTTATTTTAAAAATATGTTCCGATCATCCTAATGCCTTTTGGGAAAGAAAGAAACATATAATTCCTCTTCCATATGAAGACAATTTTGATGAAAGAAATATTCCAACCAAGGCTCGTCCTTGTCAAATGAATCACGACTATTTGGATCTTTGTAAAAAAGAAATATCTTCTTTACTAAGCAAAAGTTTAATTAGACCTTCTAAATCAGCTTGGTCTTGCACTGCTTTTTATGTTAATAAACATTCAGAACAAGAAAGAGGAATTCCTAGACTAGTAATAAATTATAAGCCTTTAAATAAAGTTTTAAAGTGGATTAGGTATCCAATTCCAAATAAAAAAGATTTAATAGATAGATTAAATACTGCAATCATATTTTCAAAATTTGATTTAAAATCAGGATATTGGCAAATTCAAATTGATGAAAAGGATCGATATAAGACTGCTTTTAATGTTCCTTTTGGTCAATATGAATGGAATGTTATGCCATTTGGTTTAAAAAACGCACCTTCTGAATTTCAGAATATTATGAATGATATTTTTTATCCTCATAGCAATTGCATGATAGTTTATATCGATGATATTTTAGTTTTTTCTAAAACCATTGAAGATCATTTTACACATTTAAATCTTTTTCAACAAATTATAGAAAAAAATGGTTTGGTTATATCCCAACCCAAAATGGTTTTATTTCAATCCAAAATCAGATTTCTTGGCCATAATATAGAAAAAGGACATATAATTCCAATAAATAGAAGTATAGAGTTTGCTTCTAAATTTCCTGACAAAATTATTGATAAAACTCAATTACAAAGATTTTTAGGAAGTTTAAATTATATATCTTCTTTTTATAAAGATTTAGTTAAAGATACAGCTATCTTATATGATAGACTAAAAAAGAAACCTGTCCCATGGACTGATCTTCATACTCAAGCAGTCCAAAGAATAAAAGAAAAGGTAAAATTGTTACCCTGTTTGTCTTTAGCAAATCCAAATTGGGAAAAAATTGTTGAAACCGATGCCTCCAATATAGGTTATGGAGGGGTCTTAAAACAAATTAATCCAAGTAATAAACAAGAAGTATATTTAGTTAGATTTTATTCAGGAAAATGGTCTGAGTCTCAAAAGAATTATGCTACTACTGCCAAGGAAATTCTAGCAATAGTAAAATGTGTTTTAAAATTTCAAGATGATCTTTACAATCAACAATTTACTGTAATTACTGATTGTCAAGCAGCAAAATTTATATTTAATAAAGATTTTAAACATGATGTGTCTAAACAAATGTTTGCCAGATGGCAAGCTCATTTAGCACCATTTGATTTTACAATAATATATAGAAAAGGTGAAGATAATAGTCTTCCTGATTTTCTAACTAGAGAATTTTTAAATGAGCAATATGCATTTAAGACAATTATCAAATGATGTTTCTAATATGAGAAACTCAATTAAAGAGACTGAAGTTGAATTAACCAACTTATTGGATAATATGCCAACAACAGACACAAATATCCTTGATAGTATTCGCCATACTAAGCGAATTAGTTTATTAAGATTCAGACTTATAGGCCTAAGAGCTCATCTTAGGTTTTTGGAGAATAAACTTATACTACTTTTGAATTGAATTTTGCAGAATGATCCCCAATAAGGGAAGAGGTGGCTACCCTAATAGAGGTGGCAGAGGAAGATGATCATATCCTCTTATTCAACAGGGAAAAAAATTATTAATGGCTGAAAATATTGTTTCTCAACCATCATCATCCAATATGCCGAAACCTGGAGATCCGCTATACTCGGCTTTCCAACAATTCTTAAAGCAACAGAAGGATAATAATCCTTCTTTCTCAAAAATAGTTTCAGAGGAAGACAATGATGATTCCTCAGAATATATTTTAACCCCACACAAAGATTTAATAATTCTTTTGGAGGAAAAGGATATCATGCTATATTTTAAGGATAATGATGATCCATGGAATTTATTTTCCAGATATCTGGATACTGCGTCATACGCAGCATGTTCTTATAAATCACGAAATTATTACGAGAATATACTAATTTCTACAGGTACATGTGAAATTTCACATTTCTCCTCTGTAGGAGATAAAAAAGTTTATAACTTTAGCAAAGTAATATTCAAGAGGATTATATCTGCAGAAGAATGGGGTTTAAGCACCCTCAGGGAAAGAGAATTTCTCCACCCTGAACAAAAAATCTTAATAAAATACAATTTCTGGGATTATATCGATAGCTTTTATAAAGCTTTTCTTTATGAAAATCCAAAAAAGAAGCATTCTTGGTTTTTCAAAATATGTGACCAAGTTTATAAACAAAAGTTGCCAAATTGGTTTACACAATGGTGGACATCATATGGTCCAAGTGTTCAAATTCTACCTGAACCATTCAAATCTTTATATGTTGAATGGTTACATGTAGCTCCTAAATATAAGGAAGCTCTTGAACATTCCAATGGGGGAAGAGAAGTAATACCTACTCTCCATTTTTTCATAGAATTTTCAATTCCCTGGATCTGGAAATGGATCCCAGAAGTGGATTATAGTCCCAATCAGTTCCCATCTTTACAAAGGTCATACCTTACAAAATTTTGGGCAAAGATGTTGCAAAAAGATCCGGTCTCAAATGAGATAAATTCTAAACAAACGATTGATAATATCAATCAAGCAATTTCAAAATATAAATCCCAAAAAGAATTTTTATCCCATAAGGAACAATCCAACAGTTTTAATCCTTATGAAAAAGCATTGAACTCCATCAAAGCACAGGGAAATTCCTCGCCATCAAAAGATGAAATTATCAAGACCTATTTCCGTCAAATGAAAGAAGATCTGCTTCAAAACATCAATAAACAATCGTCAGACAGCTCCATGTTATCTACAGGCAATGATGATAATTGTCTTGCAGGCGAATCTCAGCCAATTGATGATAACAATGACATTATGGATGAATTTACGGTCGAAGATGCTTTTGCCACTATTGAAGATATAATATTGGAAAAGCTACAAAAGAAGAAGACAAAAACTTAATAAGTTTACGGTGAAAATTCCTACACCTGTTATTTGCTTTTATAAAGCAACAATAATAGAGGCATCTTATCAGCCAGTTGTCACAATGCACTCGATAGTGCACTCAATTATTATTCTGTAACATTTTATAGTTTTTAATCTTTGTTTGAAGTCCGGGCCTATATATATAGGCTATTATGTTTACATATTTTGTATCTTGGAAGAGTTCTTCCTATCCTTTGCTTACTCTCTCTCTTGTAAAAATATTCTGAAGCAATAAAATAAGTTTTAAAGTATTACTGGTGCATCCTGTTTGTGTTGATTGTGTTTCCCCTAATTCTTGTAAGTTTTCATTACTTATACTTTATTATTGTTTGTACTAGCCTAATGATAGGCTAAACCCTTTTAAGTGTTAAGTAATCTCATGGAATTATGGCTTTACTAATCTGGTAGAAACCTTCGGTATCATATAGTTATTTGAAATACAAAAGTCTAGGTTGATAACATGTAATTTAATTTGAAATGTTTTACCATTAGTCGTGATGTTGCCCGCCTTTTTAGCCGAAGTTTGGCGTTGTTAGGGCTGTTTGTCATTGACTCGGTATACATTAACGTTTCAAATCAAATTATTTGTTATTGTAAATAATCCTATGACTGTATTTTGGCATAGCTATATGGTACCCCTGGGCCTTCTATGTGATATATATATAATCCTCTTGAATATTACTTTGCTAAAGTTATAAACTTTTTTATCTCCTGCAGAGGAGAAATGTGAAATTTCACATGTACCTGTAGAAATTAGTATATTCACGTAATAATTTCGTGATTTATAAGAACATGCTGCGTATGACGCAGTATCCAGATATCTGGAAAATAAATTCCATGGATCATCATTATCCTTAAAATATAGCATGATATCCTTTTCCTCCGATGCAGCAAGAGAGTTATAATCATAAATAATTATACAGCCTCACCTGTTCCTTTTTCCCTGCCACCTTCTCCACCACCATAACCCCCAGCACCACTACCATCACCCCTGCCACCAACTGACCCCACCACTACCACCTCTATCACCTCTATCATCGCCACCTCTTCCACCAACCACCATAACCATATATGATTAATCACCTTCTGAATAGACATATATGTATAATCATTTATGATTATGCATATATGTATAATAATTTATGATTATGCATATACGTCTAAACATGTATAATCATATATGATTATATCTTTACATCATATAATCATTTACGATTAGGCAGAGTCCCGTCGTGCCGGTACGTCGGAACATTAGAGCGGCAAATGAGAAATATGTAGTTCAAGTTGAATCTTAAGATCTCTATTTTTTTCAGAATCTCAATGGAACTGTCATATATATATATATATATATATATATATATATATATATATATATATATATATATATATATATATATATATATATATATATATATAATTGAATAATTGAATATACCCTTAAGGTATATAAGGTTACATACCCTTGACGTTTATATATATATAATTGAATAATTGAATATACCCTTAAGGTATATAAGGTTACATACCCTTGACTACAAAACTACGTCGTTTTGATATTTTTTTACTTAAAAAAAACAAAACAATTTATTTAATTCACTGATATCATCTTTTGTCAAACCCAAAGATATCTTCATCTCTTCCGGTCGACATTCACACACTGTGCAGCCCAGGTCGTATACACTCGAAGTCATTCCATGTTCAGTTTCTGCTATTCCTGTCGTATTACGCTGACGATGCAGATTCAGACCGGCCCAACGACATGAGGTAGGCATCCCCCAGCTTCCATTCCATCGCAGTCCGTCGCAGCAAGGCAGCTAAGCGACGACATACATAACTTCTTCTCGGTTTCAGGTTATTCCTTTTCTAGTTCAAGCAAAATATTTATGATGTGATGTGGTTGTGTTTATTTGAATAGGATTTTGGAATATTTGCAATCCGAAACCCTTACTTTGAGGTTTGTTACCCAAAAACTAGGCTCATTTGGCTTGACAGTTCCAATGCTAAGTATAAATTTCCCTTTCGTTTTTCTAATGCTCTATAGGTGTATGACAAAATGCCTAACAGAGACTACTCAATGATGCAGCTCTGGTGGCATAGTTTTGTAGACTACATAAACCAGGTTGGAGAGCTTGCCAAAAAGAATAACTTAAAGCTTCATATAAATGGGGCTGGTACCTTTAATGCATCTGTTGTGAGTTAAACAAACCCTTTTCAACCTTCTTCTTCATTTTCCATCCATTAATTTTCAAGAATATTTTTTGCAGGCTATTGGAGTCCCTGTTCATAGGCTAGTACAAGTTGTTGATTCTGTTTCAGTATACTTGTTGAATGGACTTGGTGCTTCAGTTGGAAGTGTTATTATTGTGTGTTAAACAAACCTTTATAAGTGAAGGAGTAGAAGAAATGTATAATCTTCGAATTAGAATCAGGGAACGGCTTCAAAAACTGTTTCGTGATGAATATCACCATGATGTATATCAAATTAGAGAATCCTATATACCACCCTAGAAAAATGGTTTATTGACTATAAAAGTCAACTTGCATCTACTTTCTTTATAATATAAGAAGAATTGCACCTCAACTTCACACAAACTACAGTGGAACATGACATTTTCACTTGTATGGAGTTCAGAAGAATCATCACTTGGATTCGAGCGATGACACATCAAAGCAGAAGGAATTAAAGCCAAGATAGCCATTAAAGAAGATGGTTTTAATATTGATGTCTTCTTATTGGTTTCAGACATGTTGTCTTCTGTTCTTTAATCTTGATTCTTGTTGTTCCTGATTGAAGGTTTGTCTCCAACACTTGCAGTGTTTGGACCTTGTATGGATGATGTTGATTCATTACCATGTTTTGATTCCTTAACTCTATGACATGTTTTGTTGTTTGGGGTTTTAAGATACTTTTTTACTTGAAAACTCATGGATCTGCTGGATCCGCTCCAACACACCATATGTACAAACCGAATGCACATATAATCTGATGAGACAATTTTTATCAATGTATATATATATATATATATATATATATATATATATATATATATATATATAAAGAAAAATCATGTAAGCGAAAATTTGTAGAAAGATAGATCTTAATGGGGAAAGCCTCATTTCCTTTACTTTCAGTATTAATTTCAGTTGTTTTTTTCTATTTAAGTCAAAAAGAAACTCATGTGTATAGCTAACTGGATTGATCCAAGGGTAAAATGGTCATTTATTCATATTCAGACAGTTCATTAGTTCGATAAGGAAACAACCATATACAGTTTATAGTTTACTCGATTAAATGACCATTTAATCAAAGGTTAAAATGGTTATTACTTGTATTCAGTCAAAAAAGAAAGACTTTATGCATAAAGCACTTTATCTTAAAGAAGAAAAAGAAACATGCCTTATGTTTTGACTTTAAGGTCTATAATGCTTTGAATTCTCAAGAAACTTGTAGCAGCTCAAGTGAACCTTGTTTTTTTGCTAAAAATGTGAAAATATTGTGTTGAATTTGTAAAATATTTGTATTTCATTCTAAATATGGAAAAAGAATTGGGTGATTTTAAAGTCAAAATCTTTAATCCCACCTTTTAGTTCAGATAATTCACTCTGAGGTCATGAATAGTGGCTGATAAGTGCCCGTCTGGAACAACCTAACACAACCAAACAGATAGCTAGAAAACAAACAACAATTTGCTAACAAAGTTACTACTTCCTAAGGATTACCATCTTTGGGACAGAGGCAAAATTGTCCAACAACGTTAAAAACCATCAAACTTATGTGTAGATAACACAACACTAACCAAAATGATAGCCCACTTTCATTCTTAACCTGTAATTGCATATAAGTTTCGCTTTGAACCCAAAATGACAGCCTACTTTCATTTTTAACCAAAATTGTAGAAAGGTTTTGTTTTTAACCCAAAATAACAACCTACTTTCATTTTTTACCCAAAATTGTATAAAAGTTTCGTTTTAAACCCAAAATAGCATCACACTTTCATTTTTTTTTTCACAAAATAACATCATATTTACGTTTTTTCACAAAATAACATTATACTTTAACTTTTTTCACAAAATATCCTCATACTTTCATGTTTTTCACAAAATACGATCATACTTCTTTTTTTTTTTATCAAAATACCATCGTACTTCCGTTGTTTGTCACAAAATACCCTCATAATTTCGTTTTTTCACAAAATATCATCGTACTTCCGTTTTTTGTCACAAAATACCGTCATAATTTTGATTTTTCACAAAATAGCGTCTTACTTCCGTTTTTTTTCTTAAATACCCTCAAAATTTCGTATTTTCACAAAATACCATCGTACTTCCTTTTTTTTGTCACAAAATACCCTCATCATTTCGTTTTTTCACAAAACACCATCACACTTTCGTTTTTTTTCACAAAATACCCTCATGATTTCATTTTTTCACAAAATACCATCGTTCTTCCGTTTTTTTGTCACAAAATACCCTCATAATTTCGTTTTTTCACAAAATACCATCGTACTTCCATTTTTTTCACAAAATACTCTCATAATTTTGTTTTTTCACAAATTTCAATCGAAAACATTACAATTGTTAAGAAGCATCAATAACTTCTAGATTATTCATACATCGTTTGTGTCAAAAACATGAAAAATGTGCAGTTAGCCAAAAAAATGTCATGAAGCATCTAGTTTCTCTTTTGCTCACAGAAACAACACATCTCATCATTATGTCTCTTGCAACGATTCATCCGCCTGATACATGAAAAAAAATAAAAAATTATTATTAGAATTATTAGAGTTCTCAATTATGTAAATTAAATTATTATTATAATTACCTTTCTTTTTGAACAACTAGTAGCATAACGACTCAATCATTGACAGTAAGAGCATGTTCGTGTTTTGGGGGCTTCTAAAGAAGATGTGATTCTACTTGCAAGTTTAGGACGCCCTTTTGTAGTGGTTGGACCAAGAGGATCACGAACAGATAACTGTGGCATATCTACTTGTGAAACTCCCATACAAGAACTTTGATATGCATTTTCCAAAGACATATATTTATTTCTATTTGCTTGATCATCTAAAAGACGTATCAATAGCGTATTGAGTTTTTGTTTCTCCGAAGGGGAGTCTCTTGCTTGCTCAATTCCTTTAGTAAAATTTGAACAAACACACCATAGTGTGTAGGCACTAACTCCATTTTCATTATTTATTTTTCCGAGTCCTATACTAGCACTACCCAGTTTGTACCTAGCATTAAGGGTCCATCTTGGTAAAATATAGTGACTCGGGAGTTCTTTAACATGCTTCTTCGTCATCACATATAGGCTATGTTTGCATAAAACCCCATTTGTCTCATACATAGCACATGAACATGTGACCCTGACTTGATCCAAAGAACGAAATGTAACAATGCAACAATATTTTTTATCAACATCTAGTTACCCAACTCTATGTGCTCTCTTCTGTAATTTTTCTTATAGGCTCGTGAGTCAAATTGGAAATTGCTTCAGTCCATTCTTTTTTGAATGTATCAAACATCTTTCTAGTATAACATTGACCTGCTTTCGCTTCGATTGGATGCACTGAAGAAAGAGTCGGCATCAAGTTCATAGTCTTAACGTCTTCATCTTCTTCGGAAGCCCTTCGAGACTCAACCGCTTTGTCGTATTGTACAACAAATTCATTCAACATGCTCCTCGAGTTAACAAATCCATCAAAAAATGAATTGATACTCTCACTTCGTCTGGTTGTGGTCATACCAGCAAAGAAAGTATCCTTCAAGTAGGGTTTAGCCCAATGTATACATTGGTTATACATATCACTAATCCAACAATTGTTTTCCAGTTCATACTTACTAGACATAACTTCCCATGTTGCTTTAAATTGTTCAATGGTGTCACTATTTACCCATTGTGTGTACGTTTCTTATGAAAATCACTGTAACAGGAAACATACGATCAAAGGTGATCAGTTTCATGCTTCATGATATACCACGAACAAAGGCGATGTCGAGTCTTTGGAAACACTTTTTTATTGCACTACCCATTGCTTTGTCTTGATCTGTAATAATTGCCTTTGGATACTTGTTAAACATACATTTGAGTAAATGTTCAAATAACCATTCAAATGTCTCTTCCTTTTCGTTTTCAAGCAATGCTCCACCAAAAAGTATAGAC
Organism: Lactuca virosa; assembly: GCF_052849685.1. Classification (NCBI taxonomy): domain Eukaryota; kingdom Viridiplantae; phylum Streptophyta; class Magnoliopsida; order Asterales; family Asteraceae; genus Lactuca; species Lactuca virosa. The sequence continues at coordinate 131,245,857 of NC_136429.1, forward strand.
TGCCCATGATGGTTCACCCTAGTAAAGGGAGCAAAATGCATTTTGAACTTGTTATTCATATAAGTGACATAAAACACAACAACATATTTGAATTTTGTATAGGCATATCTTGATCTACCATCAGCCCAAAAGATATTTCTAGGATACCTATCATCAGAAAAATCCACGACAAAATACTGGTCACTATCAAGTAATGTTTTATCTTGAAAATGTTTTAAAAGTCCATAGAACTCCTTTCCTCTATGTTGTTTTCGTTGCTCAGATAAGACATCAACACATTGCTTTGAAGTAACATCAGCTACATTTGAGGTTTTCATTGTATTAACAACCTTTTTAATCTGAGAAGGTTTCAAACCTGCTTGACCAAATTGCACTATAATAGATTTACCTTCTATTGAACGGTGGAAATTGTTATGAGATTGATGCTTCATCACCTTCGTTGGTGTCATGGTCAAGTCGTGATTGTGTGTGTCATTAAATGAGTCCACCAACCATTTCCTATCCTCCTGTCTTGTTATTCGAAGCATTTCTTGACATCTGGTTCTAATATCTCTATGACGTTTTTTCTCAATTTCACTTTTAGCGTTTTTGTCTATCCGTTTGAATCCTTCTTTGTTGCATACATATATCTTCCGATAAGGCTCATTTGTTTTCGTGTTTTTAATTGTGTCATCTCTACGTATACCAAAGCCATGCAAAAATGAATAATCATTATAAAAATGTATTGGCATCATCGGGTGTATCAAAAACCTTTCCCAGTATCCTTTCATCATTAACTTTAGCTTCGTCAAATTCAATGTTCACATTGATACTGTTTATTTTTTCATATTCATATGTTGCTTCCACGTAATCATTTGTGTCCACATCTTCGGTTATATAGGGTTCTATAGTTTGATTAGTTGCTTTAGTTTCACTCATTATGTCCTGCACAAGACAAAAATGCATATTTCCAAACAAAATATTAACACTAAATTGTTTTCCATTCAATAAATTTGAAACATTATACGTAAAAAAACGATAACAACCAAGAATGGGAAACTATGTAACAGTAATCTCCAATATAAAAATTCAAGAAAACTTGATAAACTTAAAAATGGAGGAAATTGACCGACCAAGTTAGACAAGTGAACTGCAACAGGGACGAAATTGACTTTTTTTGTTGTGAATTGCAACTTTTTTTTACCGTGAATGGATATTTTTTATGTGAACAACGATTAATGTTAATTCCGATTATTTGTTTGAAATCGACTTTACAATTGTAAATTCGGTATAATAAAAACCTCAAAACAATACGATGATCATGGAAAGTTGTATGATCATCGAACCAAATTTCGTGAATTCAAAGTTTTTTTATTTGAATTGTGATTTATTGGTGTCGAGTAGTCGTTTTGCAATTGTATGAAATCCTCGTTTTTTTTCTATGAATCGGTGTAGTCGATTTTGTCACAACTATCATTCGAAAAACAAGGAGTAATCTGAGTTGGATGTTACTAGGAATAAGGAAAATTAAAACATTTAAAAAAACTACGTAGTTTTTTTTGTTGGGTACCTAAACTTATATACCCTTAAGGCTATATTTATTTTTCCATATATATATATATATATATATATATATATATATATATATATATATATATATATATATATATATATATATATATATATAGTGACAACCGAAAGGTTTCCATCACTGATTGCCATTAGGAAAGAATAGGAAAATAAATGTAATAGCTTAGTATTATAATATTTGATTTTTGAGATAATAAGAATCAAGTGTGCTATTATATTTATTGGTTAAAACGTCCATTAGGCTAAAAAATTAGCATCCGAAAAGTTGTAACTCTTTCTAAGCTGGTTAACGTACTTGGATAGTACTCATTTACGTGATATAAATGATATAAGAATTGTAAAAATGCGACTCCAAATGAGAAAGTTATGGAATTTATAAAAATAGAAATCATCCGAGTAATTAAAATTAATAATGTCAAAACGGTACTTAGAGATTGGTTGAGTTTTGACTAGAAGTGCAAAAAGGAGTTCCGTAGTACTTCTCGAGATATAAACTTTAGAAAAAAGCTTGCCGAAAATCAGGGGCGGACGTAGGATTTTACAGTAGGGGTTGCACGGGAGAGTTAGGGGTTGCACAGTAGTAGAAAAAATAAAATTTTCGAAAATTTTCTACTGCGGCCGGAAAAGTTAGGGGTCGCCGGTGCCACTGTGGACCACCCCTAGGTCCGCCCCTGCCGAAAATGGAGTCTGTACGAGAGAGATATGATTTTTATAAAATCATTTATTTTTAACCCGTTAGACAGAAAAATGAAAGTCAAAACTAGCCAAAACAACCTAAATGAGAGTTGTTGTACCCATTGAGATCATCACATAAATATAGAGAGGGCTTAGATCGGAGCTCGCACGAAGAAGTTATGATTTTTGCAAAAATAATTTGTGCGCGTCTTTGTACGCCGCGCACCTGACACTGAATTTGAGTAGATTGCGAGAGACGTGGCTAAGTGGGGGAGTGAAACGTGGCATCTTCTGGATGGAGCCACGATGTTCACGCGCAGCGCATGCAGATATTTGCCCAGAGCGTAGAGCGTACATCCAATACTTGACTATAAATAGTGGGTTGTTCCATTCTTAGTCCTTACACCCGTCAGATCTCTCTCTCTCTCTCTAGTGGGTTGTACCATTCTTAGTCCTTACACCCGTCAGATCTCTCTCTCTCTCTCTCTCTCTCTCTCTCTCTCTCCCTCTCTCTCTCTTTCTTTCTCTCTCTCTCTCTCTCTCTCTCTCTCTCTCTCTCTCTCTCTCTCTCCCTCTCTCCTTTCTCTAAGTCTCGAAGGAGTTTCCGTCTCGAGCGATCTCTAGAGTCCCAAGCCCGATTCAACCCTACAACAAAGGTTTCGCATGACTAGAGTGAGTACATGAACCGTATTTTCACTATTTGAAATGTTTTACGGGGGGAATACATGCTTATCAAATGGTTTTATCAAATATATTTATCGTTATAAATATCAAATGCTTTTATAAAGCTTAAAGCCTTAAGATAATGTAGTTGTCGATACTATGCCTAGTGTTAAGCTATGATATTATACCTAAGAGATATGATGCCCGATAATCTAGGATGAGATAATACCTAAATGTTATAATGGTCAGTTCCATATGATAACATAGTACCTAGAAGTTATGCTAGTCAAATTTAGCAATATGCAATGTACTTAGTTGTTACTCTGCCCAAATATCATGTGTTCAAATAACCATAATTAAAGTATATATATATATATGAATACTTATATATACAAAATAATTATGAGATCAAAGATTATAATTAGAAAATATGAGATAAAAGATTTATATTGTCATAGTTATAGGAAATCCCTAAGTAGGATTAAGATAAAAGATTATAACTATCTAATATAAGATAAAATACTTATATTGCGATAATTATAGGAAATCCCTAGGAAGGATTTAGATAAAAGATAAAAGATAAATAACTATGGTCATTGCGTTAGTGATTTGTTAATTCATCCAAACGCCTTGATTAAATTCGGCATTCCCCAGATACCTATAATCGTTAATCTTGCGAGAACTAGAAAGATATGTATACATCTATACGGGGACTGACAACCCCACCTGCGATTTCTAGCCACAATCCTGGCAGGATAACTTTCTTACTATTTACTCTTCAGCATCCGATGAAGCGTTGTGGCGAGGTACAATTATTAGTCACATAACATCGATTATAGGGGCTCATGGTAATACATTAGATCACCTTAGGGTATGAATACCATTAGGGATTCCTTAGAATGGTAGATGTTTTGGTCAAAAATCGACTAAGTGGATATCAACCAAGGTGCATGAGAGGCTGTGGTGTTAGTGCAATGTAAGTGTAGAATAACGATCAAAGTAAGACAAGTGAGTTACAAGGAAAGCCCTTGATCCTTTATAGGATCTCCGGTATAAAACCTTGGGAGGTGATAACGATCACCTGCCTTGATATGTTTTATTGATTTTAATTTGAGATTACAAAGATGATGAAAGTAATATGATTATAAGTGTAATAGTGGAGCTAATCGTGTGTTTTGTGTGTGATTTAAAGGTGTAATTTATAGTCTAATCTAATCAACAAGAAGTCTGAGATTTCTAGGATACTCCTTGAACAAGTATTTGCACGTTATTTGACTTGGTATTCTGGGTCTTATGCTTGGTTGAAGTGATCTCCATTGAGAATGAGTCTTGTGTGGACCAATTCTGCACATGTGAGAAAAATAAAGAAGAATATAACCGTTAGAAGTGTTAGGAAATATTAGTGATAATAATCAGGATCCTACGATATGTTTAAGGATCATGAGGCTTAAGAAATATCAAGGATCTTGAATATGACTTAAGGATCTTGACCCTAACAATTGCTCCCAAATTATACCTGCGAAATATTAATGTTAGTTTCTGTATATTTAGAGGTATAATTTAAGAAATAGCGAATAAAAGGGATAAGAGATTTGAATTTTAAATCATAATCGGATAGGACCTATCCGTTCGATAGTAATCATCACGCAGTCAAATCATACCCACTTTCCTCTGTCATTAGGTTAAATAGGGTACAACTGTTGATTCCTTTTACCCTCTTCAATATCTCTTCTGATCGTCTCCGTTCACCTCAAAAGGTAATCCGTTATTCTTTTTTCTTCTTTCGTTTAAGGCCTACACTGATGAGATTATGTTTAAGGCCTTCTACGTAAGCAACCTTTTGTATTGAGAAGTTCCCTGTTGTTAACACACCGTAACCTCTGATGATTCCATTCACATTGTTGCCGAATGTGACATTTCCACCATTACATATAGGCCTGAAATCTCGAAGGTATTCTATCCTTCCGGTCATGTACAAGGAGCAGACACTATCAATCAACCACTCCTTTTCTTGTTCCTCCTTGCACATTGCCTGAAAAAACTACACGGTTAGTTTGGGCACCCAAACAAGTTTGGAGCCCGGGGTTACAAGTGAATTATTCTTTGTAGATGCATGAGTAGGGATCGTAGGAACAGGTTTTGTGTCAATCTTGAGACCTAGACCTGGGTGTTTGTGAACTTTTGGAGTATTACGAGGTTTTGAAAAATTACGAGGTTTTGCAAAGTTACGAGGTTGGACTTGAAATGACCTTTTCTGATGATAAAATCCAAATGAAAGATTTTTCTCACTCATCCAGACATTGTGCTTGGTAAGTGGTCCGAAGGGTGGAGCGTGAGTCTTATGACCAGTCCAAGAGTGGGTTCTGAAAGTTTTTACTGACTTGGCCTTGGGATTTGAAAAAGTGTGAGCACATGAAGATCTCCTAGGTTGTAATTTCTTTTGAAAACTTGATGTGACTTAAAAGTTGTAGGAGTTGGCAAAATCCCTTTCCACTTTGGGTCGTCCAAGGAACAGATTTGAAAACAGTACCTTTGAAAAGACTTAACTCTCTTTTGGGATTTTTCAAAAGAGATGGGAAAAAATTTTGGTACTGTACATTCCTTTTTGTCCAAAACCTTGACTGTAGTGTTTTTTGAAAGCTGATTTGAGATAACATGTTTTTCAAGACTCTTTTGGTTTGAAACTTTGGTTTGTTTTTTGTTTTTGAAAATGGTTTCCCGTTTTTTACCACAAGATCTAAGTTCCTCTTTGAAAGCTTGTTTTGCACGAGTTTTTGGAGAACCGCAGTCAGTGGTGTTCAACTGCGGTTTTTTGGAAAGCTTTGATTGTTTTTGAAAAGGTGGACTCCAGTCTTCTGAGCTAGAAGACTTTGGACTATGTGAACATTGACCATATTCAAAATTTTCAACGGGTAACTCATGAAGAATGGGTTGAATTGTCACTGTGCTTTTGACTGCATTATGTGGTAATGATGACTTAACTACCACAGAGTAAGTCAGAGATGGTTCCTTAGATGGGCCTTTTAATGAAGGCAGTTTGGACAACTGAGGTCCGAGACTACAGGGAATGGGACTGCGGTCTGAGGATGATGGTGTAATATTCACAGTTTCATCTGGTACTTCCATAAGAATTTCTTCATCAACAACTGAGTAAGTCTGAGAATTGGGATAAATTGTGTCAACGATGGGTATTTGATCACATGAATGATTCGAGGTTTCAGGAAGAATTTCCTCAATGACACAATTATTGCTCAGATGATGAAGTCTACCGAAGTGGGCTTTAATGTCTTCGGGGAATGTTTTGTCATTGACTGGGAAATGAAACTCTCAATCCGGAGGGACATAAGGATAGTCTTTGTTAAACAGGGGTGAAGAATCCTTTGCGGTGGAATACTCTAAACAGGTCGGCATTATGGTCGTAGACCCGTTCCTACTGGAAGGAAACTCACCTCGCGTGACTGACTGTTGTAACTCTGGGTGAGGAATATCCGGAAACTGCCTCGGCGTCCCTCCGGCTATCAAAACACAATAATACATGGTCAATATCTGAAACTCCTTCCTAGGGTAAAATGACTATTTTACCCCTAATTAAAGTCAATTCTCTAGTCAAAGTCAAGTCAAGGTCAACCCCAGTCAACTCAACTCGTCGAGTCATCTTCCCACTCGACGAGTCTCTGAAATGTTCTAATTCGTGGTCCACTGAGTCAACTCGTCGAGTCATTCTTCTGACTCATCGAGTTCTTTCTGTAATAATAATCGGGACATCTCGACTCTACTCGCCGAGTCCCTCCTTGTACTCGTCGAGTCCTTTAGCTCCCGAGTCCTAATCTTGTCCAACTCACTACCAACTCCAATTATATGTGCTATCTATGGACCCATTATTCACAAGATTTTCAATAGCTTCACTTTCATTAAACAACTTTTCAATTAAAAGATTTAAGCATACATTTTCTTTTTGGGCTAGATCCCTTTGATTCAAAGCTATTCCTAACTGAGTTTCACACAATATTCTAGCATCCTTCTCTAACACTAACTCTTTTTCTAACATGGCAACTTTGAGTCTCTTATCTTCTAGTCATCCTCTTACATGAAACATTTCCTAGGACGCTATGTTCTACTCATCTAAGGCCTTGTTATAGTCTGAAAGGACGGCAGCACAAGTGTCATTAAGGTTGTCTAGAAAGGGTTGACAATTATGCATGTTGTAATTATTAGATTGGATCATGAGTTTTACCTGTTCAACGATGCTAAGAGTTCCATCTTTTGCCATGTAGCAATAGTTTTTCTCCATCTTTGTTGACCCATCCTCATGAGCAGTTGCCATCATACAATTTTTCCCTTGCCCTTGATGTTGTTAAAATCTTCATCTTCATCTCCTGAAGACCAAACTTGATGATCCCTCTTGACTTGGGCCACGTATGCCCTTGCCTTTTCCTTTTCTTCCATCTCTTGAGCCATTGGCTTTACAGTCTTTAGCAAAGTGGTTTTCTTTGTTACTATGACACCAGTCACACTTTGGTCAAAAATAAATTGATCAATAATCGTAATTGGGATGAACCAAGTGGTAGAGTTTGTAACAAGGTTTCCAAAAACATAAAGAACACTGAAATCCGAGTTATAACGAAGAAGTTATGACCAATCGAAAATCCACGATAAAACTGGCAAAACACTGTTCAGTGTAAAAAGCGAATTTTCGATAAAAGGCTTTTTAGCCTTAACAATCTAAATGAAAGTTGTAGAATATGTTAAACCGAGAACGTTCATAAAAAGAACGTAAAAATCCGACTTCGTATGAAGAAGTTATGATTTTTCGAAGTTTCGGTTTATCAGTAGACAGCTAAAAATTCAAAATATAAATCGATCGATATTTAGCCGACGCAACTTAAACGAGAATCGAAGGTCTCATCAAAAGTAGCACAACGGTAAAAAGACAGACGAAAACGGACGTCGGATGAAGAAGTTATGAATTTTTAACGGATTCCTGTCCTGGTCTGTTTAAAATAATAATATTAAAAATAAATTCAAAATCAGCCGACGAAGTCTAAACAAAAGTCGTAGAGTATGATTTTACCTACGCGTGCATATAAAGAATGTCAAAAACGGAGCTCGTATGCGAAAGTTATGATTTTCGCAAGTTTTTGGTACAAAAATCAAGAAAATGTGGAAAACCGGGAAATTTCGCTGAGTCACCTCGGACACGTCACCTCGCATGCGAGGCCTCCACGTGTTCGCTTCTCATTGGACCGCAGATGCGCATGTCACTTTCTGATTGGTCCGATGATGCTCTTGTCCGTCGCTGATTGGTCCGAATCTGAGGTCCGGTGGGCATCCGACGAGCCTCGCGTCCTAGGCGCCGTCTAAGACGGCTAAACACGCGTGTCTAGCCCCCCTTCGCATGTCCGACGTGTGGCTGGTGACTCGTCTCTTCGGACTCGTGGCTTCCTGCGATCCGAACACGTGGCTTCCCTCCCTCGCTGCCACCTCGCTGCTGACTCCTCTCCCCTTCGCCACCTGTCCGAGACTTCGGACTATAAATAGGAGGTGCGAGACCCTCCGATTCTTAACCCTTTTTCACCCCATTTTTGGTCCTTTTTCACCTCTTTCACTTCCATAACTTCACAAACAACCCCCAAGGCCCCGATATCGTGTCTAAAGCTCGAAGCAAACCCCGGAGCCCCGGAATTCTCGAGAAGTCATCCTCTCTCCTGTCGAAACTCTGCCCGATTTGAGCCGGTTTCTCGTCAAATAAACTCTTTCCGGGAAACGAAACGTTGCCCGAATCACCGCTTATCAAAGTGAGTTCATACCCCTATAATTCACCTTTTTAATGGTTTTTAAATGCTTTTTAGGGGGGGGGGGGAATACAAGTTTAACACAATATTAAATTGTGTTAATAACTGTATGTGATAATAATTACACAAAGATTTTACGTATGCTTTTAAGAATTACCAAATACTTCCAAAATAACATAAAGCCATGTTAAATCTTTAAAGTCATGTAAACTCCGTTAAATTCTTTGAAAAATGTTTTATAAACTATTTCAAATTATAATTGCCAAAATCATGTTTATATATGTATAAATATATAAATAAGATTTGAAGGACTTAGGACTAATGAATTATCTTAATTCCTTTTCCTTGTTTGGATGTGGAATTAAGGTGGTGTTATTTGTCCGAAGGTCGTTTCCTTCTTAATTATATATATATTATACATATATGAGTATAAAAGGTTACTCCTTTTGGTATCATTACCTTGGTATCAGGCTGAGCAAAGGTGTTCATCCATGAGAAATCATGCTAATCAGATAGAACATATAAATTATAATATGTATAATTTATGATTCAGAACTAAATACACAAGTATGATTCACGATTGTATACTTTCCAAGGAAATTACCAAAAATTCATTTAAATATACCAGGATATGTATAATACCTTTAATATATGAACATCATATTAAAGAAGTAAAAATACATCATACCGAGTTTGCATTAACAAAGGTACTATACATAGTACCAGGGTTAGCAAACACGGGGTAATAATACATCATAAATCTCGTTGAAACAATAAATTTGTGAGGCCCTTCACGGTGTACTTATCTAAGTATGACTTTTAAGTCCTGACCTATTAACCAGAATCTCTTGTAGGGAGAGCATGAATTTGTGTATAGATCTATATGGGACTGACAATCCCGTACCTCTACTGTTCGCTACAGTTTGGCCGGCAGACCTAGGGTGTCAAATATCATTCCATTTCGGCGCCTGAAGAACGTCGTCGTAGGCATATCAGTCATATTAGTATGGTTAATAGAACTCACATGGATAAAACAACGAGTGAATTACAAAGTAATATACTTCTCTTATAACAGTAAGAAAAGTTAATTACATTCCGACCAGATATACCTTCAGTAGTTTTTACTTACAGTAAAAGCTACGTATCATGAAACCAAGTATTGTACTTCTGGTTTTGAACATTTAAAACCACAAGGCAGTATTATGGATAATACAATACTCTCCGGGATTAATACTAAGGAAACGGTTTATGGGATTAAACCACTTATCAAATGGAACTTAGTCATTCAATCTCTGTAAACTAGTATAACATAAAAAGACCTTTAGTGTTTAATTCTATAATTCCTTAGTTATTACATCATAGTTATACATAAGTAATGTCCGATTGACAGTGAAATGTGTGACTTCCGCCTTACTTTATGTTCCTTGTTTGGTTGTGGGCTTAGGGAAGATACACCCATTTGAATGTCCATTCGATATTGGTTTATATATAATAAGTATAAACTAAGTAATTACAGAGGAAAACTATTGAGGTTATCAGTTAATCACCTCAGGAAATATAGGATTTCCTGGAGAAACCAGTGAACTTATTCAAAGAACTTAGGGTATATTTAATAGAACTAAAATGGTTATGAACTCACCAGCTTAAATGCTGATCTACTCTTTCCAAATAACTTGTATTCTCAGGAATCCAGTAGACAGGTACACTCCCGAAGCTTTTGAGAAGACTACCTAGTACCGTATCGCGACTCTTGTCTTCTACTGTACCTACTTTAGTGTTTGAATATGTAATGTTTGAACACTTATGTAAAACTTATACTTATTAATGCAATGGTTGTTTATACTTTGATTACTATATTGCATGTGTTGTGATACTTACCTAAAGTCCTCCGCCCCCGAATGTTTTCGCCGTTCTGGTTTGGGGGTGTGACAGTTACATTTGTGACAAATGATAACATCATTTTTGTCTTCAGTTAAGGGACCGGAGTCAGTTGGTTTGACAGGCTGCGGTGCCTCCTTGGATTGATGAGTGTTCTGAGGTTGCGGAGATTGGTGAGTGGGGTGAGGATTTTTGGGATATCGAGAATGATTGTTCTGTGGATTGAAGTTACGCTTAAAGGGAGGTTTAGTGAACTGCTGATTTTTGCGAAATGATGAGGGTGGTAGCCTGTTGAACTGTTGGCTAACTAGGGCAATAGAATTTTGGAATTCATCATCATCATCATATTCTGAATCAGCTTTGTATGACTGCGGTGGATTGTCATACGAGGGAGAGTAAGGTTGGATCTTTTTGTTTGGAGGGGTTTGAGTTATCAGAGCGAGTGGTCCTCTGAAGTCTGCACAATTTTTTAGAATGGTTGATTCTTGTGCTTGAAGTTCACCATATAACTTGAAGAGAGATAATGAGTGAATCTTTCTATCTCCTTGGACTATCATTTTTCCCGTAGTCCAGTGTTTACCCAATCCATTGAGAAACTGAAGGTTTGTTTCATGATTACTTTGGACGGTGCAAGTATTTGACAACTTTGTAACAATCAGGTTGAATCTTTTGAAGGAGTCTTCAAGACTTTCACCAGCATGAGCTTTGAAGTGGTTGAACTCGTTGAGTGCGGCGGTGAGCTTCTTATCTTGAGCTTGCTCAGAACCTTCATACAGGTTCTTGAGAACATCCCAAATTTATTTGTCTGATTTGCAATTGATGATAATGTCAAAGTTTTCAGGAGCAACTCCGCAGGATATTTCATAAAACGCAACAACATCGCTTTCCATCTTATCAAGATCATCTTTAGTGGGACGATTCATTGCAACTTGAGCTCCTCCTAGTCTGGCTTGAGCACCATCAACTTGAAATGGAGTCAAAACAGGGACATGAGGTCCTTCTTCTACTGATCTCTACACATCTCGTCCAAGTCTTTTTAGATATTTCTCCATCCTTTGTGACCAGTGATGATATTCATTTGCCACAAGTATTGGGGATCGATTAGAACCACCAACATTGTTGGAAACGTTTAGTGATAATGCTTGTGCCATTTTTCCTTTTTTTTTTGAGAAAGAAATGAGATTTAGTGGTATAGAAGACTTTTCAAAATCAGAGTTTTGTTTAAAAAACAACCACTTTGGCTCTAATACCAATTGTTGAGAGAAAAACTTTTGAGAAACACTTGAACAAACGTTAGTACAAGTTATATATATTGCGGAATGAATTTAATCGAAAAGGATCATAAAGATCAACAATAATAAGTTAGAGCTGTTAGAGTTATTAGATGCGGAAATGCAATGGCGGAAAAGTAAAGGAAATGTAAATGACAACATGTTATATATCAAGTAAACACTAAGTTGATTCTTAACATGGTTTGAAATCAAACCAAGTTAGTATACATGATCAGCTTAAAGTGAATGAAGTCACAAGGACTTGCTCCGAAGGAGATATGAGAGTTTGATCTTAATATATTTGAGAGTAAGTTCAGAAAGATCTTGAGATTAAGAAGATGGAGAGAATTTCAGGTAAAGAGAGAATAGAGATGTAATTGAGAGATAAGATAGATGTGTATTTAGAATAAGAGAACTCTATTTATAGAGTCTCGAGAAAGTACATGGAGAATAAACAACTACTAAATTTCTAATAAAGTGTCCATGCAAGACACACTGGAGAATACACTGAAAACATATAAGTTAAAGAAACAAATAACTAGTCGTAGTTGCGGATTAAGTCGTTGCAGATGACTTCTTCATTTGAGGTTGCGGTAGTAAAAGATCCATTGCGGTAGAAACGTAGATTTCGGATAATAATTTTAAGAGGGTCACTTTCTTGATTCAACACTATGTGTTCTTCAGGATACGTGGTTCCATCGTAAGGTTTCATGCTGGGAGATTGGAAGCGCTTTGGAACTTTAGTGTCGGCTATCGAGAGAATAAATCTTGAGATCCTATGACTGGTGGGGGATACTTTTGGTATAGGTTGGACTACCCCTGGTACGTTTTAGATCATCTATCTTAGTTGTTGAAATTCTTTGGCCATGATTGGACTTATTCCTGCATCAAGATTCATAGAGTTGGTATTAAAAGTGTTACTTTCAAATAAGTTACTAGTATTCTTATTATTAGGGGTATTGAAAGTTTCGTCAAGATCCTGGATCACAAGAGCTCGGAAATTTGGGATTATGCCCCAAGTTGGGGTAGCAATAGATGTTGGAGCTATAGTCTTTGGGCATTTCCCAAAGGATCATGTGTTATCGAAATTCAAGATCTTGGGTTGCAATATTGAGGGTGTTTCCTCCTAGGGTTTACGTATCTTTTCCCTTATCATTTCCACCTCCTTTAGCAATGTTTTGGTGTCTTCATGTTTCTAAGTCACCTACTGCATCAACATCATCATCATGGATAAGAGTTTGCCATTATAGATCGAAGTAGGAGGATACGGGGACTCTAGGGATCCTAGATTCCCGTGACTAATAATTGGAGAAGTGCTATGCATCGGAAGTTTTCCTTTGACCAAGGGGTCCGCTCGGAGGTGGTAGAAGTCTTTTTGAAGAAATAGGAGGAATATAGGAAGAAGATAGGGTTTGTTTTGTAGACATAATTTCTAAGAATTATGAACACCACGACCCCATGGTGGGTACCAAATTGTTTTGTAACAATCAGGTTGAATCTTTTGAAGGAGTCTTCAAGACTTTCACCAGCATGAGCTTTGAAGTTGTTGAACTCGTTGAGTGCGGTGGTGTGCTTCTTATCTTGAGGTTGCTAAGAACCTTCATACAGGTTCTTGAGAACATCCCAAATTTCTTTGGCTGATTTGCAATTGATGATAATGTCGAAGTTTTCAGGAGCAAGTCCGCAAGATATTTCATAAAAAGCAACAGCGTCGCTTTCCATCTTATCACGATCATCTTTAGTGGGACGATTCATTGCAACTTGAGCTCCTCCTAGTCTTGCTTGAGCACCATCGGCTTTAATGGAGTCAAAACAGGGACATGAGGTCCTTCTTCTACTGATCTCCACACATCTCGTCTAAGTCTTTTTAGATATCTCTCCATCCTTTGTGACCAGTGATGATATTCATTTGCCACAAGTATTGGGGCTCGATTAGAACCACCGACATTGTTGGAAACGTTTAGTGATAATGCTTGTGCCATTTTTCCTTTGTTTTTTGTTTTTTTTTTTTGAGAAAGAAATGAGCTTTAGTGGTATAGAAGGCTTTTCAAAATCAAATTTTTGTTTAAAAAACAACCACTTTGGCTCTAATACCAATTGTTGAGAGAAAAAATTTTGAGAAACACTTGAACAAACGTTAGTACAAGTTATATATTGTCACACCCCCAAACCAAGGATGGCGGAAACGTCCGGGGGTGGAGGACTTCATGTATAGTATCACAACAACGAGTATAATAGTGTTCAAAGTAAATACAACCATCATAAATATAATTGAAAAAGTTACACCAAAGTATATGTTTACATGTTTCAAATCAATTACATTATGATGACAAAATGAACTGTTTGATGATTTATCGTCCCATCCTCAAAATGCTATTGGTTTTCTTGTTTCACTGATTTCCTGAGAATACAAGTAGTTTTGAAAAAGTGTCAACAATTAAGTTGGTGAGTTCATAAGAGTTTTTTTTGAGAAAGAAACCATTTTCCTTGTAAAAGCGACAAAGTATGTTTCTAGAAAATCCAATATTTTCTTTATTAAGTGAAATGAATGCTTCTATGTTATGCGATAATGAACCCTAGAAAGACCCATAGATTCCTTCTATAATCGCCCAATGTATATAAGTTATATAAAATTTAAGTTAAATAACCGTCAAATATAATGGGTCTGCCCTAGGTCCACAACCAAACAAGGAACAGGAAGTAAGGCGGGCCCACCAATTCTAAGTCGATTATGACTAGATTCTTATATAACTCTAGCATATACACTTAGCAATTATAGCTGAAGTCTACAATTCTAGATGAAATATAGTTTTAACAGAGATATGATTCCAAAGAAAATCCTATATTTTCCTTATAAACGTTATGTGGTCCTAAATCCCAGGACCGGAAATAAACAAGTATTTTCCATACTTAAAGATATAAAAGTGGTTTTAAATCGTCATAAAACCCTTTTTGATTTGGAAGTGAACCCCTTTTCAAAGTAAAATTTTCCATGTAAACTTGAAAGATAGTTAACTACCTATGTGAGTCGCTATAACCATACTATGACGAGAAATAACTTGCACAACGTTTTTCAGACGTTAAGATACTATGACTCTTGTCACCCGTAGACCTGCAGGTCCCACTGCAGCTAGCAGCAAGGTGTGGGGTGTCAAACCCAATATAGATCTATACACAATTATCACGCTCTCCCTACAAGAGACTCTGGTTATAACTTACAGGAATTGGGATCCCGTACTCGAACGTACGGGGAGAGAATTGCCTCACAACCTAAGTTAACTAGTTTACACATAGTTTGATATTAAAACCTCTTCCGTGGAGGAAGAAAAATCATTTTTTCTGAATAAATTAGTGATATGAAATCCTTAAACTATTACTATTATAGTTTATCACGTAGGATATGAAAAACACATTTCTTTTGAGAGTAAAACCTTTTTCATGAAGTAAAAATCCATAAACTATGTTTATAGAAGTTTATTATATGTATTCGAAATGAATGAGTAAACCTTATCATGAATGACTAAATTTCAGTTTATGATGATAAACTAACAAGAAAATACATTCAATATTTAGAACTTATGGTTATACACTTTGCTCAACATACTACAAAGTGTTATGAAAGTTATAAGCTGTTAACTAGTTTTTAACCTTTCAGCACTGTTTTAGAGAAATCATATAAAAATCATACGAAGTCGAAAACTGAATCCATAAATTCTGAGAGTTCACAAAATGTGTCTAGTTTATTCATAATTTTTATTATGATTTTTAGAATTCTTTAACTTGTGTTAAAATGTTCATATTCACAGACTGGTCCGAGTTTGTTTCTGAAATGATAGGCAGTTTTGTAAAAATCACCATAATTTGTAGAAAAATCGTATGGAGATGTTCAAGTAGTCATTTTAAAGGTATGAACCTGAAATATTTGCATATTATACAGTTTTGAAAGATATTAAGTTTAATTTAGTCAAAACAGTCCATGAATAAGACTCAACTTTTCTGATGAAAGCTGTTGTTTGAGTTTAGTTAAGTTTTTGGTATTTTAACTTGTATTCCCTCCTGAAAACTGAAGAAACATGAAAATGTAGGGGTATGAACTCACCTTGAGTGATTTCAGTAGATGGATGATGAAGAAAAGAAGTGTTCAACTCAAGAACACTTAGATGATGCTTGAAGATTCGAAGATCTAACAACAAATATGACGATATTTGTGTAAGGAACTCGTGATTTGAGTGAAGAAATGTAAGGAAATCAAGTGTGGGAAGAGATTTACTTACCAAGGTGGATGAGAACTCAAGAACTCCTGGAGGAATCTCGAAAATTTGAAGAGATGTGAGAGAGAAAAGTGTTTTTGCTTTTTGATGAAGTGTTGGTGATTCTAGGGAATGAGGGTGGTATGGGTTAATTGTGTGTGTGTGTGTGTGTTCAAGGAAAATTATGGGGAAAGATAAAAGATACAAAGAGTGGGTAATGGCTGATGTAAATAGTGACTAGGGATGGTCATGGAGTGGGTATGGATTCATTGCATCGAGAGTCTCAATTCTCTATGAGTCTCTCACCATGACGTTATTTTCACGGAAGCATGCATTCATTGCATCGAGACGAGAATATAGATAGAGAAGATTTAGACGCGTAATCCTGCTTATTACTCTGAAAAGTTACATGCCAGTTCTAATACCGTATTTAAACGTTTAGAAATCTGAACACATAAAATTTCCAGATCCGGTCGGCAACAGACCATAGATCCGATCAAACGATAACATCATAAAACATCACAATCATTTAGCACATAAAGCAATTTAGGCATCTTCCCTAAATGAGCTAGTGCTCGAGTCTATTTAGGTGTACTTTCCTAAAATTTATTAGACACACTCCTCACCATCATTGCTTAGCATTCTAAGTTTAAGTCTAGAAATAAATCCATATTCCTAGTTCGCTTAAACTAATGCTCTGATACCAACTGTGACATCCCCATTTTCACGGCCAGAAAAGACCGATTTTTTTGTTTATGCTTTATAAAAATCAGAGTACTTCTTTTAATAAAAATGTTGCGGAATTTGTTCCCAGAAAAACATGATAAATACGTTATCAAAGCATTTCCGAAGAAATGTATTTTTATTCATTTAAAACATTTGGGATGTCATCGTCAATACAGAAACATAAGCATAAACAGAACTTACATTCATTTACACTAGTGATCTACATCTCTTTTAAATCTCTCAGTGCAAAGTAGCTTCGTATCGACACCTGTGATACAAATAAGCTGGAGTGGGTCAGGTTGGGAAACCTGGTGAGTACATAGGGTTTTCAACCCACAATAATATAATTATTATATTTAAACATCAAACAATCAACCCGATTACCCATCCCCGTTATCTTCTTTAATATTCCTTAAAGAATTATCTTAAGGGTCATCTCCTATATCATATTTACCTCTCATCTTTCTACCTCACATTTCCTTATATGCTCGTTCCTAAGGCATGAATACGTAGTTACAACGTCGCCTGAACTCGTAATTCATAGTAAGGGTTAGAGTATCATCGCATGAATATACAGTCACTACATCACCTGGACTCGTAATTCATCACCTACAGGTTATAAGTCTGCTGGTGTTTCCACGGGTTGTCTAGAATATTCCGTGGTCGCCATCTATACTCTAGTAGATGACTACATCTCCAAATTGTCGGACAAGGTTATAGTATCTTTCATCCTACATCACCGATTCAACATCACCTATCCATCACCTAATTATCATCACCTTCCTATCATCACCTATCTCTCATCATTTTATTTCATCACACACCAACTATTTCATCTACCCATGTTTTATCCCAACGTATTTGTAGATATAAAATAAATATATATTTAAATCATTTAAAACATGTATAAAATCATTCATCCATCATAGACAGCAAGTATTCAGATAATATGCACACATAGCACGTAATTTATATAAAATACTTCATATCTATGTGTAAGATGAAAAGGACCATGCACTCACCTGTTAAAGTGATGATTCCAAACTCAGACAGCGCTTCGTTACTCTTAAAAAAATTTCCTTCGACAAAACCTAGTATCAATACCACTAGGGTTTAGTCTAACGTTAACCGCAACTAATTAATAGTCTAGCTATTATTATTATTATTATTATATAAGCGTTAAACAACACTCTTATATAACTCATAATAATATCCCAAATAATTGTTTTAAGGTCCTAATAATGTTACTATAATTAATTAGAAGTTATATTAAAAATAGCGTAGGCGTAGCTCACTTACAGCGAGTTTTTATTAAAAACCGGGCTTCGCTGGAGCAGCGTTTCCGAGCCGAAAGCTTTTCTTGTCGGAGCCGTCGGGCGCTCCGGGGATTTCTTCTCGTGCTAGGGAGGTTCCCTAGAGTTGGGAGGGGTTTAGGGAGGTTAGAGAGAAGTTAGAGAGAGAAAGAAAGGTTTGAAGGTGTGAGGAAATTATGAAGAGTTCATCTCTTATTTATAGGAATTGTATAGTAAAGTAGTCTCCAAGCTTCGTCCGTAACTTTCGCATACGAGCTCCGTTTTTGTCTGTCTTGTTACTGTTGAGTTCCTATTAATGAGATCTTCAACTCTCATTTAGACCTCGTTGGCTAATTCTCATTCTATCTCGGATTTACAAAACTGTATCGAATTCGCCGCGCTCGAAAAGTAGAGACTAAGCTTCGTCCATAACTTTCGCATACGAGCTCCGTTTTTGTCTGTCTTTTTACCGTTAAGTTCCTATTAATGAGATCTTCAACTCTCATTTAGACCTCGTTGGCTAATTCTCATTCTATCTCGGATTTACAAAACTGTATCGAATTCGCCGCGCTCGAAAAGTAGAGACTAAGCTTCGTCCATAACTTTCGCATACGAGCTCCGTTTTTGTCTGTCTTTTTACCGTTGAGTTCCTATTAATGAGATCTTCAACTCTCATTTAGGTCGCGTAAGCCAAAAACCGCTAAAACAAAAATTTGAGTTTCGGGCTGTACAGTGCTAAGCCGAAACTTCCAAAAAATCATAACTTCCTCATACGAAGTCAGATTTGGGCGTTCTTTTTATGGACGCTCTCGGTTTGACGTTTTCTATGACTTTTGTTTAGATCACTAAGGCTAAAAGTCGCTCCATCGTAAATTCACTATTTACGCTTCCCGGTGCCGTGTCGGTTTTGCCGTAAAACTTCGACGGGCCATAACTTCTTCGTTATAACTCGGATTTCGGAGTTCTTTATATGTACGGAAACCTTGAGAAATATTCTACAACTTGGTTAAGATTATTTATTATAAATAATCTTTTGCCGAAAATTCGTTTTCGACACTCATTGCCTCTAAATTGACTAGCCCGGATCTACGGGCGTTACAATTATCTCCCCCTTAGGATGATTACGTCCCGGAATCATCAATGAAACAGGGTTGTATAATGACTCATACGTTATCTCTTCATCCTAGGTATTAATCGTAACTTTTATGTTCCTTCAAATGTGTATCTAACTCTTGGTCTTCTTGACTGCAAGCGGTGCTCGAACTTGCACCAGCTCGTTAGACTCCAAACTATGACATTCGAGTCACAATCTCGATCCTTGATGGAGACTCCTTCTTCTTCTTAGAAAGCTTAAGATAAGCTCCTCTGTTACTACAACGTACCGATGTGTCATATTCTAATGACCTCTCATCGTGCGCTTAAACTCAAATCTCTTAGAGTTAAATTCCAGAACAGACTATACCTTCCTTCATGTTCTAATGTGACATAATCACATATTAAAACTTATTATCTCTAGCTACAAGCCTTTTTAGCGACAATCGCGATACTTCTATTGATCGCTTTGATTTCAATCTTTTGGTTTAAGTCGGACGCTACATCAAACTTGGTTCTCTGAACCACGTAACCTACTTATCGTAGTCGAACTCAATTTGATATGACCACTAGGGTCGGAATAACAATCATCTTCGATGGTAACGACATACTCGAATAAAACGAAATCAATTACTAGCTTCTTGGTAACCTTGTGACTTTCCCTGATCTAAGCGTGAGTCTTGTGCTTCCGGTAGTATAGGCCTCTACTACCATTCACACCTACTCATAATCGTCCCAAGTATTGTCTCGCAGTTCCCCAAGTTATTATCATAAAAACAATTTTAACACATACAAATGTGTCCAAACAATCATATAATTTTTCCTAGACTCTACTAGGACTTCTTCCATGCGTATCTTTGATCGTCAATTCTGCTTCAACTCGGTTGGTGGTGGAAATTCCATACGATGGGACAACTTCAGGAATTACACCAATCGTTCCATCATCCTGCCGATCGAAGGTGTACTTCGGACGTACCGTACTCCTCTAAACGTACCGCTTGACATTTTCTAAAGCCAAGATACCACTCTTACAATATCTTCCGATAGGTGTCATTCACTATCATAATCCTTTTCATTTCCTCTATTTACTCAATTCTGTATGAGTCTCTCACCATGACGTTATTTTCACGGAAGCATGCATTCATTGCATCGAGACGAGAATATAGATAGAGAAGATTTAGCCGCGTAATCCTGCTTATTACTCTGAAAAGTTACATGCCAGTTCTAATACCGTATTTAAACGTTTAGAAATCTGAACACATAAAATTTCCAGATCCGGTCGGCAACAGACCATAGATCCGATCAAACGATAACATCATAAAACATCACAATCATTTAGCACATAAAGCAATTTAGGCATCTTCCCTAAATGAGCTAGTGCTCGAGTCTATTTAGGTGTACTTTCCTAAAATTTATTAGACACACTCCTCACCATCATTGCTTAGCATTCTAAGTTTAAGTCTAGAAATAAATCCATATTCCTAGTTCGATTAAACTAATGCTCTGATACCAACTGTGACATCCCCATTTTCACGGCCAGAAAAGACCGATTTTTTTGTTTATGCTTTATAAAAATCAGAGTACTTCTTTTAATAAAAATGTTGCGGAATTTGTTCCCAGAAAAACATGATAAATACGTTATCAAAACATTTCCGAAGAAATGTATTTTTATTCATTTAAAACATTTGGGATGTCATCGTCAATACAGAAACATAAGCATAAACAGAACTTACATTCATTTACACTAGTGATCTACATCTCTTTTAAATCTCTCAGTGCAAAGTAGCTTCGTATCGACACCTATGATACAAATAAGCTGGAGTGGGTCAGGTTGGGAAACCTGGTGAGTACATAGGGTTTTCAACCCACAATAATATAATTATTATATTTAAACATCAAACAATCAACCCGATTACCCATCCCCGTTATCTTCTTTAATATTCCTTAAAGAATTATCGTAAGGGTCATCTCCTATATCATATTTACCTCTCATCTTTCTACCTCACATTTCCTTATATGCTCGTTCCTAAGGCATGAATACGTATTTACAACGTCGCCTGAACTCGTAATTCATAGTAAGGGTTAGAGTATCATCGCATGAATATACAGTCACCACATCACCTGGACTCGTAATTCATCACCTACAGGTTATAAGTCTGCTGGTGTTTCCACGGGTTGTCTAGAATATTCTGTGGTCGCCATCTATGCTCTAGTAGATGACTACATCTCCAAATTGTCGGACAAGGTTATAGTATCTTTCATCCTACATCACCGATTCATCATCACCTATCCATCACCTAATTATCATCACCTTCCTATCATCACCTATCTCTCATCATTTTATTTCATCACACACCAACTATTTCATCTACCCATGTTTTATCCCAACGTATTTGTAGATATAAAATAAATATATATTTAAATCATTTAAAACATGTATAAAATCATTCATCCATCATAGACAGCAAGTATTCAGATAATATGCACACATAGCACGTAATTTATATAAAATACTTCATATCTATGTGTAAGATGAAAGGGACCATGCACTCACCTATTAAAGTGATGATTCCAAACTCAGACAGCGCTTCGTTACTCTTAAAAAAATTTCCTTCGACAAAACCTAGTATCAATACCACTAGGGTTTAGTCTAACGTTAACCGCAACTAATTAATAGTCTAGCTATTATTATTATTATTATTATTATTATTATTATTATTATTATATAAGCGTTAAACAACACTCTTATATAACTCATAATAATATCCCAAATAATTGTTTTAAGGTCCTAATAATGTTACTATAATTAATTAGAAGTTATATTAAAAATAGCG
Source organism: Lactuca virosa (assembly GCF_052849685.1). Lineage (NCBI taxonomy): Eukaryota > Viridiplantae > Streptophyta > Magnoliopsida > Asterales > Asteraceae > Lactuca > Lactuca virosa. The sequence goes on from NC_136429.1 coordinate 131,267,899, forward strand.
TAGGCGTAGCTCACTTACAGCGAGTTTTTATTAAAAACCGGGCTTCGCTGGAGCAGCGTTTCCGAGCCGAAAGCTTTTCTTCTCGGAGCCGTCGGGCGCTCCGGGGATTTCTTCTCGTGCTAGGGAGGTTCCCTAGAGTTGGGAGGGGTTTAGGGAGGTTAGAGAGAAGTTAGAGAGAGAAAGAAAGGTTTGAAGGTGTGAGGAAATTATGAAGAGTTCATCTCTTATTTATAGGAATTGTATAGTAAAGTAGTCTCCAAGCTTCGTCCGTAACTTTCGCATACGAGCTCCGTTTTTGTCTGTCTTGTTACTGTTGAGTTCCTATTAATGAGATCTTCAACTCTCATTTAGACCTCGTTGGCTAATTCTCATTCTATCTCGGATTTACAAAACTGTATCGAATTCGCCGCGCTCGAAAAGTAGAGACTAAGCTTCGTCCATAACTTTCGTATACGAGCTCCGTTTTTGTCTGTCTTTTTACCGTTAAGTTCCTATTAATGAGATCTTCAACTCTCATTTAGACCTCGTTGGCTAATTCTCATTCTATCTCGGATTTACAAAACTGTATCGAATTCGCCGCGCTCGAAAAGTAGAGACTAAGCTTCGTCCATAACTTTCGCATACGAGCTCCGTTTTTGTCTGTCTTTTTACCGTTGAGTTCCTATTAATGAGATCTTCAACTCTCATTTAGGTCGCGTAAGCCAAAAACCGCTGAAACAAAAATTTGAGTTTCGGGTTGTACACTGCTAAGCCGAAACTTCCAAAAAATCATAACTTCCTCATACGAAGTCAGATTTGGGCGTTCTTTTTATGGACGCTCTCGGTTTGACGTTTTCTATGACTTTTGTTTAGATCACTAAGGCTAAAAGTCGCTCCATCGTAAATTCACTATTTACGCTTCCCGGTGCCGTGTCGGTTTTGCCGTAAAACTTCGACGGGCCATAACTTCTTCGTTATAACTCGGATTTCGGAGTTCTTTATATGTACGGAAACCTTGAGAAATATTCTACAACTTGGTTAAGATTATTTATTATAAATAATCTTTTGCCGAAAATTCGTTTTCGACACTCATTGCCTCTAAATTGACTAGCCCGGATCTACGGGCGTTACAATTATCTCCCCCTTAGGATGATTACGTCCCGGAATCATCAATGAAACAGGGTTGTATAATGACTCATACGTTATCTCTTCATCCTAGGTATTAATCGTAACTTTTATGTTCCTTCAAATGTGTATCTAACTCTTGGTCTTCTTGACTGCAAGCGGTGCTCGAACTTGCACCTGCTCGTTAGACTCCAAACTATGACATTCGAGTCACAATCTCGATCCTTGATGGAGACTCCTTCTTCTTCTTAGAAAGCTTAAGATAAGCTCCTCTGTTACTACAACGTACCGATGTGTCATATTCTAATGACCTCTCATCGTGCGCTTAAACTCAAATCTCTTAGAGTTAAATTCCAGAACAGACTATACCTTCCTTCATGTTCTAATGTGACATAATCACATATTAAAACTTATTATCTCTAGCTACAAGCCTTTTTAGCGACAATCGCGATACTTCTATTGATCGCTTTGATTTCAATCTTTTGGTTTAAGTCGGACGCTACATCAAACTTGGTTCTCTGAACCACGTAACCTACTTATCGTAGTCGAACTCAATTTGATATGACCACTAGGGTCGGAATAACAATCATCTTCGATGGTAACGACATACTCGAATAAAACGAAATCAATTACTAGCTTCTTGGTAACCTTGTGACTTTCCCTGATCTAAGCGTGAGTCTTGTGCTTCCGGTAGTATAGGCCTCTACTACCATTCACACCTACTCATACTCGTCCCAAGTATTGTCTCGCAGTTCCCCAAGTTATTATCATAAAAACAATTTTAACACATACAAATGTGTCCAAACAATCATATAATTTTTCCTAGACTCTACTAGGACTTCTTCCATGCGTATCTTTGATCGTCAATTCTGCTTCAACTCGGTTGGTGGTGGAAATTCCATACGATGGGACAACTTCAGGAATTACACCAATCGTTCCATCATCCTGCCGATCGAAGGTGTACTTCGGACGTACCGTACTCCTCTAAACGTACCGCTTGACATTTTCTAAAGCCAAGATACCACTCTTACAATATCTTCCGATAGGTGTCATTCACTATCATAATCCTTTTCATTTCCTCTATTTACTCAATTCTCTATGAGTCTCTCACCATGACGTTATTTTCACGGAAGCATGCATTCATTGCATCGAGACGAGAATATAGATAGAGAAGATTTAGCCGCGTAATCCTGCTTATTACTCTGAAAAGTTACATGCCAGTTCTAATACCGTATTTAAACGTTTAGAAATCTGAACACATAAAATTTCCAGATCCGGTCGGCAACAGACCATAGATCCGATCAAACGATAACATCATAAAACATCACAATCATTTAGCACATAAAGCAATTTAGGCATCTTCCCTAAATGAGCTAGTGCTCGAGTCTATTTAGGTGTACTTTCCTAAAATTTATTAGACACACTCCTCACCATCATTGCTTAGCATTCTAAGTTTAAGTCTAGAAATAAATCCATATTCCTAGTTCGATTAAACTAATGCTCTGATACCAACTGTGACATCCCCATTTTCACGGCCAGAAAAGACCGATTTTTTTGTTTATGCTTTATAAAAATCAGAGTACTTCTTTTAATAAAAATGTTGCGGAATTTGTTCCCAGAAAAACATGATAAATACGTTATCAAAACATTTCCGAAGAAATGTATTTTTATTCGCTTAAAACATTTGGGATGTCATCGTCAATACAGAAACATAAGCATAAACAGAACTTACATTCATTTACACTAGTGATCTACATCTCTTTTAAATCTCTCAGTGCAAAGTAGCTTCGTATCGACACCTATGATACAAATAAGCTGGAGTGGGTCAGGTTGGGAAACCTGGTGAGTACATAGGGTTTTCAACCCACAATAATATAATTATTATATTTAAACATCAAACAATCAACCCGATTACCCATCCCCGTTATCTTCTTTAATATTCCTTAAAGAATTATCGTAAGGGTCATCTCCTATATCATATTTACCTCTCATCTTTCTACCTCACATTTCCTTATATGCTCGTTCCTAAGGCATGAATACGTATTTACAACGTCGCCTGAACTCGTAATTCATAGTAAGGGTTAGAGTATCATCGCATGAATATACAGTCACCACATCACCTGGACTCGTAATTCATCACCTACAGGTTATAAGTCTGCTGGTGTTTCCACGGGTTGTCTAGAATATTCCGTGGTCGCCATCTATGCTCTAGTAGATGACTACATCTCCAAATTGTCGGACAAGGTTATAGTATCTTTCATCCTACATCACCGATTCATCATCACCTATCCATCACCTAATTATCATCACCTTCCTATCATCACCTATCTCTCATCATTTTATTTCATCACACACCAACTATTTCATCTACCCATGTTTTATCCCAACGTATTTGTAGATATAAAATAAATATATATTTAAATCATTTAAAACATGTATAAAATCATTCATCCATCATAGACAGCAAGTATTCAGATAATATGCACACATAGCACGTAATTTATATAAAATACTTCATATCTATGTGTAAGATGAAAGGGACCATGCACTCACCTATTAAAGTGATGATTCCAAACTCAGACAGCGCTTCGTTACTCTTAAAAAAATTTCCTTCGACAAAACCTAGTATCAATACCACTAGGGTTTAGTCTAACGTTAACCGCAACTAATTAATAGTCTAGCTATTATTATTATTATTATTATTATTATATAAGCGTTAAACAACACTCTTATATAACTCATAATAATATCCCAAATAATTGTTTTAAGGTCCTAATAATGTTACTATAATTAATTAGAAGTTATATTAAAAATAGCGTAGGCGTAGCTCACTTACAGCGAGTTTTTATTAAAAACCGGGCTTCGCTGGAGCAGCGTTTCCGAGCCGAAAGCTTTTCTTCTCGGAGCCGTCGGGCGCTCCGGGGATTTCTTCTCGTGCTAGGGAGGTTCCCTAGAGTTGGGAGGGGTTTAGGGAGGTTAGAGAGAAGTTAGAGAGAGAAAGAAAGGTTTGAAGGTGTGAGGAAATTATGAAGAGTTCATCTCTTATTTATAGGAATTGTATAGTAAAGTAGTCTCCAAGCTTCGTCCGTAACTTTCGCATACGAGCTCCGTTTTTGTCTGTCTTGTTACTGTTGAGTTCCTATTAATGAGATCTTCAACTCTCATTTAGACCTCGTTGGCTAATTCTCATTCTATCTCGGATTTACAAAACTGTATCGAATTCGCCGCGCTCGAAAAGTAGAGACTAAGCTTCGTCCATAACTTTCGCATACGAGCTCCGTTTTTGTCTGTCTTTTTACCGTTGAGTTCCTATTAATGAGATCTTCAACTCTCATTTAGGTCGCGTAAGCCAAAAACCGCTGAAACAAAAATTTGAGTTTCGGGTTGTACACTGCTAAGCCGAAACTTCCAAAAAATCATAACTTCCTCATACGAAGTCAGATTTGGGCGTTCTTTTTATGGACGCTCTCGGTTTGACGTTTTCTATGACTTTTGTTTAGATCACTAAGGCTAAAAGTCGCTCCATCGTAAATTCACTATTTACGCTTCCCGGTGCCGTGTCGGTTTTGCCGTAAAACTTCGACGGGCCATAACTTCTTCGTTATAACTCGGATTTCGGAGTTCTTTATATGTACGGAAACCTTGAGAAATATTCTACAACTTGGTTAAGATTATTTATTATAAATAATCTTTTGCCGAAAATTCGTTTTCGACACTCATTGCCTCTAAATTGACTAGCCCGGATCTACGGGCGTTACAGAAACAGTTGGAAGCGAAAGGGATGTTCGGTCCGAAGGGACCTTCGGTCCTCCGAGGTTCGGCTTCGGTTTAGAAGGGTTTCGGTCTAGGAGGTTCGGTTCTATGTAAGCTTCGGTCCTAAGAAGAAGGTTTCGGTTCTTTAAGGCTATTTTTCAAGGAATCTTCCCGTTTCGAGCGGTTTTTCACCAAGTTAAGTGTCGGGATGCCCGAAATGATTATAAAAAGTTAAAGGAACTTTTGAGAGAGATTTGGTAGAGATTTGACATTCTTGGAGATATTTCTCATATAGAGAGAGATTTGGGAGAGATTTCACACACTTGGAGAGATTTCTCATTCAGAGAGAGATTTGGGAGAGATTTCACACACTTGGAGAGATTTCTCATTCAGAGTGAGATTTGGGAGAGATTTCACACACTTGGAGAGATTTCTCATTCAGAGAGAGATTTGAGAGAGATTTCACATACTTGGAGAGATTTCTCCTACTTAGAGAGTTTTGGGAGAGATTTCACATACTTGGAGAGATTTCTCCTACTTAGAGAGTTTTGGGAGAGGCTTCTTTTGTGACCTTTTTGAGTGTTTGGCTTCACAACGCAAGGTTTGTAAACCTCGTTAAGTCTTGTTATGATTGTTATATGCCCCCGAGGGTTAAGGAATAATGTTTTATCGAGTAGAGTCATCACTTACCCTGATTAGGGTTAGAATTTCCGAACATGTGAAAACTCTAAGTGATACTTTATATTAAGATTGCGAGTAGTACAATAAGAATCTTAATGGAAACCCTAATATACAAGGGTTAGATGAGTTGACCGGTTTGACTTGTTGACTTTAGTTGACTTTGACTTGGCCAAAAATTGACGGTTCTCACATATATATTGCAAAATCAATTTAATCTAAAAGAATCATAAAGATCAACAATAATAAGCTAGAGTTGTTAGAGTTATTAGATGCGGAAATGCAATTGCGGAAAAGTAAAGGAAATGTAAATGACAACATGTTATATATCAAGTAAACACTAAATTGATTCTTAAAAAGGTTTGCAATCAAACCAAGTTAGTATACGTGATCAGCTTAAAGTGAATGAAGTCACAAGGACTTGCTCTGAAGGAGATCTGACAGTTTGATCTTAATATATTTGAGAGTAAGTTCAGAAAGATCTTGAGATTAAGAAGATAGAGAGAAGTTCAGGTAAAGAGAGAATAGAGAGGTAATTGAGAGATAAGATAGATGTGTATTCAGAATAAGAGAACTCTATTTATAGAGTCTCGAGAAAGTACATGGAGAATAAACAACTACTAAATTTCTGATAAAGTGTCCATGCAAGGCACACAGGACAATACACTAAAAACATATAAGTTAAAGAAACAAATAACTAGCCGCAGTTGCGGATTAAGTCGTTGCAGATGACTTCTTCATTTGAGGTTGCGGTAGTAAAAGATCCATTGCGGTAGAAACGTAGATTTCGGATAATAAGTTTAAGAGGGTCACTTTCATGATTCAACACTATGTGTTCTTCAGGATACGTGGTTCCATCGTAAGGTTTCATGCTGGGAGATTGGAAGCGCTTTGGAACTTTAGTGTCGGCTATCGAGAGAATAAATCTTGAGATCCTATGACTGGTGGGGGATACTTTTGGTATAGGTTGGACCACCCCTAGTACGTTTGAGATCATCTATCTTAATTGTTGAAATTCTTTGGCCATGATTGGACTTATTCCTACATCAAGATTCATAGAGTTAGTATTAAAAGTGTTACTTTCAAAGAAGTTACTAGTATTATTATTATTAGGGGTATTGAAAGTTTCGTCAAGATCCTGGATCACAAGAGCTCGACAATTTGGGATTATGCCCCAAGTTGGGGTAGAAATAGATGTTGGAGCTATAGTCTCTGGGAATTTCCCAAAGGATCATGTGTTATCGAAATTCAAGATCTTGGGTTGCAATATTGAGGGTGTTTCCTCCTAGGGTTTACGTATCTCTTCCATTATCATTTCCACCTCCTTTAGCAGTGTTCTGTTGTCTTCATGTTTCTAAGTCACCTGCTGCATCAACATCATCATCATGGAGAAGAGTTTGCCATTATAGATCGAAGAAGGAGGATCCGGGGACTCTAGGGATCCTAGATTCCCGTGACTAATAATTGGAGAAGTGATATGCATCAGAAGTTTTCCTTTGACCAAGGGGTCCGCTCGGAGGTGGTAGAAGTCTTTTTGAAGAAATAGGAGGAACATAGGAAGAAGATAGGGTTTGTTTTGTAGACATAATTTCTAATAATTATGAACACCATGACCCCATGGTGGGTACCAAATTGTTTTGTAACAATCAGGTTGAATCTTTTGAAGGAGTCTTCAAGACTTTCACCAGCATGAGCTTTGAAGTTGTTGAACTCGTTGAGTGCGGTGGTGTGCTTCTTATCTTGAGGTTGCTAAGAACCTTCATACAGGTTCTTGAGAACATCCCAAATTTCTTTGGCTGATTTGCAATTGATGATAATGTCGAAGTTTTCAGGAGCAAGTCCGCAAGATATTTCATAAAAGCAACAGCGTCGCTTTCCATCTTATCACGATCATCTTTAGTGGGACGATTCATTGCAACTTGAGCTCCTCCTAGTCTTGCTTGAGCACCATCGGCTTTAATGGAGTCAAAACAGGGACATGAGGTCCTTCTTCTACTGATCTCCACACATCTCGTCCAAGTCTTTTTAGATATCTCTCCATCCTTTGTGACCAGTGATGATATATATTTGCCACAAGTATTGGGGCTCGATTAGAACCACCGACATTGTTGGAAACGTTTAGTGATAATGCTTGTGCCATTTTTCCTTTGTTTTTTTTTGAGAAAGAAATAAGCTTTAGTGGTATAGAAGGCTTTTCAAAATCAAAGTTTTGTTTAAAAAACAACCACTTTGGCTCTAATACCAATTGTTGAGAGAAAAACTTTTGAGAAACACTTGAACAAACGTTAGTACAAGTTATATATATATTGCAGAATGAATTTAATCTAAAAGGATCATAAAGATCAACAATAATAAGATAGAGTTGTTAGAGTTATTAGATGTGGAAATGCAATTGCGGAAAAGTAAAGGAAATGTAAATGACAACATGTTATATATCAAGTAAACACTAAGTTGATTCTTAACAAGGTTTGCAATCAAACCAAGTTAGTATACGTGATCAGCTTAAAGTGAATGAAGTCACAAGGACTTGCTCCGAAGGAGATATGACAGTTTGATCTTAATATATTTGAGAGTAAGTTCAGAAAGATCTTGAGATTAAGAAGACAGAGAGAAGTTCAGGTAAAGAGGGAATAGAGAGGTAATTGAGAGATAAGATAGATGTGTATTCAGAATAGGAGAACTCTATTTATAGAGTCTCGAGAAAGTACATGGAGAATAAACAACTACTAAATTTCTGATAAAGTGTCCATGCAAGGCATACTGGACAATACACTGAAAACATATAAGTTAAAGAAAGAAATAACTAGTCGTAGTTGCGGATTAAGTCGTTGTAGATGACTTCTTCATTTGAGGTTGCGGTAGTAAAAGATCCATTGCTGTAGAAACGTAGACTTCGGATAATAAGTTTAAGAGGGTCACTTTCTTGATTCAACACTATGTGTTCTTCAGGATACGTGGTTCCATCGTAAGGTTTCATGCTAGGAGTTTGGAAGCGCTTTGGAACTTTAGTGTCAGCTATCGAGAGAATAAATCTTGAGATCCTATGACTGGTGGGGGATACTTTTGGTATAGGTTGTACCACCCCTGGTACGTTTGAGATCATCTATCTTAATTGTTGAAATTCTTTGGCCATGATTGGACTTATTCCTGCATCAAGATTCATAGAGTTAGTATTCAAAGTGTTACTTACAAAGAAGTTACTAGTATTCTTATTGTTAGGGGTATTGAAAGTTTCGTCAAGATCCTGGATCACAAGAGCTCGGAAATTTGGGATTATGCCCCAAGTTGGGGTAGCAATAGATGTTGGAGCTATATTCTCGGGGAATTTCCCTAAGGATCATGTGTTATCGAAATTCAAGATCTTGGGTTGCAATATTGAGGGTGTTTCCTCCTAGGGTTTACGTATCTCTTCCCTTATCATTTCCACCTCCTTTAGCAGTGTTCTGTTGTCTTCATGTTTCTAAGTCACCTGCTGCATCAACATCATCATCATGGAGAAGAGTTTGCCATTATAGATCGAAGCAGGAGGATCTGGGGACTCTAGGGATCCTAGATTCCCGTGACTAATAATTGGAGAAGTGCTATGCATCGGAAGTTTTCCTTTGACCAACGGGTCCGCTCGGAGGTGGTAGAAGTCTTTTTGAAGAAGTAGGAGGAATATAGGAAGAAGATAGGGTTTGTTTTGTAGACATAATTTCTAATAATTATGAACACCACGACCCCATGGTGGGTACCAAATTGTTTTGTAACAATCAGGTTGAATCTTTTGAAGGAGTCTTCAAGACTTTCACCAGCATGAGCTTTGAAGTTGTTGAACTCGTTGAGTGCGGTGGTGTGCTTCTTATCTTGAGGTTGCTAAGAACCTTCATACAGGTTCTTGAGAACATCCCAAATTTCTTTGGCTGATTTGCAATTGATGATAATGTCGAAGTTTTCAGGAGCAAGTCCGCAAGATATTTCATAAAAGCAACAGCGTCGCTTTCCATCTTATCACGATCATCTTTAGTGGGACGATTCATTGCAACTTGAGCTCCTCCTAGTCTTGCTTGAGCACCATCGGCTTTAATGGAGTCAAAACAGGGACATGAGGTCCTTCTTCTACTGATCTCCACACATCTCGTCCAAGTCTTTTTAGATATCTCTCCATCCTTTGTGACCAGTGATGATATATATTTGCCACAAGTATTGGGGCTCGATTAGAACCACCGACATTGTTGGAAACGTTTAGTGATAATGCTTGTGTCATTTTTCCTTTGTTTTTTTTTGAGAAAGAAATAAGCTTTAGTGGTATAGAAGGCTTTTCAAAATCAAAGTTTTGTTTAAAAAACAACCACTTTGGCTCTAATACCAATTGTTGAGAGAAAAACTTTTGAGAAACACTTGAACAAACGTTAGTACAAGTTATATATATTGCAGAATGAATTTAATCTAAAAGGATCATAAAGATCAACAATAATAAGATAGAGTTGTTAGAGTTATTAGATGTGGAAATGCAATTGCGGAAAAGTAAAGGAAATGTAAATGACAACATGTTATATATCAAGTAAACACTAAGTTGATTCTTAACAAGGTTTGCAATCAAACCAAGTTAGTATACGTGATCAGCTTAAAGTGAATGAAGTCACAAGGACTTGCTCTGAAGGAGATATGACAGTTTGATCTTAATATATTTAAGAGTAAGTTCAGAAAGATCTTGAGATTAAGAAGACAGAGAGAAGTTCAGGTAAAGAGGGAATAGAGAGGTAATTGAGAGATAAGATAGATGTGTATTCAGAATAAGAGAACTCTATTTATAGAGTCTCGAGAAAGTACATGGAGAATAAACAACTACTAAATTTCTGATAAAGTGTCCATGCAAGGCATACTGGACAATACACTGAAAACATATAAGTTAAAGAAAGAAATAACTAGTCGTAGTTGCGGATTAAGTCGTTGTAGATGACTTCTTCATTTGAGGTTGCGGTAGTAAAGGATCCATTGCGGTAGAAACGTAGACTTCGGATAATAAGTTCAAGAGGGTCACTTTCTTGATTCAACACTATGTGTTCTTCAGGATACGTGGTTCCATCGTAAGGTTTCATGCTAGGAGTTTGGAAGCGCTTTGGAACTTTAGTGTCAGCTATCGAGAGAATAAATCTTGAGATCCTATGACTGGTGGGGGATACTTTTGGTATAGGTTGGACCACCCCTGGTACGTTTGAGATCATCTATCTTAGTTGTTGAAATTCTTTGGTCATGATTGGACTTATTCCTGCATCAAGATTCATAGAGTTAGTATTAAAAGTGTTACTTTCAAAGAAGTTACTAGTATTCTTATTATTAGGGGTATTGAAAGTTTCGTCAAGATCCTGGATCACAAGAGCTCGGCAATTTGGGATTATGCCCCAAGTTGGGGTAGAAATAGATGTTGCAGCTATAGTCTCTGGGAATTTGCCAAAGGATCATGTGTTATCGAAATTCAAGATCTTGGGTTACAATATTGAGGGTGTTTCCTCCTAGGGTTTACGTATCTCTTCCATTATCATTTCCACCTCCTTTAGCAGTGTTCTCTTGTCTTCATGTTTCTAAGTCACCTGCTGCATCAACATCATCATCATGGAGAAGAGTTTGCCATTATAGATCGAAGAAGGAGGATCCGGGGACTCTAGGGATCCTAGATTCCCGTGACTAATAATTGGAGAAGTGATATGCATCAGAAGTTTTCCTTTGACCAAGGGTTCCGCTCGGAGGTGGTAGAAGTCTTTTTGAAGAAATGGGAGGAACATAGGAAGAAGATAGGGTTTGTTTTGTAGACATAATTTCTAATAATTATGAACACCACGACCCCATGGTGGGTACCAAATTGTTTTGTAACAATCAGGTTGAATCTTTTGAAGGAGTCTTCAAGACTTTCACCAGCATGAGCTTTGAAGTTGTTGAACTCGTTGAGTGTGGTGGTGAGCTTCTTATCTTGAGCTTGCTAAGAACCTTCATATAGGTTCTTGAGAACATCCCAAATTTCTTTGGCTGATTTGCAATTGATGATAATGTTGAAGTTTTCAGGAGCAACTCCGCAAGATATTTCATAAAAAGCAAAAGCGTCGCTTTCCATCTTATCAGGATCATCTTTAGTGGGACGATTCATTGCAACTTGAGCTCCTCCTAGTCTGGCTTGAGCACCATCGGCTTGAACTGGATTCAAAACATGGACATGAGGTCCTTCTTCTACTGATCTCCACACATCTCGTCCAAGTATTTTTAGATATCTCTCCATCCTTTGTGACCAGTGATGATATTCATTTGCCACAAGTATTGGGGCTCGATTAGAACCACCAACATTGTTGGAAACGTTTAGTGATAATGCTTGTACCATTTTTCCTTTGTTTTTTGTTTTTTTTAGAAAGAAATGAGCTTTAGTGGTATAGAAGGCTTTTCAAAATCAGAGTTTTGTTTAAAAAACAACCACTTTGGCTCTAATACCAATTATTGAGAGAAAAACTTTTGAGAAACACTTGAACAAACGTTAGTACAAGTTATATATATTGCAGAATGAATTTAATCTAAAAGGATCATAAAGATCAACAATAATAAGCTAGAGTTGTTAGAGTTATTAGATGCGGAAATGCAATTGCGGAAAAGTAAAGGAAATGTAAATGACAACATGTTATATATCAAGTAAACACTAAGTTGATTCTTAACAAGGTTTGCAATCAAACCAAGTTAGTATACGTGATCAACTTAAAGTGAATGAAGTCACAAGGACTTGTTCCGAAGGAGATATGAGAGTTTGATCTTAATATATTTGAGAGTAAGTTCAGAAAGATCTTGAGATTAAGAAGATAGAGAGAAGTTCAGGTAAAGAGAGAATAGAGAGGTAATTGAGAGATAAGATATATGTGTATTCAGAATAAGAGAACTCTATTTATAGTGTCTCGAGAAAGCACATGGAGAATAAACAGCTACTAAATTTCTGATAAAGTGTCCATGCAAGGCACACTGTACAATACACTAAAAACATATAAGTTAAAGAAACAAATAACTAGTCGCAGTTGCGGATTAAGTCGTTGCAGATGACTTCTTCATTTGAGGTTGCGGTAGTAAAAGATCCATTGCGGTAGAAACGTAGATTTCGGATAATAAGTTTAAGAGGGTCACTTTCGTGATTCAACACTATGTGTTGTTCAGGATACGTGGTTCCATCGTAAGGTTTCATGCTGGGAGATTGGAAGCGCTTTGGAACTTTAGTGTCGGCTATCGAGAGAATAAATCTTGAGATCCTATGACTGGTGGGGGATACTTTTGGTATAGGTTGGACCACCCCTGGTACGTTTGAGATCATCTATCTTAGTTGTTGAAATTCTTTGGCCATGATTGGACTTATTCCTGCATCAAGATTCATAGAGTTAGTATTAAAAGTGTTACTTTCAAAGAAGTTACTAGTATTATTATTATTAGGGGTATTGAAAGTTTCGTCAAGATCCTGGATCACAAGAGCTCGACAATTTGGGATTATGCCCCAAGTTGGGGTAGAAATAGATGTTGGAGCTATAGTCTCTGGGAATTTCCCAAAGGATCATGTGTTATTGAAATTCAAGATCTTGGGTTGCAATATTGAGGGTGTTTCCTCCTAGGGTTTACGTATCTCTTCCATTATCATTTCCACCTCCTTTAGCAGTGTTCTGTTGTCTTCATGTTTCTAAGTCACCTGCTGCATCAACATCATCATCATGGAGAAGAGTTTGCCATTATAGATCGAAGAAGGAGGATCTGGGGACTCCAGGGATCCTAGATTCCCGTGACTAATAATTGGAGAAGTGATATGCATCAGAAGTTTTCCTTTGACCAAGGGGTCCGCTCGGAGGTGGTAGAAGTCTTTTTGAAGAAATAGGAGGAACATAGGAAGAAGATAGGGTTTGTTTTGTAGACATAATTTCTAATAATTATGAACACCACGACCCCATGGTGGGTACCAAATTGTTTTGTAACAATCAGGTTGAATCTTTTGAAGGAGTCTTCAAGACTTTCACCAGCATGAGCTTTGAAGTTGTTGAACTCGTTGAGTGTGGTGGTGAGCTTCTTATCTTGAGCTTGCTAAGAACCTTCATACAGGTTCTTGAGAACATCCCAAATTTCTTTGGCTGATTTGCAATTGATGATAATGTCGAAGTTTTCAGGAGCAACTCCGCAAGATATTTCATAAAAAGCAAAAGCGTCGCTTTCCATCTTATCAGGATCATCTTTAGTGGGACGATTCATTGCAACTTGAGCTCCTCCTAGTCTGGCTTGAGCACCATTGGCTTGAACTGGATTCAAAACATGGACATGAGGTCCTTCTTCTACTGATCTCCACACATCTCGTCCAAGTATTTTTAGATATCTCTCCATCCTTTGTGACCAGTGATGATATTCATTTGCCACAAGTATTGGGGCTCGATTAGAACCACCAACATTGTTGGAAACGTTTAGTGATAATGCTTGTGCCATTTTTCCTTTGTTTTTTGTTTTTTTTTTTTAGAAAGAAATGAGCTTTAGTGGTATAGAAGGCTTTTCAAAATCAGAGTTTTGTTTAAAAAACAACCACTTTGGCTCTAATACCAATTATTGAGAGAAAAACTTTTGAGAAACACTTGAACAAACGTTAGTACAAGTTATATATACTGCAGAATGAATTTAATCTAAAAGGATCATAAAGATCAACAATAATAAGCTAGAGTTGTTAGAGTTATTAGATGCGGAAATGCAATTTCGGAAAAGTAAAGGAAATGTAAATGACAACATGTTATATATCAAGTAAACACTAAGTTGATTCTTAACAAGGTTTGCAATCAAACCAAGTTAGTATACGTGATCAGCTTAAAGTGAATGAAGTCACAAGGACTTGTTCCGAAGGAGATATGAGAGTTTGATCTTAATATATTTGAGAGTAAGTTCAGAAAGATCTTGAGATTAAGAAGATAGAGAGAAGTTCAGGTAAAGAGAGAATAGAGAGGTAATTGAGAGATAAGATAGATGTGTATTCAGAATAAGAGAACTCTATTTATAGAGTCTCGAGAAAGTACATGGAGAATAAACAACTACTAAATTTTTGTTAAAGTGTCCATGCAAGGCACACTGGACAATACACTAAAAACATATAAGTTAAAGAAACAAATAACTAGTCGCAGTTGCGGATTAAGTCGTTGCAGATGACTTCTTCATTTGAGGTTGCGGTAGTAAAAGATCCATTGCGGTAGAAACGTAGATTTCGGATAATAAGTTTAAGAGGGTCACTTTCGTGATTCAACACTATGTGTTGTTCAGGATACGTGGTTCCATCGTAAGGTTTCATGCTGGGAGATTGGAAGCGCTTTGGAACTTTAGTGTCAGCTATCGAGAGAATAACTCTTGAGATCCTATGACTGGTGGGGGATACTTTTGGTATAGGTTGGACCACCCCTGGTACGTTTGAGATCATCTATCTTAATTGTTGAAATTCTTTGGCCATGATTGGACTTATTCCTGCATCAAGATTCATAGAGTTAGTATTAAAAGTGTTACTTTCAAAGAAGTTACTAGTATTCTTATTATTAGGGGTATTGAAAGTTTCGTCAAGATCCTGGATCACAAGAGCTCGGAAAGTTGGGATTATGCCCCAAGTTGGGGTAGCAATAGATGTTGGAGCTATATTCTCTTGGAATTTCCCTAACGATCATGTGTTATCGAAATTCAAGATCTTGGGTTGCAATATTGAGGGTGTTTCCTCCTAGGGTTTACGTATCTCTTCCCTTATCATTTCCACTTCCTTTAGCAGTGTTCTGTTGTCTTCATGTTTCTAAGTCACCTGCTGCATCAACATCATCATCATGGAGAAGAGTTTGCCATTATAGATCGAAGCAGGAGGATCCGGGGACTCTAGGGATCCTAGATTCCCGTGACTAATAATTGGAGAAGTAATATGCATCGGAAGTTTTCCTTTGACCAAGGGGTCCGCTCGAAGGTGGTAGAAGTCTTTTTGAAGAAATAGGAGGAATATAGGAAGAAGATAGGTTTTGTTTTGTAGACATAATTTCTAAGAATTATGAACACCACGACCCCATGGTGGGTACCAAATTGTTTTGTAACAATCAGGTTGAATCTTTTGAAGGAGTCTTCAAGACTTTCACCTGCATGAGCTTTGAAGTTGTTGAGCTCATTGAGTGCGGTGGTGAGCTTCTTATCTTCAGCTTGCTAAGAACCTTCAAACAGGTTCTTGAGAACATCCCAAATTTCTTTGGCTGATTTGCAATTGATGATAATATCGAAATTTTTAGGAGAAACTCCGCAAGATATTTCATATAAAGCAACAGCGTAGCTTTCCATCTTATCAAGATCATCTTTAGTGGGACGATTCATTGCAAATTGAGCTCCAGTCTGGCTTGAGCACCATCGGCTTGAACTGGAGTCAAAACATGGACATGAGGTCCTTCTTCTACACATCTCCACACATCTCGTCCAAGTCTTTTCAGATATCTCTCCATCCTTTGTGACCAGTGATGATACTCATTGGCCACAAGTATTGGGGATCGATTAGAACCACCAACACTGTTGGAAACGTTTAGTGATAATGCTTGTGCCATTTTCCTTTGTTTTTTTAGAAAGAAATGAGCTTTAGTGGTATGGAAGGCTTTACAAAAATCAGAGTTTTGTTTAAAAAGCAACCACTTTGGCTCTTATACCAATTGTTGAGAGAAAAACCTTTGAGAAACACTTGAACAAACGTTAGTACAAGTTATATATTGCGGAATGAAGTTAATCTCAAAGGATCATTAAGTTCAACAATAATAAGAAGTTAGGTGTTAGAGTTGTTAGTTGCGGAAATGTAATTGCGAAAAGTAAAGGAAATGTAAATGACAACAAGTTATATATCAAGTAAACACTAAGCTGATTCTTAACAAGGTTTGCAATCAAACACAGTTAGTATACGTGATCAACTTAAAGTGAATGAAGTCGCAAGAACTTGCTCCGAAGGAGATATGAGAGTTTGATCTTAATATATTTGAGAGTAAGTTCAGTAAGATCTTGAGAATAATAAGATTGGAATTCAGAGAGAAATTTAGATATTAAGAGAATGGAGATGTGTGTTCATTCATGAAATTGAGTACTCTGTTTATAGAGACTCGAGAACATACATAGAGAATAAACAAAGACTAAACATCTGATTCGCAGTGACTATGAATGCTCATTGGATAATACAATATAAATAAGTAAGATAAAAATAAGTAAACTAGTCTTTGTTGCGGATGAGGACAGTGCGGATAACTTCTTCAAAGATTGTGGATTACTTCTATACTTGACGTTGCGGTAGCAAAAGATTGTAGACTGAAGAGATGGTTGACTGCGGTAGAAAAGATAACTTCGGATGACTTCGGATAACAAGTTTAAGAGGGTCACTTTCTTGATTAAACAAAAGTTCATTTTTCTCTCTAAATTTTATGTGTTTTTACCAACTTTAACAAGAAGTATGGAATGATCCATTAGTTCATAAACCATGTATCTTATATGCTTGGAAATATCTAAATGTTTAGTTTACAATGAACAAAGAGACAAGTCTTTCGGAGTTATGTAGAGGAAATTATGTTGTTTTTTTTCAACAGGTTATCCAATGGATAAAAATAGTTGAATTATGGGATGATCTCGAAATGTAGGGGAAATCTCTAATTGTTTTTTTCTACAAATTCGATATGTTTTTTGACCAACTTCAACGAGAATTAAGGGATGATCCAAAGGTCAAAAAAACATGTATCCTATATTCTTGGAAAGATTTGAATGTGTAGTTTCCAATGCAAAAAGCATAAAGTCTTTTGCAATTATGTATATAGAGTTATGACATTTTTGATGGGTTATCTAAGTTACAACAACAATGCCATAAGCAGAAAACAATACAAACAATTCTAATTGATTAGGGCACATGAAACCTAGTTTTGATCGATGTCTTTCACATATAGCAACATACTATGAATCTCTAGCATATAAAAATTTTCCTATGAATGAAATGATTCATAAGGTAAGAAAACTAACATTTAGATTGTTATAGTCAACAATCTTGAATTTGTTTTCTTCAAAACTTTGGTAGCTAGCACCACAAGCGTCGTGCCTCTGATGGTTCACACCCAAGACTAGCAACTAAGGATTATAGAGATGGAGAAGGAGAATTTCAGCAAGATCTTTCTGAGGGTTAGGAGTGCCAAAAATGTGAAGGTCAAGGCTCCTTATATAGGTGATGTAGCTTAGAGCCAAAGCTAGGGTTTAAGGGTGGAAACCCTAATCCCTTTGCTTTGTAACGAAGCATCCCATAGGCCTCCATCCAAGAGCCTTTGGACGAAATTTCTAGGCCCTACCTAGAAGATTTCGTCCAACATCTCTTAAGGAAGTTCTAGAGCCTTTTCCTCAACTATCAGAAAAATTGCCAAACAGCCCCTGCGGTATTTAATTAATCCTAAAATTAATTTTGATTAATTTATGATCAGTTATTAATTAAATATTATGATTTCTAATTAATACATTATTCTCATAATATATAAACAAAACATTTATTCCAATTTATTAATCAAATAATAAATCAGCCTTCTCTCCAAAATAATCTTGTCCGATTGCCAGCTTTGAAGGCAACCCAAAATTATTGTGCTACTATCAATTTAAGTTAACACAAATTATAGTTATGGGCTTAGACACCTAATCCAACAGTCTCCCACTTAGATAAGTCTAATAACTATTACTGCTAGTATAATCTTCCAAATTGATTATCAAATTGTAGCTACCATAAGTTGTTGTCGAACTCTGACCTAGTCACTAACATGTCCTAAAATAAGTGATCATATAATCCTCCTTTCTGCAAGATATCATGAGGATATGAGACATGGAACAGAATCAACTGCATTTTCCAATACTTTGTTTCCTGATTTCTTATTTGTAATGATATAGAACTTCAAATCGAACACATCAATCAAGTCATGGTCGGGCCATGCACTATAAGTCAACACCAAATCACCGAGGGGCCCGAAGATATTGCTTTTTCCACTTAAAGGTAAAATGGAACAAATAAACTTTGACTTATATGCTTGTACTATCTACTCATCAAATTATGCACAACAATACATTTTATAACATCAAGTTACTGATGTGTTTACGTATCATCAATGCACAACCAACTTGTAAACTACAACTTATATATTTCTATTTAAAGATTATAAGATATTATCGTCTCAGAATTACTCGTGATAAATTTCATGAAGTAATTCTTTGAGCGTGGGTTAATCCAATACTTAAAATCTCTATTTTCGAGTACTCATGAACGTTGCAGCAAACCATTGCTATGCCTAACCCCTTAGACAATCTACAACCCAATTCATAACACCCTTAATTCACTACTTACTTCCAAAAGTATGAACGACTATGGAGTTTGAATAATCCAATTATTTTGGAAGTAAAACATGAAAAATGAAACACAAAATAAAAAATAGATAAAAGGTAGTAATCCAACTCATAAATAAATCTCCATTACTTAATCACCAAAAGACAATTACATTTATTTTGTTACAAGTTTCCAAATACCTATCTAACTACTAAAACTAATATCATCCTTCAAACCAATGCTCCTAGCATGTTAATTGTGCTTTACCCTACTCAGACCCTTTGTGAGGGGATTTGTTGGATTCTCTTCTAATGACACCCTCTTCATGACGAGGTGACCTTCTTGTACTCTATTTCTAATGAAATGGTATTTTCTGTCGATATTCCTTGATATGCCATGATCTCTTGGTTCCTTTATTAAGGCAACCACCCCTTCATTATCACATAAAATCTCCATTGGCTCCTTGATGGCTGGAACAACTCCAAGGTCTCCGATGAAGTTCTTCAACCAAATAGCCTCCTTTTATGCTTCGCTCGCCGCTATGTACTCTGATTCATAGGTAGAATCATCCACTATCTCCTGTTTGGAACTTTTCCAGGTTACCGCTCCTCCATTTAAGGTAAACACCCAGCCATATTGAGAACGAAAGTTGTCTATGTCTATTTGAAAGTTGGTGTCACTATACCCAGTTACTCTCAACGTATCACTTCCACCAAGCAGAAGGACCCAGCCCCTCGCTCTTCGCAGATACTTGAGAATATTCTTAACTGCTATCTAGTGAGATCTAACTGGATTTCCCTGATAACGACTGGCCATGCTCAAAGCAAAAGCCACATCAAGGCGAGTACATGTCATAGCATATACAATAGATCCAACTGCATAAGCATATGGAAATCTACTCATTTATGCTATCTCTGCATCAGTACTCGGGCTCTGAGTCTTATTCAGTTTGGTATTACACTGTATGGGCAGTTCTCCTTTCTTGGAATTCTCCATACAAAATTGCTTTAACACCTTTTCCAAGTATGTACTTTGACTAAGTCCAATTAGCCTTTTACTAATGTCTCTCAAAATCCTTATCCCCAGAATATAAGCAGCCTCTTCCAAATCCTTCATAGAGAAACACTTTACAAGCCAAGACTTAACCTCTTGCAAGGTTGGAACGTCGTTTCCTATAAAAAGTATGTCATCAACATACAAAACCAGAAAGGTTACTATACTCCCACTATATTTGACATATACATAAGATTCACCTTCACTTCTAGAGAAACTAAACTCTTTGACCTTCTCGTAAAAGCAAAGATTCCATCTGCGAGAAGCTTTCTTTAATCCTTAGATTGATTTCTCAATCTTACACACTTTATTAGGATACTTTGCATCCACAAAACCCTCTGGTTAACTCATGTAAACATCCTCAGCCAACTTTCCAGTAAGGAAAGTGGTTTTGACATCCATCTACAAAATTTCATAGTCATGAAATGCAGTTATGGCTAGCATTACCCTAATAGATTTTATCTTAGCTGCCGGTGAGAAGATCTCGTCATAGTCAACCCCTGGGGTTTGAGTAAATCTCTTCACAACCAGAAGATCCTAGAAAGTGTGTACCTTTCCATCAATGTCGGTCTTCTTCTTGAAGATCCACTTGCACCCAACTGTCTTACGACCTGGTACATTATCAACCAAATTCCAAACTTGGTTGTCATACATGGACTTGATCTTGCAGTCGATTGCCTCTTTCCACTTGGCTGACTAAGGGCCTTCCATGACTTCCTTGTAGTTAGTTGGCTCATCCAAATTTACCAGTGTACTATCACTAATATACGTATCACCATCTGTAGTAATATGGAAACCATAAAAATCAGGTGACATTCTAACTCTATTAGAATGCCTAAGAGGTAATGACTCGTCAATTGGTTCAACTGGAATTTCTTCCTCAGGTTGAGCCCTAGTGACTTCATAGGTTCCTTCTGTTGGATTAATGTCTAAGTCCATAACTATAATTGGTAAGACTTGACCCGACCCGGCATGGTCCATTTGGGTTGCATGGCATCATGCATTTGGATATACTATAATGAGAGAAATAACACTTAAGGTTGGTTAATATATTATAAGTTCTAATATATTAATAAGGTTATTTAATTAGTATTGATCAAGAATTAATTTGGAATTAATTAAGTGATCAAAAGGAGACTAATTAAATATATGGGTTGATTGTGTAAATCATTCATTCTTATATATGTGGGCTTGTGATCCAAGATTCCTTATGTTGGACTAAGTCCATGGGGTGACCCATGGATACTCCATGGAGGTTAAAATCCATGGAGCATAAGGAATGGGTAAAGTTATGAGTTACATGGTGTAACCCTAATAGCCACCATATAAAAGAATCCCATGGCTCAAGAAATCGTGCACTAATGTGTGAATATGAGGGCTAGACGATTTCAAGGAGTGTTCCATTTCTCTCAAGTCATTCCATGTGCATTTGGTGTTATGTGAACCATTTGAGGTGTCACACTTGGGGCACTAGGCACTCAAGCTTCATGGAGACAAGCTACATCAAACAAAGGTATGTATTCTATCCATTTGATTACCCAAGTATCAAGTATTGTATGCTAGATAGGGTAATACCTTGGAAAGTTCATAATTGCATGTATAATAGAGAAAACATAGATCCAAGGTATTTAGGGTTGCATGTACACCTAGGAGTGTTAGAATGCGCAAAACCCATCAGTGGTATCAGAGACAAGGCTTGTTTTCTTGTTATACTTGCAAAATTAGCTGAAAAATCGAATTGTATTAGTTTAAAAGTTATGCTAATTACTTGAAAAAATTTTGATGTGAATTATCTTTGTTCATATGAGTTGATTAGATTAATAGAAAAGTTAATTGATTATGTGTTTTCAATCCATTTTAATCTAAGAGTTGATTCTAAAATGTGTTTTTGTAACTTGTCCTCAAGTTATATGAAAAGTCACATTTAAGTTTCATAAAACTCATAAATAGTTGTCAATGGTTACAAAAATGAAGAGTCTTGTCCTCATTAAATGGTTTTATGACTCCATAACTTGTCCTCAAGTTATGGAGGTTCAAGAGTCACTTCATTAAATGATAAAATGTGTAACCTTAATTAGTTCCATAAGTTACAAAAATAAAGAAAAGTTACATTCTTTTATTAGTTTAAAGTCTTCCATAACTTGTCCTCAAGTTATGGAACTTGAAGAGTTTTTTTTAATTAAAACTACTTTAAACACATAAGTTATGGAATTAATTAGTTTTGAATATTTTCAAAATTTGCCCTCAAGTTTTGGAATTTGTAAAGTTTTCCCCATGAATACTT
The DNA here is from genome assembly GCF_052849685.1 of Lactuca virosa. NCBI lineage: Eukaryota > Viridiplantae > Streptophyta > Magnoliopsida > Asterales > Asteraceae > Lactuca > Lactuca virosa. The sequence goes on from NC_136429.1 coordinate 131,290,119, forward strand.
TAATTCCAAGTTAGCCCTTAGAATTTTAAAAGTTAAAATTCAACCCTTATACTTTATAGTATTATAAGTTAATAATAAATATATGTATAAGAGCAAGTCAGTCTTACCGTTAGTAGGCCTCATTCACGAAGCCGGTCTATAAGGGAGTATAAGGTTACTGCCTATAAAATGGCAGTTTAATGGGTGTCCACTCTCACCCACCGCTTCCTTGACTGGTGGAGGGTCGTTAGCCGAACGGGTAGGACAAGGACTATAATTCTCCCTTCATTAAAAGTATTAATGATAAATACTAAGTAACTAAACACTTATAAATTCCCAATCTTAGTTACTTAGGAAAATGTGAATAAGGTGCTAATCCATGAAATTACACTTTGCACTTTGTTTAAACCGTTAGTGGAGCGTGTGTGGTTAACCGGCACACTAACCTGGATTTAACAAAGTAGGCAAAGGGTAACTTAATATTTATCATAGTATCGGTGGAGCTCGTGTGGTTAACCGGCACATCGATTGAGGGGTAAATATTAAGGGTACCAAGTATATTTGCATGGTTACTTCACACCTTGTTTTGAGATCCTCGGCATCCCAGTCACAAAACCTGAAGGGCACACTCGAGATTGAAACATGCCATTGAAAAGTTCAATGAATCTCAAAAGATCTAGGAGTTTCAAATCCAATTAAAAACCTAATTACATTATTTCGTTTTTCATGGTGGAAATTGGTAAATCGTCATTTACCTACCTTCAACTATTTTATAACTCAGATTACGGCATCCCCCTTCCAGTTATAAATAGGTTGTTGGATCCTAGCCTTAATATTTCATATTGGGTGTTATATTAAGGACTTTAGATCAACTATCTTGAATATCTCCCAAAAGATGTCTAGTTCAGACATCTATGATCTTCCCAAATCTCTTGGAACTTTACTTCCTCCACCTCCTCCAATTATTCTCCCTAACCCACAAGTTCAAGGTCACTCAAGCCCTAATGGCAAGCAAGGTCTATGTGTGATCACATCTTAGAGATGAAGTCACATATTGACAAGCTGGGAGAGTTGGGTGTCAAAGTCTTGAGAAAGTTGGATGTTCAATCACTTTCTAAGTCACATAGTGAGTTCCTTTGGGACTATTATGAAACAGACTATGACATGAACCTTAATGATCATATCTATTTGCTTGGTGCTGCTGAATCAGCAATGATTTGGAACGATAGTAAAGAAAATTTGATTAGAAGATCAACTTCCCAAAAACTTTATGGACAGTGACAATGGTGACACTGGAAATCCAGAAAAAGCATTCTCTTCCCAATGGAAAGGGATTGGACATAGTCAACCCGGTTGACCAAATGGTAAGGAGAAAGGCTAAGTCTGAGATAGTCCCATTACCAAAGGGTCCATATGTTTATTTTGCCAAAGGAAGGGGCGTTGATTGCAAAGCTGCCAAGTTTACCTAAGGATGTTAAAGTCAATAAGTCTGACTCTACTTCAGGTAGAGCCCATTATCTAACTCTGTTAAGTTTCTATTCTAAGATCCTCATTACATGATGTGACTGGGTCACATGTTGATGTTTTAAGAATCAAAGAATAGAGAGAAAGCTTAAAGGAAGTATATGCTGATTCTGATCGCGTAGGTGGATTTCGATCGCATCAGAATTTTGAAGTTGTTACTTAGGAGTTATGATATATTGCTTAGGAATAGATAACAACAAGTTTTTCCGTATGCATTTGCACTATAAGGATAAGTTTTTTCCGCAAAGTTTTGAAATAAAATAAAAGTTTTTAATTTTATATTTATTTTAAATATCCTTACAAGTGGCATTTGTGAAAAATGGTTGTTTATATGATTCCATTGATAGCAATATTTGAAAAAAAAAATAGACTTGATTCTTTCGTTTGTGGTAGTGTCATAATTTACCAAATAAGGAAAGATTCTCATTCCCAAGGCTTCAGTTGGATAGAAACTTGGAATCATGCAAGTTGAATAGTATGATGAATGAGAACTTTCAAGCATTGGAAAATTAAGACTTGTTCACATGGATGTGTGAGTCGAGTTAAGGACTAAAGGGATCGAGTACACATTGTTGTGCACTGGTCAAGTCCACCACAAAGCTCGTTAAGAATATTCGTCATGATTTACTAAATTTTAGTAAATATGGTTATACTTACAAGTTTAAGTATAATTTTGAAACATTGGAAAAGTCTCAATGTATGGCAGAACGAATGGGAAGAATCAAATTAGGCAGAAAGATAAAAGTTTCTCAAATCTGAAAAGATGGGAGAGTACTTTAGTATCATGTTTGTGATCATCTTAATGATTTAGAAATCATATCACAACTAGTCCTCTAAAGGTCATCTTAGTGCATTCTTATGACTAAGAAGAGGAGTCATGAATTGTTGAAATGGTTAAATCAAGAAGATGAGTCATACTTCGTTTCAAAACAAGTCTTAGAGTCATACTCCAAGACTATAAGTTGAGTGACATATCTTAAAGAAATGTTTATAACACTTGTCAAATGTAAGAGTAAAAGTGTCCTACTCTTGTACATTTGAAGTTGGTAAGCTGTGATGTTTTGGATTAAACAAAGACCAATTAAGGCCAATTGTGTGAAGTGTTTGTCTTGATAAAGAATCTGCACTATCTCTTGAATATTTAGCAAGATAGTCTTATATGTCAAGAGGACAGTGGGAGTCTTAAAGATCCTAAAAAGAATTTCAAGAACTAATCAAGAATAAAACCTGAGGTTCTTCACTAGCACACGACTTGAGGTTTATAACCTATCATGTTGACAGATTCTATGCCCATTCCAGTTAAAGTTGGCTTTGCATAGGAGTTCTGAAAGTTCTCAATTGGTTGCATAACAACTTGAAAGCAATGGCAGGCCCTGTACTGCCAGGTGGCAAGAAGTTAAGATTGCATAAGTTCAGTCCATATGAGTTTGGATTTGTCATTATCCTTGTCTTGTGACTATGGTTTTGACGATTCGCATGGATAAGAACACATACACCATAAAATCTAAGGGTCATAAGGTTTCTCTCTGATTCATGAAAAAGATGGTGAGGAAACATTTCCACCAAGTAGATTTGAAGCAGATGGCAAAAGGTCTAAACAATTGAGACTATGATTACGGCATCCCTTTTCATAGTTCTGAAATTGTTTAGACACACATGCATGCTATCTAAGGAAAGGTGTATGATTTTGATAAAGTTTTATCAAAGCATCTCGTATCAGAAATCTGAACTTTGGTAAGGAAGTCAATAAAGTATTGATTTCTAGAAGTCCAGCTGATTTCTGAGTACATGTCAAAGCTAGTGGGAGCATAAGTGTTATGCTAATAATCATCATGTTAGTGGGAGCATGATAATTATTGTTAGTGTTGAAAGTTAGCAATGTTAATTATAGAAAACAAAAGTTTTAATTCGTGAGGCTGCAGGGGTTGAAAAAGTTGTTTTGCTATAATTAAGGGAGAGGATATACTTCATTTCAGTTCTAAAGGCTTAGATTGAGACCTTAATCATCTTTAGTCAAGAATATATATATGAATTTCATGTTGGATTGGTTCAACTTAAGGAAATTCTATATATTGCGTTCTTAAAATTTCGTTCTCAAAATTCGATTATGATTACAGCATCCCTCTTCATAGTCAAATTTTGAAAAATGGCAACTAAAAATATTGTAGCAAAAGACTGGTCTAGAATCATGTCTTTATGTGAGACATCAAGAATCGTGTACCATTTGCTTTGGGTACAGGATCGATTGCATGTGCTATAATATTTGTCATTTCTAAATTTTTCCAAATGCCCAGAGGCATTAAGAAGGGAAAAGGTCTAGAATTGGATATGACTAAAATGATTAAGCAATTGTCGAGGACAATCTGAGGTTTACCAAAGATTGGTTGCTCAGGGACAGTTGGAAGTATAGTGCTAATTTTGGAAGGACCATATTGACATATTCTGAAAAGAGGCATCTCTTATTTAGAAGTGATAGTCAAAATGAGAATATGGAGTTGTCTCCATAGGTGGAAGTTATCTGTGTAAGATTAGAAAACTTAATGCAAGAAGCATGTCCAAAGCAATGTACTTTGAATATGAGACTTAGTTTCCATGGAGTTGATCTCCATTGGAATACCTTATAATGACTGTTGACAAGTCTTTGTGACTTTGTACATATTCATTACAGGAGGGTCAGTGCATATAAGTTTAAAATCTAAACAGATTTCGATAAATGATAGGAATTTGAAATTCTCACATTTTTCGATAAGGATTTGGGAGTGTGAAATTAGAATCATTGAAATTATGTTCAATTGGTTTATTTCACAAAGTAAGGATCATAGACAAACATAGAGTGCATACTTGGTGTATGGCAAAGCTATTGTTTAATAAAAACATAGTGTACATGCTTGGAGCATGGGACAACTAGTGTTTTTAATTCAAGTATAAAGTTGATAAAACCGAAACAATGAATAATGAGTAATCAGTATGGTGATAAATAAAAGTGTTTATTTATATTCATAGGGTTTGATACCATATTTGATTCATTTATTCTTGTGTTTCACTTTGCATGTTTTGACTTCCAGAATAACTAAGTCGCTCTTCCTGAATGATTAAGTTATTCAAACCATCCATAGTCGGTCATATGTTGGAAGTAGATATGAATCAAGACTGTCATGGGTTGGTTTGTAGAGGTCCAAGTTGGTGGACAAAGTGGTGCTACAACACTCATGAGTGCTCATAAGTTCTGAGTATTGGATTCAACCCGCGCTCATTTGAATCACTTCATGGATTTTATCACGAGTGATCATGAGACGATAATATCTTATATTCTTCAAACCTAGAGATATGAGTTGTTACTATGAGTTGGTTGTACATTGATTGCACGAAAACGCATTCGGTAACTCGATGTTATAAAACGTGCCTTTGTGTATGATTCAACAAGTAGTAGAACAAGCCATATGAGTCGAAGTTTATCCATTCCTTTTAACTTCGGGATAAAAGCGATATCTGTGGGCCCCTCGATGATTTAAAGATGATACATGTGAGTGCTTGGCCAAGCCAGGACTGATTTGATTTGTTCAATCAGTCAGTCATCATGAATCGGAAATCGGGAAACAACAAATGGACAGAGAGAATGATTGATAATCCATGTCTCAGTCCATATGATATCTAGAATGGAGGAATATATGATCCCTTATCTAATGGACAAGTCATTGAAAAAGGTCAGAGTTCATCGACAAGGTCAGAGTTCGACAGAAGCTTTTGAGAGCTACGATTGCTGATCGGTTCCTGAAGTCATACGCAATAATAGTTTTAGACTTATCCAAGTAGGAGACTGTTGGATTAATGTCTAAGTCCATAACTATAATTGGTAAGACTTGACCCGACCCGGCATGGTCCATTTGGGTTGCATGGCATCATGCATTTGGATAGACTATAATGAGAGAAATAACACTTAAGGTTGGTTAATATATTATAAGTTCTAATATATTAATAAGGTTATTTAATTAGTATTGCTCAAGAATTAATTTGGAATTAATTAAGTGATCAAAAGGAGACTAATTAAATATATGGGTTGATTGTGTAAATCATTCATTCTTATATATGTGGGCTTGTGATCCAAGATTCCTTATGTTGGACTAAGTCCATGGGGTGACCCATGGATACTCCATGGAGGTTAAAATCCATGGAGCATAAGGAATGGGTAAAGTTATGAGTTACATGGTGTAACCCTAATAGCCACCATATAAAAGAATCCCATGGCTCAATAAATCGTGCACTAATGTGTGAATATGAGGGCTAGACGATTTCAAGGAGTGTTCCATTTCTCTCAAGTCATTCCATGTGCATTTGGTGTTGTGTGAACCATTTGAGGTGTCACACTTGGGGCACTAGGCACTCAAGCTTCATGGAGACAAGCTACATCAAACAAAGGTATGTATTCTATCCATTTGATTACCCAAGTATCAAGTATTGTATGCTAGATAGGGTAATACCTTGGAAAGTTCATAATTGCATGTATAATAGAGAAAACATAGATCCAAGGTATTTAGGGTTGCATGTACACTTAGGAGTGTTAGAATGCGCAAAACCCATCACCTTCATCGTTTGATTCCTGAGTTTCTTCAAGATCAATTGTACGCCCACTATCCTCTTTGCATATGAGCTCTCTCTCTTAAAAGACCCCCCCCCCCCTTCATGCTACGAAGAGCACATTCTTAGTAGGTTTGTAGAACAAATATCCAAAGGACTTTTGTGGGTAGTCGATGAAAATACATCTCTCACTTCGAGGTTTAAGCTTGCCGTGAGTCTCTCGTCTAACGAAAGCCTCACAACCCCAAACTTTGATATGTACTAACGAGGGAACCTTCCATGTACACATTTTGTGAGGTGTTTTGAAAACCTTCTTTGTTGGGACAAGATTAAGAATGTCGGCGGCAGTCTCTAAGGCATACCCCCATAATGAGATTGGAAGTGAAGCTCGACTCATCATGGAACGAACCATGTCCAACAAGGTTTGATTACGCCTCTCAGCTACACCATTAAGTTGTGGTGTCCTAGAAGGAGTCAATTGTAAAACTATTCAATATTCCTTGAGGTAGTCGTGGAACTCAATACTAAGATACTCATTGCCTCTATCGGATCTTACCATCTTTATCTTCCTGCCCAATTGATTCTCGACATCATGTTTGAACTCTTTGAACTTTTCAAAGGTTTCTGACTTATGCTTGATTAAGTAGATGTATCCATATCTGCTATAATCATCAGTAAAAGTCACATAGAATCGATTTGCATCCTTTGTGGTGGATCTGAAGGGCCCACACACATCTGTGTGTATAAGATTCAACAATCCTTCACCTCTTTCGCAAAAACCAGTGAAATGTGATTTTTTCATCTTCCCCAATAAACAAGACTCGCATGTGTAATCTGATCTTAATTCAAATGATTGCAACACTCCATCCTTTTGGAGTTGGGCCATGTGTTTCTTATTAACATGTCCAAGACGACAATACCACAAGCACGCTTTATCTATACCATTAGACGAATCAATATGAAAAACTATTTCCTAAATTGTCTACAATCATCTTAGTTTCATATACGTCATCACAAGGCAAAGCTTCAAAACAAAACACACCATTTTTATAAGCAGAAATAGAACCATTCTCATTATTAAAAGAATAACTAAAACCTTGTCTAAATAAATCATGAAATGAAATGATGTTTCATGTGATCTCTGGCAAGTAGCAACAATTTATTATATCCAACCCTAACCCACTACTAAGCACTAAGCCATAAACTCCAATCTTGGTGACAGGTGAAGATCACCTATTCCCCATGATTAAGTTCATCCTTACATGCTCCACGTCCTCACTTATTTTTAGCCCCTGCAAATCACAACAAATGTGAAACCTACATCCTGTATGAAGGACCCAAGAATGAGAATATGATTAGTTATTAGTTAAGATAGTGTAAATACCTGCCTATGTTGACTTCACCTTGCCATCCTTGATATCCTGCTAGTATTTCGGGCAGCTTCGTTTCCAATTCCCCTTGTCATTGCAATAGAATCAAGTGGGCTCTTTGAGGTCAGAGGCAGGGGGAGCATCAAAACTAGATTTTCCTTTGGGTCTTGTACTTGACGAATAGAAGCAAGTGGCCTCTTTGAGGTCAGAGGCAGGGGGAGCATCAGAACTAGATTTTCCTTTGGGTACTGTACTTGACGACCCAGCTTGGGACTTTCCCTTCTAGTTTTGTTTGGGAGGACCTTTCCTCTGCTTCCCTTTCCCAAACCCTATGGCCAGAACAGGTGCACTAGCAGGAGAGGAGGCAATAGCTTTTCCCTTCATTCCTGCTTCAGTTGTTCGAAGGAAGTTGTGCAATTGTGAAAAAGTAGTTTCATTGTTGTTGTTCAAATGATAGGTCAATATGAACTGATCATAGCAACTTGGCAGAGAGTTCAACACTATGTCGATTACCAACTCTTCATCAAAATTCACGTTGAGCTTTATTATCCTATCAACGTAACGTTGCATCCTCGAAACGTGGTAGCTCACAGTCTCTAGATCCTTCATCTTGCTAGTAATGAGGGAATTTACCACCTCGTACTTTTCTTGAAGAGCTCACTTATGGTATTTCTCCATAAGGTCCTTGTTCATCTCGTAAGGCCAGTAATCCTCATAGTGCCTTTTCAATTCTGGAGTCATTGTCGCCACCATGATGCACGCAAATTTTGTGGCATCGTTATAGTGCTTCCTATAGGTGACCATTTCTTCAGGAGTGGCCTTCATTTCGTCGATCTCATCCAAAGGTTTTCCAAGGATGTATTCTTTGTCCTCGAAGTGAAGGGCCATCTTGATGTTGCGCATCCAATCATTGTAAATGGTTCCATCCAATTGCACCTTTGAACAGATGTTCAACAGAGAGAAGTTGTTGTTGGAGGAGGAGGAGGAACTAGAAGCATCAGTAGGAGTATACATCTGAAAGAGAAGAAAGATAGTTTTAGTCAGTTAAGTACAATCCTCAATATAACACCCAAAATGAAATATCAAGGCCCGGATCCAACTAAATAATTTACAACTTAGAAAAGGGATGTCGTAACCTAATTGTAAATTACATAAAGGTAGGTAAATGACAATTTACCAATTTCACCATCGAAAAACGAAATTTGAACGAATTTAGTTTTTAATGAAAATCCTAGATCCCTTTGAGAATCACTGAACTTTTCAATGGCATGTTTAATCTCGATTATGCTCTTCCATTTGTGACTGGGATACCGAGGATCACAAACAAGATGTGAATAATCATGAAAATTAATTTGGTACTCTCGATGTCATTTATCATCTCATTTTAATGTGTCGGTTAGCCACACGCGCTCCATTAATCAATGATAGTTTACTAGAGACCCATTGCCACTCTTTATTCGCCCCTATTAGTGTGTCGGTTAACCACACACGCTCCACTAATGAATCATAAAGTGCAATGTGTAATTTCATGGATTAGCATACAACTTCACATTTTTCCAAAAGTAACTAAGATTGGGAATTTTATAAAAATATGTTTAGTTACTTTATAATTCATTATACTTATTAATGAGGATTAGGTTGTCCTATTAAACCCGTTTGGATAACGACCCTCCACCAATCAAGGAAGTGGTGGGTGAGAGTGGACACCCATTCAACCGCCATTTTATAGGCAGTTTCCTTATATCCCCCTTATAGATCGGCTTCGTGAATGAGGCGTACTAGCGGTTCGACTGAATCGTCCTATACATATAGTAATATTAATATTTTAATGTTACATATATTATAAGGGTGTATTTTTAAACTTTTCAAAAATACTAAGGTTTACTGAAACATCCCAAAAATACAGTCCAACAATTTTGTTTTTAATTATTAAGAAAACCATAGTCATCAAACATCATATAAAAATCATAAGTTGTGTATCTCAAAATATCATAACATCTGTCAAAATATATCAAAGTATAAACATCCCAGGCTAAACAAATGGGGTCTGGATTGCAATCATCTCGAGCTCTTCCCCTTGCTACCGGAAGTACCTGAAACCAAAACTGAAAATTGTAAACACGAAGCTTAGTGAGTCTCCCCAAACTACCACGTACTATACACATAATCATATAATCACATAATAACATACAATGGGCCTTACCCGCTACATCGGGCCCCGCCCGGCATCAGACCGAAGTCTGGTATACATATAAACATATCAACAAAGCATATAACATAAACACATAACATAAGAATATAAACATTCCTCAGGCCCCGCCCGGCATCGAACCGAAATCCGGAAACATATAACATAACATATAAGCATTCCTCGGGCTTACCCCCGCATCGGACCGAACCCCGAAACATATAAACAAGCACATGCAAGAATCACGAAGACATCAAGCATACAAACATTCATCGGGCTTTCCCCGACATCCGACCGAAGTCCAGAAACATATAACCTACATCGGGCTAACCCCGACATTGGACCTAAGCCTGGAACATACTAGAATACATATATGGGCCGACATTGGTGCCTTCGACCCGTTCATACCGGAGGAAACTCACCTCGCAAAGCTGACTGTGAAATCTCGCGGTGAGGAAATCTCTAACGACTGCTCCAACGACTCCCAGGCTATCATTATCACAATAACACTTAGTCAAAATCCAATAATCCTTCTTAGGGTAAAATGACCATTTTACCCCTGGTCAAAGTCAACATTCTGGGTTGACTCAACCCGCCGAGTTGAATCATCAACTCGCCGAGTTCCATAAATCAGAAACCCTGAAATCGTGATCCAACTCGTCGAGTTCCTCACGAACTCATCAAGTTTCCTCTGTCATCAGAATCAGGACTTTCCAAATCCACTCTCGAGTCCGTCCTGAACTCGTCGAGTTTTTCCTTCTACATGGTCGGGACATTTCGACCCAACTCGTCGAGTTCCTATATGGACTCGACGAGTTCTTCAGTCTGTTAATCCATCTTAATGAATTAAGCTCCTATCCTTTAGTTTTAAGCCCCATACTTCATCTACATACTGAAAATGTCCTTTTTATGGGTAAAGTTTCCAACTTTACCTGTTAATACCCTTCCTTAATGGGTTTAGCTCAAACCCTAACTCCTTAAGACCTAGATCTTGGTCCTAAAGACATCAACACTCTAAACCAAGGCATATAAACTGAGATCTGGACTTTAGACACTAGAAGAACACGTAAAGCTTCCACCTTTCTCTCCATTCATGGCCTTTTGGAGCTTAAAAGGCGAAAATGACATCCTATAGCTTGCATGGGGCTTCAATGGCCATAAAGTTTGCACCTTTATGCCATGAAAGCCCTCCATGGTTCTAGATCTGATGGTGTACCCACTTAGGACGTCCATTTCCCAAAGATCATGCTTCTTGGACCAAAAATCCAATAAAATGATAATAATGAGATCTAAGAAGTTACTAAGCAAGTTTGAGACTTGCTTACTAGGAAATGATGAGAATGAAATGGAGTCTCTGGATCTACTAACTTCTTCTTGAATCCCCATGCTTCTCCTTCCTTCACGAGCTTCAACACACACAAAACTTCACTAAAAAATGACTCACAAACTCACAAATGCATTAGGGTTTCTGGATTTAGGGTTTGGGACTTGTAGGCGGGAAATGAGGCTAGCATGTGGGGATTAAGATGCTTAAATAGGGTGCAAAACCCCGAAATCAGGGTTTCGCCCCTGCCGGCCTACTCGTCGAGTTGAGGCTCTCAACTCGTCGAGTAGCTTACTTAAAACCCGCGTCTCTTCTGATCTCTACTCGACGAGTTTGGGGCTCCCAACTCGTCGAGTTGTCCTACAAAAATGAATAAATTATAATTTAAATGCGTACCAGGAACCAGGCGTTACATTTACATTTTAAATTTCAAAATTAGATTTTTAATTTAAATTTAAAACAAACTGTCACACCCCCAAACCAGACGGCGGAAACGTCCGGGGGTGGATGACTTCATGTTAAGTATCACAACACATGCATCATAGTAATCAAAGTACAACAACCATTTCATTAATAAAGTATAAGTTTTTACATATGTGTTCAACCAATGTATATTGACACCAAAAAAATATAGTAAAAACTGAAAGACGCAACTCAAAATTGCTCCGTCTTCTCAAAAGCTCGGAGATGTACCTGCCTACTGGTTCCCTGAGAATACAAGTATTTTGAAAAAGAGAGTATCAACATAAAAGTTGAGAGAGTGCATAAGTATTTATGTTTGAAAGCTTGTTTTCTGTTCCTTGAGTATGTTTACTGTTCCAGAAAATCCTATATTTTCTGATGAAGTTGAAAAGTCGTTTTAATCCCATAAAACTGTTCTATGTAAGTATTGTTGTACTTATAAAGTAGTATAACATAGTTTTAGTTCACAATAAAACTATAAAAAGCATGTATTATGTATTGTATGTTTCTCTGTTTTGTAAACTTGTGTTTTGTATTTGTATTCCTTTGTAAAACCTGTAAATGTGAGTGTGTCTGGCTCCACCAGCTGTTATTGTAAACTGTATTCTTGTAAAACCAGTACTTTGAAATTGTACTAATGTTTAAGTAATTATACACTAATCGTATTGTTTAATATCTTTTTGTGAGTTATTATAATCATATTAATGACTAGATGGCCTGATACGACGCTTTGAAGACGTCGGAACTGTTGATAACAATTGTCACTCATAGACATGCTTGTCCGACTGTAGCTAACAGTCTGAGTGCGGGATTGTCAATCCCATATAGATCTGTACACATTTTTCTCGTTCCCTGCTAGGAGATTCTGGTTATAATCATCAGGACTTTAATAGTATCGCTTACTTAAATGAATAAATAAACCATGAACAATTGTCTCACAAAAACCATATTAACGATTACTTGCATAAGAATGAAAACACAATCATTCTGAAATTAATGACTGAAAGTATGTTCCTTGATTTGTACAATTGAAATGTAATGTAAGTTGTACGCACATGTTTAGTTTTGAATCAAATCTTGTCTTAGCAAAAAAGTGTAACCTTGTATACTTGACTTAGTAAGATAGTGTTCTTGTATCACAAATTATACCTATTATAATTTATATGTACTTTCTGTATTAGTATAAACTGTTCGTGAATGCACCCCTTTGCTCGACATGTTACAAAGGGTGTTAAACTGAATGAAACAACTTTTATATTTATATACATATATAAATATATATAACTAAAATTTAAACGACATTCAGACAAATAACTATAACCTAAGCCCACATCCAAACAAGGAAAAGGAAGTAAAGCGAGTTATTAGTCCTAAGCCCTTTAAATCTTATTTATATAACTATATATATATATATATATATATATATATATATATATATATATATAAATATGATTTTTGACAAATATAAGTTTGAAAAGAGTTTTTAAAGAATTTAGAAGAGTTAACAACATTTAAAAGAGTTTTGGTGACTTGGTGTCGTTTTTGAAGTATTTAGAAATCATCTGTTTGTAACACAATTTCCTTGTGTTAGACTTGTAATCCCCCCCCCCCCTAAAACTGTAAAAATAGTGAAAATGCAGGGTATGAACTCACCTTTTGCGGGTGATTCGATTGAAGGCTCGATTTAGGATGTTTTTCCACTAGCTAGATCCCGGGACAAAACAAGTCCTAAATAGCATTTTATGTAATATATATGTAAAAAATTAGTGTATATAAACATAAGAATGATACGGATTGGGACTAATTTGTAAGTTTAACTTACAAATAAGAGTGTTAGAAGCAAAATGGAAGGATGCTTTAAGTTCACGGCTAGCCCCAAGGGTTCACGGCCCAAGAAGATCTTGATGTTCTTGGGTTTTCGGTTGATGTTCTTGAAGAAATGAAGGAGATTCAAGTGTTTGCGGTTGAGTGTTCTTGATAAAATGAAGAACACTTGAAGATCTAAGCAAGATCCTATGAGGATTCAAAGGATGAAGGATGATACTTAAGAGAGAAAATGAGTTTTTGGTTGGAGATCTTGAGAGAGAAATCTTGAGTTTTCGGCTGATACGTGAAGAATGAAAGATAAATTTGGACTTCATGTTTATATAGGGGTAGTTCACGGCTGTAAACCGTTTATGGCCTGAGTTCCTGGCCGAGAACACTTACCGAGGTGATAAGATCCACTCCCCAAGGAGATATAAACTGCCTCGCATGTTTGCTGTCCGGAGTGTGCGGCTGCGAACGGTTTGCGGTTGCGAACCGTTTGCGGTCCGAAGGACATTTGTGGCCAAAAGCCTGATTGGGGTCCGAAGGTTTATCGTTCATGCGAGACTTCTCGGTTTAGAACTACACTTCTAATTTAAGCAACACTTCAATTAAAAGGCTTTTAAACACATAAAGGTTATCAAACCAAATATAAGAAGTAAATCCAAACAATAAGTTGGACTTTAGTTGACCGAAGTTTGACTTTGGTTGACATTTATAAAGAAGAAAATAACGGGTTGTCACATCGATTGGTATCAGAGCATTGTTTATAGTGAACTCAGTATATCAGTCCATAAAAGATATACAAACTATAAATACATTGGGGCTGAGAGATCTGACTACAAGTATACTTTTAAAATTTAAGTATTTTTATAAGAAGTATACTAACACTCATACATACAAGAACAATATCAGAGTCATAACAATACAAAAGTATTTGGATGTTGGACACTGTAGTCAAACCTGGACAGTTATGTAATCATATCTGGGATCAATATAGTCTGATCAACTATATTTATTTGAGATACGGCCAACATGTGTTTGGAAGTGAAGGTAGTGTTGCGACAGGTCTAAAACTTACCAAATACATATCCAGAAGAATCTCTAAGAACAGAACATAAAGTTAAAATACTATAGGAGTATTTGAGGCACTATAATACTAAGAACCATCTATTTGAAAACAAAGGACCCTTGCTGGTAGGTCTATAAGTACTAAGTGCATACACTACGGTTATATATAATTAAGATTTTATCAACTTAGAATTTGTGACTTAGCTCTATTTCATGTTCCTTGTTTGGTTGTGGACCTAGAGTAGAGTCATCTATTCGAAGGTCTATTTGGTTTTGATTATATATAATTATTATACATGATGTGCTTATAGAAGGACCCGGTAGGAGTCATACCCTACAGAATATATTACCTATTAACTGCAAGTTTCTCTTATAGAAACTTGAAATTGTTTACTTTCTTGTATTAAATTTATTAAATGTTTCTTACATCCCTATTCTCGCATAGATACCAATGGCTGGATTCCATCTACCTGGAGACCCGTACTTTCCCAATCAAGGGAATAGAGGATGGCTCGACGCAGAGCCCGAAGAGGATCCTTTAGTTCCCATAGAAGAGTACTTTGAAGAAGATTTCCCAGAAGATGTTGATTCAGAATCAAAACCCTATAACCCATCGCAAGTTGCCCAGAATCCCAATCCTCGTCAGAATTTCCAAGACCCGACGTCTCTGTGGGCAGTGAACTTAGATAGGTGGAGTGATGATCAGGGTCAGAACCATCCTTACCAGGGAGACCGAAGCTTCCATAATATTGAGGTAGGAGGCTCAGCAGATAGATCCCTCCCAGTGTTAGTTCGTCGTGTTGCGCGTAACGATGAACAGGGAAGAGTTGCCATCGATCGAGTCATGCAGGTTGATGCTGCTACTGGAGTTAACACAGTTCACCTTCGTAACCTAGAAGATAACCATGAGGCAACAAGGAATCATACAAATTTCTTGCAGATGAAACTGGCGGCATCCCAAGCCGAAGTTAGAGAACTACGAGAACGACAAGCGACACAAGAAAGGCGTATGTTTAATATAGAACGCCAGTTGGCCAAATTCAGGGCCGAATCTGGTGGGAAATAGAACAACACTCCTCGAGAGTAGATCATGCTCTACTCACTCTTTAGACTATAGTTAAGTCTACGGATATGTCTTAGCGTTATTTTTCATGTTTTACAGTTCGACCGCGAAAATTTCATTTTCGGTAGGTCGGTATGATGTCGATGTTTCCCAGTACTTTGGTATATTGTAGACCTACTCTAAGGTCAATTTTTCAGAACTCTATGTATTTAATATACCAATTCAATCGACATGCATTTTCATTCTCTTTTAAAAATAACCACTCAAGTTCATATCATCCTTATTACAAGTTGATACTTGTGGTAGACTTCTATTATCAATTCCTTACAAAATTCATGTTGAACTAAGTGTTTTAGTTCAGAGATATCAAATTCATATTCACTCTCGATATCTTACTATCTTTACATCTTTTAATTCTTGTAGTAAAAGATGCATCCACGAAGAAACCCAAGGCGTATCAATGTTAATGTTGCGCCAACACCACTTCCGCCACCATCTCCTCAATTTGACGTTGCTATGTTTCAGGCAGCGAGTGGTATAGTTAACCTCATGTGTCTTAAGTTGTCTCGAGGCATAGGATATAACCTTTCCACGTTGCATAAGAACACAGCCTAGCCCTCGGTTAGACGCATCACAGTACACTACGAAGTCTTCTGACCCTTCTAGTAGAGACAAGATAGGTGCACTGCACAGGGCTCGCTTTAGCTTTTGGAACACTACTTCTTGTTTCTCTCCCTAGCTACAAGTTACACCCTTTTGTGTCAGGGTGGTAAGAGGTTTAGCAACTCGGGAGAAATTTTGGATGAATCTGCGATAGTAGCCAACAAGACCTAAGAATTGTCGGATTTCTGTAGGTGTTTTGGGTGCTGACCAGTTCTCGATTGCCTTAATTTTGGAAGGGTCCACATGTATTCCTTCTTGACTGACCACGTGACCTAGGAAATCTACTCTCCTGATCCAAAATTCGCACTTTGAGAACTTCGCATAAAGTTTCTCTATTCTCAGTGTTTTCAAGACTTGACGGAGATGTTGGCTATGTTCCTCCTCGCTTCTTGAGTAGATAAGGATGTCTTCAATGAAGACTATTACGAATTTGTCCAGGTAGGGACGACACACTCTATTCATCAAGTCCATGAACACAGCAGGTGCATTCGTTAATCCGAAAGGCATCACTACAAACTCGTAGTGGCCATAACAAGTTCTAAAAGCTATTTTGGGAACATCCTCTTCCAGAATTCGTAATTGGTGATACCCGGATCTTAAGTCTATCTTCGAAAAGTAGCTCGCACCTTGAAGTTGGTCGAAAAGATCGTCAATGCGGGGTAGAGGGTATCGTCTCTTTATGGTTAGTTTATTTAGCTCGCGGTAGTCTATGCACATGTGGAAAGATCCATCCTTCTTCTTCACGAACAATACTAGTGCTCTCCAGGGTGAGAAGCTTGGTCTAATGAAACCTTTGATAAGCAGTTCGCTCAGCTGGCTGGATAATTCCTACATTTCTGATGGTGCAAGACGATATGGGGATTTGGCTACAGGGGTAGCTCCAGGGATTAAGTTGATTCTGAATTCGACTTGTCTTTCAGGTGGGACACCTGGAAGATCATCGGGGAAAATGTAAGGGAAATTACAGACTTCGGGAATGCTCTCGAAGTCTTTCACTTCTTGTTTATTGTCTACTACATGAGCTAGAAAGGCACAGTACTCCTTGCGAAGATAGTTTTGTGCCTTGATACAGGAAATGATTTGTAAGTTTGCGCCGGATTTGTTGCTGTAAACGATAAGAGTTTCGTTACTGGGTAGGTTAAGGCGAATGGATTTTTTGTAACATAAGATGTCGGCATGGTTAGAACATAACCAATCCATACCAATAATGACGTCGAAACTTTTTATAGAGACCGACATAAGGTCTATTGGGAAGGAAAAGTTATTTAGGGTAAGGGTACATCCTATGTATATATCGTTAGTGTTATCAGTTTTGCCGTTGGCCATTTCTACGGTAAAGGTATCTTTTAGTGGTTGGGAAATTGTTTAAGTAGGTGTTCGAATTTATGGCTCACGAAGCTTTTCTCAGCACCACTATCAACTAGAATGCATGCATAAGTATTGTTGAGAAGAAACGTACATGTGACCACTGTAGGGTCTGCCACGACCTCTTCGTGACCACTTGCCAGTATTCTTCCTACTCCAGCGGCATTCCTAGCTTTTGGACAATCCCTTTTGTAATGTCCAACTTCACCACATCCATAGCATGCCTGACCTACGCCAGCGCCAGGTACTTGATTGATCGGTTGAGGTGGTGATTTATATAATCGGGCAGTGTGCCCTTCTCCGCTGCAGTTCCTACACTGCATGTCACGGCAATTTCCATGGTGGTGGAAATTACACTTGTTACATTTTGGGAGGTTACCAGCATATTGCTTTGCTCGTACACAGTTAGCAGGAACAGCAGCAGGTACAGTAGCAGCATGGACTGCCACTATCTGTTGCTTCTTCGAGGGCTCTTAGAAAGATTGGCCCTTCCTTTTGTTCCACTGCTTCTTGTTGTTGTTGTTGTTATTGTTGTTTGCTTTGGGTTGTTCTGGAGCAATAGTTATGAAGCCTTGACGGACTCCATGGTCAACGAGTGGCTGTGCCAGCTGTTTGGCACTATCAAATGTCACAGGCTTGGAAGCTAAAACACTTCCCTGAATCTGAGGTTATAATCCCCATATATACCTTTCAATCTTCTTGCTCTCCAGAGCAACCATTCCAGGACATAGGATCGCTAAGTCGCTGAACCTATTGGTGTAAGATGTCATGTCTGTACCCTTCATGGTAAGACCCTAAAGCTCTTGCTCGAGCTTTTGTACCTCCCCTCTTGGGAAGTACTCCTGCATCAACATCGACTTCAGGTTTTCCCAACTCATTGAGTTAGCCACAACAAGAGTTAGTGACTTAACATGGTCGTTCCACCATGTTAGGGCTCTATCGGCAAAGGTACAGGCAACAAATTTAACTTTGCTACCTTCCGGGCACGAGCAGATCTCGAAAACTGATTCCGTTTTCTCAATCCATTGGCTTAAAGCCATGACTCCCCCGGTATCATTAAAGGTCCTAGGTTTTCCGTTTGAAAATTCCTTGTAAGAACACTCACGTGGGTGTTCGTGACTTTCACCCTGATTGGAGGGATGTGCACCACTCCCTGATCCACTAGCACCAGTGGTATTTATATGTGACATGGCGGCTGCCACACAAACCCAATAATATTTGACTTTAATTATTAAGTCCAATTAATAATTATTTCAACACTTTAAAATATCAATCATATTAATCACCAAATAATCAATCAAGTAAAATATTTGTTTTCTAATTTCTATGCATTCAAATCATCATGATATATATAGCAAAATCGGATTTAACAATTAAATATAGAATATAATCATCCAAGAAATTAAATATGGCAGATTTGGTCCAGATTTTCGAATCTCACCAAGTTCACGTCGTGAGCTATAAGGCTCACGTCGTGACCTACGACTAAATCAAAACCAGGTTTCTTTTTGATTCACCAATGTGAAAATACATGAAAGAAGGCCCTGGGCTCTGATACCACTTATGGGTTATCTAAGTTACAACAACAATGTCATAAGTGGAAAACAATACAAACAATTCTAACTGATTAGGGCACATGCAACCTAGTTTTGATCTATGTCTTTCTCATATAGCAACATACTATGAATATCTGGCATACAAAACATTTCCTATGAATGAAATAGTTCATAAGATAAGAAAACTAACCTTTAGATTGTTATAGTCAACAATCTTGAATCCTTCTTCTTCAAAACTTTGGTAGCTAGCACCACAAGCGTCGTGCCTCTGATGGTTCACACCCAAGACTAGAAACTAAGGATTATAGAGAGGGAGAATGAGAATTCCAGCCAGATCTTTCTTAGGGTTAGGAGTGTCGAAAACGTTAAGGCCAAGGCTCCTTATATAGGTGAGGTAGTTTAGAGCCAAAGCTAGGGTTTAAGGGTTGGAAACCCTAATCCCTTTGCTTTGTGACCAAGCAGCCCATGGGCCTCCATCCAAGAGCCTTTGGATAAAAATTTCTAGGCCCTACCTAGAATATTTCGTCCAACCTCTCTTAAGGAGGTTCTAGAGCCTTTTCCTTAACTATCAATAAATTGCCAAACAGCCCCTTCAGTATTTAATTAATCCAATTAATCCCAAAATTAATTCTGATTAATTTTTGATCAATTATTAATTAAATATTATGATTTCTAATTAATATATTATTCTCATAATTTATAAACAAATCATTTATTCCAATTTATTAATCAAATAATAATTCAACCTTCTCTCCAAAATAATCTTGTCCGATAATTTTTTCAACATGTTGTTCAATGGACCAAAACAACCGAATTTGACCAACCTTTTGAGTTTCCCAAGTCTTTTAAGACCTCATTTGCATCTATCTACCTAAGTATTTAATGTTTCTAATTTATTAAGGAATTACTATAATATTTTAGGTACTATAAATAGTTGAGATTTGGTTAGAAAAAATTAATTTTAAGAAATCTCTCCAAATTCTGTGTTTTAAAAAGTTCATCTCTCCATCTCCAAATTTTGTGTGTTTTTTTAACAACTTCAACATTAAGTATGGAATGATACAAAAGTCCAAAAATCATGTATCTTATGTTGAGAGAGATCTAGATGTTTAGTTTCCAATGAAAAATGCGACATGTCTTTTGGAATTATGTAGATAAAGTTATGACGTTTTTCTCATAAGTTGTCTAGCTAGTTAACAAAAACAAATGAATTTGACCAACCTTTTGGGTTTCCTAAGTCTCATGAGTTATCCTATGCATCTACTAAACTATTTAGTGTTTCTAAGTTTTTTATGAATTCTTTTAGTGTTTTAGGAGTTTAAAAAAATATATGTATAGTGTGAAATTTGTTGTACCAAGACCGAGACTTCGGTAGTTGTAGACCAAAACCTGCAGTGCAAAACAAGATAACCAAAGGAAAAAAATTTAACTATTTTCACTGTCGGGTAAAGTTGTAAACAAAAACCTTTGGTGGTTAGTCACTGAAACTAGTCACTAACATTATTTTGAAGACCTTCTTCCAACCTCTTAAGAGGGAAAAGTGAAGGTTGCCATTATTTATGATTATTAACAATGAAAGTATTGAAAGAAAACACGATACATCACAAAGGTTTTTCACTAAGAAAATGTTATCACTAAGAGAACGGACACAAAGCTCTCTAGGGTTCGATATTCAACTAATGATACGAACTCTAGTATATAAAGAAAAGTAAATACATGTGAATCCTTACAATCCAGTGATATCACCTAATCTACGTAAACAATAGAATATATCTAATATCCCTAAGATATCGGATCTACTAGCTACCTATGTAGCTATCTATATATACAACATATTACATTTATGAAGTTTACACACTGACACGGCATTGTAGACTTGACTTCAAATTGGCACCGGTGAGAGATGTTGGTGTTGATGAGAGTGTCAACATGAAGGTTTTGCATTATCATATTATAAGTGTCCTTACAATCTCCCCCAATCTGATGATGTCTAAACATGAATCCTCTTCTATTGAAAAATGGTAAAATTCATGAGTATCTTCTTCAGCTTCTGGCTTGGTCCAGAAATAATCTGAGATAGAAAGCTCTTTCTTCCTTTTGTTCAGTTCAAGAGAAATCAAAAAGTGATAGTTGTGTTCAATATTTGGTTGACCCAAGCAGTCAAACCTTAGCTGGACCAGATGCTTAGTGGGAGATTTAGCTAGATTGATTGAACGTTGAAAGCACATGCTTTGTGATTAATCCATGTAGAAGATTCCATGCTCAGGCTAAACAATGAACATATGTTAAACTAGATGAACATCCACTAGAAGGAGTTTTCAATAAATTTGGTACCAAAAGGAAGTAGAAATTTTACTCCTTTGAAAGAATGTCTTCTGGGCACCGCAGCGGATGTTGAGTATGAGGATGGATTATAGGAAGACTTTGGTACTAAATCAAGGTCTTTAACCTTTATGATGGGGCATTCTAGAACAAGCCTCAATTCCCCCAACATATTTACCATTTTGTTTGTTGACCAATTCTAGAAGCTGCAACCACACGCTGTATCTAAATTTTACCAGATCTTAGACAAATAAGACTTCAGTGTATTAGCCTGCAGCTAGACCCTTATCACCTCTCTTGGTAATATGTACTGTAAGCATCTTTTCATTTTTGGGCTAAGTGCATCTAACCTTGGTTATTAGGTCAAGATCATTTCTTCTTGTTAGAACATCACCAAACCTGCTCCTCTCAAGCTTAGTGATTGCATTTGCTTTCATCTCTTTTTCCTTTGTCATCAACATGTTAAACTTTTTGAGACGTTCAATTTGATCAGGTAATGAACTAGAGGTAGACATAATTTGTTGAATCCTTTTTTAGTCTTTTTTGGAAATCAACCGATTTGCATTTTGAATGTTGTGTTGTTAGGAAAACTATCTAGCATCTTCAATGGACACACCTCATAAGCTTACCATTTCAGACACAGTGATCTATTTGTGTTTCTTCTTAGAGGGACCAGCGTCAGAAGTAAAATCAGCTTTTGCCTTCCTTTTCTTGTTCAAGGGAAGATCATCATTTGATTCAACGTCACTTGGTTCCCCTTGAGGGATATGTTGCTCCCCCTCATCATCAGCACCAGAGGTGTCAGTGTCAAGAAATATTTCCTGAAGAGGTTGCACATTCACATCCATGAAGGACAACTCCATACAGTAGACTTCATCTTCACCATCAGACTCGGGAATGTCCTCTTCAACATTACTTGTACCAATGTTAGCGTCATTCTTCCCTTTTTTGGCATCATCAGACTGAGGAGGAGGCACACTAATAAGTGCTAGTGATCGATATTAATGAAAAATAGTAGGAGTAGGATTCTTATAAGGTAGAGGTGTTAATGTAGGAGGTCCTTAAGGAGGACGCGGTGGATGTATGGAGGTGGAAGTATTGTTGTAAGATGGAGCACCTTTAGAGTCAGGAGGTGGCTGATGGTCATCCCCAGGTGGAGACTGATTGCCATCATCATCAGTCTTTATATCAGTGTAGTGACTATGGGCTTGATCTTAGCAACATCAGTCTCGATAGTGAGCAGCCGTTGATTCAAATTTAATGTGAGTTAAACAAGTGACTCTAATGTATAAAGAGTCTTAACTTGAAAAGCTTTTAAGTCAACAAGAAACTGACTTGTTGGCAGTATCTCCCCTTGAATGGTTGTTTGATCCCCTTGAACAGTAAGAGGAATTTGTTGAATGATCGGATGTTGTTCGGGTTGAATAAGGGAAGTAGAGACATGTTGAACTGTAGGCCTCTCTGGAGAGAGAAATAGGGTGTTCGATCACTAGCAGGAGAGGAAGTACGAGCAAAATATATAAAACCTTGATCACATGGAGAAGTCTCCAAGATGTATTCAGTGTCAGCATCATTACCTTGTTGATCAGATAGTTGAGTTGGAGGATTTTCGAGAACAATATCTTCTTCATCAGCAGATGAAGAATACTCAAATTGAATGTGTTTGTTGGGTCGAATTGATTCAGATTCATTGAGATCTTGTAAGTTTGCTTGTTTGGCTTGATCTGGAAATACATGAACCATTTTTGTATCCTGACTTTTGTAATTATTTCCAGCGTCTAAGTTCTCATTGACAGCATTTGCATCTTTATCATAATGAGAGAGATTCCCAGTGTCTACTTGTGTGTCTTCTGCAGTTTGTTGGTTTGACAATGAGTGAGTTTCATTCCCTATTATTTCATCTTCTGAAAAGATAATAGGAGCCACATAAGCCATTTTTTCACACTCATATGGAACATTAATCCACTTCTACATACACTTTGTAATGCTCCATTCATCATCAAGATCTTGATTGAACAACTTGGATGAGGTCAAGGAGTGAGTCCAATCTTCAGCTTGATCATCATCACAACTAGTACCAATATGTTGAAGGATTAGTGTCAACCATCTGGAATATGGAACATGAGGAGATCTTTTACTACCTTGGATAATTTCGGCAAATTGATCAAATATCATCTGAGAAAATCAAGATTCTTATTCCTAATGATGGAGAAAAGAATGTGTTGCTCAAAAGAATTAATTTGATCAAGGCTTCTAACTTTATGAGTGAAACATTTTCCTAGGACACCATTGAGAAATTTCCAGGTTGAAGGAAGATAATGACGATGAATAATGTAATCCTTTTGTTTCCCAAAGTCATAATCCATATTCTCTAGAACAGCATGACATTCATCTATAGATAAAAGAGGAAAATATTCATCACGAATTGGGAGTCGTAGGGATCTTCGAACATCCATTACAGTCACTAAAATCGTATGAATTCCATCATTAACAGTGCCAACAATTACTCCAGCATCAGTGAAGGTAGAAGTGAAGTATAACTCAATAACATGTTGTGGAAGAAAAGAATCAGGAACATCTACAAGAGCATAGTGAAGTGGAAAAGATGAAAGATAGGCCATGAAATCTTCAAATCCCTTATTCGTATAATTTTTTGGGATATCAGGAGAGAAAACTACAATGTTTTCCATGATGACGATGGGAGAATCAGGAGTTCAAGCAACCTTGATGGCGTTTGAAGTCGTAACATATATGTAAAGAACAAATGGAGGAGCCATCATGATTAGGGTTCTTGTGATTGAAGATAGATGAGGAATTTTAATCCCAATGGAAGCGTAATGTGAATGTGATGAAAATGATAATCCTCCCCTTTTATATCTTTGAGAGCATTGTTGAGATGTAATTATAAGAGAGAGAATAATCCGCCCCAAATCTCGTAGTTATCTAGGAGTGATGCATATCCCCAAATTTAAAAAGTTACCGTTTAAAACAAGCTTCTAAAAAGAGGGTAACTTGATCCAAGATTTGCATTTGGTAACAATCATCAGTGACAAAAGAATGTAGACAGCACCAGTGAATGAAAAATGCAGTGGAAAGATAGGAGGGATTTTGGTGTATCACACTAGTATGTTGTTGCACTAGTAGATCATTCACACAAAGTTGTGAAGTCTCATTGATGTATGGTTCTATACACTGAATCATTAACTACTTTTATTAGAAGAATAGATTTGGGTAAGAAAAGGATGATGTGTGTAATACATTCCCGTACGAATATCGATCGGCATAGAGTGTCGAATTTTTATCAGTGTATGGTTTTTATAGTGAATCATAAAACTCTTTTATAGGGTGAGAAAGGGTAGGTGCGTGTAATATATCATGGTACATGATATACCTATCGGCATAGATTTTTTAGTTCTCATCAGTATCTGGTATTTAACACTAAATCATAAAGGTTTAAAGAGGAATTTAAGGGCAAGAATGGATTGGTGCGTGTGATAAACTACGGTACATAGCTTAACCATCAACACAGATTTTTCAAGTTCTCATCAGTGTCTAGTATTTAACGTTGAATCATAAAAATTTTAAGAAGAATTGAAGGGAAAGAATGGGTGGTGTGTGTGATAAACTACAGTACATAGTCTAACCATCGGCACAAAATTTCGAACTTTTCAGTGTGTGGTTTTGCACAGTGAATCGTCAAGTTCTATAAAAGAAGACTTGTGGCGAGAGATATGGAATGTCTCAGTCACACTGAGGTGAAATTGGTGTGAATCATATAGAGTGTCTAGCTCATCAACAGGAAGTGGTTCTTCTTCCAGTATCATAGACTCAAGTTGCAGTCTAGAATCAAAGGCTCGCCGTCAATTCCTTTAATATGGTACAATACAAAAATTAAAATAAAAGAAAATAAAACATAAAAGAATTAGTTAAACAATGAAATATTAAAAGAGAGAGAAAAACATGCAGCTTTTTTAGAGAACTCATAAAGACCAGATTTTGCGAATCCATCGAATTAAATAATCATTAATGAATTTCATCCTTCCAAGACATCTACCACGAAACCTCTTTCTATAAAGAGAGACAAAAACACAAGCAAACATATCAAAATATAGATTAAAACATAAGAATAGATATATGATTTTATTCCTTGAAGTAGAGATATATTTGATGATCCTGAGACTTGAGAACAAATAAAGAGAGGAGAAAACACTAGTGATCATTAGGAACAGGAATAAAAGCATGCAATGTAAACTCCTTTAGTAAAACAAAAGCTAGAATTTGTATTTTTATTAAAGCGAATTTCTCATGTTTTTGTAGTTTTTGAAATAAAAGAAGCAAAATACTGAAAGCACAAAGAAGTAATTATTTATCAAATAGAAACGATATTAAACACATAAATGTTATTCTTCCTTATAGTATTGAGCAAGATAGAGTTCCTTGAATCCACAATATTTCCTTCCTGTTTGCTGAAGAAAACCTTATAACCAGTGTCAAAAAGTTGAATGGTGGAAATGAGGTTGTATCTCAGGCCTGAGACATAAGAAACATTCTTGAAATCCATATACTTGCACTGAATGATCCAAATCTCATAGTCCTTCGTTTGTGATTGTATCCAAACATCACCAAATGGTCATCCTTTTCAACAAAATCATTCAGGAGATATTTGCATCATGTCATATGCCTTGAGCAGCCACTATCTAGATACCAAGCGTGCTCTTGACCATGTAAAGCTAAGAAACAAATTAGCACATACTAACCCATTTTTCAATAGGTTTATTAAAGATTTTATAACATGAAGAAGGAAGACAGTTTACAGAATTATCCTTTTTGAACTATTTCTCCTTTCTCAAACAAATATTGTCAATTCTCTTGGAATTTTCATCAAAAGTACATTCATTGATCTTATGAGAAGTGTCTCCACAACGATAACATATCCTCATCCCATGTTTTTTATTTCTATTTTTCAAACAATTGGGTTTCCAATGAGACGTGACCTTTTTGTAAAAATCATGAATTTTAGAACAGGTTTTTGAGATAAAAGACTTGTCAGAGTGACAGGAATATGAGGAGGAAGCATGTGACACTGATTTGCACAAAGGTTCATCAGTGTCAAGGGAGTAGGAAAACTCAGTGTCATAACTACTAGCAGTCCATTCTGGTGACTCACTGAGTATCTTATGTGTGGAGTGATACTCTCCATTGGATATGGGAAATTTAAGATACATTTCAGTGGCAGGAGAGGGAATGTCCAGGATGGGGTTACAGATGGTAGGATCTAATGTAGTTAGACGAGTAGTACACACAATAATACTTTCAGAGTTAGTAGTATAGTGTTTAAAAATATTATAAGCTTCATCAATATCTCCACCAAGGATTTTTTTTTCACACTCATCAGGAATCTGAGAATCTATTATTTTATTGAGATTTTGATGAAAATGAGCCCAGGTATTTATTATACCTTGAAGCTTATTAGAATATGCTTCAGCTTGATCTATTTTTGAGTGAAGATCAGTGTTTGTAAGAGATAAGTTAGTGACCTTAGATTTCGTTAAAGAAAGAGATTTTTTAATGTAAGACAAGTTGTTCACAAGTGTGTCAATTTCAACCCTCAGTAAGTGTTTTTCTTGATTAAACTTAGAGAGATGATGGCACAAGTAATCAAACATCATGTTTTTTTCGTTATCATAATAACTAATGAACTTGTTTACCTAATACAAAGACGATGAATCTCAGTCAAGATGTTTTGAGTCCTTCGCAGCTTTTGCAAGATCGTCTTTAAAGGAGCTAGAGACGCTTTCTTTATCAACAATTGGACCTTTAGTGCGAGCCATCAAACACTTATCCTTACCTTTATCTTCATCAGAATATTCTTCTTCAGATACCTAATTTTCAGCTTCAGCAATCAGAACTTTGACATCGATGTTCTACCTTTTTAGAGAGGCCAACATCTTTTTGTATTTTGCTTCATAATCTTCATCAGTGGCAACTTTCTTTGATTTTCAATCTCTGGAAAAGTGGTCAGCACCTCCATAATTGAAACACTTGAAACCTTTTTTCTCAGCATCAGTCTTCATTTAAGCGTCAAAATATTTGGACGTTGATGAGCCAGTCTTAGATTGAAACTTTCTAAACCCAGGTGGTTTCTGGTCATTCATGCTAATATAGTGTTTAATAATCAGGGCTTCACCTTCTGATTCGTCAGAGAAGTCACTGTCACTTTCTTGAGACTTCTTGGAATACAAAGCTACAGATTTGTCCCTATGAGTATCTCACATGATTTCCTTCCGCAATATCTTTGTTTCTTCATGATTACGAAGATTACCAAATAGAGAGGCTAAATCCATGGTTGCAATCTTTTCATTCTTCAAAACATCAACATTATGCTCCCAACTATCATTCAGTAAATCAAGAAACTTAAGCAAGAGAGATTTTCTAGTATTGTTCATATTTAATCGACGCATATCGTTTACCAAGAAATTAAAAAGATTGAAGAAATGGGTGAGGGTTTCATTCTTCTGTTGAAAGAAGTGCTCATATCGTCTATTTAAAATATGTTTATTAACAACTTTTACTTCATCGGTACCTTTATATGCGACAGTCGGCGTTTGCATCATCTCTTTGGCAGATCTGTAGTTTTTGACAAAATGATAGATATCATAAGGAAGAGTGTTCCTTATAGCAGCATGAGCCCTCACATCAAGAGCAACAAGACGCTTGTCTTCATCATCGAACTCATGGACAGGTTTTTCAAACATGTCACCTTCTTTAACATACTTTGTGATAGGTTGATACATAGGAACATGAGAACCATCATTGATGATGCTCAACATGGAGTAGTCCATGGTTTCGAGAACCATCATTTCTTTGGACTTCCATATTGTGAAATTCTTTTCATCAAATTGAGGTATTTTATCACTAGAAGTGGTTTTTGAATGGTTTGATGAGGAAGGAGCAGACATTGTTAATCAAACAAGATAACCTACTCTGATACCAGTTGTAGGTTCCCTTGATCTATGATGATTAACAATGAAAGTATTGAAAGAACACAAGATGTATCACAAAGGTTTTTCACTAAGAAAAGGTTCTCACTAAGAGAACAAGCACAAAGCTTTCTAGGCTTCGATTATCAACTAATGATACAAACCCTAGTATATACTGAAAAGTAAACACATGTGAATCCCTACAAGCCAGCGATATCACTTAATCTATATAAACAATAGAATATATCCGATATCCCTAAGATATCAGATCTGTTAACTAACTATGTATCTATATATATATATATATATATATATATATATATATATATATATATATATATATATATATATATATATATATATATATATAATAGATTACATTTATGAAGTTTTAACACGACATTCTAAACTTGACTTCACATCAGCGCTAGTTAGAGATGTTGGTGCTGATGAGAGTGTCAATGTGAAGGTTTTGCATTATCATATTCTAAGTGTCCTTACACAAGGTTCCTGATTGTGATTTAGATAAGGGCTTGATTGGTAATCAAGATAAGACTAATAAAAAACAAATGAATCAATGAGTAGTATTTTTATTACTTTTTATTCTTTATAACATGCATATGTGTCTGTTGATATTTTGATCATTTCATCATTTCATTCATTCATAATTTTGTTTTTTGTAAAAAAAAGGTTTTGGAAGCTTTTTCTTGAATCATTTGTTTCTATTGATTTATATAACATTATTTAGAAATGAGGTTTATCTATATTATGATACATTATGAAAGGTATCAAAAGTTTCGATAAATTATTTTATGTTATGCTCAATCTCTTAAATAATGTTCATAAGTAAATAGTCTTCTAATGCATGTCATTATATTATTCACTACTAGAAAAATAGCCTTTAATGACACACATTGCGTGTCATAAAAGGGTCAGATGACACACAAATGCGTGTCAAGGAAGCCCCTCTCATGAAGGAAGACGACACACATTTACGTGTCGTTACCTTACGATGCACATTTATTACATGCATTTACGACACGCAATGTGTATCATTAAATCCCATGTCATAAAGAAAGATGACACATTTTTATGTGTCATAATTTAAATGTTTTAAAAAAAATATATAGATTTACTAATTTTCAAATAACATCACACATTTAATGTATCATATTATAAAATAAAATATCATACACAGAAAATAAAATACATTGCACAAATTATAATATTCCATACAAGTAATCATTCAAATGATAAACAAAAATAATACATTGCTAATATGGGTTACATATTCGTGTAGAACTAACAACCCTTGGTGACCCTGATCTGGATCGAAGTCGACTTAGATCGATGGTGGCGATTGGAATTTAGATACACTCTAAGAAGACCTAATAATTATGCAACTTCTAATTTTGCTTTCTCCAACTCTTTCTCAATCTTATTTTGGATAAACATGTCAAAACATGACTTGTAAAAAAATGGATACACCCTAAGATAATTTCCATACACACACTTTAAATGATGTAGTAACACCATTACAAAAAAATTTTAGCATTTATTACTAAAATAGTAAAAAAATAATAATAATAAATAACATACTAGGGTATTTTGGTCAATACCTTGCTTTGGCCATGATGTATACGAGTTGTAAGGGTTGAATAGAAATTAAGGCACGGCCATACACATAACTTCACAAAAATAGGCATTAAGTCACAAATAGGGGTATTTTAGTCAAAATTAACACACGGGGTGTTGGGTTTTTATTCAAAAACATGATTTTTAGGAAACG
This sequence comes from Lactuca virosa, assembly GCF_052849685.1. NCBI lineage: Eukaryota > Viridiplantae > Streptophyta > Magnoliopsida > Asterales > Asteraceae > Lactuca > Lactuca virosa. The sequence goes on from NC_136429.1 coordinate 131,320,156, forward strand.
GAAGACTTATAAATATTGAATAACATAAACAAGTTAAACCCACCAATGATCATCTTACAAGATGTAGAACAATTTAAACACCAACCAAAGAAGAGATGAAGAAATAACAACCTTTGTAGTTCTTTGGGTCCTCTTGGGAGGCTTAGAAGTTGATGAAGAATGATGAACTTAAAAGACACCAACAATGACTCAAATTGATGTAGAATGCTAGTTCTTTTGTATAAAACACTTAAGACTCTTAAGCTTGAAGTTCATAAACAATATGAACTTCAAGAGAGCAAAAGAAAGGAAGTAATCTTCAAGTGATAAACCAAAAGTGAGAGAGAATGAGAAGTGCAAGAGTACTTACGGTTTTAGCATACAAGAGAGACATCCAAACGAAAGCCTCATAAAGTGATTCTTTTACACACAAGTTGTTAACCATTTAAGCTACCTTATCACTAGACCAACATGTCCCCCATGCTTGTATGGTTTAGACATTACTTTTGATTATTTAAACTTGAAAGCCATGCCTTGACTATCCAAGTCAATTTCCGGCCATATCTCCAAAAAAAATAAGTTTTATATTTTATAAACCAAGTTTATAAAAGATAAACGTCAACTTTTTTGTAAAAGACAAAAGAATTTATCTAGTCCAAAATGTTGTGCATGACTTATTGATTCATACCATATGAATTATGTAATGTTACTACCTAATGAAAATTATTATTTCCTTGAAATAAATAATTTCCAATTAATTATAAGAGTTTATTGAATATTTATTAAAATCAATTTCTAATAAATAATCAATTATATCAAGTTGTTAGTGTGACCCATTAGTATCATAATATTAATTAGAAATATCACTTTAATTTGATTCTTTAGCAGACTAGATCTTTCAATCTCCCACTTGCGCAAGACTCGTATTAGACTGATATAAACAATGATGAACGTCTAGGAACATTTCAGTGCCCCTATCAACATACGACTTTGTGCCATTCTATCAACACCCAATTCCTAAAAAGCTCCAAGCTACAATTGGTGTATAAGGTAAGTTTATCAGTTATCCCTTTATCACAGACATCGTGTTAAACATGAGATACGGATCGCGATCAATCTCATTAGGTGTTCAAATTTCCGTAAGGCGCCTTATATGTCTAACTCTCAACACATAAGAGGAACAAATCTCATCTTGACTACATAAGCCTCTTGCATAGTTCATACCATACCTAAAAATGGCTTTTGTAACTGTCTGGTTAAGGACCAGCGTGTGACCATATCTAAGCATAGTACTCCCTACACTTAAGTCCCACTATGTATCTCATGTGGTAAGGATACAAAGATAGTACCTTTTAATCAATTATCATTCATGATAGCGATCCATGAGATGATCCTAATATGGGTCAGCTCGATAATAATTCTCTGACAAGTACCTATGAAACTTGGTTACAACCCATCGCATACCTTCATCCAGTGAAAGTCAACCAATCCAATTCAGATTAGTCTTATTTCATAATTTCTCCCACAATTACAACCAACTATGAACTTTTAGAATAATAAGACTATTCATGGATTAAACATGTTAATATAGAACACAGCAAGTATTGATGTTTTGATCATATCGCAATATATCAACACATTATATATTAGTTGTTGTCACAATGTTCCAATATCCAAATACTAAATCCAAATAAAAATCTCATTTCTAGAATAATAAAGTCTTATAGCTGAAGTGTAACCATTCATACTTAGCTTAGAAGAATGGTTTTATTAATGGGTTCGACTAAGCTTCATTTGTGTGAATTTTGCGAATACTATCATCTCCATATTTGACTTTACTCTAGGTATAGTTAAATATCTTCGAGTATAGGATTGGTGTTCTTTCATGACATAGAATATCTTAGCTCGAATAAGTATACTCTCGAAGTCACAAAGATTTCTATGTGATCCTTGAATGGTAAAAATCAAAATAGTTTTTCAATAAACTCATTCATCCAATCATATTAGATTTCAACTTCAAAATTAGTGTATTCTTATTTTGTAGTAGATTGTGTCATTTTGTTTTGCTTGGACCTCATTCCAACTAAACTTTTTCTTCATCCCATAATGAAGTCATAATCCAATTATAATTCATAATTATTTATATTTGTTTAGAAATTAGAATCTTATGTAGCTCTTTACATGAAGATTTTATTCTAAACTAATTGTCTCATATACATTCTCCTAGTTCTTCTAAAGTTCTCTTAGAATGTTCCTATGGTCATCTGGTGATTTAACCATGTATTTAATTGGTATATTATGATATGCTCATAGCATGATCATATACCAAGTCTTATGCATATTATGGCATAAATGATGGATTCATTTTCCAAGAAAAGTGAATATAAATCATTTCAACTAGTTCAATCCTATGAGTTAGGTTCTTTTGAGGTTGGCTCAAACTTAGTGCCATGTGACAATACCAAGGTTCCTCCAAATAAATTTTGCATCTTGATCTCTTTCAAGATATTGCCAATATATGCAAAAAGGATATAAAACTTTTAACATTCATTTTATCTATCCCTATAGATTTTACATTCCAAGAATGTATCTTGTTCTTCCTAAGTCTTTCATTTTAGAAACACATTCCGAGTGAAGGTAAAAAAGTCTGGCATGGTCTCAATTATACAAGATTAGGAATTTCAGTATGCTCCCATTAGTTCTTAGTAAACACACATGTTCTATTCATTTTGATATAAAAGCATACCTTGTGGTTTCATATTAAAATGATGACTACAACATTGAGATGTTTGTTTTATATACTTGCAAGTGGATCTGAAGCTTTATACATTTTGTTAAGATAACATGGATTAAGAAAACCTCCAAGCTAATCTATATATATATATATATATATATATATATATATATATATATATATATATATATATATCTTCTAGTAGATGTCTATTAAGAAAAGAAGTATTTCTGGAAATCTATTTGCTATATCTCATATTAAGAATATGAATTTATAGTAAATAATATCCTTGTTGATCTAATCATAGCTACTTGTGAAAAATGTTTGATCATAGTCAATTTCATGAGTATGATAAGGAGCATAGTCAATGACATGACCATGAGAAAAACCTTTTATAACAAGTCTTGCTTTAAATGTGTATGGTTATCCATGTAATGTATTCTTTCTAGAAGAATCACTTACTCCTTCTAGCCTTGCTATAGGGAGGAATTTCAATCAAGACCATACTTGATTATCATCTGTGGATTACATCTCATGTTCATGACTCTAAGTCGTTTATCAGATTCAAGATCTAACATAGCATCTTCGTGTTTGGTGGATTTGCTATAAATCATCAATAAAAGCTTATCAATGAGAGATTCCACATTTCTCAAGTCAAAGATGATTTCTACCACTAATGCGAACAATTTGTGTTTGTGAATAGCTATTATTCAAATTTAACAATCCTTGTTAAAACTAGTGCCAACTATAACTACATCAGGTTATGGTTCTTGAGCTGCTTCAAGTTCCATATATCTCCCACTTGTTTTGTCATTAGAAGCTTGGTTTCTGCTAACTCGGCTTTTAAGAAATAAGAGAACTTATTCTAATTGGGTTTGAATATAATAATATAAGCCACATTTAGAGTATTATACAAATATGTATGCAGCAGATTTTGGGTTTAAAAGCTTCAGTCCAATATAGGCTTTAAGTTCATAAAATATTTAAGTAAGGTATGGATGGAGCCTTTCCATACAAAAATCTTATGAAGAAAATGTTATATCTACTAGTTATTTGGTGTTTGTACTTAAGGTCCAATTGATAGTGTTCTAGGTGTTATCCCAAGTAAATAAAAGGAGGACATTTCTACAAATTAGAAAGTAAATCATATCAAGTAAGATTTAATTCATCCTTTATTATCATTAAGGATTTAGATAGTCTTTACCAGTTTGTATATCAACTTTATATTTGAAAACTTAAACAAAGATTTCATAATTATATTTTACCATGTAAAATATAAATGAAACTGATATAGTTATTAATAAAGTTTATTTGGTATCTTGTGCTCATTCTTATACATTTATTAGAAAGGAAGCCATACACCATAGTGTATAGTTTCTTAATAATTATTTTCTCTACTACTTAGTGAAAATATCATTAGTAATCTTTTATATATAAATAAGATTTACATATGTCAAATAAACTACATTATTTTCCTTCAAGGATCCCTTTCTTGAAGTTGGAATATTTGAATGTCATTTATATAATAAAGATAACAATGTCAAAGATGAGTTTGAATTAAAACAAGGTTAAGTCAAAAGTATTTTGCATATAGAACTTGTTATTTATAAAATAATGATATTTAATTTATAATTATTATTAAGAGATCTTGTCTCATAAATAGAATTTTAATCATTTCTGAATATGAAGTTGATCGTTATGAAAAATGATTTAAGTAAATAGTCAAACATTCATAAATTGGCTGAGACAAATATATAGACAAGCTAAATTAGAACATACATTGTTCCAAAACAAACATTGTCTTATATTACAAGTACATTATGTTCCTAGCATAATTAATAAACTAAACTCCAAGAGTGTAGTTTCAACTTGATTGTGCTCAGCTGGTTACTCTTTTGTAAATATCTACAAGTCATTTACAAATATTAGATTAACATTTAAGTACCAAGTACCTAAGTGTAGATACCTGAAGTACTAGTCTCTTCCAGACTTTCTTTCTAGATAAGAGGAGTAGATCCTCTTCCAGTGTCCAGTTTCTCCACAAAAGAAACAAGATCCATCTATGTGGGCCTTATTGGATTTCTTGGGCTTAAAGGTGTTCAGTCCATAAAGCATGGGCCTCTTAGATCACATAAGGTGACTCTTTTAGCCTTGCATTATTCCATTGTTTGAACTACTTTAAAACAAAATATCATTGTATTTATTAGAATATTGCTTAACTTGTTATATCATCAGATATATAACTAAATTATTCAATACTTCCTGGAAGTCAGGAATAACTATTCCCAATTTGATGTTAGAAGCATATTTAGCATCACAGGGATGCCTTTACTAGGTATCATGTTCAGGTGTATTGCTCAAAGCAAATAGTTTAGAACTAGGACATTTAAGTGTATACAATTTCATATCTCTCACGAGATTTAAGACATGAACCCATTCATTGAAGTTGTATCTAGTGAATGTTATTGTTTCATTAAGTCATTAAATAAAAACGACAATTCATGGTAATGAGAATGGATTATTTAACTACAAAATTTTAACAACATTTGTTTAGTATTTTCAATATTTAAACTCTTTAATAATTAATACCCTTTTAGCTTCCAAAAACATTAATTATCAAAGTCTAGGATCCAAGTTGCAAAACTAATAAATGCTTAGGTATCGTTTAGCCCATCCATTTGAATTCAGCCCGGTAGATATCGATTATCAGTTATATCCTACTATATAATTCCTAGATTTATAGGTTCGCTAATAACAAATTTAATTAGACATGTTTGATCCCATATATGCCTCAGAACTCTCTTGCTTAGGTAACCTTTATCACAAAAGATTTCCGATCAAAACATCCAATTTCAAAAACATGTGTAATCGGACTATAACTTGGTTACAGAAAATCCCAAAGACACCCTGGCCATCAAAAGATAACATTAAGTGGTTAGGTGACCTTTATCGTACTAGTGCATACAAGAGATGTGCGAGTGTTCTTCAAAATGGATTGCATAGATTTGAGGTTTGTAAAAGGGTCTTTTATATGTTTTATAATTCTAGTTTTAAAAACATATGATATCATGGTTATCACATGCATATAATAAACCATGGTACCAATTTTCAAAAGAAAATCATTTTTAAAGGTTCTATATAAAAAGCTAGTTTTTATATAATTTTAACACGATTCAATTTTAATAACCGCTATTAAGTTTGAGTGCATTTGAACTTTTTATATCTTTAATAAAACTTCATTTTATTACTTATATATTTGGAGTTTGTATAAGTTACAAAAATCACCATTTTAAAACTTATATTTGAGTATTTCAAAATTTAACGCTATTAACGTTTTTATAAAACCAGGTTTTATTTTAAGACAATAACTTGTTAAATCTTATGTCCACATTATAAATTTTGGAAACAAAATTCCATGTAATGTTTATTTTGTCCAAAAATTATTTTAGCATGTGAAAAACTAATTTAACAATCACACATAATAATTACATAAACAAACAACACAAACATGCATAAAAATAAATATGCATAAACACAACCAACTAATGACATGTTTTGTGAGCCAACACAAAAAATGTCAAGTCCATTCCTAAAGGGACATTTTAAGGGACCAAAAAATCTTCTTGTAATGTTGTAGAAGCTCCCACTTGAGAAAACACCATTTGCTTGGAAAAGTTTCTTTAAAGCAATATTTCAGCAACTGACGCTAAAATTCCAACAGTCCTTAAGAAACAACATTAGTCATACTTTTCAGAAACTGTCACTAACTTTCAGCATGCTCTTAAACTCGAAAATTGCTCTTTAGTCTTCAAAAAAAATGGCTCCAACTTCATTTCTTGTTACATTTTTGTACAAATAAATTATTTCTAACAACTAATCTATTATTTACAAAAATAAACCAAGAAAACTAACATATTTAATTTATTACACACCATATAAATAAATAAATTATTACAACCATTTTATAAAAAAAAACAACAAACACAACAACACAACAAACACAATGGTCATTAGCTAGTTTATGCACATCATACATATCAACATACACAATAAACAACCTTCGTTTTTCTAAGACAATTTTAAATGACAAAAGATGGATGAAATTTTTTTCACATAAAAAATATAACAATTATAAAGTTGTCATCGAAAATATCAATGAACTTGTTTTTATACAAAAACAAGTTATCCATATTCTCCAAAAACTAAGATTTCCAAAAATAAAAAAATCTAACCAAACTTGTAAGGTGGCGCTGATACCAATTGTTGAGTTTTTATTCAAAAACTAGCAAAAACATGATTTTTAGGAAATTGAAGACTTAAAAATTTTGAATAACATAAACAAGTTAAACCCACCTAGGATCATATTGTAAGTTGTAGAAAAATATAAACACCAACCAAAGAAGAGATGAAGAAATAACAACCTTTGTAGTTCTTTGGGTCCTCTTGGGAGGCTTGGAAGTTGATGAAGAATGATGAACTTAAGAGACACCAACAATGACTCAACTTTGATGTAGAATGCTAGTTCTTTTATATAAAACTCTTAAGACTCTTAAGCTTGAAGTTCATAACCAATATGAAATTCATAAGAGCAAAAGAAAGGAAGTAATCTTTCAAGTTATAAACCAAAAGTGAGATAGAATGAGAAGTGCAAGAGCACATACGGTTTTAGCATGCAAGAGAGACATCCAAATGAAAGCCTCATAAAGTGATTCTTTTACACACAAGTTCTTCACCATTTAAGCTCTCTTGTCACTATACCAACATGTCCCCCATGATTGTATAGTTTACACATTACTTTTGATTATTCAAACTTCAAAGTCGTGCCTTGACTATCCAAGTCAATTTTTGTCCATATCTCCAAAATAGAAGAGATAAGTTTTATATTTTATAAACCAAGTTTATAAAATATCAACTTTAACTTTTTGGTAAAAGACAAAAGAATTTATCTAGTCCAAAATGATGTGCATGTCTTATTAATTCATACCATATGAATTATGTAATGTTACTACCTAATGAAAATTATTATGTCTATGAAATAAATAATTTCCAATTAATTATCAGAGTTTATTGAATATTTATTAAAATCAATTTCTAATAAATAATCAATTATATCAAGTTGTTGTTAGTGTGACCTATTAGTATCATATGTTAATTAGCAATATCACTTTAATCTGATTCTTGAGCATACTAGATCATACAGGGGTATTTTGGCCAATACATTGGTTTGGCCTTGATGCATACAATATAAAATTGTTGAAATAGGCATAAAGTCACAAACAAAACATTTACTAAAATTCATTATTAGATTTTGTTTGTATAAATAAAGGGAATATGTGTTTGAATCATTGTATATACCATGCAATGGTGGTCAAATTGATCAACACACTTATCACACACTCTACAGTGCTTGCTATACTTGAAAACCTGCAAGAAAAAACAAAAAACAACCTTTTTAGAATTGTTGACTTTGACTTTCTAGGTCAAATTATTTATTTGAAATCCAAAATTCATAGGAATTTTGTTATGAATTTTCATTAGCCCGTTCATGGAGTCAACTACATATCATGAAGTTTAATGTACGTCATCGATCCATATCAAATTTTGAAAAAATCATATTGAATTTGAACTTTGAAAACTTGTTTGTTCGACTTTAAAAGTCAACTCACCTCAACTTCACAGAGACTATAGTAGAGCATCCCATCTTCATTTGTTTGATGTTCAAAAGACTCTTGGTGTTGATGACACGTGGTAGCACAAGGAATGAGAGCCAAAAAGGGTGGGGGGATGCAAGTTTTTATCAGCATCTGATAGAAACTTCACAAACATATCCAACTCTGGATGTTTGCATCAATTTTTTGAAAACTAAATGCAAATCTCAATCAAAGTATATACTAAATTCAAAACTTTATTTAATGAAAGTAACATGAGCAGAACATGCAAAACCTTCTTTGGTTGCAACCATCAGTCTTCTTATACACCTCTAAAGATTTGTCTAGACTATCTAACATATTTATACATATAATTCAACTTTTGAAAAATCATTTTAATCTGGGCAAATTTTTACAACTTTTTTTACAATGTTACCCAAACCGATCAATTTTTTAAAAAAATGGGCGATTTTATGAAAAAATTACAATTTTTAACTCGTAAAAGGTTGACAATTTCATTAATATCATGAAATTTTGATTTTTAACAACAAAAACAACTCCTTTTTGACACATCTATCATATAAATTGGAGAAATTACCATTCGGACCCCGATTATTATATACTTCCAGTCTCCGACACATCTATCCTGCAACTTTTTTGTTTCTTTCTCATCTTGCTTTGCTTTCTTGGCCTATTTTTTAACAAAACAAAATAACACAGATCATTATATAACGAAACAATACAAATGGAATTAGGTTGTTATTTAAAAAATTACCAGTTGCTTACTTTCATCTACTTGTAGCTAATTTTCACTGCTATCATCAGATAAGACTTTTCAGGCTACAATGCCCTTAATAAACGTATCTTAAAATTAAAGTTTGAATTAGAAAATGAGCACATATACTGTGAGTAGTTGAGAGGAGGTTCTGAAATCATCTAGATGCCCCTCATCAGTTCTTCCAATCCTCTCTCAAATCATAACCCTCGTTCTCAAATCTGAACAGGCATTTGTAATGCTTTCAGGCTTCTGTAGCAGTTGTGGTCGAACATCAGTCATCTTCTCACTAACCTTACCCACCTTAACTCAATGATGATTCAAAACAAAGGAAAAAAGTCAATGATGAGTCGGAACAAAGGAAAAAAGGAAAAAAAAAATGAAGCAACTAATGATCGATTTCAGCATAAATCATCAAATAATAACCTGATTTTAGCCATAAATTCACGATTTCAGCGTATTTGGGGAGAGAAAAAAGGAAAAACTGAAGAACGGTACATACCTGAAGTGACAGTGGAGCCGAAGGTGTGGGAGGGTAGCGACGAAGATGCGAAGGTGTAGGAGGATGGCGTCGGAGATGAAAAGTTGGAGATTCGATGTGAGGAAGTGAAGCGGTGGAGGTTTGAGAATCGAGAGGGAAGAAAGGGATCAAGAAAGATTGAAAGCTACACAATTGTTATTAGGTCAAACCATGGACATGAGAAAGGGGTTTTATGCCGGTGGAAACAAGGCAGGGTTTTTAATTTTTGGGGATTTCATTTCCCCCCTATTAAAGGATGGAACACGCGTTTCATTAAAATTTATTTAACGACATGCTTAGATGACACGCATTTTATTATAGGTGTAATTCGTGTTTTTTTTTGGACACTAGTTTAGGGCACACAAAAATGTGTGTCCTAAATCCTTTAAATTTTAGGAGAGATGAAATTATTTTTATGACACGCACTTTTTAGTATCATAAATCACTGTGTGTTATGGTTCACGTGTCATTAAATGCCTATATTCTAGTAGTGATTATTAAAGAAAATAATATACATAGAAATTTAAGGATCGTTTAATTATTAAAATACAAATAGAAAATAGAAACACCATATTTTTCCATAGAACATATATATTTAATAAAATGGATCTTCTAGTTTGTATGATTTCTAAACGGTAGATATTACGATAAAACTTTAAAAATATATTTCTCAAATAAATGTATTATCATTTTACCATGACATAAAAACTTGATTTGACATGCGAAATATAAGAACACAATAAGCACGATAATTTAGGTGTTAAAAATCATTATCGATCATAGTGAGGAGTTACAAAAAATAATTAGATATAGTCTAAATAATTAAGTCAACTCACAACTCTTATTGATTACCTCTCTCGATCAAACAGACTCTACAATGAATATGACAATCACTATTTATAAATGTGCATGTATAAGTCTCTCTCTCTCTCTCTCTCATAAGCTAAAAGCTCACATGCATAATTGGGTCTTCCAAATCCTCTCTTTTTCATCCTCCATGAGAACTTCGCATCCTAACATTCTCCCCCTCAATGTTCAATGTTCAAAATGGATGACGTGACTCTAAAATCCAGAAAAGCATCTTAGCAGATAAGAAGTTCATTTGTAACATCATAAAGAGAAGCAACGATAAAGAACTCTAAAAAGTTCAATCTTCTATTATCAATAAGCATCGATTGGCTCTAGGATAAAGAACTCTAAAAAGTTCAATCTTCTATTATCAATAAACATCGATCGGCATCAATTGGCTCTAGGATAAAGAACTCTAAAAAGTTCAATCTTCTATTATCAATAAACATCGATTGGCTCTAGGATATGTAACAATATAGAAAAGGCTCTAAAAAATCGGAATGATACTTAAAATTTCCTCCCTAGTTTAATCTTCTAGTTTTATTTCTTTTTTCTTTTAATCCTGGAACAAAAAAACTTAAATAATAATAATAATAATAATAACTAGATGCGTCCCCCCCGCGATGCGGGGGTTGGAAGGTGTTGTTTTTGTGTGCAAGTATATTACATTGCCTTAATTGGTAGCCAGAGTTAAGTGTGTTGTCATTCTCTGCAATTCGCCCTTTTACAAACACGGTAAAAAATGAATGTACATTAGTATTTTGATGCTTAAAATGGTAAAAATAAAGGACATTGACCTTTCCAGAAAAAAAGGATCCAAATTACAGAGAACTAAACATTAAAATGAAAATCCATTTCCCTATTTTGATATAAGATATGCCAAATTCCACTACGATCTGTTGGAGTCCAAGAGAGTGTCATGGGACCACAATATCCTTTGTTCAATCAAGCACTTCCTTGTCCCGTACAAGCCTCAATTCCACTGCTTGCTACTTATACCCTCCAGCTACTGCAACAACCGTATTCTGCATGAATTGCACCCACCCCGTAACTATAAATTAATACTACATTATTCATCATGAATCATGCATGTTATGTGGATAGTATTAGTATTAGTAGTAGTACAATATCTAGGTCGTTACCTACCTGAATGATGATCCCATAAGAACAAAAGTAATCAGACTCTACATCAACAAATCTGGTTCTTACGTTCCGAGTTCAAAACCATCTTTGTTTTTGTCGGAGGCTTTGTTGTTCCAACTCAATACCATTTCTGAAAAAAAAAAAAAAAAAAAAAAAAAACTAAGGAAGATCTGATAAATAGTTTCTTTTTCAAGAAAAAAAATAGCATGTGTGTCAACTTATCTCCAAAAGTAATAATAACATTTAAGTGTTACATAAGCCATTTCTTAATAGTTAATAGAAGTGATTACATAATTCAAATAACTAACTTGTAATTGTTTAGTGAAAGCCATCCGTGAGCGCCGATTTACAAATTATAAATTAGTATCAAAATTGGAAGTTATTAAAAGATAAAAGTTTAAAAAATGAGACTAAAACACCTTAATGTGATGAAGTCCATCAAACTGAAAGCATTTCATCTCAATATCTGTCTGAATCTTCAAAGGTTATGGATTCATTATCTAATGCTCAAAAAAGTATATAGTAGTCACTACAGAAACATCTTTCACTCTTGGTCCTTATTTTAAGGTTTCATATGGATTTGGGTCCCTCAAACCTTGAAATAAGGACCAAAACTGAAAAGGGCTTCCATTTTGAAGTTAACATGCTAAAACTAAGAAATTGAAAGGACCATTTTTTTTAATTTACTCTATTCGCTAGTAGTAGAACTTTTTGATGATACCTTATTCACAACAATCACATTATCAGCATCAAATTAAGCATTATATCAGAATAAGCAAGAAACATACGATCAATGCAACTTTTTTCACTCATGTCTGACGTATACTCCTACCTAAATCAATTAATCTATTTAAAACGATATCTTTGAAACACCATATATTGAATTAATGTGCGAATGAAATTCTTGAAAGAAACCTTGTAACCTCCAGGTTTGCTCTTTCTTTATCGACTAATTTAACCACCTGGTCCACCCCATACTTGTTTGCATTAGAAGCCTGAAGTCTAACAAACCAAAAAATAAGACATCAGCATCAGAAACGTTCCAACATTCAAAAAGATTATCAAAAACTAATGTCACGTGAGTGTTAATAATATGATGCGATTTACCATTTTCTTATACACGAATATACTGATTTAAGCTAATGAGATATTTTTATTAGAAAGTTTAAGAAACAAATAAACAGCATGTTAAATTGCTATCAAATTCAAGCATTTTACCTTTTGAAACAATATCAATTTTTTTATTAATTTATGATAAAGAGGGAAACATTAGATTTTGGATGCAGAAAGTCTAGTATAGCAATTGTATAAACACAGGCAAATATATCAAAATATCTCTTTGATTTATAATTGGAAATATCGCTCAAAAACCAATTGGTTTACACTGTGTTTGTGTTGTACTGCATATTCATAACTCGATATATGCTGTATATATATATAAGCTGGAGTAAGCTTATAATATTAAACTACAAAAAGATACCCAACATCTTGATGGTATTCCTTTTGCTTTTCCTGGAAATATGGTGAGTTGAAGACAATGGAGGGAATTAAGGAATTGAGATTCCAACAATCACCCCCGAATCTCTAAGTCCTTCTAGAGATTCCCGATCACCGCCAATCTTTAAGTCCTTCTAAAGATGTCTTCAATCCCGATCAAGTCCCGCATTGTCTTGAACTTGGTTCGAGCCAATGGTTTTGTGAGAATGTCTGCCTTTTGTTATTCACCTGGAATGTACTTCACCTCCACTTGTTCCTTTTCAACACACTTACGAATGAAGTGAAACCTCGTGTGAATGTGTTTGCTTCTTCCGTGAAAAACAGGATTCTTCGTGAGTTCGATAGCTGACTTGTTATCAACTCTTAGGACCACCTTCTCTTGTGCTTTGTGCATGATTTCGCCTAGCAAATCTTGAAGCCATATTGCTTGACATGCAGCCGCAGTTGCAGCCATGAACTCCGCCTCGCAAGATGATAAAGCAACAGTATCTTGCTTTTGAGAACACCATGTTATTGGAGACAACCCATAGTAGAAAATGTGACCGGTTGTGCTTCTTCCGTCATCTGGATCAACATTATGACTACTATCACTGTAACCAATTATTCGATTTTGTCCCATCCTCTTGTACTTGATTCCGTATCCCGTTGTTCCTCGTAAATACCTTAGGATGTGTTTGATTGCAACACCATGTGATTCTCTTGGATCTTGCATGTATCGACTAACAACTCCAACCGCATATGCCATATCGGGTCTTGTCTGCAAGAGATATCTAAGGCATCCTACCATCTTTCGGTATTGTGTCGGGTCGATTTCGGGTTCATATTCGGCCTTCGACATTTTGGTTCCTGGATCCATGGGAATGTGGGTCGGATTGCAATCGTGTAAACCGGCTTCTTTTAGAATGCGTCTAGCATACGCTTCTTGGTTTATAGTAATCCCTGATTCTTCTTGTTTGACTTCAATGCCCAGGTAGTAAGTTAATCTTCCAAGATCAGACATCTCGAAGTTCTTGGACATTTCAAATTTGAACCTTTTGATCATGCTCAAATTTGTACCTGTGACAAACAAATCATCAACATAGATTGCTAAAATTAGCAAGTTGGATCCTTCGTTCTTCCGGTACACCGATGGTTCTTTCATGCACTTGTGAAATTTCATTCCTTTCAAAATCTCATCAAGTTTTGTATTCCATGCTCTCGGTGCTTGTCTAAGACCATATAGTGCTTTTGAAAGACGGTACACCTTGTGCCCGTCGCCTTTCCTTATGTAGCCTTCCGGTTGATACACATAGACGGTTTCTTTCAACTCTCCATGTAAGAAAGCCGTCTTGACATCCAAGTGGTGAAGCTCCCATCCATTGGTAGCGGCTAAGGCAATGAGAAACCGTATGGTTTCGATGCGAGCTACCGGAGCAAATACTTCTTGAAAGTCAATACCAGGTTGTTGTACGTACCCTTTAGCAACCAACCTCGCCTTGTGTTTGTTTATGGTGTCATCTGCATTTTTCTTCAGCTTGAACACCCATTTGAGTCCAATGGGCTTCACCCCCATAGGTTTGTTTACGAGAGACCAAGTATTGTTCTTGTTGATCGAATTGATTTCTGTATTCATGGCTTTGACCCACTCTGGTTCTTTCTTTGCCTCTTCAACCGATACCGGCTCGTCATTGGTTGCTAGGAGAAGTTCTTCAATTTCATCAACATAAAGCACATAATCTCGTAATCGAATTGGAAGCACCTTTTGTCTTGTGGGCCTTTGGTTTTGAACATTGTTCATGTTGTTGTTGATCGGACTTGGTTGCTCATTTTCTTGTACCTCCACTCCGTCTTCAATCTCGTGATCCGATTCGTTTGGTTCGTTGTTTACATCGTTTCCTTGGTTGTTGTTTGCCTCATCTTCCGGTAAATCCCATGGTACTATGAATGATCCTGGTTCTTCATTGTCAGGTGTAGCTTCGTTAACCCAATTCCATCCTTTGGTTTCATTAAAAATAACGTCTCGACTTACGATTATTTTTTGTGTAACCGGGTTAAATAACCGATAGGCTTTTGTACCCGGTTCAGAACCAAGATGAACCAATGGTCTTGATCTTGCATCCAATTTTTTCACGTTTACCGGTTCAACTTTTGCATACGCTAAACACCCAAAGATGCGTACGTTCTCCAAATTAGGTTTTCTTTTATACAACTTCTCGTACGGAGTTGTATCACCAAGTACTCTTGTGTAAACACGGTTGATCAGGTTTGTGGAATGTTTTACCGCTTCTCCCCATAGATAGTTTGGAACATGCATCGCCTTCATGATACTTCGTGTCATGTCCATAAGTGTTCTGTTTCTTCGTTCCACAATACCGTTTTGTTGTGGTGAATATGGGGCGGTAAGATGGCGTTTGATTCCATTCATTTCACAAAAGGAATTAAACTCGAGCGAAGTAAACTCACCTCCTCGATCACTTCGAAACACCTTTAAAGACTTTCCGAGCTTATTCTCCGCCAAAGGTTTAAATTTTTTGAAGTGTAAAAACGCCTCATTTTTCTCTTTTAAGAGAAAAATCCACATATACCGTGAAAATTCGTCAATTAGTGTGAAAATGTATCGATTTTGACCCTTCGTTGACGGTGTTATCGGACCACATAAATCACCGTGAACTAGCTCCAATGGTCGTGTTGCTTTGTACGTCGTCATTAATGGAAATGACTTTCTTGTTTGCTTGCCCACCAAGCAAGATTCACACAATTGATTCTCACTGTCAAAATAGGGTAACCCTTTGACTAGACCTTTCTTGGACATCTTTTTCATTGACTCGAAATTGATGTGTCCAAGTCTTGCATGCCAGCGCCACGTGTCATCACTCAGTCTCGAATGAAGACAGATAGGTACTCCAATAGGCAACTGTATTTTATAAAGGCGATATGGAGTTCTTTATACCTTCATTAATAAGCAGTTGTCGGCATCATGCATCGTCAAATAGTTGTCTTTCATCCGAATATCACACCCGGCTTCGGTTGCTTGTCCGAGACTGAAAATATTATTTTTCAAATCCGGAATGAAATAAATCTCCGTTATCAATCGTTGTTGCCCCGATTTTCCTTGAAAAACAATTGAGCCTTTCCCTTTTATTTCGACACACGAATTATCACCGAATTTGACCTTTCCGGTTATTCCTTCGTCGAGTTCGGAGAAAAATGAACGATTTCCCGTCATGTGATTACTTGCCCCGTTGTCCAAATACCACACATCGTTTTCTTGTGAGTTGTATCGAGACGGTATCACCTTCTCTTCGTTCAAAAATACGGACTCGTGTAGAAATATTGTTTCATCGGCATCGTCGTGTTCAGTAAAATTACTTTCTTGGAATTTTTGGGTTCGGTCCGGACATTTGGATGCGTAATGGCCCGATTTATCGCATCTGTAACAGATAATTTTTGACAGATCTTTTTTCAGGTTACGGTTCGAGTCTGAAGTAGAATTGGGCCGGTTATTGGGCTTATTATTGTTTTGGGCCGAATTGGGTCGGGTTGATTTTGACCCGGATCCATTCGAAGACCCGGCTCCACCGGATCCACCTGACCCGGTTCGATTAAAACCCCCCGAACCCCCTTTTCTTCCCTTATTCGACTCCTTCTTCCCCGATGATCCTCCAGAACCGCCACCACCTTCGTTTCTCCATCCGCCACCACCACTCGTTCTAGCCATCAACACCTGTTGTTGCCCGTCTCCGCCCTCATCTCCTCTGATTCTTTCTTCGTATGCTTTCAGACGCCCTACGATGTCGTCGAAAGGTACCGTCTTTAAATCTAGCACTTGCTCGAGGGAGGCGACGATATGAAGAAACTTTCTTGGTACTGTTTTTAGCAGCTTTTTCACCATCTTTGTTTCTTCGATGGTTTCTCCCAGTGACGCTGATTGGGAGGCGATTCCGGACAGTTTCCCGGCGAAGGAGTCGATTGATTCTTTCTCTGACATCATCAATCTGTCGAATTCGGAGTTTAGGGTTTGAAGTCGGGCTTCTTTTACCCGATCGGCGCCTACATGTCGAGTTTTGATTGCATCCCAGAGAGCTTTAGCAGATTCGACATCACCCAATTGCATGATCGATGATTCCGGCATTGCTTGGTACAACAATCCGATTGCCAGGTAGTTTTTATCATCATTACTATCTATTCCTGGATCAATCGATGTCCAAACCTTGTGTATACGCAGGACGATCTTCATGCGTAGAGCCCAGACAGTGTAATTTGTCTGGGTTAACATCGGGCAAGCCACCGATGTGGTTCCGACTTCCTTGATTCTGACCGGAGGAGTAGCAGTACCAGCACCTCCATCATCTTCAACAGAAGACATCTTCTAAACAGATAAGTTTATTTGATTTCACAGCTCTTCTTGATTGATTTCAAAGCTCTGATACCAATTCTAGTATAGCAATTGTATAAACACAGGCAAATATATCAAAATATCTCTTTGATTTATAATTGGAAATATCGCTCAAAAACCAATTGGTTTACACTGTGTTTGTGTTGTACTGCATATTCATAACTCGATATATGCTATATATATATATATATAAGCTGGAGTAAGCTTATAATATTAAACTACAAAAAGATACCCAACATCTTGATGGTATTCCTTTTGCTTTTCCTGGAAATAGGGTGAGTGGAAGACAATGGAGGGAATTAAGGAATTGAGATTCCAACAGAAAGTGGATAATTTGTGATAGGAGATATGGTCTCCCTTCATTTCTAAGAAAACTTCCTCTTTTGTGGTCTTTACATCTTACATACAAATGTTGGCAAACGAAAGTCATGTTGCAATTTGCAAGTTATTTAGCCTTATTATCAAATTTGGGTTGTATTTGGTATACCATGTTATATTTGTCATATTAAACTAAGATATTTAATTTTTTGTTTTGTTAGATTATTTTGACAAACCAAAAAAATAGTTTTTAAACGGCTATAAAACTATGTTTCAATAAGTTATAGATTTTTTGAAAAAAAAATATTCCTAATATCCTTCTAACTATTTTTAATATTTAAATTTCAGTTTGTTTACTAACTGTCAAATTAAAATAAATTTCTTGTAATATGGTAATCAGTTACAAAAAATATATATCATGAAATGTTATTGTTCTTATTTTGACCAGATTTTTTACAATCAATAGTATTGATAAGCTATTGTAAGAATTATATTATGTTCTCCTCAAGCCTCCTGAACATGTTTTTATATTTAGTATTTACTACGACATCCAAAATGTGTTGCAAAATGAGAGGTTTATGATAGACCTTGATATCGTTAATGTCATCAGCTGACACCTCCCCAGGGAAAAAGTCAAGGACTTTCCCATTCTTTTCAAGTGTTAGTTGGCCTGTCATGTAAAAAAAATGTTAAGAGATATGCAGCAACAAAATAACGGCAATAACAGCAGTTAATTTTTATGGAGCTTTCAGATAAAAAAGAAGAAATACCATTCGAAGCATTTTTGCGAGCACTTGGTGTGCATCAAAACAACTTTCAATTTCCTGTGAAAAGACGATCAGAACAAATCCCCAAGTCACCAAAAATATTACACCTTGATCAGAGAAACAACATGAGAACAATGTAAATTGGAGAAACTGAACATACCCAACAAAATTTCCTTGGTCTAGAAAACCCAAATCGTTTCACTAAAACGAAACCCTAAAAAGTCAAAACAAAATCGTAGTAATCGAACATGTAAAACTGAAACTTACGGGTAAAGAGCAAGAGGTCGTTGAATAACATTGACGGCTTTATTATACTTGGTTTTCAGCTTTTCATCATTGGTCTCTCTGATTGCTTTATCGATCTCCATTTACGTGTCTGGCTATTCAAATCTTTCCTGTAAAAGGAATGAAAATTGGAGTTGAAAAAAACAAATCAAGAACGTATAAATTCTTGCAAAAGTAGAATTACAAAGGGTCAAAATGGTCATTACATACCGGATTTCTTTGGCTCCTTTGGTGCTTCAAAGTCATCTATGGAGTTTGTGGCTGCAGGTGGAGCCTCTGTTTTAGTAGGAGTCGTAGAAACCTAATTTTGATGTCGTCTTGAAGGAGATGTCCAGATACAACCAACACACATGAAGAAACCGCACCGGGAAGAAAAATGCGTGGAGCCATAATCGATTACAGAAAGAAAGGGATACGATTTCTGGAAAAGAAATAGATAGAAGAATAGATAAAGAGAGAGAGAGAGAGAGAGAGAGAGAGAGAGAGAATCACCTGGTTTTGGTTTTGTGAGGAGGAGACTCGATTTGGGTGAGCGGTGGTGGAAGGACCAAAAGAAGCGGTAGGAGGGACGTGGTAGAAGGAGAGCAAGAAGGTCGACGGAAAGGGACGTGGTAGAGGAAGCGGTCGAGAAAGCGTCATCCTGTTTTTGTGTAACAATAAAAAAAGCAAGCAGTAGACGGTGATAAAAGTCGGTGAGATGAAGCGGTAGAAAATGTGAAATCCGATAGGATGAAGAAGGCGGTGCTTAACCTGGATTAAACTAACCCACCCAATGAACAGTGGTTGAAGAAGTGTAAGGAATTAGGCAGTGGAGACTGGAGAGATCTAGAACAAAAAAGAAGCGGTCGCATCGACGAAGGACCAAATTGCAATTTCAATAAGAACTGGAACAATTCCAATATCCAGCAAATAGGTGGGCTAATTTTGCCAAAAGGTTAGGAACTTTACTGTTCCTAACTTTGGACAATTTTAATATATATATATATATATATATATATATAATAATAATAAATATCATTTCCTTCAAACTAAGGAATATAGAATAAGGAAAAATTTTCTTTCTTCGATTTCTTTCATCAATATTTTCGTTCCCTTCACTTTATTGAATTTACTACAAACTTAGCAACAAGACAAGACGTAAGTAATAAAAATTTCATCGGCTCGAATCACACATCTTTCCAAGCCTGAAGAGCGTTTGATACAAAGCCTGAAGTGATTTTCTCTCTTGAACCGGAAGTGCATCCACATCAGTTTTGATATACTGTAAAGTCTGAATCACTTCGGTAAGTAAGAAGCAACTGTGAACCAATTTTGACTTTCAACATATGGTAAAGCTTCCTTTGACCATCATCAACTCAATCTTGACTTTTACGTTGCAGCTTAAGAACTTCATTAACTCACGATATCACGAATCTGTGAATACCAATCAAATGTACAGAAACCTTACGAAGCAATGGGTAGCATCTCGATTCCAATCTATCAAACCAACATCAATTTTTACTAACTTTTGATCACCGAAGTCAATTTTGACTTTAGTATTGGAAATCACAACAGCAATCCAAAGCCACCGAATTCAGCAAAATTATTGTTCATCAACAATTTATCCAGATCAAATCGATTCCAAAGCTACCAATTTCATGTTCGATTCATCACCACAACCAATCAATATGAAATCTTGATTCACCAACGAACACATTAATATTCTTAAGAGCAAATTGATTCAGGAATCGAATCAAAATGTGAATGAATCGCACATATCAAGTAGAAGACAAGTTTGATTCACAAAATAATAAAACATATCTGTTCGATAAACAAGGTATTTGAATCAAACGTTTTAAGCTCGTATCCGTGAAGATCGGTCCAAAATTTCAAATTAGAGATGCCCACGATAAATGAGTAATCCATTGGAATCGATTTTGAGTTTCAACTGTGAGATTCGATGAATGAAATAAGAAGCGAGACATATGAACCAGACACTTCAATTATTGGATCAAAATTATTGGTCCAAAAATAGATGATCAGTAAGATCGAATCATATGTATAGGAACTGGATTAAAAGTTTGGGCTAAATCAATATCAATCGGGCTGGATCAACAAAAATGAACTGGATCAATAAGATTGCTTGAAACAAATAAGATCCAATATTTATTGAAAATAAGAACATGATTCCATAAATCAACATATCAAAATCATTCGAATTATATAGAAAATGATTCCATAAACTAATCGATTTATTGAAAATAAGAACATGATTCCATAAACTAATCGATTCAATCTTTATGGTTTGACTTTGATACCACTTGTTAGGACATGAAAGCTTGATTTGACATATTAAATAATAAGAACACAATCAATACGGTGATTTGAGTGTTAAAAGACATTATCAATCATACTGAAGAGTTACAAAAAGTAAATATATCTAATCAAAATAATTAACTAAACTCACAACTCTCATTGATTACATCTCAAACACATTCTACGATGAATATGACAATCACTATTCATAGAGGTATATATATAAGTTATTAGTGTATATTAGCTTAGCTTATATTGTTGATTGTATAGTCTAGTGTTAGGCCGATGTTGTATTGCATTATGTATTGTGATTAATGAAATCATTCTTATTATGGGAAAATATTTACCCTAATATGGTATCAAAGCCCCTCTCCTTCTAACCCTAAATTTTGTCTCCCAATTTCAACCATCGACCCCTCTCTTCTTGACACTCCTCTCTTTCTTGCTCTTTGCTTGACATGTTCTTTTCTCTACCTATTGCAAAGCTTACGGAGTTATGGGTTACTTGTACGACACCTCCTCTTCCACTACCGCCAACAATAAAGAATGGTTCAAACTTGATAATTTGGTTTATATGTGGATCTATGGAATCATCTCCCAACCTCTCCTCATGATGGCTCTCAAAGATGGTTGGACCGCTCAGCAGATCTGGAAAGCACTTAAAGAGTTTTTTCACGGTAATAAAGAAGCCCAAGTCATTGAATTTGAAACGAGCTCCGCTCCATGACACTTGATCGCACCATTATGGATTTTTGTTCTAAGATGACTTCAATTGTCGACTTGCTCGCCAACATTGGTTCACCGGTTCCTGGGCAGACCCTTCTCACTCATCTTCTTAACACTTCGACTCTCGAGGTTTAACAATATTTCTACCGTTATTCGTCATCGGACTCCATTCCTTACTCTCATTCAAGCTTGTTCAATGATCGCTTTAGAGGAATCTCGTCTCAAACATGATCGGCCCTCTCAACCAACCCACTTTGATCACGCCTCTTCTCCAACGATCCTCCACACCGACCCGAATAATCAATCTTGCAACTCTCGTCCCAGTCGTAACGGTAATAATGTTGGATTAAGGTTGTTGGGTATTTAATGTTGCGTCTTTTGGGCCTTTTACTTAGTTTTTTTGTGTATCCGGGTTGGGCCTGTCCACCCGTGATTAATGATTAGGGTTTTACTATTTAAGGTGCATGAATGCATCGTGTATTCGCTAATCGTGTCATTGTAAACCCTACACACCTCTACAGTAGCAGTTCTTTATCGAACTCTTCTGAGGCTGTGACTTATAATCATTCGACACATTCTTGATTCATATTTTGTGTTTGATTGTTATTATCTGTTTAAATCTATTCGATCTTTAGAGTTTTTATCTCATCAATTGGTATCAGAGCAGGAGACTGTGTAATCTATACACATCTCTTCTGTTGAAAGAGTCTTTAGGGTTTCCGCTATTATTGGATCTGGTTCAGCCGTCATCACTGTTATTGACGCTGATCTTTGTTCTTGATATTACCCAAAACAATTTTAGTTTACATATCTGATTCATACAGGTTATAATCGATCTTGAAACATGTCAGACGATTCTCAAGTTAACTCCATAAATCTTTCAAGAAGCATTGGATCCACAACCAGAATCCCTATTCTTTTCCCCAATGCTTATGAAGTGTGGGCATTGCATTTTGAAGACTACGTCCTTGGGCTTGAAGACCATTGCTATTTGATATGGGAAGCCATTAATGTCCAGACTTTTACTCATACAGGAACAAAAAGAGAAATTAAAACTCAGCAAAACTACAACAAACTTCTTCTTGGTGTAAAAGACGTATCACAATATGAGAAGGATAGGCCGATAAGCAACGTTAAAGCGATGAGGATCATCATATTTGCTTTGCCACCAGACACTTTTCGTTTGGTTAGTTCATGCGACACAGCAAAAGCCATTTGGGATAGGCTTAAGGAACTATATTCTACTAATGCTGATCTTGAGCATTCTACTCAAACTCTACTGCTTTCAGAGTTTGGAGCATTTGCACAAAAGCCTGATGAGAGTCTAGATCAAACTTTCAATCGTTATAATCATCTTCTCAGTAGGATGATGAAGCACAAGATTGGACGTGAACTGATTGAGCAAAAAGTCACGTTCATGAACGGGCTAAGATCTGAGTGGAAGGTTGTAGTTTCTACCGTAAAATCACATGAGCAGTTCAAGAACTACACGTTGGCAAAGCTGGTTGGAATACTGAGGTCACATGAAGATGAAGTGACGAAAGAAAGGAAGATAGTTTCTGGGATGGGATCATTGGCCCTTGTTGCGAAGGGTAAAAAGGATGTAGATGATGATGGTTGGGAGTCTGATTTCTCCGATTGTGTACTTTCCAATGAAGAATATGATGGGTTTTGAGCACTATAACAATCCTATGGTGCACATACAACCCTAAATGCTTTGGATCTAAGTTTTCTCAAGTTATACATGCAATTTCATTTTATCCAAAGCATAAACCCTAACTAGCATAAAATTGGAGATTTACAACATAAAATATAGTTTGAAGAATACCTCTTAATTGTAGCTTGTAGTTCTTGGCCTTTCAAGAGCTTAGTACCTCAAATGTGATACCTCTAATAAGTCACAAACACAAAAAGCAAATGGAGGATGATGAGAGAGAGGCTAGGAGGCACCAAAAATCGGCTATGGTTTCATCATAGAAGTCATGGCCGATTTTTAGGATGCTTAGGGGTTACTTTTATAGTGTGGAATTCCTAGGGTTTAATCTTGTAAACCCTAATTCACCATGGACTCTTCACATTTGATAGGCCCTGTGGACTAAACCTTCATGGACTCTCATATAGATTTAGTCCATCCCTAATCAACATGGATCATTAGCCCAAACTATAAGTATTACTGATTTACCTAATCAGTCCCCAATAACTTAATCAGTCTCTTTTGATCACTAAATTAATTCCAAATTAATTATTGATCAATACTAATTAAATAATATGATTTCTCAATTAATATATTATTCTTATAATATATTAATAAATCACAAATAACCTCTTTCTCAAATATCCATCATATCACATTGCTCCGGTGAAGGCAACCCAAAAGGACCATGCTACTATCGGGTCAAGTACATACCAATTATAGTTATGGGCTTAGACACCTAATCCAACAGTCTCCCACTTGGATAAGTCTAATAACTATAACTGCCAATGCAACTTCAAAATCCGATTAGCAATCGTATCTCTTAAAATCCGTTGTCGAACTCTGACCTTATCAGTAACACGTCCTTTAGATAAGGGATCAAATATTCCTCCGTTCTACAAGATATCCTATAGACATGAGACATGGATTATAATCATTCTCTCTGTCTAAGTTCTGGTTCCCGATTTCCGATTTATGATGACTGACTAGTTAAACAAATCAAATCAGTCCAGGCTAAATTATCGAGGGACCCACAGATATCGTTTTTATCGAGGGGCCCACAGATATCGTTTTTATCCCTCTTAGGGTAAAAGGAACGGATAAACTTCGAATCACATGCTTGCTCAATTTACTCATCAAATCACACACAACAATATGTTTTATAACACCAAGTTACTGGTGTGTTTACGTATCATCAATGTGCAACCGACTAGTAAACTATAACTCATATGTCTCTGTTTCAAGAATATAAGATATTATCGTCTCACAATCACTCGTGATAAAATCCATGAAGTGATTCATGTGAGCGTGGGTTTAATCCAATACTCAAATTCCTATTTCAGGAGTACTCATGAACACTACAACAAACATTTGCTATGTCTAAGCTTTTAGACAATCTACAGACAGATTCATGACAGTCTTTCCTCACTACTTACTTCCAAAGTATGATCGACTGTGGATGTTTGAATAATCTTATTATTCGGGAAGTAAAACATGCGAAGTGAAACACAAGAATAACCTAATCCAATATGGTCTCAAAACTTTTGAATATAAATAAAAGCAATTTTATTTAATCACCATATTCATCAGACCTTATTCATTGCATAATGTTTCGAACAATCAACTTAATACTTAAATTAAAACAATAGTCATCCCATGCTCCAAGCATGCACACTATGTTTATTTATGGTCCTTTCTTTGTGAAACAGATCAATTGAACACATTTCCAATGATGCTCATTTCACAATTCCAAATCCTTAACACAAGTGTAAGAATACAAATTTCTTGCCACTTCAGAATAAGTTAAAGTCCAACCTTTCATGCAATGATCCTTTTGTAATGTCGAGGCACCAAAGTCACAGAGACTTTGTCAATTACAAAACATCCCATTGGAGACTGTTACAAGACAATTCCATAGATACGAAGTCTCATATTCAAAGTACATTCCTTTGAACATCCTTCTTGCATAAAAGTTTCTACACATAGATTCTTAATATACAATTCCCATTATGGAAACATTTACATATTGCCATATGACAATTCATTCTTAATAGAATCCCATCTATTCATGATTATGTCAATATGGTCCATCCATTACTATACTTCCAACTGTCCATAAGCAACCAATCTTCAACGAACTTCAGATTGTCCTTGACAATTGCTTAAAACTTTCGGTCATATCTTGTTCTAGTCCTTTTTCCATCTTAATACCCTAGGTATTTGGAAATTAGAACAATCGAATATTATAGCATATGTAATCGATCCTATATCCGAAGCACATGGGATACGATTCATAATGTCTTACATAAAGACATGATACTAGACCAGTCTTTTGCTATAACATTTCTATATATATATATATATATATATATATATATATATATATATATATATATAGAATTTCTAATGTTGAAACATTTCAACATTACATTCATATATATCCATTCTAAGTCCCTTTAATAATTCCAATCTAATCTTTTAGATTCGAAATGAAGTATGAGTGTCCTCTCCCTTACTATAGCAAAACAAATTTTCAAACTTTGCAACTTTGCAAATCAAAACTTTGTTTCCTATAAATAGTATTGCTAACTCGCAACACCTATCATAATGATTATGCTCCCACAAGCACAATAATTATGACCTTACTAGCATAACACTTATGCTCCCACTAGCTTTGACATGTATCCAGAAATCAGTTGGACTTCTAGAAATCAATACATATTGACTTTCATACCAAAGTTCAGATTTTTGATACGCGGTGCTTCGATAAGTCTTTATCTAGACTTCTCAAGCTCATACACCATTCATTAGATAGCACAAGTGTGTGTTTAAAGCTTTCAGAACTTAAAGCAATAAGTTTGAATGTTCAAACTATTTGCCATTTCTCACAATTCGAACTATGAAAAGGTATGTCGTAATCATATTCGAATTCGAGAACGCAAATATCACATCAGCTAACTCTAAAATCTACTAGTGAATGCATTTCTTCACAATCATTTTCATGAAGGAGAGAAACCTTTTTCCACTTAGATTTTATAGTGTATGTGTTCCTATCCATGCGAATTTTTCATAACCATAACCACAAGACAAGGTTTGTGACAAATCCAAACTCAAATGGACCGAACTTGTTCAATCTTAATTTCTTGCCATCTAGTAGCACAAGGACCTACCATTGCTTCCAAGTTGATGTGAAACTCACCCCTATAGATCAATGTACTTTCATTGACCAAGGTGCTTTGCCTTATGCAATCAAATGAGAACTCATAGAACTCACATGCATAGTTAACTTAATTGGAACGTGCACAGAAACAAGAATATGTCAACACGATAGGTTACAAACCTCAAGCCGTGTGCTAGTGATAAACAATAGGTTTCTTCTTGATTAGTTCTTGAAGCTATTCAAGATCATTAAGACTCCCACTGATTTCTTGACATATAAGATTCTCTTGTCAAGAAACATTCCTTGACAAACAAATATTCAAGAGTTTGTGCGGGTTCTTATAAAAAAACTTCATATAATTGGTCTTAGTTGGTCTTTGTCTTATTTAAGACATCACAACTACCAATTTCAAATGTGCATGAGTAAGAAAACTTTTCTACTCTACATTTCATGATTTGTTATAATCCTATTTAAGATATTTCACTCAAGATACAACTTGGAGTAACTTAGAGTACGATTCTAAAACTCGAATTTGGAACGAAGTATGATTCATCATATTGATTTAACCATTTCAACAATTCCCGATTCCTCTTCTTAGCCATACAAGTGCACTAAGGTGTCCTTAGAGGATCAATTGTGACATGGTTCCATAATCATTAGGATGATCGTAGAACATGATACTAAAGTATTTTTCTTTCCTTTCATATTGGAGAAACTTTTATCTTTCTGCCTAATTGATTCTTCTTATTCGTTCTGCTATACATTGAAACTTTTCAAGGTATTAGAATTACACTTAAACTTGTAAGCGTAACCATATTTACTGAACCATTAGTAAATCATGACGAATAGCCTTTATCATTCTTTGTGGTGGATCTGACCAGTGCACATAAATGCGTACTAGATCCTTTCATCTTTCACTTGACTTACATATATATGTAAACAAGGAATTAGTCTCAATTTCCCAAGTACCAAGATTTTCATACATCACATGATTCAAATCATATGATTCCAAGTTTCTTTCCAATTGAAGCTTGGGCGATGAGAATCTTTCCTTACTTAGAAAATCACGACACTACCACAATCGATATAACTAAGAATCAAACCATTTTCAACATTGCTATTAATAGAAACATATATACAACAATTTTCACAAATGTCATTGCAAGGAAACATAAAATAACATAAAATCAAAATTTTCTTTATTTATAGAATGCGGAAAAATTGCCCTTACAATGCAAATACATATGAAAACTATGTTACTAAGTATTCCTAAGCAATCTATCATAACTCCTAAGTAGTAGCTTCAAAAATCTGATCATCGAATCATGCGATCGAAATCCATCTCTTCGCGACCAGACTCAGCTTACTCTTCCTTTAAGCTTCCTTTCTCTTCTTTGATCCTTCAAAACATCAAAATGCAATCTTATCACATTATTTATTAAGAATCTATAAATAGGAACTTAATAGAGTTAGATAGTGGACTTACCTGAAGAAGAACCATACAGTTTGATTTTACCATCTCTTAGATATCTCAGGTAGTCAGGGCAGCTTCGCTTCCAATGTCCCTTCAAATGGCAGTAGAAACAAGTGGACACTTTGGCATTCTATGACAACCCGTTATTTTCATGTCTGTAAAAGTCAACCAAAGGCAACAAAAGTCCAACTTGCTAAATGAAAGTCAAAATTTATTGATTTATTAATTTATTAAGGATAAACTAAAATGGTAATATATATAAACCTTTTATTGGATAAATGTTACAAGAATAGGAACCAAATGTGAGGACCGAAATCCCTACCAAAAACCTTCGCAAGCCATGCCTTCCATCGGACCGCAATCGTGTTTGCAGTCAGGACCGCAATCGTGCGAGGCAGCTTCTTCGGACCGAAAACGTGCGAACCGCAAACCTGTTCTCGGCCGAAAACTCTTTTCTCAGATAGAGTTCCACACCGAAACCTCCTAAGTTCTATCCTTTGGCACACATTCTGGAGTGATTTTACGCATTCCAATGCATACATCACATCACATTTCATCCCTATTTATAAGCAAAACCGAAAACATATCATTATTCTCACACTTTCTAACCGAAAACCTCCCTTTTTCTCTCAAAAGGTAGACCGAAATCATCCCCTTTTCTCTCAAGTGTCATCCGAAAACTCTTGGATCTTCATAAGATCTGACCGAAAACACCCCTATCTCTTTGGTTTCACCAAGAACACCAAGAACACTTCACATCTTCAAGTGACCGAAAACGTCTTTCATGCCCTCGGTCCATTTCTAAGACTTCTTTTTGTAAGTGATTCTTACATATTACGCTATTCCATAACATGTTTACCACTATTTTCACTAATTATACACATATTATGCGTGAAATACTAATAGGATACGGATTTTGTTACGGGTTCTAACTTGAGGAATTATCACTACTACTCTGTATCCCCCCACAAACACTCACATAAGGTGATTCATACCCCTATGTTTTACCATTTTCCAATGCTTTTAGGGGGAGAATACAAGCCAAACACAAAGTATTTGTGTTAACACTTAAATATGGTTACAAATCAACTCAAGATATTTAATGCTTTTATAAACTTTGACAAATCATTTTAAACTGTTTTTCAACTACTTAAATTACTGTTTTTATCAAACTATATTCATATATATTTATGTATAATTATGATTTAACAAGCTTAGTACCAGTGTTTATGCCTTAACTCTTGTTCCTTATTTGGTTGTGGGCTTAGGATAGGAATGTTTGTCCGACTGTCTTTTAAATTATAATTATACATGCAACATATATATATATATATATATATATATATATATATATATATATATATATATATATATATATAGGTTTAGGTTCTATGGAAAACAAAAAACCCAAAAAAAACCCTAAAATTGCATAAAAAAAATACTTAGAGATCACAAAACTTTTTTTTGAATTTTTTTTATAAATAATCGCAGCTTTTTCTTAAAATTCGCTAAAAAAAATAAAAAATCAATTTTTTTTTTATAAAAAAAAAATTTCAAAATTTTTTCAGCGAATTTGTATAGAAAGTTGCGCTTTTTTCAAAAAAAAATAAAAAAAAAAGTTTTGTGATCTCTAAGTATTTTTTTTATGCATTTTTATGATTTTTAGGGTTTTGTTGTTTTCCAAATAATTCTTCCCTATATATATATATATATATATATATATATATATATATATATATATATATATATATATATATATATAAGTATAAAACTTATTTCAACAACTATTTCTAACCCTGTTGTAACATGTCGAGCAAAGGGGTACATTTTCCTCAATCATTTTCAGTACAAACATAACAACTTATAAACTATAATAGGTATAGTTTAGGGATCAATTCACACTATTTTCTAGGTCAAGAATTCATCACATGAATAATTACATAAGTATAAACTACTTTTCACTACAAGTACACTATTCATTTACGAGAACAAGAAACAAATACACACTATACGTAAACAAGTTAATACCAACATGTGAGCCACTACTTCATGGTACCCACTAGAGTACATGCTAAAGGTCCTAAATTATAACCACGGTCTCCTGGAGGGAGAGCGTGAATTTGTGTATAGATCTATACGAGACTAACAATCGTGCACCTAAACGGTTAGCTACAGTTAGACCGGCAGGTCTGGGGTGACAAATGTCATAACATTCTGACGCCTGAAGAACGTCGTGCAGTCCACTAGTCATTTTAGTATGGTTATAATCTCACTCACATTAAACATTAACTAAACATTTTGGTTTACCAAACAAACATCACTTCAGTGGTTTTATTTTAAGTAATAAGACTACACATCATTATTTTCCAGTACATGCATACAATAGAGTTCATATAAGTACAATACACTATTTTTCTAGCAAAGGAAGCATACATTGATGGAAAACATACACTTACACTATTTCAGAGTACAATAACATACAACCATTTTGGTCTTAAGGCCTAAGACTACATTTCATTTATTATAGAAAATATTGGATTTTCTGGAGAAACACACTAACATTTTCATGAAACAAAGACAGATTTCTAATACTAAATGCTTGTGAACTCACCAACTTAAATGTTGATACTCTCTTTTCAAAATAACTTGTATTCTCAGGAAACCAATAGACAGGTACACTCACACAGGTTTTTTAGAAGACGGAGCATATTCATGACTCGTCTAATATTTTTGCTATACATTATGGTGTCACACAAACAATACTAAGAACACAAATGTAATAACTATATTTTCAATACTATGGATGTTGTTGCTTGTTTTACTATTACTCATTGTTATGATATTATACATGACGTCCTCCGCCCTCGAATGTTTCCGCCATCTCGGTTTGGGGGTGTGACACATTCGCACATGGAACTATTTCAGAACTAGCTTTTCCCTTATGGTCAAATCTTTTGACCATGGCCAATTTCCTTCCCATAGGAGAAGGGATTTTTTATGGACTATCTATGTCATTGCCTATGTCCATGGTAGCTTGGGAAGTAGATCTCCCAATCAAATTTGTTTTACCAGTGCACCAAATCATATTTGATTCAGCAGTAATTAGCAAATAGGTGAGATCGATAAGGGTCACATCGTGATCTGTCATATAGTAATCTTCAACAAACTGACTATGACTCGGGAAGTGACTAAAGAACCAAGTCAATAGCTAGCTTCCTTGGGAAAACGACACCCAACATTCCTAGTCTATTAATATGTAACTTCATCTCCAAGACATGAGCACATACAGACTTTCCATCTTTGTGTTTACTTGCCAATAGGGCGTGAGTGATATTGAACTTTTCAAGTCGACGGACACGTGGGTCACGGATAATAATTGGAGGAGGTGGAGGAAGAGAATTTCCACTAAAGCACAAAGAAGGGATTGATCTTTCACCTCGATCGTCATGTGGAATATCATCTTCGAATGGAAAGCCTTTTCCAAAGGATTGAGGAAGACCATAGTTGTCAAAACTACACATCTCTAAAAGGGAGAAATTCAAGTTAGTTTATTCAATCCTTACTATAACACTCAAATGAAATATTAAGGCTAGGACCCAACACAATAATTCACAATTCGGAAGAGGGATGCCGTAATCCAATTGTAAACTATTTGTCGATAGGTAAATGATGATTTACTAATTCCACCACGAAAACGAAATTTTTAAACGAATTAGGTTTTTGTTGGGGTGCAAAGTTATTCATGATTGACTTTGTAATTGTTTGACTTTTGTAAAACCCACTTGCATGTGGTGCATTAGCCTTTAGACCCATGAGTTAGTGAGAGTGAGAGAGAGACATGTAAATGTTGGATTAATGTCTAAGTCCATAACTATAATTGGTAAGACTTGACCCGACCCGGCATGGTCCATTTGGGTTGCATGGCATCATGCATTTGGATAGACTATAATGAGAGAAATAACACTTAAGGTTGGTTAATATATTATAAGTTCTAATATATTAATAAGGTTATTTAATTAGTATTGATCAAGAATTAATTTGGAATTAATTAAGTGATTAAAAGGAGACTAATTAAATATATGGGTTGATTGTGTAAATCATTCATTCTTATATATATGGGCTTGTGATCCAAGATTCCTTATGTTGGACTAAGTCCATGGGGTGACCCATGGATACTCCATGGAGGTTAAAATCCATGGAGCATAAGGAATGGGTAAAGTTATGAGTTACATGGTGTAACCCTAATAGCCACCATATAAAAGAATCCCATGGCTCAAGAAATCGTGCACGAATGTGTGAGTGTGAGGGCTAGACGATTTCAAGGAGTGTTCAAGTTTCTCTCAAGTTATTCCAAGTGTATTTGGTGTTGTGTGAACCATTTGAGGTGTCACACTTGGGGCACTATGCACTCAAGCTTCATGAAGACATTCTACATCAAAGAGGTATGTATTCTATCTTGTTATATTTATTATTTTGTATGCTAGATTAGGATAATACCTTGGATGTTCATAATTGTATGTATAATAGAGAAAACATAGATCCAAGGTATTTAGGGTTGCATGTACACTTAGGAGTGTTAGAATGCTCATAACCCAACAGTGGTATCAGAGCCTAGGCTTGTTTTCTTGTTATACTTGCAAAAGTAGCTGAAAAATCGAGTTGGATGCATATATTCGATTGTTTTGGCTGGAATTGGACTAGGAACATTACCCTAAGATGTTTTTGGACTTATAAACTTGTTTTTGATGTGGTAATGTTTATGCTAATCCAATTTCTAAGATAATTGTCATAATTTCAAGATTTGTATTAGTTTGTATGTTCATGCTAACTTCTTGAAGATTGATGATTTGAATTATCTTGTTCTTATGAGGTTCTTAGATTAATAGAAAAGTTATGGGAAATAGTTGTTTTCAATCCATTTTAATCTAAGAGTTGATTCCAAAGTGTGTTTTTGTAACTTGTCCTCAAGTTATATGAAAAGTCACATTTAAGAATCATAAAACTCATAAAAGTTGGCAAAGGTTACAAAATGAAGAGTCTAGTTCTAATTAAATTGTTTTATGACTCCATAACTTGTCCTCAAGTTATGGAGGTTCAAGAGTCTCTTCATTAAATTAAAAAAAAAAAAGTGTAACCTTAATTAGTTCCATAAGTTACAATAAAAAAAAGTTATTTTTTTTATTAATTAGTTTAAAGTCTTCCATAACTTCTCCTCAAGTTATGGAACTTGAAGAGTTTTTTTTTTTTTTTTTTTTTTTAATTAAAACTACTTTAAACTCATAAGTTATGGAATTAATTAGTTTTGAATAGTTTCAAAACTTGCCCTCAAGTTTTGGAATTTGAAAAGTTTTCACTTACGAATACTTTAATTCCAAGTTAGCCCTTAGAATTTTAAAAGTTAAAATTCAACCCTTATACTTTATAATATTATAAGTTAATAATATTTATATATATGTATAAGAGTAAAGTCAGTCTTACCGTTAGTAGGCCTCATTCACGAAGCCGGTCTATAAGGGGGGGTATAAGGTTACTGCCTATAAAATGGCAGTTTAATGGGTGTCCACTCTCACCCACCGCTTCCTTGACTGGTGGAGGGTCGTTAGCCGAACGGGTAGGACAAGGACTATAATTCTCCTTTCATTAAAAGTATTAATGATAAATACTAAGTAACTAAACCCTTATTAATACCCAATCTTAGTTACTTAGGAAAATGTGAATTTGGTGCTAACCCATGAAATTACGCTTTGCACTTTGCTTAAGTCGTTAGTGGAGCGTGTGTGGTTAACCGGCACACTAACCTGGACTTAACAAGGTAGGCAAAGGGTAACTTAATATTTATCATAGTATCGGTGGAGCGTGTGTGGTTAACCGGCACACTGATTAAGGGGTAAATATTAAGGGTACCAAGTATATTTGCATGGTTATTCACACCTTGTTTTGTGATCCTCGGCATCCCAGTCACAAAACCTAAAGGGCACACTCGAGATTGAAACATGCCTTTGAACAGTTCAATGAATCTCAAAGATCTAGGACTTTCAAATCCAATTAAAACCTAATAAATTATTTCGTTTTTCATGGTGGAAATTGGTGAATCGTCATTCACCTACCTTCAAATATTTTATAGCTTGGATTACGGCATCCCTCTTGTAAGTTATAAAATAGTTTGTTGGGTCCTAGCCTTAATATTTCATATTGGGTGTCATATTAAGGACTTTAAATCAACTATCTTGAATATCTCCCAAAAAGATGTCTGGTCTAGACATTTATGATCTTCCCAAATATCTTGAAACAAGCTTTCCTAAATGAAGATGATGTCCCATGGATATCATACTTCTTTCACCTCCTCCAATTATTCTCCCTAACCCACAAGTTCCTAAAAAGTTTAAGGTCACTCAAGCCCTAATGGCAAGCAAGGTCTATGTGTGATCACATCTTAGAGATGAAGTCACATATTGACAAGCCGGGAGAGTTGGGTGTCAAAGTCTTGAGAAAGTTGGATGTTCAATCACTTTCTAAGTCACATAGTGAGTTCCTTTGGGACTACTATGAAACAGACTATGACGTGAACCTTAATGATCATATCTATTTGCTTGGTGCTGCTGAATCAGCAATGATTTGGAACGATAGTAAAGCAAATTTGATTAGAAGATCAACTTCCCAAAAACTTTATGGACAGTGACAATGGTGACACTGGAAATCCAGAAAAAGCATTCTCTTCCCAATGGAAAGGGATTGGCCATAGTCAACCCGGTTGACCAAATGGTAAAGAGAAAGGCTAAGTCTGAGATAGTCCCATTACCAAAGGGTCCATATCTTTATTTTGCCAAAGGAAGGGGCATTGGTTACGAAGCTGCCAAATTTACCTAAGGATGTTAAAGTCAATAAGTTTGGCTCTACTTCAGGTAAAGTCCATTGTCTAACTCTATTAAGTA
Source organism: Lactuca virosa (assembly GCF_052849685.1). Taxonomy (NCBI): domain Eukaryota; kingdom Viridiplantae; phylum Streptophyta; class Magnoliopsida; order Asterales; family Asteraceae; genus Lactuca; species Lactuca virosa. Next base: position 131,355,326 of record NC_136429.1, read on the forward strand.
CATGCTGATTCTGATCGCGAAGATGGATTTCAATCGCATGGTTCGGTGATCAGAATTTTGGGCTATTACTTAAGAGTTATGATATTTATATTGCTTAGGAATAGATAACAACAAGGTTTTCATATGGATTGTAAGGATAAGTTTTTCCGCAAAGTTTTAAAATAAAAGAAAAAGGTTTTGATTTTATTTATTTTAAGTATCCTTACAATGGCATTTGTGAAAAGTTGTTGCTTATAAGATTCCATTGATAGCAATATTGGAAAAATGGATTTGATTCTTTCGGTTGTGGTAGTGTCTAATATTACCAAATAAGGAAAGATTCTCATCACCCAAGGTTCAATTGGACCGAAACTTGGAATCATGCAAGTTGTATAGTATGATGAATGAGAACTTTCAGCTTGGAAAATTAAGACTAATTCCTTATGTGAATAAGGAAAGGACTAAGGGATCGAGTACACATTCTTGTGCACTGGTCAAGTCCACCACAAAAGATCAAGAAGACTATTCGTCATGATTTACTTAAGTTTAGTAAATATGGTTATACTTATAAGTTTAAGTATAAGTCTGTAGCATTGGAGAAGTTTCAATGTGAGACAGAACGAATAAGAAGAATCAAAGTATGGCAGAAAGATAAAAGTTTCTCAAATCTGAAAAGATGGGAGAGTACTTTAGTATCATGTTTATGATCATCTTAATGATTAAGATACCATATCACAATTGGTCCTCTAAAGTCATCTTAGTGCATTCTTATGACTAAGAAGAGGAGTCATGAATTGTTGAAATGGTTAAATCAAAAAGATGAGTCATACTTCGTTCCAAAACAATTCTTAGAGTCATACTCCAAGATTGTAACTTGAGTGACATATCTTAAAGAGGGTTTGTTAACACTAGTCAAATGTAAGAGTAAAAGGTTATCTACTCTTGTACATTTGAAATTGGTAAGTTGTGATGTTTTGGATAAAACAGAGACCAACTTAGGCCAATTGTGTAAAGTGTTAGTCTTGATAAAGAATCCGCACTATCTCTTGAATATTTGACAAGGGAGTCTTATATGTCAAGAGGACAGTGGGAGTCTTAAAGCTCTTGAAAGTTTCAAGACTTAATCAAGAATAAAACCTAAAGTCCTTCACTAGCACACGACTTGAGGTTTATAACCTATCGTGTTGAAATTTTTGTGCCTATTCAAGTTGGCTTTGCATAGGAGTTCTGAGAGTTCTCAATTGGTTGCACAACTACTTGGAAGCAATGGCAGGCACCTGAGCTGCCAAATGGCAAGAATTTAAGATTGCACAAGTTTAATCAATATGAGTTTGGATTTGTCACTAACCTTGTCTTGTGATTATGGTTTTGACAAATTCACATGGATAAGAACACATACACTATTAAATCTAAGTGTCATAAGGTTTCTCTCCGATTCATGAAAATGATGGTGAGGAAACACTTTCACTAAGTAGATTTTAGCTAGATAGCAATTATGATATTTGCTTTCTCAAAGTCGTTAGTGGAGCGTGTGTGGTTTACCGGCACACTAACATGGACTTGTGAGAAGTGGCAAAGGTCTAAACAATTGAGACTATGATTACGGCATCCCTTTTCATAGTTCTAAAATTGTTTAGACACACATGTGAGCTATCTAAGAGAGGTGTATGATTTTGATAAAGTTTTATCAAAACAATCTAGTATCAGAAATCTGAACTTTGGTAAGAAAGTCAGCTGATTTCTGAGTACATGTCAAAGCTAGTGGGAGCATAAGTGTTATGATAATAATCATCATGTTAGTGGGAGCATGATAATTATGACAAAGGTTGCAAGTTAGCAATGTTATTTATAGAAAACAAAAGTTTCAATTCGTGAGGTTGCAGGGGTTGAAAAAGTTGTTTTGCTATAATTAAGGGAGAGGAAATTATACTTCATTTCAATTCTAAAAGCTTAGATTGAGATTTTAATCGTATTTAATCAAGGATATATATATGAATTTCATGTTGGAATGGCTCAACATAAGGAAATTCTATATATGGGTCCATTATTTGCGTTCTAAAATTCGATTATGATTACGGCATCCCTTTTCATAATCTGAATTTTGAGAACTTGGCAAATTGAAATGGAAATATTATAGCAAAAGACTGGTTTAGTCTTTATGTGAGACATCATGAATCGTGTCCCATATGCTTCGGATATAGGATCGATTACATGTGATATATTCATCCTTTCTAAAATTTTCCAAATGCCTGGGGCATTATGAAGGGAAAAGGTCTAGAATTGGATATGACTAAAATGATTAAGCAATTGTCGAGGACAATCTAAGGTTTACCAAAGATTGGTTGCTCAAGGACAGTTGGAAGTATAATGTTAATTCTGGAAGGACCATATTGACATAATCTGTAAGGAGGCAACTCTTGTTCAGAAGTGATAGTCAAAATGGAATATGGAAATGTTTCAAAGTTAGAAATTATTCAATCTGTGTAAGATTAGGAAACTTAATGAAAGAAGGATGTTTCCAAGGAGCTGATCTCCTTTGGAATGCTCTGTAATGATTGTTGTCAAGTCTTTCTGACTTCGTGCATAATCATTAAGAGGATCAATGCATATAAGTTTAGAATCTAACAGATTTCAGTAAATGGCATGAATTTGGAATTATTGCATTTGCAGTAAGGATTTGGGACTGTGAAAAGAGGATCATTGGAGTGATGTTCAATTGATCTATTTTACAAAGTAAAGATCATAGACAAACATAGTATGCATACTTGGTGTATGGCATGACTAGTGTTTATAAAACATAGTGTACATGCTTGGAGCATGGGACAACTATTGTTTTAAATTCAAGTATAAAGTTGATAAAACCGAAACAATGAATAATGAGTAATCAGTATGGTGATAAATAAAAGTGTTTATTTATATTCATAGGGTTTGATACCATATTTGATTCATTTATTCTTGTGTTTCACTTTGCATGTTTTGACTTCCAGAATAACTAAGTCGCTCTTCCTGAATGATTAAGTTATTCAAACCATCCACAGTCGGTCATATGTTGGAAGTAGATATGAATCAAGACTGTCATGGGTTGGTTTGTAGAGGTCCAAGTTGGTGGACAAAGTGGTGCTACAACACTCATGAGTGCTCATAAGTTCTGAGTATTGGATTCAACCCGCGCTCATTTGAATCACTTCATGGATTTTATCATGAGTGATCATGAGACGATAATATCTTATATTCTTCAAACCTAGAGATATGAGTTGTTACTATGATTTGGTTATACATTGATTGCACGAAAACGCATTGGTAACTCGATGTTATAAAACATGCCTTTGTGTATAATTCAACAAGTAGTAGAACAAGCCATATGAGTCGAAGTTTATCCATTCCTTTTACCTTCGGGATAAAAGCGATATCTGTGGGCCCCTCGATGATTTAAAGATGATACATGTGAGTGCTTGGCCAAGCCAGGACTGATTTGATTTGTTCAATCAGTCAGTCATCATGAATCGGAAATCGGGAAACAACAAATGGACAGAGAGAATGATTGATAATCCATGTCTCAGTCCATATGATATCTAGAATGGAGGAATATATGATCCCTTATCTAATGGACAAGTCATTGACAAAGGTCAGAGTTCATCGACAAGGTCAGAGTTCGACAGAAGCTTTTGAGAGCTACGATTGCTGATCGGTTCCTGAAGTCATACGCAATAATAGTTTTAGACTTATCCAAGTGGGAGACTGTTGGATTAATGTCTAAGTCCATAACTATAATTGGTAAGACTTGACCCGACCCGGCATGGTCCATTTGGGTTGCATGGCATCATGCATTTGGATAGACTATAATGAGAGAAATAACACTTAAGGTTGGTTAATATATTATAAGTTCTAATATATTAATAAGGTTATTTAATTAGTATTGATCAAGAATTAATTTGGAATTAATTAAGTGATCAAAAGGAGACTAATTAAATATATGGGTTGATTGTGTAAATCATTCATTCTTATATATGTGGGCTTGTGATCCAAGATTCCTTATGTTGGACTAAGTCCATGGGGTGACCCATGGATACTCCATGGAGGTTAAAATCCATGGAGCATAAGGAATGGGTAAAGTTATGAGTTACATGGTGTAACCCTAATAGCCACCATATAAAAGAATCCCATGGCTCAAGAAATCGTGCACGAATGTGTGAGTGTGAGGGCTAGACGATTTCAAGGAGTGTTCAAGTTTCTCTCAAGTTATTCCAAGTGTATTTGGTGTTGTGTGAACCATTTGAGGTGTCACACTTGGGGCACTAGGCACTCAAGCTTCATGAAGACATTCTACATCAAAGAGGTATGTATTCTATCTCGTTATATTTATTATTTTGTATGCTAGATTAGGATAATACCTTGGATGTTCATAATTGTATGTATAATAGAGAAAACATAGATCCAAGGTATTTAGGGTTGCATGTACACTTAGGAGTGTTAGAATGCTCATAACCCAACAGTAAACACCTCTATATAAGGTGGGTTGAGTCCACTTGTAGAGGTGTGCTTGAGAGATGTAAAAGTGAGTGTTTAAGTGTGTGTTATTTATGTAGTCTAGATCTAGATCCTTTTTGTGTAACACCATATACAATCAATACATCTCTTGAACACCCAAATCACCATGTTCATTGTGCAAACTTTAATTCCGCATGCCAAACCATGTTCTTATGTCACTACAATTGGTATCAGAGCGGGTCTTCAAGATCAAGGTGATTTTTGAAGAACGATTCTCGGTTTGGAAATTTTTGTCGCAATTTGAACAATTTTGGTGAGTCTCTCTCTATGATCTCTCGTAATATTTGAATCGTGCGTTACGTTTTTGATTTGTGATCGTTTGACTCGTTGGATCAAATTTTTCTTGAAAAACCTCATTGATGATCCAATTAATTTTTGTTTAGATCAAAACCAAAATCAAACTCATTTTTTTTAATTTCGAGTACTATTCATTCATTCAGCTATTTTGGAAATACTTTTGTTTGATTAATTTCGAAGCCCAATCCAACTTCAGTCTATTTGTTAATTGATTTCAAGCCCAATCAATATTCATATAAAAATCCGAGTTTACAATGGAATAAGCCCACGGATCTTTAAAACTCATTCAATCGTTAATAGATGTTCATCACTTGTACACACGCATCTTGTACTTGTACCATTGGTTCTTGTATCTTCATAATCAGTTGTTTTTACATTCTTAATCAAGTTTTCTCATTGTTTCTTTCCGATCGGTGTCGATTGCTAATCTGAAAATGAGTTTCAATTTCATGTGATTTGAGACATGATGAAATCGATTTTATACAAGTTCCAGTGAAGAAATCATCAAGTTGATTCTTGATTTTGGTCAAATTGATCAAGAACACTTGAAATCAATGAAGAACAGTTGAAGAACAAGAAGTTTTTGTGATTTGGATCTGGAATCGGAAGTTCTATAATCAGAAATTAAAGTCGATTTAGGCTCATATCATGTGGTATTGATCGATATCAAGCATGAATCTAATTTCAGTTTAGGGCTTATTTGTAATCGAACAAAAACTGATTGGAATCAAATAATTTGGAAATTAAGTCAAAATTTAGGGCTTGATTTTTGAAAAATGGAAGCTTGAGGTTGGAATCGATGGATTATTTTTGAAGTAGATGTCGATGATTTTAATTCTGATTTAAATGGATCGGCTGGATTTTGAAATTTTGGAATCGATAAACTGAAAATTTGACCTAATGAAACGAAGTCGTTGAGGATTCGAAATGGGATGATTGGATTTTGCTTTTGGTGTACGACTTTTTGATTTGTTGGAACTGGAAAACGAAATTGATTCTGAGTTCGTTTTTGGTGATGAAATAATTTCGGAATCGTTCGATCGAAGTTTTTGGTTTGATGATTGAACAGATTTATTGGAGTCGATGGTTGATGATTTTGGAAGAACTGTAAAAACGAATATTTGAGTTCGTGTTTGAAAAGCGAAGTGACTGGAATCGATTATTTTGATTTCGTTGAATATTTGGGTTCGTGTTTGAAAAGCAAAGTGACTGGAATCGATTATTTTGATTTCGTTGATCGATGGTTTGGGGACGAATCTACAAGGTTAATAGCTTGATGTCAACTTTGGAGCAAATGTTCGAAAAATTAGTGATGTGAAGTCAAGAATCGATGAATGGAAATTTGCTTTTGTGATCGCTTGTCAAGGAACGAAAAAACGATGAACTGTAAGAACGAAAAAATGATTTTGGGTTGAATGTACGAAGTGAGTTAATTCGATTCAGAGGTTGGATGATTAAGAGGTTACTGTTCCTTAAGAGGCTTCGAATGCCTTCGAATTCGTGAATATGGTTATGGATTTGGTGCTATGATCATACGAAGAGGAGAGAGAAAATTTTGGGGGAAGATGATTTTCGTACGAAGGGGAGAAAGAAGGAAAAAATTTCGTATGTTTGGATGCAAAATTTTCGTATGTTTGGAATGGAAAAGTAAAATTTTCGAATATAGTCCCTCAAGTTTCGAATGGTTGACAAATGGAAAAAGACTTCGTATGAATGATCAATATTTTGTATGTTTTGATCAAAAAGCAGAATTTTTGAATTTAGCCCCTGTACCTTCGAATATTTGTCACCTTCACAATTAATTGAAGTTTCGAATGTTTGACACTTTTCACCCAAATTCGAAAATTTTCTGAATTTTCGAATGTTTGGGACAACTCTTCGTATGTTTGGTGCACAAAGACAGAATTTTCGAAAATAGTCCCTGAAGCTTCGAATGTTTGGCGGTTCATACCCAAATTCGAAAAAGGACTGTTTTTTGCTGAAAATTGAAGAAAATGCATTTCAAGCCCCTGCAATTTGTGCAAATTGACGCTTTCTACCCAACTTTGGAAAAGGGGGAGAGTTTTGCATATTATGCTGTTTTGGGCGCACCGGGTCACTGCAGAATTTTGAAATTGACAATTTCTACCCATTTTTGAGAAATTTTGTCAAAGGCGATCCGTGAACGAAGCTAAAAATTCAATATTTTTTGGATTTTCCGGATTGAAGCACAAAGTTTATGCCACATGTTAAAGGGGAGTTTTGACACGAAAAATTCCGAATAGAGCACGTTCTCTTTCCTTGAAGGTTTTATAATCAAATTTCGATTATAAAAAGGGGGAGAAATTTATATGGAAATTCGAACTTGAATTTTTCATATTACGCGGATTTGAAGACCGAAGTGACCTTAATTTTTGAAGCTTACGAAATGAGGAAATTGGAAGTTCGTAAGTGATGTATTCGAAATGGGTTTGGTTTTATTGAAGATTTTTGGGGTGTGCTTTATGCTCAACTTTTGGTGATCAATTTGGAGTTTGAGAAGCTCGTGATCATTCATTGATGCTCGGTTTGTATGGTCTCACATCCTAGAGCCCAAATTGAAGAATCATGGAAGAATTGAAGATTGAAGTTCGTTTCGACATGTGTCACCTTTGAGGCTCGAACCGCGTAGTTGCTCGATTTTGGAAGATTTGAAGTGGGCCATTCATTCCTAACTTTGAGGGGGAGAATGTTGGGGTGCAAAGTTATTCATGATTGACTTTGTAATTGTTTGACTTTTGTAAAACCCACTTGCATGTGGTGCATTAGCCTTTAGACCCATGAGTTAGTGAGAGTGAGAGAGAGACATGTAAACACCTCTATATAAGGTGGGTTTAGTCCACTTGTAGAGGTGTGCTTGAGAGATGTAAAAGTGAGTGTGTAAGTGTGTGTTATTTATGTAGTCTAGATCTAGATCCTTTTTGTGTAACACCATATTCAATCAATACATCTCTTGAACACCCAAATCACCATGTTCATTGTGCAAACTTTAATTCCGCATGTCAAACCATGTTCTTATGTCACTACAGTTTTTAAATGAAACTCCTAGATCTTTGGAGATTCATTGAATTTTTCAATGGTATGTTTAATCTGGATTATGCCCTTCAAGTTTGTGACTGGGATACCGAGGATCACAAACAAGGTGTGAATAACCATGCAAATTAGCTTGGTACTATCGAAGTCATTTATCACCTAATCAATGTGTTGGTAAGCCACACACGCTCCATTGATCTATGATAACCTACAAGCTACCCATTGTCATCCTTCATTAGTCCCATATTAATGTGTCGGTTAACCACACACGCTCCACTAACGACCAATAAGGTGCAATGTGCAATTTCATGGGTTAGCATCAATTTCACATTTTTCCTAAAGTAACTAAGATTGGGAATTTATAAAAGGTTTAGTTACTTTATAATTCATTATATTTTTAATGAGGATTTAAATGTCCTATCAAACCCGTTCGGCTAACGACCCTACACTGGTCAAGGGTGCGGTGGGTAACAGTGGATACCCAATGGCGGTCATTATACAGGTCGCTTCCTTAAACGCCTCTTATAGACCAGCTTCGTGAATGAGGCCTACTAACGGTAAGACTGACTGTTTACTTATACATATATAATATATTAGACTTTTAATTTTATATAGTATAAGGGTGTATTTTACACATTTAAAATACCAAGTGGTTTAATCTATTAATAAAATAGACTATTAATTTAATTAAACTTAAACCATGTCAATATGGATTTATTAATTCTCTCTTTTAATTACACACTTAATTAATTTAATAAATCTATAAGGGTGTAATTTGAACTATTCAAAATATCAAGGTTCTAAATTTAAGATTTCAAAATTAAGGCTATTTAATTAAATTTTAAATTACAAAACCAAGAGGTGCACTTTTGAACCTTTTCAAATTACTAGGGTTTTAGAATTAAATGTATCAAAATTAAAGTTTTCAATTAATGGACTCTCATATAGATTTAGTCCATCCCTAATCAACATGGATCATTAGCCCAAACTATAAGTATTATTGATTTACCTAATCAATCCCCGATAATTTAATCCGTCTCTTTTGATCACTAAATTAATTCCAAATTAATTCTTGATCAATACTAATTAAATAATATGATTTCTCAATTAATATATTATTCTTATAATATATTAATAAATCACAAATAACCTATTTCTCAAATATCCATCCTATCAAATTGCTCCGGTGAAGGCAACCCAAAAGGATCATGCTACTATCGGGTCAAGTACATACCAATTATAGTTATGGGCTTAGACACCTAATCCAACAGAATATGGATTCATGGTGTCCAATCCAAGGAAGTCTGCAAAGAAGAACTTCAGTCGCAACAAAAACCGAAACTGGCAGGGAAGTTATAGCTCTGAAAAGGTAAAAGAGGAGAGTGTGAATAACTCTCATAAAGAAGAAGCAAAGAAGGATAAAAAGCTTATGAGGGACTCCGGCTATGATTGTAATTACTGTCACGACAAAAACCATATGGCCAAGGAATGCATGCTAAGAACATTGAACTAGAAGAAGGAGGGAGAGGATGATGAAGCATATTATCTCCAAAAGCTGGAGGAGATCAAAAAGAAGAAGAACACTGATAACACCATGACTGCTTTAATTGTGCAGGAAAACGAAGCTGAGGATGAATTTGGCAGATTCGAGGTCTGGTCGACTGACTCTGAAGATGAATAGGTTCGTAAACCTAATCATGGAAGGAGTTTCGTAGCGAAGGATGAAGTTTCGTAATTCAATGGAAGGTGTTTGATTGTTACAAGTGAAGTGCCAGAGATGAGAGGCTATGCAACTGATAGTGGACGTGGTGCTGATAGCTGTTTCGCTGCGAAACCAGTTCTTGAGCAGATAAGCGAGTGCGAACAGGTGATCAACAAGGTAAACTCTATTCTTGAATCTTTGAATATACCTATGTCTAGGTATGAAACTGAATTGAACAACTTAAAATACACATTTTCAAGTTTCAGTGATAGTTTAAAACAAACTCGCTTAACAAATTCTAACTTAACCAATCAACTCGGTAGGGTTTCGTCAAAAAATGAAGAGAGACACATGTTGATTGAAAAGTTGGAGTCTGATTTGTCTAAGTCTAGGGATGAGTCAATTTATTTGCAGAGAGATAATTTAGGTCTTTTAAAACAACATAACATTTTTTGTTTGATTGCCAAAATACTTTATTTTAATATTACTTAGTTGCATCTAAATTGTGAGATTGGAAAGAAAATTCACAAGATGATTTTGCCCTTTCTCGAGTTGAAAGAGGACGAAATCGACGCAGAGTGTTACAGGTGCGAATCCATCGTCTCATCAGACGAAACCTCAGATGCATACAGAGTATGACTGGACAAAATCGAATCTTTCATAAAGTCCAAAGATCACAAAAACATGCTTAAATAACTTTTGGATGAAAAAGACAAAGAGCAAATTAAATCCGAAAGTGTACAGAAGTTTGACGCATTAAGCACCAAGTTAAATTCAGAAAATAAACTTGATGTTGAAAACGTTTCAGAATTCGACGATGAAAGTGATATGACTGAAATCTCTGTGGAGGATGAGGTTGACTGCTCTGAGTTTGTTAAAAACGAACATGTACATGCAAAAGTTCTAATTTCTAAAAATTCAGGTGAGTTTGCACGTGTTTCTGAGAACAAATCTAACGTTTTAAAAGCTAAAGCAACTATTTTCCCAAAAGTTCAAACTGTTCCTAACCAAATTTTTACAACTAAAGGACTGAACAAAAATCAAACAGTTGAACTAACGTCCATGGTCGTGGATGATAACAAAGATGGCCATGATGAGTTCTTCTGATCTGCTCCAATCGATAATGCAGATGAAACCAAGGGTTTATCTGAAATGACCTCCTAGAAAACAAAGAGCCGATACGTAGCAGAACCCTTAAAAAAAGTCAATTCAAGCTACGAAAAGGGAAGTCCCAGTGGAACTAAGAGCGTTCCAAGTGAGACATCGTCAGTTCGGACCGAAACCCCTACCAGAAAACCAAAACCTAGGGCTAGTATTCACAAGTCCTCTGAGCAGTTCGCGGCTCAAAAACGCCAAAGGAATGCAAGATACAACAAAAATCTCAAGGAAAGAAAGCAGTTCTAGCAGTCTAAGAATCCCAACTTCGTTCATAGAGAAAAACCCAATCCAAATGTGAAAGTCTCTTCACCTGCGAAACCTAATAATTCTCAACGAAATCAACCTACACAAGTTTCAAATCAAAAAGGTTTTCAAAAACCATCCTTTCCAAATCATGCGAAACCTATGCAGAAAACCAAATCTCCTAATATGAATGTTTCGCATTCAGCCAAGACCTCACATGATGTCAAAGGAAAAGGAACTGAAACTAATCTCAAGGAAGATGAGAAGAAATTTGTTAAGCAGCAAATCCTAAATAAACAAAAGAAAACATCGCCTAAGGATAAGAACTCAAAAGACAATAGGATTACTGTTTTTCAAATCACAAAGAAATATAAAACGACCTTAATAAAACGAACTTATTTGGTTGATCCTGCTATTTCTTTTCCTGTGAAAAACTCACGAGGACCCAAACAACTTTGGGTTCCTAATGTTGGGTTTTTGAGCATTCTAACACTCCTAAGTGTACATGCAACCCTAAATACCTTGGATCTATGTTTTATCTATTATACATGCAAATATGAATATTCCAAGGTATTACCCTATCTAGCATACAATCCTTGATACTTGGGTAATATAACAAGTTAGAATACATACCTTTTAATGAAGCTTGGAGTCTTGAACTTTAAGAGCTTAGCCCCAATAGTGTGGAAGCCTCAAGTGGAATCACAAATCACCAAAACACCTTGGAAGAACTTGAGAGAATATGTATGCACGCTAAAATCGGCCCACTCTTATTTTCACACACTTGTGCCAATTTTGTGAGCCAAGGACCCCTTTATATATTATGGAGGATTAGGGTTACATCCATGTAAACCCTAATACCCATGACCTTTCATTTACATAGGATCCATGGGTTAAAAGCTCCATGGACCATCCATGAAAGCTTAGCCCAACCTAAATGAACTTGGCCCATTCCATATATATAAGAGTCCATATTTAATTAGTTCTTTTTGATCACTTAATTAATTCTAAATTAATTCTTGATCAATACTAATTAAATAATATGGAATATTAATATATTAGAACTTATAATATATTAATATAAATCATAAATATACTATTCTCAAAAGACTATCCATATCAATTGTGCCGGTGAAGTGCAACCCAAATGGACTATGCCGGGTCGGATCAAGTACATACCAAATATAGTTATGGACTTAGACATTAATCCAACAATCTCCCACTTGGATAAGTCTAAAACTATTATTGAGTATGACTTCAAAACCTAACTGGCAATCGTAGCTCTTAAAGCCGTTGTCGAACTCTAACCTTGTCAATGACTTGTCCATTAGATAAGGGATCATATATTCCTCCATTCTAGATATCATATGGACTGAGACATGGATTATAATCATTCTCTCTGTCCATTTGTTGTTTCCCGATTTTTGATTTATGATGACTGACTGATTGAACAAATCAAATCAGTCCTGGCTTGGCCAAGCACTCACATGTGTCATTACTAAATCATCGAGGGGCCCACAGATATCGCTTTTATCCCGAAGGTAAAAGGAATGGATAAACTTCGACTCATATGGCTTGTTCTACTACTTGTTGAATCATACACAAAAGCACGTTTTATAACATCGAGTTACCAAATGCATTTTCGTGCAATCAATGTATAACCAACTCATAGTAACAACTCATATCTCTAGGTTTGAAGAATATAAGATATTATCGTCTCATGATCACTCGTGATAAAATCCATGAAGTGATTCAAATGAGCGCGGGTTGAATCCAATACTCAGAACTTATGAGCACTCATGAATGTTGTAGCACCACTTTGTCCACCAACTTGGACCTCTACAAACCAACCCATGACAGTCTTGATTCATATCTACTTCTAACATATGACCGACTGTGGATGGTTTGAATAACTTAATCATTCAGGAAGAGCGACTTAGTTATTCTGGAAGTCAAAACATGCAAAGTGAAACACAAGAATAAATGAATCAAATATGGTATCAAACCCTATGAATATAAATAAACACTTTTATTTATCACCATACTGATTACTCATTATTCATTGTTTCGGTTTTATCAACTTTATACTTGAATTAAAAACACTAGTTGTCCCATGCTCCAAGAATGTACACTATGTTTTTCTTAAACAATAGCTTTGCCATACACCAAGTATGCACTCTATGTTTGTCTATGATCCTTACTTTGTGAAATAAACCAATTGAACATAATTTCAATGATTCTAATTTCACACTCCCAAATCCTTATCGAAAAATGTGAGAATTTCAAATTCCTATCATTTATCGAAATCTGTTTAGATTTTAAACTTATATGCACTGACCCTCCTGTGGACATGCTTCTTGCATTAAGTTTTCTAATCTTACACAGATAACTTCCACCTATGGTGACAACTCCATATTCTCATTTTGACTATCACTTCTGAATAAGAGATGCCTCTTTTCAGAATATGTCAATATAGTCCTTCCAAAATTAGCACTATACTTCCAACTGTCCCTGAGCAACCAATCTTTGGTAAACCTCAGATTGTCCTCGACAATTGCTTAATCATTTTAGTCATATCCAATTCTAGACCTTTTCCCTTCTTAATGCCTCTGGGCATTTGGAAAAATTTAGAAATGACAAATATTATAGCACATGCAATCGATCCTGTACCCAAAGCAAATGGTACACGATTCATGATGTCTCACATAAAGACATGATTCTAGACCAGTCTTTTGCTACAATATTTTTATTTGCCATGTTTTCAAAATTTGACTATGAAGAGGGATGCCGTAATCATAATCGAATTTTGAGAACGAAATTTTGAGAACGCAATATATAGAATTTCCTTAAGTTGAACCAATCCAACATGAAATTCATATATCTATTCTTGACTAAAGATGATTAAGGTCTCAATCTAAGCCTTTAGAATTGAAATGAAGTATATCCTCTCCCTTAATTATAGCAAAACAACTTTTTCAATCCCTGCAGCCTCACGAATTGAAACTTTTGTTTTCTATAATTAACATTGCTAACTTGCAACACTAACAATAATTATCATGCTCCCACTTACATGATGATTATTAGCATAACACTTATGCTCCCACTAGCTTTGACATGTACTCAGAAATCAGCTGGACTTCTAGAAATCAATACTTTATTGACTTTCTTACCAAAGTTCAGATTTCTGATACGAGATGCTTTGATAAAACTTTATCAAAATCATACATCTTTCCTTAGATAGCATGCATGTGTGTCTAAACAATTTCAGAACTATGAAAAGGGATGTCGTAATCATAGTCTCAATTGTTTAGACCTTTTGCCATCTGCTTCAAATCTACTTGGTGGAAGTGTTTCCTCACCATCATTTTCATGAATCGGAGAGAAACCTTATGACCCTTAGATTTTATGGTGTATGTGTTCTTATCCATGTGAATCGTCAAAACCATAGTCATAAGACAAGGATAATGACAAATCCAAACTCATATGGACTGAACTTATGCAATCTTAACTTCTTGCCACCTGGAAGTACAGGGCCTGCCATTGCTTCCAAGTTGTTATGCAACCAATTGAGAACTTTCAGAACTCCTATGCAAAGCCAACTTTAACTGGAATGGGCACAGAATATGTCAACACGATAGGTTATAAACCTCAAGTCGTGTGCTAGTGAAGAACCTCAGGTTTTATTCTTGATTAGTTCTTGAAATTCTTTTTAGGATCTTTAAGACTCCCACTATCCTCTTGACATATAAGACTATCTTGCCAAATATTCAAGAGATAGTGCGGATTCTTTATCAAGACAAACACTTCACACAATTGGCCTTAGTTGGTCTTTGTTTTATCCAAAACATCACAACTTACCAATTTCAAATGTATAAGAGTAGGACACTTTTACTCTTACATTTGACAAGTGTTTTAAACCTTTCTTTAAGATATGTCATTCAAGTTACAATCTTGGAGTATGACTCTAAGAATTGTTTTGGAACGAAGTATGACTCATCTTCTTGATTTAACCATTTCAACAATTCATGACTCCTCTTCTTAGTCATAAGAATGCACTAAGATGTCCTTAGAAGACCAATTGTGATGTGGTTCTTAAATCATTAAGATGATCACAAAACATGATACTAAAGTACTCTCCCATCTTTTCAGATTTGAGAAACTTTTATCTTTCTGCCTAATTTCATTCTTCTCATTCGTTCTGCCATACATCGAGACTTTTCCAATGCTTCATAATTACACTTAAGCATGTAAGTATAACCATATTTACTAAACTTTAGTAAATCATGACGAATAGTCTTATCGATATTTGTGGTGGACTTGACCAGTGCACAAGAATGTGTACTCGATCCCTTTAGTCATTTACTTGACTCACATATACATGTGAACAAGGAATTAGTCTTAATTTTCGAAAGTTGAAAGTTCTCATTCATCATACTATACAACTTGCATGATTCCAAGTTTCGGTCCAATTGAAACTTGGGTGATGAGAAACTTTCCTTATTTGGTAAATTTAGACACTACCACAAATGAAAGAATCAAATCCATTTTCCAATATTGCTATCAATGGAAACATGTAAACAACAATTTTTCACAATTGCCATTGTAAGGATACTTAAAATAAATAAATCAAAACTGTTTTTTTTTATTTTAAAACTTCCGGAAAAACTTATCCTTACAATGCAAATGCATATGAAAAACTTGTTGTTATCTATTCCTAAGCAATATATCATAACTCCTAAGCAACAGCTCAAAATTCTGATCACCGAACCATACGATCAAAAACCATCTTCGCGATCAGAATCAGCATATACTTCCTTTAAGTTTCTTCACTTTTCTTTGATTCTTAAAACATCAACATGTGACCAAGTCACATCATGTAGTAAGAATCTCAGAATAGAAACTTAACAGAGTTAGATAGTGAACTTTACCTGAAGCAGAGTCAAACTTCTTGACTTGATCAACCTTATGATCTTTCAGGTAAATAGGCAGCTTCACAATCAATTCCCCTTCCTTTGGCAAGAGAAACATATGGACTCACTGGGAATGGTACATGGGACTATCGCAGACTTAGCCTTTCTCTTTACCATTTTGTCAACCTAGTTGACTATGGTCAAACCCTTTCTTTGGGATGAGAAGGCTTTTCTAGATATCCAATGTTACCATTGTCAATGTCCATTGGGAAGTTGATCTCCTAATCAATTTGCTTTACTAGTCCTCAAATCATTGCTGACCAAGCAAATAGATAAGATCATTAAGGGTCATGTCATAGTCTGTTTCATAGTAGTCCCAAAGGAACTCACTAAGTGACTAAGAAAGTGATTGAACATCCAACCTTCTTAAGACTTTGACACCCAACTCTCCCGGCTTGTCAATATGTGACTTCATCTCCAAGATGCGATCACACATAGACCTTGCTTGCCAATAGGGATTGAGTGACCTTTGAACTTGTGGGTTAGGGAGAATAATTGGAGGAGGTGGAGGAAGTAAAGTTCCAAGAGATTTGGGAAGATCATAGATGTCTGAACTAGACATCTTTTGGGAGATATTCAAGTTTAGTAGACTTAAAGTCCTTAATATAACACCCAAAATGAAATATTAAGGCTAGGACCCAACAACCTATTTATAACTGGAAGAGGGATGCCGTAATCCAAGTTATAAAATAGTTGAAGGTAGGTAAATGACGATTTACCATTTTCCACCATGAAAAACGAAATATAATTAAGTTTTAATTGGATTTGAAACTCCTAGATCTTTTGAGATACATTGAACTTTCAATGGCATGTTTGAATCTCGAGTGTGCCCTTCAGGTTTTGTGACTGGGATGCCGAGGATCACAAAACAAGGTGTGAATAACCATGCAAATATACTTGGTACCCTTAATATTTACCCCTCAATCGATGTGTCGGTTAACCACACACGCTCCACCGATGCTATGATAAACATTAAGTTACCCTTTGCTTACCTTGTTAAATCAAGCTAGTGTGCCGGTTAACCGCACACGCTCCACTAACTGACTTAAGAAAGTGCAAAGTGTAATTTCATGGGTTAGCACCAAATTCACATTTTCCTAAGTAACTAAGATTGGGAATTTATAAATGTTTAGTTACTTAGTATTTGTCATTAATACTTTTAATGAAGGGAGAATTATAGTCCTTGTCCTACCCGTTCGGCTAACGACCCTCCACCGGTTAAGGAAGCGGTGGGTGAGAGTGGACACCCATTAAACTGCCATTTTATAGGCAGTAACCTTATACCCCCCTTATAGACCGGCTTCGTGAATGAGGCCTACTAATGGTAAGACGACTTGCTCTTATACATATATATAAATATTATTAACTTATAATATTATAAAGTATAAGGGTTGAATTTTAACTTTTAAGATTCTAAGGGCTTAACTTGGAATTAAAGTATTCATGGGAAAACTTTACAAATTCCAAAACTTGAGGGCAAGTTTTTTGAAACTATTAAAAAATTTTCATTTCATAACTTATGAGTTTAATGGTTCATTAAAATGAAGACTCTTCATTTTTTGTGTAACCTCTTATTCTTTAATAACACTTTTAAAGAAGTGACTCTTAAACATCCATAACTTGAGGACAAGTTATGGAGTCATAATACTATTTAATGAAAAAGACTCTTCATTTTTTTTATGTAACCTATGACACTTTTATGAGTTTTAAGATTCATAAATGTGACCTTTTATGTAACTTGAGGACAAGTTACAAAAACACATTTTATGAACTACCTCTAGATTAATTAGGATTGAAAACAACTAAAACACAATTTTTTTTCATTAATCTAAACTAACTCATAAATCAAGGAAACACAAAAAAAAATAACTTTTGGATTCCATAACTTATGGAGTTTAATGTATTGTTTTATGATGAAACTTTTCATGTTCCATAACTTAAGAACAAGTTATGGAATTCTTTAAAACATTAAGACCAAGTTTTGTAACTCCATCAAAAAATTTGAATCAATTTTTTTTAAACCTTTTCATATCCATAACTTATGGAGGTTTCAAAAAACTCTTTAGATCAAACTTTTAAAACTAATAAAATAATCATATCATTTTATCTTTTACAAAATTTGACCTAATTCAACTCATATAGCAAATGATTCAAATTTTACAAATAATTAGTTTTTCACAAAAACAAGTAATTATCTTAAAATTTCACAAACTTCATGTTTTTTTTTCAACTTTGAAAATCAAACATTTGCATGAATATAACATAAAACAACCCATGGCTCTGATACCACTGTTGGGTTTTTGAGCATTCTAACACTCCTAAGTGTACATGCAACCCTAAATACCTTGGATCTATGTTTTCTCTATTATACATGCAAATATGAATATTCCAAGGTATTACCCTATCTAGCATACAATCCTTGATACTTGGGTAATATAACAAGTTAGAATACATACCTTTTAATGAAGCTTGAAGTCTTGAACTTTAAGAGCTTAGCCCCAATAGTGTGGAAGCCTCAAGTGGAATCACAAATCACCAAAACACCTTGGAAGAACTTGAGAGAATATGTATGCACGCTAAAATCGGCCCACTCTTATTTTCACACACTTGTGCCAATTTTGTGAGCCAAGGACCCCTTTATATATTATGGAGGATTAGGGTTACATCCATGTAAACCCTAATACCCATGACCTTTCATTTACATAGGATCCATGGGTTAAAAGCTCCATGGACCATCCATGAAAGCTTAGCCCAACCTAAATGAACTTGGCCCATTCCATATATATAAGAGTCCATATTTAATTAGTTCTTTTTGATCACTTAATTAATTCTAAATTAATTCTTGATCAATACTAATTAAATAATATGGAATATTAATATATTAGAACTTATAATATATTAATATAAATCATAAATATACTATTCTCAAAAGACTATCCATATAAATTGTGCCGGTGAAGTGCAACCCAAATGGACTATGCCGGGTCGGATCAAGTACATACCAAATATAGTTATGGACTTAGACATTAATCCAACAATCTCCCACTTGGATAAGTCTAAAACTATTATTGAGTATGACTTCAAAACCTAACTGGCAATCGTAGCTCTTAAAGCCGCTGTCGAACTCTAACCTTGTCAATGACTTGTCCATTAGATAAGGGATCATATATTCCTCCATTCTAGATATCATATGGACTGAGACATGGATTATAATCATTCTCTCTGTCCATTTGTTGTTTCCCGATTTTCGATTTATGATGACTGACTGATTGAACAAATCAAATCAGTCCTGGCTTGGCCAAGCACTCACATGTGTCATTACTAAATCATCGAGGGGCCCACAGATATCGCTTTTATCCCGAAGGTAAAAGGAATGGATAAACTTCGACTCATATGGCTTGTTCTACTACTTGTTGAATCATACACAAAAGCACGTTTTATAACATCGAGTTACCAAATGCGTTTTCGTGCAATCAATGTATAACCAACTCATAGTAACAACTCATATCTCTAGGTTTGAAGAATATAAGATATTATCGTCTCATGATCACTCGTGATAAAATCCATGAAGTGATTCAAATGAGCGCGGGTTGAATCCAATACTCAGAACTTATGAGCACTCATGAGTGTTGTAGCACCACTTTGTCCACCAACTTGGACCTCTACAAACCAACCCATGACAGTCTTGATTCATATCTACTTCCAACATATGACCGACTGTGGATGGTTTGAATAACTTAATCATTCAGGAAGAGCGACTTAGTTATTCTGGAAGTCAAAACATGCAAAGTGAAACACAAGAATAAATGAATCAAATATGGTATCAAACCCTATGAATATAAATAAACACTTTTATTTATCACCATACTGATTACTCATTATTCATTGTTTCGGTTTTATCAACTCTATACTTGAATTAAAAACACTAGTTGTCTCATGCTCCAAGAATGTACACTATGTTTTTCTTAAACAATAGCTTTGCCATACACCAAGTATGCACTCTATGTTTGTCTATGATCCTTACTTTGTGAAATAAACCAATTGAACATAATTTCAATGATTCTAATTTCACACTCCCAAATCCTTATCGAAAAATGTGAGAATTTCAAATTCCTATCATTTATCGAAATATGTTTAGATTTTAAACTTATATGCACTGACCCTCCTGTGGACATGCTTCTTGCATTAAGTTTTCTAATCTTACACGGATAACTTCCACCTATGGAGACAACTCCATATTCTCATTTTGACTATCACTTCTGAATAAGAGATGCCTCTTTTCAGAATATGTCAATATGGTCCTTCCAAAATTAGCACTATACTTCCAACTGTCCCTGAGCAACCAATCTTTGGTAAACCTCAGATTGTCCTCGACAATTGCTTAATCATTTTAGTCATATCCAATTCTAGACCTTTTCCCTTCTTAATGCCTCTGGGCATTTGGAAAAATTTAGAAATGACAAATATTATAGCACATGCAATCGATCCTGTACCCAAAGCAAATGGTACACGATTCATGATGTCTCACATAAAGACATGATTCTAGACTAGTCTTTTGCTACAATATTTTTATTTGCCATGTTTTCAAAATTTGACTATGAAGAGGGATGCCGTAATCATAATCGAATTTTGAGAACGCAATACATAGAATTTCCTTAAGTTGAACCAATCCAACATGAAATTCATATATATATTCTTGACTAAAGATGATTAAGGTCTCAATCTAAGCCTTTAGAACTGAAATGAAGTATATCCTCTCCCTTAATTATAACAAAACAACTTTTTCAATCCCTGCAGCCTCACGAATTGAAACTTTTGTTTTCTATAATTAGCATTGCTAACTTGCAACACTAACAATAATTATCATGCTCCCACTTACATGATGATTATTAGCATAACACTTATGCTCCCACTAGCTTTGACATGTACTCAGAAATCAGCTGGACTTCTAGAAATCAATACTTTATTGACTTTCTTACCAAAGTTCAGATTTCTGATACGAGATGCTTTGATAAAACTTTATCAAAATCATACATTTTTCCTTAGATAGCATGCATGTGTGTCTAAACAATTTCAGAACTATGAAAAGGGATGCCGTAATCATAGTCTCAATTGTTTAGACCTTTTGCCATCTGCTTCAAATCTACTTGGTGGAAGTGTTTCCTCACCATCATTTTCATGAATCGGAGAGAAACCTTATGACCCTTAGATTTTATGGTGTATGTGTTCTTATCCATGTGAATCGTCAAAACCATAGTCATAAGACAAGGATAATGACAAATCCAAACTCATATGGACTGAACTTATGCAATCTTAACTTCTTGCCACCTGGAAGTACAGGGCCTGCCATTGCTTCCAAGTTGTTATGCAACCAATTGAGAACTTTCAGAACTCCTATGCAAAGCCAACTTTAACTGGAATGGGCACAGAATATGTCAACACGATAGGTTATAAACCTCAAGTCGTGTGCTAGTGAAGAACCTCAGGTTTTATTCTTGATTAGTTCTTGAAATTCTTTTTAGGATCTTTAAGACTCCCACTATCCTCTTGACATATAAGACTATCTTGCCAAATATTCAAGAGATAGTGCGGATTCTTTATCAAGACAAACACTTCACACAATTGGCCTTAGTTGGTCTTTGTTTTATCCAAAACATCACAACTTACCAATTTCAAATGTATAAGAGTAGGACACTTTTACTCTTACATTTGACAAGTGTTTTAAACCTTTCTTTAAGATATGTCATTCAAGTTATAATCTTGGAGTATGACTCTAAGAATTGTTTTGGAACGAAGTATGACTCATCTTCTTGATTTAACCATTTCAACAATTCATGACTCCTCTTCTTAGTCATAAGAATGCACTAAGATGTCCTTAGAAGACCAATTGTGATGTGGTTCTTAAATCATTAAGATGATCACAAAACATGATACTAAAGTACTCTCCCATCTTTTCAGATTTGAGAAACTTTTATCTTTCTGCCTAATTTCATTCTTCTCATTCGTTCTGCCATACATCGAGACTTTTCCAATGCTTCATAATTACACTTAAGCATGTAAGTATAACCATATTTACTAAACTTTAGTAAATCATGACGAATAGTCTTATCGATATTTGTGGTGGACTTGACCAGTGCACAAGAATGTGTACTCGATCCCTTTAGTCATTTACTTGACTCACATATACATGTGAACAAGGAATTAGTCTTAATTTTCGAAAGTTGAAAGTTCTCATTCATCATACTATACAACTTGCATGATTCCAAGTTTCGGTCCAATTGAAACTTGGGTGATGAGAAACTTTCCTTATTTGGTAAATTTAGACACTACCACAAATGAAAGAATCAAATCCATTTTCCAATATTGCTATCAATGGAAACATGTAAACAACAATTTTTCACAATTCCCATTGTAAGGATACTTAAAATAAATAAATCAAAACTGTTTTTTTTTTATTTTAAAACTTCCGGAAAAACTTATCCTTACAATGCAAATGCATATGAAAAACTTGTTGTTATCTATTCCTAAGCAATATATCATAACTCCTAAGCAACAGCTCAAAATTCTGATCACCGAACCATGCGATCAAAAACCATCTTCGCGATCAGAATCAGCATATACTTCCTTTAAGTTTCTTCACTTTTCTTTGATTCTTAAAACATCAACATGTGACCAAGTCACATCATGTAGTAAGAATCTTAGAATAGAAACTTAACAGAGTTAGATAGTGAACTTTACCTGAAGCAGAGTCAAACTTCTTGACTTGATCAACCTTATGATCTTTCAGGTAAATAGGCAGCTTCACAATCAATTCCCCTTCCTTTGGCAAGAGAAACATATGGACTCACTGGGAATGGTACATGGGACTATCGCAGACTTAGCCTTTCTCTTTACCATTTGGTCAACCTAGTTGACTATGGTCTAACCCTTTCTTTGGGAAGAGAAGGCTTTTCTAGATATCCAATGTTACCATTGTCAATGTCCATTGGGAAGTTGATCTCCTAATCAATTTGCTTTACTAGTCCTCAAATCATTGCTGACCAAGCAAATAGATAAGATCATTAAGGGTCATGTCATAGTCTGTTTCATAGTAGTCCCAAAGGAACTCACTAAGTGACTAAGAAAGTGATTGAACATCCAACCTTCTTAAGACTTTGACACCCAACTCTCCCGGCTTGTCAATATGTGACTTCATCTCCAAGATGCGATCACACATAGACCTTGCTTGCCAATAGGGATTGAGTGACCTTTGAACTTGTGGGTTAGGGAGAATAATTGGAGGAGGTGGAGGAAGTAAAGTTCCAAGAGATTTGGGAAGATCATAGATGTCTGAACTAGACATCTTTTGGGAGATATTCAAGTTTAGTAGACTTAAAGTCCTTAATATAACACCCAAAATGAAATATTAAGGCTAGGACCCAACAACCTATTTATAACTGGAAGAGGGATGCCGTAATCCAAGTTATAAAATAGTTGAAGGTAGGTAAATGACGATTTACCATTTTCCACCATGAAAAACGAAATATAATTAAGTTTTAATTGGATTTGAAACTCCTAGATCTTTTGAGATACATTGAACTTTTAATGGCATGTTTGAATCTCGAGTGTGCCCTTCAGGTTTTGTGACTGGGATGCCGAGGATCACAAAACAAGGTGTGAATAACCATGCAAATATACTTGGTACCCTTAATATTTACCCCTCAATCGATGTGTCGGTTAACCACACACGCTCCACCGATGTTATGATAAACATTAAGTTACATACCAAATATAGTTATGGACTTAGACATTAATCCAACACCTAAATCTGCTTAAACTTCACAGGTAATATGTGACGAGCAGTTTGACTATGAATGGTACATCGACAGTGGCTGCTCGCGTCACAGGACAGGTAGGAAGGAGGAACTGCGAGAGTTTAGAGCACTAAATGATGGAGGCATGGTGAAGTACGTCAACAATTCACTTGGTGAAATCAAAGGTTATGGAATGATAACCAATTGAGAGTTTTCAATTTTCAAGGTCACGTACGTGGAAGGACTGCAACACAACCTCATTAGTGTTTCACAGCTAGTAGTTGGTACAGGACTCAAAGTATCATTTGACGACGAAAGATCGGAGATAATCGAAAAGAAGTCCAAGACTGTGCTCCTGAAGTCAAAACGAAAAGGAGAAATGTATCCGCTGAATTTGAATCTCATCGAAGGGAAGCCTACAATCTGCTTACTTATGAAAGCCTCTTCTGATGATAGCTGGTTGTGGCACAGGAGACACTCGCATCTCAATTTTAAAGATATCAACAAGCTTGTTCTTGGTAGTAAGAGATATATTCTCGTTATTGTAGATGATTTTTCCAGATTCACTTGGGCACATTTGTTGGATTAATGTCTAAGTCCATAACTATATTTGGTATGTACTTGACCCGACCCGGCATGGTCCATTTGGGTTGCACTTCACCGACACAATTTATATGGATAGTCTTTTGAGAATAGTATATTTACGATTTATATTAATATATTATAAGTTCTAATATATTAATATATAATCATATTATTTAATTAGTATTGATCAAGAATTAATTAAGTGATCAAAAGGAACTAATTAAATATGGACTCTTAGATATATATATATGTGTAGTGGGCCAAGTTCATTTAGGTTGGGCTAAGTCTTCATGGATAGTCCATGGAGCTTTAACCCATGGATCCTAGGAAATGAAAGGTCATGGGTATTAGGGTTTAACCCTAATCCTCCACACTATATAAAGGGTCTTATGGTTCATGAAATTATGCTAGTGGCTAGTGTAGATACACTAAAGAGGGCAATAACCGATTTCATAGTGTGAGCCAAGTATCCATATTCTCTAAAGGTTTTCCAAGGTGTTTTGGTGATTTGTGATTCCACTTGAGGCTTCCACACTATTGGGGCTAAGCTCTTAAAGCTTGAAGACATCAAGCTACATCAAAAGGTATGTCATCTAACTAGAACTTTGTAGTATAGGTGCTTCATAATATGCTAGTTAGGATGAAACCTTGAAATATTTAATATTTGCATGTATAATAGAGAAAACATAGATCCAAGGTTTATAGGGTTGCATGTACACCATAGGAGTGTTAGAATGCTCAAAACCCAACAGTGGTATCAGAGCCATGGGTTGTTTTCTGTTATATTGATGCAAATGTTTTATTTTCAAGTTGAAAAAAAAAGGAAAAAAAACATGACGTTTGTCAGATTTTAAGATAATTACTTGTTTTTGTGAAAAACTAATTATTTGTAAAATTTGAATCATTTGCTATATGAGTTGAATTAGGTCAAATTTAGTAAAAGATAAAATGATATGATTATTTTATTAGTTTTAAAAGTTTGATCTAAAGAGTTTTTTGAAACCTCCATAAGTTATGGATATGAAAAGGTTTTTAAAAAAATTGATTCAAAGTTTTTTATGGAGTTACAAAACTTGGTCTTAATGTTTTAAAGAATTCCATAACTTGTTCTTAAGTTATGGAACATGAAAAGTTTCATCATAAAACAAGTATTTAACTCCATAAGTTATGGAATCCAAAAGTTTTCAAGAGTTACAAAACTTGCCCTCAAGTTTTGGAATTTGGAAAAAGTTTTTTATGATAAAAAAAAGAATTGAATTCTAAAACTCTTGGGTTCATAACTTAAACAATTAATTAAATTGTTTTAATTTTGAATTTAATAATTGGAATTATGATGTTTTTATTGAATAATTCAATTAACTCTTATGGACTTTATTAATAGATAATTAAAGTGTTTAATTAAAAGAGAATTAATAATTTCATAATGACATGGTTTAAATTTAATTAAATTAAGAGTATAGTTTAATTAATAGATTAAACCACCAAGTATTTTAAATGTCTAAAATACACCCTTATACTGTTATAATATTAAAAGTTTAATATATTATATGTATAAGAGCAAGTCGTCTTACCATTAGTAGGCTTTATTCACGAAGCCGATCTATAAGGGGGGTATAAGGCTACTGCCTATAAAATGGCAGTTTAATGGGTGTCCACTCTCACCCACCGCTTCCTTGACTGGTGGAGGGTCGTTAGCCGAACAGGTAGGACAAGGACTATAATTATCCCTTCATTATAAGTATAATGATAAATACTAAGTAACTAAACACTTATAAATTCCCAATCTTAGTTACTTAGGAAAATGTGAATAAGGTGCTAATCCATGAAATTACACTTTGCACTTTGTTTAAGCTGTTAGTGGAGCGTGTGTGGTTAACCGGCACACTAACCTGGACTTAACAAGGTAGGCAAAGGGTAACTTAATGTTTATCATAGTATCGTTGGAGCGTGTGTGGTTAACCGGCACATCGATTGAGGGGTAAATATTAAGGGTACCAAGTATATTTGCATGGTTACTTCACACCTTGTTTTGTGATCCTCGACATCCCAGTCACAAAACCTGAAGGGCACACTCGAGATTGAAACATGCCATTGAAAAGTTCAATGAATTTCAAAAGAATCTAGGAGTTTCAAAACCAATTAAAACCTAATAATACATTTCATTTATCTTGGTGGAAATTGGTGAATCGTCATTCACCTACCTTCAAATATTTTATAGCTTGGATTACGGCATCCCTCTTCCAAGTTATAAAATAGTTTGTTGGGTCCTAGCCTTAATATATCATATTGGGTGTTATATTAAGGACTTAAATCAACTTTACGTGAATTTCTCCTATTGTTGATGTCTGGTTTAGACAACAATGATCTTCCCAAACCAAGCTTTCCTAATGAATATGACTTCCCGAGTTTGGCTCATGGAAGTCATACTTCTCTTCCTCCACCTCCTCCAATTATTCTCCCTAACCCACAAGTTCAAGGTCACTCAAGCCCTAATGGCAAGCAAGGTCTATGTGTGATGACATCTTAGAGATCAAGTCACATATTGACAAGCCGGGAGAGTTGGGTGTCAAAGTCTTGAGAAAGTTGGATGTTCAATCACTTTCTAAGTCACATAGTGAGTTCCTTTGGGACTACTATGAAACAGACTATGACATGAACCTTAATGATCATATCTATTTGCTTGGTGCTGCTGAATCAGCAATGATTTGGAACGATAGTAGAGCAAATTTGATTAGAAGATCAACTTCCCAAAAACTTTATGGACAGTGACAATGGTGACACTGGAAATCCAGAAAAAGCATTCTCTTCCCAATGGAAAGGGATTGGCCATAGTCAACCCGGTTGACCAAATGGTAAAGAGAAAGGCTAAGTCTGAGATAGTCCCATTACCAAAGGGTCCATATATTTATTTTGCCAAAGGAAGGGGCGTTGATTGCAAAGCTGCCAAATTTACCTAAGGATGTTAAAGTCAATAAGTTTGACTCTACATCAGGTAGAGCCCATTATCTTACTCTGTTAAGTTCTATTCTGAGATCCTCATTACATGATGTGACTGGGTCACATGTTGATGTTTTAAGAATCAAAGAATAGAGAGAAATCTTAAAGGAAGTATATGTTGATTCTGATCGCGAAGGTGGATTTCGATCGCATCAGAATTTTGAGCAGTTGCTTAAGAAGTTATGATATATTTCTAAGGAATAGATAACAACAATTTTCCATGTGGATTGTAAGGATAAGTTTTTCCGCAAAGTTTTAAAATAAAAGAAAATTGTTTAATTTTATTTATTTGAAGTATCCTTACAATGGCATTTGTGGAAAATTGTTGCTTATATGATTCCACTGACAGCAATATTGGAAAATGGATTTGATTCTTTCATTTGTGGTAGTGTCTAAATTTACCAAATCAGGAAAGTTCCTCATCGCCCAAGTTTCAATTGGACTGAAACTTGGAATCATGCAAGTTGAATAGTATGATGGATGAGAACTTTCAAGCATTGGAAAATCAAGACTAATTACTTGTTCACATGGATGTGTGAGTCAAGTGAAGGACTAAAGGGATCGAGTACACACTCTTGTGCACTGGTCATGTCCACCACAAAGCTCATTAAGACTATTTGATTTACTAAAGTTTAGTAAATATGGTTATACTTACAAGTTTAAGTATAATTCTGAAACATTGGAAAAGTCTCAATGTATGGCAGAACGAATGGGAAGAATCAAATTAGGCA
This sequence comes from Lactuca virosa, assembly GCF_052849685.1. Classification (NCBI taxonomy): domain Eukaryota; kingdom Viridiplantae; phylum Streptophyta; class Magnoliopsida; order Asterales; family Asteraceae; genus Lactuca; species Lactuca virosa. Next base: position 131,383,380 of record NC_136429.1, read on the forward strand.
GAAAGATAAAAGTTTCTCAAATCTGAAAAGATGGGAGAGTACTTTAGTATCATGTTTGTGATCATCTTAATGATTTAGAAATCATATCATAATTAGTCCTCTAAAGGTCATCTTAGTGCATTCTTATGACTAAGAAGAGGAGTCATGAATTGTTGAAATGGTTAGATCAGGAAGATGAGTCATACTTCGTTCCAAAACAATTCTTAGAGCCATACTCCAAGATTGTAACTTGAGTGACATATCTTAAAGAAAGGTTTAAAACACTTGTCAAATGTAAGAGTAAAAGTGTCCTACTCTTGTACATTTGAAATTGGTAAGTTGTGATGTTTTGGATAAAACAAAGACCAACTAAGGCCAATTGTGTGAAGTGTTTGTCTTGATAAAGAATCCGCACTATCTCTTGAATATTTGGCAAGATAGTCTTATATGTCAAGAGGATAGTGGGAGTCTTAAAGATCCTAAAAAGAATTTCAAGAACTAATCAAGAATAAAACTTGAGGTTCTTCACTAGCACACGACTTGAGGTTTATAACTTATCGTGTTGACATATTCTGTGCCCATTCCAGTTAAAGTTGGCTTTGCATAGGAGTTCTGAAAGTTCTCAATTGGTTGCATAACAATTTGGAAGCAATGGCAGGCCTTGTACTGCCAGGTGGCAAGAAGTTAAGATTGCATAAGTTCAGTCCATATGAGTTTGGATTTGTCATTATCCTTGTCTTGTGACTATGGTTTTGACGATTCACATGGATAAGAACACATACACCATAAAATCTAAGGGTCATAAGGTTTCTCTCCAATTCATGAAAATGATGGTGAGGAAACACTTCCACCAAGTAGATTTGAAGCAGATGGCAAAAGGTCTAAACAATTGAGACTATGATTACGGCATCCCTTTTCATAGTTCTGAAATTGTTTAGACACACATGCATGCTATCTAAGGAAAGGTGTATGATTTTGATAAAGTTTTATCAAAGCATCTCGTATCAGAAATCTGAACTTTGGTAAGAAAGTCAATAAAGTATTGATTTCTAGAAGTCCAGCTGATTTCTGAGTACATGTCAAAGCTAGTGGGAGCATAAGTGTTATGCTAATAATCATCATGTTAGTGGGAGCATGATAATTATTGTTAGTGTTGCAAGTTAGCAATGTTAATTATAGAAAACAAAAGTTTCAATTCGTGAGGCTGCAGGGATTGAAAAAGTTGTTTTGCTATAATTAAGGGAGAGGGTATACTTCATTTCAGTTCTAAAGGCTTAGATTGAGACCTTAATCATCTTTAGTCAAGAATATATATATATATATGAATTTCATGTTGGATTGGTTCAACTTAAGGAAATTCTATATATTGCGTTCTTAAAATTTCGTTCTCAAAATTCGATTATGATTACGGCATCCTTCTTCATAGTCAAATTTTGAAAACATGGCAAATAAAAATATTGTAGCAAAAGACTGGTCTAGAATCATGTCTTTATGTGAGACATCATGAATCGTGTACCATTTGCTTTGGGTACAGGATCGATTGCATGTGCTATAATATTTGTCATTTCTAAATTTTTCCAAATGCCCAGAGGCATTAAGAAGGGAAAAGGTCTAGAATTGGATATGACTAAATGATTAAGCAATTGTCGAGGACAATCTGAGGTTTACCAAAGATTGGTTGCTCAGGGACAGTTGGAAGTATAGTGCTAATTTTGGAAGGACCATATTGACATATTCTGAAAAGAGGCATCTCTTATTCAGAAGTGATAGTCAAAATGAGAATATGGAGTTGTCTCCATAGGTGGAAGTTATCTGTGTAAGATTAGAAAACTGAATGCAAGAAGCATGTCCAAAGCAATGTACTTTGAATATGAGACTTAGTTTCCATGGAGTTGATCTCCATTGGAATACCTTATAATGACTGTTGACAAGTCTTTGTGACTTTGTACATATTCATTATAGGAGGGTCAGTGCATATAAGTTTAAAATCTAAACAGATTTCGATAAATGATAGGAATTTGAAATTCTCACATTTTTCGATAAGGATTTGGGAGTGTGAAATTAAAATCATTGAAATTATGTTCAATTGGTTTATTTCACAAAGTAAGGATCATAGACAAACATAGAGTGCATACTTGGTGTATGGCAAAGCTATTGTTTAGAAAAACATAGTGTACATGCTTGGAGCATGGGACAACTAGTGTTTTTAATTCAGGTATAAAGTTGATAAAACCGAAACAATGAAATAATGAGTAATCAGTATGGTGATAAATAAAAGTGGTATATTTATATTCATAGGGTTTGATACCATATTTGATTCATTTATTCTTGTGTTTCATTTTGCATGTTTTGACTTCCAGAATAAACTAGGTCATTCTTCCTGAATGACTAAGTTATTCAAACTATCCACAGTCAGTCATATGTTGGAAGTAGATATGAATCAAGATTGTCATGGGTTGGCTTGTAGAGGTCTAAGATGTTGGACAAAGCGGTGCTACAACACTCATGAGTGCTCATAAGTTCTGAGTATTGGATTCAACCCACGCTCATTTGAATCACTTCATGGATTTTATCACGAGTGATCATGAGACGATAATATCTTATATTCTTAAAACCTAGAGATATGATTTGTTACTATGATTTGGTTATACATTGATTGCACGAAAACGCATTGGTAACTCGATGTTATAAAACGTGCCTTTGTGTATGATTCAACAAGTAGTAGAACAAGCCATATGAGTCGAAGTTTATCCATTCCTTTTACCTTCGGGATAAAAGCGATATCTGTGGGCCCCTCGATGATTTAGTGATGAGACATGTGAGTGCTTGGCCAAGCCAGGACTGATTTGATTTGTTCAATCAGTCAGTCATCATGAATCGGAAATCGGGAAACAACAAATAGACAGAGAGAATGAGTTATAATCCATGTCTCAGTCCATATGATATCTAGAATGGAGGAATATATGATCCCTTATCTAATGGACAAGTCATTGATAAAGGTCAGAGTTCATTGACAAGATCAGAGTTCGACAGCGACTTTAAGAGCTACGATTGCCAGTTGGTTTTTGAAGTCATACTCAATAATAGTTTTAGACTTATCCAAGTGGGAGACTGTTGGATTAATGTCTAAGTCCATAACTATATTTGGTATGTACTGGACCCGACCCGGCATGGTCCATTTGGGTTGCACTTCACCGACATAATTTATATGGATAGTCTTTTGAGAATAGTATATTTATGATTTATATTAATATATTATAAGTTCTAATATATTAATATATAATCATATTATTTAATTAGTATTGATCAAGAATTAATTTATAATTAATTAAGTGATCAAAAGGAACTAATTAAATATGGACTCTTAGATATATATATGTGTAGTGGGCCAAGTTCATTTAGGTTGGGCTAAGTCTTCATGGATAGTCCATGGAGCTTTAACCCATGGATCCTAGGAAATGAAAGGTCATGGGTATTAGGGTTTAACCCTAATCCTCCACACTATATAAAGGGTCTTATGGTTCATGAAATTATGCTAGTGGCTAGTGTGGATACACTAAAGAGGGAAATAACCGATTTCATAGTGTGAGCCAAGTATCCATATTCTCTAAAGGTTTTCCAAGGTGTTTTGGTGATTTGTGATTCCACTTGAGGCTTCCACACTATTGGGGCTAAGCTCTTAAAGCTTGAAGACATCAAGCTACATCAAAAGGTATGTCATCTAACTAGAACTTTGTAGTATAGGTGCTTCATAATATGCTAGTTAGGATGAAACCTTGGAATATTTAATATTTGCATGTATAATAGAGAAAACATAGATCCAAGGTTTATAGGGTTGCATGTACACCATAGGAGTATTAGAATGCTCAAAACCCAACAGCATTTTCTTAAATAGGAATCAGAAGCCACTCCTAAGCTCAAGGACTTCATAAAGCAGATAGAGCTACAACTGCGAAAGCTGGTTCGTAACATTCGTAGTGACAACGGTCTGGAATTCAAAAACCAAGCTTTTGAAGAATCCCTAACTGCGAAAGGAGTAACTCACAATTTTTCAGCTCCTTATACTCCTCAACAAAATGGGGTAGTCGAAATACGAAACCATTCGTTGTGCGAAGCTGCGAGAACCATGCTATCATTCGCAAATCTGCCACTTTACTTCTGGGCGGATGCGATAGGAACTGCTTGCTTTACTCAAAACTGATCTATCCTCAATTAGCAATTCTGTGTCACCCCATATGAAATCATAAATAAGTGAAAAACTAATGTTAAGTTTTTTCATGTTTTTGGTTCCAGGTGCTTTATCTTCAACTCAAAGGAGCAACGGAACAAATTCGATGTGAAGGTTGACAAAGGTATCTTCCTGGGGTATTCTTTAACTTCTAAAGCATATAGGATTCTCAACAAAAGATCCAAAAAGATAGAAGAAACCTATTATGTCACTTTGATGACAATTACTTGAAGAAGTTTTGGAAGAATGACAGTCCATCAAAGGAGATCTTTCCCAAAATGAATCCTGCTACCATCCCACTCTCCAATGTCTATGAGGAGTTCTTGAATTTATTTGACGAACCAGAAAAGGCAATCTCCTCAGAGTCCAAAGCAGCATACAATAAGGAAGACGAACTAAAGAAAATCATTGATGATGTTGCGAAAGATATGGAACGTGAGCAACCAACTACGAAGGATCCGGAAGCTTCGTCTCCATCAACAAATGTGAATGCTACATTGTAGGGGGGTTCTACTTCAACCTCCTCAGATGATACACATGTTCAGGGGGAGAATGAAACCCCTGAAGTCAGCTTTGAACTACCTTTACAAGGGGAAAATCCGAATCCAGAAGAAGACATATATACATCATTCGAGGGGGAGAATGGAAATGCGAATGTTGATTCGGATGTACAGTCAGGGTTTGAAGAAGTGAATGCTGAATTGGATCCAACATATGATCCTAATTACCCTCCATTGGATAAATGGACCAAATATCATCCAAAAACTCAAGTCATAGGAGATTCGTCTTTAGAAGTTCTTACGAGAGCACAACAAAATACGAAACGGACTGCATTATTCTCTAAAGTGGAATATTGCATGTTTAATTCGTTTATCTCCTAGATTGAACCTAAAAATGTTCAAATTGCTCTTGATCATTCGGATTGGGTGCAGGCAATGCAGGAGGAGCTCAATGAATTCGAACGAAACAAAGTCTAGACACTTATTCCCACTCCAAAGGATGCATCTGTTGTTGGTCTTAAATGGGTTTTTCGCAACTAGCTCGATAAGGAAGGTAATGTGATAGGAAACAATGTGAGACTCGTTGTTAAAGGGTATTGTCAGGAAGAAGGCATCGACTACGAAGAAACCTCCGCACCCGTTGCAAGGTTGGAATCTGTTTGCATCTTTCTGGCATATGCAGCACACAAAAACTTTGAAGTTTATCAGATGGATGTAAAGTGTGCATTCCTAAATGGGGAACTAGAAAAAAACAGTGTATGTGGAACAACCACCAGGGTTCATAAACGAAAATTATCTGAACCACTGCTACTAGGGGTGTGCACTAAACTGCACAAACCGCATAAACCGCCCGCACTGCACCAGACTACACCGCATAACGCGGTTTAAGATATATGCGGCGCGGTTTGCGGATTGTAATTTTGTCAAACCGCACTACGCGGTGCGGTTTGTGGTTTTTAATTACAAAATTGCGGTTCAAACCGCACCGCACCATAGTGTATGTATGTGTGTATATATATATATATATATATATATATATATATATATATATATATATATATATATATATAACCAATTTAGTATAAAATAATTAAAGAACATAACTAATTTAGTCATACATACGAAAAAATGGATCGAAGCGGGATGCAAATTTCAAACTTTTGTTTAATTGAATTTGATGAGACTTCGCTTAATAGATTAGATATTTTTGCTAATTCTTTATATGTTTTTCTTTATTTTAATTATACGTTAGACATGTACAATATATTGTTTAGGATATATATAGAGTATATGTTTGTTATTCATCTTCTAGCCTCAGGTAAAAACATACTTTACAAACATTACAAACATCTATCGCACGCTAAGTATTCCATTTGATTATTATATTTGAAAAATGGATATGATAAACAATAAGTTAATATTTATATACTCATACTTAAATTTGAAAATTTTTCTATCAAACCGCATCAAAACCGCCCACACCACACCAAACCACACTGCACCGCATAACGCGGTTTGGAACCTTCGTGGTGCGGTTTGCGGTTTTCAAAAATATCCAACCGCACGTGCGGTGCAGTTTGTGGTTTTATCTCCAAACCGCACCGCGAACACCCCTAACTGCTACATTCTGGACAAGGCAGTTTATGGTCTAAAGCAAGCTCCAAGACCTGGTACGAAACTCTAACTCGTTTCTTAAAACAGGCTAAATTTAAACAGGGATTGGTCGACACAACCTTCTTTCGCAAGAAAGATGGTGACCACTTGATGATCGTCCAAATTTACGTTGATGACATCATTTTCGGATCAACTAACCCCATCTTAATAGATGAGTTCTGTAACTCCCGTAGATCCAGACTAGTCAATTTAAGGACAATGAGCGTCAAAAATGACATTTTTGATGGAAGATTATTTAGAGGGAGTAATCTTAACCAAGTTGTAGTATATGTCGCAAGGTTTCCGAAAATATAAAGAATGCCGAAATCCGAGTTATAACGAAGAAGTTATGACCTGTCGAAGTTTCGCGACAGAACCGGCACGACACAGCGCGACGTAAATAGTGAATTTATGATAGAGCGATATTTGGATTTGGCAATCTAAACTAAAGTCGTATAATACGTTAAACCGAGAGCGTGCATGAAAAGAACGCCCAAATCTGACTTCGTATGAGGAAGTTATGATTTTTCGAAGTTTCGGCTTAGCAGTGTACAGCCCGAAATTCGAATATGAGATCGAGCGATATTTAGCCGAAACAATCTAAACGAGAATTGAAGATCTCGTCGATAGTAGTCCAACGGTGAAAAGACAGACGAAAACGGACGTCAGATGAAGAAGTTATGATTTTATAACAGATTTTTCCTGTCCCGGCCTACTAAAAATAATATATTAAAAATAAATTCAAAATTAGCCGACGGAGTCTAAACGAAAGTTGTAGAGCATAATCTCACCTACGCGTGGATATAAAGAACGTAGAAAACGGAGCTCGTATGCAAAAGTTATGAATTTTTGAAGTTCGAGACACGCATACCAAAGCTTATCCGAACTACGCCCCACGTAGATCTTCGTACGCCCAGCGTACTGCTTGTAGAGGCATTACGCCCAGCGTAATCAGGATTTACACCCAGCGTAAATCGGGGTTTCAGCCCCTATAAATTGAACTCAAGGGCTGCCGAGTTTTGTTGCTCAATTCTTCTCTCTCTCATTATTGCCTCGTTTTGCGTGCAACTTATACCCCGAAGCCCCAGTAGCATTCCCGAGACCCGAAGCAAGTCCCGAAGCCCCGCGGATCCCGAGAAGTAAAGTTTCCGAGCCGAAACTCTGCCCGCGTAAATCCCGGTTTTGGAGAAAACATCCCGGTTTCATCGAAGATTATTATTTTAATAGACGAGGTGCTGTCCGATCATCGTCTTATCAGGTGAGTGTATAGTTACTTTCTTCTAACACATAAATATGAAGTATTTGCTATGAAATACGTACTATGTGTTAATAAATTGTTTGTTTATCTGAGAAGGGTGTTTAATATGAAGTTTTGGCTATAAAATACGTGATATGTGTTAAATAAGTTGTTTGTTTATTTGAGATGGGTGTTGAATGCAATGTTTGGTACAGGTTTTAAATAAGTTAAATTGTATATGCATTTTATATCTACGAATATGTTGGGTAAAACATGGGTAGATAAATGATGAGGTATGAAAGATAATTAAGAATAATATTGGCAGATGCACCAAATAGAGAATCTCAAAATACTAGCAGATGCGCCTAAGAATAAAATTGGCAGATGCACCAAATAGTGAATGTCGTAATCCTGGCAGATGCGCTTAAAGGATAATGTCGGCAGATGCGCCTAATAGTGTATGTCGTAATCCAGGCAGTGGCGCCTAATAGTAAATGTCGTAATCCTGGCAGAGGCGCTTAAAGGATAAAGTTGGCAGATGCGCCATATGTAGCAATGGATTTTGTGCCAATTCCTTAGGTCAATCCTTAGGAAGGAACGAATGAAGGATAGTTGATTCTTAGGGTAAAACCTTAAGAAATAAAGAAGATAATGGGGATGGGTAATTGGGTTGATTGTTTGATGATTGAAATTAATAATAATTATATTATTGTGGGTTGAAAACCCTATATGCTCACCAGGCTCCCAAGCTTGACCCACTCAGTTTATTTGTATCACAGGTGTCGATACGAAGCTGCTTTGCACAGAGAGATTAAAGGATATGTAAATCACTAGTGTAAATGAATGTATGTTCTGTTTATGCTTTTGGTCTGTATCGATGTGGACATCCCGAGTTTTGTAATAAAACGAAAATACATTTCTTGAAGAAATGCTTTGATAAATATTTATTATATTTTGTTTTGGGGACAAATTCCGCAACACCTTTTGAAAGATTACTCTGATTTTATTTTAAAAAGCATAAACGAAATCGGTCTTTTCTGACCGTGAAATTTGGGGATGTCACAGTTGGTATCAGAGCATTAGTTTAAGCGAACTAGGAATTTGTAGGATTTCTAGACTTAAACTTAGAATGCTAAGTGATGATTGTGAGATGAGTGTCTACCATATTTTAGACACGAGCACTAGTATATTTTAGGAAAGATGCCTAAAATGCTTTTATGTGCTAAATGTTATATGTTTGCCATATATGAAGTTGTTTGTTCGGATCTATGGTCTGTTGCCGACCGGATCTAGAAACCTTATGTGTTTAGGATTCTAAGTGTACGACTACGATATTAGAACTAGCATGTAAACGTTTCGGAGTGATAAGGATGATCTGAATATCTATCGTAAATGAGGATCTATTTCACCTTATTCGGTGTATAGATCAAGAATGGCAAGAATAAGAAGCGGAGTTGGAAACGCGAACGAAAACAGGAATCAACAGCCTCAACCACCAGTGATTGAGCAAGCACCTGTTGTAGCTGCTGCACCAGAGCCAATGACAATGGCTGGTGTACAATTGATGATTCAGACGATGTTGGATCGTCAGATGAAAGAAACGAGACGTATGCTTCAGCAGAATCGTGAAGAACCTTCGATGCCGATTGTGCAGCCCGAATTAAGTGAAGGGAAGTCGGAAGGAGGTAACTTCAGTGGGACTGTTGGTCAAGCCAACCCACCGATTGTTAGACAAAACAATCGTGATGGAGGAAATGATGGAAGAGGATGTAAATACAAGGATTTTATGGCATCTAAGCCACCGTGTCTATCGGGAAGCCCGACGCCGGTGCAAGTTATGGACTGGATCTCCGAAATGGAGACAATGTTTGAAAGTTGCGAATGCAGCAATAGGCCGAAGACCACTCTTGCGATCCCTTTGTTAAAATCTGGCGTGTTGAGTTGGTGGAAGCTATTAGCTGACTCTATGCCCAAGGGAGAAGCGAACAAAATGTCTTGGGAAGACTTTGTGGAACAACTGAAACTGCAATACTGCTCCGAGCAGGACCTTCTGGAAATCAATAATGAGTTTCAGAATTTGAAGAAGGGAAAATTGAGCGTTATTGAATACGCTGCTAGTTTCACGGAAAAGATGAAGCTTATCCCATACCTAGTTCCAACAGAGCTCTCAAAGGTCAACAAGTTTGCCCTCGGACTACCAGCGGACTATGGTCCAATGGTTAAGCAAGCAACCACATTGAAAGCCATCATCTGGGCTGCTAAGAATGTTGAGACTCAGATCAGGGAGAAGGGTCTGGAGAGATCAGAGGTTGGTGAGAAGAGGAAGTTTGATGGGTCTTCAGGGTCCAATGAGAAAAGAAAATTCTCGAAGTCTGGAGAGGAAGGAGGGGATGAAGCAAGATGGTTCGATAAGTGCAAGAAGAAGCACTCAGGAAAATGTGGCACGGAGGTGACATGTTTCAAGTGTGGAAAGCATGGGCACTACGCCGATGATTATATATTCAACAAAAAGGTATGTTATGAATGTAATGAAGAGGGGCACTTCAAGCAAGACTGCCCAAAAAGGAAAGGAACTACGAAGCAAAATGCGCCACCAAAGGTAAGAGCATTTCAGATGATCCTTGACGAAGCAGATAACAACGCGAGGAATCAAGGATGAGGACTTCATACCCGAATATCGATATATGAAGTAGTAATGTAAATAATAACATGTGGTGTAGCCTACTAGGGGCATAGTATAGGGTAAACTTGAACCTCTATGTAATCGTTTCAAGTAATAATATGAACCCTAGTTTTGTTATCTGATGTGTTGGATGATTGTGTGATTTTATTGTATGGTGACTTGGATTGACTGCGGGACAATACTTGGGACGAGTATGAGTAGGTGTGAATGGTAGTAGAGGCTTATACTACTGGAAGCACAGGACTCACACTTGGATCAGGGAAAGTCACAAGGTTACCAAGAAACTAGTAATTGATTCTGTTTTGTTCATGTACGTCATTACCATTGTTTCGGTAATGACTAGGCAGATAATTGTTATTCTGACCCTAGTGGTCATATCAAATTGAGTCCGACTACGATGAGTTTGTTACGTGGTTCAAAGAACCAAGTTCGATGTAACATCTAACTTAATTCAGAAGATTGAAATCAATGTGATCATTGGTAACGCGCTCGTTGTTAATGAAGATTGTAGCTGGAAATGATACATGTTAAAATGTGGTTATATCGAATTAGAATATGAAAGGATGTATATTCCATTCCGGAATTTAACTCTAAAAGACCTGAGTCTAAGCGTTGCATCATACGATGAGAGGTCATTAGAGCACGACCCATCGGTCTGTTACAATAGATAAAGGAAAGTATTTATCTTAAGAAGAAGAAGGAGTCCTCAATAAGGATTTATTTTCTAACTCGAAGGTTACAATTGAAAGTCCAACATAAATACGAAAAGCAAATGCAAGATTGAGCATCGTCTGCAGTCAAGGAGACCTAGAGTAGATACACTTTCGAATAAACACAGAAGTTACGATTATTACCTAGGATGAAAAGATAACGTATGGAATCATTATACAAGCCCTATTTCGTTGATGATTCCGGGACGTAATCATCCTAAGGGGGAGATAATTGTAACACCCGTAGATCCGGGCTAGTCAATTTAAGGACAATGAGCGTCAAAAATGACATTTTTGATGGAAGATTATTTAGAGGGAGTAATCTTAACCAAGTTGTAGTATATGTCGCAAGGTTTCCGAAAATATAAAGAATGCCGAAATCCGAGTTATAACGAAGAAGTTATGACCTGTCGAAGTTTCGCGACAGAACCGGCACGACACAGCGCGACGTAAATAGTGAATTTATGATAGAGCGATATTTGGATTTAGCGATCTAAATGAAAGTTGTATAATACGTTAAACCGAGAGCGTGCATGAAAAGAACGCCCAAATCTGACTTCGTATGAGGAAGTTATGATTTTTCGAAGTTTCGACTTAGCAGTGTACAGCCCGAAGTTCGAATATGAGATCGAGCGATATTTAGCCGAAACAATCTAAACGAGACCCGAAGCAAGTCCCGAGACCCGAAACAATCTAAACGCTCAATTCTTCTCTCTCTCATTATTGCCTCGTTTTGCGTGCAACTTATACCCCGAAGCCCCGGTATCATTCCCGAGACCCGAAGCAAGTCCCGAAGCCCCACGGATCCCGAGAAGTAAAGTTTCCGAGCCGAAACTCTGCCCGCGTAAATCCCGGTTTTGGAGAAAACATCCCGGTTTCATCGAAGATTATTATTTTAATAGACGAGGTGCTGTCCGATCATCGTCTTATCAGGTGAGTGTATAGTTACTTTCTTCTAACACATAAATATGAAGTATTTGCTATGAAATACGTACTATGTGTTAATAAATTGTTTGTTTATCTGAGAAGGGTGTTTAATATGAAGTTTTGGATATAAAATACGTGATATGTGTTAAATAAGTTGTTTGTTTATTTGAGATGGGTGTTGAATGCAATGTTTGGTACAGGTTTTAAATAAGTTAAACTGTATATGCATTTTATATCTACGAATATGTTGGGTAAAACATGGGTAGATAAATGATGAGGTATGAAAGATAATTAAGAATAATATTGGCAGATGCACCAAATAGAGAATCTCAAAATACTAGCAGATGCGCCTAAGAATAAAATTGGCAGATGCACCAAATCGTGAATGTCATAATCCTGGCAGATGCGCTTAAAGGATAATGTCGGCAGATGCGCCTAATAGTGTATGTCGTAATCCAGGCAGTGGCGCCTAATAGTAAATGTCGTAATCCTGGCAGAGGCGCTTAAAGGATAAAGTTGGCAGATGCGCCTTATGTAGCAATGGATTTTGTGTCAATTCCTTAGGTCAATCCTTAGGAAGGAACGAATGAAGGATAGTTGATTCTTAGGGTAAAACCTTAAGAAATAAAGAAGATAATGGGGATGGGTAATTGGGTTGATTGTTTGATGATTGAAATTAATAATAATTATATTATTGTGGGTTGAAAACCCTATATGCTCACCAGGCTCCCAAGCCTGACCCACTCAGTTTATTTGTATCACAGGTGTCGATACGAAGCTGCTTTGCACAGAGAGATTAAAGGAGATGTAAATCACTTGTAAGTCCCCAAAATGCTTGTGTATCAATCAGATCCATTTGATGGTGCGGAATCCCAATCAAAGGGATGATGTCAGATCAAAATAGAAGAGAAGGAGAAGAAGAAGATGATGAATCTTGAATGTATTGATTAGAATGAAGTTCCCTTACACAAGATTCACACACTTACACACACTAAAACTCCTCTCTCTCTCTCTCTCTCTCTCTCTCTCTCTCTCTTGGCCGTACACTCCTTTTCTGTTCATCAATCCCTCCTCAACCACCTAACACCTATATATATACTTGGGGAACATGGGCCATAAACAGGGTTTACAGCCATAAACACCTCCCTGGCCGTAAACCTGACCGTAAACTCATAAAACATTACAGAAAAATACAGTTGCCTAGAAAAGCGAAGTATAAACCATAATTTTGACCCAACAATCTCCCCTTGGTTTATAGCTATCTGTTCTTAATTGACCCAACAAGCTCCCCCTAAAAAGTAGCTGGCTTTTCTTATTAATCTTCATTGTAAGCTTGGCTTCAGCATTTATCTTCAAATTCTTTACAACTTCAAGATGAACTTGATGAATCTTCAAAGAATGACTTCATCTTGAGCAGTTGGGATTTTCTACAGAATTTGACCTTGAACGCACATTGGGTGAGGAGGCTTCTTGTACTGATTCTTGAAAGAGAGCGCTTTCAGCTTGAGAATCTTCAGAGAGAATATCAGAGAGAACTAATCTTATGGATCACTTCAGCAGGTTCAAGATAGCAGCAGACTGATTGAGGAGGCCTCAATGCAATCTGTCACCTAATCTTCAAGTGCAGCTTCACCTTGCTTCTGGGGTTGAAAGATTGAATATCGAAAGAATAATCTTCACTTCTTGCTCCTTCGAATGAGAATTCTTCGATGATCACGGATGAAGCCTTGGCTCAGAAATCTTCGACACAAACTCCATGAGCTTCATCTTCACCTGAATTCACTTTTCAAGACAAAACAAAACTAAAAGAAAATTTAGCACACAATATTTTTGGGTTTTTCATATTTTCTGAAAAAAATAAAACAGAAACAAAAATATTTTTGGATTTTTGATTTTCTTGAACAAGAAATAAAACAGAATATAACACTATTTTTTTGATTTTGAATTTTCTGATTTTTGTTTGTTTTTTGAATTTTTCTGATTTTTGTTTGATTTTTGAATTTTTTTTAATTCTCCCCCTAAATTTGTGCGTAGAGAAAAACTATGAACAAATTTAACAAAAACAAAAATATTTGGGATCAAAGTTGTGAGACAGCCTTTATCCGTTTATCAGTACCTCTCCCTTCATGAATAGATCTGGTCAATCGCCGGTATTGTGGTCCACTTAAACACGAAAGATTGTGACAAAATTAGGACATACTATAAGTGACAAGACAATGTGATCCTATGTTCCTAGATAATATTCCTTAAGGATCATTCAGCTGACGACGACCAAAGATATTGTTGTCCACCTAAATTGAGCAGCGAGATCTACTGACAACCTAGTGATTGTTCAATTTTAAATGTACTAGAACATGTTTCCCGCTTCCCGACATATGGCTAACAGGCAGGAAGAATTGCATAGATAGAAGGTGCATAGAAATAGAGTTGCATATGTTGCAGTCCAGGTCGGATGTATTTCAATCACGCAGAGGAGGCAACATATGACTAATAGAAAGAAAGCAAGAAAATAATTTCCTACAGACCTACTTTATCGGAATTCCCCAGTCGCCCCATCAATACCGGAATTAAGGACAGAGTCCGTACATCGAGGCAGAGTTAAACCACAGTTCTAGATACGGATTACTTTAATGTGACCGGTGGATTATCATGTATATCTCCCTGCTCAACCTATCTGAGCGTCGTATTGTCAGGCTAAATGGATCTATCTAGGTCAAGATTTTTCAAGTCTCTAGATTCCTTAAGTTCATTAATGCCTAGTCAAGTCCATTTTAATCTCTCGTGCCTACCAGCACATCGAACACAGAGCCTAGACAATTCAGATTCAGTCCTTTACACATGTTTTAGACTGCCCGTTATCACTTTCTTGATATCACTTCCCATCACATCACCTGCAAGCACATTCCATAACCAACATATTTTTGGATTTTCTGATTTTCTAATGTTTTTGGATTTTTTAAAATTTTCTAATTTTTGTTTTGTTTTTATTTCTCCTCCTAAATTTGTGCATAAGAGAGAAACGAATGCAAATGCGCAAATTTAAACTATCCTAAAACAAAAATTTGTCTTTGAAGCGAATTAGCTTAAGAAAAACTCAGGAGTATAGAGAAGAAAACTCAAACCGTAAGTCACCGGTTGAATTTGCATCCAGAAGGTCTGAGAACAGCACGCGTAATCTCAGAACAGATCCGAAAATTCTTCATGTCATTAAGCACTAACCCCATGAGTGATCCCCTCCTTTCTTCCTTTCCCGCAAAGGACACATACTCTCAAACAATGTTCTGAGTGTTGTACAGTTGAGAGATGCCTCCTATCATGTGCCAGGAACAACCACTACCAACAAACCGAAGTCTGATGATATGCCTCCATAGCTGCTCCGACACAGAGTGGGATCAGTTGGTCTTTGGAACCCAGTCCATTTTGAAATTGGGTTGACCTTTGTCATCCTTGCACGGTACTCTCTCCCATGACATATCCTGTTTATCACAAACAAAAGATGAAGAAATATTAGAATCGTTAGAAGATTTGGGAGAGTGAACCTTTGGAACCCATTTGTAGTTGGGTTTGACCCATTTCTTTTTCGATCCGATGGGTGGCTCTGATGGGTTTTAGGTAAAACAAATAAACTAGAAACAATTCCTAAGTTCACATGCAACCTACTTTGGATCTATGTTTTAACTATTGAACATACAACTTTGAATTGCAAAACAAGAACCCTAGAGGAGAGAGGCTAATTTCGAAATTAACAAACTAGGGTTTAGGGTTTACATACCTTTCAATTGTTATAGCAAACAATTGATATTCCCTTGATCTTGATCTTGATCTTCTTGGAAGCTTTAGCACCACAAGTGTAATGCCTCTAATGGAATCACACCCAAACTAGCAAGAAGGAAAGTAGAAGAGAGAGGGGAGAGGGAGTATGCAAAATCTCGGCCTTAGGGTTTCTTCAAAAGAAAGAGTGACCAAAAAACATGAACCAGGAGGCTCCTTATATAGCTGAGGGATCTAGGGTTTAAGGGAAACCCTAGTTATCCTTTGCTTAGGGCCTAAGCAAACCCAAGGGCCTTATCCAAGCCCCTATGGACGAAATTATTATGGTTTCCCCTAAAGATTTCGTCCACCCTCTTCCAAGGGGGTTCTAGAGCCTTCCACTCAACTATTAGATAATTGCAAACTAGTCCCTGCACCTTATAATTAATTCTTTTAACCCCAAAATCAATTCTGATTAATTTCTGGCTAACAATTAATTAAACATAATGATTTCTAATTAATATATTAATCCATTAACATATTAATAAATCATTTATATATATATTAATTTATTAATCTTATAAATTAATATCTCTCCTTTCATAATTTCCTTGTCCAGTTGCTAGGTTGAGGGCAACCCAAAAGGACTGTGCTGCTATCAATTCAGGTACATACCAATTATAGTTATGGGCTTAGACACCTAATCCAACAGGCTCAGCACTTGATTTGGAACTTGAAGCCGATCTTCGAGATGACTTTGACCTAGCCGGTCTTGGTTTCGCTAGAGCATCTCTTGGATTGGACTTCTTGGCTGGCATTCCCTTCTTGTTCTTGGGAGTTGGATTCTTGGCCTTCTGCGCGTTCCAGTCATCATGGTCTGAACGCGACCTTGAGGGGTTTCTTTTGAAGTATCTCCGTCTTGGCGCGTTCTACCAGCCTTGTGCATAGTAGGGAACGTATGCGCGATTAGGACAATTTCTGGCAATGTGTCCAGGTGTTCCACAGTGAAAACAAGTCTTTTTCTTCACTGGGAAGTTGTTTCTTCATGCCCCTGGTGGCGTATCCTTGCCTTGTCTCTTATTTTTCCCACAAGCACAATTACAACAGGCACTCTGTTTCACTGGAATTGGTGGCCTGTATTTACCAACAGCAGGTTGATCAGAAGCAACTGAGTTCGAAGCAACAGATTCAGAGCTCAAGGAGATGTTGATTTGCGGTCTTCTGCACAAATTTAGGGGGAGAAATAAACAACCGTACATCGAGGACCGCACACTCCGACCGTAAACGTGCGAGAACCGGCCGTAAACTCCGGGAAACCCTAGCCGTAAACGCCGCCGCCGCCGCCGCCGCCGACCGTAAATCCTGACCATAAACTCCGGCTGACCGTAAACGCTTCGCAGATTACGTGAAAAATAGCGTTTTTCACCTCTTTTTGCTCCAAAACTCGATCAAAAACTCGTTTTTATCAAAAACACGAAGAACAAACCCCCCTAATTTTCAGAGATCTATCCAAAAACGCAAGAATCTTTCCAAAATAAGATCAAATAAGCTCCAGATATGCCTCCATAGCTGCTCCGACACAGAGTGGGATCAGTTGGTCTTTGGAACCCAGTCCATTTTGAAATTGGGTTGACCTTTGTCATCCTTGCACGGTACTCTCTCCCATGACATATCCTGTTTATCACAAACAAAAGATGAAGAAATATTAGAATCGTTAGAAGATTTGGGAGAGTGAACCTTTGGAACCCATTTGTAGTTGGGTTTGACCCATTTCTTTTTCGATCCGATGGGTGGCTCTGATGGGTTTTAGGTAAAACAAATAAACTAGAAACAATTCCTAAGTTCACATGCAACCTACTTTGGATCTATGTTTTAACTATTGAACATACAACTTTGAATTGCAAAACAAGAACCCTAGAGGAGAGAGGCTAATTTCGAAATTAACAAACTAGGGTTTAGGGTTTACATACCTTTCAATTGTTATAGCAAACAATTGATATTCCCTTGATCTTGATCTTGATCTTCTTGGAAGCTTTAGCACCACAAGTGTAATGCCTCTAATGGAATCACACCCAAACTAGCAAGAAGGAAAGTAGAAGAGAGAGGGGAGAGGGAGTATGCAAAATCTCGGCCTTAGGGTTTCTTCAAAAGAAAGAGTGACCAAAAAACATGAACCAGGAGGCTCCTTATATAGCTGAGGGATCTAGGGTTTAAGGGAAACCCTAGTTATCCTTTGCTTAGGGCCTAAGCAAACCCAAGGGCCTTATCCAAGCCCCTATGGATGAAATTATTAGGGTTTCCCCTAAAGATTTCGTCCACCCTCTTCCAAGGGGGTTCTAGAGCCTTCCACTCAACTATTAGATAATTGCAAACTAGTCCCTGCACCTTATAATTAATTCTTTTAACCCCAAAATCAATTGTGATTAATTTCTGGCTAACAATTAATTAAACATAATGATTTCTAATTAATATATTAATCCATTAACATATTAATAAATCATTTATATATATATATATATATATATATATATATATTAATTTATTAATCTTATAAATTAATATCTCTCCTTTCATAATTTCCTTGTCCAGTTGCTAGGTTGAGGGCAACCCAAAAGGACTGTGCTGCTATCAATTCAGGTACATACCAATTATAGTTATGGGCTTAGACACCTAATCCAACAGTCTCCCACTTGGATAAGTCTGTAACTATAATTGCTAGTATGCCTTCTAAATTTGACCAGCAAATTGTAGCTTCCAAAAGCTGCTGCCGAACTCTGACCCAGTCAGTTACGTGTCCTAAGATAAGTGATCATATAACCCTTCGTTCTGCTTGATATCCCCAGACAAAAGACATGGAATGTAATCAATCTCTTTGTCCAGAATCTATGTTTCCCGATTCCTGATTTGTGATGATGTAGGACTTCTAATTGAACACATCAATTTAGTCCTGGCTGGGCCCAGCACATAAGTCAACACCAAATCATCGAGGGGCCCACAGATATCGCTTTTCCTGTTAGGGCAAAAGGAACGAATAAACGTTGACTCATATGCTTGTATCTTTTACTCATCAAATTATACATGACAATACGTTTTATAACACCAAGTTACTGATGCGGTTTCGTATCACCAATGTATTACCGACTTTGTAAATTACAACTCATATATCTTCGTTTCAAGATTATAAGATATTATCGTCTCAGTATTACTCGTGATGAATTCCATGAAGTGATACTCTGAGCGAGGGTTTATCCAATACTCAAATCTCAATTTCTGAGTACTCATGAACATTGCAGCAATTCTATTGCCATGTCTATCCTTAGACAATCTGCAATCCAATACATGACAGTCTTAATTCACTACTTACTTCCAAGAGTACGAGCGACTGTGGAGTTTGAATAATCTCATTATTCAGGAAGTAAAACATGCAAAAATGAAACACAATAATAAACAATTGACAAAAGGTAGTAGCCAAACTTATAAATAATACTTTATTATTTAATCACCAAAAGTCAATTACATTTACTTTGTTACAAGTTTCAAAAACTAATCTAACTACTAAAACTAATATCATCTTTCAGTCCTATGCTTCGAGCATGCTAAATATGCTTAGCCCTACTCAGACCCTTTGTGAGAGGATCTGCTGGGTTATCTTCAGATGACACCCTCTTTACTATAAGATGGCCTTCTTCTACTCTATGTCTGATGAAATGGTACTTTCTGTCGATATGTCTGGTCTTACCATGATCTCTCGGTTCCTTTGTCAAGGCAACCGCTCCTTCATTATCGCAGAACAGTTCCATAGGCTCCTGGATGGTTGGAACAACTCTGAGATCCCCGATGAAGTTCCTCAACCAAGCTGCTTCTTTCGACGCTTCACTTGCTGCTATGTACTCTGATTCACAAGTAGAATCAGCCACCGTATTTTGCTTGGAACTCTTCCAAGTAACTGCTCCTCCATTCAGTAAAAATACCCAACCCGACTGAGAACGGAAGTTATCTCTATCCGTCTGAAAGCTGGCATCACTGTAACCATCTACTCTTAAAGTATCACTGCCACCAAGCACAAGAACCCAGTCCTTTGTCCTTCGCAAATACTTGAGTATATTCTTAACTGCTATCCAATGAGCTCTACCTGGGTTTCCCTGATAGCGACTGACCATGCTCAAAGCAAATGCCACATCAGGGCGAGTACATGTCATAGCGTACATGATCGATCCGACAGCGGAAGCATAAGGTACACGACTCATGTCATCTATTTCAACATCTGTACTCGGGCATTGAGTCTTACTCAATTTGGTATTGCTCTGGATAGGTAGCTCTCCCTTCTTGGAATTTTCCATACTAAACCTCTTTAGTACCTTATCCAAGTATGTGCTCTGACTAAGTCCAATTAGTCTCTTCTTTCTATCTCTCAATATTCTAATCCCGAGAATATAGGCAGCTTCTCCAAGGTCTTTCATGGCAAAACACTTTCCAAGCCAAGACTTAACTTCTTTCAAGGTTGGAACGTCGTTACCAATGAGTAATATGTCATCGACATACAACACCAGAAAAGTTACTATACTCCCACTAGCCTTGACATACACACAGAACTCATCTTCACTTCTAGAGAAACCAAACTCTTTGACTTTCTCATGGAAGCAAAGATTCCAACTGCGAGATGCTTGTTTCAATCCATAAATGGATTTCTCAAGCTTGCACACTCTATTGGGGAACTTTGCATCAACAAAACCCTCTGGCTGACTCATGTAAACATCTTCAGCTAACTTCCCATTAAGGAAAGCAGTTTTGACATCCATCTGCCAGATTTCATAATCATGAAAGGCAGCTATGGCGAGCAATATCCTAATAGATTTAATCTTAGCCACTGGCGAGAAGGTCTCATCATAGTCAACCCCTGGGGTTTGAGTGAAACCTTTTGCAACCAGTCGAGCCTTGAATGTGTGCACATTTCCATCAATGTCTGTCTTCTTCTTGAAGATCCATTTGCACCCAACTGTCTTACGACCTGGTGCACTATCAACCAAATTCCAAACTTGGTTGTCATACATGGACTTAATCTCGCTGTCCATTGCCTCTTTCCACTTGGAAGCCTCTGGGCCTTCCATTGCTTCCTTATAAGTGACTGGTTCATCTAAGTTTACCAGTGTTCTGTCACTTATGAATGTGTCACCATCTGAAGTAATATGAAAACCATACAACTCAGGTGGCACACTCACCCTAGTGGATCTTCTAAGAGGTAATGAGTTATCGATTGGTTCAACAGGAACTGTTTCCTCTGGTTGAGTGCTAGTGTCATCTAAGGTTCCTTCATTGGCTGAATCTTGAATTTCTTCAAGGTCAATAGTGCTCCCACTGTCCTCTTTGAATATGAGCTCTCTTTCAAGAAAGACTCCTTTTCGTGCTACAAAGACTACGTTTTCACTAGGCCTGTAGAACAAATATCCAAAAGACTGCTTTGGGTAACCAATGAAAACACATTTCTCACTTCTAGCTGCTAGCTTGTCGTGAGTCTCTCGTCTTACGAAAGCTTCACAACCCCAGACTTTAATATATGCTAACGAGGGAACTTTCCCTGTCCACATTTCGTGAGGTGTTTTGGCAACCTTCTTTGTAGGGACAAGATTGAGGATGTGGGCGGCTGTCTCTAAGGCATACCCCCAGAAGTGAATGGGAAGCGAAGCCCGACTCATCATAGAACGAACCATGTCTAACAAGGTTCGATTACGTCTCTCAGCTACACCATTTAACTGTGGTGTCCTAGGAGGAGTCAATTGTGAGACTATCCCACATTCTTTCAGATAGTCGTTAAACTCGATACTAAGATACTCCCCGCCTCTATCGGATCTAAGTATCTTTATCTTTCTGCCCAATTGATTTTCGACTTCATGCTTAAACTCTTTGAACTTTTCAAAAGTTTCTGACTTATGCTTGATCAAGTAGATATATCCATATCTGCTATAATCGTTAGTGAAAGTCACATAGAATCGATTAGCATCTCTTGTAGTTGATCTGAAGGGCCCACACACATCTGAGTGTATGAGATCCAACAGACCTTCACCTCTTTCACAAGACCCTGTGAATGGTGATTTTGTCATCTTTCCCAAAAGACAAGATTCACACATATCATCTGACTTTAGGTCAAATGATTCCAACACTCCATCCTTTTGGAGTTGGGCTATGCGTTTCTTGTTAATGTGTCCAAGACGACAATGCCACAAGCATGCCTTGTCTACACTATTAGACAAGTCAATATTAAGTACACTATTTCCTAGGCTATCAACACAAGTCACTGTTTCATACACACCATTACAAGGCAAAGCTTCAAACATAAAAACACCATTCTTATAAACAGAAATTGAACCATTCAAATCATTAAAAGAATATGTAAAACCTTGTCTGAACAATGCATGAAATGAAATAATGTTTCTCGTCATCTCAGACGAATAGCAACAATTTATTAAATCTAATCTAACATCATTACTAAGCTGAAGCTGATAAACTCCGATCTTGGTTACTGGTGAAGACTTTCTGTTTCCCATGATCAGGTTTATCCTTCCTCGCTCTATCTCCTCACTTTCCTTTAGACCCTGCAAATCAGAACAGATATGAAAACCACATCCTGTATCAAGGACCCATGAACGAGAAGATAATGAGTTATTAGCATAAATAGTGTAAATACCTGCCGAAGATGGCTTCACTTTGCCATCCTTGATATCTTGCAGATATTGTGGGCAAGATCTCTTCCAATGCCCCTTTTGGTTGCAGTAAAAGCAAACTGCCTCTTTTGGATCAGAAACATGGGGAGTGGAACCATTGGGCTTAGCCTTTGGGCCATTACTAGATGACCCAGCTTGAGCCTTGCTCTTCCAGTTTTGCTTGGGAGGACCTTTCCTCTTTTTCCCCTTTCCCTGTCCAATAGCCAAAACAGGGGCACTCGTAGGTGTGGAGGGTATACTTTTACCCTTCATCCCTGCCTCAGCTGTCTGCAACAAGTTGTGCAATTGGGCCAAGGTCTGCTCAGTATTGTTCAAATGGTAAGTTAGAATAAACTGACCATAACATTCAGGAAGTGAGTTCAAGACCATGTCAATGGCCCATTCCTCATCAAAGTGAATATTGAGCTTGACCAAACGCTCTATGTAGCGTTGCATTCTTTGCACATGTGACACAACCAACTCCCCATCTTTCATCTTGCAAGCCATGAGTGACTTGACTACTTCGAACTTTTCTTGACGAGCTCGCTTATGGTACTTTTCCATAAGGTCCTTGTTCATCTCGAAAGGCCAGTAGTCCTCATAGTACCTCTGCAGTTCTGGGGACATAGTTGCCACCATGATGCATGCCACTTTGGTAGCATCATCGTAATGTTTCTTGTAGGCAGCAAGATCTTCAGGAGTAGCTTCATTCTCATCAAGCTCTTTGAGCTCCTTTTCAAGAACATATTCTTTGTTCTCGAAACGAAGAGCCATCTTGATGTTGCGCATCCAATCGTTATAGTTTGAGCCATCCATAACGACTTTGGAGCAGATATTGAGCAAAGAGAAGTTTTGGTTGGAGGAGGACGAAGCAGAAGTGTTTCCAGGAGTAGACATCTGAAAAAAAAAGTTTTAGTTAGATTTCAAGATACCTTAATAGAATAACCCAAAGATATAATATCAAGGTTAGGATCCAACTATGAAGATTCACAACTCAGAAATGGGATGCCGAGATCCAAGTGCAAATTTCATAAAGGTAGGCGAATGACGATTCACCAATTCCACCATTAGACGAAACAAACGAAGTGAAATTCCTAATTCTTTTGAGATACATTGAAACTATTCAATGGCATGTTTTAATCTCAGATTATGCTCTTCTATTTGTGACTGGGATGCCGAGGATCACAAACAAGATGTGAATAACCATGCAAATGTGCTTGGTAACCTCATTATCTTTATCATTCACTATTGATGTGCTGGTAAACCACACACGCTCCATCAAAATGACAATTATGAGATACCCATTACTACTCTTTATTAGTGCCTTTTAGTGTGCTGGTTAACCACACACGCTCCACTAACGACCAATAAAGTATAATGTGCAATTTCATGGATTAGCATACTTTTCACATTTTTTCTAAAGTAACTAGAGTTGGGATTTTTGAAAATAATGTTCTAGTACTTTTAATATCATTATACTTTTAATGAGAAGTAGTTGTCCTATCAAATCCGTTCTGCTAACGACCCTCCACTAATCAAGGAAGCGGTGGGTGAGAGTGGACACCCATTCAACTACCATTTTATAGGCAGTTTCCTTATACCCCCCTTATAGATTAGCTTCGTGAATGAGGCATACTAGCGATTTGACTGACCATATTCTTATACATATAATATTAAACCTTTAATTATAATATATATATATAAGGTGTGTTTTAAAACTTTTTAAAACTTCAAGGGTTTATATAAATTTCGAAATTTAAGCTATTAAATTCAAATTTAAATAAACCAATTAACTAGATTTAATATTTATCTATTAATTAACTATTAATCAAATTATTAAATCTTGTAAGGATTATCTAATTAAATTAATCAATTAATTTAATCCTAATCCTTATCCCTCTAATTTCGAAAAATAGGGTAAGGATAATTATCCAATTAATCTAATTAAGTAACAATTATCCAAAAAACAAGAAACCCTAGTTATCCTCTTAGCATATTTCGAAATTCATAAGGGAGGAGGCTAGGGTTTTCAAAAACCCTAACCCTAATTTCGATTAGGGTTCTTTGGAGGCTAGGGTTTTCGAAAAAACCCTTTGATCCAAAACCCTAGAAATCGAAAAATTGGCCTTTAGGGTTTAATAGCTATAAACCCTAATTTGCAATTCAACAATTGTAGCAATTCAATTTAAAACAACAATGGCTCTGATACCACTGATGGGTTTTAGGTAAAACAAATAAACTAGAAACAATTCCTAAGTTCACATGCAACCTACTTTGGATCTATGTTTTAACTATTGAACATACAACTTTGAATTGCAAAACAAGAACCCTAAAGGAGAGAGGCTAATTTCGAAATTAACAAACTAGGGTTTAGGGTTTACATACCTTTCAATTGTTATAGCAAACAATTGATATTCCCTTGATCTTGATCTTGATCTTCTTGGAAGCTTTAGCACCACAAGTGTAATGCCTCTAATGGAATCACACCCAAACTAGCAAGAAGGAAAGTAGAAGAGAGAGGGGAGAGGGAGTATGCAAAATCTCGGCCTTAGGGTTTCTTCAAAAGAAAGAGTGACCAAAAAACATGAACCAGGAGGCTCCTTATATAGCTGAGGGATCTAGGGTTTAAGGGAAACCCTAGTTATCCTTTGCTTAGGGCCTAAGCAAACCCAAGGGCCTTATCCAAGCCCCTATGGACGAAATTATTATGGTTTCCCCTAAAGATTTCGTCCACCCTCTTCCAAGGGGGTTCTAGAGCCTTCCACTCAACTATTAGATAATTGCAAACTAGTCCCTGCACCTTATAATTAATTCTTTTAACCCCAAAATCAATTCTGATTAATTTCTGGCTAACAATTAATTAAACATAATGATTTCTAATTAATATATTAATCCATTAACATATTAATAAATCATTTATATATATATTAATTTATTAATCTTATAAATTAATATCTCTCCTTTCATAATTTCCTTGTCCAGTTGCTAGGTTGAGGGCAACCCAAAAGGACTGTGCTGCTATCAATTCAGGTACATACCAATTATAGTTATGGGCTTAGACACCTAATCCAACAGGCTCAGCACTTGATTTGGAACTTGAAGCCGATCTTCGAGATGACTTTGACCTAGCCGGTCTTGGTTTCGCTAGAGCATCTCTTGGATTGGACTTCTTGGCTGGCATTCCCTTCTTGTTCTTGGGAGTTGGATTCTTGGCCTTCTGCGCGTTCCAGTCATCATGGTCTGAACGCGACCTTGAGGGGTTTCTTTTGAAGTATCTCCGTCTTGGCGCGTTCTACCAGCCTTGTGCATAGTAGGGAACGTATGCGCGATTAGGACAATTTCTGGCAATGTGTCCAGGTGTTCCACAGTGAAAACAAGTCTTTTTCTTCACTGGGAAGTTGTTTCTTCATGCCCCTGGTGGCGTATCCTTGCCTTGTCTCTTATTTTTCCCACAAGCACAATTACAACAGGCACTCTGTTTCACTGGAATTGGTGGCCTGTATTTACCAACAGCAGGTTGATCAGAAGCAACTGAGTTCGAAGCAACAGATTCAGAGCTCAAGGAGATGTTGATTTGCGGTCTTCTGCACAAATTTAGGGGGAGAAATAAACAACCGTACATCGAGGACCGCACACTCCGACCGTAAACGTGCGAGAACCGGCCGTAAACTCCGGGAAACCCTAGCCGTAAACGCCGCCGCCGCCGCCGCCGCCGACCGTAAATCCTGACCATAAACTCCGGCTGACCGTAAACGCTTCGCAGATTACGTGAAAAATAGCGTTTTTCACCTCTTTTTGCTCCAAAACTCGATCAAAAACTCGTTTTTATCAAAAACACGAAGAACAAACCCCCCTAATTTTCAGAGATCTATCCAAAAACGCAAGAATCTTTCCAAAATAAGATCAAATAAGCTCCAGATCTGACAAAATTGATTGATACAACCTTGCTCTGATACCAATTGTAAATCCCCAAAATGCTTGTGTATCAATCAGATCCGTTTGATGGTGCGGAATCCCAATCAAACGGATGATGTCAGATCAAAATAGAAGAGAATGAGAAGAAGAAGATGATGAATCTTGAATGTATTGATTAGAATGAAGTTCCCTTACACAAGATTCACACACTTACACACACTAAAACTCCTCTCTCTCTCTCTCTCTCTTGGCCGTACACTCCTTTTCTGTTCGTCAATCCCTCCTCAACCACCTAACACCTATATATATATATATATATATATATATATATATATATATATATATATATATATATACTTGGGGAATATGGGCCATAAACAGGGTTTACGGCCGTAAACACCTCCCTGGCCGTAAACCTGGCCGTAAACTCATAAAACATTACAGAAAAATACAGTTGCCTAGAAAAGCGAAGTATAAACCATAATTTTGACCCAACATCACTAGTGTAAATGAATGTATGTTTTGTTTATGCTTTTGGTCTGTATCGATGTGGACATCCCGAGTTTTGTAATAAAACAAAAATACATTTCTTTAAGAAATGCTTTGATAAATATTTATTATATTTTGTTTTGTAGACAAATTCCACAACACCTTTTGAAAGATTACTCTGATTTTATTTTAAAAAGCATAAACGAAATCGGTCTTTTCTGACCGTGAAATTTGGGGATGTCACAAGTTCCGAAAGTTGATGGAAACTAAGTTTGAGATGAGCTCCATGGGTCCGATTAACTTTTTCTTTGGCTTGAATATAAGATAGAGTCAGGAAGGTATTTTCATCAATCAGGAGGCTTATACAAAGATCGTACTCTCCAAGTTTGGAATGGTGGGAGATTCAAAAGTGAAGGTTCCAATGGCATTCAGAACGAAACTAACTCCATCTCAGGACAAGCCGGCTGCTGATATGACACTCTGTCGTCAAATGATAGGTTCATTGATGTATCTGACTGCTAGTCGTCCAGATATCATGTTTTCGGTTTGCTATTGTGCCAAGTTTCAAGTGAATCCTTGCAAACCTCACATGACAGTTGTTAAGAATATCTTTAGGTATCTCAAGCGAACATCCTCATTGGGAATATGGTACCCTTCGAGTTTAGGTTTCTTTGTGCAAGCGTTTTCGGATGCTGATCTTGGAGGATGCGGTCTAGATAGAAAGAGTACAATGGGAGGATGTCAATTTCTTGATGGCAAACTCGTAAGTTGGCAATCTAAAAAGCAAACTTGCGTCTCCCTATCAACTGTTGAAGCAGAGTACATAGCTGCTGCATCTTGCACTTCACAAGTAATCTGGATTCAGAGTCAGCTTCGTAACTATGGCATCAACATGAAGCGAATCCCCTTGTATTGCTATTCAGAGAGCGTCATTCGCATATGCCACAACCCAGTGCAACACTCAAAGACGAAACACATAGCACTGAGGTATCACTTCATCAAAGATCATGTGGAAGATGGAAATGTCAAGATACACTTTGTAAGATCTGATGATCAGTTAGCCGACATCTTTACGAAAGCCTTACCTGAACAATCCTTCAATCGCATTCTACAACGCTTAGGAATGATAGAAGCTAAATATGTTCCGAAATCACCTTCACAATCATAAGTTTTTGATAGGCCTGTGAATCGGTGTGAACGCTCGCAGTGACTCGCAGTCATCATTTTGGCCTGTGAATTGGTGCGAACGCTTGCAGTGACTCGCAACCAACTATTCACACTGTGAATTGATGCGAATGTTCGCAGTGACTCATCGTCCACTGTTCATTCATGGTTTGGAACTATTTGTATCCTTTGTACATTTTCTTTATTTCTTTCAGTTTTTTATTTCTTTTTCAGAAAAATCAAAAACCAAAAATATTTTATTTCTTTCTGTTTCATTTAAATCAAAAATCCAAAAATATTTTATTCCTTTTTCAGAAAAACAAAAATACAAAAATATTTTCTTTATTTTCATAATTTATTTCTATTATAAAATTATAAAATACCAAAAATATTAGCTAATTGAGCAGGTTTCAAGACAAACTTCTTGGTGATCTCAATTATGAATGATGGGGCAGGTAAACATTCCGAAACTTTGCACTAGTTAAGTGTCCCTGGAAGCATGTTGTTGCATGTCGACCAAAGCCTCAAAGACTTTCTATGTTGAAGCCTTAATGATTCGATAACACCAATCATTTCTTCCCAATAAGGTTGTTCATTCACATAAGTCCAGGGCTACCTGACTCTTCTCACATCGAGTTAAGAGTTACCTGCTTTGTCACTTTCGCATAAAAGAGGTACATTCTTTCTTTGGAACCACCTCATACCATTTCTCCATCAACTTTCGCATTCACAAATGTAACCCTTGAGACTCTCAGAAGTTACCACTGAGGTTTATGGTTACAACCAATTCTGTTTTTATGATCTTAAATTCGTTATAACCACGAATTGAGTGAAACCCAACATCCAACACATATATACAAATTTACGGTGAACAATATGTTGGATATAGTGTCTAAGTCCATAACTTTATTTGGTATGTACTTGACCCGACCCGGCATGGTCCATTTGGGTTGCATGGCATTGCAATACTTGGATAGACTAAATGAGAGAAAGGACACTTGTGATTATTAATATATTATAAGTTCTAATATATTAATAATAGTATTATTTAATTAGTATTGATCAAGTATTAATTTAGAATTAATTTGGTGATCAAAATGAGACTAATTAAATACATAGGGTTGATTATGACAATCATCTAATCTTTTATGGTGGATTCATGATCCATGGTTTATTGTGGTTTGGAGCTCCATGGATATGGGAGTTACAAACCCATGGATCATTAGAAATCAAGAGTCATGACAATTAAGGGCATTCATGTGTAAACCCTAATTGTGACAACACTATAAAAGGAACCCTATAGCTAGCAAAATCGGCCACTAGTTGAGTTCTAAGAGGGCATAACCGATTTTGAGTGTTAGTGAAATTCTCTCAAGTTATTCCAAGTCTTGTGGTGTTGTGTGAAGCATTTGAGGCACAACATTTGGGGTGCTAGGCTCACAAAGTCTTCAAGGAATCCAAGCAACAAGAAAGGTATGTACTTCTACTAGTTTTATATTACATATTCCCCATGCCATGCTAGTTAGGAAGTAAACCTTGAAAAATAAAATTTGCATGTATATTAGAGAAAACATAGATTCAAGGTTTATAGGGTTGCATGTACACCATAGGAGTGTTAGAATGCTCAAAACCCATCACAATATACATGCTCTAGATATTTCACCATGGAATTAACGAATGTCCACTTTCGTGGTCAGTACCAAGAAATCTCTTTTTCTTTTTGAGTGATCGTAATGAGACGTTCTAGCCCTAAGACATTTCTTCCCAATAGATCCAGTTTTATTTTTCGAGATTTCTATTCTTACCCTAGTCACTTAAAATAATTCCATAGCATACTTGTTTTTATGGCTACACCGGTCAGACAAGTACTTCATCCGAACGTTCGGACTTATATCAAGTTTCGTAGTTTGGTTGAAGATAAAAGCCACCCTTAAAGCCTAATACAAAGATGCCTTTCACTGTTTCTCAACAAACATGTGATCGTAATTCAACGGAAAACCACACAGACACTTTAGAGTCTCTCTTGACTCCGAAGGAAGAGATCACTGCCCGGGATCCACTACTTTGCGTCTTAATAAGACATCACTAAAATCCCATACAATTTTGATTTATTTCTTTATCTTTGGCACACTCTCGCACGAAGATCCTTGTGATTTTCCAAAGTCTGGTTCGTGACACTCATATTTTCTTCTAGTTTCGCAGACATGATGATGACTATTCACTGCGAAAGTTCATAAAAGAATCAACTGAGAAAGCGCGTTGCTGACACAACATTTTAAAAGATAATATTAAGCGCAAGAATTTAAAACGACGCTGATTTGACGCCGAATGACACATGTCACAACTGTCGGTCACGCCTTTTTAGGCGCTTTTTCAGTAACCGATGCAACCAATCGATGGTTTTCTCTCACCTACTACTCCGTATAAAAGGATTTCGCCGCTTCATTAATTAATTACTACTCTCAAAAAGCAAACAAATCCTCCGGCGATTATAGTCTCTACTGTTCATCGTCTTCTTCACCAAGCTTCAATGGCAGCTTCTTCAGAGACTCCTTCAGTTGCAGAAAATGTGGCCTAGTCCTCAATCCTCAACCTAAAAGCAAATCAAAACTTGATGCTCGATCTTGACTCAGCGAAATATGAAGGGTTTCTCCAACCAATCGTCGAGTGCCTGAGGTATTCTCCGCTCGTCATCGCGCTTACCAAGTCTGAAATCGTTCCTCTGGTGCATATATCCAAGGCCTACTCCACTTCTAGTTATTCAAAAGGGGAAGAACTGATCTCGTTTGAGATCTTCAACAAAAAGACCCAAATAACAAAATCAATATTCTGTCAACTTCTAGGGCTTCCACAGGGTCTTGACCTAATTGACCCTGAGAGCGTCTCCAACTCTGCAATCCTAGAGATATTCTACCAGATGGGATACAAGGAATCATTAGCAGCAGTTTCTAAGTTCAAGAAGCCTAACTTGCCGCTGATGTGGAACGGTTTCTTCACAATGCTCTTCAAAAGCTTCTCAGAAAGAGTTACTGGCTCGGACTGTGCGAGCAAGCTATTCATGACTATGATGTACGACATCTACTCCGGCATCAACTTGGATTACGGGTCTGTTATCTGGGCTCAGTTGGTTCAAAGCACTCTTTCTACCACACGACACAGTGAAATCTCTTGTGCTCGTTTCTGGACCATCATCATTCAAAGGGCGATTAACAAACTCAAAATTCCCGTCTTGGAAGGGTATTGTATGGCTTCAATCCATATTTTCCACACAACGAACATCATACTCGCTGATAACTCAAAGTTCAGCTTTATCGGTTCCATTCCTGAAGCAATGCTTCGTGATGTTCCAACATCGAGTGAGATATTGCGAGCCTATCGCAGTTTGCCCCTCTCAGGCTTTCGCCACTTGACAGATGAAATGTGAAAGGTCCTCAAAGAGGCGGACAAACCCAAGAAGGGAGGAAAGAAGAAGGGTACGAAAGTTGGTCCGTCTGAACCAGACCCATCTCCAAAGATGGGTGGGAAACGAAAACCTGAAGCCGAACCTTCCGCACCAGCTCAAACACCTAAAAGGAAGAGAGTCAAGAAAATGGCTCGTCGACCACGAACTCCGACACCAAGAGATCACGAGGATTCGCAATCACAAACGTTTTAGGATGTTCCAATTCAAACGGAAGTTGACAACGAAGAAGATGTTACATCTCAACCGAAGGTTTCATAGCATGCAACTACGAATCCTGAGGTAACCACTAAAATCCCAACTTTTGTTCCCATTAATGAAGAATTTCCCAAGATTTTTCTGCCCCTTCTCCAACTGCCACTATTCCCACTCCCATTACAATTGCCCCATGCCCAACGGTGTCATTAGGTGTTTCGCATGTCCAAACCCCATTCTATACTGATTCCACGCATCTAATGCGGGGGCAGGTGCTTCAGGTTTCATAGTCGGTCATTCCACTCCACCTATCTCTCATTTCCGCCAGGATGATCCAGATACGATCTATGGTGGTGATGACGACGACTTTGCAGGATTCACCTACAGTCCATTTAACATTCGGACTGAAAGTGATGATGAAGCCCCCGTCACAAAAGGGTAACTCAGGACTGTCAATGAGAAACTGGACTCGTTGCTTCAAGCTTCTAAGCATCATCCAGTGACAATTATTCACAAGCAACGATCAAGTCCTTCCTCGAGACCCTTACGAAAGAACACTCTGCTAACCTTGAAAAGACAAACAAAGCGGTAGATGCTTCTGCTTCAGTGTACAACAACACGGCCAAAAAAGTTGGTAAACTAATTATAGATGCTCGTCTGTTCATGGAGAAATTTCAAACCTCATTCGAGTCCAACACAGCGAAGGCTAATGAAGTTATTTATAGCCTTGGCTCAACACTAAAAACGGAGAAAGTGAAACTCGAAGAGGTTCGCACTGGTCTTCAAACAGACAATGTCGAGCTCAACTCCTCTACTTCATCGAAGATCACGAAACTTCAAGATGACTTGGCAACTGAGAGTAAGATAATGGATGCTCTTGCTGTAAATACTGAAAAAGTGAAAGTCTTAACAGTCGAGCTAGAGCATGTCGAGAAACAAATCAATGATCTGCTGTCCGAAAAGGCAGTTATGAAAAGTTGTGTAGCAGATGTGAATACACTACTTTCGGACATCATTGAGACTCGTAACTCGATGATCACAATAACAATCAAGAAGCATCTCTCCGGAAAGCTCAGACCAGTATTTGCAATGCTCAATAGATTGGAAGGTGTTCCGAAATCCAGCTCAATTCTGAAACAGGAGGGAAGAAGTGAAACAATCCAAGAAGGAAAACCCCAAACCTTCAGTCAAGCCCACTGTCAAGCCTAAAAGCGAAAATGAACCAAAAGGCAAAGAGAAGCTGATCAATGAAGAACCAATAATTGATAAGAGTGAAGATGAAGAGCCTGACGAACACGAACTAAAAAGAAGAAGATACCATGAAGCTCAGATAGATGAGCATCAAAGAATTGTTCGGGAGGCTGGAGAGAAGGAAAAGGTCGAATGTGAAGCTCAAGTCACTCTGGAAAGTCGAAAGCTTTTGTTTCCAGTGTGGACTTGTCACACCCCCGAACCAGACGGCGGAAACGTCCAAGGGCTCGTGTGACTTAAATTGAAATATCATCACAATGAATATACATGAAACATAACATAAACATCACCATGCATTAATACATTACAACTGACCTTGTTCACATCAAGTACATTGTTTACATTACAACATCACAGAACGTAAGCTGTTTAACGACTGACTTTGCACAAAAGAAATTTCAGAAACACGCTTGATGATTCTTCGTTCTAACGGTTACCTGAGAATACAAGTTATTTTGAAAACGGTCAACATATATAATGTTGGTGAGTTCATGATCATGTTTGATATAAAAATATTTTGTATTGTTATTTTGAAAACGGTCAACATATATAATGTTTGTAAAACCCAGAAAATCCGATATTTTCTGTAACAAAAACTGTTTACGAAAAAGATGTGATGATCCCATAAGTGTATATGTATGTGATTTCAAAACATGTAAAAGTGAATGCCTTTCATAATTGTTCCTTGTATTGTAGTTGTTGTATATAGAAGTGAATAATGTCGTTCCCCGGAAAACCCGATGTTTTCCAATTCAATTAGCATGATAGTTTTGTATTATTGTATGAATCACTTTGCATCGTCACAGTGTATGAATATGATTTCCCATGAATACTTAGATGGTAATGGATCTCTATGTGAGTCATTATAACCATGCATAATAATGACTAATTCGCATGTCTTGGCATTTTTCCAAACGCTGGTTTTGATCAAGATTTTGTCACCCTAGACTGGCCGAGTCTAACTGTAGCGAACAGCTCAGGTGTGGGGGAGTCACCCCCGTATAAATCTATACACAAACTCTCGCTCTCCCTCCAGGAGACTCTGATTATAACTACAGACTACGACCGACACTTATTGGTGCCACCCGTTATTTCTCACTAAATCCAAATGAAATTGAATAACATTGTTTTACAACCCGATTTATGTTTACGTGAATATAAGGTAAGCCTAACAGACACGAAAGAGGACAACGGAGGCCCACTAACTTTGTATGTTATTGCAGGCTGTCGAGTATGCTACGGATACGTTATAGCCCATTAAGCATATGATGAATGTTTAGGACCATATTAGCAATGCAAATGGGCCACTAAGGCCCAATAGCATGTCGAAGCTAATAAAGGCCCGTCGGGCATGTAATTGGGTCACCAAGGCCCAATATACATGTTTTGTTTATATCGGGCCCAATAATCGATATTGGACCCAATCCTTGAATGATTTATCTGTTTTGTCGTTAAATTGTAGTATAGGATTTAGAATACACTTAGTGTTTACTTTCAATGTTAAATACTCAATGTTGGTTTGTAACGATATTCTTAGTTTTTATAAAAATACCATTTTTAAACCTTCATGTCGTAAAAATTTATATCTTTGGTCCAATTGTTTAGAAATTTACATATTTGGCCCAAAATGTTTATTTGACCATTTCAATCCCTTTTTCATACAAAATTTACCTTTTCAGCCCTTAATGGTGCAAAATGATACTTTTAGTCCTTTTTGATGAAAAATGACATTTTAGTCCATTTGATTACTTAACTTGGCATTTTCGGCCCAAATAAAATCTTAAATTATAATTTCAGCCCAAAATACAACTTTTGACATTTTCAGCCCTTATTTGTTCAAAATTTGTGTTTATGACTAGTTTGTGGTAAAAATAACATTTTAAACCCATTTTTGTCAAAAATATCATTTTTGGCTTGATTTTTGTGAAAACACACATTTTTCTGGTTTTTGGCTTTTCTGACCTAGTTGTTGAAAATTTTGTAGAAAAATCATAGTAAGTCGAAATTTGGATCCGTAAATTCTGGAAGTTTGTAAATTTTGTCTACTTTGTTCACAATTTTTCTCATAATTTTTAATGGCCTCTAACAAGTGTGAAATTGCTCGCCTTCATAGACTGATCCGAAATTATTTCAAATCTGATAGGCAGTTTTGTAAAATTCGCCAAAAATTGTAGAAAAATCGTATGAAAACGTGAGAGTATTCATTTGAAAGGTATAAACCTGAACCTTTTTGATGTAAAACAGTTTTGAAAAATATTATCATTTAGGTGGTCAAAACAGTTCGAGATTGGACCAAAACTTTTCTGTGAAGGACTAATTTTTGAGTTTAGTTTATAGATCTTTGAACACAACACTCATTTTTACTATTTTGAGTGTATAAATCCCATATCTACTAGTTTACGTGTATTATATGTGATAACACATACTTTTCTCAAGGTTTTCATGTAGATCCAAGTTATAAACTTAATATTCTTAACTTATTTTTAGATTTATGAAGTAAATAGCACATAATCACCAAATAAGTCATGAAAAACACACATATTCATGCATATACACATAGATCTACATAAAGCAACTTGTATTCTCCCTCCAAAAACAAGTAAAAACCGAAAACAAGGGGGTATGAACTCACCTTTGCTTGTTGTTCTCGGTTTTTGAAGAAGAATGGAAGAAGATGGTGTTGTTTTTTTGGTTCTAGCAAGCTCCTTGAGTGGATTTCGAACTTAGATGGGTTCTAGGGAGCATGATCACGAAATTAAGGTGGTAAGAAGAATGAATGAGTTCAAAAAGAAAGTATGTTACTTAGATTTGTAAGATCTTACCACTAGAGTGTAACTTTAAGTGATTTTTGGTTGAAACCTCCTTGAAATGCTTCTAAGTCTCGAAATTTCTTGATGAAAGAGGAGAGGTGTTCTTGAATGTATACTTAGAAGGAGTTTGATAAAATGTGTGTGTGTGTGTTGATTCTCGGCCCAAGATAAGAAGAGAGGGGAGAGAAGCTTGAAATGATGGGTGCATGGAAACATGAGAGTTTATGGATGTATGTTGTGTATTTTGCATGTAGGACTAATGGTTATTAGTGAGGTGGCACCTCACTAATCACTCTTGCATTATACATTTTTTTACTCATTGGGCCGAGAATGGGCCTAGAGATATGAAGAGAATGATGTTGGGCTTAACCTCTTAGCTTTGATCGAATTTCTTAGGCCCATAATTACTTTTCGGCCCATTGGGCTTCTTTGGATGGTTCACGGCCCAATTAGCATGAGAGAATGGGTTTTATGGCCCATTAAAGCTAATTAGGTTAGTTATGGCCCAATAAGGCTTATTGGAGTAGTTTATTCCATTTTAGGCCCAATATGGCCCAAAATGTTAAACCTCATGAAGGTGGGTTAAATTGGAGCCCATTTAAGGGTTCCAAGTCCAAAATAGTCAAATTGGAAGCTTATTGGCCCATTAGGCCCAATAAGTAAATCCTAGTCCATAACAGAGTTAAACCAGGATTTTTAGGGTTTCCAATCTTTCGTTGACCATTTGCAGTGTTTGTATAGAGTTTTTGATGTAATTTTGTTGTCATTGAATAAATATCATGCATGCTTCCAGATTTTGTTTACAATTTTGTCCCTAATAATGATTACAAAAGCATAGAATTTTTTGGTTGTGACAGGACTCTGAAGCAAATTCTGAGTGAAGCTGTGGATACGCCGAGTCAGTATTGGTTGGAACCAGTTGTGTCATTCGATCTTCAGAATACACAAGATTCGCAGCTGGACCTTCCGATCACACTGAAACCCTTCAGGTTTCCCAGTTTTGTGAAAGTTGCGAATGTCCCAGCAACAGACAGCGGTGCAGACCACTTGCTTTTCTCGTTCTACCTTAATCATATGAAGCCGTAGTATGAGACATGGCATGCAAGCAAAATTACAGCTGTAAAGGTCACCGGTCCAATCACAACCGATAGCTTCCCACATGCAAAATTCAAGGTTGCTAGAGGTTCAAAGAGTCAGTTGCATGAGTTTACCCTTGTCGATCTACCATGTCTGAACCCATATGATTGGATCATGCTCTACAACTTCTTGCTGAGGGGTGAACAGAAATATGAGCCCGTTGTTACTCACCTCAAGCAAATGTTAATATCTTACATTCAAGAGGTTAGTCAGATGGATGTTGAGATTGTTGTAGTGCTGCTAAGGAAGCCAAGTGTACTCCCCAAAGATAACCCTGATGGTTTTGACAAAATGAAGCTTGGGAAGATACAAAAGGACGGGTGGTGTGTAGCCTTTCAAATGAAGGAGCGAACTGATGCAGACTTTCACAAAGTTTGTTTCTTTCTTGACGACAAACATTTATTCACCACTTCGTGCCTGGAGTATATCATGGACTTCGTCAACAAGCACAAGGGTAACAGCAAAGGTGACAAGAAGTGTTTTTCGGATATGATTCAATGGTATATCCAAGTTCGCAAGGTTCTGCTAAGCGTGATTCCAAAAGTATTTGAAGTGCATAAGCGAACTCAGCAGTTAAGGACTCTCGCCTCAATCGCCGCAAAGGGGGAGATTGTTGGGTATTTAATGTTGCGTCTTTTGGGCCTTTTACTTAGTCTTTTTGTGTATCCGGGTTGGGCATGTCCACCCGTGATTAATGATTAGGGTTTTACTATTTAAGGTGCATGCATGTATCGTGTATTCGCTAATCGTGTCATTGTAAACCCTACACACCTCTACAGTAGCAGTTCTTTATCGAGCTCTTCTGAGGCTCTGACTTATAATCATTCGACACATTCTTGATTCATTTTTTGTGTTTGATTGTTATTATCTGTTTGAATCTATTCGATTTTTAGAGTTTTTATCTCACCAAAGGTGTCTAAGGTCTTAACTAAATTGGTATAATCTTATGAATAAAATCAAAGTCCTTTTTGGGTTGCCCTAATAACCAGAAATAGTTAGGAATGATATTATGAGAGAGAGGAAATGATTTATCAATTTATTATATGATTAATAAATTAATTAGAAATTGATTATAATTAACTTAGAATTAATCATAATTAATTATAAATTAATTTTGGATTAATTAAAGGTACAAGGATTGAATTGCAATGAATCAATAGTTGAGCAAATGCGGGATTCTAGAACCCTCCTTAGGTGGACGGTTTTTAGGGAGCTTAAGAAGGGTTTTGGAAGCCTTCTTTAGCTAATAGGGATATCTAATTAAATCTGAATATTATAATATTCAAATTAAAGTTTATCATAGTATCCTAGTAGTTATAAATAGAACCCTATAGCTAGGATTTTCGACCACTTGATCCATTGTGAAGCAAGAGCCGAAAATTCCCTCTCCCTCCTCTCTCCTCAAGTTCATTATAGAGTTTATTGGGTTTAGGTGTGAGCCATTAAAGACAACCATATTTTTGGTGCTAGCTTTCTGAAGCAGATATAAGGATTCAAGAGTGTTACATACAATTATAACACTAAAGGTATGTATTCCAATCTATTGATTTTGAATATGATAGGGTTTATGATTGTTTCACTAGTATGTTGTTATAATGAGAAAAGACATAGATCTCTAAGTTGCATGTACCCATAATTACATTTTATGATATTTCGGTTGTGCAAGTAAGTTTAATGCAACCTAGAAATTCCATTAAATAATCGGTGAAACCAAACCTGTGATCAACGTTGTCCGTCCGATCAGCATCAACAACAACCAGCCATCATCGGCTTCTCTCCGGCAGCCTTACGGCTGGCCGCTGCCTCCTTGGGGGTATGGTTGGCTGATGAATCTTTGGTATCCCCCTCGCAGCTCCAACAGCTCGTAACAACAGCGACAACAGCAACATCTACAATAGTCGGACCTCCTCGACAGTGCTCCATCGACGACCGTCTTCTTGCCACCATTGCTTGTTGCTCACTTCCCTGTTGACACCACTGCTCCTTATCAACTGGGTTTCACAACCCCTTGGAAATGGTTCCCACCCGCCTTACAAGATCAAGCAACCAATTTGACTCAACTTTTTAACATCGTGTCGGTTTCCGAGCCGCTCGACAACGCATGGTATATGGACACGGGCCCACTTCTTTCCTTGCATCGGGCTCATGTATTATCAAATCTCTTAGGAATACGATCAATTTTAATACGGTTCTTGTTGGCAATGGTTCTAAAATACTCGTTACCCACACCGGTCGTACGACCCTTTATTCTCACCATCGACCCTTACACCTGCACAATGTTCTTGTTGCTCCTAACATTATTAAAAATATTATATTTGTTCATAAATTCACCACCTAACAATAATTTTTCTATTGAATTTGATCCAACGTTGTTTTTCTGTGAAGGATCGCATAAAAAAACAAATTCTTCTTAGGTCGGATAGCTCTTGTGACGTGTACCCGGGGTCATCCAAGTCTTTTTCTCTTGTCGCTCTTATTTCATGCATTCCGTATTTGTGGCATCAACGTCTTGTTCATCCGAGTTCTTGTGGCATCAAATAGGAAAAATATTTTTTGATGTATATTATTTTCCTTTCTAATATACACCCATCAAATAGGAAAATATATATCGCCGATTATTGTTGAGAATTTAAGGTTCTCTACGACTAATTATCTGCCATTGAATAGCCTGATGAAGATGTTGAGATTCATAATTTTTCCTATATGGTACCCCACCCTATTTTGAGACTTCCTCCACCGCTTATAGAGCGATCAAACCTTGTCATGAGTTCCGATAGTTTTAATGACCGTGGTCTCTCAATCGACAATTTTTGTGACGACCACCATCGTCTGATTTGCCACTAAATCTAAAAGATCGATTGGTTGTACTTAAAGACACACTCTCCACAATTGTTCAAGATCTTTGGGTCGTTAAAGGTTGTACTACTAGTTCTTTGGCAGTTACTGAGACACGTATGGAAAACATCGTTCATGGGTTTGTAGTAAGTTGAAATACTTCAACAGTTTTAAAACCAAACTTTGAGTTGTCTGAATGTAACCTCAGGTCGTTATAATATACTATAGATTACCAGACAAAAGCAAATATCGAGCTGACATTTTGTGAAACTAAAGTGGATCGAGCCATCGAGGCTGAAGGTTCATCTTAGTAGGGGATGGCATTAGAAGATTGCGGCATCTTTGTGTTCATGTATCTCGAATACTTAACTTCTGGTTATCCTTTAGTTGAGGGCCTAGTAGTAGAGGGCACACATAAGTCTGTATGTATGGCCTTTCTTGAGCATATGGGTAATTTTTTTAGGATCCTTGATGCCCAAGACGGTGTTTAAAGTGTACAAACTAATATTATTTTGAGTATTTGGTACAGGATAAAACAACAAAAATTGAAAATTTATGTAAGGACACCCATACCACGAAATCAAAGAAAAAATTAGTCATACGGAAAACTAGTTAGCCAAATCCGCATGGCATGCTAATCTTAAAACCTCTATTTTCCATGACATTTAAGAC
Source organism: Lactuca virosa (assembly GCF_052849685.1). Classification (NCBI taxonomy): domain Eukaryota; kingdom Viridiplantae; phylum Streptophyta; class Magnoliopsida; order Asterales; family Asteraceae; genus Lactuca; species Lactuca virosa. The sequence continues at coordinate 131,423,673 of NC_136429.1, forward strand.
ATTTTGGACAGTCAAGTCTTGATTGTCGGGAAAAAGCAAAATTCTCATACTAGTACCCATAATTCCATAGGAAAAAAGGAGATGGCTAGTAATAGTTCTTATTAATCAGTATTTAGCAACGCTTGTATTTCCTTGTTTCAATTTAAGTATTGTGCATCGCAATATATGTTTGGAAAAGAATTTCATCTTAATTATATCATAATTTCGAAAGTAATAGTAGTTCAAAACCACTTCCCTAATTTTTGAAAACCGTAATATAATTTCAAAATGCATGCTTTTGGAACTCCTACATCTGCTTCCCGAACTACTTTACAGATAAAATGCTTTGAAATTTTCAAAATGTAATATTTTCTTAAATCAAAATTTTGATATTTTTGAAAAAGTATGTATGAAACTCATTTAATTTTAGTGTTCATTAAGGTGCCAATAGATTTATAAATAAGGAATATTCACTAACCATATCTAAATAGATGTTGTGAATCCCTGACGGCGAACTTCTCACCTGCGGTATCTCTGGGTGGGGGTGGGGGTTGTTTGACTGTGACATTATCCTTTTTTCATTGGGAACTGATTACAGGCGTGTTCGGCACGAAGCGTTTGAGAGCTTCTAGCTTCTAGCGTTTGACAAAACGTTCCGTTTTGAACAGAAAGTCTCGTTCGGCACTACAAGCTTCTAGCGTTTAGTTTAAACAAAACGCTCCAAATCCAAATGCTACTTCATGTAGCGTTTAACAAAACGCTACAAGCTACAAGTTACCCGCTATCCGCTACAAGTCACCCGCTATCAGCTAATTTTGTCGAACACGCCCTACATACTGTAATTTCTTAATCAATGGTGCTACACAAAGATTATCAATATAATATTAGAGATAATAAGTGTAACCTTAATCACAAATTGGTTGAAAATGTATATGTAACTTATTACATCACAAATTTTCCAATAGATATGGAGGCTAGAAGGTTATGGAAATTGTTTGATTTCTTTGGGAGATTGGTAAATGTGCATATTGCAAAAAAAAATGTCTAAATTGGGGAAGATTTATCTTCTTGTCACAAAGATTGATCTCCACAATGATTTTGGATTTTGAATGAAAGTCTTCACTTTTGGAATCAAATCAATTGGATAATCTTTTTTTTGTGAACATGATGTTGTAAAACAACCTTTTTTGAAATAAATTTTTGTTTCCCAATTCATTTTGATTTCACACATTTCTTGTAATAGGATTTTTAACCAAATTGTGCTTTTGTTTTCTCAAACATTTATGAGTCGTAATTTTGATTAGAAAATTTTAATGGATTGTTAGACTTTGATTTATTCAAATGAGCCTTTGAACATGAACATGAGCAAACAAAATTTTGTGATTTATCAACATGATTATCATCGGAATTCGCTAAAGTTTCATAGCATTTCCAATAATTCCTTCTATCATATAAATTCTTCTTATATATGATGGGTTTTATTTGTTACAAAAAATCTATTTATGGCGGAAAAACATAAACCCTAAGTTCACATGCACCCTAAAGGATCTATGCTCTCACTATGATCTGCAAACAACTATTGAATATCAACAACCCTAAAACTACATTGCTATTTTCGAAATTACTAAAGGGTTATTAAAAAAATGCATACCTTAGTTTATTATAGCAAATAAACTAGTAATCCTTCCTTGTTGGTATTTAGAAAGCAAGCACTAGAAGTCTTGTGCCTCTAATGGCTCACACCCAAACCCTAGAAAGTTGGAGGCTTAAGAGGAGAGAGGGGGAGGAAGGAAATTTTTGAATTCTCTCTTTGGAATGAAGTGATTTCGAAAATCATAACCCAAGGGGGTTTATATAGGTGATAAGGAGGCTAATGATAAGGCATGTTCCTTTTAGATAACCCTAATCCTTTTGATTTCCCCTTAAGGCATCCAAGTTTCCTTAGAGCCCAAGAAAAGCTCTAGAAAGCCTCTAGAACTCCTCTAGAATTGTCCCCCTATGGGAGGTTCTAGAATTGGTCAATGTTCAACTTTTGAACATTGTCACCTTTAGTCCTTCCACTTTTAATTAATCCTAAAATTAGTTCCAATTAATTTCTGATTAATTTTAAATTAAACAATACTATTTCTAATTAATATATTATTCTCATAATATATTAATAAATAATTTATTAAATTTCTAATTAATTTATTAAACATATAATAAATTAATAAATCAGTCGCTCTCTCGCCAAAAAGCATTCCAGTCAATTACTAGGTTTGAGGGCAACCCAAAAGGACGTTGCTAATAATTCAACATTATACTAATTTAGTTATTGGCTTAGACACCCAATCCAACAGTCTCCCACTTGGATAAGTCTAAAACTAAATTACAGGTATAACTTCTAAACTAGACAGCAAAGGGTGCTTCCAAAGAAACTGTCATATAGATAAGTAATCAAATATTCCTTCATTCTACAAGATATCATATAGATATGAGACATGGATTAGAATCAATATCATTGTCCAAAATTATGTTTCCCGATTTCTTGATTTGTGATGACGTCATAAGACTTTTAATTGAACACATCAATTTAGTCATGGTTGGGCCTAACACTATAAGTTAACACCAAATCACCGAGGGGCCCAAAGATATTGCTTTTCCCGTCAGGGAAAAAGTAACAAATAAACTTTGACTCATATGCTTGTATATTTTACACACCAAATCGCACATGACACGACCTTTTATAACATCAAGTTACTGATGCATTTTCACAATACCAATGTACAACTGACTTCTAAATTGAAACTCATATATCTCCATTTCAAGAATATAAGATATTATTGTCGCAGAATTACTCGTGATATAATCGATGAAGTAATGCTCTGAGTGTGGGTTTATCCAATACTCAAATATCCATTTTCTAAGTACTCATCAAAGTTGTAGCAACACAATTGCTATGTCTAAACTCCTTAGACAAGCTACAATCCAATTCATAACAGTCTTCATTCACTATTTACTTTCTAAAGTATGAGCAACTATGGAGTTTCGAATAATCAAATTATTCAGGAAGTAAAACATGCAAAATGAAACACGATAATAAACTAATTAACTATGGTATCAAAATCTATTAAATAAAAATGATCTCTATTATTTAATCACCATAATAATTATGACTTTATTCATTGTATAGTGTTTCGAGTAATCAACTAATGACTTGAATTAAACATCAGTCATGTCATGTTATGAACATGCATACCATGCCTCTTTATGGTCCTTCCTTTGTGAACAGATCAACTGGACATTATTCCAATGATGCTCATTTTACAATTCCAAATTCTTATCACTATCCAAGATGTGATGAAATTCCAACTTAACATGCATTAATTTCCTGTGATATCAAGATTCTAAAGTCTCAAAGACTGGTCCTTTGATATTACAGAATGTCTCATTGGAACTTTGTTACTAGAAACAATTCCATGGTAGTTTCTAATTTAAGGTACACTCCTTGAAAGCTTCTCTTTGCATTAAAGTTTCCACCTCACATGTAGACTTTTCAACTATCTCCCATTATGAAACATTTCCATATGACCATATGACCATCAATTCTAATTACAAACCATCTCAATCCAGAATTGTGTCACTATGGTCCATCCAAATTAATATCATACTTCTAACTATTCACAAGCAACCAGTACTTTGGTATAACCTTAGAATGTTCTTAACAGTTGTTTAACAACTTCAGTCATAAAATTCTAGTCATTTTTCTTACAATGCTCTAAGCATTGGAAAAATCAGAATAAGTGAATATTATACCATATGTAATAGATCCTATATTCGAAGCATATGAGACTCGATTCATTATGTCTCACATAAGGATTTGATATTTGTTCAGTCTCTTGCTATAAAAGTTTCATATATTGAATTTCCTACGTTGAACCATTTCAACATGATATTCATATATTTCTATGACTAAGTTCTATTAAACTATACAATCTAAGCATTTAGATTCGAAAAGAAGTACGAGTGCCCTCTCCCTTAAGTCTACTTTAGCGAAACAATTCCCAAATTGTGCAATTTGCAATTTGGAAAGTTTGTTCCCTATGAATAGTATTGTCAATATACAATACTAGCATAACAATTATGCTCCCACTAGCTTTGACATGTACCCAGAAATCAATTGGACTTCTAGAAATCAATACTCTTGACTTTCTTACTGAAGTATAGATTTTTGTTACGCGATGCTTTGATAAGTCTCCAACTAGACTTCTTAAGCTTATACACCTTCATTGGACATCATATGTGTGTGTTTAAACCCTTTCAGAACTCATAGATATATGTTTCTAAATTTCAAACAATTCCTTTCCATTCCTTACAATTCAAAATATGAAGAGGGATGCCGTAATCATATTGTGAATTTAAGAATGCAAATAACACAACCAATATCCATATTGATCTTTATCAGATCTTTAAAATCTACCAGTGAAAATATTTCCTCATAATCATTCTCATGAATTAAAGTGAAACCTTTGCCACCTACAATTATAGTTTATATATTCCTATCCATGTGAATCTGTCATTTACAACCTACAATCATAAGACAAGGTTTAAGGCAAAACCAAATTCAAATTTAGTTTTCCTTCATGGTCTGAACTTCACTATTCTAAATTTCTTGCCCTATGGCGGCACAAGGGCCTACCAGTACTTCCATGTCGTTAGCAGCTCACCCATATTGATTAATGCACTTTCATTGACCCACACGATTTTCTTTTGTAGTTAAATGAAAAACATAGAACTCATAAGCATTGCCAACTCAACTAGCGGTGCATAGAAATAAGAATGTGTCAACCAAACATGATCAGTTATCAAGCTCGGGCCACGTGCTAGTGATAACTAAAAGGTTTGTTGTCTATTGACTCTTAAAACTCTCAAGATCAATACGAATCCCACTGACTTCTTGACATATGAGTTTTCTCTCAAGAAACATTCCTTGACGAGCTAAAACAAATATTCAAAAGTTTGTGTGGATTTTCGGCAAGCAAACACTTCATAGAATAGGTCTCAGTTTATCTTTGTTTCTCAATTAATGAAAACATCACAACTCCATGTGCTAGAGTAAGAAAACATTCTTAACTCCACATATTTCAAGGTGTTTTCAATCTTCTTAGTTTGAAAAGGAGTTTCAAGATATGATTCATAGTTACTATAGTATGGCTCTAAAACTAGATTTGGAATGAAGTATGACTCATCTATGATCGAACTATTTCCAAAAATATATGATTCTCTTCTTAGTCATACAATTGCACTAAGATGTTCTTCTAGGATTAATTGTGATATAAATCCACACTCACTAAGATGATCATAAAACATGATACTAAAGCATTTTCCTTTCTTCTCAGATTGAAGAATCTTTTATATTTATGCCTAATAGATTCTTCTTATTCGTTTTGCTACACTTCGAATCTTTTCAAAGTATCTGAATTATTCTTAATCTTATAAACATAACCATATTTACTGAAACATCAAAAAATCATGACGAATAGAGTTATCGTCCTTTGTGGTGGATCATAATAGTCCATATCAACATCTACTAGATCCATTAGTCATTCACTTGACTCACATAAACATGTGATCAATGAATTAGTTATAATTTTCCAATTAACAAGATTCTCATATACTATACAATGCGAATTCTACAATACCAAGTATCTGTCCAGTTGATGATGAGATTTCTTTTCACTTGGTCAATTATGACAATACCACATGCGATATAATAAGAATCAAATCCACAATTAATATTGGTAATATTAGAAACGTAACCAACACTTTCATAAATTCCATTTAAAGGACATATAAATAAGGCAACTAGATAAACCAAAATTTCACTTTTATTGAAAATAAACGAAAAATTGGAACTTATCCTTACAACGCATAAAATGAAAAACTATGTTTCTATGAATTTCCTAAGAGAATATCAATCTATTAAATTATACTAACTCCTTAGTAGTAGCTCCAAATTCCGATCATCGAACCATGTGACCGAAGTCCATTTCCCACGATCAGATTCAGCTCACTCTGCTTAAGCTTCCTTATTTCTCTTAGATCCTCCAATAACATCAAATATGATCATCACATAATGTATTAAGAGTCTATGAATAGGAACTTGTAAAAATAATGGATTTAGATAATGGATATACCTGAAGTAGAGTCATTCGAATTGACTTTACCATCTCTGAGATCTTTTAGGTAATTTGGGCAGTTTCACAACCAATGTCACCTCAATTGGCAGTAAAAACAAATGGACTCTTTGGATTTAATATATGGGATGATCTCATAACGATCCTTTCTCTTTACCATATGATCAAACCGTTTGACCTTGGTTAATCCCTTTCCATTGGGAAGAGAAATTTTTTCTGAACCACTAATGTCACCATCACCAATGTCCATGGAAACCTTGCAATTAGACCTTATAAGCAACTCTGCTTCAGATGTGGTCTTCAACATTTCTGCTTTAGCAACTATCAAAATTTTGGTCAGATCAATTAACATCGAGATTCCTCATATGGAAGTTTTCAACAAACTGACCATATAACTTAGGAAGCAAGAGTAGAACCAAATCAACAGCTTGGTCCCTTGGGAAAATGACATTGATTCTATCCAACTTGTCAATGTACGATTTCATTTGTAGAACATGTGCACACACAAAATTTTCATCTTGATGTCTACATTCCAATAGGGCTTGAGTTGTTTCATATCTTTCAACTTGATGAAAACATGACGTTGGGAGAGTCATTGGAGGAGGAGATGGAAGAGTTGAAGAAGCATGATGTCCACCAATTCCTGAAGAATGGAAAACATTTTTACCTTGACCGGAATGTGAAAAATCATCTTTAGAACAAAGAGGAAAACCATTTTCAAAAGAACGAGGAAGACCATTTCTATCTTCATAATACATCTAAAATTAGGAGAAAAGAGAATTTGAGTTAGTTGATTTTAATCCTTAATTATTAACCCAAAATTTAAATTTAGGCTAGGATCCATATTTTTCGATTCGAAGTTTGAAGAGGGATGTCGTAATCAAATTCGAATCTATTTTAGGTAGGTAAAGCTTTTACCAATTCCAATCTTATGAAATTCCTAGATCTTTTGATCAATGACATGTTTAATCTCATATTATGCTCTCACTTTTGTGACTGGGATGCTGAGGATCACAAACGAGATGTGAATAACCATGCAAATCCACTTGACAACCTCGTTGTCCTTTATCATCTCTCGTTGATGTGTCGGTTAACCACAAACGCTCCATCAACGATGATAATTTTCAAGATGCCCATTATATCTCTTTACAGTCCCTATTAGTGTGTCGGTTAACCACACACGCTCCACTAACGACATATAAAGCATGATGTGTGTTTTCATGGATTAGCATATTTTTCACATTTTTCCTAAAGTAACTAGAGTGGGATTTTATAAAGATAGTTTAGTTACTCTATATCATTATACTTATTGATGAGATTATATCCTATCAAATTCGTTCGGCTAACGACCCTCATCCATATAAGAGAGTGGTGGGTAAGAGTGGATACCCAATGACAGTCATTTTATAGATAGTTTCCTTAAAGTCCCCTTATAGTATGACCTCGTGAATGAGGTGTACTAGCGATTTGACTGACTTGTCTTATACATATAATATATTGATCTTTTCATTTTATATAGTATAATGTGTATTTTAAAACTTTTTTAAATTACTAGGTTTAAGTTTAAATTTTTGAAATTAATAATAATTAATTTAATTTAAAAATAAACCAATTTTGATTTAATCTTTATCTTTTAATTAAACAATTAATTAAATTAATTAAATCATTATGGATTAAATAATTATTTACAATTAACCAATTAATAAAATAATTCAAATTTAATCCTAATCCCAAGCCTTTTATATTTCGAAAACAAGTTACGGTTTATCAGGTTTTAATTGTTCAAATTTTAAAACTTTTAAAATAATAAATAAGGAAACAAGGTAAACCCCAAAAGGGAGAATCAATTTTCGAAAATTAGGCAAAGGGGGTTAGGATTTCTAAAATCTAGGGGTGATCATGGGTCGGTTTGGGTTGGTTTTGACCCAAAACCGAACACAACCCGCTATAATTGGATTTTAAATAATACAAACCGAACCCACTACCCAAACCGATCGATTCGGTTTGTCGGTTTCTAGTTTTTATCGGTATGGTTCCGGGTTTAAACCCAAACCCAAACCCCATCCAAACTTAAGTTTCTAAGCCTTGAGAAATCAATATATAGAGGATTAGGATGATGGATATTTTTTTTTACAAACCGATGTGGGATGAGAGTTTAAGTAACTGAAAGAGATAGGGGATTTAAGTCAATGAAGAGTGTATATGTTTCTATCCAGCAGCTGATGTGGGACAATTAGTTTGGTTCCTATCAAATAAAAAATTCGAGATAATGATGCGTTAAGTAAGAATCAAACTTTAGAACTCCAGTTTGTAGGGGCAGCGCCTTCCCAAACCAACTAAATGGCTATTTGTGTCTTTTGTTACTCAAACTGATATATATTATATGTATAAAAATATGTTAATTTTAAAGAATTAATACAATCGGTTCAGTTTCGGCTTATTTCGGTTTTACCATTTCCAAAACCGAACCCAAACCGAAATTTTTGGTTTTTGGAAAACTAAAACCCAACCCGTCAGTTTTTGTTTCGGTTTCGGTTTCGTCGGTTATTGTCAACTTTTCGGTTTCCAGGTTCGGTTTTGCTCACCTCTGCTAAAATCCTTGCAAATTATGAAAATATAGGGTGGAGGCTAGGCTTTCAAGAACCCTAGGGATTTTGAAAATTGCCTCCTTAGGGTTTAGTTTCTATAAACCTTAATTTTGATCTATTCAAATTTGTGCAAGATCAATGAGAACAATGTATCTGATACCACTGATGGGTTTTATATGTTACAAAAAAATCTATTTTTGGCGGAAAAACATAAACCCTAAGTTACATGCACCCTAAAGGATCTATGTTCTCACTATGATTTGCAAATAACTATTGAATATCAAGAACCCTAAAAGTACATTGCTATTTTTGAAATTACTAAATGGTTATTAGAAAAATACATACCTTAGTTTATTATAGCAAATAAACTAGTAATCCTTCCTTGTTGGTCTTTATAAAGCAAGCACTAGAAGTCTTGTGCCTCTAATGGCTCACACCCAAACCCTAGCAAGTTGGAGGCTTAAGAAGAGAGAGGAGGAGGAAGGAAATTTTCGAATTCTCTCTTTAGAATGAATTGATTTCGAAAATCATAACCCAATGGGGTTTATATAGGTGATAGGGAGACTAAGGATAAGGCATGTTCCTTTTAGATAACCTTAATCTTTTTGCTTTCCCCCCTAAGGCATCCAAATTTCCTTAGAGCCTAAGAAAAGCTTTAGAAAGCCTCTAGAACTCCTCTAGAACCCCCCCCCCCCCCTATGGGAGGTTCTAGAATTGATCATTGTTCAACTTTTGAACTCCTTTCTCTCCAAAAGCATTCCATTCAATTACTAAGTTTGGGTCAACATGGACTGTTGACTCGAGTGTTGACTTCTGTTGACTTTAGGGCTTGGTTAGGACATGAATTATGGAGACCATGGAAGGGTAAAATGGTCTTTTACCCATTCCAAGAGTTCGAGAGAGGGGTTAGCTTAATTTATTTAGAGTTGTGGTTATAAGTGTTAATTAGAGATGATTATGACATGTAGGCGGGGATTAGACCGTTGGAGGGGTACAAGGCTTACTTGCTTACTTACGAGGTGAGTCTTCTCACTATACTTACCTGAGTGGTAATACTGTGTGACCGGAGGGTCTTATTTGAGTTATCGACCGGAGGGTCCTATGTGCTTATATTGAGTTATGTGATATTATGCATTTTGTCTTTGTGATATATATGCTATATTATTATGTGCTTTACTGAGTTAGAACCGGAGGGTCCAAACCGAGTTGTGAGACCGGAGGGTCTTCACTGAGATACAGGACTGGATGGTCCAACCCGAGCTGTGAGACCGGAGGGTCTTCACTGAGACACATGACCGGAGGGTCCACGCCGAGCCGTGAGACCGGAGGGTCCACACCGAGCCGTGAGACCGGAGGGTCCACACCGAGCCGTGAGACCGGAGGGTCCCCACCGAGACGCATGACCGGAGGATCCATGTCGAGCTATAGCCATGAGAGGCTTATTATTTGTGTATTTGGTATTTTGAGGAACTCACTAAGCTTCGTGCTTACCGTGTTGTGTGTTATGTGTTTCAAGTACTTCTCAGGATCGCGGGAAGGCGCCGACTTGATTGTACACACATGTTTGAGACTATGTCGAGGATTCTGGGATATTATCAGTTGTTTTGTTAAATCGTGTTTTTAACACTTGATACATTGTGATTTTGAGAAAATGTGATACTGTTTTTATGTTATTTAAAAATAAAAATTTTGTTTGAAAATTTAGAGTGTTACATAATGGTAGCCCTACTGTAGACTTTAATCTCCAAAGAGGTATTCGACATGATAACCCATTATATCTCCTTTCTTTTTATTATAGCTATGGAATGGTTACATGCTGTTATGGAAGACATAGTCGTGCATGGGTTTTTTCGTGGTGCCTTAGTTGGAGAAGATGGGTTGGTTTTGTCTCATCTTTTTTTTTATACAAATGATGCTCTTTTTTGGGAGAGTGGGATAAGTAAAATATCACTAACTTGGTTACAATTCGAAGCTGCTTTATCTAGTTCATGGTTTATAGATTAACTTACATAAGTCTAATCGTTTTAGGATTGAAGTGGCTATGGATGAAGTTGAAAACCTTGCGATTAGTACTGGTTGCTCTGTACAAAATGCCATTTTTGTACCTCGGGTTGCCTATAGGTTCAAAAAATGGGGAGGGTGGAGGGATGGAAAATTGTGGTTGACAATTTTTAAAAAATACTTGCAAATTGGAAAATTAAACTGCTTTGTATTGGCGGCCTGTTGACATTGATTAAATCAACGCTTGGGAGTTTGAATATTTACTTTATGTTGTTGTTTAAAGTTCCAAATACTGTGTGTAATATCTTGGAAATGTTATGGCTTCAATTCTTTTGGGAAGGGTATGAGATGGAAAGGAAAATATGTTGGATTAAATGGGAAACAATGATGATGTTTTTGGACAGAGGGGGATTGGGGTTTGGAATCTTGAAAGCTTTTAATCTAGCTTTGCTTCAAAAATAGAAGTGGCAGTTTCTTGCGGATAATGGAGCGATATGGGTTAAGATGATTAAAAGTATGCATGGGTCGTTTGGGGGGAGGGGTTGGCTTGTTTTAATGAAAAACCAACTAGGGCATAGGTTTAGTCAAATTTAATGCTTTTGTTTGATAAGCTAAATACCAAAGATATATTGCCCCATGTTTTTATGCAGAGAAAATTGGTGATGGTGTCTTGAATCAGTTTTGGAAGGATATATGGGTTGGATATGCAAAGCTTATGGACCACTTTCCTAGATTATATGCTTTGGAAGTTAATAAAGATTGTGTTATTGCTGACAGATATCGAGATGGTAATTGGGAGTGGTAATGTGGTATTGGATTAGATAAATAATCGGCGGACATATGACTGATAAGTTATTAGCGCTTGGCGCTGAGTGGCTTACTTGAAAATGTTATTATTGAAGATGGTAGAGATTCATAGATTTGGAATCTTGATGTTGAGGGCAGATTCACGGCCAAGAGTGCTCATATTCATAGTGATGAGGTTATTACTCACTCGGGTAATATGCCAACTCTATGGAATAGATGTGTTCCTATAAAGGTTAACGTTTTAATCTAGCATATCCTTTTAAATAAAATCATCAATAGGTTGAATCTTAGTGGGAGAGTTATTGAGGTTCATTGTTTGTTATGCCCGATTTGTGTTAGCGTGTTAAAGATACAAATCGTGTGTTTTTGTTCTATGAGGTTGCTGCCTAGATTTGGTCTCAGATTGAAATATGGCTTGATATTACTTTACCTATATTGATCAATATTGTTGAGTTGTTGACATGGACAAATATGGTGAATATGGTGGCTGGGAAGAGGAAGGTTTTGGAGGTAATCATATTGACCGCTATCTAGATGCTTTGGACTTATCGAAATAATTTGATATTTCAATCGTCCAAAATTAAAAGAATATTTGAAAAAATTGTCATGTTTTCTTTTGATTGGTTCTCCAATAAGAACTTCATAAGTATACTTAATTGGACAATTTGGTTAGAAAACTCATTGTTTTGTAATGTCTTCGTAATTTCTTTTCCTCTAACTTAGCTTCTTGTTAGTTTTTTTTAATAAAGATTCTCTTTAAGCTATTAAAAAAACCACATCTAAATAGATATTAAATATTAATCATATTTTTTTATAAAAATCCTGAAATAAACTACCAAATTCAAAAATTGTATATTTTTAAACCAATTTTTCTAATAAAAAAACTTTTGCAAGTTATCGTTTTAGAAAATTGGGCTCGAAAATTCATGCATAGTTTGAAATGTAGGTACAATTTCGAATTTTCAAACTGGTCGATGAGTTTTGAACTTGTTTTTCATATATTTTCATTGATTTTCAAACTTGTTTTGTGTAGAGGATAATGATATATAACAAAAAGTTGGAAAAAAATCAATTTTTTATTAATTAAGATATGAAAAAAAGATTGATGAGAATTAACATGGAGAATGACGAAAAAGAATATGAGATAATGATTCAGAAGGGTAACCAACTGTTGAGTTTGTTCACATTTGGTCTTCTTCTTTTTTTGTACCCAATATATCATCGAACTTGTTGTTTGTGTTCACCATAACCCTTTTGATCGGCTATCAACTGTAATAGTCGGTCAAAAGGGTTACGGTGAACACAAACAACAAGTTTGATGGTATATTGGGTATAAAAAAAAGGAAAGTTACCAAATGTGAACAAACTTAACAGCTGGTTACCCTCCCCAACCATTTTTTTTACTCATTTACAGAAAATCTCACGTCATCTCCTACTCATATTAATGATTTTGTGAGATTCATTCTTGCTTCTCTTTAAAATATAACCCACAAAGAACATTATTCATACATGTACAACTTTGTAATGCACTTGCATATTTATTAGAGGAATCTTGATTGAACAGATGCATTTCATGACTATATTTACATTTCCAATCAAATGATTTATCGTATCATGGATTCTACAGAGTTCTACAAACGAGTGGAATCACAAGTGTTGTGATTTTTGAGTTTACTTGGATTTAAGATCGAATTCATCGGATAATATTCAACATCAATATATACTGGATCATGCGACTTTTGCAGACACAACACCTTAATATATTATGAGCTAAACGTTTATGCTAATAAAGATACCTCTCATACATAGTAATATCCTTTTGCAGAGAGTTGTTGACAGCTAACCACAGTAGGCGTAACATAGACATTGTTTTGACCAAGCTACCCCTTCGAAACGCTCTTCATATACGTTATGACCTAAGCAGGTTGCAATCTTCGATAGTATTGTAGCTTTAATTTCATTTAACTTTTGTGGAAAAAATGTCTCAGGAGGTAACCAATTGTTGATTTTGTTTACATTTGGTCCTTTTTTTGTACCCAATATACCATCAAACTTGTTGTTTGTGTTTATCATAATCCTTATGACTGTCTATCACATGTGATAGCCGATCAAAAGGGTTATGGTGAACACAAACAACAAGTTTGATAGTATACTGGGTACAAAAAAAGAAAGGAAAATGATAAAATGTGAACAAACTCAATAATTGGTTAACCTCCTGAGTCATTATTCCGAAAAATAAATGATAGATTAAAAAAAATAATAATTATAAAATAGTACTATGGGGTCATTTGGATTCTTTGTTCAAAAAATGGTCATTTTCTTAATTTCGTTTTAAAATTTCATTCAATTAATAAATAATAATAATAATAATAATAATAATAATAATAATAATAAATTACACCAATCGTCCCTTGTGCATATGCCAGAAAATGTGTTTAGTCCCTATTTTCAAAATTTAACTCGGACTGTCCCTGGGTGTGTTTCTTCTTGCACGCCTAGTCCCTCCGAACATAAAAATACCGTTTTGCCCTTAATTAATTATTTTTTGATTTATTTTCTATTTATTTGTTATTTATTATTTATTTATTGATTTTTTATCATAAAAAATAATTATTTGCTGCCTTTAAAAAAAGAAATTGACCCTAAATCTAAGCACCTTCATAACTCGTCTCTTCCCCCATCACTACCAACACCGATCACCGCCATCACCGTCGACTCCAATACTCCGGCGACTCGAAGATATCTCCGGTCACTCTAAGACATCTCCGACAACAGAATAAAACCCTCATCACCACACCACACCCCTCCCCCTTCCATTTCCCCTTTTCCTGTTGCCTTCACTGGAAACCAGGTTATATTGGACCACCTCTCCATCTAGCGAGAGGGTTGCAGATCTACAAAAAGGAGGTCGATTGGTGGTATTTGGGTAGTAATGGTGATTATTCGAGATTCTGCAATTGGTGTTTGAAGTTCTTGCAGGTGGGGTTTCCAGTGGAAGTTGTTGGGGGTGATGAGGTTACTGGTTAGGTGGTTTTCGAATTGGGGTTGTTATCAGCTGGTGTTTGTACAGAAAGATGTTGTTGGTGAAGGAGGTGGTGGTTTATGGTTATTTTCCAAGTAACAAGTGGTATAAGGAGGAGGTGAAACAGGTGCTCGATGGAAGGACAGTAGTGGTCTTGAGCTTTAAACCAGGGACTGGGGTGGGTGAGGTGAGGGTCGATTTCCATGGTGGTGCAGATTTCCAGTGAGGAACGAGGCCATGGATCCGACAACCACCATCGTAGCCGGAAACTAGATTTCAAAACCCAATCCTTGAGCTCTTGACAACTCGATCTCACACATAGATGTCGTCGCCGGAATACTAGAGGGTAAGAGTTTGATAGCGTCGCCGGAATACTAGGTGATGGTTTAATTCGTCAGGTTTGATTTTTGTTTTGGGTTTAAGTTGTAGATTGGATTTTTGTTTTGTATTTGAGTCGCAACTTCGAGTTTATGGACGGAGATGGTGACCGGAGCTGC
Source organism: Lactuca virosa (assembly GCF_052849685.1). Classification (NCBI taxonomy): domain Eukaryota; kingdom Viridiplantae; phylum Streptophyta; class Magnoliopsida; order Asterales; family Asteraceae; genus Lactuca; species Lactuca virosa. The sequence continues at coordinate 131,438,743 of NC_136429.1, forward strand.
TGCCGGGCACTAAGTCTATAGACGAAGATAGTGACTGAAGGTGGTGTCGGGAACCGGGTTTGTGAACGAATATGGTGATCGAGATCTTGAAGAACATTAAATGAATTGGACAGGAAATAAAGAGATTAAGTGGGTCATAATATTTATCTTTTTTTTAGTTAACAATAATAAGAAGAACATTAAATTAATCAAAAAATAAATACCAAAAGGGCATAATTGTCATTTCAGGTACCGTAAGGGATGAAGCGTGTAAAATTAAATTAATGAGGGATGAAACATGTAAGTTTTAACCAAACAATGACGGTCCGGGTTAATTTTTGGATATAGAGACTAAACATGGCATGTGCAGGAGGAGGGACGATTGGTGTAATTTCCCTCGTAATAATAATGTTCCTCTATGCACGTTTTTTGAATATTTTCATTCAATTATTCATTTCCGCGCCCTTAGGTTTTTCACTCTTTTCAACATCTTCGGCGAATCATATGGCAGTCACTTCCAGAGCTCCGGCGAACGGTACCGTCTACAGGGAAGATCCTCTTTTACCACATCTCTGGTAACTCGCATCTCTTTTAGCTTACTACTCCTTCCACGTCAATTTAGAGGCTACTTCGCAAAATAAAATTGCTTGAAACAACCCCCAGTTTATGTAAATCAACCAAAATCTCGTAGCACACTTGATTCACGGATGCTGGACATTTATTGTAAATGAAAATGATATGTTTCGCTCTACCTTTTTCACAGACAACTCAGTTTCTGTGTTTTTTTTTTACTTTGCCCTGATAGGTCGATTAAAGCAGCCCTAGACAAGTTGGATTTATCCCAAACTGATGGGGCGGATGTATACGAACTTGTATCTCACTGCATCAAAACCTTTAAGAATAGTTCAGAATATCGAAACGATACCAGATTTCTCAAGATTTGGCTCATATATGTAATCTCGTTTCCCTCTTTTTCTCTGTCTATATGGATGCACTACATTAGCTCCAAATGAAGTGATATAGTTTATTGCTTGAGGTCAAGGCATCACTTTGACATACAAAATTTAAGCAGTGTATATGAACAAATTAACCCTGGATTTTTGATTTATCTATCTGCTTTGCCCTTTATAAAGCTTAGTGTAGTTTTTAACTCGGAATAATTTGTGGGTAAGACATTCATTTATCATCACAGAAAAATTTCTCTGTAATAAAACAAAAAAAGCGCTTTTGTGTTTGCAGATGGATTTTAGTCCAAACTACGAGGCTGTTTTCAGGGAAATTGAACAGCTTAAAATTTGTTTGGATAAAGCTTTGCTATATGAGTCATATGCATTGTTCTTGGAAGCAAAGGGAATGATGAATGAGGCTCATTTAGTGTATCAGTCAGGCATTTCAAGGTCTTTACAATCTTCTCCTCTTTATATCATATCTATGTCTAATCTTATGACCAAGGGGTTATAATTTTTTATAATTTAAAATTAAATTGTTGTTCTCTCTTAATGGTTTTCATTGCTAATGGGTATAGTGTCAAGTTTTGTTATAGGAATGCTGAACCAATAGAGAAGTTGAAGAAGGCACATACCTATTTTCTTGAGAGAATGCAAGCAATAATAGATGCTTGTTCACATAAGAAGGTATCTATGATATGATGCTTGAAACAGTTTTTTCTTTTTTCTTTTTATTATGAGTTTGCTCTTCAAATATGGTTATAATATTTAACAATGTCAATTATGGTTATTTGAAGGTGGATGGAGGATCCCCTCTTAACAGTGGTTCAAATTGTATGAATCCATGGTCAATCTCTACTCTCAACAATCTATTGCAAAAGATGAATGCTCAAATATCAAAATACACAGTAAGAAACTTTGGTCATTCATTGTTGGATGTTATAACCTATAAGCACTGGATTTTTTTTTCACTAGCCGTTTTTTACATCTGTCAGGGATACCATGCAAGTAATAAATGTTATTCAGGGAAAGTGGCATTATCATCTTTGCTGAAGTCGGCTAGGAATAAGGTTATTGAGATAGGTAATGTTACTTTTGCTTACATCAAACATCGGCTTTGAAGGATTCCAACGGAATTGAATTCCTTCCATTTGGCAACCAAATACACCACATAATGGAGTCATGAATTCCTACTCTGTTGGATTCCACAAATCAAACACAACCTTAGAGAGATTCTTGTCTTTGTAATTGATGGTGATAATCCTCTCACAGGTGGAAAGAAGTATCAGATCAAGGGATGTGCTGGTAAGGGTGGATTTGCACAAGTATACAAGGCATCTATCAACAACAATGCAGATGACATTGTTGCTTTAAAGGTGGTTGAATATATTAATCTGGTTAATTGCAAGAAATAGCAATGCACTTTCATGTATTTGTTTATTATAGTATCCTACTTTAGTTTCTTCCTATTACAACATCGTACTCTAAAAAATCTACCAAGTTATAGCAATGTCATTTAAACACAAAGCAATTTTCAATGCTATAATAAGAAAAAGTTAAAAGTACAAAGCCTTGATAAGAAAAAAGTTGAAAATACAATGATATAATAGAAAGAAATGAAAGTAGGATGTTACAATAAACAAATAAATAAAAGTACATAGCTATTTCATGCATTTATCCATACAGTAGTTAATTTTTTTTATCCATAACTAGACTTGAGGATTGATTTCTAACATTTAAGACTCTTGCAGATACAAAAGCCTCCATTCCCATGGGAATTCTACATGTATCGCCAACTTGATAAGAGGATCCCAGAAATTGAAGTACATGCTCATTTTCTTATTATTTATGAGTAAATGCAAATAGCAATGTACTCTGATTTGTTTGTGTATTATAGCATCTTACTTCTGTTTCTTTTTTATTACTTTCAATTTTTTTCTTATTAAGACATTATATTTTGAAAAATCTACCCAATTATAGCAGTGAAAATTGCTTTGCATTTGGCTATAATTGGTTAGATTTTTTAAAATATAATGTTGTATTAGGAAGAAAACGCAAGTAGGATGTTATAATAAACAAACTAATGAAAGTATGTTGTGTTTAACCATCTTTATTTATCATTAGGGTAAGCAACTGCTGCTTAACTTCAATTGTTCTTTACAGAGATTGTCTTTTGGATATGCTCATAAATTGCACCTCTATTCAGACTACAGCATTCTTGTTTCAGATTTTTTATCCCATGGAACGCTTCAGGTGAGTTTAGAAAATTCTGTATATATCCCTTTTGCAGGGTTAAATGCAAGGAACAGCAATGTACTTTCATTTGTGCATATTATAGCATCTTACATTCATTTTTTTCTATTACATCATTCTACTTTCAGTTTTTGTACTTTCAAATTCTCTTATTAGGACATTGTCCTTAAAAAAAATACACCTAAATATAGCATTAAAAATTGTTTTGTATAATTGAGAAGATTTTTCAAGGTACAATGCATGTGGAGAAATCTTCCCAATTATCGCAATGCGGATGTAAAACGAAAAACAATGAAAGTAAATTGGTATTTCATGCATTTAATAATTATTGAGGAAATTGTGTAGGATGCCATTAATACGAATGTGTGTACGGGTGCCTCCATGGATGAAGTTTTGTGCATACATTACACAATTGAGATGCTCTCCATGCTTCAAAGTTTGCATGCTAATGGTATTATTCATGGTGATTTCAAACCTGATAATCTCTTGATGCGCAATGCTAGGTAATAAGTAAAACAAGTTCTACAATATTACTTGTTGTTTTTTTCCGCAAGTAGTTGTTCAATTCTATTCCACAAATGATAGAATTGCCCTTTGTTGATGTTTGCTCATGAAAGTCTTCTAAATACTTGTAAAAATATTTGAATTACCCTTTTATTAACTTGTTGTTCACAAAACTTTTTACAACTATGTTTGAACAAAAAGTAAATTGTATATACAAATGACGGAGGATTGGAATTGAAGTCCATGAGTTTATGCTGAAGAATTCCATCACTCGTAGGATTTTGTGAATTTGCAACCAAAAGCGTTAATGAAATGGAATTGAATTCCTAAGGATTGGAATTACAATGTGTTTGCAGGGACAATCTAACAGAAGATGGTTTTCGCACCAGAAGTGGTTCTTGGCGTGAACAGGTTAGCATATATATATATATATATATATATATATATATATATATATATATATATATATATATATATATATATATATATATATATATATGTCACATTTTGGATAAATATTTATAAATTGTATTTTTGTTTTATTATAATTGTTAATTCCATTGGCAGGGACTTTGCCTTGTTGACTGGGGTAGAGGAATAGACCTGCACTTATTTCCCAACAAGACAAAGTTCAATGGAGATTGTAGAACTTCTGGTTTCCGTTGTATTCAAATGCAAGAGAACAAACCATGGACATATCAGGTAAAAATATCTCAATTCATCTGTAATTATCCAAAATAAATATAAAATTTTGTTGACTTTATTTTGTTGTTTGAGTTTTTGGTAGGTTGATACTTATGGGCTTTGTGTGATTGTTCATATGATGCTTCATAATTCATATATGGAGATAGAGAAGAAAGCATCTCTAGATGGTGGCTATACATATCAACCTAAAATGCCTTTCAAACGGTATTTTTTTTTTCTAGACATTTGTTGTTTATGATGTTGAAAATAGGTTTGCTATATTTTCACGAGCTTTTGTTATTGGTTATTGTTTTTTACAGATACCAAAAAGTGGAACTTTGGAAGAAACTATTTGAGGATTTGCTTAACCATGATCCAAAAGAGGAGCATTTGAAGATATTGGGAAACTTAAAGACATCATTTCAAGACTACATGTGCTCAAACCCTCAGTTGATAAAACAACTAAAGCAATCATTAGCAAAGCAAAGGATTTCAATGTGTTCATCTTAGTTGGCAACCACATTGTATCTTTAAAACTATCACTAAATCATATGGGTATTTGTATTTATTTAAACTTTAAAAAAAAAAAAGGGTTAAATGCTTGTTAACATCTTTTTCCAAACAAACTGCATGTAATACCGACATATTTCTCTTTTTATCAATATAAGCAATATAGTTTATGTAACACATAATAACAATATACTTAACATTTGTTACCCATACATACTGAATAATGACAACTAAAACCACAAACAAGATATTCAAAAGATACAAAATCAAGAAACTGAAGTTATTTCCATGGGATTCACCAATGTGTACATTTGTATATACATCTTAATAAACATTCGTACAAATTAGTAGCTTGGAATGTGGTTTCTCAGGTCAATATTCATGAGGAATAAATTCAGGAAACTTTGAAATGAGTTACATAATGTACAATATACAGTTTTTATGCAGCCTGCCCCTCTCACCCTTTTTTTTTTTTTTTTACATTCTACAAAAGTCCATTTTTGGCTAATATCCTCTCGGCTGCAATTCAACATCCATGATCAACCTGCAGTCAAAAGTACATGGTGAATAATACAATTCGGTTTACAAGAAATAACAACTTACTTCCATTTATTTGTATATTGTAAAAATTGCTTTGTATTTGGATGACATTGCTATAACTTGATATATTTTTTCAAAATACAAAATCGTAATTTTAATTTTTTTCTTACTAAGGCATTTATTTCTGCAGTTAGCCTTTGACTTTCCACTGTCAAAAATGGTACATCTAAGTTTCAAATATATATGAACTTAATTGTCGCACAATAAGCACTTTGGTCATAACAATACACAAATAGGAAGAAAAAAAATGGTGTATGAAATGTCCCAATCAAAATGTATACTAACAGGGCTAAATGCAACAAATAGCAATATACTTTTATTTATTTGTGTATTGTAGAATGTTACTTTCATTTCTTTCTATTACAGCATTGTACTTTGAAAAATGTACCCAATAGGATGACATTTCTATAATTGGATAGGTTTTTTAAGGTACAAAACTCTAACAAACAAATAAATGCTATTTCTTGCATTTAACCCTTGACCTCTTAATGTCAAACAAGCATAGTAGTTTAAAATTTTAAATAGATATGAATTCATTTGTTTATCAGTAAGCAAATTCAGGTAGATATGAATAAATTGATGCTATTATTCCAAATCCATAAGATTTCTTTATTTTCTCTTTATTGAATGACATTTTAGATATTTGTCAAATAGTTGCATATATTCCTAATTACATTGCAGATCAAATGTTGCAACTTTCATGAGACAGAGGCAGTTAAATACAAATATGAAAGGGCTAAATGCAAGAAATGGGCATGCATTTCTCATTTATTTGTGCTTTATAGCATCCTATTTTCGTTTTTCAGTTATAGCATTTGTAAAAGAATTATATTAGTAAAAAGTAAAAAGAGCAAAGTAGGTAACCATTGCCATGAGCAGAGTGGTAATGATATAATAATGTCCATATTATAAAACTTTAAGCAGGTGGAAGTGATCGCCGACATGTTGGGCACTCCATTTTTATATCCATCCATCTTTGTAAACATCCCGAGTGGAAAAAATGATCACATGGAGTAACCTATATAGAAAAAGTTAAAACTTCAGTTACAAAAATCATTATTAAAATAGATAAAGCAGTTTCCATTTCCTATTTAGATAAATTTTGTGACTGGTTACCAATTAAATGTAGGCCAGGCCAGGCCTAAATGCAAGAAATAGCAATCTACTTTTTTTACTTGTATGTATGTCATGGCATCCTACTTTTTTTTTTTTTTTCTATCAAGACTTTGTACTTTGAAAAGTCTACCCAATTATAGCATTGCACTTACGTTTTTTCTTATTAGGACATAATTTGAATATACATTGCTATATCTGTGTATATTTTCAATGTAGAATGTTGTAATAGGAAGAAAAAAAAGTAGGATGCTAGAATATACAAATTAATGAAGAATGAGTTGAAATTGTCCTCTATATTTTATTTTCCATTAAATACCATGCAATCATTTGAATTCTGAGTCAGATCAATAGCAGTCATGCAAATGACACAATCGGTGGCATGAGCCGAATCCTGATCAACTTTTCTAAAATAACAATATTTCTCGGGCAAAATCTGCATTAATACATCAAAATTTACAAGATCAGAGTTGGTCAAAGCAAAGACAATTAAGTCAAAACAGGGTTTGCTTGTATGTCACTATTGAACAATGCACGTAGACTAAAAAAGGGTTTGCTTGGGTGGATGGAATGGAATGGGTCGAAATAAGCAAGGTAATAAAATGAGTTATTACATCTCATGATGGTTGGACTCTAGGAATGGAATGAACTTTCATATGAATTTTGTTTATGTTATATGTAGAAACAATGTGTAGTTTTAACTCTACACACTACACAATTTTCTAATTATAATTAATGAACTTTTTTTATTTATAATAACAAAAATTTAAACTTAATGAAAGCTCATGAAACCCCAAAATTGATTACAACAAAAAGAAAATATTTTCTAGTTATTTTTAGAAAACAAAACTTTAATCTAACTAAAATCGTGAAATTATAAAGAAAGGGATGTTCTTCAAAATTACATAGATAAAAATGGTTTATATTCCAACTTTTCATTCCACTCCATAATGGAAAAAAAAAAAGACACCCCCTTACCAAGGAATAACATTCTTTCAAGTTCAACAAACAACTTTTTTTTTTTTTTTTGAATTCTAATCCATCTTACCAAACACCACCTTATGGCAACATTTATGTCTGCGAGGAATGGAATTTTTCAAAGGAATTGGAATCTCAAAGCATCGAGATCCAAGACAGTGTTGTAGAATGGAATCTCGGATTCCAACCAAACATGCCCTTTTAGTATTTTGTTAAATAAAAGAAAAAAACAACAACAAACAAACCTGGCGAGGAATAAAGCATCTGGATCCAAGATAGTGTTGTAGAATGAGAACTGCAGCCTGGAAACTGACAAGAAGACCCAAAGTAATACACCAGTTTTTATCGGGTTCAATTCGCATGAAGTTATGAGGACACCCAAACACATAGAGTGGAATTGCAAGCCGAGTCAAAGACATTCCAATTATATACTGAGGATGCAATGGTTTTCTTGAATCACTCACAATGTTAGTGATGATTTGTGGAATCCAAAACGAGTGTAAAACAAGAAGTATCGGCCTTAGATATCTATGGAACTCATACATGATCAGAATTCCACCTAAAAGGATTCCATCTGCAAAATAAATACATCTTCTGCTTAATACTTACTCATTAATGTGTAAATTTACTAGGAAAACAAAATAAACAGAGAAGATGATGATTTATAAAACTTACAGAATCGACTGTAAAGAACCGAAAGTTCACGCCTCATAGCTTCCCAACCCTCTCCATTATTTGCAGATCTACCTGCCTTCCATATGGCAAGAAGATACCTCATCTCAAAGATGGAGAACACCACAAACTTAAAAAATGCAGCTGTAGCAAAAGCATTAAATAGCGACTCTGCAACCCCCCCAAAAAAAAAACACAAACTCATCACATGTTCATAAGCAATAGAAAATTGAAAAATGTGTCTATGGAGGATTAATAGTAGGGTTTCAATGCAGGAAATAGCATTGTGCTTTTACTTGTTTGTTTATTATAGAATTCTACTTACAATTTTTTTTTCATAATGCAGAATTGTACTTTGAAATGACTACCGAATTATAACAATGTATTTGAAACACAAAGCAGTTTCACTGTCATAGTTGTTGGGTAGATTAGTCAAAGTACAATGTATGTACTTTCATCATGTTATCCAAAATTAGCCACTGCACTATTTTTTTTTTAATGATTAGTGTATAATAGTTTAGTAGCTAAACCAATAAAACAAAGTAATAGTTTAATGCCTAGATCAATAAAATGGTGAAAGTACATTGTGTTTTTTTGTACTTCTACTAACAGATAACCTGGGATTTTTTTTTTCAAACTGTCAAAAAAGCATAATGGTTCAGTCATTAGAGAAAATAGTTAAGTGGTTAAATGGATAGAACAGTGAAAGTAGAAGTGCTTTTCTGTATTTTATCCTATCATATAAATTATAAGATAATCAACAAAATGGTAATGTTGTTGATAAATAAACCACAAACAAAAATTGGCAAACAATGTCAAAAGAAGTATATATCTTATTCTTACCAACTAATATCCCTGCAGTCAAATGTAAAAGACAAAGATAAGCATCCATGATAGCCTGCTGTCCAATCATCAAAATCGATACCTTTGCAGCACCCTGCAGGAGATTTTAGAATCCACATTGGTATCTCATCTTCTCAAAGAAATAATGATCTTTAAATTATTTGAATATTAGTGTACAAGTACAATTTATTGGGCAAGATCTTACAGATTGTGTATTACTATGCTCCATTTGCCGAATTAATAGAAGAACCTGAAGAAAAGAAATCTGATACGCCAAAAAGTTTAAGGAGCAACAATAAAGCAGTTGATCATTCACAATTGATAAAGAATAATAACATTGATGCATAAATGACACCACACTTGGAGAAATGGAAGAGAAAAATAAGTGAGGGCAAATTTGTAAAAAGTTAGGACTTAATGGATCCTTTCCTACTTTCTCTACTAAGATGCTCTTTGACTTCTTTCTGCATTAAATAAAAAAGAAGCATGCATATGTAACTTACCAGATTTTGGATTCAACTAATTGAATCTATATCATTATTTATATCAAATACTTTTTTTAAGAATTTCAGAAAGTTTTATTTGCTGCAATTTATAATTCATATTTATAACAGTTACATAAAATAGACAGTAAATTTGTTATTTAACACCAATATCCAGACACAAGGGTAAAATGGTCATTCCCATTATTCATTTAGACGGTATATTTAGTCCAAAAAAGAAGCAGCATTTGTTCATACAACACTTCTTCCAGACCAACATCATTTATCTGTTCAACATGTCATCCATACAGCACTTAATGGGACAAATTTGTAAGAAGTTGGGAGTAAATAAACGGGGAAAGTTGACTTTCTGTCAAGTCATGCTTTATGCATTAAGTCAAACAGAAAACCCATGTGATAGCTTATTTAAAATATTTTATCTAGCATCAATTTATTTAAAATCAACAAGGGAGGGATGACTTGAAGGATACAAAGGTGACCATTAAAGTGTAATTCACTGCTTTGTTATAGTAAACCTCAATGTTGACTGAAGTAGCATTCATTAACATGGGTGAGAAGCAATCTCCATCATCATCAGCAGAAGGGCTCTCCATTAACCCTTCCAAGTAATAACGATCATGCTCTCCATCTACCACAAACAAATCAAAATCGCTTCAATATATATATATATATATATATATATATATATATATATATATATATATATTATAGAAGAAAAATAAAGTTGAAAGCAAAGAATTGAGTATAGAGATGGGAGTACCACTTTGGGTGGACGAGACACGAGAAATTTGAGCAGAGATTTCAACATTACAATGCTTGTCCATGTCAGTAATTGGAGCTGCAAGAACAATTTTAGATAATTATATTAAGCTTAATTAAAGAAAAAGAAAGAATACAAAAGTGTGGGAGGAAAAACTACATTGTTTGCTCTTCCAGATCTTATCTCGTGGGGACTCCTGAAATACTTGTGATGAGAAAACTCCAAGCTGAGAAGGCATTAAAGATGCAAGGTTAGTAACATAAATTTACAACTAAGAATAAAAATTAACCACGTGATTTCTTTTTTGCTTAATAGACTTAGTGAGGACAAGACTAAATATGGTAAGCCATTATATTATATAAGGGTGTTTCTTTTTTCACATTATGCAGAAAGAACGAATCAATAGAGTTACATACAGATACAGTATTATAATATGAAGATGCAATAAGGATTACCAAGTGGTAGGGGTTGGAAAATATATAATCTTCTTCTTGACCAAACTCTCCCTCTCTTCCACTGTAAGTCAAAATTATCGTACATGTATTTATTTAATCTCATAAAGATATTCCATCAACATATTTTAAATATGAAGTTCTATAGCAAATAAGGTAATCTGAAGATATTTAATACCTGTTAGCTACCATTCGAAGTTGTCTGAATGGCCATATGTATACCCCTTCTACCCTAATTTGGACACGACCAACTTCTGGTTCATTATCAAACACATCATGGAAAATCATTACACCCTGTAATAAATCATAAATCATTATTTGGAATATAATTTTATAATCAGACTTTTTCAAATCCAGGTTAAGGTATCTAATACCACAGTTGCCAAACAAACATCTTTTAATTCAAGTAATGCATACAGATATAAACACACATCTTGTTTCCTTATTCTTTCTTTATCCAGATAAAAAGACACTTCAGAAGAAAAGAACACACATGAGGGTAAATTTGTAAAAGATTAGGTTATTCTTTCTGCATTAATTCAAAAAGAAACACTCATGTATAGCTTAACAGATTAAGTTCTTCCCCATTAAGTCAAGAAGTTATGGTTCTTTTTGACTTAATGGACTTAAAGAGGACAGGAACCGATTCGGTAAGTTATATAAGTTATACGTGTGTTTCTTTTTTAATTTAATGCAGAAATAATGACTTTATAGAGAAAATCAGGAAGTAAGGCTGTCTCCATTAAATCCTAACTTTTTACAGATTTGCTAAAAGAAAAAGTTATTTTTTCTTTCCATTTTTCCTAAGTGTGCTGTTATTTTCTCAAATACTTTTTGATCATTTATCAATGCAGCACTGAATGATAAGATGATCAGAGTAATTAACACCTTACCTGAACATAATGTACACCATTTATTTTAGTTGGCCTAGTCATCAACTCCAATACAGAATTTCCACTTGATTTCTTAAAATCTGGAAACCTGGAAGAGGTATTTGAGGACTGGATGAACTTCCAAGCCCCTGACATTATTACACAACCCAACATAAGTGAATTAATTATATAACACAAAAAAACGAAAAATAGTTTCTTAAGATCTGGAAACCTAGAAGAGGTAAGAGGGCATTCACGTCTTTTGCACATACGAGAGAGATCAAGAGCATAAAAAAGAGTTTCATCCAGGCCATAAATAGTAGTAAGAAGGGATAACAACCAAATATCATAACCAAGTAATTTACACTACAGACCTCTGTATGTCCCAGTTATATTCCATGCAGAGAATGGGCCCACTTCATTCTCATCTTTCCTTGCAACAAGCCACTGAAAGAAGCATACAGGTTTTAATCAGACTTTACTCAAACTTAAGCTCTTTTTTGTCATCATAAGTAATTTACACCACAGACCTCTGACTTTCTCTATTAAGTTGCTCTTTGTGCATTAAGTAAAAAAAGAAACACCCATTTGGTATCTCAAAATCATGTTTTATTCTAACAATATGGAAATTCTATTAAGTTGTTCTTTCTGCATTAAGTCAAAAAGAATGTTCTCATTAAGTGCTACATTCTTTACATCTAGATTCAAGAAGAATGTTCTCATTTGTATCTTGAGGTTTTGCTTCCAGTTGACTAACTCAAAATACTCCCTCATCACATAGAAAGTGCTACATTTCTTTACATCTAGTCTACTACTTCAACATTTTTCTCTCTAGCACTTTCCCCAAAGTGCAATGTAGCGGGAAAATTTTCCTCAAAAGATTCAACAGACATACTCATTTCAAAGTTCACAAAGAAAATTAAGAAGAATAGCAAAGTTCAATCTTCCTGTAAATTAATAGAACTTGTAAGTCTGGTTAACATAAAACTAAGTTTAAAAGGAATTATATGCAAGATATAAAATCAACAATATTGGTAGAAACTAACCTCATCACCCCATGAACTAGCTCTCTCCCTGAGAGGTCTTAATCCTGCAACCGGTTGAAAAATTGACAGGACAACCCACAACAACCCGAAGAAAACCCTAAATTCTTTCACCTTCAACCCCATAAACCCCAAGTCTTCTCTGATCACAAAATACCCAATCACGACTCAGCTAAATTACAATCGGGCGAAGTGGAAGAAGAAATTCTCACAACCGAAACATAGATATAACTCCGAAGGAAGAGTGAAAGATATCGTTGCTTCGAGTGGAGTCAACAACAGCCCTAAACTACCGATTGAGAAAGGAAAACGAGAGCTGAACAACCGATTGAACATAAATAAAGTAGTTGTTTCAACAAGAAAGAAATTCAGAAGTCAATTTGAGAACCAGAAAAAACCCATTTGTCTAAAATATATCACCAAGACTGTAGAAATTAGAATGATATTATGAAAGAGTAGTTGGGTGCTGATGTTCTTGTTTCTTTTCTTTGTTTACTCAAAAAGTAAGAAGGGGTGCTAACTCTGGTGTGGTGGGTGCCAGGGAGTTGTTATTCACTGTAGATAATTGCGGGGAGGTTATTTCAAGAATTCAAGGTGCAATGAAAATGAAAATCGAGTCCACCCCAACATTGAAGATGATAGAGTATGGACTAATCAACAATTTCGATGAAATTGACATTTGGGTTGAGAAGTGTTTAAAAAGATATGTATTTAGACTACTAGGTGTGGGCAACATTACCACACCCAAAATGTGTCATGATAGCATCCTACTCATACCAACGAAGGCTTTTCCATTCACTGTGAAAGGAGCATCCGGGGCTTTTCCTGACAAAAGATCGTCAAATATTGGTGATTGATCGAGAACGTTACGTCGTTGTTAGAACCCGCAACCCCGAAAAAAGCATGCAAAATCCATAAATCTTGTGAAGCAACAGTCTCTAATACCAACGAAGGCGCTCCATGATGACCGCTCGAATACTGGCCTTTCCACGCCATGGGGCAATTTCTCCATTTCCAGTGTGTGCAGTCAATGCTCCCAAGCATACTCGGAAAATCATGTCTTTCTTCATGCGCCGCATATAGTTGTTGCATATCATGCAACGAAGGTTTGCGCAAGTATTGGTCACCGAAGGTTTCGACAACACCTCTTGCCAATAAATACAAACTTTCTCGTGCGGTCCTCTCATACATTCTCATATAATTGTCAACAGAATCGGTCGTCAACAGAATCGGGCGACTCCCCCATTGCCATAAGTTTAATTGCAGCAACACATTTTTGCAACCCTGTGAAACCTCGTTTGCCTCTAGCATCATATCTCATTTGGAAAAATTCATACCTAAATAAATATTAAACATGTAAAAATTGTATTTATTTTATCTAAAAGTGACATTTTGTAAATTATAAAAGTTGAATCAAACGATACTTTGCTTCCATAGCGTTGGCTATCCTTTCAAAGACATTTTTTCGCAAACGAAATCTTCTTTTGAAATCGTTTGGCTGGTAGACACAATTTTCCGCAAAGTAATCGTTAACTAGCCGTCTATGCCATTCCTCACGATCTCTATTTAACGCCGCACGTCGCGTGAGTAGTGGAGCTGGATCTGGCTGTACCAGGCTGTCTGTATAATAACGGTACATCATAGTCACGAACAAATCGTCTTCATCGTTATCATCGTTGTACGGATGGGCCGGATCAAATTGATCCATATTTTGGTTTTGAAATATTGAAAGAAATATGTAGTTGAGAGAAATTTATGTTTTTTGTATTTAAAAATGATATAAATTGTATTTATTTATAGTGTAAATAAAATTTGTTTTTTTTAATAAGTGACCGTTTTAAAAAACGGTCGAAATTATGACCGTTTGAAGCAAATAACCGGCGTTACCTCCCGTTTTCGTGATAACGTATCTTAACATAACACCTAATAACGGCTACGCGGGGCGGTGTTCCACCGTTATGGCACCGTTATTAGGGTGCCAAATCAAATAACGCGTCTTCCGCGTTGCCCACACCCGGCTCTCTTAAGAATAGTTTTGGATATTTGATTTTCTGAATAGACTTTTGATAGCAAGTTTTTCAAATTTTGGACATTGAATTTGATATAAGAATTTATATGTGAAATTTGGATATGTATAAAACTTTGAAATTTTTAATTTGGAAAAATTACTTAAGAATGGTAACAAAGTTTTTATTTTTTTTTTCAGAATATATTATTAAATTTTTTTCTTGTACATTACACCATTAAACTTGTAAAAATATTCAAAAACACTACTGCTACCGAAAATAAGAGGTTCAGTGTTGATTTGACATTTTTCTCCGAGTTGGGTATTTCTTTGATTTGTGTCTAGTTTACAGATTCATCGGATGCATATTTGTAACAAGTATCCCAAACAAGGCGTCAAAAGTTGTCGTCTCCATCCCTAACAACCAACTCCTCGTAATCGATCAATCAAACTCCATCGTCGTCTACTAGTATCTCTAACATTGACGCTCATTACTCGGCCCCGAACGTCACCACCATTTGCGTCAAATCTAGTATCTTCAGCAACCCCCAAACATCGCCCAATTCTAATAACCATGAAGATTGTCCAATAACCAAATGTGCAAACCGAATGGCAATATCTCGAATGAAATTGGGATGATAGTCCAAATTGAAGACCAAATGTGCAGATTATATCGAAGACCAAATTGGAGTCCAAATCGCAGATAATCTCTCATTCTTGTTCCCTTTTATAGCTTGTAACATACTCATTATTGTTTGTACTTTCTTAATATTCTTAATATTCTTTTTTTTCATAATCAATATGAATATGGGTCACCAATCAAAATATTGAGGCGTTCTATGTGGGCTATGGTAAGAGGACTAGGAAAAACAGTCAGTTTTAAGCAATAATATTGCTTACAAACACTTGTTATAATTTATTGATATTATAAAACATATATAGTCGGTGTTATATTTGGAATTTGTTTGTAGTTTACGCTTATCTTTAAACAATCTTGATTTATGGTTTGATCTTGAAAATATGAAACGATTGTGAGATCATGCATTTAGTAACTCTCAAAGTAAGCGACCTTTTGGTTCATCCCGTGGAGAATCGTATGCATTGGTCTTCAAATTCTTTCAAATTTATAGTTTATTTGTTGAATTTTCTGACCATTTGTGTTGATTATTCATGTGTTGTGATGATTCGAGGCTAGGTTGATCTTTTTGGTTTATTTGCTTCATGCAAAAAGTGCACTTTTTGCCTAAATGCCTTTGACTTTGAGTATGTTTGTACCTTTATGAAATTAGCTTTGAATTTGGTAGATTCACTTGCAAAAAACCACATGATCAGTGATAACTAGTTTATGACATCAAATCTAGCACAAATTTTGATTTAAATTTGTTGTTTTTGACTTTAAATGATTCAACTATAGCATATAAATTTTGGTGATTAGTGATAAGTTTATGCTCTATAAGTCCATTTTCTTCCAAAGAGTTAAAAGGTTATAACTTTCTTGGTAATTAGAGGAAAAAAATGTTACCTAAGTTAATATGTGTTTTTAGTTGTAGGTTTAAAAAAGGAAAGAAAAGGAGGAAGACAAAGGCGGTGGTTGAGAGAGAGAGAGAGAGAGAGATGCAAGATAACAAAAAAAATACAGAACAAAGTCAAAAAATAATATTTTATATAGCTTATTAAGTTTAATGTGTTATAAATATTAGGGGTATGTCGATGCTCTTGAAGTTGGTGTTGGGATCCATGGGTATTTATTTTGTCTTTGTTTTTAATGCATGTGAAAGTTGCAAAAGATTTGGAAGTTCTAAGAAGTTAATTTCTTGTGGTGGATCTAAGGATAATCAAAAATTGCATTGGATCAATTGGGATCAAGTGTTGGCTGATAAGACTCATGGTGGGTTGGATATCGGTAGTTTGGTTTCTTTTAATTTTTCTTTACTTCAGAAATAGCGTTGGCGTTTTCATACTGAAGAGATCGTTTTAATTTTTCCTTACTACCATTTCTTTATGTATTCTAACTTTTATTTTTTCGTATTAACATTTATATTATGCAACTAACTTTTATTTATGCATACTAACATTTAAATTATACAACTAACATTTATTTATACATTCTAATATTGTATATAATCTTCATGCTTACCAATTTTTTATCTTTTACAATTACATACAAAATACACACACAAACACACACACACACACACACACACACACATATATATATATATATATATATATATATATATATACACACACACACACACCCAACGGTTATAAACAACTATATTTTTTTACTATAAAAGAACATCTTTACCCTACTTATTTTCACCACAACAAATATTTCTCTTTTCTATCAAACAAATCAATTTCAAGATGATTCACCCGTTTGTGGTAATCATGACTATAATAGTCATATTACTTTTCATCCAAATTCTTAACATCGAAGATAATATAGAATTTCACATACTTTTAATCTTGTATGTAATGATAGACATACCTTTTCTCTTTGTGTAATATTTGTTGAAATAAATGGATTCTAATTTGCCAATTTGACGAGGCAAATTTCTCAGCATTAGGAGGAGAAAAGAAAAACATAGAAAATGATGTTTCATGGCATGAACATTCCTTATCTTATCCTGACCCTCACACAAATCAATGTGAACTAGAAGTTCAAAAGATAATGCATTTCCAAGAAATATCAAATCAATTCCCTGATGCATTTACTAACACGAAAAGAGTGACTAATGATAAACAACCTAATGATAAAATCATATATATCAATTGTCAATGCTCCAACTCAAATTGAAATTCTAGATAAACAACCTAATGATAAAGTCACTTAGGAATCTAAAACATGCTTGACGCGTGGAAGACCATTTACTTTTATAGATAAAAATCCCCAAAGAAGAAGAGGAACAAAAAGTACACTTCATAATGAGTAAAGTGTTCCTGGAGAAACATAAAAAATATCATAACTTCCCCCAAAAGAGGAAATAAATGATAAAGAGATTGCAATAAATTATGGTGAAACAAATAGAGCATATGACTAAAATTAAACTGGTAATATAAGTGAAATATTTTCTTATTCATTTGCATGTGATATTATGAATGATAATCCTGAACCACAATCTGTCATTGAATGTCAAAAGAGACCTGACTGGGCTAAATGGAAAGAGGTTATGCTATGCAATCTGAATTAAATTCTCTTAATAAGAGAAAGGTTTTTGGGGCCATTATTCTCACACATGGAGTTGTAAAACCATTAGGATATAGATGGATTTTCATACGAAAAAGAAATGAGAAAGACAAAATTATAAGATACAAGGCTAGGCTTATGGCTCAAGGCTTCTCTCAAATGTCTGAAATTGATTATGAGAAAACATATTCTCATGTAATGGATGCAACCACATTTTTATATTTAATCAGCCTAGCAGTAGCTACAAATTTAGAGATGTGTCATATGGATGTTGTTACAACTTACTTGTATGGATCACTTGATGATGATATCTATATAAAAATCCATGAAACATTAAGTACAAAACCCAAAGAAATGTATTCTATAAAACTACAAAGGTCTTTGTATGGGTTAAAGCAATCTGAGTGCATGTGGTATAATCGTTTAACCGATTATTTGACAAGTAAAGGTTATAAAAATAACACTATTTGTCCATGTGTATTTATCAAGGCTGCAAAAATCACTTGACAGTAGCTCAACGGTGGACTAGGGTCAAGGGATTAATCGGCTAGGCGGGGATTAATCGGAGACCATTAATTATTAAGAAAATTATTCAAAAATTAATAAATCTAAATTTAATCATAATAATATAAGTAAATAAGCATAAAAAGCTAATAATAACTTCAACAAACACACCAAATTATCATCCAAAAGACCAAAACAAACATAAAAAGCTAATAATAACTTCAACAAACACACCAAATGATCATCCAACAAGTTCATAATAAGTTTAAATAGCACAAAAATAAAACATATTATCTTCTAATCTTCTCCACACACTTCCATTATTTGAACCCCATCCGACTCATATTCGTCTTCTTCTAACACTTGCTCCTCACTCTCGGACTCAAAATCTTCATCGGAAAGTTCCCTCATTCTTGGACTTTCTCAGGGTGCTTGATTATCATTGGTTCCTAGATCTTCATTAACCGTTTCGGGGTCTACTTCATCTACATCAACAATCCATTCTTGAGCTGAGAGTGAATCATTTGCTAATAACACCTCCATATTTCTATCTTTTCGCTTTTGATTTTTTTCCATTAAATTAGCATTGAATTGAACATAGACAAGATTGTTCAATTTGCTTGCCTCCAATCTATTTCGTTTTTTTGTATGTAGCTAGAAATGTAAACACAACAAAGAGTTGAAATGTGTTTAATATATAAATTTTATAAAATATAAATTTAATAATATACTAACCCCTTCAAACGTGCTCCAATTCCTTTCACAACCCGATGAACTACTAGTCAAAGAAAGAATCATTGTTGCAATCTTTTTCAAATGAGGAGTTGTGCCACCAAATAGTCCCCACCAACTAGCTACAATTTTTTAAACAAAAACACATTATTAATCGATAAATATCAAAATTTTATAAAATACTAAAATAGATAACTAAAAGTAAAATGAATTACCCGGATCAAACTCGGCATCATTCACCCTACAATTTTTAATTGCAAGATCGCAACTAAATCTATCAACTTTTTTCTTGTACTTTGGCAAGTCAATTGTTACAACTTGCCTTTGCATCTCAAAATTGTCACAAAGTAATGTATCAAAAAAATCAAGAATCGTATTCATTATATCGGGATCATATTGGAGTTGTAGATCCTTATAATGATAATACGAATTTAAAAGATAAGACGTTAAATGTAAACTTGAATCTAGACGGCCTTTCATCTTTTTGTTTATGATATCTATAATAGGCTTGTAAGCTTTCTCGTTACCACCCAATGATGTGATAATTTCTTCTTTAGCAACTTTAATCTCCCCGTAAACAAAACCCATTGAGGGCTTCCAATCTGCGTCAACCATTCGAAGGACTTTCACCAAAGGGGAGAACACCTTTAAACATTGTGTCACACCGGACCAAAATTGGACACGTGACACCGTTTTATATGAGGCAATCCCTTTAGGCGTACTAGAAAATTTACATTCCTCCCATTCGGTGCTAGAGAACATATGTCTTAGTTGCTCCTTTTTTTCGGCCAAACTTTGTAATATTAGAAAGGCGGAAGCAAATATCGTGACTCCCGGTTGGATAATTTCTCTTTTGTTTGTGTAACTTCTCATCATCGCCAAGGTTTTGTGGTGAGCGTAAATGAAGATGGTTAGCTTCTTTGCTTGATCTAGAAGTTTCTTAAACCTTGGAAGTGCACCGATACCTTGAAGAAATAAACACGATTAAATAACAAATTATAGTATAAAATTAAACATTTTAAAACAAAATAAAGTAATAAAGTAATAAATACAATAAATAAACAAAAATATGTAAGTACCTTCAAGCATAAGGTTAATGGTATGTGTCGCACATGATGTCCAAAAATAGATGGTCTTTTCTCTTTTAGCAACTTTGCCGCCCCCATGTTATTCGTGCCATTATCGGTCACAACTTGAACAACATGCTCATGACCAACTTGTTGAATGCAAGACTCCACATATTCATATATTTTTTTGGCTTGTATGTGCTTCGTTGGAACATTCATTTGAAGATAAAAAAACAGTACCCATCTTCGAATTAACACATAAATTCATAATGCTCCTTCTCTTTCGATCAGACCAAGCATCCGTCATAATCGAGCATCCATCATCTTTCCATTCTTGTTCGGTTTTTTTCAACAAGTTTTTTGTTCTTTCAACCTCATGCTTTAGAAGCGTGTCACTCAAAGCATATCTAGTAGGAGGTGGAAGCCCGGTTCCAAATTGGCCAACAACCTCCAACATCATTTTGAAGCTATCCCTTTCAAAGGCATGAAAAGGAATTGCGCTTTCATATGCCTACCTACTAATGTATTTATGGATCATGAGTATTCTTTCTTTTCGGACAATATGTTAAGATCAACATTTTTTCCCTTTTTCGCATTCAAATCTTCTTCGAGGTTTATTTTGTTTGCGTAGCCATCCATGGGGCCTATAACATTTGGTGCTTTCAACCCCAAAGAAGATTCAACTCTATTCACGCTATCATGAAATTCGTGTCTCACCTCAAATCGTAAGGCTTCATCTTGTGAATGTTTAGCTTTCTTTTTTTAACTTCCCTTCATTAATAGAATTTCGACATTTCAATTGATCATCTTTTGTAGAACTTGGACATGAAGATACATTCCCCTTCACATGAGCAGTATGTTGTTTCATTCTAGTAATCCCTCCGCCAAACACTTTTCCACACAATTTACATTTCAATCTATCCAAGTTGCTTTTATCCGGGATAAAACCATATTCCCAACCAACATCATCCGAGTTCCGTTTATGTGTATCGATGGCGATTGATCCCACAGACGGTGTTGTTGAAGCATTCGAAGTCATTGATTGTCAACTGTTAAATCATCGCATTAACACATTAAAAAAAATTAACACCTTAAAAAATATAATATAAATGCTTGACAAAATGATTATCAATCAACCAAACAACTTGGAGATTCATGTTAATGCCTTAATGCTAAAGTGCTAAAAGAAATACCTAAAAGATTCATGTTTAACAGATTTCAACAAATGCACAACATATTCATATTTAACAGATTTCAAAAAAAAAAACTAGACAGAAATTCAGTATCTTAACAGATTTCATGTTAAACAGCTTCAACAAATGTTCAATTAACCAATACCAAATTTCTTAACATATTTCATGTTAAACAACTTTAACAAATGTTCAATTACCCAGATAATATTTGTTAACAAAAGAAGCTGTCACATAGAAGACTTCATACCCCAAGCTGTCACAGAAGAAGCTGTTAACAGATTTCATGTTAAGAAGTTGTCACAGAGACCCCAAGTCTTCATCTTTTTGCTCTGTACAAAATAATATCATTGGAAAGCTATTCTATTTTCCTAATCTCAAATCGATTTCACCATTGAGACTTAACCCATGGTTAATAAACATGTTACCGATAAATTGCTTAACCAAATGATAAATTGAGACTTAATTAGTGTTAACCAACTGATAAATTGTTTGCTGTTAACAGAAGAAGCTGTCACAGAGAAGTGAAAACTAACTCGGATAACTCAATTAGTGTCGACGAGAGGAGCTGAAGTCGGAAGAAGAGTTGATTTTGGAACCGATAAACTTCGTGAACTGCAATCTTTAAACTTCGTGAGCCCAAAAATTTCGTGACGGGAGGAGCTGAAGTCGTGAACTGAAGCTTGGAAGGAGACTGCGACGTCGTTGCTTGAAGGAGATGACGAACCGGGGGCCAGAGCTAAAAACGACGACGTGAGACTTAAAGTCGAAGGTGAACGGAAGAAGAAGATGTGTCGATTTCCCTTTGTTCGTCACTTCGTTCTCGTTCGTGGTTCAGAGAGGCAGAGAGGATGTCGATTTTTTTTACTGCATCGAATGAGAAAACGAATGCAACCCTAGAAGCATTTGTTACATTTTGACAATTTTGCCCTTAATTTTTTTTTAAATTACGTTGACTTTCGTTGACCGATTTGGGCGCCTAGACCTGCCTAGACCCGTCTTTGACCGACTTTGACCACGTCTGATTATATAGCCCGATTAGCTATAAATGTCGACCGTAGAGGACCGCCAAGCGCCTAGGCGCCGATTAATCGGCCGCCTAGGCCGATATTTGCAACACTGGTATTTATTAAGAAAACAACATCCGAATAGGTGATCATCGTTGTTTATGTTGATGATATAAACATTATTGGGACAAATAAAGAAATCCTTTGAGTGATTGAACTTTTGAAGAAAGAATTTGAAATGACAGACCTTAGAAAAACCAAATATTGTCTTGGTTTACAGATTGAGCATATGCCTAACGGAATACTTGTGCATCAATCAAATTATACATAAATATTCTTGAAACATTTCAATATGGACAATGTCAATCCTTTAAGCACTCTAATGGTGTTAGATCATTAAATATTTACAAATATCCATTTCGTCCATGCAAAGAAAATGAAGAAGTCCTTGATCCAGAAGTATCATATCTTAATGCAATTGGAGCTCTTATGTATCTTACCATTTTACTAGACCTGAAATTTCTTACGCTGTAAACTTGCTAGCAAGTTTCGGTTCATCCTCAACAAAAATACATTGGAATGGGATCAAGCATATTTTTTGATACCTTCGAGGAACTAGTGAGTTAGGGTTGTTTTATCCTAACAATTCAAAACAAGGCTTGATTGGTTATGTAAATGCAGGTCATTTGTCTGACCCTTATAAAGCTAGATCTCAAATTGGATATAGATTCATGAATGAAGGTACTGTAATTTCCTGGTGTTCTTAAAAGCAAACACTTGTTGTCACATCCTCAAATCATGCTGAAGTAATTGCACTAAATGAAGCTAGTAGAGAATGTACATGGTTAAGATCGATGACAAAACTAGTTTTAACTTCATGCGGACTTAAAAAAGGATACATGTCCAACTTTAATTTATGAAGATAACTCAGCATGTGTCGCTCAAATGAAATAATGATATATCAAGAGCAACAGGACAAAACATGTACCTCCAAAGTTTTTTGAGTACACTCAAGAGAATATAAAAGATCATCAAGTTGAAATAAAAAATTTTCAATCCAGCAACAATGCAACAAACCTTTTTACGAAGGCACTTCCTACTGCAATCTTTAGGAAGCATGTCCATGGCATCGGAATGTAACATGTGCATAGAATATAATGTAACAAATGTCTAAATGAGGGGGAGTCAACTATACACTGCACTCTTTTTCCCTTCGCTAAAGTTTTTTCCCACTGGGTTTTCTTTAGCAAGGTTTTTAATGGCAGTACTTTAATTTGAGCTCTAATCTGAAATAATGTCATCCAAGGGAAGTGTTGTAAATAATTGGTTGTTGATATAATATTTGGTTCATGGTAAATTTGTCAACATTTCTAACTAGTTATAATTATATGTAGATTATGAATAGTAATATGTGTAGTATAAATATACCTCCATTGTAAAGGGTAAAAGACACAAAAGTTACACTTTCATAAGTGATATAAGTTTCATATTCTCTTTAAATCTTCTTTCTTCTCCATCAAAGTTACTAGTTTGGTTTGGTTTAAATTTACCTTAATTACGCTTAATTTATAACATAATGGTAGTTTTGAACAAAAGAAAAAATTTATTACCCTTCTAAGACATTCTTTATGTCAAGTAATATCCAGGTAGTTTATATAACCGATTACAAAATTAGAATTTTTTTTGTAAAGAAAATGCATATTTTATACATATGCATGTATATTCACATGAACATATGTGCATGTGTGTGTGTGTATATATATATATATATATATATATATATATATATATATATATATATATATATATATATTAATTTTCTAAAGGGATAATGACTTAAAATGGTACCTATTTTTTTATTTGTATACATTTAATCACTAAGTTTTTTTCTCCACATTTTCTTATTGAACTTTTTTTGTACTATTCAGTTGATCGTGTTTTAGAGTTTATGGTTTTCAGTTGATGTTGTTCCAAAACCGACTTCAAAAAAGAGAGAAGAGAGAAGTGTGTGTGTTGTTCCAAAATCGAGCATGAACACACATATCTGAAAATCGCGCCAAAAACTCATATCTGATGTTCGAGCATAAATACATACACACGAACACTTCTAGAGATCGTTTGATTTCTGGGAAGAAGATGAACACGATGAAGATCTACAAACCTTGAAGATCATTTGATTTCTGGAAAGAATATAAACACACATATCGATTTTTGTTCAAGAACACACACGTCGATTTCTGTTCAAGAACTCAAGCATGCTTTCAAAACTCAAACAAGAACACGATGCTCTGATCGATTTCAAATACCCATATATGATGTGTGTGTGTGTGTTCTTGTATTTTTTATTTGAAAATCAAAATTTGGTGTGATGTGTGTGTGTGTGTGTGTTCTTGAGTTGTTGATCTGAAAATCGAATCCTTACTTGTGTATGTTACAACTTTCCGGAAAAATCATGTTGGCCAGAGACTCGCCAGATAAGAGAATATGACCAGAGTCTCGCCGGAGATGAAAAGACCATCGGAAACTGGCTAAACTCACATCAACTGGTCATAAGATTCAGGTCAAAACAAGTAGGAAAAAGATTCAGGTCAAAACAAGTTAAATTGAGTGAGTTATGCAAATTTGAACAACAAAGTCATATTATATTTAATTGCTGAAACATAAAAAAATTCTGATTTGACACCCTTCCTTGCGGGGCTTGTAACTCATTCAGTTTTTAAGCAAATCAAGCGTTTTTATAGTCTAAACTTAACTACAAATCCTAATCTACATGTAGGAAAAAGATTCAGGTCAAAACAAGTTAAATTGAGTGAGTTATGCACATTTGAACAACAAAGTCAGATTACATTTAATTGCTAAAACATAAAAAAAAATTCTGATTTGACACCCTTCCTTGCGGGGCTTGTAACTCATTCAATTTTTAACCAAATCAAGCATTTTTATAGTCTAAACTTAACTACAAATCCTAATCTAAATGTAGGAAAAAGATCCAGGTCAAAAAAAGTTAAATTGAGTGAGTTATGCACATTTGAACAACAAAGTCAGATTACATTTTATTGCTGAAACATAAAAAAAATTCTGATTTGATATCCTTCCTTGAGGGCTTGTAACTCATTCTATTTTTAACCAAATCAATCGTTTTTATAGTCTAAACTTAAGTACAAATCATAATCTACATGTAGGAAAAAGATTCGGGTCAAAAAAGTTAAATTGAGTGAGTTATGCAACTTTCAAAATTTGAGTGAGTTATCCGGTCCGGTTTCCGGTTTTGGGCCGGTTCCAACGACCGGTTCTTACCGGTTCCCGATTCCAAAAATTGACGAGATTATAGTACCGGTCCCGGCCCGACCGGTTCCATCGGGTTCCGGTTCCGGCCGGTTCCCCGGTCCATATGCTCATCCCTAAGTTTAATGGATAAATGTGGACCAAAAAAAATTCAGTGGCTAAATATGTACAAATCGAAAAATACATTATCCCTTTAAGTCATCATCCCTTTTCTAAAACGCCATTTTGCACTATGCATGTGTATTTGTTGAAAAATCCATTATAAAAAAGAAGAAAAAAATCTTTAGCTCTCTTTGTTATTTGAGATCTCTATTGATTTTGATATAAGAAAAAAATAGCTAAAATGAAGTTTTTTCATTATAATAATAAGTACATACTAAAAGATTGAAGATACATAATTTTAATTTTTAGGTAATCCGAAATTCCAAAAAATTTGTGTAAAATCACTACCCGAATTTATATCACAAAAGAATTTCCCCTTTAATTTCTAATCAACTTTTTGATTTTGAAATCAGATCTTCATATTGAAATACTTTTAAACACCAATAATTTGACTTATACGATTAGTAATATCACACTAGACCCACACAAATTTTGTTGTATTTGGTTGTGGGTTCCCCCTTGTATAACTTTCATGCTCACATCTTTTCCACTATATAATAAAAGTTAAACCAAAAACCAATTGGTGTCATGGACATAGCACACAAAAGATGTCGTTTGATAGGATTTTAAAGCCCAGTTGGTATGATGCAACCACCAGAGAGTCAAAAATCTAGGTGCATATTCAATTAGGTTTTCATAATATGGGAATTTTGAATATACAATAGAATTAAGCTTATTGAATTTTCTATAATTTGTTTACGTATGTTTTTTCTTGCGGAAAAGATGTGAGAATCTAAACGTGGGGTATAAGTTCAACCTTGAGCACCATATTCATTATATCTAAAAAAAAATAAGTGTAAAAAATACTAGTGGAGGCAGCAAGAGGTTGGGCTGCTGGAGGGGGTAAGCGCAGAGGGACAGAGGACAAAATGCAGTGGTACTTGGCGAAGGGGCGACAGTGGGCGATAGCCGGTGGCCTGGCTGCACGGCGGGCAGTGGGAATGTGGAATCGGTCGATCAGGCCTGCAAGAACGTGATGAGGCGTCAAGCTTTTGGAAATGTTGATCAGTGATCACGTTTAATGAGACTTTTTTTTTGTTTAAATTTAAATGGATTGAAGCAATGGACTATTTTAAGTGGATTGGAATATATAAAATATGGGATATAATTTATTATTATTATTATTATTATTATTATTATTTTGCCAAAGATTATAAGGTATGTCCTTTAAAAATGATAAGGTAGGTTTCCATTTTTTTCCTTACATTCCTTGTGTTATTATTAAGAAAAAAAAGGTAGGACCTAATACCCATATTCCATGAAAGTAGTTAGGCCCTTAAAAAAAATAGTTTTCATAAACCTAGGACTCACCATCCATCTACCACATGCCTTTTCATAATTACTGACAAAAGAATTCTTGACCAGACGTATACCGATGATACGTGATACCTAACATCCATTACATATATAATTTTTGAATGATGAAGTTGCTACACTTTAGTCAAAAGCTTTTTGGTTTTTTTTTTTTTTTTTTTTTTTTTTTTTTTTTTTTTGTAGAGGAATTGGTCAGATCAGATACATCATTCATCGGTCAGATCAGATACATCATTCATCTTCCAAATATAAGAAATTGAAACATTTCTAAACAACTTCAATAATCAACGAAAAAACAAAGGACATAGTATTGATGACATTAACATAACACCGTTTTTAGTGTGAAGTAACTCCATCCAAACATCATTTCCTACACCAAATTTGATGACCTTATAATATCCATTAGCACCAATTTTGATGTTAAAGTTTCATTGATGCACATTTGCATTGTATAATATTTCTATAAACGAATGTGCAATATTTATTTAAATATGTTATAAGCATATTTTTTTGTACTTAATAACATGTTTGTTTTATCAATATTACAATTATTTTGAAATGATAATATACAAATAATTTATTTGGGTATATTTGTTGAATAGTATAATTTACAAAATTATTATAACAAAAAGATGCACAACAAATTGCGTAAAAAGCTAATATACACAAGGGGTATTTTTGAAAATCTAAATAGCTTCTATGATTACAACATTTACATTGTACAATATGTATGTTATATTCATTCACCTAAAGTGTAAGGGGCATTTTCTCCTTTCGCCTTTTGAAGTCTCGTAATACGCATTCTCTCTCACTAACACTTGCTGATAGGACCCACTTGCTAAACTCGACTACTTCCATGCCCATAAACCGGGCAACCAGCCTATACTGCTTCATTTTACGTGAAGCTTTTCCATTTTCATTGTCACTATGTGTAACTGTAATTGTAATTGGTTTCTTCTTATTCTTAGGGACCGGGGGCAAAATGGGAATTTCGGTGGATGGACCCACTTCTTGTGTCACTTTGCATCCACGCCCATGACTGATGATATCCTCATTACGATGCGCGTAAACAATACCTGAAAAAAAACATTATCAGTAATATAACATTGTACTTCCAATTTTATTATTTTCGTTATGATGAACTCAAACAGTAACCAAAAATGTGAATCTTCGATAAAATGGGAGTAATATGGATGAATATAAATCTTTGTTATATGTAGAAAATAGCAACGTACTTTCATTTATTTGTGCATTATAGCATGTTACTTTCATTGTAATTTCACCATTTTACTAATTTAGCCACTGAACTATCATTCTTTATCGATTTTGCTAGCAAACTATTTGTTTTTAATCGATTTAGCCCCTGCACTATTATTATAACAATTTAAACAACTAATAGTTTAGTGGTGAAATTCTGAAATTACATTGTCTTTTCAGTTTCCGTCGTTTTATCAATCCAGCTACTTTAACTATTTAACCTGACAGTTTTAAAAAGCCAATTTTCCTAAAAGGCACAATGCGTAAAGTATTTTTACCATTTTACCCCTGTGATGGGAGAAGGCCTGCGGTTGAGGAGTGGAATTCTATAACAGAATTATTTGCCTAGTAAGGCAATTCATAAAGCAAAGATTTAAAAAAAAAAAAAAGAAAAAAAAAACTTACCCAACATATCAGGGCTTTGGGATTCTAAAGAAAATGTTTCCCGTGATTGTGGAGGAAGAAAACACATCCCGAAATCAGACAAAGTTTGTTTTTTTTCAGTATCATCTGTTCCTTGCTTTTCATGTGATTGAATGATCTCACTTGTGAACAGTTTGTCTGACAAATCACGAAACAAATTGCTGATCCCGAAAAGCTCTCCTTGGAACTCCTTGCAATCCTAGATCAAAAAAAAAGAAAGGGTGTGTTTGAATTTTGATAGATAATTCTCAAGAGAATGAAATTGAAATGTTTCCTATAATATATAATTAAACCTACCTGGACACCTTCAAAATAACGTTTTTCAAGTTTCCCAGAAACAGCAATATTAGAGAGCTGTTGTTTGTAGACTTGACGGGTGTAAACAAGTTCTTCAAGGGAACCAGCCGCCAGCATCCGGAACACCACCACATGCCGCTTCTGTCCAAACCGAAAAGACCGGTCCTGGGCCTGCAGATCATGGGCCGGGTTCCAATTCGGGTCAAATATAACCACACGGTTCGCACTCACAAGATTCAGCCCAAGCCCACCCGCACGGGTCGATATGAGGAAAACCTGAAATCACAACATTTTACACTCTACTTTGTAATTTATTTTTCACCCATGAATCATAAGAGATAAAGTAACGTTACTATTGGTAAAAACATAATAAGTAACAATGCCATTGTGGATAGAAAAAAAAAAAAAAAAAAAGGCACAGGAATCGACCTGTTTGCTTGGACTTGAATTGAAGTGATCAACTAGAGATTGGCGTATGCCAGTTGGGGTAGACCCATCAAGCCTTGAAAAACTGTATCCTTTGCGTATAAGAAACTTTTCAAGTATATCCAGCATCCTACATTACAACAATACAATCCTTTCCTTTATGATTGTATTATGTATATCTATCTATCTTCACATTGCTACATTACATAAAAACGAAAGGAATCAAATTCCTTCAGGAATGGTTAATTCCATTCCATCAGAAAAGGCAAACAGTTTTTTGTCATCCCAAGGGAAAGAACCATTCCATCCCTTTCCCCATTCCTTCATACCAAACAATACCTAAGTATCTAACAAAAATGTTTACCCAAGTACTAGACATAAATTACTCTTATCCATAATTTAGCTAAATGCAACAAATAGCAATATGCTTTCATTTACTTGTGAATTATAGCATCCTATTTTTAGTTACAGTGTTACAATAAAGTACTTCCAATTCTTTTCTTTTTAAGGCATCTTACTTTGAAAAATCTACTCATTTGTAGAATTTTACTTCCAATTTTTATCTTATCAAGATATTATATTTTGACGAATCCACCTTATTTTTAGCAATGAAAATTGCTTTGTCTCTGGATGGCATTGCTATAATTGGGTACATTTTTCAGAATTTAACGTTGTAATAATAACAAATGAAAGTAAGATGCTATAATAAACAAACCAAGGAAGGTATGTTTTTTATTCTTGCATAAAATTCTTCATATTATAGAGGGTTAAATGCAAGCAACAGCAAAATACTTTCACTGATTTGTTTGTTACAGATTCTAACGTTCATTTCTTTCTATTACAGCATTATACTTTGAAAAATCTACCAATTACAACAATGTCATCCAAATACAAAGCAATTTTAAATGCTCTAATTGGGTAGATTTTTTTTCAATGTACAATGCAATTTAAAGAAATAAACTGGAAGTACAATGTTGTAATAGAAGGGAACGAAAGTAAAATGCTATATCTCACAAATAAATGAAAGTATGTTGCTATTGCCTGCATATAAACCTTCATATTTTGTGTATTAGAAATGTAGTAGAAGAGTAAACTGAGCTTTTAACATAAATCAAATTACCTGACAGAGTAACTAAAGAGAAGAATCTTATCCCCCTTTACAATCCAAGATGTCATCAAATTATCTAAAGCTCTCATCTTCCCACAATGTTGAACATCACTTAGACCCATAAAACTCTCGTTTTGATAATACCCTCCCACCAGATCAATATCTGTACCAAAAACAGCCGAGGCAAATTCCTTGTCTTTCTTCACTTTATCTGAGTCATCCCTTGGATTAGGTTTAATAAGCTCCAAATGATTGCTTATCTGTAATTATCAACTCTTATTAGAATATGTGAAGGAAGCAACATCACAGTTTCACCATTTTATCAATTTAGCTGCTCAATTATTATAAAATCTCAATGAATTTATCCAATAAAAAGATTTTACCTGTTGGAGCTTGGTGAGGCAAGGAAGAACAAGACAAAAAGGGCACGAATCACAACCATCAGGATTATCCTTATGAAGATAAGGCCAAATAACACCATTTGGGACAATTCTTTTACAACATTCCACTTGCTTAAGTGGGCTCCCACAGCTACAAGGGAGATCCTTATTAATAAGACATTGAACATCAGGTAATTGCAGCATCCTTTGATAAACCCTTTTTTGCACCTCACTCATAGCACAAAACACAACATTATCTTCTTTACCCATCATAAGATGTCCAATCGTCTCCTCTTTTGTTCTTCTCAACAAAAATTTCCCCAAAACTGACACCAAATGTTGTTTCCTCTCTTCAGCAATTTTAACAAATCTTGCAGGAGCACTTGATCTTTGCCCATGTTTCAAAGGCTCATCATAGTAATCCCTGAAATGTTCACGGGTCCCCAAACCCCCTGGAACCACCCAATCGAATAGATTAAATAATTCCATGATTTTGTTTTGCATTATGGTTCCTGTTAAACCGTATCTTTTTAGGGTTTTGATGGATAAACAGGCTTCATAAAGTTTTGATTTTTCGTTTTTGAGCCGATGAGCTTCATCGACTATCACAACTTCCCAATTTAATTCGGATAAAATGTTTCCATGGATTCTGTATGTATCGAAACTTGTTATAAGTACTTCAATCCCATGAGATTCGATTTTGTTGAAGATTATGTCACGATTGGCACCATGGTATATAGCAACTTTGAATGTTGACCATTTGGAGAATTCGATTTCCCAGTTTTGGATTACAGAAGATGGACAGATTATTAGGACAGGACCTTTTGTTTCTTGTTTGTTCTTGTTTGGATTTGTTGTGTTGTCATCATCTTCATCTTTTTTGTATATGGCAGAAAGAAATGCAATTGCTTGGATAGTTTTCCCTAATCCCCTGATAAGTTAGGAAAAGAAACTTAACTCTGACCAATCATAAAGCAAAACCATGAAAAATGTTGGGAAAATGAAATCAAACAAGTTTTCAACCAAAAAAATTCATCAAATTGTGTATTAGTTAAGCATGTTCATTTCATCATTTGATTGGATTGCAAGTTGATGAAAAAAGTTGTAATAATACACATATGTAGTTGCATATATTTTTTTATGCCTGTATGGCAACACATTTAAAGAAAACATGAAATATCAATGACAACTTTATTTATAAAATATCTTTTTATAGATTACTCACATGTCATCCCCAAGAATGCCTCCATGGTTCTTCTTGTATAAGTTGTACAAAAACTTTACACCACTTCTTTGATGTTCTAGCAGCCTGCAATTTATGGAAGCAGGTACCTGGAGAACAGTTTGTCAGATGATAAATCTCCTAAACTTTCATCCATAGATTAAGTGTTGTCCAGTTAAGCCTAATAAGTATTAAGGAAACAGCACCCAAAAATGGCCAACTTTAAGCAAAAACTTAAAATTTCCCAACTGTCAAATATCGATGCTATTTTTGACTCATCTTAGTGGCAAGAAAACAGATTCTCAAGATTAATATGATATTACCCAACAATCCATTGATTCAAGAAACAATATAAAGTTATCCAATATATCCCTTATTTTAAATTAAACTACTGATTATTTGATTCTATTCTTGAACTAACAATAATCACTTTGAAATTGCACATCCAAACACCCTTAAGTATTTCATTACCTACTTTTCCCTCTAGCTTAACATAGAATACAACAATCAAAAACATAAATAGAACATTAAACACAGCAAAAAAATCACAAGATAGGTACTTCCGTACTTGTGGAATTCATTAATTTAGAAGGGTTTTCATAATTTACCTGCACAACAGGATTTTGGCCGGATTCGGAAAGCACCAGAGGTTCATAAGGTCCAGTAGGATCAAAAAATTGAGGGGCTTCCAACTTAGGTCTTGCAATCCGAAACCCATTTTGTTTTTCTAAATCTTTATTTTTTTCCTCCTCGTCTTCAAATTTTCCTTCGATAACATCATCGACCGGTGGATCTTGTTGCTTAAATTGACTAAATTCCTTCGATTGTTTTGTAGGAAGCAAGGTGGATAAGAAACTATAATCATCTTCGAGTCGTAACAGTTGCTGAGAGAGGGAAGATTTGGGTGGTTTTCTAGGGTTTAGAGTCGACGCGGTTTGTGAGTATGAAGAGGAAGATGGTGATTTTGACTGGTATGCACAGGGTTTGAGAATTTCCTTGAAGCTGTTTAACGACATTACCGAGAGAACTATGACTTGAGAAGATAAAGATGGTGTTCAAATTTAGAGGGAATGTTTTTAAGAGTTTGAGAGTTTGATCTTTAGCTTTTTGTTTTGAGATTTAATTTTATTGTTCGTGAAATCCAATGACACCGCCTTTTACTTTACATATCAGACGAAATGTTTTATAAGTTTTATACTACATGAGAAAAAAATTCATTATTATTGTTAATAAATATTTTTAAATGTTGGATAAAAAAAAGTTAAAAGTGCTAATATCTTGTTTTTGCTTCGAGTTGTCATGACCTTTACAGAAAAAATGGGTTTTATAAGAGTAGAGACTTGTACATCAGGAAAATAGAAGCATATGCATTGCAATTTTAGTAGTGATGTTTTGTTATTATTGACCTGTTATGATGAATTGGCAATACTTATATTTTAAATGCTTCTTGTCCCTAAATATAAATGCTACCAATATTTTTTATGTTAAGAAAAGGTTTTAGGAGTTTTAATTTAGGTTTGGGTTGTTAACATTATTCAACACCACACCTAGGTTGGTTCCGAAAATGCTGATTAGGTTTGTCAAGCCTAATCTTGGATTTTGACATGTATTCGGGTCGAAAGACTTAGTTGAAGACCAATGATGGATTTATCACTTGGATATTTAGATGATTCTTTATTTTGAATTTAAGATGAATTTATAAATGTTTACTTTAAACTATTGCCACTTGATTATCTTGTTACACCCTCGTATGCTTTAACAATTTAAATATTTTCAAATGTTAAGAACTTGACTATCTGAGGTTTTCATATGCAAAGTGATTCTTTTAAGTGATGCTCTTTTTATAAAAATATTTTTGAAATTAAATTTTTGATGACTAGATCAGGTAACTCACACAAAAGATGTTCCATTACATACAGAGATCTCATGTGATCTCATATGACTGACTTATTATATTCATTCTATACAATACATGGTACGTCATTTTAGTCTGAAAGCACAACTAAACCAAGTTATCGCATTAATGGACTTGGTTCATATAGTGAGACATGTATGTATGAGATATGACAAAGAGTTCAAGTTTTCAAGTTGCGAGACCAAGTTGTTTAAGCTATGGTGTTTACTTTTATGCAATAAAGATATTTGTATTGGCTATTTTGTGAAGTTCATATACCATAAAGGGCACGATATATGTTAGGTCATACGGTATGCAAGACGGGAGGGGCGTCCACCTCGTCACAAGACCACCCCACCAACACCATCACAACCCAAGATGGTGATGTTTACGTGTGTGTGTATATATATATATATATATATATATATATATATATAGAGAGAGAGAGAGAGAGAGAGAGCTCTCTCTCTCCATAAAGGGATTCACTCCACACCACAAATTGCACGTTTGCACCCATTTTGAGTTGTGCTCATGTGTAAAATGTCTTGCCACATCATGGTTACGGAAGCTCCGTATGGAGTATATACCCAATGACCTTATGATTGAAAGCTAAGAAATTTTAAGACATATATGAGTAGGGGTGTCAATTCATGACACGACACGAAACGAAATTAGGATGAAACTGAAATTTGAATTCATGTCCGTGTCGTGTTCGTGTCAAGTGTAAAAAACACAATGTCGTGTTCGTGTTCAAAATTCGACACGAAATTGACACGATTTAGCATTTATTTGTCGTGTTTATCGTGTTATGTATGATTAAGTATTAACTAAGTAAACTAATTGTTATTTTATGTTATCTTTGTCGTGTTTTTTGTTTTTTAATTGGTTCGTTTTCATGTTAGTTAAAAAAACACGACATCGTTTCGTGTCGTGTTCATGTTACATAAAAAATTGTTTTGTCGTGTCCGGTTAGATAAAAACACGACACGATTGCCCGGTTTGTCACCCCTATATAAGAGGAAAGAGAATAGTAACCCGCAAAATGAAAGTTCTCTTTATTCTAATATCTTACAAAGTCCTCCACGGCTTGATTTTTTAAATGTATCAAGTACAAAAAGTAATGATTATACGAGGATATGTTGTAGGATGACTAACTATGAAGAAGTAAACATTGTAGATGATTAAGATGTAAAATGAAGTAGCAAGTAATAATTACGACATATAAATTAAATTTATTAGAATATCAATCCACATAAGTAGTATCAAAAGTTTCTATCTACAAGTTAAAAAAACCAGTCCACATAAAAGAAGTATCAAAATAATTTGGGTTTTATGTTGAAGCAAGAAAACCAAAATAAATTCTCTATCTCGATAGGCTTTTGTTATCCACTTCCATATAAACATTAGAAATTGGCCTCAAGCAGAAAAGTAGGGAATTGTAACTGTTGCAATCAGTGTAATCGTTTTCCTTTACATCTGTAAGCACATATCAGAAACACAAAAAGCATGAATAAGATGAATTAGGTGTAGTAATTAATTTATTTTCTATAGATATACCAAGAGAAATTTATACATTTAAGGTTCAGAACGTCTCTGTATTTCATGCAGCTCTGCACTCAGCATTTGGTGAAGTAGAATATCAGTCCTACGATTGCGTGTTTTTGTGCTGACAAATTTATCACAAAGTTTTTGTTAAATGCAAAAAATAGCAATGTACTTTCATTGATTTCTTTATTATAACATTATACTTTCATTTCTTGTTATAACATTGTACTTTGAAGAATCTATTTACAAAGCAAGTTTCATTGTTACAATTGATTAGATAAACTACAATGTTATAATTGGGTATTTTTTTTAAGTACAATTATGAAATAAAATTAGAGTACAACATTGTAATAGAAGAAATAATAGAGTAAATTAATAAATGAAAGTGGGTTGCTATTTCCTACACCATTGAAAATTTGAAATGGGTATTGAGTATGTATTCACAACTAAAATATGAGCTGCTTATGTAGTTACTTACCCTATGGCACAGCGTCTCCTCCCTCCAGTTTCCTGGATTTAAATTATAAAATACGATAATTAAATATTGTAATGATGGTAAAGATGAATATGAATTTTCATTACCACCAAAAAAGAAATAATAAAAATAATAACAATTATTTATTATTTCAAATCAAAATCAATGCAACTACAATAGCAATTTATTTGTGGTATACTAAACACATATCAACCATTTGAGCTTCAACACATTATATCTGGGATCTGGCTATTATACCAAAGCTTAGTGATGCAAACCAATTAGAAGCCTTTTTGAAAGTGGAACTTGGAAATGAAGTTGATAATTTGATATGGTAACATATGATTTAATTGAACATCACTAACCTCCCGATGTTCTTCTTCTTCTTCTTGCTCAGAACCTTCCAGGTCTATCTCAGCAAAGAATGCCTCCAACACAAATGCCACGATCTACAAATGATTAAAAGAAGTTTCTGCTATAATGCAAAACTGTTCTTTCTTTCCAAAATCCAAACAAATGCAAATAGATTCATGGTTCTATTATTATTATTTCTGCTATAATCTGTCATTGTAATCCCTGAGAACCGAACAGATAGGTGGAATTTGGTGGATCTATGAGCGATGTTTTGTGCATATGATATATATATATATATATATATATATATATATATATATATATATATATATATATATATGTTTGGCAATTAAAATTGATAATAATAAAAATGTGGGTGCCTTGAATACTAATCACTAAGACTCACCAAGTTGAGGATGAGTAGAACTGTTATTAGATAAAAGCTGATGAAGTACACATAGGTCCAACTACTTCCTGTCAACATCCCATAATCCTGAAGTAATTAAATAAATTACAATCTAAATATTTCATATTTTCTATGCTCAATAAAAAACTGAAAATGCAAATTTAATATGTCCTCTGAGGTCATACTCATATAAATGATGAGAAAGAGCATTTTTCAAAGGTAAGAAGGATAAATTTTATCGTCTGTTTCTTTTTGACTTTTTCATATAATGGACTTGATTACTTCTATACAAAAGGATAAAATGGTCATTTACTCTCACTCAGTAAAAAAAGAATAGTCTTTGCTTCATATACACATCATTTTGATGGAAGAAAAAGAAACATACTGATAGAATTGTTTTGGTTAAACCTAGTATAATAAGCCTGAAATTTAATGTCGTTTTTTTATTAAATGAAAATGATGCTGTTTCTTTTTTTACTTGATGCATTATGAACATCTTAATCATCGATAGTATACAATACATATATAACTTGCAAATAAATCAATCATACCTGCATCCAAACTTGCCAGTTTCCCATCACAAGCAAATTGAAAAGGGTCACCATGCCATTTGGGTAGTCATTAAAATTAAATAACAAGTAACTGATAGAGTCAAGGGAAATTTACTTAGTAACCCATGCATATGTGGGAAATTAAATAGCACGTGAGAAGCTAACAATATATCATTGTCTAAGCCCGAATATTAGATTCATTTTATATGTATAAGAAGATATTAGATGAAAGGTGCTTCATAATAATAAATATAGTGAATAATAAATAAAGCATTGTAGCAAATGATTCATGTAGGATACTCGTTATCAGCAAGATCTGTACTTGGTACATCTGGGTTCCCAGCATTGACTTTCCCACCAAAGATCTAGGCACCATAAGGAAAAGACTAAGTTGTAATGATTACAGATATATTTTGCAAGTTATATATATATATATATATATATATATATACACACACACACACACACACACATATGAAGTACCTGTATACCCATGGAACAGTAAATGCACATAACACAAAAGATGGTGCCCAGGTATGGCATCAAACTTGGGATCACTGTTAAAAATACACTACCAAAGGCATGAAAACTATGAACACGTGTTATGAGCCTAATCGGTCTTATCATCCTTGCAATTAGAAGATAGCGAATCCTGGAAACAATACAATGGAAAATAAGAATATCTTTAGCCTTTAGGAGCAATGTTTAGAAGTGCGTATTTGGAAACAATATAGAGATATATAAATTTTGCAATTCAACAGAATTTTGAACGAAATATATGTATAGCATCTCATTAATTAAAACTTAAAAGATATTACAGCCTTACCACTCCCCATTTGAAGTGAACTCTAGCTCCTTTGGAGATATGAATGTTATTGTTTCTCCAATAACTGCAAACATTCATACAAGGAAAAAGTTATCATTTACTTATTTTATATGTCTGCACTCTGCCCATTGAAAGAGGAAGAATCACATAAACTAGTACTGGAATTGTGAAATGTACCTATGAACCACGTGACAATGAAGTCAAATCGATTTTGACTATTTCTCCAGTAGTTTTCAAATCCATATGCATAAACTTTCAAAGCCATCTCGATTACATATATCCAACCTGCATGCAAAAGAAATTATCAATCTGCTGTTAAATGAATTAGTATATTACTTTAAAGTTTAAACCAAAGATTATATTTTAAACAAAGATGGGTGAACATAAACAAATATAAAGTATCAGTTTTTCTTTACCAAACACCAACTCCACCTTCTGCATGAACTTCTGACCAGAGTTGTTTTTTGTATCAAGCTGTCCAAGAAAGAGTCAGAATGTACATCATTAGTTAAGTAATTGATTCAACAATCACATTAAGAATAGGGTTAAATGCAAGAAATATCAATACAGTTTCATTGACTTGTTTACTATAGCCTTTCTATTACAACAACATTGTACTTTGAAAAATCTACCCAAAACTTGCAATATCATACAAATACAAATGATTTACATTTTATAAATAGGTGAAATTTTCCAAGTATAATGTTCTAATAAGATAAAAACTGAAAGTACAATGTTATAACGTATAACTGGATTGATTTTTGAAAGTACAATGCCTCAATAAAGAAAAAATTGAAAATGTGGTAATGGGAAAAAATAAAAGTAGCCATCAAGGATTTAGGTCATACCATCCTTTCGATAATAATAGAAGCCAGATTCAAGAGGAGAAGGAAAACAACTACACGTTCAAACATTTTACTTCTTACACAGTCTCTCAGTATTTCAGAGAAGGAAGAATTATAGAAGGGGAACTTTCTTAACCAAGGTTCCTGCAAAATGAAGGCACAACAAAACAAAAGATGAGTTAGATACAGATTTTTTGTTATTCCATATGAAATTGATAAAAAAAAATGTGCATCATTAATAGCAACTTACTCCTCTTGAAACTTTATATCAATTGCATTGCAAAGATCATTGAATTCCGATGCATCAATCTACATGAAAATATAAACATATAAGAAAAATTCCAAGTGATTTTCGTTGCATGCAATAGCTAGAAAGACTAAAGGGATAAGAATCCATTCTATGTATAACATTGGGAAGAAGAATTATTTCAGTAATTCATTCCAACAAGAGGCTATAGACCAAAAATTACCTTAGAATCATGGCTGTCATCCAGTGCATCAAATATCAACTCAAAGTCTTGTTTTGATATTTTTGCCAGTGTCCTGTATAAAAGGTGCTTTTTAGTGCCCTGAATAGGAATGCTTCAAGATGGGGGGCACAAGTGTAATATATGTATTTTTCAGAAAGAGAATTACTTACCTATATTTATTAAGTTCTTCAAACAATTGGAAACATTGATTCTTATCAAGAGTGCCAACAGCCTGTTGATTTAAAAAGGAATTGGATGAGAAGATTATGTTTGCCTTGAAGGAAATTTCACAACATTAATGACTTGTACTCACATTTTCATCAATGAGATTAAAGGCTCTACCCAATATTCTTGTCTTCATTCGGTCCTTCTTACCAACTTGTTTAGCTAGCTGCAGTTAAATTGGCATGTGTAACAAGTTCTATCCTAAGGTAAAATAAAATTATATAATCAGAGTTACTAAAATATCAATCCCTAAAGAACTGGAGTGGAACGATTCAAATTCAATAAACTTAAAGCAGTTATTTCTGAGTTTCAGTGAATTTGGCCAAAGATATGAGTTGTTTACTCGGAGAAACTTGGAACATCAACATGAATTGAAATTATTAGATGGACTTTCAGAAGTAATCATTAAAGAAATATAAAGGATTCAAGAAAGATGTACCTCAGATTTAAAGCCATTATACACAACAGCAAGAATCAAGTTTGTGAAAAAGTAAGCACCCAGAAGGACATAAAGAACAAAAAAAAAGGGAAGACCATCTTGATGATCTGGAAAGAAGAGGGAGACACATTACTACTATGGATGGAAACAAAAATATGGTAAAAGCTCATGGAGAACATAAGAAGTCATTTTAAAAGCTATAGTTGCATATATATACACATTATTTTATGCATTTCAGACTAAGGGGTTGCTTCTTTTGACTAAATGAGCTTAATGAGTTAAACACTTAATCTGGATAGCTATATATGACTTTTCTTTTTTGACTTAATGGGTTAAGCAAAAAAAAAACATGGCTTAATGTGTTATGACACTAACCCTTTACCTATTTGTTCTTTTTTTCCTCCCAATCCTCTCACGTTAAAATTGATGAATTCGGGAAAAAATTGGAATGTAAGGGTAAAATGGTCATTTAGTCTCATTCAGATGGTTATGTAGTCTAGAACAGAAACAGACCTGTGTATACAGCACTATATCCAGATAGACATCATTAGCCATTCATCCACTTTATCCATATTGGACTTGATGGGAATAAAAAATAAAAAAAGAAGCAGACCCTAAGCTGGACTATATTCATGGACATTAAGCAACTCACTTGTAGGCTGGAATCCAAACATCTGGATTGTTGGATGTGGAAAATAGAAGGAACATTTGATACAATGTAGCTCGGTAAGAAACAAAGATTGTAGTTCCCTGTTGAGTGTCTTCAAAGATGACTTGAGCTAACCAACTGGAGATCAGAAGAAACAAAAGTGACAAAATCTGCATTCAAGAAATAATTTATCAGCAATTATAAATGATGATCCAAGTAATGTGATGTGAAAGTATAAATTTATGATAAGGTTATGGAATACAAACCATAACATTGAGATATGTGCCAAGCATTCCAGCCAATATGATGAGGCTGTCTTGTAAATCCCTAAGTCAAGATAAATAAAAAAGAAATTAGCCTCACCACATAACATAGTCATCCTGTTAATTTTCTCATTGTTGCCATTAATATTGATTCTTGTGTCACTCACTTGGGATACAGTTAATATCATATTGGACTGTTTTGTATGTATTCATGCCATACCTGATGCTCAAGATAAAGAAAACAACCCTAAAAAAAGGTGCAATCCTCAATGGAAAAGAATATATGGCCACTGGAGAGAGATTGAGGATATCAACTATTAAATCAGCAGCCAGAATTAACAGTGCAATTGCCTGAAAACACACTCAGTTGAATATAATCAGATAATAAACTTCATATAGCAATTTCATGTGCAGGATTTTTAGCAATTTCAATCGTGTACCTTCAGCTTATTAACATGGCTTCTCCAATAGAGCTGACCTCCTTTATATAAAATAGGAAACAGAGTATGCACCACAAGAATTGTCAGGGTCACACCCTGCATAAGATAATAGGTCAATTGTCAATCATTTAGATTACCTTCATATATATAGTTATATAGTTATATACAACATGAGAAATTTGGGTTTTTATACAGGCAGGAAAACAATAAAAGAATGAGACGTTTTATATTTTTACAATAAGGTTCCAATCGATAAGTTTCTACATAATACACAGGACTCAAACCTTATATGCCAAAGATCCTGCATTAGTCAAGTATGGAAGCTCCCCAAGATAATAGTAGTCTCTGTTACCACAAGAGATTTTGGAAACACTGCTACACCATAATGGTTTCTGTTGTAGATTTTGAAAGTAATAAGAATAAGTAATAGTCATGATAGAAAAAGCTACAACAGTAACTTAAGATAATCAGAAAGTCGTTTATAGAAAAGATGACTAACCTCAAAGAAATTCAAAGTTATGAGTGCAAAACAATTAAGTTTCCGTATAATGTTAAAGCGGATGAATATGCAATACAACTTTGCAGTTTCAGAGTTTGGTAACTCGAGGATTTCCTCTGGTAAACCATTTCCATCTTCAGCCTAGAAATAGCAAACAGCAGTTAATAACTTAAAAAATAGTAGATTTAACCAACACTTGGCAAGTATCAATCACGATTAAAGTGATGTATCGGTTAGGATTAATGTAATGTTGGTATTATAATCAATGAAATTTTGGTATTTGTATTTTTCCTCTGTATAAATACACTCTTATGGATGAAAAAGAAATGTTGTAAGCCAAAGAAAATGATTACAATATGGACAAGAAGCGCAGCCTTCTGATAAACTCTCCGGTCACTTGAGACACCCTGTTGATTACTACTTTCTCCTCCATGCAAAGCCGCATCCATCAGATAGAACAAATTCTGAAACAGCACCTCTGCCACGTGATTGAATAGAGATAGATAGATAGATACAACTAGTTTATATGAGAGAGAGAGAGAGAGAGAGAGAGAGGTCTGGCATGTATTATGAATCTCAGTGGGTGAAATACTCAAACAATAAAAGCTGTCATTTATGTACTTCTTTGAGTTTTTAAGTATAACACTAGATGTGATACATATATATTTTAAGATAAAATTTTGACTTAATTATAAAAATCATCCTATGGTCCATATTATAAGAATACCTCAAACTTTTCGTTCCTCCGAGGTCAACTGCCCGCAGTTAACTTTTTCCCTCATCTGGTATATCATTTTTATCCCCTCGTCTTCTTCATTTAGTTCATCCTTTTTTTTTTCTTCAACAACCCTGAAGCATACCTAACTACAAAACCCAATTCAACTAAATCCCCAAAAACCGAACATATCATTTTATTAGATCGCATTACTAAACCTACACCAAAATAAGTGTCACCAGATTAATAACAAAGTCGAATAGTCCTACTCTAAATTAACAGCAGCAATGAGTATACGACTAAGACTTGCAACAGGGATCGATTATGGGGCTGAGTATTGGGTAAAAACGATCAGGTTGTCAGCATAAGTCCAGTACGGAGGTGGATATTGTGACTATTGCTTGAATGATAGAAAAAAGAAAACAAACCAGGAAATTTTGATGTGATAAAGGAAACTAGGGGAGGCAGTGAACTGCCATATGTGGCCCCGTCGTTTCGAAGCATCATGTTAATATATTTGGAAGCATCTTCGGAGCAGAGGAGGACTGCGGTGGTTGAGCAGAGGAGTGACGGAAATGCTGGAGACGAAGAACCTGCGACCACCGTTAAGACTTGCCCCATAGGTGGTTTTGGCGGGACTAGCACAACATTTTCAATTTCCTTTCCAAACTTCCATATATTTTTTCTTTTATCATATTCATTTCAAATGACTTTTCAATTTCTTTCTAACAATAATTATAAATTGGTTAGCAAGTTAAATAAATATCAAACCTAAAGTGTAATCATATATAAACTAAATTTCAATATATCTTTATTTCTATTGATAAAGTTATATTTTTTTAACTTTTAACATATTATATTTAATTTATTAGTTTTAATACAGTATTAGATGTAAACCATTATCATTTTAAAGATATAATTTTGGAGCAATTTGTATAAAATACTTAAATTATTAATTTAAATATAACATTACAGGGTCAACTTAAATATAAATTTTAGTTTAACTTAAACAACCCAAAAAATATTTTGTAAATAGTTAAAGTGTTAAATTGTAGTGTCTTTTTAATAATGATTATAAGTTTGTTAATAAAGTTAAATAAATATCAAACCTAAAGTGTAATCATAAATCAACTAAA
Organism: Lactuca virosa; assembly: GCF_052849685.1. Lineage (NCBI taxonomy): Eukaryota > Viridiplantae > Streptophyta > Magnoliopsida > Asterales > Asteraceae > Lactuca > Lactuca virosa. The sequence goes on from NC_136429.1 coordinate 131,482,757, forward strand.
TTTCAATTTTAAAATAATATATTTACTTCTACTTATAAAGTTATGTCTTTAACTTTTAATATATTATACTTAATTTATTAGATTTAAAATGTTGTTGTATGTAAACCATTATCAGTTTAAAGCTACAACTTTTGAACAGTTTGGACAAAATATTTAAATTATTAATTTAAATATAACATTGCAGTATCAACTTAGATATAAATTTCAGTTCCACTTAAAAAACCAAAGAATATTTTGTAAATAGTTAAAAGTGATAAATTGTAGTGATAGATGCAAAAACTTAATTCTAATCTCAATTTAACTAAAATATTTCCTAAAGATATTTTTATAATCGTTAAAAGTTTTCAAATAAATAGCTTAAAATAACTTACAATAACAATAGTTAAAGATAACTCTATATAAATGATTATATTGTTACCTTTAAAATAAAAAGACAATGTTTGGTGTTTTAAAAAATTATAATGATAGAAATTAAAACGTTAAGCAAATAAATTTTAAAAAATTAATTAACAATAACAACCATTATAAATAACATTAAACCATATATTATATTTAATTTTATTCATGTGTAACTCGCCGGTAGAAGTCATTCAAATGATTGACTAAACTACAATATTAAAATCTCATATTATATTTATATTTATAAAATCATGACTTTAACTTTTTAACATGCTATAGTTAACTTATTAGTTTAAATATGTTGTTATATGTGAGCAATTAGCATTTTAAAGTCACAATATTTGTATAATTTATAAGTTGATGCAAAATAGTTAAATTATTAATTTCAATATAATATTAAACAATTAACTTAAATAAAAATTTCAATTAAACATGAAAAAAATCGAGAGACTGTTTTATAAATAGTTAAAGATTATAAATTATAATGTTAAACCTAAATTATAATCCTAAATTAACAAAAAAAAAACCATGAAACTATTCCTTATAATCATTAATAATTTTCAAATAAATAGCTTAAAAATAAGTTATAATAAGAATAGTAAAAAGTAATATTATATAAAAAAACTATAATATTTTCATTAAAAACAAAAACAATGTTTTTTATTTAAAATAACTACAATCATAGAAACTAACAATATTCATCAAATAAATTTTAAAAACATTAAATTTCAGAAACCAAATTAAAATAATTAAGAGTTTCGAAATACGTTATTTTAAATAACTTACAACAACAATAGTTAAAAGTAAAATTATATATAAAAATTATATTGTTGTCTTTAAAAACAAAAACAATGTTTGATGTTTTAAATAATTACAATGGTAGAAATTAAAATCTTAAGCAAATAAACTTTTTAAAATTAATTAATCATAACAACAACTATAAATATCATTAAATCATATATTATATTTAATTTTATTCATAAGTAAGCTGCAGGTAGACGTTATTAAGATACTTAGGATTATACAATTTTAAAAGATATCTACATTATCATATAATTTAAAACAAACAATGTTTATACCAACTTATTATAAGATTTATTATATAAAAGCTAATAACAATGTCATTGATATATTTAAAAAACATATATTTGTAAAAATTTCAAATATATTGTAGTATTTTGCGCAACGCGCGAGTATATATATATATATATATATATATATATATATATATATATATATATATATATATATATATATATATATATATATATATATATATATATATATATATATATATATATATATATACTGTGAACTTGACCTTCGTTTCTACTATTTATTTAGGGGGTGTTTGGGATTACTTTTTGAACTTAAAAGTTCTTTTTAGTTTAATTTTTGAGGAGGAAAAAGGCGAAAGTTATTTTTAAAAAGTGTTTGGGTTGCATTTCTTGACTTTTGAGTGTAATTTAGCTTTAAAATGCTAAAAGTCACAAAAATCACACTTTCCTAACTTTTGAAACCTCACATTTTTCTTCAATAACAAAAGTTATTTTGAAAATAACTTTTGTATCTCCCAAACATCTTTTTGACTTTTTAAAAAAGTTGAAAGTCAAAAGTCATTTCAAAAGTAATCCCAAACACCCTCTTATGTAGGGATGAGGATTCGGCCTGAAAACCCGAACCGAACCGAATTAAGTCTGAATAAGCAATTCGATTCGGGTTTCGGGTATCTATATTATGCTTATTCGGTTCTCAGGTTATTCGGTTCAGGTTACCCAAATAAGAGCTTATTCGGTTCTAAATACCCAACCCGAATAAGCATTCCTCCTCCCTTTTCTCTGATCGACATAAATCAAAATCATGATTCACACTTTTGTCCTCGTCATTCATAACAGAAAAAAAACCCTACGCTTGTTCTCATCGTTTCAAAATCGACCAATCTTCTCATCTAGTTCCAAATTCGAAATCACTCCCGTAGATCCTTCCTCTTGTTTCAAACATTCAAAAATCAACCATTCCTATTGTCTCTAAGGATTCACAAATTCCTACTTTGTCTAGTCATGGAAAATTGGGCTCTAACTCAAGAAACTCAAGTATGAAATTAATTCTCATTATGTTAATCTACAATGTAAATGTTATTCTTTCAATGTGTTGTTGTGTTATGTTAGTCTTTGAATGTTTTATGTTGATGTATAAAAGCACATTGTTATTTTATTATTCGGGTTATTCGGGTTATAAAATCATAATATGGTTTGTTCGGGTTTTTTTCAGTTATATTAGGTCCTTAATCATCTTGTACATATTATTCGGTTATTCGGGTAATAACCGAACCGAATCGATTAATACCCGAACCTGTATTGGTTAATCGGTTCGGTTTTCGGTTCATGCAATCACCATTATTTGGTTTTCGGGTCCGGGTCAGTTCGATCCAGTTCCGACCCGAATAACATCCCTACTCTTAGGGCACAAGGGTGATCTAAGATTTGAATTTTTAAAATCTAATTAAGTGGTCTAAATTTAAATTTTTAACATGGTGTCTAGTTGGAACCTCTATATATAGTTGTGTTGAATTATAAAAATAATTATTTTACTCTTCTATTTTATTTTTAATGAATTCAAGTGTTTGTTTATAAAATAATCAAACCAATTTGTTAAATAATTATAAAAATAATATATAAACACCATACAAAATCCAAATTGAACATAAATTAAAATTAAACACAAATCCAAATCAAACACAGATATTTTTAAATCTATGAAATCATACTGAAATCCAAATAAAATCTTACAAATTTAATTTGAAGTATCTGACACCAACTGATTCGCAATATGGTTATGCAAACTAGTCATGTATTTCCTGCCTTGTGAACCCCATTCCATATCGTGTACGTTTTCTCCATCACTCTCCCCCCCTTATGCTTGATCGATGTTCTCCCTAGACGTCATAAATAATTCATCATGAATATTGCATTTCCTTATAAATTTATGGACTGCAAAACAAACAATGACTATGTCTCTTTGCACTGAAAAAAAGAAAAGGATTCATTTGCTTTAGGATTGGGAATCTCACATTCAAAACACCATAAGCGTGTTCAATAACATTTATGAGTTGTGTGTATCATGATTGAATTTTTCTTCCTTAGTTGACGCACGTCGTCATCGATAATCGGATAACTAATACCTCATGTTGCGGTAAGAGTCATAAATACACGAGTGTTTGTAACATTCGGTTTCTCTAAGGTAAAATTTTTATAAACAATTCTTGAGTTTTGGTTGACCACGACATGGTGATGGCTCACTGGTGGGTGTCGAGACTACCAAATAAAAAAAACCTTAAATACGACGACATACAAAAATGAATTGTAGTAGCGGTAATAGGGATCGAATCCACAGGGATTGGTTCGAATCAAATCTATGCATTCAGTTTCTACAAAATAAAAATATAAAATTATATGGGGGGGGGGGGGGGTTCAAAATGTTAAATGCGATAAAAACTATTTTACAAAATTAACAAAAATAGAAAAATACAAAATCTATAAAAATAAAACGTTCTAATATCGGGATAAATCGCAAGTTCAACTATTTGACTAATCATCATAATTCTGTGGTGCAATGGGTTTAATGGATACTAATTTGGCTATAGCAATCTAAGAAGCTTGAGATCACCTAAACTTTTCTTAGTTAATACAATGGTTAGAGAAGCTCATAACACATTTTCTTAGTTAAAGTCATAATTTCCATGGAGCATGTAATTAATGAAAATTAACTAGCATTAAGATTTAAAAGTCACCAAATCCAAGAGGAGTCAAAATGTTTTCACTACCATGTTGGAGAAAATACTTTAATGATTGTGTGAAAGGAAAGCAATCACGAGAACCATTTGTCGTTTGTTAATTTGAGGATCCATTATGTAATCAATAAATTAACCAACTAATTAAACATTCACATATCTAAACTCATGATTAAAGACATATGAACATAAATAGATGTTTTACTAGAAAATATTTTCATAGTATACCATCAAAACCATACAAAAATACTCCTAATCAATTAATTGTTCCATACATTCACCCAATATTGAAAATAAAAACTAACTACACATAATAATGATGACAATAAAAAGGATGAAAATTATACCAATACCGATTACGAAACGAAGATGACAAAGCTTCTTGAAATCGTCACTTCTTGTTGCTCCAAAAACTCCATCCACAATCAAAGTATTAATACAAAAATTAACCTAATCTAATCTAAAGAAAATAACTAATTACAAGATAATAAAATCAATGATAATATTATTTGAATTCCAAAAATAAGAAAGGAGGAGACACAAAAGGCGTCGTCACTCCCTCCTACTTCTACTAGGGGTGGCAATTTAGGACACGACACGACACGAAACGAAATTGGGACGAAACTGCAATTTGAATTCGTGTTCGTGTCGTGTTCGTGTTAACTGTAAAAAAACACGATGTCGTGTTCGTGTTCAAAATTCGATACGAAATTGACACGATTTAGCAGTTCTTTATCGTGTTTTTCATTTTTGTCGTGTTTGTCATGTTATATTTGATAAAGTATTCATTAAACAAACTAGTTTTTAGTATATGTTATATTTTTCGTGTCGTGTCGTGTTTGTTGTTTTTAAATTCGTTCGTTTTTGTGTTAGTTAAAAAAACACGACATCATGTCGTGTCGTTTTCGTGTTACATAAAACATTGTCGTGTCGTGTCGTGTCAGACAGAAACACAAAACGATAGCACGATTTGCCACTCCTAACTTCTACTAATGTGAATTGTGATACTTCTATTTCATGCCCTTGATTTGCTGCGTTTCCAAGCTACACTGTAACGCCCCGTTCCTGGTATGCATTTAAAACATTATTTTTCTTCTTATTTTAGAAGCTACTCGACGAGTCAGTGGCCCTAACTCATCGAGTAGCAGCGGGTCAGCACGTGGAGTTGGCGTGGCGACTCGACGAGTCCATATTCCGGACTCGGCGAGTCCGCCAGTCTGGATGAAGCCCTAATTTTAGGGAGTGTACCCTATTTAAACACCATTATAGCCCCAAACCAGCCTCCTTCACCTCTCAGAGACTTATTCCCGAAACCCTAGCCTCCTTGAAGTGTGTGTGAGTGATTTTTGCCCTTGTGAAGGAATCTTGGTGCATTGTTGAGCAAGAAGAAGAAGGAGAATGTAGAAGAACTCAAGGAAGAAGAAGTAGATCCAGATTATACTCCTCTTTGGCCATCCTTTCTGGTAATAAAGCTTTCATCTTGGTTATTGTATTGCTAGATCTAGTTTGTCCCCAAATTGATGGTTTTGAGCTCAAAAACCCCAAATCCCTAGTGATGAAGCTTTGTAATCAAGCCATATCTCAGATCTAGCCTCTCTTGAGTTCCAGGAGCTCAAGAAGGCCACCTTTTGGCAGCCATGGCCTTGTTCTAGACAAGTAACCCCCATTATAGCCAAGTTTGAGTGTTATTGCTTCATTGCATCATAGATACACGTAAAGTTAGCAACTTTACGTGTTCAGATTGTCCCAGAAACCCAGATCTATGAATTGGATGCAGTGAAACTGATTAGAATCGACTTAATAGAAACTGCATGCAAAGGGCTCGGCGAGTCCGGTCGCGAGTCTTAGATTCCCTGTTCAGTAGTAGCGAGTCCGTTAATGAGTGGAGTAAAGACTCGGTGAGTTAAGACAGGGATCTGAGTGTAGAGGGACTCGACGAGTCTACGCCCTGACTCGGCGAGTCCAAGGCAATCTCCTTACCCGTAAGAACAGAATCGACGAGTTGTTCATACAACTCGGCGAGTCGGATGAAGGTTGGCATGATATCAGTAAAGAAGGAGAACTCGTCGAGTTTTGGTTAAACTCGACGAGTAGAGTCGGGAAAGGGAGTAGAAGGAAAGATAGGGACTCGACGAGTTAGCGGCCCAACTCGGCGAGTCAGGTCAACGGATTGTTGACTTTGACCAGGGGTAAAATAGTCATTTTACCCTAAGATTAGTTATCAGTGTCTGATTAAGTGTCTTTTGGGAATTGTAGCCGGGGAGTTACCGGAGCAGCAGTCAGACAGTTCCCGAGCAACATTTCAGCAGCCAGCCTTACGAGGTGAGTTTTTCCTTCCAGTAGGAACGAGTCTACGACCACAATGCCGGCCTGTTTAGTTAGCAGTAGGTCCGGACTTCAGTCCGATGCAGTAGTTCAGTATGCTTGGTGTCTTTGTGATACATGCATGGTATGTGTTATGTGTTCCGGACTATGGTCTGATACAATATACAGTATATGTGTTCATATTATATGTTATGATTATGTTATGCTATGTTCAGTTAGTTCCGGACTTCGGTCTGATGCAGTTCCGGACTTCGGTCTGATGTAGTGGGCAAGGCCCTAGTCAGTTCCGGACTTCGGTCCGATGCAGTTTTGTACTTCGGTCCGATGCAGTGGGCAAGACCCTAGTCAGTTCCGGACTTCGGTCCGATGCAGTTCCGGACTTCGGTCCGATGCAGTGGGCAAGGCCCTAGTCAGTTCCGGACTTTGGTCCGATGCAGTTCCGGACTTCGGTCCGACGCAGTGGGCAATGCCCTAGTCAGTTCCGGACTTCGGTCCGATGCAGTTCCGAACTTCGGTCCGATGCAGTGGGCAAGACCCAGTATGTGCTTTATATGTTATTGTATGGTATGTGGTAGTTTGGGGGAGCTCACTAAGCTTCGTGCTTACAGTTTCAGTTTTGGTTTCAGGTACTTCAACTAGCAAAGGGAAGGGCTCGGGATGATGGCATGGCACACACCACAGTTTTAGCCTGGGAGTTAGACTCTGATATTTTGATATGATCTTGACACTAGTTTCGATTTGATAAATTTATTATGACATTTTGAGACACATGATTCATGGTTTTATCTTTTAATATTTGATATTATGGTTTAGTAAAGTTTTCAAACAAAAATTTTTGGGTTGTATTTTTGGGATGTTACATACACAATAAGTCAAAGTGGGCTCAATTAAATTGAAACATGGGTTGCTGGATAAATAAAGATAATGGGCTACCATATGAATTAGTTGGGCTATTTAAAATCTGAAAACGGACTGCCACAAGCTTTATGTATTGGGCTGCCAAAGCTAAAGCTGACAGCTTCCTGTTCTGATGTTCACGACACCAAAAATCATATCAAAACTTGTTCAAATCTGCTCATTTTTTGTGAGGTCTAAGATTGATGAGTTGGGAAGACGTCCGTAAAATTTTAGCTCAATCGGACAACGTTTTCTCCTCCGTCTGATCGTTTGAAGAAAGCCGCGTAAAGCTGTCAAAATCCAAAAAATTAATTTATATAGCTTCGTTTTTCTTTTCACTCCCAGATTTTGCTACGAGACTTCAATCGTGGTTTCAAGGAATTCGATATGGCTTTAACGATGCTCCAAAATACCATCTTGCTCGAACAAATCTACATAAAAATAGCTTAAACGAGTAAAAATATTCAAAACAATAAATCTAACGATTTAATGCAAAAAGAATATTAAAAATGCTAAAAGTAAAAGATAACGATTGCTAAAATATATAAAAATAATCAAGTTATCACTCACCACGAGTGGCCATGCTAGAATGTTCCCGGGACTTTAATGAGCCCCCACGACGTGGCGAGTGGATGAAACATTAAACCCTAATTTCTCGGGTATTTAAAGGAAAAAGGGAGGCTAGGGTTGCCCACCCTCAACCTCCATCACTCTTAAACCTCTGAGTTCATAAACCTAATCTCCTTTGAAGCTTTTGAGCTCATTTGGGCCTTTGTGGGTGGTTTTTAGCTCTTTCTTGAAGAAGAAAACTCCATTGGTGTATTGTTTGGAGCAAGCAAGCTTCTTTCCATCATCTTGTGTTGTTGTTGGACCTTTATAAGTCATCAAGCTTCTACCTTTCTCTTTCAAGCATGCTAGATCTAGGTTATTGTTCTTATTTCTTCATGTTGGGTTGAGTAGAAGGAATGGTCCATAAATTTGGCAACTTTATAGATTAGTAAGGTCCCCTTGCTATCATATGTTGCAGATCTGGAGTTTAATGCTATTTTGAGTTCCATGCATGAGATTTTTGGTGACTTTGCTTCATTTTGACCTATGTTGGAATCTAGACTTGCTTTGGGCATGCATGTTTGAAAAAGCAATGATCTTGGGAATGTTTTGGACCTTAGTAAGGATTCTGTAAGATTGGAAGGGAAGGGATTAACATATTAAGGGCTAGATCTATTAAGATTCTAGAACCCAGTTCCCACGATGTGGCGTTTGGATGCGAGGACGTAGCGACTGGGGAAACCCGACTATTTTGTCGTGAAGCGCCCACAACGTGTCAATGTGAGGCCACAACGTGGTGACATGTCCAATTGACGTGGACCTTTGACTCTGACCGAGTTTGACCTAAGGGTATTTTGGGTACTTTGAGTTGTATTGAGAATTTGTCACTATTTGTTGGATAGGTGATCGATAGAGCTGATATTCTGAGATGTGTCCAATTCAGCAATCGTTTCAGACTGAGAGGTAAGTTTCCTCACTATACTTGTGGGTCGAAGGCACCAAGGCTGACCCATTGGATTTGGTATCCTTATATATATTGATTGATGTTATGCTGAGTATGTGGTAGACATGTATGATATTATGATGGCTGATGATATGTGTTAGATTGGTAGATCTGTAGGATTACCTATGATTTTCTGGTTGTATGATTATATGCTTGTTGAGTATGTTGTTATTTGTTATATGCTGACATGTTTATGTTTGGGTTGAGACTACTGCTTTCTTTTATCAGTCAATAGACCGAGGTAATCCAACCGGGAGGTTGTGGGCCAGGTCAATCCAACCGAGAGGTTATGGGCCAGGGTAATCCAACCGGTAGGTTGTGGGCCAAGTATGTTACATGCAGGGCAATCCATCCGGGAGGTTGTGGGCCAGGGTAAGCAAATCGGGAGGTTGTGGACCCACATTGCAAAATTGCATATGATATTTGTTTGTGTGGTGGTATTTTGGGGGAACTCACTAAGCTTTGGCTTACAATTTCAGTTTATTGTTCCGTGTACTTGCGATGATCGCGGGAAAGCAAAGGCGTGATCGTACACATTTCCTGTTTTCATGACATTGGATCTTGGGAAAAACTCTGATTTTAATTATACTTTTGAAACAATGGTTTTGTAAACACTTTATGGTTGAAATGGGTTGTTTTTGAAAAAATTAAATTTTTATGATTTTTGGAATGTTACAAGTTGGTATGTAACGCCCCGATTCTCAGGTATTGATTTTGTTTATATAAGACTTTTCTTGATTTCAAGGCCTACTCGACGAGTTGGGAGCCTGACTCATCGAGTAGCAGCGGGTTGGTCTGCGTGCTTAAGTGACTTACTCGTCGAGTCCAAGTAGGGACTCGACGAGTAGGAGCTGGAGGATGAACCCCTAATTTCCGGGGTTTTGCACCCTATTTAAAGGATCATTGGCCTCCCCAGCCTCCCCTTCACAGCCCCTTGACATTTCAAAACCCTAATTCGTGTGTGTATGCTTCTTTGGTGTATTTAATCTTTGAGGAAGGATTTTTTTTGTGAGAAAAGCTTGGGGAAAACAAGTGATTAGAAGCAAGGAACTCGTGGGAATCAGAGATCTACTTCAGTTGGCACTATTTTGAAGGTATTAAGCTGTTATCTTGGCTCATTTCTTCCTAGATCCCTTTTTGGGTGTTTTCTTTGGAAACCTTTCTTGTGTTTGAGCTAAGATCTGAAGTTGCAACTTCAGATTTGAGCTCTTCTTGGTCTCTAGATCCATAAAGTTATCAGCTTTGACAAGTATGAGCTTTCCCTCTAGTGTGAGACTTCTTTATAAGCTTGGTTTTGTCATTTTAAGACTTTAGAGCTTTGCATGCACGTAAAGTTTGCAACTTTTGTAACATCCGGATTTTCAGGGATATTATTGTGTATGTTAATCTTGAGATTGAAGGAGAGACTCGACGATTTGAGGGTCCAACTCTCAGAGTCGAGTCGAGTTACTCGCGTGGATTTAATGAGTGGACTCGATGAGTCAGAGGATGGACTCGCCGAGTAGGTACTGGGCAGAGAAACCCTAATTTCCCCAGTTTGGGACCTATTTAAAGGCACTTATAGCCTCATTTGCGGCTACCTTCCCCTGATAGCAAACCCTAATTGCTATTGGAGCTAGAGAGTGAGAGAGAAGCTCATATTGTGGCTCTTGTGCATCAATTGAGGAAGAGGAGGAGGTTATCAAGCAAGGAGCTGGAGGTGAGGCTGTTGGATCCAATGAATTCATGTCCAGAGCTCCTGAGAAAGGTAAGAAGTCTTTACTTTCTTCTTATTTTGGATAGATCTCATATCTATGGAGTTTTAGGGCTTTTTGCCATCTTTTGTTTGGGTTTTTGAGTAGCACGAGTTATTAAGAAGTCTAGACCTCATATCTGGACCTTGTGAGGTCCTTAGAGCCTAGGTGTCCCAACTTTATTCATCCATATGAGGGTTTTTGGGCTTAACCATTCATGAAGGGCATGTGTTAGCATTTTGGAGCAATAACATCATGCATGAACGTAAAGATAGAAGCTTTACGTGACTATTGAGCCTTGAGAGGACAGATCTAGTGTTTGGAGTGATAGATCTAATTTAAATCATCTGAATGAGCTTTGGGTATGAATGAACTCGCCGAGTCAATGAGCCGACTCGACGAGTTGATTAGGGTTTGTCCCGTAGAGCTGAATCATGCAATCACTCGGCGAGTTAGGAGTCAACTCGACGAGCTGAGTCAACCTTCACAAAACTTCTGAGTAAAACGATGGGACTTGACGAGTCACAAAGGTGCACTCGGCGAGTCAGGTCAAATTCGGACTGTTGACTTCTGTTGACTTTGGGGTTTTGGTCAACATGAGTATTAATTAGAGATACTCATCCTTTGTGTTAGGCGGAGGCTAGTTCGAGATTCGGGTGCGAGGTTATTTACTTGCTATTTGTCAGGTGAGTCTTCTCACTATACCTTACCTAGAGTGGTAATTATGTGTGACCGGAAGGTCTTATGTGTTTATAAGGGTTATGTGATATATGATTTTATCTATGTGATATGTGTACGTTATATCCTGATCTTGCATGGCTTGGACCGGAAGGTCAACAGAGAGTGGACCGGAAGGTCAACAGAGTAGGACCGGAAGGTCATCATGGGTAGGACTGGAAGGTCTACCAGAGTTGTGGGACCGGAAGGTCCCACTGAGACACATTGACCAGAAGGTCTTACAGAGTTATAGCCTCGAGTGGCTAATATGTTGTATGTGGTATTTTGGGAACTCACTAAGCTTCGTTCTTACCGTGTTATGTGTTATGTGTTTCAGGTATCTCAGAGGATCGCGGGAAGGCACCGGCTTGATTGTACACACACCAGTGAAAGACTTACGTTTTGAGGATCCTGTATTTTAACCGAGAAATTGTGGGATTTTGAATTGTAAATTTAATAAATGAGATTTTCGTGAAATGTGTTATGAGAATTATGCGATTTTAAATGAAAATTTTATTTAAAAATTTACGTCGTTACAAATTTACGTGATAGACATGCCTTGGGAAGCTGGATCTACAATATGGAACCTTATTATGGCTTAAGAGCGTCTGTATGGATGAAGGACTGAAGAGACTCGGCGAGTCAGTTGAGTGACTCGGCAAGTTGGCTAGGGTTTTTCCAACCTTTGAACACGTATGGACTTGGCGAGTTGCAAGAGGAACTCGACGAGCTGGCCAAGGAGTTCACGACCATCAACATTAGGAACTCGACGAGTCACTCAAGTGACTCGGCGAGTCGACGAGTTATGCAAGGAACTCGACGAGTGGCTGGTTGTACTTGACGAGTTCAGGTCAACATGGACAGTTGACTTTGACTTTGACCAAGGGTTAAATATTGGACTTCTGGGGCATTTTGGGAATTTATGAACATGGGTTTTATGGTAACTATAGGTGGTGGAGTTCGTTTTGATGATCCGAGAGGTTGAGCTTATCTTTCGAGTCAACAGTTGCGAGGTGAGTTATCTTCACTATATCAATAGGGTCTAAGGCACCAAGGCTGGCCCTTTGTGGATTCATATCTGGATTATGGCATGATATGTTTATTGTTTACATCCTGGTAGTTAGAATGGCGATATGCTTATGCTTAGTGACCTGGTTAGGTCAGTGTCCTGATTATAGGATGATGCTATGCTAGTGACCGGTTAGGTCTGTACCCTTATTATTGAGATGTTGCTATGATTAGTGACATGCTAGATCGGTTTGACTGTTATATGATATGAGCTAGCGTATGATATTTATGTAAACATGTTTGTCGATTGGGGGTTGGGTTGAGGCGGTCCTGCTTTGTGCTGTAGGCCAACATACCCAGTGAGCGGTCCGGATAGGCTGTAGGCCCTGCAAGGCGGTCCAGTCATGCCGTAGGCTCGGGAGCGGTCCAAATAGGCTGTAGGCCCTGCGAGGCGGTCCAGTCAGGCTGAAGGCTCGTTATGAATGTTGTTCTGTATTTGTTGATAAGATATTATTATAGTTATATGAGGTTGGTATTTTGGGGAACTCACTAAGCTTTCGGGATTACAGTTTTAGTTTATTGTTTCAGGTACATCAGGGGATCGCGGCAAGGCGAAGGCATGATCGTACAACTCCTCATGTTTTATTTATGTTTATGAGAAAAACTCTGATATAGACTATTTTGAAAACAAATCTGTAATAACTGTTGGTTTTAAATGTTTTGAAAAGTTTTAAATTGGCTTGAATTTTATGGGTGTTACAAGTTGGTATCAGAGCCTTGGTTTGAGTAAATTGGAGGAACATTTGTGTGAATCCAGTCTCAAACTAAGGAAAAAGATTTTTGAAATAATTTTAAATTGTTTTCAAATTAAGAAAGGATGATGCGAAGTTTACGATCAACCGGAGCCAATAAGTAGACCCCAAAATACCATACAGTTATTTGATATTATGATATGTTAGAACAACATGCTAGTACTAGGCTAAGGATCCTCAGGAATGGCATGATAGAATTGTCTGATTACGTGATGCCTGCTAGCTTAGGGTTTCTTTATATGAGATTGACATCATTACTGTAGTTACTTGTGTATGCATCACTGCTATACATAATTAAGATCTTATAGCCCAAGAATGTTTGATTTGGCCTTATTAACTGTTCTTATCGATTAGGGCTTAGGGTAGGACTGGATATTCGAAAGTCTATAGGGTCTAGCGTTATGTATGGCTAGCATACACTAGTGCTACAGGGTTGATGGAAGTTTCATGGATGGATGAGTTGTGTGGGACCGGTAGGTCAGTTGTGAGACAGTTAGCCTTCCTCTAGGGGTGAGGATTGAGCGCTCGTTATGCTTATGTATATTGTTAGGGTGTTGTGGTGATACTTGAGACAAATATGGGTAGGTGTGGAAGGTAGTATGGGCCCGTACTACTGAAAGCACAGGACCCATACGCGTATCAAGGAAGTCACAACCCCTAGGGTTTAGTCGGGAGTTGGTTCCCAGTTATTTATGTGGATTATCTGATATCTTGTGGTATGTTTCAGAATGGTGATGACGAGACGCTTTGTGACTGGATCCGGTTCAGGATCAGGATCGCGAGACGGAGGGGCCAACAGCACCTGAGCCTGTGGTGCAGATGGGTACAGAGGAGCTGGATGCCAGGATTCGAGAGATCCTGCATGATGAGGTTGCTGCTATGTTCCGGGCACAGCTGTCGGAGATGTTTGGGTCTATTAAGACCGCCATGGTTGAGTACTTCGACAAGCGTTACGCAGCCTTTGAAAAGACGGTTTCCGTTGCAGCTGTATCGGCTGTTACAGCGGCAGGAGGAGGTGGATCCAGTCGGGGCTTCCAGTACCGGGACTTCGATAACACGAAGCCCCCGACATTGGATGGTACACAGGATCCGATTAGAGCCATGAGGTGGTTATCTGACGTGGAGGGCTGTTTCTTCATGTGTTCATGTCCTACTAACCAGAATGTAAGGTGTGCCCTGAACATGTTGAGGCTCGGGGCCAAGGACTGGTGGATGTTGACGACGGGGTCGTACACTGATGAGAAGAGAGCTGCTGTTACTTGGGAGCAGTTCAGGGATATGTTCCGCGCGCGATACATTCTACGGGTCGAGCGAGAACGTTTGGATCAAGAGTTTTTGAGTTTGAGACAGGATGGGGAGTCGGTGACGGAGATCACCCGCATGTTCACGGAGAGGGAGATGTTTTGCCCAGAGTTTGCTTCTGAGCGATGACCCGTTATCTGAGCATGCTCAAGACTGACATTCGTCAATTTGTGTCTACCCAGCGATGTGATACTCTACTGGATCTACAGGAGGCCGCTAGGTGGCGTGAGTTGGAGATTGATCTGCAGTTGAGGGAGCAGCGTCAGGCCCCAACACAGTCTCAGCCGGCGCCAAAGTGGTCTAAGACCACTGATTCTAGGACCAGGGGTCAGCAGAGTCGCACTTGTGGAAAGTGCGGCAAGAGTCATTCTGGAGCTTGTCGAGCGGGTAGTGGGTGCCACAAGTGTGGCAAGGAGGGGCACTATGCTAGGGACTGTCTCCAGTCCGCCCCTGCATCGGACATGAGGATATGCTATCATTGTCATCAGGTTAGTCACGTGAAGACCAACTGTCCGCAGCTCGCAGCCAGGCCGACGCAGGTTCCATCACCGGCTACATTGAGGATTGCAGATGGGAGGCCAGTTAAGGCGGAGCCTCCAAAGGCTCAGGGGCGTGCCTTCCAGCTTACAACCGAGGAGGCCAGGGCAACACCGGATGTGGTTCCCGGTATGTTTCTATCATTTCTCTCATTTATTATATATGTTTTATGCTTATCCGTTGTACCTGTGATTAGGTACGTTTTTAGTGAACTCTTTGCCTGCATTGGTTTTATTTGACTCGGGGGCGAGTTGGTCTTTCGTATCTTAGTTGTTTAGTAGGGAGTTCAGTGTGCCAGTGGGCGAGTTAGAGTGTCCGTTGCGAGTCTCTATCGCCAACGAACATGGGGTTTCTGCTTCTTCGGTCTACCGAGGGTGTGAGTTGGAGATTTTTGGGGTGTCCTTTTCGATAGATTTGATTCCGATCCCCATGGGGGAGGTGTGTGTGATTGTAGGGATGGATTGGCTTAGTCGGTTCGGTGCCATGATTGTCTGTGAGGGCCAGCGAGTGGTAGTTCTAACCCCAAGTGGGGGAGAACTGATTGTATATGGTGAGGGCACCATAGTGGGATCAGGGTTTTGTTCAGCTGCCAGGGATCGACAGTATATTCAGCACGAGTGTGCGGGTTATCTAGCGTATGTGGTGAATACGCGGGTCAGGGATCAGATTTCAGTTTCAGAGGTTCCAGTGGTTAGGGAGTTTGCCGACGTGTTCCCTGAGGAGTTGCCAGAGATACCTCCGGAGAGGCAGGTCGAGTTTCAGATCGACTTGGTGCCGGGTGCGGCTCCTATCGCCAAGGCACCGTACCGGTTGGCGCCACCCGAGATGCAGGAGCTGTCTTCACAGCTGCAGGAACTGCTAGGCAAGCAGTTCATTCGACCTAGCAATTCTCCATGGGGAGCACCGATCCTTTTAGTCAGGAAGAAGGACGGTTCACACCGGATGTGCAATGATTATAGGGAGTTGAACAAGTTGACGGTGAAGAACCGTTATCTAATCCCGAGGATAGATGATCTCTTCGATCAGTTGCAGGGTGCATCTTGGTTCTCCAAGATTGATTTTTGGTCGGGATATCATCAGGTCCAGTTCAGAGAGGAGGACGTGGAGAAGACCCGTTTCGGACTCGTTATGGTCATTACGAGTTCGTGGTGATGCCATTTGGGCTCACCAACGCGCCAGCAGTATTCATGGACCTGATGAATCGGGTCTCCAGACCAATGCTTGATCGCTTGGTCATTGTGTTCATAGATGACATCTTGGTGTATTCCAAGACCCGAGAGCAGCACGAGGAGCACCTCAGGGAGTTGTTGGGAGTTCTGAGACGAGAACGGTTGTATGCCAAGTTCTCGAAGTGTGAGTTTTGGTTGCGAGAGGTCCAGTTCCTTGGACATCTCGTTAACCAGGAGGGGATTTTGGTCGACCCGGCCAAAATCGAGGCAATCATGAAGTGGGAGGTGCCGAGGTCTCCTTCGGACATCAGGAGTTTTCTAGGTTTAGCAGGGTACTACCGGAGGTTTATTCGGGATTTCTCTAAAATTGCAATACCCCTCACTCGTCTGACGAGGAAGGGGGTGGATTTCTGGTGGGGTCCTGAGCAGCAGAGGGCGTTTGAGACTCTCCGTCAGCGTTTGTGTGAGGCTCCAGTCTTGACACTCCCGGGGGGAGTGGAGGATTTTGTGGTGTTCTGTGATGCATCCATCACAGGTTTGGGGCCGGTCCTCATGCAGAGAGGACGGATGATAGCATACGCGTCGCGACAGCTGAAGCCGCATGATACGAGATATCCTACTCATGATTTAGAGTTGGGAGCGGTGGTGTTCGCTCTCAAGATATGGAGACATTACCTATATGGGGTCCGTTGTACCATATACACGAATCACAAGAGTTTGAGACACATCATGGATCAGCCGAACCTGAACATGAGGCAGCGCAGGTGGTTGGATGTAGTCAAGGACTACGACTGCGAGATCCTTTACCACCCCGGTAAAGCGAATGTGGTGGCGGACGCTCTGAGCCGCAAGTCCGCTGGGTCTTCCACCCCAGCGGTATGTATGAGGATAGTGGTGGATTCTCCGCTTGTGAGTTTGATCAGGGATACTCAGGTGGAGGGCATGCGACCAGAGAACTGGAAACTGGAAAGGATTAGGGGTAAGAACACCCGGTTTGTGCAGGATAGCCGAGGATTATTGACCCGATGCGGTCGGGTATGGGTTCCGATGTCTGGTGGGGTCAGACCGACAGTGATGGAGGAGGCTTATAAGTCTCACTTCTCCATTCACCCGGAGCCACCAAGATGTACCGGGATTTGAGTTTGAGCTACTGGTGACTGTGCATGAAGCGAGAAATCGCTTGGTACTTCGAGAGGTGCTTGACCTGTAGGATAGTCAAGGTCGAGCATCAGAGGCCGCGTGGCAAGCTGCAGCCCATGGAGATTCCCATGTGGAAATGGGTACAGATCACGATGGACTTTATTACCAAGTTGTCGAGGACGGTGAAGGGGTTTGATGCTATATGGGTCCTCGTGGATCTATTGACCAAGATTGCCCATTTCTTGGCCATACGGGAGAGTTCATCGGCCGAGAATGTAACGCCCGTAGATACGGGCTAGTCATTATAGAGACAATAAGTGTTGAAAACGACTTTTTGGTAGAAGATTATTTAGAATGAATAATCATAATAAAAGTTTTAGTGTATGCTACAAGGATTCCGTACATATAAAGAACGCCGAAATCCGAGTTATAATGAAGAAGTTATGGCTCGTCGAAGCTTTACGGCAAAACCGGCACGGCACCGGGAGACGTAAATAGTGAATTTACGATAGAGGAGTTTTTAGCCTTAGTGATCTAAACAAAAATTTTAGTATATGTTAAACCGAGAACATACAAAAAATATAACGCCCAAATCTGACTTCGTATGAGAAAGTTATGAATTTTATAAAATTTGGCATAGCAGTGCACTATCGGAAACTCGAATTTTAGTTCGAGCGATTTTTGGCCTACACGACCTAAATGAGAGTTGAAGATCTCATTAATAGGAACTCAACGATAAAAAGACAGACGAAAACGGAGTCCGTATGTAGAAGTTATGAATTTTACGCGGACATTTAACAATCTAATCTCCTCCTACTAATAAATTTAAGATCGGTCGAGAATTAGCTGACGGAGTCTAAATGAAAGTTGTAGATTATGATCCCACCTACGCGTGGGTA
This sequence comes from Lactuca virosa, assembly GCF_052849685.1. Taxonomy (NCBI): domain Eukaryota; kingdom Viridiplantae; phylum Streptophyta; class Magnoliopsida; order Asterales; family Asteraceae; genus Lactuca; species Lactuca virosa. Next base: position 131,501,037 of record NC_136429.1, read on the forward strand.
TAAAGAACATCAAAATCAAAGCTCGTATGCGAGAGTTATGATTTTTCTAAGTCGGGAGGGTGCTGTGCGAGTTTGGGTGATGTGGCGCGATCACAGTCGTTGCTTTCTCCCCAAGAAAATCCATCAGATGATGACACATGGCACTGACTCGGCGAGTTAGTGACCCAACTCGGCGAGTCCAGCTGCCTGGCAGTCTTTAATAGAGGTGTCGGGTTCCCTCATTCTTCACACCATTCCAACCTCTTCTCTCTCTCTAAACTCTCTCTCTAGCCCCAACCCCCCCCCTAAGCCTAGGTAAACCCCCTAGCACCCGAAGGAATCCCCGAGGCTCCCGAAGCCCCAAGAAAAATATTCTTTCGAATCTGAAACGCTGCTCCAAGCGAAGCCCGGTTTTCGAGAAAACCCGCTGTAAGTGAGTTACGCCTACGCTATTTTTAATATAGCTTTTAATTAATTATAGTAACATTATTAGGACCTTATAATAATTATTTGGGCTATTATTATGAGTTATATAAGTGTCGTTATAATATTTTTTTAACCACTCGCGGTACGGGGAATCTGGTTTGGAGGGCCGCTTGGGTTGCTTGATTCAGAAGTGTTTTATGCCAAAATGATCATGCCCTCCGGTGTTCCATGTCTGGCCCCTGTCTGTACATAGTGGGTGAAGAGTATTGTTTAATGCTTATATAAAAGTAATAATAGTTAGACTATTAATTAGTCTCGAAGAATATTAGACTAAACTCTAGTGGTAATGATACTAGGTTCTGTCAGAGGAGTTGTTTAAAGTAAACGAAGTGTTGTCCGAGTACCGAGTCACCACCTTATCAGGTGAGTGCATAGTTACTTTCATCTTACACATAGATATGAAGTATTTAATATAAATTACGTGCTATGTGTGAATCTTATCTGTATACTTGCTATCTATGTTGGATAAACAATTTTATACATGTTTTAAATGATTTAAACTGTATATATATTTTATATCTACAAAATATGTTGGGTAAACATGGGTAGATGAAATATGAGTCGGATCATGAGGTGAGAGGTGAAATAGACCATGAGGTGAGGGTGAGAGGTGGACGATGTGAGAAGCCTTTTACCCAAATGCTGGCCCCGTCATCTAGCAGAGTATGGATGACAACCACAGACTATTCTAGACAGTCCAGTGGAACACTAGCAGGCTCGCAACCTGTAGGTATTGTGAACGATGTGTTCACCGGTGTACTATAAAAAAAACCCATTGACATGTATTGCGAGTGGACTCTCGAAAATGATACTGTCAATAAACGAGATAACCCTGGCAGCTGTGCCCGAAGGACAATACCGGCAGCTGCGCCGCATAGAGAATGTCACAATTCTGGCAGCTGCGCCTAAGTGATAAAACTAGCAGATGTGCTTGACAGCTATGTCATAGGCAACAATGGACTTCGTGCCTATTCCTTAGGACAATCCTTAGGAATGAATGAATGAAGAATAGCTGACTCTTAGGGTAGATCCTTAAGATTAAAGAAGATAATGGGGATGGGTAATTGGGTTAATTGTTTGATGATTAGACATAATAATTATATTATTGTGGGTTTGAAACCCCTATGTACTCACCAGGTTTCCTAACCTGACCCACTCAGTTTATCTGTATCACAGGTGTCAATATGAAGTTACATTGCACTGAGAGATTAAGGAGATATAAATCACTAGTGATAATGAATGTAAGTTCTGTTTATGCTTATGTTTCTGTATTGACGATGACATCCCAATGTTTTAAAATGAATAAAATACATTTCTTCGGAAATGCTTTGATAACGTATTTATCATGTTTTTCTGGGAACAAATTCCGCAACATTTTTATTAAAAAGGGTACTCTGATTTTTATAAAGCATAAACAAAATCGGTCTTTTCTAGCCGTGAAAAATGGGGATGTCACAGAGAAGTTGGCCGACGTGTACGTCTGCGAGATCGTGGCTCGCCATGGGGTTCTGGTCTCCATTGTCTCCGACCGGGATGTTAGATTTACCTCTCGTTTATGGCAGAAATTCCACGAGAAATTGGGCACGCGGTTGCACTTTAGCACAACATTTCATCCGCAGACCGACGGTCAGAGCGATCGGACCATTCAGACCCTCGAAGATATGTTGAGGGCGTGTGTCATTGACTTCGGTGGGAGCTGGGATTCCCACCTACCCTTTGCAGAGTTCGCCTACAACAACATCTATCATTCCAGCATTGGCGCCCCGCCTTTCGAGCTGTTGTATGGGCGGAGATGTCGCACCCCGGTTTGCTGGGGTGAGGTCGGACACAGGGTGATGGGACGGATGGAGGTAGTCTTGCAGACTACATAGAAGATTCAGCAGATTAGGCAGCGACTCTAGACCGCTTAGAGTCGGCAAAAGAGTTACGCTGACAGACGTCGATCTGAGTTAGAGTTTCAGGTGGGTGATATGGTACTCCTGAAGGTCTCATCCTGGAAGGGTGTGATCCGCTTCAGAAAGAGGGGAAAATTGGGTCCCCGTTTCATTGGTTCATTCAGGATCATTGCCAAGGTTGGCAAGGTGGCATACAGGCTAGAGCTACCGGAGGAGCTTAGCCGGATCCACAACACTTTCCACGTTTCGCAGTTGCGAAAGTGCATAATGGATCAGGAGGCAGTAGTGTCGTTGGATGATATTCAGGTCGATGAACGCCTGAATTACGTGGAGAGGTCTGTGGCCATACTGGAGAGGAAGACGAAAGTTCTGCGGAACAAGGAGATACCTTTGGTAAAGGTAGAGTAGGAGCATCGGAGGGGATCCGAGTGGACGTGGGAGCCGGAGGCAGAGTTGTGGGAGCACTATCCGGAGTTGTTCGCCACAGCAGAACTCGAGGACGAAGTCTAGTTCAAGTGGGGGAGAATTGTAACACCCCGATTCTCAGGTATTGATTTTGTTTGAATAAGACTTTTCTTGATTTCAAGGCCTACTCGACGAGTTGGGTGCCCGACTCGTCGAGTAGCAGCGAGTTGGTCCGCGTGCTTAAGTGACCTACTCGCCGAGTCCAAGTAGGGACTCAACGAGTAGGAGCTGGAGGATGAAACCCTAATTTCCGGGGTTTTGCACCCTATTTAAAGGATCATTGGCCTCCCCTTCACAGCCCCTTGACATTTCAAAACCCTAATTCGTGTGTGTATACGTCTTTGGTGTATTTAAGCTTTGCGGAAGGATTTTTGGTGAGAAAAGCTTGGGGAAAACAAGTGATTAGAAGCAAGGAACTTGTGGGAATAAGAGATCTACTTCATTTGGCACTTTTTTGAAGGTATTAAGTTGTTATCTTGGCTTATTTCTTCCTAGATCCCTTTTTGGGTGTTTTCTTTGGTAACCTTTCTTGTGTTTGAGCTAAGATCTGAAGTTGCAACTTTAGATCTGAGGTCTTCTTGGTCTCTAGATCCATAAAGTTATCAGCTTTGACAAGTATGAGCTTTCCCTCTAGTGTGAGACTTCTTTATAAGCTTGGTTTTGTCATTTTAAGACTTTAGAGCTTTGCATGCACGTAAAGTTTGCAACTTTACGTGATAAACATGCCTTAGGAAGCTGGATCTATAATTTGGAACCTTAGCATGGCTTAAAAGCGTCTGTATGGATGAAGGACTGAAGAGACTCGGCGAGTTGCATGGTCAACTTGACGAGTCCGATGTAGATTGTCGTGGGCTCAGCGAGTCAGTTGAGTGACTCGGTGAGTCGGCTAGGGTTTTCCCAGCCTTTGGACACGTATGGACTTGGAGAGTTGCAAGAGGAACTCGACGAGTCACTCAAGTGACTCGGCGAGTCGACGAGTTATGCAAGGAACTCGGCGAGTGGCTGGTTGTACTCGACGAGTTCAGGTCAACATGGACAGTTGACTTTGACTTTGACCAGGGGTTAACTATTGGACTTCTGGGGCATTTTGGGAATTTATGAACATGGTTTTTATGGTAACTATAGGTGGTGGAGTTCGTGTGGGTGATCCGAGAGGTTGAGCTTATCTTTCGAGTCGACATTTGCGAGGTGAGTTATCTTCACTATATCAATAGGGTCTAAGGCACCAAGGCCGGCCCTTTGTGGATTTGTATCCGGATTATGGCATGATATGTTTATTGTTTACATCCTGGTAGTTAGGATGGCGATATGCTTATGCTTAATGACCTGGTTAGGTCAGTCCTGATTATAGGATGATGTTATGCTAGTGACCGGTTAGGTCTGTACCCCGATTATTGAGATGTTGCTATGATTAGTGATTTGCTAGATCGGTTTGACTGTTATATGATATGAGCTAGCGTATGATATTTATGTGAACATGTTTGTCGATTGGGGGTTGGGTTGAGGCGGTCCTGCTTTGTGCTGTAGGCCAACATACCCGGTGAGCGGTTCGGATAGGCTGTAGGCCCTGCGAGGCGGTCCAGTCATGTCGTAGGCTCGGGAGCGGTCCAGATAGGCTGTAGGCCCTGCGAGGCGGTCCAGTCAGGCTGAAGGCTTGTTATGAATGTTGTTTTGTATTTGTTGATAAGATATGATTATAGTTATATGAGGTTGGTATTTTGGGGGAACTCACTAAGCTTTCGGGCTTACAGTTTAAGTTTATTGTTTCAGGTACATCAGGGGATCGCGACAAGGCGAAGGCATGATTGTACAGCTCCTCATGTTTTATTTATGTTTCTGGTAAAAAACTCTGATATATACTATTTTGAAAACAAATTTGTAATAACTTTTGGTTTTAAATGTTTTGAAAAGTTTTAAATTGGCTTGAATTTTATGGGTGTTACATGGTATCAGAGCCTTGGTTTGAGAGAATTGGATGAACATTCGTTTGAATCCAAACTCAAACTAAGGAACTACAAAAGTTTTAAAATGGTTCTCAAAATTGTTTTCAAAAATAACCAATGAAGGATACGATGTGTACGATCAGGCGGAGCAAGAAAGTATACCCCAAGTTACCACATTGTTATTTGATATGATGTTTATGATAGAACAACATACTAGTGATAGGCTAGGGATCTTCAGGAATTACATGATAAATTTTCCTGATGTATGATGTATGATGCCTGATAGCCTAGGGTTGGTTACTTTGTAACATCCTAAAAATCAAGACCAAAAATTTCATTTTAATTCATTAATAAAACCATAAGTTATCAAAACATTTCATCAAAACATTGTCATCAGAGTTCCATATAAAAAATCAGAGTAAAACATCTCAGGCTAAACATCATGGTATGTGCGATGCAGTCATCCCGAGCTCTTCCCTCCGCTACCGGAAGTACCTGAAACCAAAACTAAAAACCGTAAGCACGAAGCTTAGTGAGTTCCCCAATCTACCACATACCCTACACATAACCACATACTGGGCCCTCGCTCGCTGCATCGGGACTTGCCCGACATCGGACTCGCTCCAGCATCGGGCCCCGCCTGGCATCGAGCCCCGCTCGGTATACATATCTGCTTCTCTTAGGCCTCGTATGTCTCCGGGCCCCGCCCGCTATACATAAACAATCACATAAACATACTAGCACAATAAGCAAACATACTCTATTGAATTCATGTTCTAAGGCCTGACCTATCTTGGGCCCCGCCCCTGACCTGCTACTGAAGAGTCATGGAACCCCGTCCACGCTCCTGCTAATGGTGAGATACGGGCCCCCGCCCACACTCACCTCTCTTCTATCCTGGGCCCCGCCCCTGCTCTCCTAATAATGAGATACCAAAACCCCGTACATACTCAGCTAGTGGTGAGATATGAGACCTCGCCCACACTCACCTCCCTACCAAGCACATACATGTATCACAAAGACTAGGGGTGTGCAAAAAAACCGCAAAATCGAAAAACCGATCCGATCCGGTCAATCCGAAACCGAAAAAACAGAAACCGAAAAAAACCGTAACCGAAAAAAAACCAAAACCGTAAAAACCGACTCTCTACGGATCGGTTTCGGTTTCGATATTTAGGTATCCACGGATACCCGAACCGAACCGTCATGCTTATATATATATATATATATATATATATATATATATATATATATATATATATAATCAACATTGTTTCGAATGATCCCTATGATACGACGCAGTGGCCAAAACAAAATTCGACAATTTCCAGTTTCACAGTTCTACGTTCATTTTGTTTTCTTATTAATTTTACTATTATATTTATTATATAAATTATAATATATGATATTTGAATTTTATATTTTCTTTTTGACTTCGTGAGTTACTAACTTTTAGAAAGAAATCTGTCTTTTACAGTTTTGATTGAATTTGATTTTTTTTTATTTAGCGGGTATCCGTAAACCGAACCGTGGTTACCCGCCTTCACACGGTTCGGTTCGGTTTTTTGTCCAATTCGGTTCGGTTTCGGTTAGTGCACATGAGGTACCCGCCCCGTGGTCACGGTTATTAATTTTATTACTATCCGAACCGAACCGCCCCGTGAACACCCCTAACAAAGACAACAAGTATAATCTACTATGCAACATATAACATTCCTCGGGCTTACCCCGGCATCGAACCCTATTCCAGAACATACTATCGACACATGCAAGAATCACAAAGACCGCTAGCATACTAACATACATAGGGCCTCGCCCGACATCGGATCGTAATCCGGAACATATACCATAAAAATGCCTAGGGATAACCCCCGGGTCTTCCTACTATACTCAAACATAATGGGTCGGCATTGTGGCCGTAGACCCATGCACACAATGAGGAGACTCACCTCGCACTGCTAAAATCCCAACGATAAACCTCTGGCTGCTAACTGGAAATTCCCCGAACTGTTGCTCCTTCGGCTCCTCGAGCTATCAGTACCAAAATAAAACTTAGCCCAAAAACCAATAATCCTCCTTAGGGTAAATGACCATTTTACCCCTTGTCCAACTTGGTCCATATCTAAGGCCCGAAACCATAATATAAAAGGCCCAACACTAGGTAGGCTCCCCCAGCCCACTAGTGGCCCACTAATGGCCTAATTTGATAAATTGGGCCCAATCCCTCTAATGGGCCTTACCCTAAGCCCGAACATCTTCTTGGCCCAAAACACCCGACTTCTGATGGCCCACTAAGGCCCAAAGACCCAAAGTCCACTGCTTGGCCCAACCTGAGGCCCAAAACACACCAAGCCCATAACTGACGAGTACGCGGGGCGTACTCTTCTGTACGCTAAGCGTACTGGCTGAATAGGGTGTACGCTGCGCATACCTGCATGTACGCCTAACGTACTCCTTTTTTAAGCCACTTTTCCCATTAAGTGCTAAATACTCCACTCAAGAAGCTACAATTACAGATCCAAGTCCTCTTCAACGTGTTAATCCATAAAGTCAGTGACTTGGTGACTTTGCATGTCCCAAACAAGCCCAAACTCCAAAAATGGTATTCTACTTCCATGAAAATGGTCTTAACTCATTCATGAGCCCATTAAGACCACCAAGATGACAACTTTCTGTCTTATGGACTCTTTTAGAACTGAGAGTAGCAACTCCAAGTCCTAGAAATCGGATTGAACAACAAATCTTCAACCTTTGGACCAAAATGGTCCAAAAACTCATCCTAAGAGATCTAAGGAAGTAATCACCAAGTTTAGATCTTTATACCTTGAAATGGCCAGAAATGAAGCAACAATACCAGATCTACAACATGTCCTTTGAACCACCACCTTGCTTTGCTCCTTTCTTGCTTGGAAAATGGATCCACAACACCAAAATGCTCTTTAGTGGCCTTCTAAGCTCCAAGAACACTCAAATATGGATTAGGGTTTCGTAGCAGCTCTTTTAGGGTGGAAATGGAGGCTGGAATTCGAGACATAATGTCCTTTATATAGGGCTTAACCCTAAAATTAGGGTTTACTGACTCTTCTCGTACGCTGGGCGTACACCCCTCCGCACCTACGGCCATTCTCCTTTATATGTTGGGCGTAACCCAACTTACGTTGGGCGTACACTCGCGCCTACCACCTTGCGTGCATGTCCTTGCTTGCCATCTTTCTCCATTAAGGACCAATTGTGACATCCCCAAAATCACGGCCAGAAAAGACCGGTTTCATTTATGCTTTTAAATAAAATCAGAGTAATCCTTTGATTAAAAGAGTTGCGGAATTTGTTCCCAAAACAAAATATGATAAGATAAAATTTATCAAAGCATTTCATAAAGAAATGTATTTTCATTATATAACAAAACCTCGGGATGTCGTGTTCGGATACAGACCAAAAGCATAAACAATACAAAATAGACCTTACAACAGTTACATATAACTACTGATCTATAATCCAAAAAATATCTTGACAATGTCATCCAACTTATGCTCTCGGGCCACTACCTGTAATACAAAGAAAAACTGAGTGGGTCAAGCTTGGGAGCCTGGTGAGCATATAGGGTTTTCAACCCACAATAAATAATTATATTTAATTTCACCAACCAACAATAACCCGATTACCCATTCCCGTTATCCTCACTTTACGTCCCTATGACAACAACTATTTCAAGGGACCTAATCTAGGATTTTCATCGGGACAGACATTACTGCAAAGGGGTTTCCTTGACAATAGATGTCCTAAAGGCAACCATGAGGGGGATAGAGTACAACGGTGAACACATCGTTCACAACACCTACAGGTTATGAGCCTGCTAGCATTCCACTGGACTGTCTAGAAAGAGTTCGTGGTCGTCATCCATACTCCGCTAGATGACTAGATCAACAACAACATCGAGGCCTCTTATCATTTTATTTATCACACACCAACTGTCTACCCATGTTCTACCCAACATATTAGTAGATAAAATATATACATTTATATACAGCTTAAAACCTGTACAAAACATTCGTTCAACAACTAGTTCAAATAAACAAATAATATATAAACACATAACACGTATTTTATAAAGAATACTTCATATCTATGTGTTAGAAGAAAACGAAAATACACTCACTTGATAAGACGATGATCGGACAACACCTCGTCTCTTAAAATAATCTTTTCCGATAAAACCGGGATGTTTTTTCTCGAAAACCCGGCTTCTTGCGGGCAGAGTTTCGGCTCGGAAACTTCACTTCTCGGGATTTTCGGGGCTTCGAGACTTGCTTCGGGGCTCGGGAATAATACCGGGGCTTCGGGGTATTTCTTGCACGTAAAACGAGGAAAATTGGGGAGAGAAAGAAAGAATTTTGGCAAAAGAAGTTGGCAGCCTCGCATGCCCTTTTATAGCAGCGAGACCTCGGACTACGCTGGGCGTACCGAGGCCCTACGCTGGGCGTACTCCGGATAAGGCTTCCACGTGGCGAAGTCTCGGTGGAGGAACGTGGCCTCTTCTGGACCGAGGAAAGCAGCAGTACGCTGCGCGTACCCATCTCGTACGCAGGGCGTACTTCAGTGTCGACATGTACGCGGGGCGTACCTCCTTGTACGTGGGGCGTACCTCGCATCCCCAGGCTCTCTTCGGATAAGCTTTGGTATGCGTGCCACGATCTTCAAAAATTCATAACTTTCGCATACGAGCTCCGTTTTCGATGTTCTTTATATCCACGCGTAGGTGAGACTATGCTCTACAACTTTCATTTAGACTTCGTCGGCTAATTTTGACTTTATTTTTATTATATTATTTTTAGTAGGCCGGGATAAGCTTTGGAAAGTGTTATGAATTCCATTCAGTTCTTCGGGTAATTCCAGCTTGTAAGCTTGATTCCCAATCCTCTAAAGAACCTTAAACGGTCCAATAAACCTTGGACTTAACTTTCCCCTTTTGCCAAACCTTATAAGTCCCTTCCATGGCGAGACTTTAAGTAAAACCGAATCTCCAACTTCAAAAGTCATCGGTCTTCGCTTTTTGTCAGCATAGCTCTTTTGACGATCTTGAGCCGCTAACATTCTCTCCTTAATTATTTTCAACTTTTCAGCAGTTTGATGGACTATCTCCGGTCCCATAAATTGCTTTTCCCCAGCCTTAAGCCAACAAGACGGCGTATGACACTTTTGTCCGTACAAAGCTTGATAAGGTGCCATCTTGATGCTCGAATGGAAACTATTATTGTAGGAAAATTCTACCAAAGGTAAATGCTCATCCCAGTTACCTTGGAATTCCAAGGTACATGCTCTCAGCATATCTTCAAGCGTTTGTATCGTCCTTTCGCTCTGACCATCAGTCTGTGGATGGTAAGATGTACTTAAACAAAACTTGGTACCCAATTCCTCTTGTAGACTTCTCCAAAATCGCGAGGTGAAACGGCTGTCACGATCTGACATAATCGTTAACGGAACACCGTGAAGCCTCACAATTTCCTTCACGTAAGCATTTGCAAGCTTATCCATAGACCATTTCTCATTGGCTGCTATGAAATGCGCAATCTTAGTGAAGCGATCAACGACCACCCAAATCATGTCGTGACCATTCTTTGTTCTGGGCAGTTTAGTGACAAAATCCATAGTGATGTCTTCCCACTTACCCATAGGCACAGGTAAAGGTTCTAAACTCCCGTATGGTTTCTGATGTTGTGCCGTGACTCTCGCACAGGTCACACACTCCGCCACATACTTCGCAATATCAAGCTTTATCGTCGGCCACCAGTAATAGGGTTTCAGGTCCCTATACATTTTAGTGCTACCAGGATGAATCGAGTACATGGTTTTGTGAGCTTCTTCCATCAGAAGATCTCTTATTCCTCCTGACTTAGGTACCCAAATACGATCTTGGAATACCTTCAGTCCATGACCGTTTGTACCGAACAGCAACGTTTTGCCCAAACGTTCCTCCTTCCGATCATTCTTTTCAGAAGGTTCCTCTTGAGCTTTCTTTATACTTTCCACAATGGTCGAGACAACTTCTATTCTCAACGCTCTTGGCCTTTTTCTCTCAATATTGACTTTCCGAATGAGAACATCAACGACAACATTGGCTTTACCGGGATGGTAAAGTATCTCACAGTCGTAGTCCTTAAGTAATTCTAGCCAGCGTCGCTGCCTCATATTCAATTCTTTCTGACTAAAGAGATATTGGAGACTCTTATGATCAGTGAAAAGTTTGCACTTCGTGCCATAGAGGTAATGCCTCCATATCTTTAGAGCGAAAACTACCGCTGCCAACTCCAAATCATGAGTGGGGTAGTTCTTTTCATGATTTTTCAGTTGTCGAGACACATATGCTATCACCTTTTCTCTTTGGGTCAAAACCCAACCCAATCCAACCCCAGACGCATCGCTACAGACAGCGAAGTCTTCAACTCCATCGGGTAGAGATAATATCGGTGTCTCACATAGCTTCTTCTTTAACAACTCGAATGCTTCTCTATGCTTATCACTCCAAGCATAAGCAGCTCCTTTGTGGGTCAAAGCTGTTAATGGACTAGCGATCGAAGAAAAACCTTGGATAAACGTTCGGTAATATCCGGCTAATCCCAAAAAGCTTCGAATCTCTGTGGGACTTTTCGGTTGTTCCCACTTGATTACAGCTTCAATCTTTGTTGGATCAACCATTATCCCTTCTTGGTTGACCACGTGACCCAAGAATTGGACTTCTCGAATCCAAAAATCACATTTGGAGAACTTAGCATACATCTTCTCCTTCTACAAGACTTTTAACACTTCTCGCAAGTGTCTGCCATGCTCCTCTTGGCTTTTCGAGTAAATCAGAATGTCGTCTATGAACACTATCACAGATTTATCAAGGAACGGATTACAAACCTTGTTCATTAAATCCATGAATGTTGCGGGAGCATTGGTTAGAACAAACGACATAACCAAAAACTTGTAGTGTCCAGATCGTGTTCTGAATGCAGTCTTCTCGATATCTTGCTCTCTTACTTTCAGCTGATGATATCCTGACCTTAGGTCGATCTTTGAAAAATAACTTGAACCTTGTAGTTGATCGAACAGGTCATCAATCCTCGACAATGGATATCTATTCTTTATCGTTGCCTTATTCAGCTCTCTGTAGTCAATGCACATTCTCATACTCCCGTCTTTCTTTTTCACAAATAACATCGGAGCTCCCCAGGGTGATGAACTAGGTCTTATGAAACCTTTGTCCAATAACTCCTGAAGTTGCATCATCAGCTCCTTCATCTCCGTTGGTGCTAATCGGTAAGGTGCTTTTGCTATTGGTGTCGTTCCTGGTAACAAGTCAATACGGAATACTACTTGTCGATCAGGCAGTAATCCAGGAAGATCTTTGGGAAATACTTCCGGATACTCACACACGACAGGAATGCTCTGCATCTCCTTTTTCTCCTTCTTTGCGTCAATCACGAATGTCAAATATGATGTATATCCTTTGGCCAAACACTTTCTGGCTTTCATTAGAGAAATGATTCCAGAATATACCCTGCGTTTGTCCCCATACACCATAAATGACTCCTTCTCTGGCGGGTTTACTTTTACTATCTTCTTCCGGCATAATATCTCGGCATCATTAGCGCTAATCCAATCCATTCCCAGCACGATGTCGAAACCATTTAGCTCAATAGGCAATAATTCTTCGTGGAACTTATTCTCATTCAAATCAATTAAGATGTTTTTCATACAATGGCTAATAGGTACAAACTTGCCACTAGCAACTTCGACTAATAAAGCATTATCTAGTCTATCGATAGGCAAAGCTAGTTTTCTACCAAATTCATGCGAAATAAAGGAGTAGTTGGCTCCATAATCAAATAAAATTTGGGCAGACAATTTGTTTACGAGAAAGGTACCTGAAGTGACATCGAATTCTTCTTTAGCAACTTCCAGTGTCATCTGGAAGGCTCTCGCCTTCAACTTTGGTGGAATGTTGGGTCTTGCTGCCTCCTTCTTTTTCGGACAATCCCTCGAGATGTGCCCCTCCTCCCCACACCCATAACAAACTTTCTTGGTGAGGGTGCATTCGTTGGCATAGTGCCCTGGCTTTCCACATTTGAAGCATGTGACTTCCCCGTCACATTTCCCATGATGCTTCTTCTTGCATTTGTCGCACCACTTCGCTTCGCCTCCTCCTCCTCTCGAACTAGACTTCGAGAATTTCTTTTTCTTGTTGGACCCTGAAGGCCCATCAAACTTCCTCTTCTCACCACCCTCTGATCTCTACAGACCCTTCTCCCTGATCCGAGTCTCAACATTCTTAGCAGCCTAGATGGCGGCTTTCAATGTGATTGCTTGCTTAACCATTGGACCATAGTCCGCTGGTAATCCGAGGGCAAACTTATTGACCTTTGAGAGTTCTGTTGGAGCTAGGTATGGAATAAGCTTCATCTTTTCTGTGAAACTTGCAGCGTATTCAATAACGCTCATTTTTTCCTTCTTCAAATTCTGAAACTCATTATTGATTTCCAGAAGGTCCTGCTCGGAGCAGTATTGCAATTTGAGTTGCACCACAAAGTCTTCTCAAGACATTTTGCTCGCTTCTCCCTTGGGCATAGAGTCAGCTAACAGCTTCCACCAACTCAACACGCCAGATTTTAACAAAGGGATCGCAAGAGCGGTCTTCTACCTGTTGCTGCATTCGCAACTTTCAAACATTGTCTCCATTTCGAAGATCCAGTCCATAACTTGCACCGGCGTCGGGCTTCCGGATAGACATGGTGGTTTGGATGCCATGAAATCTTTATACTTGCATCCACGTCCGTCGTTTCCTCCATCACGATTGTTTTATCTAACAATCGGTGGGTTGGCTTGACCAACATTCCCACTGAATTTTCCTCCTTCCGACGGCCCTCCATTCACTTCGGGTTCTTCAACTTGAATTGAAAGTTCTTCACGATTTTGTTGAAGCAGACGTCTAGTTTCTTCCATCTGACGATCCAACATCGCCTGAATCATCAATTGTACACCAGCCAGTGTTATTGGCTCAGGTGCAGCATCTACAACAGGTATTTGCTCGATTACAGGTGGTTGATTCCTGTTTTCGTTCGCGTTTCCAACTCCGCTTCTTGTTCTTGCCATTCTTGATCTATACACCGAATAATGTGAATTTAGATCTTCAATCATGATAGATAATCAAATCATCCTTATCACTCCGAAACGTTTACATGCTAGTTTTAATACCGTCGTCATACGCTTAGAATCCTAAACACATAAGGTTTTCAGATCCGTTTGGCAACAAACCATATATCCGAACAAATAATATCATATATGGCAAACATATAACATTTAGCACATAAAAGCATTTTAGGCAACTTTCCTAAAATATACTAGTGCTCGTGACTTAAATATAACAGACACTCATCTCACAATTTTCACTTAGCATTCTAAGTTTAAGTCTAGAAATCCTACAAATTCCTAGTTCGCTTAAACTAATGCTCTGATACCAACTGTGACATCCCCAAAATCACGGCCAGAAAAGACCGGTTTCATTTATGCTTTTAAATAAAATCATAGTAATCCTCTGATTAAAAGAGTTGTAGAATTTGTTCCCAAAACAAAATATGATAAGATAAAATTTATCAAAGCATTTCATAAAGAAATGTATTTTCATTATATAACAAAACCTCGGGATGTCATGTTCCGATACAGACCAAAAGCATAAACAATACAAAATAGACCTTACAAAAGTTACATATAACTACTAGTCTATAATCCAAAAAATATCTTCACAATGTCATCCAACTTATGCTCTCAGGCCACTACCTGTAATACAAAGAAAAACTGAGTAGGTCAGGCTTGGGAGCCTGGTGAGCATATAGGGTTTTCAACCCACAATAAATAATTATATTTAATTTCACCAACCAACAACAACCCGATTACCCATTCCCGTTATCCTCACTTTACGTCCCTATGACAACAACTATTTCAAGGGACCTAATCTAGGATTTTCATCGGGACAGACATTACTGCAAATGGGTTTCCTTGACAATAGATGTCCTAAAGGCAACCATGAGGGGGATAGAGTACACCGGTGAACACATCGTTCACAACACCTACAGGTTATGAGCCTGCTAGCGTTCCACTGGACTGTCTAGAAAGAGTTCGTGGTCGTCATCCATACTCCGCTAGATGACTAGATCAACAACAACATCAAGGCCTCTCATCATTTTATTTATCACACACCAACTGTCTACCCATGTTCTACCCAACATATTAGTAGATAAAATATATACATTTATATACAGCTTAAAACCTATACAAAACATCCGTTCAATAACTAGTTCAAATAAACAAATAATATATAAACACATAACACGTATTTTATAAAGAATACTTCATATCTATGTGTTAGAAGAAAACGAAAATACACTCACTTGATAAGACGATGATCGGACAGCACCTCGTCTCTTAAAATAATCTTTTCCGATAAAACTGGGATGTTTTTTCTTGAAAACCCGGCTTCTTGCGGGCAGAGTTTCGGCTCGGAAACTTCACTTCTCTGGATTTTCGGGGATTCGGGACTTGCTTCGGGGATCGGGAATAATACCGGCGCTTCGAGGTATTTCTTGCACGCAAAACGAGGAAAATTAGGGAGAGAAAGAAAGAATTTTGGCAAAAGAAGTCGGCAGCCTCGCATGCCCTTTTATAGCAGCGAGACCTCGGACTACGTTGGGCGTACCGAGGCCCTACGTTGGGCGTACTCCGGATAAGGCTTCCACGTGGCGAAGTCTCGGTGGAGGAACGTGGCCTCTTCTGGACCGAGGAAAGCAGCAGTACGCTGCGCGTACCCATCTCGTACACAGGGTGTACTTCGATGTCGACATGTACGCGGGGCGTACCTCCTTGTACGTTGGGCGTACCTCGCATCCCCAGGCTCTCTTCGGATAAGCTTTGGTATGCGTGCCACGATCTTCAAAAATTCATAACTTTCGCATACGAGCTCCGTTTTCGACGTTCTTTATATCCACGCGTAGGTGAGACTATGCTCTACAACTTTCATTTAGACTTCGTCGGCTAATTTTGACTTTATTTTTATTTTATTATTTTTAGTAGGCCGGGACAGGAAAACTCCGTTATAAAATCATAACTTCTTCATCCGACGTCCGTTTTCGTCTGTCTTTTTACCGATGGACTACTAACGACGATATCTTCGATTCTCGTTTAGATTGTTTCGGCCAATTATCACTTGATCTCGATTTCGAGATTTCGGGCTGCATACCGCTCAGTCGAAACTTAGAAAAATCATAACTTCCTCATACGAAGTCAGATTTAGACGTTCTTTTTATGCACTCTCTCGGTTTAACGCATTCTACAACTTTCGTTTAGATAACTAAGGCTAGATGTTGCTCTATCTTAAATTCATATTTTACGTCCTTCAGTGTCGTGTCGGTTCCGTCGCGAAACTTCGACAGGTCATAACTTCTTCGTTATAACTCGGATTTCAGCATTCTTTATATATTCGAAAACCTCGTCACGACCACTACGTCTTCATGTATCAATATTGGGTTTATCTAACATTTCATTTTCACACTTATTTTTATTCTTAATTCATTTAAGCCACACAATTAAGCAATTAAGCATAAAACATAATACTTAAATAATACATTCTTATTATTTCAAAATGGGTTACAAAGGTTAACCTAGACTATCACATCATCATTAATGCATGGCCCAGAAACACGGGCGTTAAACCAATAATGCCAATAACTTCAAAGTGCTATAATTCCTTCATTCTAAGTCCGTTTCCGACGAACTTTATATCCACGAAAAGGTGGCGGAAAACCCTACGCTCTTAGTCATGCCCCCAAGCCTAAAACTTATTAATAAACCTGAGACCCATAAAAGACCGGATCGCCCCTACCGTTTGGCCTCCGAGACCACAACCGAGTACTTTCAGAACTGGGTGTTACATACTTCTTGTATGGAATTGACATAATTACTGTAGTTGCTTAGTGTATGCATCATAGTTGTACATAACTAAGGTTTTATAGCCTGAGAATGTTTGGTTTGGCCTTATTTCCTGTTCATGTTTGATGAAGGGCTTACGGTAGAATCAAGTATTCGATTGTCTATAGGATTCAGTGTTATGTATGATTAGCATACGCGAGTGCTACAGGGTTGGTGGAAGTTTCATGGGTGAGTAGGTGTGTGAATAGCCAACCAGATGAGGAGTGTTTAGTCACTCTCGAGAGTGTGAGGATAGGGTGTATACGTATCCTAGTTGTTATATCTGTTTAGGGCGGTTGTGATGATATTTGAGACAAATACGGGTAGGTATGGAAGGTAGTATGGGCCCGTACTCCTGAAAGCACAAGACCCGTACGCGTAGCAAGGAAGTCATAAATCCCCAAGGGTTTAGTCTCGTATCGTGATTATAACTATGTGTATTGTGACATTTCTGATATATTCTGGTTTATTTTCAGTATGGTGCTTACGATAGGATCTGGTTCCGGGCCTGGAGGGAGTGGCCATGATAGACCAGGATTGACTGATGAACAGATTCGGGAGATCATCGTGTAACACTTGGTTTTGGATCGCTTCATTATTCGGGGTCATGGCTTAGTCATCAGTTATCATAAGGCTTAGGGCCTTGGGGAAGAAAGGATTTGGCCCTTTTTGGATGTGGGTTGTTGTAGTTTAATAGATCCAAGTGCTCGATGGTGTTTCGGAGCCCAAGGGTATAATCATAATTTGTTAACTCGGTCCTTCATGAATTTTGGGTTAGGTTCAAGGAGTTTTAAGGAAAAGGTGAGTTGTTAGAAGTGTAGGTATTCTCGTCACCTTTCCGTGGATATAAAGTTCGTCGGAAACGGGCTTGGATCGAGGGAGTTATGGTCAAACAAAGTTTTAACATTTGGGAGCTTGGTCAAGTACGCAGGGCGTACTTACCAAGTACATTGGGCGTAGTGAGCTATTTTGGTCGCAGGTTCTTTTGAGTACATCGACCGTACTACGTGATATGCGGGGCGTACTCCCTTCAACCATGAAACCCTAACTTTTGGACCGTGACCCTATTTAAACTTCATTTCCTTCATGAGCCTTGTCTTTTATCAGCCTCTAAGCCTCCTACACCCTAGTAGTCGACCCTTAGCCTTTATATTGGAGCTTTTAATCCATTGTGAAGAATCATGGAGTATTCTTGTGCACCTTGAAGAGTTTGGAGCTTGTTGAAGAGTCACCACCTGGAGGGGAGCTTGTAGATCCAAAAGTTTATCTTTTTTGCAATCTATTGAAAATAAAAAGCTTTGATCTTGTCATCTCTTTGGTTGGATCTTCTTTTGGGTTGTTTATGGTCATTTTAGCCTATTTTGGTTGGTCCTTGTGAGCTAAGGTTGTTTCAGAGACTTGATCTTATAGATCTGGACGTTTTAGGTGTCCCAAAGGCATAAAAATGTGATCTTTATGGTTTATTTGGACCCATGCATGTGTTAAGACCCCTCATTAAGCTCTTTTGAGCTCTAGAGCCCCAATTAGCCATGCATGCACATAAAGTTGGCAACTTTATGTGATTAACCACCTTGGGGAAGTCAGATCTGAGTTTGGATCAAAGTCTTAATGGGTCAAGTGCTAATTTGGAAAGTTGGCCATGGCTGGTGAGTACGCTGGGTGTACAAGTTTGTACGCTGCGCGTACAAGCCTTTCATGTAGTACGTTGAGCGTACAGGCTGAGTATGCCCCGCGTACTCAGCAGACTTGGGCTTCTTAATTTTGGGCTTGGTTGTCTTGGGCCATGTTGGTGTTGGGTTTTGAGCATTCTAACACTTCCTAAGTGTACATGCAACCCTATTAAACCTTGGATCTATGTTTGTCTAAGATACATGCAAAATATTATTTTCCAAGGTTTATAACCTATCTAGCATGGCATGGGGTACATTTAACCATAAAAGAACTAGATGAATTACATACCTTTTGTTGATTGTTGATTCCTTGGAGTTTGAGAGCCAAGCACCAATAATGTGAATGCCTCAAATGGAAATCACAAATCACCACAAACTTGGAAAATGTATGAGAGAGTATACTAACTCTTGATTTTGGCCACCACACTTACACACACATTAGTAGTGTTTTTCATGCAACATAAGCTTGTTTATATAGTGTACATGGTTAGGGTGAAACCCTAATAACCCATGTCTTTTCCTCTTCCAAGGATCCATGGGTAAAAGCTCCATGGATCATCCATGGACTTCCATATAAGCTTAGCCCATTCCCAAATGAGTGTTAGCCCACACCATATAAATATAATAGCCCATGATTTAATTAGTCTTCCTTTTAATCATTAAATTAATTCATAATTAATTCAAGATTAAAACTAATTAAGTAACATGACTTTATATTAATATATTATAACTTATAATATATTAATAAATCGTAAGTATACAACTCTCATAAAATTATCCATAACTAGTTTGGGTGAAGTGCAACCCAAATGGACCATGCCGGGTCGGGTCAAGTATATACCAAATAAGTTATGGACTTAGACATCTTATCCAACAGACTCCCACTTGGATAAGTCTAATAACTGTATTTGCCTATATTACTTCAGGAACCAACCGGCAATCGTAGCTCTCGAAAACTCTTGTGAACTATGAAGCGCCATTTTAGATAAGTGATCATATAATCCTCTGCTCTCATGATATCAGCCGGACAAATACATGGAACAATGTCTTACTTATTGTCTAGCAGTTGTTTCTCAATTTCCGATTTGTTTGACAAAGAACTTAACTGAACACATCAATTTAGTTCTGACCGGGCCCGGTACATGGGTCAACACAAAATCATCGAGGGGCCCAGATATCGCTTCTATTTCTAGAAGGAACAGATAAACTTCGACTCATATGCTTGTTCTACTACTTATTGAATTGCACACAAAGGCACGTTTTATAACATCAAGTTACTGATGCGTTTACATGCAATCAATGCACAACCAACTCATAGGTAACAACTCATATCTCTAGGTTTGAAGACTTATATGATATTACCGTCTCACGATCACTCGAGATAAATTCCATGAAGTGATACAAGTGAGCGTGGGTTTATTCCAATACTCATAACTTATGAGTACTCATGAATGTTGTAGCAACCATTGCTATGGCTAAACACCTTTAGTCATCTACAATCCCAATTCATGACAGTCTTGGTTCATACCTACTTCCGACATATGACCGACTGTGGAGAGTTTGAATAAATTAATTATTCTGGAAGTCAAAACATGTAAAACTGAAACAATAGTAAATAATTGACAATGATAGCAACACTTTACTCATAAATAAATCACAAATTTTATTCATCATCAAACGTCGATTACATTTTACAAGTTTCAGAAAAAGGCTATCTAATCTGTAAAACTAATATCGTCCCTCAGCCCGATGCGCCTCGCATGCTGCAAATGCTTCACCCTCGTCAGTCCCTTCGTAAGGGGATCCGCAGGGTTCTCATTTGACGATACCCTCTTTGCCACGAGGAGTCCCTCTTCTATCTTGTGTCTTATGAAGTGATATTTTCTGTCAATGTGTCGGGATCTGCCATGATCTCTTGGTTCCTTGGCTAAGGCAACCGCACTATTGCTGTCACAGAAAATCTCCATAGGCTCCTTAATAGCTGGTACAACTCCAAGGTCTCCGATGAAGTTCCTCAGCCATATCGCCTCCTTTGCCGCTTCACTCGCTGCTATGTACTCTGATTCACAAGTCGAATCAGCTACAGTCTCCTGTTTGGAACTCTTCCAAGTGATTGCCCCTCCATTTAAGGTAAAGACCTAGCCCGACTGAGAGCGGAAGTTATCCCTATCAGTCTGAAAGCTAGCATCACTATACCCTACTACTCTCAAGTCATCACTCCCACCAAGGGTAAGGATCCAATCCTTAGTCCTCCGCAGGTACTTGAGAATATTCTTTACCGCAGTCCAATGAGCCTTGCCAGGGTTCCCCTGATATCTACTGACCATGCTCAAAGCGAAGGCCACATCAGGACGAGTACAAGTCATAGCATACATGATCGAACCAACAGCGGAAGCATAAGGTAATCGACTCATCTCAGCTATCTCATCTTCTGTACTCGGGCTCTGAGCCTTGCTCAGTTTGGCATTGCTTTGGATCGGTAATTCTCCTTTCTTGGAATTCTGCATTTTGAACCTTTTCAACACCTTATCCAAGTAGATACTCTGACTAAGTCCAATTAGTCTTTTACTCCTTTCTCTTAATATCCTTATCCCTAGGATATAGGTAGCTTCTCCAAGGTCCTTCATAGCAAAGCACTTCCCAAGCCAGGACTTAACCTCCTGCAAGGTTGGGATGTCATTTCCTATGAGTAGTATGTCATCCACATACAGTACCAAAAAACTAACTATACTCCCACTAGCTCTGACATACACGCATGACTCATCTTCACTTCTTGAGAAACCAAACTCTTTGACCTTCTCATCGAAACAAAGATTCCAACTTCGAGATGCTTGTTTCAATCCATAAATGGATTTCTCAAGCTTGCACACTCTATTGGGGTACTCTGCACTGATAAAACCTTCTGGCTGATTCATGTAAACATCCTCAGCCAACTTTCCGTTAAGGAAAGCGGTTTTGACATCCATTTGCCATATTTCATAATCATGAAATGCAGCAATGGCTAGCATAACCCTAATAGACTTAATCTTTGCTACTGGTGAAAAGGTTTCATCATAATCAATTCCCTGAGTCTGAGTAAACCCCTTCGCAACCAGTCGAGCCTTATAAGTGTGCACCTTCCCATCCATGTCGGTCTTCTTCTTGAAGATCCATTTGCACCCGACTGTCTTACGGCCTGGTACATTGTCAACCAAGTTCCAAACTTGATTGTCATACATGGACTGTATCCCGCTGTCCATAGCCTCCTTCCATTTAGCAGACTCTGGGCCTGCCATGGCTTCCTTAACACTGTTAGGTTCATCCAGATTTACCAGTGTACTGTCACTGATAAATGTATCACCTTCCGTAGTAATATGAAATCCATAATAAAACTCAGGTGTGTTCCTAACCCTTGTGGAACGCCTCGGAAGTATAGACTCGTCAGCTGGATCAACAGGAATTTCCTCTTCAAGTTGATTGCTAGTGTCTGAGGTTCCTTCACCAATTGAGTCTTGAATTTCTTCAAGGTCAATTTGCCTCCCACTGTCTCCTTGGTTTATAAATTCTCTCTCTAGAAAGACCCCTCTCCTAGCCATAAAGACCACATTCTCACTTCGAGGTAACCAAAGTATTTTTGTGGGTAGCCGATGAAAATACACCTTTCACTTCGAGGTTCGAGCTTGTCATGAGTCTCGCGCCTCACGAAAGCCTCGCAACCCCAAATCTTGATGTGGTCCAAATTGGGAACTTTCCCAGTCCACATCTCATGAGGTGTTTTGGCAACCTTCTTTGTAGGGACTAGATTAAGGATGTGGGCGGCAGTCTCTAAGGCATACCCCCAAAAAGATATTGGTAGCGAAGCTCGACTCATCATAGAGCGAACCATGTCCAACAAAGTTCGATTGCGCCTCTCAGCTACACCATTCAGCTGTGGTGTCCTGGGAGGTGTCAATTGTGAGACAATCCCACACTCCTTAAGATAGTCGAGGAACTCAGTACTAAGATACTCACCACCTCGATCAGATCGAAGCATCTTAATGTTCCTGCCCAATTGATTTTCTACTTCCTGTTTAAACTCTTTAAACCTTTCAAAAGTTTCTGACTTATGTTTGATTAAGTAGACATAACCATATCTACTAAAATCATCAATAAAAGTCACATAATAGCGATTAGCATCCCTTGTGGCGGTTTTGAATGGTCCACATACATCAGTATGTATAAGGTCCAACAAACCCTCACCCCTTGCACAAGTACCAGTGAAGGGTGATTTTGTCATTTTTCCAAGTAGACAAGACTCACAACTATCATCCGACTTGAGGTCGAACGACTCCAAGACTCCATCCTTTTGGAGTTGGCCTATGCGTTTCTTGCTTACATGTCCAAGACGACAATGCCACAAAGATGCTTTATCCAAGCTAGTAGAAGAATCAATACATAATACATTATTTCCTAAATTATCTACAACCGATACAGCTTCATACACACCATCACAAGGTAATGCTTTAAAATAAAGAACATTATTAAAGAAAGCATTAATACTACCAACTTCATTATCAAAAGAAAAGGTAAAACCTTGTTTGTACAAAGCATGAAAGGAAATAATATTCCTCGCCATTTCAGACGAGTACACACATTTATTCAAATCTAACTTTAACCCACTATCTAGCAACAAAGTATAAACTCCAATCTTGGTAACAGGTGCAACCTTCTTGTTCCCCATGATTAAGTTTATCTTTTCGTGCTCCACATCCTCACTTCTTCTTAGGCCCTGCAAGTCACAACAGATGTGAATACCACAACCTGTGTCAAGAGCCCAAGAATTAGAATATGGTGAGTTATTAGACAATATAGTGTAAATACCTGCATGGGATGGTTTCACTTTCCCATCCTTGACATCCTGCAAGTACTTTGGGCAGTTTCGCTTCCAGTGCCCCTTATTTTGACAGTAGAAGCATTCAGCATCCTTAGGGATGGCAGAAGGAGTGATAGAACCACCTTTGGTTCCAGATGAGGAGCCTTCAAGGGACTTTCCCTTGGTACCCTTCGAAGGGTGCTTCCTCTTCTTCCCTTTGCCTTGCCCGATAGCCAAAACAGGGGTAGCAGTAGGAGTAGGAGTAGCAACCGACTTACTCTTAAGACCACTTTCGGCAGTCTTCAGAAGTCCTTGAAGCTTACTGAGTGTGACTTCCTCCTTGTTCATGTGGTATGTCATACGAAATTGATCATAACACGATGGCAAGGAGTGCAAAATGATATCAATTGCCAACTCCTCAGGGAAGTTCACATTCAGTTTCATTAGACGGTCCACATACCTTTGCATTTTCTGCATGTGGCTCGTGATTGGTTCGCTATCCTTCATACGGGTAGTGATCATGGAGGAGATTATTTCATACCGCTCTTGACGAGCACTCTGATGGTACCTTTCCATCAGATCCTGATGCATCTCAAAAGGGTAATAGTCCTCATAGGACTTTTGGAGTTCAGCTGTCATGGTGGCCATCATGATGCATGCCACCTTGGTGGCATCTCTTTCATGTGCCTGATACTCAGCGACCTCCTCAGGAGTAGCAGTGGACTCATCAAGCTCCTTTAGCTCCTTATCGAGGACATATTCCTTGTCCTCGTAACGAGTAACCATCCTGATGTTCCGGATCCAATCCATGAAGTTGGAACCATCAAAGATGACCCTCCCACAAAGGTTCATGAGGGAAAAGGAGCCAGTAGGGTTAGAGCCCGAAGCTTTGTTGTTGGAAGACATCTGAAAAGAAGAAAACAAGTTTAGATTAGATATATCGAATCCTTAATAATACACCCAAATGTAATATTAAGGCTAGGATCCAACACAATATATTATAACTTAGAAGAGGGATGCCGTAATCTAAGCTATAATATATTTGAAGGTAGGTGAATGACGATTCACCAATTTCCACCATGAAAACGAAATGAATTATTAGGTTTAATTGGTTTTTGAAATTCCTAGATTCTTTTGAGATTCATTGAACTTTTCAATGGCATGTTTCAATCTCGATTGTGCCCTTCAAGTTTTGTGACTGGGATGCCGAGGATCACAAAACAAGGTGTGAATAACCATGCAAATTCACTTGGTACCCTTAATATTATCACCTAATCAATGTGCCGGTTAACCACACACGCTCCACCGATCTATGATAAACATTAAGTCACCCTTCGTGATCCTTACTAGTCCAAGTTAGTGTGCCGGTTAACCACACACGCTCCACCAACGACTTGGTAAGGTACAAAGTGTGAATTTCATGGGTTAGCACCATATTCACATTTTCCTAAAGTAACTAAGATTGAGAATTTATAAAAGGTTTAGTTACTTTATAATATTCATCATACTTTTAATGAGAATTTATAAGTCTTTGTCCTACCCGTTCGGCTAACGACCCTCCACCAGTCAAGCAAGCGGTGGGTGAGAGTGGACACCCATTAAGTTGCCATTTTATAGGCAACAACCTTATACCCACCTTATAGGCTGGCTTCGTGAATGAGGCGTACTAGCGGTAAGACGACTTTGATCTTATACATATATATAATAATTAACCATTAATGTTATAAATAGTATAAGGGTTGAATTTTAACTTTTAAAACTCTAAGGGTTTGGAATTAAAGTATATTAAAGTGTGTGTAACTTTACAAATTCCAAAACTTGAGGACAAGTTTTGAAACTATTCAAAACTTTTCATTTCATAACTTATGAATTAAAGGTTCATAAAAATGAAGACTCTTCATTTCCATGTAACTTATGTGTTTTAAGTGTGTGTTTAAAAGAAGTGACCTTTGGATATCCATAACTTGAGGACAAATTATGGACTCCATTAAAACACATAAATGATCAAGAATTAATCCTAAACAATTCAACAAATAATTCCTATCATCTTCTAAATTCATAAGAACATGAACATGATCATCAAAGTTTCAAGAATTATATGAACACATACAAAGCATGAAATTTTGATATAAGCTATTGTAAATGGATTAGAACAACCATTACACCAACTAAAACAAGTTTTAAAACACCAAAACAGTTTAGGGTAATGTTTCTAGTCCATTTCCAGCAGCAAAAGTCGAAAATATGCATTCTGAGGCTCCTACTCGCCGAGTGCACGAACCTACTCGCCGAGTAGGATGAGTTTACTCATGAACTCGGCGAGTCCCCCCATGGACTCGGCGAGTTCATCAGGCAGACAACAAAAAATTCGACTTTTTTCACTATTTTGCATCAAGTATCAAACAAACAAGCCTAGTCTCTGATACCACTGTTGGGTTTTGAGCATTCTAACACTTCCTAAGTGTACATGCAACCCTATTAAACCTTGGATCTATGTTTGTCTAAGATACATGCAAAATATTATTTTCCAAGGTTTATAACCTATCTAGCATGGCATGGGGTACATTTAACCATAAAAGAACTAGATGAATTACATACCTTTTGTTGATTGTTGATTCCTTGGAGTTTGAGAGCCAAGCACCAATAATGTGAATGCCTCAAATGGAAATCACAAATCACCACAAACTTGGAAAATGTATGAGAGAGTATACTAACTCTTGATTTTGGCCACCACACTTACACACACATTAGTAGTGTTTTTCATGCAACATAAGCTTGTTTATATAGTGTACATGGTTAGGGTGAAACCCTAATAACCCATGTCTTTTCCTCTTCCAAGGATCCATGGGTAAAAGCTCCATGGATCATCCATGGACTTCCATATAAGCTTAGCCCATTCCCAAATGAGTGTTAGCCCACACCATATAAATATAATAGCCCATGATTTAATTAGTCTTCCTTTTAATCACTAAATTAATTCATAATTAATTCAAGATTAAAACTAATTAAGTAACATGACTTTATATTAATATATTATAACTTATAATATATTAATAAATCGTAAGTATACAACTCTCATAAAATTATCCATAACTAGTTTGGGTGAAGTGCAACCCAAATGGACCATGCCGGGTCGGGTCAAGTATATACTAAATAAGTTATGGACTTAGACATCTTATCCAACAGTTGGGTCACCTGGATTTTATTGGTTTGGCTTTTGTAACTTATTGGACTTTCGTGGGTGAATGCCCATGAAGGATTTGGGCCCAATTTGGAAAATTGGGCCATATTTAGGCCTTAGATGCTTGATTTTGGATTTTGGGCCTTTGGTCATCTACTTGGGCCCTGGCCTTGGGCCAAGCTTGAGGAAGGGTAAACATGTCTTTTATCTTAATTTGGACTCATAGTGTGAGTCAGGGGCTAAATGTTAATGGGTTGTCATTTTTGGTATTTGATAGCGCGTGAATTTTGGCGGATCTGCAGTCAAAGATTTATTCGTGGGATCAGCTGTTGAGGCGAGTCTTCCTCACTGTACTTACGGGTTGAAGGTGCCAAGACTGGCCCATTAGTTTGATATCATGTTATCCTCTGATATGCTGAGTACGGATTAGATGTGCATGATTATGCTAGTTGTCAATATGTTTGTCTAGTAGATTTGCAGGGTTACTTGTAATTTTGTCTGAATGATTATCGGTATATGTATGGGTAATGTGTTGGGTTGAGGTTGTACTGCTTTGTGTTGTATCCAACAAACCATGAAGCATTCAAGATATGAGCTGAGGGTCGGGTAGGGTAAACCAGACTCATATTGAAGGCTCAGTAGCATTCCAGATGTGAGCTGAGGCCCGGGTAGGGCAAGCAAGACTCACACTGAGGGCTCAATGGAATTCCAGATATGAGCTGAGGACCGGGTGGTATGCCAAACTCATACTGAGGGCTCAGTAACATTCCAGATACGAGCTGAGGACCGGGTGGTATGCCAGACTCGTATCGAGGGCAAAACATTTGTATTCCAGTCCGATGATTGAGGGAGTAAGCCAGACATAAGTTGTGGGCTCCGAGGGAAAGCCAGAATTATGTTGTGGGCTCGGGAGCAAGCCAGATATGAGCTGTGGGCCTGATAGGTAAGCCAGACTCATACTGTAGGCTCAGGGGTAATCCAGTCTTTTAGTTGTAGACTCATTGCATGCTGTTATTTTGTATATGTTATTTGTTTGTGTGTTGGTACTATGGGGGAACTCACTAAGCTTTGTGCTTACAGTTTTGGTTTATGGTTTCAGGTACTTTAGAGAATCGTGGCAAGGAGAAGGCGTGACTGTACACAT
Source organism: Lactuca virosa (assembly GCF_052849685.1). Taxonomy (NCBI): domain Eukaryota; kingdom Viridiplantae; phylum Streptophyta; class Magnoliopsida; order Asterales; family Asteraceae; genus Lactuca; species Lactuca virosa. Next base: position 131,528,631 of record NC_136429.1, read on the forward strand.
CCTGATCTTATGTCATTGATCTTGGCAGACACTGATTTTTAAATAATGTTTTAGAAACAATGTTTTATATATACACTTTTATTAGTAAAAGGGGTTGTTCTGAAAAGTTTTAATTGGTTGAAATTTTTGGGATGTTAGACATCTCCATTGAGGTGTTGCTACTGTCCGGAGGTCTGTGTCAGAGACATTCAGGTCTATCAATACAGCTATGATTATGCTCTTTAATGATCGTTATGTTGCACTTTCTGAGGTTGTTGTTATTGCAGCTACCGCGACTGTTGTTGCCACATGGATTCGTGGGGAGAGAGTTTTTCAGTATCGGGACTTCGGCAATACGAAATCCCTGGTGTTCGATGGAGTTCAGGACCTGATTGCGGTGATGAGGTGGTTGTCCGATGTAGAGGGGTGTTTCTTCACATGCTCTTTCCCAGCTGACCAGAAGGTCAAATGCGCCGTGAACCTTCTCCGGTCAGAGGCGAAGGATTGTTTGAGATTGGTGATTGGCTCGTACACCCCTGAGCAGAGGGTTGTTGAGTCTTGGGATCAGTTCTCTGAGATGTTTCGCATTAGATATGTTCCATTGATGGAGAGGGAGAGGTTGGCTCAGGAGTATATGAACTTGAGGCAAGCGATTGAGATGATGATAGAGATTACCAAGATGTTTACTAAGAGGGCTCTTTTCTGCCCTAAGTTTGTTGCTTCCGAGCAGGCTCAGATGATCCTGTACTTGAGCATGCTCAAGACAGATATCCACCGGTTCGTGTCCACCCAACGTTATGGTTCCCTTGTTGAGCTTCAGGAGGTCGCGAGGAGGCGAGAGATTGAGATAGATCTCCAGTATAGGGAGCTAAGGCAGGCTCCTGTTCAGTCTCAGCCTGCAACAAGCGGTTCAAGCCCGCTGATTCAAGATATGGGGGACAGAGGGTTCGTACTTGCGGAAAGTGCGGCAAGGTTCATGATGGTGTTTGTTGGTCTTCTTCATTTGCATGCCGCAATTTTTGTCGGGAGGGACACTTTGCGAAGGACTGTCGTCAACAGGATCCTACGCTGAGTAGTAGGATCTGCTATCATTGTGAGCAGGTGGGCCATGTGAAGGCCCAGTGTCCCTTGCTTGCCCCCAGGCCTGCTCAGGCGCCAACTACTACTACCTCTAGGATTACGGATGGACGTCAGGGTTTCCTTCGTATTTAAGAGCCTTAACTTTAGGGTTAGGCCATTCCTTCAACCTTCATTCCTCTTAAATGAAACCCTAGCCTATCATCTTGCCTTTTGAGCTCTTTAATGGTGTTTTGGCCACTTGAAGGTTGAAGGAGGACTTTGTTGAGCAAATGATCATCTAGCAAGCTTGCCTATATCTATAGGTTCACTTTCTGGACTTGGGTAAGTCTCGAAGTTTCCATTTTTTTGATCGTCTAGTAGTCATCACGACGTGACCAAGGAATGGTCACGACGTGACAAAAACCATCTACGCGGCTGTTTTGTCTTTGCTTCCCCACGATGTGACCAAGGAATAGTCATGACGTGGCATTTACTTTGACTGGGTTGACTGTTGACTTTGTGGGCCTTTGACTTTTGACTTTGACCAGTTTGACTCGGGGTCAAACTTGGAGGATTGGGTTTCTAATTGTGGATTTTTCTGTTTGTGTGTTATTCAGTTCGAGAGATTGATAAGTGCAAGGAGTTAGAGTGTTGTTGTGCTTCTCCGGTTCTGCTAATCAAGTAAGTTTCTCACTATGCCACTTATCCCATCATATGTTCTTTGCATGTTAATATAGAGGTGTTGTTAGAGCACAAGTATGTTAGTGGTTGAGATAACTCCTTTGTATATATGTGTAGTATGGGACACTTAGTGTGATTGTATTATAAACTGGTAGGGTCTTTCCTGTTGATCATATGGTACTGATAGGAGTTATATTTGTATAGGGTAACTGGGGTAGGCCAGTTATGTAACACCCAAACGTCTTGTATTTTCCATTTTAACCCTATGTATGAAATTTTTTGTAGCAAAATTGGTCTTTACACCAAACTTACTTGGGGCGTACGCTTGGTGTGACTCATTAAAGAGGGTCACGTGTGCATGTGAGTACGTTGGGCGTACTTGGCAGGTGAGCAAATCCTAATTTTTAGGGTTTGAGCACTATTTAAGCATCCTTATCCCCTCAAAACCATTTTCTCCATCAGCCTCCATCTCCTAAAACGTCCCTTGCAAACCCTAGTTCTTTGGTGTGTGATTTTGAGCTTGAAAAGAGTGTGTTCTTGTGCTTGTGAAGGAGGAAGAGGGTGGTAGATCATCTTGGAAGCTCAAGGCAACTTAGATCCATAAGTATCTCACCCTCAAGCATCCGTTGAAGGTATAAAGCTTGGAACTTGATGAATGTTTTCCTTGGATCCTGCTAGTACTTACGTTTTTTTTTTTTTTTTTTTTTTTTTTTTTTTTTTGCATTTTGGTCCCATAATATTGGTATTCATAGGTATGGCTTACTCTAAACCATAAGAGTTGTTCTTTCATACGTTTTTTAGTGTTATAAACCATAAAAATGTGATCTTGGCCCCTTTATTCCCTCCATGCAAGAGTTATGATGTTTTGGTTTGTGTATTAAGTTAGAGTTTTGGTTTTTGGACTCCTTATAGCCATGTAAACTCATAAAGTTGGAAACTTTATGACTTATAATGATATTTAGGACTAGATATGAGCTTTGGACGTGACATCTTAATGAAATAAGCACTTAATGAGGAAAAGTAGGATCAGGTTGAGTACGTTGGGTGTACTTGGTGGTATGTTGCGCGTACTGGGCAAAGGCCCCATATTTTGGCTAAGGACATACTACGCCAAGCGTAGTGACTGAGTACGCTAGGCGTACGCAGTCTGTGTTGCCCCTTTGACTTTTTAACTTTGAATTTGACCAAGTTTGACTTAAGGGTAATTTGGGTAATGTGAGTAGTAGTATGAGTTTATGTCACTGTTTATTGTATAGGTGACCGCTAGAGTCAACAGTTAGAGTAGTGATTTGTTCAATTACATTTCAGACTGTGAGTTTTCCTCACTGTACTTATGGGTCGAAGGAACCAATGCCGACCCACTAGATTATATATCATGATATATTGTATTGATGTTATGATGGTTATATGATAGACTGGTAGATTTGTATGATTACATGTGTTCACTGAGTATGTGTTAGACCAATATATATGTATGATTACCTGTACTTGTTGGTTTGTTGATTGTTATTGTATATGTCGACATGTTATGATTTGTTGGGTTAAGGCGGTCGTGCTTTGTGTTGAATGCCAAGATACCCAGGGTGGTCTGGATAGACTTAAGGCTCGAAAGGCGGTTCGGTCAGGTCGAAGGCCCATAGAGCGGTCCATATAGGTTGTATGCTTTACTAGGCAGTCGAGTCAGGATGATGGCTCATATATGCATGTTGTTATCTGTATGGTTGTGTGTGGTACTTTGGGGGAACTCACTAAACTTTGGCTTACAATTTGATTGTTATGGTTTCAACTACTTCAGAGGACAGAGGCAAGGTGAAGGCTTGATCTTGCACATCCTTCGGATTTTTTTATGAAATTTGATTGTGGGATACTCTGATTTATGATTATGGCTTTTGGGAACTATGTTTTGTAAACATTTATGTTTTTGGTTTGGTTTCGGAAATGAAAATTTTACCTTGATTTTTGGGATGTTACAAGTTATCAGGAGTATGTATAACTAATCAGCAAATGACTTAATTGAGAAGTGGCCAAGAGTAGGGTAATTAAGGAAGACTAGTTGTCAATGAAATGTACTATGTTAGATTATGATATGAATGTATGCTATATGGTTATGTGGTTGTGGTAGCTTGGGTTCTATGTAGTCTAAGTTGGATAGTCTGAGAACTCTTGTGATGTTCTTCTTTGATTGTTCGCTCTCGGGTAGATCATCTATTCGACTGTTTATCTGATCCCTGATTATATATGATTTGTTTGTTGCATGGAAAGACCATTGGGGTAGCCCATGACACTTGTTTGTAAGACCATGGGGACAGCCGATGACATTGCAGAGAAAGACCATGGGGTAGCCCATGTCATTGTAGGGGAAGACCATGAGGGTAGCCTATGACACTTGCTCGTAAGACCATGGGGGTAGCCCATGACATTGCAAGGAAAGACCATGAGAGTAGCCCATGGAAAAATGTAAGACTATGATTTAGCTCTTAGCATTCACCTGTGGTTCGAGCAGACCCGTTACTTCATGTATGTTTGTTATGTATGATTATATGGATAGGAGATTGGATTGTTCGATACGAGAGCCGAACTATTATGTGGATGCATTATATGTATGATGGAATATGTGGTATATTGGTGAACTTACTAAGCTTTATGCTTACAGACGTGGATTAAACATTTTTGCAGGTAGTTTGCAAGAAGAGCTCGACGAGACTGTCCACACGCATCGAAGATGTTCGTTTCCGCGGTTCTGTAAATTAACTTTGATATTGTATGGTTTTAATCAAATGAATTTACCTAATGGTTTTGAAACTGAGGTTTTAATTGGTTACTATATTTTAAAATTGAAAAATCTCTTTGTAATTTTTGTGATGTTTTAAACAGTTACCACAAGGTTTTATTTGAAGACGTGTATTTCGTTGGTATTCTGTGTATAAATAGTAACTTTAATGATATTTTTTGTACTAAAAAAACAACAATGATATTTTTTGAACATTTAATAAATAGGTAACATGATAGTTACCTACAATAGCCGGCTTAATGATAAAAACAATAGTTATTTTATTCATTTTTAAACTTCCTTACTTTTTTTTTATGGGTCGGATAAAGCTAGCACATGCTCGTTCTCCATCCTCATCCATATTTCCTAAATAGTTACTTCACCCTGATTTTTACATCGCAGCCGAATTCTTTTTCAATCCAGAAAGAGATAATCACGAAAATGTTGAGGCACGCTACTAAGAGGGTTCTAGGGTTGGGACCTGCAACGTCGGTGGCTCGGACTCGGATTCTACCTAGGTTTTACCATGAGAGGGTGGTGGACCATTACAACAATCCTCGTAACGTCGGTGCTTTTGATAAGAACGATCCTACCGTTGGAACAGGGCTTGTGGGTGCACCGGCTTGCGGAGATGTTATGAAGCTTCAGATTAAGGTTGATGAAGAGACTGGCAAGATTACGGATGCTTGCTTCAAGACGTTTGGTTGTGGGTCTGCCATCGCTTCTTCTTCTGTTGGTTAGTTTTCTTTTCCAAAACCCTAGCTATGTTTTGATGTTCGTAATATTTGAATTCGTACCTTGATTTAGTCAAAGAAAATGGGAGGAGGCATGTAACTTTTATGTCAATTCGGGTGAATTGTTGTTTGTGATTTTAAGAGGGTTTTTTGAATTGGTTAAGCGCTGGTGTTTAATTACCGTGAATAATGGTGATGGTTTGAATTCTTTTGTTTTGTCTGATTAGAATAAAGAATGGAACATAGTAAAACTGAAACCTTTCTGTTTAGAATCAAAAGTTGGATCTGAAATTCAGTTTATGCAAAGTTGTGTGCTTTCAGTGGTTTTTGATGTATCAAATGCCTCTTCCATAGTTGTGAAAACTAGTTTATACATTGTGATGTGTTAGGTGCATAAAACCCATCATATGCTTATTTAAAAATCTTGGAGTTGTAAAAAGGTTTCTAATAAGTGTTAATATGATTGTTTATTCTCTTTACATAAAACTTAGCCTCCTATTTGATGCAAGATTAGTTAATCAAGGTTGTTAAGCATCACTTTTAGACAGAAGGGTAAAATGGTCATGTACTTCCATTCTGTCCAAAAAAGAAACAGTTAAGTGATGGATTTTATAACAGTGAAAGGATTAATGGCAGTAGTTCTTTTATATTGTTGGGTAGTTTTGGCATAATGATAGATAGCTGTTGTAAATTTTTATGTTTGTGTTTTCAGCTACTGAATGGGTGAAAGGGAAACAGATGGAAGAAGTTTTGACCATCAAGAACACGTGAGTTCAGTTCAGACCCTTATGCATGTTCATGTTCTAATTAATACATTTTGCTTATCATGTTTTACTGAAGTGCATACTTATACTCATCTGCTTGTAAATCTATAATACACTTATGTTTAAAAACACCAAAAGCCTATTTTGGATTGCTCTTATATACTCCAAAAATTTATCCTGTGTGTAACCTCTCATTCTCAAAAGGAAGTGGGCCCAAAAAATTGTCCTGGGGACATACAACTCTGATACGAACATGAACTGGATTAAAGATTAAATTCTTATTTAAAAATAACTAAAAGAAAGAAAATATATAATAGGATCATACATACAGACTACAGTAGGTATTAAACAAAACACAAAAATTAAAGAGTAAAAACATACAAGCATTTATAAGTTATAAGTAAAACACAAAAATGATACAGATCACCCATAAAAAAAATTAAACAATGACACAGAGCACAAAAACTTAAGAGTCATAAAGCTTATTAATACAATACATTAAAAAAAAAACTGATAGTCATACAGGAAAATACAGTGCAGTCATAATAGGTACATAACCCATAATTGCTTAAAAAGACTAATAATAAATGCAAGTATGCAACAGCATGAAAAATACAATTCAATTCCTTAAAAAGACACAATATACAAAAAAAGAAAGCTAGTGAAATAATCACATAAAAAAGGGAAGAATGAAGAAATAAGTGAATCTTCTGAAAAATGCAGAAAATCCTTGGTTTCATTATTACAGGTGTGGATTTAAACAAGCCAGTACTCAGAAGCATGTAATTATGAAATTTATGATCATGACACTCTTGAAATAAAAAGCTGATGTTGTCTTCATCAATATATATTTCTCTGTTTATGGATCTAAAATCCATGAAAATGGTGGTTGCTGTTGTTGTTGCAGGGAGATAGCAAAACACCTGTCCCTTCCCCCTGTGAAACTCCATTGCAGCATGCTTGCAGAGGATGCCATTAAAGCAGCAGTCAAGGATTATGAAGCTAAACGTGTTGGTGCTAATAATAAATCCACTTGAAACTACCCTACCAACAACATAATCTATCTGTTTGGATATTGAAAACAGACAACAAGATGACATGCTTTTATATCTTGTCTATGTGTATTTTTTTTTTCTTTCAGTATTTTCTAGTGTGGTGAATGGAGTTGGAGGTTGAAAGATATGTATATGTATATATGTGTCTAAAGAGATAATGCAAGAAACAGCAATGTATTTTTCAGTTTCCTTTTTATTATAGCATTATACTTGCATTTCTTTTTATGATGACATTGACATGTTAGCAATGTGTATATGTATATGTATATGTATACCACCTATTTGACATCTAAAACCGGATTTTTACAAAAAAAAAAACATAATTATTGTGTACAAACATATATCTTTTATTTTAAAGCAATTTGCAACTACCATTTACTACAATCACTAATGTGGGAGGAGTTGTATTGCTTTTACGAGTTTTTTATAACCCTTGACAATTCATTTTTATAAAATCAAAAATTATAACTGTTTATCTTTATCTCCGATGTGGGATAAGTTTTACCAAGCGTTAACTATTTTCTTTACAAATTTAACTATTAACATTCCACCATTTTTTATTTTTATTGTCTCATACAATAAGATAGGTCCTATTTTTTCTTTTTTCAAGATAGTCTCCTTTTTTTTTTTGATGTATAAATAATACATAGAATTTAAAAATTAGGTGGGTCTTAGGACGCACCTTGGTGCTACATAGCTTTGTCCTTGCCGAAACAATAAGTTCGAACACAGTTCCAAAATGTTATATATTGGGGGACCATATTATTGGGTCAGATCATTTTATCTGTTTATCCATTTCGAAATTCAGGTCCAGAATGAACATTCCGGACTGAAAGGCCATTTTTCAAAATAATATTTTAAGTGGTTATTTAAAAAAATACCCCAAAAAATAATTAGATTACTTAATTTCCGATATTTTTAAAGTTTTCAAAAGTTGTTTGGTATTGGGATTGAATTGGTGCGGGTTGAACATTGGGCTCAAATCTAATTTTTTGGACCTAGTTTCTGCCTTATAACACAACCTTCTTTTGGTACTACCAAAAAAATAAAAAATAAAAAATAAAAAAGTATTGCACTGTTTTATTGGCAAATGTATTATGGTTTTATGAAAGGCAACAAACACTCTAAAATTCAGGATGACGATGTGTGATACCAAGAAACTTGCGTTAGTTGCGTATGATGTTCAAGTAACCTTATTCAATTAGTTAAGGCATACAAGAATTTAACTGAAATAATAATAATAATAATAATAATAATAATAATAATGATTTCCTTTAAATAAAGATATAAAATCTTATCGACATATTCATAAAAAAATCCTAAAAGAATTTTATTTTCAGTGATAATATATATAATATTTAAAATAAAACTTTTAATAATAAACTATATAAAACTTTAAATAATAACAATGATACTAAATAATATCAGTTTTTTTATAAGTAAATTAATACTCGTAGTATTCTTGACTTATAATAACGGGAAGTTAAACCGTCAACGAAAATTATAATACTAATATCATAATTAAAACAAATTAGTTTAGTAAATATAAAACTATTTTCACATATTTCATTTTAAAGAGATATAACTTGTTGACGAAGCCATAAAAAAAATCCAAAAGGATCTTTATTTTAAGTTTTGGAAACTTTCCAAACGTATTCATCTGAATATCCCTATTTAAAACTACAAACTCACTCTCATCGTCACTTTCCTCATCTCAGTTCAGTTCAGTTCTTGAAGTTCTCGATCAGAACAATTAAGCCGTCACAGTTCGCCTAAGCCTTCAATCTTGTCGTCGCATCCACCGGAAAAGATGGAAAACTTCATGGGGGTCGTTTTCATACCGAGGTTGCCTACTGTCCATCTACATCTTGCTCCATATCCTTAGACTAAACAAACCTCTTATAAAGTTGGCTGTTTAAAAGAAGATTCTAAGGATAAATTTGTGAGCTCTTATTTTATAAATCAAACTTTAATTAATACTCACTACTCCACTGATTCTAATGGTATCACCAAATGTGTTACTCAATTATCTACTCTTGATCATCCACACCACTAAGAAACCCTAACGATAGCAAGTCACATTCCACTGGAAGATATGGAAAAAATTATTGGGGTTGTTTTCATGCTGGCGCTCACTAATTTCCATCTACCTCCTGCTTACGCATATCCTCATCTTCTACTTCAAGAACAACAACAAGAAAACATGTTATATAGAGAAAAAACGCCGACGAAATCCACCTGGACATTCCCTGTTAATGTTCTGAAGTTAAACACTCATGGGAGTTCGAAAGGGAATTCGGGTCCTTCAATTGGGGCTTAATAAGAGATTGTAGAGGAAGTTGGGTGTGTGGATACATGGGTAAAATGAAAGGAAGATCATATACGAGTTTAGAGGCTGAAATTTGGAGTATTTATAAGGGATTATGTTTAGTGAAAAAGAAGAACTTGTCAAACTTGTTGATTGAGACTGATTGTCAAGATGCGTTGATGCTTAAGGTGGGAGAATTGGATAAAGATAATCCAATGAAATCTGTTGTTGAAGATATAGGAAGGATTGTGATTGAGTAAAAATGCACTTTGATTCATACAAGAAGAGATGGAAACTATTCTGCAGATTTGTTGGCGAAATTGGGGGAAATCAGTGTGAGGAAGGATATAGTGTTTTGGATGAACCACCGTCTATTTTGATACCTTTATCCGAGTAGGGCTGTAAACAAACCGAACGTCAGCGAAATGTTTGTGAACCGTTCAGCGGGAAGTTCGTTTATGTTCGTTTATTTAATAAACGAACGGACATGAACACAAAATTATCGTTCGTTTAGTTAAACGAACGAACATGAACAATGGTCTCGTTCGTTCAATTATGTTCGTGAACGTTCGTTTATGTTCATTCATATAATTTCATTTTTATGTTCACATATGCTTAATTGTGTTTGATTACATTAGTGTATTATATGTTCATATATCTTCAATTATGTTTTTTTTTTCATCTTTGTTCATTTATGTTTGTTTAGCATGTTTACGAACATAAACGAACGAATATGAACAATGTAATTTGCTAAACGAACGAACATGAACAAGAAAACTCGTTCGTTTATCCGTTCGTGTTCGTTTATTTGTTCGGCTAACTTAAACGAACGAACATGAATAAGCCTCGTTCGTGTTCGTTCGGTTCGTTTACAGCCCTAGTTCCGAGACAATGAAGCGGGTTATGAGTATGAAAGGAATACTGATTTTCAAGTTTAATATCATTGTTTTAATAGTTTAGATGATTTTGTAAGTTGTATATAATGCTTCATCTTTTGATTTCAAATGAGTATAACTTTTTATCTTGAAAGAAACTTGTTACTGTTCAATAGTAATTATAAGAAGGTCAAACGTCCGATAAAAAATTACAGATCTTCGTTCGTCTACAAAGCAAATTTACTGTCACCTCCCAATTTAAATATCACGTAAAAAAACTCATGACATTGACCTGTTTGTTAAAGGGAATAGAACTCTAATTGATATGTCATTCGTATTGGCATTTTGCATAAGAGCTAATTGGCAATATGACACAATTTTCTTCTAGGATAAACGCATATCAATACCACAAGCGTTTCATTTTGAGACACAAATCTACTGTGTATCAAGAGTGTTTGCATATTAATAGTGTTATAAACTGGTAAAAAATAAAAATTCCTACACAAATTGACGATAAAATAAAAATTATTTACATAAATCGGTAAATACCGCTGCATGAATTAATATAAAACAATGTTGTGTAGATTGATAAAAAAAGTAACATGTTTTTAAATGAATAAATATTTAACTGGTGTCATGATATAATTTAGAGGTTGTATATTTTGGTAAAAAACTTAAGATATGGTTTGCATATTTCATCTTCAAAAATAGTGTGTTTGTATAAATTACAAAAATATGAAATATTAAATGCATATTTACAGGACACGTCTGTTGATTTTGAAGACTTTGTGCAAAAATTAAAAATGAGCTTCTAAAATTTCGGAGTAGCAACGGATTAATGACGGACGCGACGGATTAAAATTTTGGGCCCCATGACGACACGTCTCCTGTGCGGTTGCACACCTCGCATGTGCTTAGGGCCGACCCTACATATTTATATCTTTTTTATCTGTCAAATCTACCAAATTTATCATTTTTAATATCTTATATAAAATGGAAAAGATTATAAGTTTAATATATTAAAAGAAAAAAAAATCATTATATAACATGAATACATAAAATAATCAAAGCATATAGTATATTTTTTCTTGCAATTATCAGTTGCATAATAGTTGGGGGACCATTTTTGTTAACCCGTAAAACAAATCAGATTCGCCGGACATATGACTCCCGATTTCGCCTGAACTTGAGCGCCGACTTTTGATTCTTATTTGCTTCAACGCTACTGCTTGCATCTTTCACTCATCGCATTGCCTTTCTCATCAATAGGTAACATCTCAACTTCTTTCTTTTGTTACTAGTTAGGGTTTTGGTTTCTTTCTTTTTTGACTTAACTATGGCTTTCCTGATGCACAAATGAATGTGTTTTTCACCTCTTTTGTTTCTAGTTCTCCATTTTAACTTCAATGGGAGACTACCATTCGTAATTACAACACTTACTTTTCCTGGATTCAATATCCTTCAAGCTTCTTAGATTCATGTCTGAAGGTAGGTTTTGAGGAACAAACGTGGGAATTTCCTTCATTCGCTCATAATCTAGCCATGCATTTCATTGTTTTCCTATTATATCTTAGTTATCGTTTCTCGTGGGCGTATTTATAACTCATGTTTATCCTCTGAGGTTTGGATTTATGAGAGATTTGCGGTTTCTTGTCGTTGACGTGCATCCATCGTTTCTTTAGGGTTTTTTTTTTCCCTTCTCTTACTTGGGGTGTCGATGAGGCTGTATGCAATGTTTCAAAACAACTAAAGCTAATATGTTTATGGGTGTTAGAGCGAACTAACATGAATTTGTAAGGGGTATTGAACTATTGATTAGAACACATGACTTGATTGCGTTAAAACTGAGATGGGTGCACATAAATGCAAGTAAACCAAGAGACTAATTGCAAGAAAGAGCAACATAACATACTTCCATTTATTTGTCTATCATCACATCCTACTTTTATTTCATTCTACTATAGCATATTAGCATTATACTGTCCGTTTATTTTCTTATCAAGGCATTGTACTTCAAAAAACCAATTTTAACATTTTACTTTTAATTGGTTGTTTCATGTCTATGAACAGATGAACAATTTTCTCCTGCAGTTGTGTAGCATTTAGAATGATAAAAACTTTGGCTCTTCCTAGCAAAGTAAGCAGCCATTGCAATTTGTTATTGCTTTTAATATTATAGCCATCAAGATTTTCTTTGTTAAATTCTATATAATGAAATCAAAAGAATTCACAATTGTAATTGCGTAGATGCTTTTCTTTATTAAAGCTAAGGAAAGTAACTTGTTTCTTAATAATGTTGATATTTTTCCTTTGGTTAGCCCTCAAGATTATTTGGCCCAAATATTGGAGGTCTGAAAAGAGGTAAAGGGTACGGAGTGAAGATGGAACTTTCTATTGCTCAACCAGATGATTGGCATCTTCATCTTCGTGATGGTGAACTCCTTCAAACAGTTGTCTCTCACAGGTTATTTTGACTTTCATTTTCTTCAATTCTCACTTGATGATCTTCAAATGAATTGAATCTAAAGGAATCATAATCTGTCATGTGAGGGTATTTTGGTCTTTTAATGAAAATCGGAAGGATGGGATTTCCTATAGGAATGGTGAAATCCATTTCTGAGGGAATTCAATTCCGTCCATATGGCAACCAAACAGACCATGAAAATGGAATCTTGAATTCCATCAGAATTCGCAAAGCCACTCTATTGCATTATTATTATTTTTTAAAATAAAACCTAAATATTTGTGTGATTAAGTTTTTATACTTTTAATTTGATGACAATTATTCATGTAGTGCAAAACAATTTGGGAGGGCAATAATCATGCCAAATCTGAAACCACCAATTACAACCACCGCTGCTGCTGTGGCATATTACGATTCTATCCTCAAGGCACTACCAGACAACACTGACTTCACACCTCTAATGACTCTCTACTTGACTGATAAAACAACTCCACAAGAAATCAAATTAGCAAGTGAGTGACTCTTATTCAACCATTTTCACCTATGAACATCATTCACCCATTCAAAGCTTAATGGGAAAAAAAGGAAACATGACTTAAATGTTGTCTAAAATCAAGTTTGTTTTCACTGTTGTGTAATACTTTTAACAAAATGACTTTGGATATTTATACATAATTAGAAACAGATAACAATTAACAACATATATGAGCTTTGTCAGGGGAAAGTGGTGTTGTGTATGCTGTGAAGTTATACCCTGCTGGAGCTACTACAAATTCTCAAGATGGAGTTACAGATTTATTTGGGAAATGTATACCTGCACTTGAGGAAATGATCAATCAGAATGTCCCCCTTTTGGTAATCTCATCTTTCTATATCTTCAATAAGTAGTTATAGGGTTAAATTAAATGCAAGAAATAGCAACACACTTACATAGAATACAAAAAAATTCTCACTGGTATAAATATAATTGTGTAGATTATTCAAAGTACATTGTTGTAATAGGAAAACATTTATGCAGGTCCATGGAGAAGTAACAGATCCCAAAGTTGACATATTTGATCGTGAAAGGGTATTTATTGAAACTGTTTTAAAACCCTTAATACAAAAGTTCCCAAAATTGAAGGTTGTTATGGAGCATGTTACTACTATGGACGCCATTAAATTTGTTGAATCTTGTGAAGAAGGTATACTAATACTATTATTTATAAAAACATCTTCTTCTGTGACCTGTTCTTTCCTTAGTAAAAAAAACCATATCTCTATTTTGTTTGTGGTTATTATTTTTAAAATCAAACAATTTTTTTATCAGGTTCAGTTGCGGCTACAGTTACCCCACAACATCTTCTTCTGAACAGAAATTCGCTTTTTCAAGGAGGATTGCAGCCACATTATTACTGCCTTCCAGTGCTCAAGAGGGAAACCCACAGTATGTATCTTTCTCTTAATCTTAATTTCAATTTCATTGATTTGTTTATATTTTATAAGAAAAAGGTTGAAAGTAGGTTGCTATTTCTGGTTTCAAGTCTTGATTTGCTAAAACATTGATATTGTATTCAACTACTCATATAGGACAGGCGATTGTTTCTGCTGTGACAAGTGGAAATAAAAGATTTTTTCTAGGAACGGATAGTGCACCTCATGAAAGGCGAACCAAAGAATCTTCTTGTGGATGTGCGGGTGTATTTAATGCTCCCGTGGCACTTTCTATTTATGCTAAGGTCTTCGAAGAGGTAACTTTCTTGTTTGATATGTCTCTTAGGAGTCTGAGTTTTGATATCATACTTAGAAGCCTCAGACTCGGTCCTAGCTCCTCTGATATGCCTCTTACTCGGTCAGATTCACGCTGTGTCTGACTAATGACTTAGTCAGACCTTGACTCAGTTACATCTGATTCAATCAACAACTATCATCAAACAACCCCTAAGTAAGAAAGAAACAGGCATATATGTCTGTCCAGATTAAGTGCTTAATCCATTAAGTAAAAAGGAAACAAGTCAACAACACCATTAAGCAACTTGTAATTTGGTTATAGGCGGGTGCACTCGACAAACTAGAGGCGTTTACAAGCTTTAATGGGCCAGACTTTTACGGGCTTCCAAGAAACACGAGAAAAATCACTTTGAAAAAGACGCCGTGGAAGGTTCCGGAATCGTATTCGTATGCATCCGGAAGCATTGTTCCTATGTCGGCTGGTGAATCACTCGAATGGCTGCCTATCTTTCCTTAAACGAAACAAATACATTTGCCTGATCATCGCTGCAAACAAACACAATAGGTTTATGAAAAGTCAAAGGAAGAACAAATACCAAATATTGTCTTTTTGGTATGTTCGTTTTATGGTTAAATTATTGTTTGTTTGTTTTTTTTTTTTTTTTTTTTTTTTTTTTTTTTTTTGACTTTTGGAATTTCATTTCCGTATCCAGGTATTGATTGTAATTTTGATTTTAGAGTTGTCAAAGTTTTAAATTTATGTTTAAAGTTTTAAACATGTTAACTTGCTTTCACATGTATCATATTTCGATCGATGGTTAAAATTAAATTAATACCAAATATTAAAAAATCATTTTAAAAATCTATATAGGGATGTAGGAATGATTGTGGAACAATCATTTTAAAAAACTAGATAGAGGTAAAATAGTAATCTTTGCTATGCCTAATTATGGTAAATAATTAAATCATTTAATTTAATTTCCTTTAAACAAGTGAAATTAGTTTTTCTAACCCTACAAAACCACACCTCCCCACGCCCACATTGTCTTCTTTTACCATCGAACTACCACAATCAGCAACTCGGTTCTTTCGGCGATGTTCCCAGTCCGAAGCAAACCCCAAAACACTTCTTCTTTCTATTCGGTAATACCCTTGTGGAATATATCTTACTAATATCGACCAAACTATTTGCACACACTGCATTAGGGTTCTTCCGTTAATCTACCACTTGCCCTCCGAGGTCAAGTTCTTCATTCTTCACGCCTTTCACCTTCGCTTAAAGCTTCTTGATTCCCCTTGTGTATTTACACCTTCAATGCAGGCTGAAACCCTCTTTCAAATTAACAGTTTCTAGCTAATTATCAACAAACGCCATGAATGCCACAATTATAGGTATTATTGTTAATCCCTTCTCTTCTAGCATAAGGAGTTTGTGGGTTTTGTGTTTAATTAGTTTATTATTTTAGTTGGGGTAAAGATCCGTTGCAGGGGGATTTCCCAGAAGTGATAGAAGAGTATTTGGAACATGGTATCATGAAATGCATTGCTTTTAATCGCAGTGGAACTCTTCTTGCAAGAAGTCCAACCTCACTTTGTTAGTTGAAGATCTAAAGTCGAAGGAAATAAATTCCCTTTTAGGAAGGAAGAAGTTCAGGTAATAACTAGAAATGTCATTCAAACTTTTAGATTTTGTGATTTAGTAGTTTAGCAACACGTTCGATTAATCTTGAAATCGGTTTCAGATTATTGTTTTCTTTGTTTTTTCTTCCTTCTCCCATAAGATGTTTTCTTTTTCGCACTTGTTCTACTAGATTAATGCTTTCAGGCTTGATATTCATATTACTATAATAGTGTATTTTGAATTTAAGATTTCCATGTATACTTTTTACAGTTATTTCTAGTGATGGGTCACAATTGTCCCCTTGTGATAGCTTTTCATGTGATGAAACAAGCTTTCAGACACCTACTAAGCTCAACATATCTTAACTATGTCAAGTCATGAAGCTCTTGGTATGTTTCTTGCCTTTTTCTTTCATATATTTTATAGATGTTTTCACTGTGATTACAGTTTATATCAATACTACCGAATAATAATAATAATTCTATATCTTGTTATTTTCCAAGGTACAAATTAGAATTTTAGCCTTGTTTCAAATTGTTCTTGGAATGTACAGACATTGCTGAAGCAAGGTTATAAATTCTTATGAAGCTATAAATACTGAAAAAGAAAAAGAAGCTTGGTGAAGAATGGAAACTCGTTTTGAAGCCTGGTGAAGAATGAAAAGTAAGACAATAATATTCGTTCAGAATGGATTAGCATTTTTTATGTCAGAATGATTAGCAACATATATTCTATCAGAATGTATTAGTGTTTTACTAGATTTCAATGTTTTATTTTTAAAGAATAAATGTAATTGTTAACCATTATTACTTATATTCCTTCAGAATGAATGTCATTTATATATGTTCATAGTTGTATTTGTTAAAAATGAATGTAATTATTGATTTTAAGATATTAAAATTCTTTTGATATAAAATTTGTATTCATTAAAAATTATTAATCTTGGTAATATATGTTTATAGTATTTTCTCAGAATTTAATGTTTTTTTCAAAATAATCATAAACACATTCTTTTAGAATGTCAGACTTAATATATTTATTATCAAAAAAATCAAAATTTTAAAGTTTAGAGAATTAATTATTCCTTAAAATCTATAATTTTCCTTTTTTAAATTTATGTTAATTGACTAAAATACCCTTAGAATGAAATTTGATGGTATTTTTCAATTATCTTTAATTTAATAATATGTATTAATCACTTTTTTAAATAAGTAAAATGATTGGCCCATATTCATTCATACATCCACACAATAATTAGTTAGAATACAATAACCTAAGCCTATATATGCTTACACACACACACACACACACACACATATATATATATATATATATATATATATATATATATATATATATATATATATATATATATATATGTGGATGGACAACTATTGTGCAGACGTATGAACAATGTTATTCTATGAAAATTACTAAGAGAATAAGTTGTTTAATAATGTGAATACGTTCAATCTCACACAAATATCGTCATTTTCATGCATTCTCACTAATTTTTATTCATTTTTGTTCTCACATATCGTTTTTCACTTATTTTCATTTTTACATAATACGACCCAATAAACATTTTGACAGAATGAGAATAATAATAAAAAGTCTATAATAACCTTATAGACGATTTAATTAGTGAGAATGTGTGATAATAACAATAGTTATGTAAGATTGAACGTATTCATATTATCAAACAACATATTTTCTTTGTCATTCTCACAGAATAGCACTGTCCACACGTCCGCATAATAGATGTCAATCCACATTTGAACCTAGCTCTCTCTCTCTCTCTCTCTATACATATATATATATATATATATATATATATATATATATATATATATATATATATATTAATAGGGTTATTGTCACTATAGCCCAACGATGTTTAGTATATTGGTTTAAAAGGTCCCTCGCGATTTTTTTCGCCTTTTAGGGGTACGTACTTGTGTTTTACTGTTTTAAATGGTCATTATCAAAAATATGAAGGGGTCACCCGGTGAACCCTTTCCTAATCATCAATTTTGATATGCCACGTGACATTTGGTCAACTTAAATGGTCTACGTGGCACCCATATGTCATTCACGTTGATTTTTCCTTTCTATCTTTCACCAAAATTCAAAGATTACAAAGAAATCCCGAATTGTAACGCCCCGTTCCTGGTACACATTTAATTCATTAATCAAACATTTATTCTTGAGCTACTCGACGAGTTGGTAGCCCTAACTCGTCGAGTAGATGCTTGAAACATCCCAAAAATACAACCCAAAAATTTTCGTTTGAAAACTCTACTAAACCATAATATCAAATATTAAAAGATAAATCCATGGATCATGCGTCTCAAAATGTCATAATAAATTTATCAAATCAACTGATGTCAAAACATATCAAAATATCCGAATAAAACTCCCAGGATTAACTGAAGCTGTGGTGTGTGTCATGCCATCATCCCGAGCTCTTCCCCTTACTAGCGGAAGTACCTGAAACCAAAACTGAAACTGTAAGCACAAAGCTTAGTGAGCTCCCCCAAACTACCACATACCATACAATAACATATAAAGCAACTACTGGGCCTTGCCCACTGCATCGGACCGAAGTCCGGAAACTGCATCGGACCGAAGTCCGGAACTAACCAGGGCCTTGCCCTCTGCATCGGACCGAAGTTCGGAAACTGCATCGGACTGAAGTCCGGAACTAACCAGGGCCTTGCCCTCTGCATCAGACCGAAGTCCGGGAACTGCATCGGACCGAAGTCCGGAACTAACCAGGGCCTTGCCCTCTGCATCGGACCGAAGTCCGGAACTGACTGAACATAGCATAACATAATCATAACTACTAGCATAAACACATATACTGTATACTGCATCAGACCGAAGTCCGGAACACATAACACAAAGACATACTTGAATCACAAAGACATCAAGCACACTGAACTACTGCATCAGACCGAAGTCCGGAACTACTGCTAACTAAACGGGCCGACATTGTGGCCGTAGACCCGTTCCTACTGGAAGAAAACTCACCTCGTAACACTGGCTGCTGAGGTGCTAAATCTGAGACTGTATGACTGCTGCTCCGGAACTCCCCGGCTACAAATCCCATAAACACTAAATCAAATACTGATAACTAATCTCAGGGTAAAATGACTATTTTACCCCTGGTCAAAGTCAACTTCCTGGTTGACTCTACTCGCCGAGTCCTACTATGAACTCGCCGAGTTCCCGGACTCACACTTCTCTAACTCGCGACTCGACTCGCCGAGTCGGGACGTGGACTCGCCGAGTCCCTCTACTTCCAGATCCTTGTTCTAACTCACTGAGTCCTCTTCCACTCGTTGATTCAACTCACAACTCCAAAATCGGAGAAATCGGGAGGATTTGCGCTCCGACTCGCCGAGTCCAAGAACAACTCGTCGAGTCCTATGCATGTCCTCACTAAACAGTTGATTCTAATCGATTTCAGTGCATCCAATTCATAGATCTGAGCTTCTAGGGCCGATATAACACGTAAAGTTGCCAACTTTACGTGCATGCATAGAGGTATGAAGCTAAAACACCACAATAAGCTAGAAATGGGAACCTAGGGTTTGGAACAAGACCTTGCTTTGCATAAAGGTAGCTACTTTGAGCTCCTGGGGCTCAATGATGCCCAGATCTATAGCTCACTACCCTAAGGGAGCTCCAATCTCGAGTTTGGACCTTGAAATGTCCCAAAAGTGGCAAAACAAGCATAAATGAAGATCTACTAGGAAAATGAACAAGGTAGAGGCTTTATTACCAGATGAAGTAGCAAATGGAAGCTAGCTTCTGGATCTCCTTCTTCTCCTTTGCACCTTCTCTCTTTCCTTCACTTCTACCCTTCTAAGAATACACCAAAACACTCAAAATCAAGAAGGAATCACTCAAGCTCACCAAAGGAGGCTAGGGTTTTGAGGGGGAACGCTCTAAGGGTGCTGGAGGCTGGGATGGGGGATATAAGGACGTTTAAATAGGGTAAAAACCCTAAGGATTAGGGTTTCCTCCAGACTGGCCTACTCGTCGAGTCCAGGCGCGGACTCGCCGAGTAGATCACTTAAAACCCGCGTCCAACCTGGCATCTATTCGACGAGTTAGGGCTACTACTCGCCGAGTAGCTCTTTATAAAAGACATTTAATAAATTAAATACGTACCAGGAACGGGGCGTTACAATTCTCCCCCACTTATCTTAGACTTCGTCCTCGAAGTCTGCTGCCTCTGGAAACAACTCTGGGTAGTGCTCCCTCATCTCTTCCTCGGGCTCCCACGTCCACTCCGAACCCTTGCGGTGCTGCCACTGCACCTTAACTAACTCTACTGACTTGTTCCTTAGCTTTTTCACCTTGCGATCTAGAATCACCACTGGTTTCTCGATATAGTTCAGGCTATCGTCCACCTGAATGTCCTCCAAGGGTACTACTGCTGAATCATCCACTAAGCACTTTCGTAACTGAGAAACATGGAACGTGCTGTGGATCTGGCTGAGCTCTGCTGGAAGATCTAACCGATAAGCAACCCGACCCACCCGGGCCAAAACCCTAAACGGACCAATGAATCTGGGGCCCAGCTTGCCCCTCTTCCGAAATCTGATAACACCCTTCCAGGGTGACACTTTCAAGAGGACCATATCGCCCACCTGAAACTCCAAGTCCGAACGCCTCCTGTCGGCGTAACTCTTCTGCCGACTCTGCGCAGTCTGCAGTCTACTACGGACCTGCTGGATCAACTCTGTGGTCTTGAGCACCACCTCAGTGCTCCCGATGACCCTCTGACCGACCTCGCCCCAACAAATCGGGGTCCTACACTTCCTCCCGTAAAGCATCTCGAAAGGAGGGCGGTCAATACTGGCGTGGTAACTGTTGTTATACGAAAATTCCGCTAATGGAAGATACGTATCCCAACTGCCACCAAAATCTAGAACACATGCCCGCAACATGTCCTCGAGAGTCTGAATCGTCCTCTCGCTCTGCCCGTCCGTCTGAGGGTGGAAAGCGGTGCTGAAGTGAAGACGAGTCCCCATCTCGTCATGAAACCGCTTCCAAAACCTGGAAGTGAACCGGACGTCTCGATCTGATACTACTGATACAGGCACTCCATGCCGTGCCACTACCTCGCGCACATAAATATCGGCTAGCTTCTCGGCCGATATGCTCTCCTGTATCGGTATGAAATGCGCGCTCTTGGTCAGCCGATCCACTATGACCCAAATCGAATCAACTCCACGTGCGGTCCTGGGAAGCTTAGTGATGAAATCCATAGTGATATCCTCCCATTTCCACACGGGAATGTCTAACGGCTGAATCTTGCCGTGGGGTCTCTGATGCTCCGCCTTGACCTTCCTGCAGGTCAGGCATCTCTCCACGTACCAAGCTACGTCCCGCTTCATGCAGGGCCACCAATAGTCGGGTCGAAGATCTCTGTACATCTTCGTCGCCCCTGGGTGAATGGAGAACCGAGACTTGTGGGCCTCATCCATCAGTACCTGTCGTACTCCTCCCCAGTACGGTACCCAAACTCTCCCATGAAGGGTCAACAATCCTCGACTGTCATAGTCAAAGGAAGCTACTCGGCCCACAATCCTCTCACACTTCTGCCTCTCCTCCTTCAGGCCCTCAACCTGTGCCTCTCTGATCTGCTCCAACAATGGAGTAATCACTGTCATCCTCAGACATACATCCCTGATCGGGGCTGCTACTGCCTTGCGGCTCAGGGCGTCGGCCACTACGTTGGCCTTGCCTGGATGATAAAGGATCTCACAGTCATAATCCTTTACCACGTCTAACCATCGGCGCTGCCTCATGTTCAGATTCGGCTGATCCATGAGGCACCTCAAACTCTTGTGATCCGTGTAAATGATACAGCGGACCCCATAGAGGTAATGTCTCCAAATCTTGAGGGCGAACACCACCGCCCCCAGCTCTAAATCGTGCGTCGGATAGTTAGCCTCGTGAGGCTTCAACTGTCTAGAGGCATAAGCTATCACATGCCCTCGCTGCATCAACACTGCTCCCATACCTGTGATCGAAGCATCACAATAAACTACAAAATCCTCTACTCGCTCTGGCAGGGTGAGAATCGGCGCCTCGCACAATCTCTGTCTGAGGGTCTCAAATGCTGCCTGCTGCTCAGGCCCCCAGCGAAACACCACCGACTTTTTGGTCATTCGGGTGAGCGGAACTGCTATCTTGGAGAAATCCTGGATGAATCTCCTGTAGTACCCTACCAGTCCTAGGAAACTCCGAATCTCAGTTGGAGACCTCGGGACCTCCCACTGCATCACGACCTCTATCTTGGTCGGATCTACTAGTATACCCTTCTGGTTGACGAGGTGTCCAAGGAACTGCACCTCGCGCAACCAGAACTAGTACTTGGAGAACTTCGCGAACAGTCTCTCCCTCCTCAGCGTCTCTAGCACCTCTCTCAGGTGCTCCTCATGCTGCTCCTGAGTCTTGGAATAAACCAAGATGTCATCAATGAACACTATCACAGACCGATCCAACATCGGTCTGCATACGCGGTTAATGAGATCCATTGAAAGAACCCCTTTCTAAACTTTCGTATTTCTGAAAGTTGTTACTCCAAAACATGCTACATGCATATTTATAAAACAATATCTTACATTGATAAAGTGATTACAAAAGATTGGATACAAACCGACTATATTTTAGAATTTTACATAACTACCCAGGATATTGTAATTTTATACATACATAAACCGAAGTACAAAAATAATAGTAAAAACCATTCTACATCTTCTGACAGTATATAACCATACTGGTTACTTATCTCCTGCAAATTTGTTAAACATTGAGAGGGTAAGCGGTGACGCTTAGTGAGTTCAATAATAGATACAATATAACGTTATGCCATATATATACTTCAATATGGTAGAAGCAAAGCGGAACAAGGAACAACAAAGGCATAATGCGAAAAGCTTTCCATATCAATCAATGAGACATAACAATTTCCATACTTTATATACAATCAATAAAGTTTCAGCACAAATGGCACAGAAAATACTCAGGAATATCATTTTGCTAGAATATTTAGGCTTTCAGCCTTATCTTAGCATACTACCGAAGCCAAAGTGATGCCTATGTCATACACTTCATGGTCAACGGTTCATACCAATACCCAAGTGATGCCTATGTCATACACTTCGTGGTCAGAGGTACAACCTTGCTATAAAAATAGCAGAAATAATAACTCGAGATGATAACATGGAAAAGCACATAACACATATAACACATAACATACAATTGTTCCTATATATTAAACTCACCGTGAAATAACCGGGGGTTAAAATAGTAATTTGGGCAGCACTTCGGCTCTAAATATGACTTTATTTGTTGAAAACCGGGAGATTTCTTGAAAACCGGGCTCTGTGAAGGTAGAGCTTCGAAACCGAAAAGATAAATTTTTCGGGCTTCTCGAGCACTTCGGAACGTATTTCAGGTGTTTGGTATGATCTCGGGGATTCGGGGGAAGTCGGAATGAAAGAAATATAGGTTAAGGGGTGAAATTTGCCAATTCTCTAACATTTTCTCGGGAGGGTTCGCAGGCACTATTTATAGTGCGAGGGTCGGATCCGAAGCAAGAGGGAAGGAGGGCAGGTGGCAGCTCTACAACTTTCGTTTAGACTTCGTCGGCTAATTTTGACTTTAATTTTTATATTATTATTTTTAACAGACCGGGACAGGAAATCCGTTAAAAATTCATAACTTCTTCATCCGACATCCGTTTTCGTCAAACTTTTTACCGTTGTACTACTATTGACGAGATCTTCAATTCTCGTTTAGGTTGTTTCGGCTAAAAATCACTCGATCTAAAATTCGAGTTTTTAGCTGTCTACTGCTAAGCTGAAACTTAGAAAAATCATAACTTCTTCATACGAAGTTAGATTTTGGCGTTCTTTTTATCGACTTCTCGGTTTAACGAATACTACGACTTTCATTTAGATCACTAAGGCTAAAAAGTAGTTTATCAAAAACTCACTTTTTACTTCATTCGACGCCGTGTCGGTTTTGTCGCGGATGTTCGATTGGTCATAACTTCTTCGTTATAACTCAGATTTCGACGAGGCTTTCGCCTAAATGTTTCTAGCGAGATTCTTTACAACTTTAAATAATAAAATTTTACTTATTTCAAAATTTATATTTTCACTAAATTTCACTATTTGGCTTTTAATTGGAATCTCATAAGACTTCCAATATTTTATGAGTGATTCTAAACATAGTTTTACTTCATTTCTAGTAAAAACTATCTGTTAGAACTCAACACTCAATTTCACATAATATTTCATAATATTATTAACTTTTCAAATTACATAACACGATTTCAAAACGTGTATGTTACAAATACCTCCTCTTTTTGAGGATTTCGTCCTCGAAATTACATCGATTAAAATAAATGGGGATATTTTGCTCTTATATCGTTCTTATTCTCCCAAGTATAGTTCGGGCCTCGATGGTGTTTCCACTTGACAAGCACCAACTCTACTTCTTTATTACGTAGCTCAGTCGTTCTTTCGTTTACGATTTCTTCAGGCTCTTCTACATAAGTTAACTTATTATCCAGTTTCACCTAGGATAATGGAACTGCTTCATCATAAATGCTTAAGCATTTGCGCAGATAACTCACATGAAAGATGTAACGCCCGTAGATCCGGGCTAGTCAATTTAGAGACGATAAGCATCAAAAATGACTTTTTGATGGAAGATTATTTAGAAGGATTAATCTTAACCAAGTGTAGTATATGTCTCAAGGTTTCCGGATATATAAAGAATGCCGAAATCCGAGTTATAACGAAGAAGTGATGACCTGTCGAAGTTTCGCGACAAACCGGCACGGTGCCGAATGTCGTAAAAAGTGAGTTTTTGATAAACTACTTTTTAGCCTTAGTAATCTAAAAGAAACTCGTAGTATTCGTTAAACCGAGAAGTTCGATAAAAACAACGCCCAAATCTGACTTCGTATGAGGAAGTTATGATTTTTCGAAGTTTCAGCTTAGAAGTAGACAGCTAAAAACTCGAATTTTAGATCGAGTGATTTTTAGCCGACACTACCTAAACGAGAATCGAAGGTCTCGTCATTAGTAGCACAATGGTAAAAAGTCTGACGAAAACGGACGTCGGATGAAGAAGTTATGAATTTTTAACGGATATCCTGTCCCGATCTGTTAAAAATAATAATATAAAAATTAAAGTCAAAATTAGCCAACTAAGTCTAAACGAAAGTTGTAGAGCGTAATTTTACCTACGCGTGCATATAAAGAACGTCAAAAACGGAGCTCGTATGCGAAAGTTATGGATTTTAGAAGTTTTGGCGCGAAAATCGAGAAATTATTTTAAAATCCGAGAAAATTCGCATAGGCCACGTGATCCTCGCATGCTTGGCTCGTGCCCGACTCGCGTGTCGCATGCTGATTCGACCGAGGGTGCGGTCCAATAGGCTTCCGACGCGCATCTCTGCTGATGCCCCGTGTCCGAGGTGCTGACCCAACCCGAAGCCGGCACGTAGCTTCCTCGCATCCGAGCCTCGCTGAAGCTGCCACCTGGTCCAAACCTCGCAGCCAACAGCCTTCCCTCCGGATCCGAGGCTCGCATCTGCTGCCGCGTGGAGCTTCCTCAGCCATTGATCTTCGGTCTCGCAGCCTATAAATAGGAGGGTGCGAGACCTCCCGGGTATACTTTGAAAATTTGTCATTTTTAGCCCTTTTTTCAATATTTCTTTCATTTCAACTTCCCCCGAAGCCCCGGTACTTATTCCAAAGCCCGAAACACGCCCCGAGATGCCCGAGAAGCCCGGAAAATTTATCTTTTCGGTTTTGAAGCCCGACCTTTCGCAGAGCCCGGTTTCTCAATAAAACTCCCGGTTTTATTAGAAACGATCGTTTTAGTAAACGAATTGCTGCCCGATTTTCATTAAATCAGGTGAGTGTGTAGTCACTTTCATCTTACACATAGATATGAAGTATTTTATATAAAATACGTGATATGTGTATATATGTTGTTTGTTTTTTTTGAGATGGATGTTGAATGAATGTTTTATACATGTTTAAAATGATTTAAAATGTATATATATTTTATCTTCAAATATCTTGGGTAAAACATGGGTATATAAAGTATGAGGGATAAAAGTACAGTATAGATGTACGTTGGTAGCTATGAATTTAGTACAATATAGATGTACGTTAGTAGCTATGTATTTAGTACGTTGGCAGCTATGGACTTAGTGCCTGTTGTGTAAACCTTGGCGACGATGTGACTTCGTGCCTATTAGATAAACCCTGGCGACTATGAGACGTAGTGCCTATTGTATAAACCCTGGCGACTATGTGACGTAGTGTCTGTTGTATAAAACTTGGCGACGATGTGATTTCGTGCCTATTTGACATAAATTGCTGAGGGAAAGAAATGTTGTCACCCCAGTGTTTGTTTTATTTGACATAAATTGTTGAGGAAAAGCAATGTTGTCACCCATTTGACATAAATTGATGAGAGAAAAGCAATGTTGTCACCTCGATGTTTGTTTGACATAAATTGCTGAGGAAAGCAATGTTGTCACCATTTTAGTTGTCTTATTTGACATAAATTGCTGAAGGAAAGCAATGTTGTCACCTTATTGGTTGTTTTATGTTAGGTTTTTTTGTTTGACATAAATTGCTGAGGGAAAGCAATGTTGTCACCCTGATGTTTGTCTTGTTTGACATAATTTGCTGAGGAAAGCAAAGTTGTCACCTTATTGGTTGTCTTGTTTGACATAAATTGTTGAGGAAAACAATGTTGTCACCCCTAATGAAAATCCTTAGGCTAGGTCCCTTGTGATAGTTGTTTTAGGGACGTAAGGTGAGGATAACGGGAATGGGTAATTAGGGTTGTTTTTGGTTGATGAAATTAATAAATTATTTGTTGATTGATAAACTTAAAGAGTTTATTATTTATTGTGGGTTGAAAACCCTATATGCTCACCAGACTTCCAAGCCTGACCCACTCAGCTTTTTATATTACAGGTAGTGGACCCCGAACATAGTCGGATGTTGACAATGAGTGATTTTTG
The DNA here is from genome assembly GCF_052849685.1 of Lactuca virosa. Taxonomy (NCBI): domain Eukaryota; kingdom Viridiplantae; phylum Streptophyta; class Magnoliopsida; order Asterales; family Asteraceae; genus Lactuca; species Lactuca virosa. The sequence goes on from NC_136429.1 coordinate 131,555,734, forward strand.
GATTATAGGCCAGTAGTTGTAAATAACTGTGTAAGGCTTATAATGTCTTGTTTATGCTTTTGATCTGTATCGGAACATGACATCCCGAGGTTTTGTTATGAAATAAAAATATATATTTCTTAAAGAAAGGTTTTGATAAACTTTTATCATGTTTTGTTTTGGGGACCAATTCCGCAACATCTTTTAAAAAGATTTCTCTGATTTTATTTTAAAAAGCATAAACGAAATCGGTCTTTTCTGGCCGTGAAATTGGGGATGTCACAAAAGACATCATGAATACCTGCCAAATCTTCAGGCAATTCCAAGCGGTATGCTTGTTTACCAATCCTCTGGAGGATTTTGAAAGGACCAACAAATCTAGGACTTAGTTTTCCTTTCTTTCCAAATCGCATAAGACCTTTCCATGGGGATACCTTCAACATTACGAAATCCCCCACCTGGAATTCTATTGGTCGTCTCCTCTTTTCTGTATAGGACTTTTGTCGATCCTGGGCCGCTTTCATTCTTTCTCGTACAATTTGAATCTTGTCGGTGGTGTCTTGAATCATTTCAGGGCCTCCAAGGATCTTCTGTCCTATGTCACGCCAACATAATGGAGTACGACACTTGCGACCATATAATGCCTCATATGGTGGCATTTTGATTGAAGCGTGGTAACTGTTATTATACGAGAATTCGACAAGAGGTAAGTATTTATCCCAGTTACCACCGAACTCCAAGACACATGCACGAAGCATATCTTCTACTGTCTGGATTGTTCTCTCCGTCTGACAATCTGTCTGGGGATGATAAGCTGTGCTGAGAGCAACTCGAGATCCCAATTCACGTTGCATACTCGCCCAAAAGTGAGAAGTGAAGCGAGTATCACGATCGGAAATGATCTTTAGTGGCACACCAGGTCTTGCAACAATTTCATCCAAGTATACTTGTGCGTATTTCTCCATTGGAGCCGTTTCACGCATGGCAAGAAAATGAGCGCTTTTAGTCAGGCGGTCGACGATTACCCAAATGTTATCATGCTGTCTAGCAGTCTTTGGCAATTTGGTAATAAAATCCATGGGCAGTTCTTCCCATTTCCATACAGGAACACTAAGACTTTCTGGGGTTCCGTAAGGCTTTTGGTGTTCTGCTTTGACTTGTAAGCACACTAAGCATTCCTGTACATATCTTCCAATGTCTCTCTTTAATCCAGGCCACCAATAATCAGCTCTTACATCATAGTACATTTTACTTGTACCAGGATGTATTGACAATTTAGATTTATGGGCTTCATCTAAAATCTTCTGTCTTAATCCATCAATATTTGGAATCCATAGCCGATTCTTGAATACCTTCAATCCTCTTGGATCATCAAGCAAAACATCAGTATAATGTACCATCCCTTCTTTCTTCACATTTTCTGGCTTTAGGGCCTCTTCTTGCCATTTCTCTAGTTCATCTAGAATAGTGAACTTTACTGTAGTGTGAGTAATAGCATAACACATACTATTACGATAAACCTTTCTGCTAAGTGCATCGGCAACTACATTAGCCTTTCCAGGATGATACAGGATTTCACAGTCATAGTCTTTGATTAGCTCCATGGCTCGTTGTTGTCTCATATTCAAAGTTTGCTGACTGAATATGTACTTGAGACTCTTATGGTCGGTATACAATTGACATTTTGTACCAAAAAGGTAATGTCTCCAAAGTTTTAGGGCAAATACCACCGCAGCGAGTTTGAGATCATGGGTGAGATAATTCTTCTCATAATCTTTCAGTTGTCTTGAGGCATAGGCTATCACTTTACCACGTTGCATCAACACACAACCGAGTCCCAATCTTGAAGCATCGCTATATATGGAGAAATCATCATCACCTTCTGGAAGTGATAAGATTGGAGCATGAGTCAAAAGATCTTTTAAAGTCGAGAAAGCTTTTTCTTGGGCTTCACCCCATTCGAACTTCACTTCCTTTCGTGTAAGACTCGTAAGAGGTACGGCTATACGAGAAAAGTCTTTAATGAATCTCCGGTAATATCCTGCGAGACCCAAGAAACTACGAATTTCGGAAGCATTACGGGGCACTTTCCAATTTTGAATGGCTTCGATTTTAGTAGGATCTACGGATACACCGTCACCAGAAATAACATGGCCAAGAAATTGAACTTGGCGAAGGCAAAATTCACATTTTGAGAATTTAGCATATAGTTTCTCCTTTCGAAGAAGTTCCAATACCGCACGAATATGAATGACATGATCAGCTTCAGACTTGGAATAGATTAGAATATCGTCAATGAATACGATGACAGATTTATCGAGCATTGGGCGGCATACCCGATTCATCATATCCATGAATATAGCAGGAGCATTTGTTAAACCAAACGGCATTACAAGGAATTCATAATGCCCATATCGAGTACGAAAAGCAGTCTTCGGTACATCCTGCTTGTGAACTTTCAACTGATGATAGCCAGATCTTAGATCAATCTTTGAGAAATAGCTAACACCCTGAAGTTGATCGAACAAATCGTCGATGCGAGGTAGTGGGTACTTGTTCTTGATAGTCACCTTATTCAGCTCACGATAATCAATGCACATCCGCATCGATCCATCTTTCTTCTTGACAAATAGTACCGGAGCACCCCAGGGAGAGGTACTCGGTCGAATGAAACCTTTGTCAAGTAGTTACTGTAGTTGGATCATCATTTCTTTCATCTCAGCTGGTGCAAGACGATAAGGAGTCTTTGCAATCGGAGCAGCACCAGGCACAAGGTCAATTCGGAATTCTACTTGCCTGTCCGGAGGAAGTCCAGGCAATTCTTCGGGAAAAACATCTGGATATTCTTTAGCAATGGGAACATCATTCACCGTTTTCTTCTCCTCTTTTGAGACATCGACTGTGTAGGCCAGATAGATAGAACACCCTTTCGATATGAATTTACGAGCTTTGAGGAAAGATATTATTTTTAAGGTTCCTTGTTCGCCATAGACATAGATAGGATTCTCCCCTTCAATGGGAATACGTACTATCTTTTCATAGCACAAGAGTTCTGCATGGTTCTTTGACAACCAATCCATGCCGAGAATCATGTCAAAGTTGGGCAAGGAGATAGGGATCAGGTTAGCAAGAAAATTAGCCGTCAATTTCTATAATACAATCCCTATAGACTTTATCAGCAAGTAATGATATACTTCCCGCAGTATCTACGTGAAATGGTTGCGTGAGTACATAGCAAGCAATTTGAAACGAATGCGCAAATTCATAAGACGCAAAAGAATCTGAGGCGCCAGAATCAAATAAGATGTGAGCAGGTCTAGAGTTAACAAGAAATGTACCCGTCACAACATTCGGGTCCTCGCGTGCCTCCTCTGAGGTAATCTGGAATGCACGGCCCTTAGCTTTTAGCACCTCCTCCTTTTTAGTTGGAGTACCCTTTGATTGTTGAACAGGGGCTTGACTTCTTGCCGGTTGTTGAACAGTAGCTTGACTCCCCGCCCTTTGACTAGTAAGAGTAGGGCAGAAACGATTCCTGTGGCCAGTAACACGACATGCAAAGCATGTAACACCTTTCATTGGACATACATGCTTCTTGTGGCCTATTTCTCTACATCCAAAACAGACCACAAATCCTTCCTCTAGTCTGCATTCGCCCGAATGATTCTTTCCACAATTTCGACAAGCTGGTGACTGAAGAGAAAAAGATTGTGACCTGCCGCGGCCACGGAAAGTACTCTGAGATTGTACTTGCTTGCTAGGTTCAGATCAAACGGATTGAGTTGGTGGAATAGGGGAAGCAGGAGCAGTTCTTTCAGTACGTGGATGCTTCGGAACAGTAAGAATGGCACCACGTATCTCTAAGTCATGCTCACGCTTTCGAGCATACTCAACAGCTTTATCAAACGACAACACATCCCGACTGGCAACGAAATCGTGGATTTCGTGTCGTAGTCCCTCCATGAATAACTGAATCTTCTCGTCTTCAGTTGGAATATACTTTGTAGCAAACCTTGCTCTTTGATTAAACTGAGTTTCATACTCATTCACAGTCATTCCTCCCTGTTTAAGTTCGAGGAATTCCTTCTCCAATCTCCTCCTCATGTCTAGAGGACAATACTTCTCTAGCAAACGAGTTTTGAACATTTCCCAGGCTAAATTCTCCTGGTCAAACCCGTTTAGAGCTTCATATGTTGCTTCCCACCAGACCAATGCTTCTCCGATGAGCATTGTAGAAGCATAGTTAGCTTTGTCTTCATTATCCACATGAGAAATACGAAACACTTTCTCTGTGTTCTGGATCCAGGTAAGAACAACAATGGGATTAAGAACACCAGAAAACTTTGTAGCACCACTACTCTTGAAATCTTTGAACGAGGGACACTTCACCTCCCCTTTTGAAGATTCTCCAGTGGCTTTCTCTTTTCCTTTATCACCATTCTTTTTGTGTTCTTCGAGAGTCTGTCGAATAACACCGGTAAGTCTACCCAAGAGTCACTCCTCACGAGGAGATACTGGAGTATTCACTTCCTCAGGTTGAGGACCTCCACCAACCTCAGGGGTATGGCTACTAACCTGTTCAGCCATTGCTCTGCAATATGGAGTAACGTTGTATTTTAGAATATATTAGGGTTTATCCTTACCTAATACTTTTACTTAAATATTTCCTATGGTTTGTATCCCTATACTTACAATGATTAAGTTCATATATTGAACTTCCAATAGTTTAAGTCTAAATACCAATCCGTGGAGTTTAGTTCACTTAAACCACTGCTCTGATACCATGATTGAAAGAACCCCTTTCTAAACTTTCGTATTTCTGAAAGTTGTTACTCCAAAACATGCTACATGCATATTTATAAAACAATATCTTACATTGATAAAGTGATTGCAAAAGATTGGATACAAACCGACTATATTTTAATATTTTACATAACTACCCAGGATATTGTAATTTTATACATACATAAACCGAAGTACGAAGATAATAGTAAAAACTATTCTACATCTTCTGACAGTATATAACCATACTGGTTACTTATCTCCTGCAAATTTGTCAAACATTGAGAGGGTAAGCGGTGACGCTTAGTGAGTTCAATAATAGATACAATATAACGTTATGCCATATATATACTTCAATATGGCAGAAGCAAAGAGGAACAAGGAACAACAAAGGCATAATGCGAAAAGCTTTCCATATCAATCAATGAGACATAACAATTTCCATACTTGATATACAATCAATAAAGTTTCAGCACAAATGGCACAAAAAATACTCAGGAATATCATTTTGCTAGAATATTTAGGCTTTCAGCCTTATCTTAGCATACTACCGAAGCCAAAGTGATGCCTATGTCATACACTTCATGGTCAACGGTTCATACCAATACCCAAGTGATGCCTATGTCATACACTTCGTGGTCAGAGGTACAACCTTGCTATAAAAATAGCAGAAGTAATAACTCGAGATGATAACATGGAAAAGCACATAGCACATATAACACATAACATACAATTGTTACTATATATTAAACTCACCGTGAAATAACCGAGGGTTAAAATAGTAATTTAGGCAGCACTTCGGCTCTAAATATGACTTTATTTGTTGAAAACCGGGAGATTTCTTGAAAACCGGGCTCTGCGAAGGTAGAGCTTCGAAACCGAAAAGATAAATTTTTCTGGCTTCTCGAGCACTTCGGAACGTATTTCAGGTGTTTGGTATGATCTCGGGGCTTCGGGGGAAGTCGGAATGAAAGAAATATAGGTTAAGGGGTGAAATTTGCCAATTCTCTAACATTTTCTTGGGAGGGTTCGCAGGCACTATTTATAGTGCGGGGGTCGGATCCGAAGCAAGAGGGAAGGAGGGCAGGTGGCAGCTTCGCAGGTGGGACACGGAGCTGATGCGAGGTGTCTTACGAGCTGTCTTAGACGTCGCCTAGGACGCCAGGCGCGTCGCATGAGCAGTGGACCTCTCTTCGGTCCAATCAGAGGGGAACACGGGTCAGCAGCGAGAAGGGCGACGTGGCATTTCCGGATAAGGCTTATCCATGCAAAAATTCTCGAAAAATGTGCCCAAATCTTCTAAAAATCCATAACTTTCGCATACGGGCTCCGTTTTTGACATTCTTTATATGCACGCGTAGGTAAAATTACGCTCTACAACTTTCGTTTAGACTTCGTCGGCTAATTTAGACTTTGGTTTTTATATTATTATTTTTAACAGACCGGGACAGGAAAATCCGTTAAAAATTCATAACTTCTTCATCCGACATCCGTTTTCGTCATACTTTTTACCATTGTAGTACTATTGACGAGATCTTCAATTCTCGTTTAGGTTGTTTCGGCTAAAAATCACTCGATCTAAAATTCGAGTTTTTAGCTGTCTACTGCTAAGCTGAAACTTAGAAAAATCATAACTTCTTCATACGAAGTCAGATTTTGGCGTTCTTTTTATCGAACTTCTCGGTTTAACGAATACTACGACTTTCATTTAGATCACTAAGGCTAAAAAGTAGTTTATCAAAAACTCACTTTTTACTTCATTCGGCGCCGTGTCGGTTTTGTCGCGGATGTTCGATTGGTCATAACTTCTTCGTTATAACTCAGATTTCGACGAGGCTTTCGCCTAAATGTTTCTACCGAGATTCTTTACAACTTTAAATAATAAAATTTTACTTATTTCAAATTTTATATTTTCGCTAAATTTTACTATTTGGCTTTTAATTGGAATCTCATAAGACTTCCAATATTTTATGAGTGATTCTAAACATAGTTTTACTTCATTTCTAGTAAAAACTATATGTTAGAACTCAACACTCAATTTCACAAAATATTTCATAATATTATTAACTTTTCAAATTACATAACACGATTTCAAAACGTGTATGTTACATCCATGAACACGGCTGGAGCGTTGGTGAGTACGAACGGCATCACCACAAACTCATCGTCTATCATCGGGAGTGGGTAACGGTTCTTCACCGTTACCTTGTTCAGCTCCCGGTAATCTATGCACATACGGTGCGACCCATCCTTCTTCCTTACGAATAGGATCGGGGCTCCCCATGGTGAACTACTCGGCCTGATGAAACCCTTGTCTAGCAGCTCCTGCAGCTGCGTAGACAACTCCTACATCTCTGGAGGAGCCAACCGATACGGTGCCTTGGCTATCGGAGCCGCACCCGGAACCAGGTCAATCCGAAACTCGACCTGTCTTTCCGGAGGTATTCCAGGCAAATCCTCTGGGAATACGTCCGGGTACTCTCGTACTACTGGCACATCGTCAACTATCGCCACACTCTTCTCCCGCGCATCTATGACATAGGCGACGTACCCTGCGCAACCCTGCTGAACGTAGCACCTCGCTCTCATTGCTGAACACAGAATCGGTCCGCGCTGTGGCCTCTCGCCCTGAATCACTAACTCTCCCCCACTAGGAGTGCGAACCCTCAGTAACTGCAGTTCACAATCAATCACTGCCCCATTGGGGCTCAGCCAATCCATACCCACTATAACCTTATTCCCTCGCAGGGGAATGGGAACCAAGTCCACTGAAAACTGCTCATCAAATAACTGCAGCGAACACGCCCTATGTACTCTCGCGACCCTGGCTGTCCTGTCATCAGCTATCTCAACCTCAAGTGGGCAATCCAGCTCCCTCGGAGCTCTGCTAAACCTCTTGCTAAGCATAAGTGAAACAAATGATCGGGTAGCCCCCGAGTCAAACAATACTGTAGCTGAAATGCCGTTCACTAAGAACGACCCCGTCACCACATCAGGAGTCGCTCGTGCCTCCTCTGCTGTCATCTGAAAAGCTCTACTCTTCGCCACTGGCGCCTCACCCCGGCCCTGACGGCCGTCTGTAATCCTCAAAGTAGCAGGGGCAGGTGCTGCCACCTTCCATGCTGCTGCTAAACTCGGGCACTGGGACTTTTTATGTCCCCTCTGATTGCAATGGAAGCAAATCAGATCAGCTGCTGTGGTGGTGGTGGTAGTAGCTGTACAATCTCTACTCATATGCCCGGTCCGGCCGCACTTATAGCAACCGGCACTACCTGCCTTGCACGCCCCATCGTGCAATCTCCCACACTTGCCACAGCGACTGTGGCTCTGCTGTCCTCTAGATCTGTGATCTGATACCTTGGGCTTTTTGCCCGAACTCCCTGTGCCAGACGCCGCCTCTGGCTTCCTCTTCTTCTCCATCTCCAAATCTATCTCTCTCTCACGAGCCCTCGCAATCATATCATCCAGCGTTTTACAGCTGGACCGGCTCACAAACTGGCGGATATCACTCCGCAACATCTCATGATAACGGGCCTTCTTCATTTCCTCATCAGCTGCGTACCGAGGAACGAGAAGAGCCCTCTCCCTGAACTTGGCGGTAATCTCCGCCACTGTCTCTGTAGTCTGGGTGAGATCCTAAAACTCCCTGGCTAACTGTTGCACCTCAATAACCGGTGCAAACTCGGCTCTAAACCTGGCAGTAAAATCAGCCCAAGTCATCGCATCAAGCGCTGCGTCATCCCCGATGACATGCCCGATCTCCTCCCACCAATCTCGTGCCCTGTCCTTCCGAAGATAGGATGCTAGTCTGACCTTGTCCCCCTCGGGACATCTGCTGGTGCGGAAAACATTGGCGACATCCGCCAACCACCTGGTACTCGCAATGGGATCCCACGCCCCATGGTAGTCTGGAGCTCCACAAGCCCGGAACTCCCTGAAGGTGAGTGTGCGCGACCCCATCATGGCCGCCACCTCAGCACGGAAGGTGCTCAACCTCTCGTCCATCAGCTCTAAAATAACCTCCTTGATCGAACCGAATATCACAGGAGTCTGCTCAAGTATGGTGCGAGTAACCTCTGAAGAGAGGAACTCCCTGGTATGCTCATCTAGTTGCTCGGACCCCGAGCCTGATCCTGATCCCTCGCCGGCTCCTGAACTGCCGACTGCTGGCCTAGGGCGTAAAACCACCATTCTCGTAAACACATCATGACAAACGTCAGAAACACTGATATATCTCGAGGGATCGCTACTACTACAAGTTTCCTGGTCTCATCTCAGCCTTCCTCGATTCAAGTACGGATCCTCTGCTTTCAGTAGTACGGGCCCATACTACCTTCCACATCTATCTGTACTTTCCTCAAGTACTGCCTCGACTCCACCAAGTGACTTCTACTGCTACTGATCTCCGCTACTCTCATCCTAGGCTTGCCCTAGGGAAATCTCTAACTCCACCCAATCCAGTCCTCAGCTGCTGAAGGCCTCCTTGTAATGCCAATTAGCCATCACCTGAATACCATCACATGTGACGAGGCTCAGATAATCCTTCGAGTAAAAGACTCATCCCTACAACGGTTAGACTCAAACGAGAGCTGCGCAATAGGGCCAAATCCAGCACTATGAGATTATTTAATCCTGATCACATGTGACGTGACGTATTCACCTAATGGCTAACTCCCATCACTCAGAGTCCCACAAAGCACAAAGCAAGAAGCATTCAAACACAGGAAACTACTCAAGCAATTCTATCCTCATAACAAGAAACTGTACTAGCATACAATGCTAAGCTCATACTATCAGGCATAACCTAAACAGGTTATCCTACTACTGTCTACTCAATACTAGCATGCAATTCTAATAAAGCTGAAAGACATATAGCCGGCACATAAGGCATCCTCCTAGATCCTTAGTCCTATTCTAGCATGCTGTTCTGCAGAAACTGAAACTGATAATCATAATATAAACTTGTATGGGTAATTTGAGAGTACTTACTTGAGCTTGGCTGATCGCATGCACCACACCCTTTTTCTCTTTTTCAAAAACTCTTTTCTTTTTAAGTTTTCTTTTTCGAAAATTCCTTTGAAAACATTTTCTTTTGAAAATCTTTTTACCATTTCCTTAGTTTGAGTCCAGTCACACCCGAGAGTGTACCTGAATCCCTCAAACCAAGGCTCTGATACCAACTTGAAACATCCCAAAAATACAACCCAAAAATTTTCGTTTGAAAACTCTACTAAACCATAATATCAAATGTTAAAAGATAAATCCATGGATCATGCGTCTCAAAATGTCATAATAAATTTATCAAATCAACTGATGTCAAAACATATCAAAATATACAAATAAAACTCCCAGGATTAACTGAAGCTATGGTGTGTGCCATGCCATCATCCCGAGCTCTTCCCCTTACTAGCGGAAGTACCTGAAACCAAAACTGAAACTGTAAGCACAAATCTTAGTGAGCTCCCCCAAACTACCACATACCATACAATAACATATAAAGCAACTACTGGGCCTTGCCCACTGCATCGGACCGATGTTCGGAAACTGCATCAGACCGAAGTCCGGAACTAACCAGGGCCTTGCCCTCTGCATCGGACCGAAGTCCGGAAACTGCATCGGACTGAAGTCCGGAACTAACCAGGGCCTTGCCCTCTGCATCGGACCGAAGTCCGGAACTAACTGAACATAGCATAACATAATCATAACTACTAGCATAAACACATATACTGCATACTGCATCAGACCGAAGTCCAGAACATATAACACAAAGACATACTTGAATCACAAAGACATCAAGCACACTGAACTACTGCATTAGACCGAAGTCCGGAACTACTGCTAACTAAACGGGCCGGCATTGTGGTCTTAGACCCTTTCCTACTGGAAGAAAACTCACCTCGTAACACTGGCTGCTGAGGTGCTAAATCTGAGACTGTCTGACTGCTGCTTCGGAACTCCCCGGCTACAAATCCCATAAACACTAAATTAAATACTGATAACTAATCTCAGGGTAAAATGACTATTTTACCCCTGGTCAAAGTCAACTTCCTGGTTGACTCTACTCACCGAGTCCTACTATGAACTCGCCGAGTTCCCGGACTCACACTTCTCTAACTCGCGACTCGACTCGCCGAGTCGAGACGTGGACTCGCCGAGTCCCTCTACTTCCAGATCCTTGTTCTAACTCACTGAGTCCTCTTCCACTCGCTGATTCAACTCACAACTCTAAAATCGGAGAAATCGGGAGGATTTGCGCTCCGACTCGCCGAGTCCAAGAACAACTCGTCGAGTCCTATGCATGTCCTCACTAAACAGTTGATTCTAATCGATTTGAGTGCATCCAATTCATAGATCTGAGCTTCTAGGGCCGATATAACACGTAAAGTTGCCAACTTTACGTGCATGCATAGAGGTATGAAGCTAAAACACCACAATAAGCTAGAAATGGGAACCTAGGGTTTGGAATAAGACCTTGCTTTGCATAAAGGTAGCTACTTTGAGCTCCTGGGGCTCAATGATGCCCAGATCTATAGCTCGCTACCCTAAGGGATCTCCAATCTCGAGTTTGGACCTTGAAATGTCCCAAAAGTGGCAAAACAAGCATAAATGAAGATCTACTAGGAAAATGAACAAGGTAGAGGCTTTATTACCAGATGAAGTAGCAAATGGAAGCTAGCTTCTGGATCTCCTTCTTCTCCTTTGAACCTTCTCTCTTTCCTTCACTTCTACCCTTCCAAGAATACACCAAAACACTCAAAATCAAGAAGGAATCACTCAAGCTCACCAAAGGAGGCTAGGGTTTTGAGGGGGAACGCTCTAAGGGTGCTGGAGGCTGGGATTGGGGCTATAAGGACGTTTAAATAGGGTACAAACCCTAAGGATTAGGGTTTCCTCCAGACTGGCCTACTCGTCGAGTCCAGGCGCGGACTCGCCGAGTAGATCACTTAAAACCCGCGTCCAACCTGGCATCTACTCGACGAGTTAGGGCTACTACTCGCCGAGTAGCTCTTTATAAAAGACATTTAATAAATTAAATACATACCAGGAACGAGGCGTTACAAGATGCCAGAAAGGACGCGGGGTTTAAAGAGTCTACTCGGCGAGTCCAAGCATGGACTCGACGAGTAGGTCTGCCACGAGGAAACCCTATTTTCAGGGTTTTGCACCCTATTTAAGCCACTTAAACCCTTTTTGGGCCTCCCTGCCCTCTAGAAACCCTAATCCGATTGAGAGCTTCACCTTTGAGATTTTGAGTGTATTTTTGTGTTATTGAAGATAGTTGGAAAAGCTTGGAGCTAGCAAGCTTGTGGAAGAGGAACAAGATCTAGGAGTACATTCATCTTTGGCAGCCTTCTGAGTAAAAAGCTCTTAGCTTGATAACCCATAGCTTAGATCTCCTTTAATGTTGATTTGTGGGTCTTTTGACCCTTTTGAGTGGGATAAGTTGCTTCTCTTGAGTTGTGTGCTAAGCAATCCCTCTTTCCTGTGATATTTGGCCTCTAGAGTCATAAAAGGAGTCTTGAACCCGTTTTCATCCAAGGCATGGTCATGGTTATGAAAGTAGGTTGCTATAACTCGAGTTTGAGTCCATTTGAGGTGTGCAAAGCCATCAAGTCTCCAACTTTATAGAAATGGACCATGGAAACAACCAAAATCTGTATTTTGGAGCTGTTGAAGTGTGAAACCAGTTATCTAGGTTAGATCTGCAAGGGACTCGACGAGTTCATAAGGGAACTTGGCGAGTCCGATGAAGAAACCTCTATGATGTTCATAGGACTCGACGAGTTGATTCAGGAACTCGGCGAGCACGAGGATCTTGTCCCTTTTCTGATTATGCCAGGACTCGGCGAGTCTGAGGACGACTCGACGAGTTAGTTCGATGAATCGTTATAACAAGTAGCTTGGGAACTCGACGAGTCATGGGGTGACTCGGCGAGTCTGGTCAACTTGGAAAGTGACCTTGACCAGGATGTTGAATTTGACCAGGGGTAGAATGGTCATTTTACCCTAAGAATAGTTATCAGTTTTTGACTAAGTGTGATTATGGAATTTATAGCCGGAGAGTTACCGGAGCAGCAGAAATGGGTTTCTCAGTCAGGTTTTCAGCAGTCAGTCTTGCGAGGGGAGTTTCCCTTTAGTAGGAACGAGTCTAAGGCACCAAGGGCGGCCCATAGTATGATATGTTAGTAGCCAAGTGTGGGCGGGGCCCGTATCTTGCAGTTTAGTTTGATTGTGGATATATGTCTGACTGTTAGAATTAGTTATAGTGGTTGTCTGTGTGATACTTGTATGTTTGTTTAGCGGCTGAGTGTGGGCGGGGCCCATATCTCACAGTAGATGAGTGTGGGCGGGGCCCGTATCTCATAGTAGCCGAGTGTGGGCGGGGCCCGTATCTCGAAGTGGCTGAGTATGGGTAGGGCACGTATCTCAGAGTCAGCGGGGTGTGGACGGGGCCCGTATCTCCATGAGTGTGGGCAAGGCCTGTATCTCCATGAGTGTAGGTGGGGCCCGTATCTCTTAGTTGCATGTTATATGTGTATGTATGTGGTAGTTTGGGGAACTCACTAAGCTTCGTGGTTACAGCTTTCAGTTTTGGTTTCAAGTACTTCCACTGGAAAGGGGAAGGGATCGGGATGATCGCATGACACACACCATAGTCTTCAGCCTGGGAGTTTTACTCTGATATTTTGATATGAGATTTTGACATGTGACAGATATTATGATACTATATGATACATGATACACGATTTTACTTATGAGTATGGATGATTTATGGTTTTAATAATGATTTGAAAACGAAATTTTGGACCGTATTTTTGGAATGTTTCAAGTTGGTATCAGAGCCTTGGTTTGAGGGATTCAGGCACGCTCTTGGGTGTGTCTGAACTCAAACTCAGGAATTGGTATGAAAATTTTCAAAGAAAATCATTTTCATAAAAGAAAAAGAATTTTTTTAAAAGAGAAGAATTTTGAAAAAGAGAAAAGGTTATGGTACATGCAATCAGCCGAGCTCAAGTAGGTATTCCAAATTACCTATATAAGTTTATGTTATGTCATGATTATCAGCTTTATGAGAACAACATGCTAGATTAGGACTAAGGATCTAGGAAGGATGCCTTATGTGCCTGTTATATGTATCTCAACTTATGAACTGCATGCTAGTACAGATTAGTCAGGGATTGCCTGAAAGAGATATGCTTGATTATGTTTACTCGATGCGCGAATGCTGCTTGCTTTGTGCTTTTAGGAGTCTTAGTTATCTTCTACTAACTAGTAAATAAATATGTTACGTTACATATTGCGAGGATTAATTAATTTCAGAAGGTTAGGTCTAGCTCTATTGCGCAATTCTTGTTTGAGTCCAACCGTTGTAGGGTAGGATCTCTCTTTCGAAGAATTATATAGTTTTAGTAATATGTAATAATATTCACGAGCTAGTTAGGGGGAGGTAGCAGGGACTTCTTATGCAACTGATAGCAGAGAGTGGGTTGGTGATTACCCTAGGGCAAGCCTAGGAAGAGTTTAGTATTAGATCAACAGTAGTGGAAGGGACTTGGTGGAGTCGAGGCAATTCTTGAGGAAAGTACGGATATATGTGGAAGGTAGTATGGGCCCGTACTACTGAAAGCAGAGGATTCGTACTCGAATCAGGAAAGGCTGAGACGAATCCAGGGAACTTGCAATATGTTAGATCCCTCGAGATTTGATGAGTATACTGATGTTTGTTATGGTGTATTTTCAGTATGGTGGTTCTACGTCCTAGGCCGGCGGGCACTTCAGGTGAGGGATCAGGCTCGGGCTCTAGATCCGAGCAGATGGATGAGCAGACGAGGGAGTTTCTTTCGTCTGAGGTTACACGTAGCATTCTAGAGCAGACTCCTGTGATTTTCGGATCGGTCAAGGAGGGTATTTTAGAGCTTCTAGATGAGAAGCTAAGCGCTTTTCGCACTGAGATAGCAGCCATGATGGGGTCGCGCACACTAACGTTTAGGGAGTTCAGAGCATGTGGGGCTCCCATCGCTAGCAGCAGGTGGTTAGCTGATGTTGCCAATGCGTTCCGTACCAGTAGGTGTCCCGAGGGGGAAAAGGTCAGACTAGCGTCTTGTCTTCTGAAGGACAGGGCACGTGATTGGTGGGAGGAGGTTGGGAGAGCTATTGGTGATGATGCAGTGTTGGATGCGATGACCTGGAGTGATTTCACGACCATGTTCAGGGCCGAGTTCGCACCTGTTATTGAGGTACAGCAGCTTGCTAGGGAGTTCCAGGATCTCCGATAGACGACTGAGACAGTGATGGAGATTACCGCCAAGTTCAGGGAGAGGTCCCTTCTTGTTCCGCAGTTTGTGGTGGACGAGGAGATGAAAAAGGCCCGGTATCATGAGATGTTGCGGAGTGACATCCGCCATTTTGTGAGCCGCTCCAGCTGCAGGACGCTGGAGGACATGATTGCTAGGGCTCGTGAGAGGGAGATAGATTTAGAGATGGAGAGGAAGAGGAAGCCAGAGACGGTATCTGACATGGAGGGCTCGGGCAAGAAGCCAAGACAGATTCCCGAGGGAAGGGCCAACAGGGTCGAGGCCGCTGCAGAAAGTGTGGCAGGTCGCACAAGGGGGCGTGCAGGGCGGGGAGTTCGGGCTGCTTGAAATGCGGCCGAACAGGGCATGTGAGCAGGGATTGTACTGTTGCTTCTACCACTATTACCACCGCATTATCTGATCTGATTTGCTTTCAGTGCAATCAGAGGGGCCACAAGAGGTCCCAGTGTTCGAGTTTAGCAGCAGCAGGGAAGGTGACGATACCCGCCCCTGCTACTTTGAGGATTACAAACGGCCGTTAGGGCCGAGCAGAGGCGCCATCGGCGAAGAGCAGAGCCTTCCAGTTGACAACAGAGGAGGCACGTGCAGCCCCTGATGTGGTTACGAGTATGTATCTTCTCCATTATCTCTTTATTATTTCTGATTATTACTGATGTTTGTATGTTTTTGTATAGGATCGTTCTTAGTGAACGACATATCAGCTATGATATTGTTTGACTCGGGGGCCACCCGATCTTTTGTGTCACTCGCACTTAGCAAGCGATTTAGTAGAGCTCCGGGGGAGCTGGATTGCCCACTTGATGTAGAGATAGCCGATGATAGGACCGTCAGGGTTTCAAGGGTTCATAGAGGATGTACACTGCGATTATTCGATCAGCCGTTTTTAGTGGATCTGGTTCCTATTCCCCTGCGTGGGAATAAGTTCATAGTGGGTATGGATTGGTATGCTCCAATGGGGCAATGATTGATTGTGAGCAGCAGCTAGTGAGGGTTCGTACTCCTAATGGGGGGGGGGGGAGCTAATGATTCAGGGCGAGGGGCCACAACGCGGACCAATCTTATGTTCAGCAGCGAGGGCGAGGCGACACCTCCAACAGGGTTGTGCAGGATACGTCGCCTATGTCATGGATACCCGGGATAAAGGTAAGGCGACCGTTGATGATGTACCGGTAGTGCGAGAGTACCCGGACGTATTCCCAGAGGATTTACCCGGGGTACCTCCTGAGAGACAGGTTGAGTTTAGGATTGACCTGGTTCCTGGTGCGGCTCCGATAGCCAAGGCACCATATCGGTTGGCTCCTCCCGAGATGCAGGAGTTGTCTACACAGCTGTAGGAGCTGCTAGACAAGGGTTTCATCAGGCCGAGCAGTTCACCATGGGGAGCCCCGATCCTGTTTGTGAAGAAGAAAGACGGGTCACATCGAATGTGTATCGATTACCGGGAGCTGAACAAGGTAACGGTGAAGAATCGTTACCCACTTCCAAGGATAGATGATTTGTTTGATCAACTTCAGGGAGCATCTTGGTTCTCCAAGATTGACCTTCGGTCAGGGTATCACCAGATGCGAGGCAGGGATGATGATGTGCAGAAGACAGGTTTCAGGACTCGCTACGGTCATTATGAGTTTGTGGTGATGCCATTTGGGCTCACCAATGCCCCAACCGCGTTCATGGACCTCATGAACCGCGTGTGCAGACTGATGCTGGATTGGTCTGTAATAGTCTTCATTGATGACATTTTGGTTTACTCCAAGACTCTGGAGCAGCATGAGGAGCACCTGAGGGAGGTGCTAGAGACATTGAGGAGGGAGAGACTGTATGCGAAGTTCTCCAAGTGTGAGTTCTGGTTCCGCGAGGTGCAATTCCTTGGGCATCTTGTCAACCAGAAGGGTATTTTGGTCGATCCGGCCAAGATAGAGTCGTGATGCAGTGGGAGATTCCGAGGTCTCCAACCGAGATTCGGAGTTTCCTGGGTCTGGCAGGGTATTATAGGAGATTTATCCAGGACTTCTCCAAGATTGGAGTTTCGTTGACCTGACTAACTAAGAAGTCGGTAGTTTTTCGCTGGGGACCTGAGCAGCAGCCAACCTTCGAGACGCTCAGGCATCGATTGTGCGAGGCACCGGTTCTCACTCTGCCAGAGGGTGCAGATGACTGCGTAGTCTAATGTGATGCTTCGATCACTGGCATGAGAGTGGTGTTGATGCAGCGGAGTCATGTGATAGCTTATGCCTCGAGACAGTTGAAGCCTCACGAGGTTAACTATCCGACGCACGATTTAGAGCTGGGGGCAGTGGTTTTTGCCCTCAAGATTTGGCGGCATTAACTCTATGGGGTCCGGTGTACCATATACACGGATCACAAGAGTTTAAGGTACCTCATGGATCAGCCAAATCTGAATATGAGGCAGCGTCGGTGGTTAGATGTGGTTAAGGACTATGATTGTGAGATCCTTTACCACCCGGGCAAAGCCAACGTAGTGGCCGATGCCCTGAGCCACAAGGTGGTAGCGGCCCCGATCCGAGACATCTGTCTGAGGATGACAGTGGTTACTCCACTATTGGAGCAGATTAGAGAGGCGCAGGTCGAGGTCCTGAAGGAGGAGCGCCAGAAGTGCGAAAGGATTGTGGGCCGAGTGACCTCATTTGATTATGACAGCCGAGGGTTGTTGACCCTCCATGGGAGGGTCTGGGTTCCGTACTGGGGAGAAGTGCGGCAGGTGTTGATGGATGAGGCCCATAAGTCGAGGTTCTCCATCCATCCCGGGGAGACGAAGATGTATAAAGATCTTCGACCCGATTATTGGTGGCCCTGCATGAAGCGGGACGTAGCTTGGTACGTGGAGAGATGTCTGACCTGCAGGAAGGTCAAGGTAGAGCACCAAAGACCGCATGGCAAGATGCAGCTATTAGACAATCCCGTGTGGAAAGGGGAGGATATCACCATGGATTTCATTACTAAGCTCCCCAGGACCGCACGTGGGGTCGATTCGATATGGGTCATCGTGGATCGGTTGACCAAGAGCGCCCATTTCATACCGATCCAGGAGAGCATCTCGACCGAGAAGTTAGCCGAGATTTATGTTCGAGAGGTAGTAGCACGTCATGGAGTGCCCGTCTCGGTGGTGTCGGACCGAGATGTCCGTTTTACTTCCAGATTTTGGAAGCGGTTTCACGAGGAGATGGGTACTCGTCTCCACTTCAGCACAGCTTTCCATCCCCAGACGGACGAGCAGAGTGAGAGGACGATTCAGACTCTCGAGGACATGCTACGAGCATGCGTGTTAGATTTTGGTGGCAGTTGGGATACATATCTTTCGTTAGCGGAATTTTCGTATAACAATAGTTACCATGCCAGCATAGACCGACCTCCCTTTGAGATGCTCTATGGGAGGAAGTGTAGGACCCCAATATGTTGGGGTGAGGTCAGTCAGAGAGTTATGGGGAGTACAGAGGTAGTACTCAAGACCACCGAGCAGATCCAGCAGGTCCGGAGCAGGCTCCAGACCGCTCAGAGTTGGCAAAAGAGCTACGCCGACAAGCGGCGTTCAGAATTGGAGTTCCAGATGGGCGATATGGTCCTCCTGAAGGTGTCACCCTGGAAGGGTGTTATCAGGTTCCAGAAGCGGGGCAAGCTGGGCCCCAGGTTCATAGGTCCGTTTAGGGTGTTGGCCCGGGTGGGTCGGGTTGCTTACCGATTAGATCTTCCTGCAGAACTCAGCCATATCCACAGCACATTTCATGTTTCTCAGTTGCGGAAGTGCTTAGTGGATGACTCAGCAGTGGTACCTCTTGAGGACATTCAGGTTGATGACAGCCTGAACTACATCGAGAGACCAGTGGCGATTTTGGATTGCAAGACGAAGGAACTGAGGAACAAGAGGGTGGAGTTAGTTAAGGTGCAGTGGCAGCACCGCAAGGGATCAGAGTGGACATGGGAGCCCGAGGAGGAGATGAGGGAGCACTACCCGTAGTTGTTTTCAGACGCAGCAGACTTCGAGGACGAAGTATAGAACAAGTGGGGGAGAATTGTAACGCCCCGTTCCTGGTACGCATTTAATTCATTAATCAAGCATTTTTTCTTGAGCTACTCGACGAGTTGGTAGCCCTAACTCGTCGAGTAGATGCCAGAAAGGACGCGGGGTTTAAAGAGTCTACTTGGTGAGTCCAAGCATGGACTCGACGAGTAGGCCTGCCAGGAGGAAACCCTATTTACGGGGTTTTGCACCCTATTTAAGACACTTAAACCCCTTTTGGGCCTCCCTTACCAGCTTCCCTACCCTCCAGAAACCCTAATCCGATTGAGAGCTTCACCTTTGAGATTTTGAGTGTATTTTTGTGTTATTGAAGATAGTTAGAAGAGCTTGGAGCTAGCAAGCTTGTGGATGAGGAACAAGATCCAGGAGTACATTCATCTTTGGCAGTCTTCTGAGGTAAAAAGCTCTTAGCTTGATAACCCATAGCTTAGATCTCCTTTAATGTTGATTTGTGGGTCTTTTGATCCTTTTGAGTGGGATAAGTTGCTTCTCTTGGGTTGTATGCTAAGCAATCCCTCTTTCCTGTGATATTTGGCCTCTAGAGTCATAAACTGAGTCTTGAACCCGTTTTCATCCAAGCCATGGTCATGGTTATGAAAGTAGGTTGCTATAACTTGAGTTTGAGTCCATTTGAGGTGTGCAAAGCCATCAAGTCTCTAACTTTATAGAAATGGACCATGGAAACAACCCAGATCTGTATTTTGGAGCTGTTGAAGTGTGAAACCAGTTATCTAGGTTAGATCTGCAAGGGACTCGACGAGTTCATAAGGGAACTCGGCGAGTCCGATGAAGAAACCTCGATGATGTTCATAGGACTCGGCAAGTTGATTCAGGACCTCGGAGAGCTTGCCCCTTTTCTGATTATGCCAGGACTCGGCGAGTCTGAGGACGACTCGACGAGTTAGTTCAACGAATCGCGATAACAAGTAGCTTCGGAACTCGACGAGTCATGGGGTGACTAGGCGAGTCAAGTCGCGATTCCAGGGTTCTGAGTTCTAGGACTCGGTGAGTCACAAGGCTGACTCGGCGAGTCTGGTCAACTTGGAAAGTGACCTTGACCAGGATGTTGATTTTGACCAGGGATAGAATGGTCATTTTACCCTAAGAATAGTTATCAGTTTCTGACTAAGTGTCATTATGGAATTTATAGCCGGAGAGTTACCGGAGCAGCAGAAAGGGGTTTCTCACTCAGGTTTTCAGCAGTCAGTCTTGCGAAGTGAGTTTCCCTTCAGTAGGAACGGGTCTAAGGCACCAAGGCCGACCCATAGTATGATATGTTAGTAGCCAAGTGTGGGCGGGGCCCGTATCTCGTAGTTTAGGTTGATTGTGGATATATGTTTGACTGTTAGAATTAGTTATATTGGTTGTCTGTGTGATACTTGTATGTTTGTTTAGTGGCTGAGTGTGGGTGGGGCCCGTATCTCGCAGTAGATGAGTGTGGGCGGGGCCTGTATCTCATAGTAGCCGAGTGTGGGCGGTGCCCGTATCTCGAAGTGGCTGAGTGTGGGCGGGGCCCGTATCTCGGAGTCAGTGGGGTGTGGGCGGGGCCCGTATCTCTTAGTTGCATGTTATATGTGTATGTATGTGGTAGTTGGGGAACTCACTAAGCTTTGTGCTTACAGCTTTCAGTTTTGGTTTCAGGGACTTCCACTGGCAAGGGGAAGGACTCGGGATGATCGCATGACACACACCACAGTCTTCAGCCTGGGAGTTTTACTCTGATATTTTGATATGAGATTTTGACATGTGACAGATATTATGATACTATATGATACATGATACACGATTTTACTTATGAGTATGGATGATTTATGGTTTTAATAATGATTTGAAAACGAAATTTTTGGACCGTATTTTTGGAATTTTTCACGAATGAAATTAGAGGATGGAACATATCAGTGATGAAATTGAAGAATCGAAAACGCTGTAGACGTTTACATAATCACCGATTTGAAGTTCAAACAAAGAAGATAGGCAACAAAATCAGCCAGATCATCCGCCTCAAACAAGTCGTGCAATGTTGGCATCGCCGCATCCCCTCTGTCGGATCTCTTGTCGTCTATGTTGGTGAAGAATGCCCCCGCTTCGTCATTCCTATCCGCTTTCTCAACCTACATGTGTTCGTCTCCTTACCCAATAAAGCGGATGAGGAGTTTGGCTTATAGACCACCGGAGGACTCGTCCTCCCCTGTGACGTCGTTTTCTTCAAGGAGTTATTGAACATTCTGGAGAGAGACGAAAGTGGATTCGGTGTGTTAGATTTGGATGATTTTTCGGAGATGTTTTCCGATTTGGCCTTTGATTCTTATTCTCTTTGTAAAAAAGCTATAATTTACGATGCTCATAGCTTCACTCCACTGCTGCAGAAAGCCAAAGTTTGAAGGTTCACCTCTTTCCTACCTGAGATTCGACTCTCTTTATTTTTTTCTCATTAGAGTATGTAAGAACTAGGGATTAAATTGCAATTTTATATGTTTAGCAATTTAAGATTTGGGATAGGGTTAGGGTTTCCAGTTTTGTGTATAGATGGTGGATGAAGCTGAACAAATGCAGGAAGTGATCGAAGATGGACCCACACACCCTTCTTCATCTCGCTCCATCAAACCTGCAACTCGATTGAAGGTAAGAAGGGTGGGTGAACCTAAGTTTCTGCAGTGCGACTTGAAGGAGAACAAGAGAGAAGGAGGCTGCGAGATCGATTGGAGAGGTGGAGATAAAGAAGAAACCTGCGATCGTTAGAACCCGGAGCTACAAATCAATTCACAAGAGAAGGAGGTTTCTCGAAGAAAAAAACTCACATGGATTATTCTTTCAATTTTAGCTTTTAGAAAGAAAAAATAAAAAGCCAAATAAGTTTTTTGTAACCGGTAAAACCGGCTTAAAATGTGGTCTATCCCTTTATTAGCAGGTAAAACATAAGTACGTACCATTTAAAGGCAAAAAAAAAAATCACAAATGACCTTTTAAACGAATATACTAAACATCGTTGGACTATAGTGACAATAACCATATTAATAATATTAATATGAGTCCACCTAAGGCAAGCCTTGCATCATACGAGGATAGGTAGTTTAACAACTTAAATGCTATTGGATTTTCTTCAAATAATCTTTTTATTCCATTCCATAATCCAAATCAAAGTCCCTTGGCCCATAGTCATCTTAATCTGGTCCATTAAGTCTTTCTTCCGACTACTTTTCATCTTTTGTCTTATGGCATAAAAAAAGATGACATGGAAGGTTTTACTGTATATCTTTGATGATGCACCCATGTCTTTTATAGTTTTTTTTTAATTACATTTGTTACATGCAAAAATTATTTGCTGAAAACAAAAAATTAAGCAGTTTTGAATGGTCTGGTTTTTCCTTCTTTAAAAATTTAAATTTTATTTTTTCTTTTAAAATAAGAAAATAAAAATCAAACAAAAAATTATTTTAATACCAAGTCGATATTAATTTTTCTGTTTTGGATAAAGACTAAAAATATAAAACTATATACATGCACAATACTTTAAAGAATTATTATTTTTTTCTTTTAAATTAACTCATAATCTGCTAAATTAATAATTAATTTTTATTTTAGAGGGGTCAAAGTTTAAAATCTTTAATTCTATATATTTATGTTAAAGAAAACAACTTCTTGTCATTTTATTTCTTCGTCCCAAAACCTAAAACGCTCATTTGGATAGGTCCATCAGACCTGACTGGTTAAAGCCCATAATCAAATAATTAGATTTTTTTTAAATGTTTAAAAAAAAATAGCGCTCGCAAAACGGTTTTGGGAGCTTCACCTTCTAATTTTTAAGAAAAAACTCGAAAAAATCTTTGTTCGGCAGGAAAAGCTTTTACCTTTTTGGTTAAACAAAAAACTTCATAAAAAGTTACTTCAACTAGCGTTTAGCAAAAAACGCTTTTAGATTTTAACAAATTGACTTAAATATTGTTTAAAATAAATAAATCATATCCATATTTTTAGTAATTATCTTATACGGTTAAATATAAATATATTTTAACAAATATGATGTATTTATTTGAAAACAATCATATCAACGGATTTTACAATGTATAAATTTTCAATAAACAAATAAATAAATATTTATTATATGAATTTATAAACCAAAACTAATATCATACGATAATATTGTTTCTTTTAGAATTCGAGCATTTGTTATATGTAAAAAAATGTTTGGTATGAGTTCTTACAAAAATGAAAAGTCTTATTTACTTTATTGGTAAAAAAATCATCATTTACTAATATACATACTTTTTTTTAACCAATTGAAAACTTAACATGTACACTTGGTATTAAAATTTAGATAGTTTTTACATTATGATAACAATAGCTTAAAAAAATTAATTTCTCATCATTAAATTTTAATTTTAGTTTATATCCATATGTCATTTTATGTAATTTTACATATTTTAAAAGCTCACAGCTACTTATGTCAAACAGATAAACACTCTTATACAAATAACGCTTACAACCTCCAACTATTTTCGTCGAACAAAACCTTAAAGGAACTAACAGACGCTTATTAATTTTTTTTCTAAAATCACCAGCCTTTTTATTTCTCTTACCTCTCGTACACATATAACTTTTTAAATGTTGTTATTTTGTTTCTATGTTTATAATTTCTTTATTTCCTGCACTTTTTGTTTTTATAATTATAATCTATAATTATTTAAATATTTACTTTGTAAATTAATGATGTTTAATACTATATATTTATAGTGATAATGTATATTGAATTAGTAATATTAAATAAATATACTAGGTTATAACTCATAGAAACTACTGTCGAAATTTTTAAAATTATTATATAGACAAAAAAATATTTGATATGAATTTCAACCGAGTATCAGGTAAAAGAAGGTAAAACTTTTGAGAGATATATAACATATATTTCAAAGTCGATTTTTTAGTTCTAAAATTTAAAGTTGATTTGTTACAAAAAAAAAAGATAGAAATCATAAGAAAATGTCACGTGTCAAAGAGACATATTAGAAAAGGAACATGTGACATTTGTAGATTTCATTTATTAGAATAGATAGATTAAATTAATTATATACTTGTCCGGATCATGAATCATATAACCTAAGTTTTTATTTTTTAGGATATTGGTCCAAGTTTATTTATTATTCATTTTTATAATTTTGGTTCTGAATGTTTTTATTAGTTATTTTGACTTTGTTTTTTATTTTCTTTTAACATTTAGTATTTTTTAATTATATAATTTATTATATAATTTTTTACAACTTTTTTTATGAATGCCTTGAAATATTTTTTACATTTTTTTTGAATAATTCGTTTTATAAAATTAGTTTCTACTGAATTGTTTTTATAGCTTTTTGAATTGTTTTAACCCTTAGATGGACAACGTGTAATGATTGTTATTCATCAAAAGGTTGTCATTATGTTTCCTTAAACGATCTTATGTAAGGTTTCTTCTCTTGAACTCTTATCAATTCTTCCTGATTACGACCTCCTGCTTTTCTTGGTGTCTAGTTTGACGAGACATTGTGCTTCTTTTACTTGAATATCTATCTGATATCCTTGGGGTTAAAGTATAAGATGTTTAGAAATACATACTAATTAGGAAACTCCTAAGATTAGGTCAATTTGTCAGATCTCATTTGGATTTAAGTATCAGATGGTCAGACTGCCCTCAATGAACAACCTTTTAAAAGTATATCTCAAATTTCAAAATCCTCAATTTTATTGAAAGGTTACTACATCTTATCACTTTCAAATATTGTACTTTTTCTTAGATGATTCAAGCCAAAATGATTTATTATGAAGAAATATGGATGCGGATTGTTACTAAAGCTAATTTAGGTATCGATGAGGCTTACACAAATGGAGACTTCATATGTCATATCTAAAACAAAAAATCTTACATTTATGGTTATCATATACTATGTAATCGTCTTAGATGTTGGAGGGTATTCTCTTTCACCCCATCACTGCTTTGTGGTGAAGTATGGAATGTATTGAGATATTGAGGTGGGTATGGGTTACATCCCCTATTTTACAGGATCGAAAAAAATAAATTCTTTACACTTTTAAAATTCATAGCATATCTATTTATGGGAAATTCTAGGACATTAAAACATTTTGAGTACAAATGAATGTGTTGAGAGAAAAACTTAGATACACACTTGAACAAACGTTAGAACAAGTATATTGCGGAATAGTTAATCTCGAAGGATCTAAAAGCTCAACAATAATATAGTTAGAGAGTTAGTTGCGGAAAAGTAAAGAAATAGAAATGACAACAATTGTTATATCAAGTATACACTTAAGTTGATTCATAACAAGGAATGCATTCAAACCAAGTTAATAAGGAAGATCAAACTTAGTGATTAAGTCACAAAAGACTTGCTCCGAAGAGAGGTTATAATTAGTTGTATTCTAATAAGATTTGAGAGTAAGAAGGGATGCGTAGTAAGATAGAGAGATAGAAAAGATAACTTCAGAAAATGTGTATTCAGAATAGATAGATGTGTGTTTTTGAATAAAAGAGAATGAGCTCTATTTATAGAGACTCACTAAGTACACTAGATTACATCTCTATCAGTAGCCATGCAAGGCATACTGGACAATAGAGAGTATTATAATAAAAGACAAGTAAAGTAATCTAGTAAAGTGACTGCGGTAGGTAGAGACTCCGGATGCGGTTGCTGATGAAGGAGCTTGACTGCGGGTGCTTGACGGCTGAGGTAGCTGAAGTTCAAGAGGGTCACTTTTTATGATTCAACAATTTCCCCCTAAGTGACCTCTTTAACTTTTGTTCAGCTATCAAGTTTAAGAAACTTGATCAGGATCCACCAAAAATTCCTGATGTTTTCCAACCAGATGATTCTCCTTAAGATCTCGAACTTGACTTCTGCAGTAGTGTGCTTCGATTTTTCAACTGCGGTTCGGCAGATGTCAAGTTGCTTCCTGGTGAGGCGATGCATGGCAGTCATAGGAATGAAGTATTTGACATTATCGATCTTCCTTTTGAAAATGACTCCAAGTTCAGGAAAGTTGGTTGCACCTAAGGATCTTTCTTGATAGCCTTCGGTAGGCATTGGTGCAGGGTCGAGTGGTGGCAGATCAAATTTCTTGGCAATGGTGGGGTAGATGTCCGCATCGATTTTAGCAAAATCGCAAACAGTTTCCTTCAGGAGAATATTAGCCCTTTCAAGCGCAATCTTCATCTTCGGATGCTTCTCCGACTTGTTCTGGAACACCTTTGCAATGAGGAAGACTTCTTCCGGATTCATACAAGGGAAGTCAGCTTGGGTGCGAACATAGTCGTGTTCCCTTCTGGTGAGGGTGTACTGGATGAAGTCAGCCTTCATAAACTTTTAAATCTTGTAGTTCTTGACTGCGGATGGTCTATCGTTAGACCATATCTGCTCAATGGGAGAGACATGCTTAGCATAGAAATGACTAAGTCTCTCAAATTCCATTGGCAGTCTCTTGTGGTCTGGAAGGCTGCAGTCGAATTGCTCAAATACTGTGAAGTATTTGGCATTTGGCGAGATTGTAACATCCCAGTAGCCATCCGAAGGGGGTTCAGCATAGGTGAGGTGAGGTCTGTAATCATCATCCTGCAGTCTGCAGTGAGGGTTGATCCAAGAGTTTATCAAGGATTCGTCCATGATGGTGTCAAAACCGCATTCTCTCCATATGAGCTCTGCCAGTTTAGCTGCCTTCCAATCTTTTTTCCTTTGGGTGGTGGCAGGAGAGTCGCTTGAGCTTGGAGAGGACATATGCTCAACCAGGTTTTTGAAGTGAGGGGGAGTCTCTGGTTTTTCAGGATTGATCTCCTCTTGCGGTGGAGTGTTATGAGGAGGAGTATGATGAGATGGTTGCGGTGTAGGAATTTTTTCGGTGATGATGGGGGGACTCTGATGCTGTGAGATGGAGGGATTTGAATGATGGACTTCTTCTTCACTATGATGGACTTCGTCTTCACTTCCCCCTCTTGAGGAATGCAACTCAGGGGCTTCCTCAAGCCATTTTCGAAGGCCATCAACTTTGGCAAAGGCGTCTTGAAATTGAGCTCTGAGGGCATCGGCCAACTGTTGATTATTGGGAATGGAGGAGTTGAAGAGCAGTCTATGAATTTCCTTGGTGAGCTGAAGAATCTCGGGACCATGGAAGTTGGAGGACAGGGATCATTGCAGTCTATTGATTGTGGCTTGAAGTACTGAGATAATGGACTCATACGCAGTGTGAGTCTCAGCTATCAGTTTTTGAGAATGTGTGGCTTGATCCGCAATGGCTGCTTGGAGATCTTTCTTGATTGTGGTCACCTCAGAGATGAGGCGTTCCGCAGCAGCCATGAAGTCCTTGTGATCGACCTGTCGATTGTTGTCAAGGGACCGGATTCCTATTTCAACTTTGAGAGATATTCTCTCAGCAGCCAATCGCTCACGTGTTTCCAGGCGCTCTATCCGTTCGATCAATGACTGCGGTCCTGGGGTGTCTTCTGGTTGCGGTTGAGTAGGCTTGACCGCAGCTAGGATTTGATCAACTTTTGCTTGTAAGCTTAGAAATTCTTTCCTTGTGACAACATTCTTCTTCTTTTTCTTATTCTCTTTTGGTTTTGAAGTAGAATGGTGAGAGCCACTGGATTCCTCTTCTTCATCGAACATCATAAGGTCATCATCAGAGGGAGAGGGTTTGTTTACCTCATGAATGTCATCATCATCAAGACCGAAGGTAGGAGTAGAACTGACTTCTATTGCGGTTCCTTCGTCTTGTGATTCATGAACTGTTGGAGTTGGAATTGGATTTGGAGTTGGAGTTGGAGTTGGAGTTACTTTGGAGGGACCTGCACCTTCACCTGTTGCTTGAGCTTTAAGAATTGTTTCAGCCATCTCGGTCATCCAGTCTTGAACCTTCTGAATGGTGGCTATGGTATTGGCATTACTGATTGCATCTGCCCAATACTTTGCCAGTGACTGGATTTCTTGCTCCTTTTGTTGTTGTTGCTTGATCTGTTGTTCCTTGCGAGCTTGGAATGCCCTTATGAAAGCGGCATATTTCTTGATTTCTGACTCAGTTACCGGAGTGTAGTTCAACCATGAGTCATTAGATTCATCCCCGTCAAATCCTTGGAAGCGCACCGAAGTGTCCTTCGGGTTCACGGATCCTTACACATTTGTGCTCACCGTGCCTAAACCACCTGCTGCGGATGTAAGCAGAGTAGGATTTCCTGAGCTTCCTTGGTCTCCTTGACCCGTAGTCAAGTTTGGCCTCGGCTCAGTTCTGGCTAGGGCGGAAGAAGTGCCCTGCGGTTGGGGAGGTGTTTGAAGTGTTTGGGTTACGTTCAAAGGATGGAGTGCAACTCCTCAGAAGAAAAGAAATGCAGTCGGGAAGCCCTGGAGACCTTAGGGCGTGCACCAGTGTCATCCTCTTGGGAGTGAACTGGGGGGGAGTCTCCACGATGTGGTGAATCAGACTCACTTTCTGAGTCTGATTGGAAAATGATAGTGGTGTTGAATGGGTCTGCGGCCACCCCAAGGACTACCGGAGCCTTTTGAGAGGCTGAGGTATCAGTCCGGTCACGCATATGGCCAGAGGTATTGGTTTTTCGTTTCTTAAGGATGGCAATGGGTTGCACATCCTCATCTGAATCACTGTCATGTGTGGTTGCAGTAGGTTTGGTTTTGCGTTTCTTGGAGGGTGCGGTTGGTTTGGGTGCATCCTTCTTGGGAGTTCTTTGTTTCTTCTTGGTGGCCAATTGCTTTCTTCTTTGAGAAAGATTGGAGAGAGTAGTGGAAGAAGGGACTGCGGTACCTTCAGGGTTAACGATTGCGGATGGATTTTGAAGAGGCGGGGTAGGAAGGTATGGGGCAATACCTTCCGTAGCCTCAATGTGATCTGAGACATCAGCAGTCTCAAGACCAAGAGTGGAAAGAATGTGGGTAGGAAGTATTCGAATTGGTCCAAAAATAGATTGATCAGAGGAAGGATTGTACCTTTTGAGATCCTTGGTGACAAAGAAATTGATGTCACTGCCCATGTTGATCCCAGCATCCGCATGGAGGTCTGAAATGCAGAGAGACCAGAACCTTGCGAAAGTGAGTTCGGTTGGGTTCTCCCTTGGGCTTTCCTTAGGAATGTATTGAAGAAAGTCGTCCCATAGGATCTGCCCGTAGTTCACATCGTGACCTGTGAAGATACTCCACACCAGCTCCAGAAGTTTAAGTCCCATGTTGTCCGTGCCTCCGGTTCTGCCGGATAGACTGCGGATGACGAAGTGGCAAACAAATTGCCAGACCGCAGGCAGTTGGTTTTTCCTGAACTCCCCAATTCCTTTAATCTTTTTCTGATATCCCATTTGGTAAAGGGCAGAAGTAACGTCCGCCATGGATGGGGTGAAAATCTTGATGGAGGGATAAACAAGGAGGTTAATGGCAGAAAGAAATTTTTCTTTGGACAAAATGACCAAAGAATCGTCAATCAGGTTAAGATGAACTTCTTGAGGGTTTTCTATTGGGCGATAGGCTGAGAAGGCACATTTGAATAGGGTTGAGATTGGGACAACATCTGTGAAAGCATCGAAGGGGCCAAACAGGGGGTGATTCTTCAGAAACTTGATCATCAGCTTGATCGGAGCATTGTAGGATGGATGATCTTCGAACACAGCTCTGAAGTTGCTTGAAGCAATCGTGGGAGAGTCTGAACCAGTAGGGTTCACTGATCCAGATGCCTTGGATTGTTTCTTGGAAACACCGGATTTCACCATTGTTGAAGCTTGAGAGAAAGAGTAGAAAACAGAGTGCTTGAAGGAATTTGAGAGGGAAGATTCAATGTTCAGAGAGCGTAAAGTGAATTTGGGGAAGAAGAAGGATTTATATAGGGGTGAATTTGAACAGTAACTGTTTTTACCCTAGGTAAAAAGAAAGGATAAGGTAAAAGGTCGTTTGGGGGGAATCTTTTGAATTGGAAATTAAATCTCAGCCACATAATATGAAACGGTTTAAAAAAGTTTTTGAGATTTTACCAAAAGGGATTTGCATTTAATGAAAAGTCAGATGTACATCATCACGTCAGATGATCGTGTGGTGAGGGGAAAGGAAGTTGTAACGGATGGGACATGTTGGGTAAGAGGAAAAGACAGATTAAGGATGTGTTTATGGAAAAACGTTCTTTTTGTCATCATACCTAAAATAGGTCTGACACAAGGTTTATTCAGAAAGAGAATGAGACAGTTTCTCAAGGAATGTTTTTTATTTAATGTTTTATTTAATGAAGGATCATTAAATAGCACACCATGATTCAAGGGTTGATGAAACAGTTGAGAAATTATCAAAGTGATTGCGGATGGAAACTTCATTGCGGATGGACATATGTCATTGCGGATGGACAGATGAATGTCTGCAGTATAGGAACTGAGGAGAGCACTTGTACACAAAGTTAGTAATAACAAACAATAAGGACCAATGGAAGATAAGTATGATATATGGTTGCGGTACATAGACTGCGGTACCAAAACCATCTATCATAAGTAACTTTCAGTTAGAACCGCAACGGAGACCAAGGATGGTCTGCGGTATCTATCAATTCAAAAAGAATTGCGGGTCTGGATTCATCATTCCTAACATTTGCAGGAAGGTGTTAAGTTTTGTGGAGTCGAGCGCTTTTGTGAACACATCAGCAATCTCTTCATGAGTATGGACAAAGATGAGTTCAATGTTACCTTTCAAGATGTGGTCTTTGATGAAATGATACCGTAGTTTAATATGCTTAGTCTTGGAGTGCTGAATAGGATTATGAGAAATTGCTATGGAACTTTCAGAGTCACAGTAAATTGGTATCCGCAACATTCTATACCCGTAGTCCATAAGTTGTGTCTTCATTCATAGGACTTGTGAACAACAGCTGGCTGCGGCCACATATTCAGCTTCTGCGGTAGACAGAGATACACAACTTTGTTTCCTTGATGACCATCTGACGAGTCTTCCACCCAGAAATTGACATCCACCTGAAGTGCTTTTTCGATCTAGTCTGCATCCGGCGTGATCCGTATCTGTGAATGCTTGAAGGCTGAAATCATTGCCTGCGGGGTACCATAGACCAAAAGATTTGCTTCCTTTTAGGTACCGTAGTATCTGTTTGGCTGCGGTCATATGTGACACTTTTGGGTCAGCCTGATACCTTGCACATACACCAGTTGCAAAGACAATGTCTGGCCTGCTTGCGGTAAGATACATCAAAGAGCCTATGATACCTCTATAAGTCTTGTGATCCACAGATTCACCTGAGGGATCAGTAGAGATCTTATATCCGAAGGCCATGGGGACCTTAGCCGAAGAACAGTTGTCCATAGAATATTTCTTTAACAGTTCAGTGGTGTATTTCTCTTGATGAATGAATATCCCTTGCGGAACTTGTTTCACTTGAAGGCCTAGAAAGAAGTTAATCTCTCTATTCATGCTCATTTTGAACTTGTTGGTCATGAGCTTAGCAAATTCATCCACCATTCCTTGATCAATCGATCCGAAGATGATATCATCCACATATATTTGTACAAGCATAAGGTGGTCACCATTTGCTTTTCTAAATAAAGTGGGATCAATCACTCCTCTTTTGTATCCGGACGAGACAAGAAATTCAGAGAGAGTCTCGTACCATGCTCTTGGGGCTTGCTTCAGACCGTAGACTGCTTTTTCAAGTTTGTAGCAGTGGTCTGGGAATTGAATACTTTCAAAGCCTGGAGGTTGCTGAAGATAAACCTCTTCTTTTAATTCCCCATTGAGAAATGCACTCTTAACGTCCATTTGGTGTACCTTGACATTTTTGTGAGCTGCGTATGCTAAGAAGATTCGGATGGCTTCCATTCGTGCCACCGGAGCATATGTTTCATCATAGTCAACACCTTCAAGTTGACTGTAGCCCTTTGCAACTAGCCTTGCCTTGTTTCTGACTACCGCACCAGATTCATCCAGCTTGTTTTTGAATACCCATCTAGTACCAACAATGGTGTGACCATGTGGCTTCGGGATGAGCTTCCACACTTTTTTTTCTTTTGAATTCTTCTAGCTCTTCTTGCATTGCGGATATCCAATCAGGTTCTAGTAATGCTTCTTTGATCGTTCGGGGCTCGACTGAGGACATAAATGCTGCGTAGTGACAATGATCAGATAAGTCCTTGGAAGATCGAGTCTGGATACCTGCGGATGGGTTGCCAATGATTTGACCTGGTGGGTGGTCCTTCGTCCATACGTGTAGACGGGGCTGCAGATGATCAGCAGCTGCGGTAGAGGGAATATCTTCAATATCAGAAGATTCTGCGGTTAGAGATGGCAGTTCCCCCTGGATTTGAGAACATCCTGCTGAATCATCTTGGTTTGTTGGAACGAGAATGGAATTTTCTTGAGCAGTTGGAAGAGGTTCCCCCTGGATTGCGGATGGGAGTTCCTATGGAACCTGAGAAGGTTCCCCCTGGACTGCGGATGGAAGAGTGATAATCCTTGAATCGGTTCTTGTGTCAATGTTCTCTATGAGTTCATCATCCGAATCCGAAGATACGTTTGATGGTAATGATTCTCTGCGGATAGGAACTTGAGCAGCATCAAGTACTGGAACCTCGACGGTTGTTGCTTGATCCGGAGTAGAGCTTTCTCCCTCAACCGGAGAGGTGGAAGTATTGAGAGATGCTACTTCGGATAGTGATGGACCAGAAACATCAGCGTGTTGCTGTTGAGCTGCCGGTGACACAAGAACTTCCGATAACTTGGCTGTTTCTACAGGGTCGAAGAGATCGTCATAATTGACTTCAACAAGATTTAATGGACCTGAAGAGGCAGGAATATCGCTTTCCAAGATTACGGTGGTTTCAGTGGATGGAGGGGCGTTGCGGATGTGAGAATCATCAAATCTCACATCGAAGATTTCAATGATTAGCCTTGTACGTCTGATGAGGACCCGGTAAGCAACTTTGTTAGTGGAATAGCCAAGGAAGGTGCCTTCATCAGACTTCGGTGCAAACTTGTTAAGCTGATCTCGGTTGTTGATCACGAAACATCTGCACCCAAAGATATGAAAGAAGCGAACATTTGGCTTGCGGTTGTTAAGGCCCTCATACGGTGTTTTATTGAGGCGTTTGCACACAATGCTTCGGTTTTGTACAAAGCATGCAGTGGCTACAGCTTCAGCCCAGAAGTAGAGAGGAAGGTGTGCGAAGTTGAGCATGGATCTGGCTGCTTCTACTAGAGTGCGATTCCTTCTCTCTACTACTCCATTTTGTTGTGGTGTGTAAGGAGCAGAGAAGTTGTGAGTGATGCCTTTGGAAACCAAGAAACTGTTGAGAAGATGATTAGTAAACTCGGTTCCATTATCACTGCGGATACGTCTTACTGGAAGCTTGATCTGAAGCTCTATTTCCTTGATGAAATTGTTGAGAATCTGCGGTGTTTCTGACTTGAGTCTAAGGAAGAAGACCCATGTGAAGCGTGTAAAGTCATCTACAATAACCAATATGTATTTCTTGTGATGGAGACTGGCTACGGTGGATGGACCGCAGAGATCAATGTGTAAGAGCTCTAGAGGTTCAGGAATTTGAGGAATCAATCACCATGGGGTGACTTGCTTTGGATTGCTTACCACATTCACATGCAGGGCAGAGAGTATCGTTGCTGAATTTGAGAATAGGGAGACCTCTGACTAGTTCTCCGGTGACCAAATTATTGATGTACCTGAAGTTGAGATGAGCTAGCTTGCGGTGCCATAGCCAGCTGACTTCGGATACGGCTTTGGATAGGAAGCACAATTACGGTCTACCAATGATCAGAGAGACATCCAAAGGATACATGGTACCTTCGGATCGAGATTTGATCAAACATGTGCTCCTATCACTTGTCATTACATAACAAAATTGATCATCAAATTCAAATCGATGGCCTGCCTTACATAGTTGGCCAACACTGATGAGATTGTGTTTAAGGCTTTCTACATAAGCAACCTTCTGAATAGAAAAGTTCCCCGTAGTGAGAACACCGTAACCTCGGATGACTCCATTCGCATTGTTGCTGAATGTGACATTTCCACCATTGCATATTGGCCTAAAATCCCGAAGGTATTCTAACCTTCCGGTCATGTGCAAGGAGCAGGCACTGTCAATTAACCATTCATCTTCTTGTTCCTCCTTGCACAAAGCCTGAGAATTACACGGTTAGTTTAGGCATCCAAACTAGTTTGGAGTCTGGGGCAATTGGTGAAATTCTGAATGATGCATGGACCGAGGTTGCAGGGACGGGTCTCTTGTCAACTTTTAATCCTAGTCCTGGGTGTTTGTGCAGATTTGGAGTGTTGTGAGTTTTTGAAAAAGTATGAGGTTTCTGACTCCGACTAGATTTGACATAGGATGAATCCTTTTGACAATTACACTGACATTTACAGAAAGAGGTTTTGTCTTTTGATCTGACACTACGCTTGGTCAGCGGTCTATAGGATGAATTGGACTTGTTACCGGTCCAAGGTTGGTAATCCCTGGCATGAGTGGTGTTGGGTTTTGAAAAGGTTTGTTTTTGAAAAGGTTTAGCACGTGTAGGTCTTTCAGTTCTTTTTGGTGGAGTTGGTAGAATACCTTTCCACTTTTTGACATTTTGACGTGACTTTAAAAGTGTTGGAGTGGGTAAGACCCTTCCATTTTGGGTCATCTGAGGAATAGACTTGAAAACCATTGTTTTGAAAAGACTTTGCACCTTTTTGGGTTTTAGATGAATTAGGAATGACTGATGAAACTTGACATTCCTTTTTGTGTGTTTTCTTGATAGGAGAGTTTTTTGAAAAGTAGTGTGAGAAAACAAATGTTTCTGGACTCTTGGATTTTGGAAATCTGACATGCTTCTTGTTTTTCGAAAAAGTTTGTCTATTTGTGCCACAGGATCGAATTTCCTCTTTGAAAGCCTTTTTAGCTAAGGATTTTGGTGAACCGCATTCTTTGTTGTTCAACTGCGGTTTCCTAGAACCCTTTGAAAATTTGTGAAAACGAGGGCTTGAGTCATCAAGACTTGAAGATTCAGGGATTTGAGAGCATTGACCCACTTCAAAGTTTTCTATGGGTAATTCATGATGAATTATTTGAAGAGTGGTAGTACTTTTGTTCGAAGACTGCGGTAGGGATGACTTGACTATTGCAGAGTAAGTCTGAGTTGGGACTGCAGTGGGACTTTTATGGAACTTTTGATTACAGTGTGAGACATTACGGTCTGAGGACAGAGATGGAAAGTCTTTCGAGACTTCGGGGCCCTCAATGACAATTTCTTCATCAACTACGGATGAGGTTTGAGAATTTGGGTAAATGGTGCCACAGATAGGAATTTGATCACATGTGTGACCCGAAACCTCAGGCACAATTTCCTCAATGACACAATTATTGCTTAGATTATGCAGTCTACCGAAGTGAGTTTTGATGTCTTCGGGAAAGGTCTTGTCATTGAGTGGGAAATGAAATTCTCGGTCTGGAGGGACATACAGTCTGTCTTTGTTGAACCGGGGTGAGGAATCCATTGCGGTAGGATATCCATTTGACCAACCCCAATTGTATGTATTGTCCACGGTTCCATTGTTTACCAAATTTTCAATAGCTTCACTTTCATTGAACAATTTTTCGATTAAAAGATTTAGGCGTACAATTTCACTCTGAGCTAAATCTCTCTGGTTCAAAGCTATCTCTAATTGGGTTTCACTCAACATTCTTGCATCTTTTTCTAACTCTAAGTCCTTCTCTAACATAGCCATTTTGAGTCTTTTGTTATCCAGTCGTCCTCTCACGTGGAACATCTCTTGGGACACAATGTTCTTCTCATCTAAGGCTTTGTTATAGTCTGTAAGGATGGCAGCACAAGTGTCATTAAGATCATCTATGTAGGGTTGACAATCATGCATGCTATAGTTTAGAGTTTGGATCATAAGTTTTACCTGTTCGACGATGCTTAGAGTTCCATCCTTTGCCATGTAGCAATAGTTGTTGTCCTTCTTTGTAGACCCATTGTCATCCGCAGTTGCCAACATGCAAATTTTCCCTTTTCCTTTGACACTGCTGATGGCATCATCTTCGTCTCCGGATGACCAAACTTGATGGTCTCTTTTGACATGGGCTACGTATGCCCTTTCCTTTTCCTTATCTTCCAACTCTTGAGCCATTCTAAGGTAGAATGCTTTGTATTTCACTACATTGGCCTTACAATCTCTTGCAAAGTGATTCTCTTTGTTGCATTTGTGACAAATTATGACATCAGTCTTGTCTTCTGAGGGAGTACCGGAGTCAGTGTTTTGAGTAGACTGCGGTGCCTCCTTTGGTTGATTATTTTGAGATTGCGGTGGTGGATGAGAACTTTTGGGATATCGTGGATGATTATTCTAGGAACTGAAGTTACGGTTGAATGGAGGTTTGTTGAGCTGTTGATTCTTGCGGAAGGAAGGAGGTGGTAGACGGTTGAACTGTTGGCTAACCAGAGCAATAGCCTTCTGAAATTCTTCTTCATCATCATACTCTGAATCAGCTTCGTATGACTGCGGTGGAGTGTCATACGAGGGAGAGTAAGATTTACTATGTAGAGCTTGTGCTATGAGAGCAAGTGGTCCTCCGAAGTCAGCACAGTCTTTGAGTACGGTGGATTCTTGTGCTTGCAATTCTCCATAGAGCTTGTAGAGTGACAAGGAATGAATCTTTCTATCGCCTTGGACTATCATCTTAGCCGTAGTCCAATGTCTTCCCAAACCATTAAGAAACTGAAGATTTGTTTCATGGTTACTGCGGATGGTGCCCGCATTGGATAATTTGGTGACTATCAGGTTGAACCTTTTGAAGGAGTCTTCCAGGCTTTCGCCGGTATGAGATTTGAAGTTGTTGAACTCGTTGAGTGCGGTAGTAAGCTTCTTGTCTTGTGCTTGTTCTGAGCCTTCGTACAGATTCTTGAGAACTTCCCAGATCTCTTTTGCTGATTTGCAGTTTATGATAATATCGAAGTTGTCAGGAGCAACTCCACAGGAGATTTCATAAAAATCAACAACATCATTTTCCATTTTATCGAGATCATCCTTGGTGGGACGGCTCATGATTGGTTGTCCTCCTCCTAGTCTGGTTGTAGCTCCGTCAGTTTGGACTGGTGTAAGGACTGGGACATGTGGTCCTTCTTCTACGGATCACCATACATCTCTACCAAGTCTCCTTAAGTATCTTTCCATTCTTTGTGACCAGTGATGATATTCATTTGCTACCAGTATTGGGGCTCGGTTAGAACCACCAACACTGTTGGAAACATTCAGAGATAACGATTGTGCCATTTTTGAAGTTTTTTTTTTTTAAGAAATGAGCTTTAGTGGTATAGAAAGCCCTTTGAAAATCAGAGTTCCGTTTTCAAAAAGCAACCACTATGGCTCTGATACCAATTGTTGAGAGAAAAACTTAGAGACACACTTGAACAAACGTTAGAACAAGTATATTGCGGAATAGTTAATCTCGAAGGATCTAAAAGCTCAACAATAATATAGTTAGAGAGTTAGTTGCGGAAAAGTAAAGAAATAGAAATGACAACAATTGTTATATCAAGTATACACTTAAGTTGATTCATAACAAGGAATGCATTCAAACCAAGTTAATAAGGAAGATCAAACTTAGTGATTAAGTCACAAAAGACTTGCTCCGAAGAGAGGTTATAATTAGTTGTATTCTAATAAGATTTGAGAGTAAGAAGGGATGCGTAGTAAGATAGAGAGATAGAAAAGATAACTTCAGAAAATGTGTATTCAAAATAGATAGATGTGTGTTTTTGAATAAAAGAGAATGAGCTCTATTTATAGAGACTCACTAAGTACACTAGATTACATCTCTATCAGTAGCCATGCAAGGCATACTGGACAATAGAGAGTATTACAATAAAAGACAAGTAAAGTAATCTAGTAAGGTGACTGCGGTAGGTAGAGACTCCGGATGCGGTTGCTGATGAAGGAGCTTGACTGCGGGTGCTTGACGGCTGCGGTAGTTGAAGTTCAAGAGGGTCACTTTTTATGATTCAACAGAATGTCTTAAAATAATAAAAACTCTATGGATGTCATAATCTATACAAAACATATGTTACAACGTAAAGACTTAACGGTCCTTAACTCTGACATCACCAAATTTACGGTCAGTTTAAAACTTTTTATTTTTGCTTATTTATTCCAGAGCTTATTCACTAATGCGGAATTTGGTCCCTTAAAAGTATTTCCGAAGAAATGTTTCCATTGATTTATTAAGGCGGGGGATGCCATAACTGATACAAGAAACATAAACATAAACAGAGACTTACAATGTCTCAATATACTAACGATATACATCTCTTTGAATCTCTCAGAAAATAATTATCTATCAGTGCCTTCGTATCGATACCTGTGATACAAAGAAACTGAGTGGGTCAGGTTGGGAAACCTGGTGAGTACATAGGGTTTTCAACCCACAATAATATAGTTTAATTATCAAACAATTAACCCAATTTCCCATCCCCATTATCTTCTTTATTCTTATGGATCTACCCTAAGGATCTTTTATGTTGACAATACTAGTTCATAAATTCCTCCCTAATACTTGTCGGTAGGTTGTTCTCTATCTTCATTCCTAAGGGTTTCTCCTAAGGAATAGACACGAAATCCATCACTGCCAGTTTTTATCTAAAAGGCACTAAGTCCATAGCTGCCAGTCTTTGTCTAATAGGCACTTAATCAATAGCTGCCAGTGTTTATCTAATAGGAACTAATTCCATAGCTGCCAGTGTTTGTCTAATAGGCACTAAGTCCATAGCTGCCAGTGTTTGTCTAATAGGCACTAAGTTCATAGCTGCCAATGTTTAGTTCAGTAGCACCTACAGGTCGTAGACCCGTCCGCGTATAATTTGCCAATGCCTATAGGTCGTAGACCTGCCTGCAAAATGTTTTATTAAAACCTACAGGCTGTAAGCATACCCATGTATGATTGACAGATACCTACAAGTAGTGAACCTGCACGTGTATAACTTATAAACATCTACAGGTAGTATACATGCCCATGTTTGACCTGACTTGACTTAGAATAGTATGTGGTCATTATCAATACCCTACTAGGTAACTACATTACTAATCTGGTAGTACTATAAAAGTCTCGACCTCTCTTCATTATTTTCATTTCTCTTTACCCTTCACTACCCCATATATTATAAGTATAAAAATACATATATATGGTTAAATAAAAATGACCATATAATTTCATCTAACATAGAAAGTTCCAATCACAGATAATAGAAACACATAGCACTTAATTATCTAAATACTTTTTTTATCCATGTGTAAGATTAAAGTAACTATGCATTCACCTGATTTAGGTGGGTGACTAGAGAATTCGGCAACGCTCCGCCAATCTCCTTGACACTTCCTCTTACATGACCTAGATACGAATGACACTAAGTTTAGTCTAATACTCCTATCGACTAATGATAGTCTAGATTCCTTACTAATCCCAATGTCTACATTAATATCTATCAAGTAAAGAAGAACCAGGTAGGATCATATCGGAGGTAGGGTCCGTTTGGTACACATAGCATACTGTTTGGAAATCCTACTTTAAACACCTCACTAAATCCAGCCTAGACATCACTCCCGTAAGTAGATCGATCAGTATAATGACTTGGAACCACTGATAAATCTTAATTATAGGTTCATAATACCGACTATGACTATAATTAAAAGTTACACGTGAATAAAATAAGTATAACTGAACTTACAGAATGCACTGATGAAAACTGGGAATTAAGCGGACATAACTTTAACTCAAGAGATCATAATCACCGGTTATCCGACACTGCAGGGCTTCGCCGACTAAAAACTTAAGGAAACTCTCGACCAAAATCCAGAGAAATCGAGAGAGAAACGTAGGAATGGTGTGGGATTGAACTGAAATTCGACTGTTATTTATAGGGGTATTTCGTCTGCGTGCTGCGCATAGATAAGGTGCACACCGTGTATCTGGTCGGAAGAGGGTGACATGTCACTTTCTGCATGGTGGAACGTGTCACATTCTAGGTGGAGTGACAGTGCGCGCGACACACTTTGTCGTTGCGTGCAAGTGTGCGCAAAGAATTTATGTTCCCTAGAAAGTTATTATCTTCTTCATACGAGCTCTATTTTCGATGGGATTTATATCCACGCGTAGCTATCGATCTACAACTTTCATTTAGACTATGTTGGCTAGTTTTGAATCTATTTTTAAAGCTATATTTTTAACAGGCTTAGACTGTTAAAGTCCGTTAAAAATTCATAACTCTCTTATATGACATCTGTTCTCGGCTATCTTCATATCAACGGATAGATATTGACGAGATCTACAACTCTTATTTAGATTGTTTTTCCTAACAATCGACCGATTCCAATTTATGTTTCTAAGCCGTATACTGTTACGCTGAAATATTAGAAAAATCATAACTTCTTCTCACGAATTCAGATTTAGGCGTTCTTTATATGTACATAATCCTTGTCCATAATCATCCTACATCACAATTTTTCCTGACTATGTAATATCCTTACAATACAAGGTATAACTAGCACTCTTAACTAAATGTCTTTTGACAAACCTTAGTGAAACATCCCAAAAATACTAGCTCGAAAATTTCGTTTTCAAAATCATTTGACAACATAAATATCATTGCCATAATATAAAATCAGAAAACATGTATCTCAAAATCTCATAGAATCGGTCATCATATCACAATATCATATAAAATATCAGAGTAAACTCCCAGGCTAAGAAAACTGTGGTGTGTGCCATGTCATCATCCCGAGCCCTTTCCCTTGCTAGCTGAAGTACCTGAAACCAAAACTGAAACTGTAAGCACGAAGCTTAGTGAGCTCCCCCAAACTACCATATACCATACAAATCATGTATAACAAATAACATAACTCTGGGACTACTCCCAACTGCATCGGGACAAATCCCAGCATCGGCTTACCCGACATCGAACTCCTGTCCGGCATCGGGCTCGCCCCGGTATCCGACCGCATCGGGCATCGGGATCACCCCAACATCGGGCTTGCCCCGGCATCGGGCTTACCCCGTCACATACACAACATAACATATATCATTAACATATAATCTGCATTGGGATTGCCCCGGCATCGGACCGAAGCTCGGAACACATAATCATAACATATAAACTAGCATACATCGGGCTTGCCCCGGAACATATAAATGATGGCATAATAATTAACATACATCGGGCTTGCCCCGACATCGGGTTTACCCCGGAACACATAACACATAACACATAAACATTCATGAATTACAAAGACATTAGGCATACATAACTACTTCTCGGGACCGCCCCGGCATTGGACCGAGGTCCGGAAACACATAAACTGCATCGGGCTAACCCCGACATCGGGCTCACCCCGACATACTCTACAACTTAAACGGGTCGGCATTGTGGCCGTAGACCCGTTACTACTGGAAGGAAACTCACCTCGCGTAACTGGCTGCTGAAACACTAAGTGGAAAATATCTGACTGCTGCTCCGGCGACTCTCCGGCTATAATTTCCACAATGACACTTAGTCAGAAACTGATAACTATCCTTAGGATAAAATGACCATTTTACCCCTGGCTAAAATCCACATCCTGGTCAAAGTCAACTTTCCAGTTGACCAGACTCGCCGAGTTGGCCCGCCAACTCGCCGAGTCCCAATCCTTTCATCTATTCTCAACCCGAATCTACTCGTCGAGTTTAGCAAGAACTCGACGAGTTCTCCTTCAATCATAACATCGGGACAATCTTCATCTAGCTCGCCGAGTTCCTACCGAACTCGTCGAGTTTATCTTCATCAAATAAACGTGTCTAGTCTGTGACTCGCTGTCACAACCAGGAATTCTGATACCTCGTAAAACCCTTAACAAAGATAACATTGTAGCTAAAACTTGAAAACATGTATGGTGCTTATTCAATGACCACAAATTCCATCAAATACTTTATACAAACATTCAAATAGTCAACAAAAGGTTGGAAACCCTAAAAATCCCGGTTTAAGTCTATTTTGGACTAGGATTTTCTTATTGGGCCTAATGGACCAATAAGCTTCCAATTTGACTTTTTGGGCTTAGAACTCTTAAATGGACCCTAATTGGACCCATTTACATGAAACTTAACATTTTGGGCCTCATAAGCCTAGAATGGACTAGTTTATCCTTAATGGGCCTTATTGGGCCAAAACAAATCTAAATAGCCCTAATGGGCCATAAAACTCATACTTGAAGAATATTGGGCCGTGAATTACTCTAAAACGGCCAATGGGCCGAAAACCATCAAATTGGGCCCATAATATGGACTTAAGCACAAAAGGCCCAAATTCTCTTCTCTCTTTTCTAATTCTCGGCCCAAGTGCTAAACAAAAAAAATGAAAAATCAGAGAGATAAGGAGGGTAAGCCACCGCCTTATTACATAATGGGCATCCATGTAATAACTTCCATACTTCCATGCACCATTCTCATGTTTCCATGCATCCATCACATCCTTATCTCTCTCTTCCCTCTTCTTCTCCTTGTTTTCGGCCGAGAACCCATCACACACACCCACACTCTTCCAAATTCTCTCAAACACTCACAAGAACACTCTTACATCTTCTCTCAAATTTTCGAGAATTTGAACATCTTCAAGAAGAGTTTCATCATCAAAAATCATCAATTCTTGGTAAGTCCTACCACACTTAAGTTGTATAACTTCATCTTCATGTTATATCACTCATTAAGTAAGTTTTTGGTGATCATACTCCTAGAAACCTACTAAGTTCGAGATCCATCCAAGAAAGCTTGCTAGGGCCGAAAATAGCATCAAACTCTTTCACTTCTTCTTCAAAACCGAGATCCACAAGAAAAGGTGAGTTCATACCCATCTCTTTTCGGTTTTCACAAGTTTTATGGGGGAGAATACAAGTAAAATGTGTAGATCTATGTGTATGTGTATGTTATGTATGATTTCATGTATGTATGTGTGATTTTATGTGTTTATGTGGTAAATATGTAACAAAAAGGGAAGAAATCTCGAGATCTATGACACAAAAGAAGAAACAAACATGATCTAATATACTTTTATTGAACAAGTCAAGAAAAGTTCCTAGCTTAAGTCATAATAAACAAAATGCAACATAAAACTCATTTTTGGGCTAAATTTGTCAAACAATTAAAAGTTGAGTTGAGAGTTGCCATCCACGGTTTTCTTAAGGACTAAAAGAGTCAAAACAGTAAAACTAAATGTTTTTATGAATATCATACTCTTTAAAGGGCTAGAAATGTAATTTGTAGCTTAATGGGCCAATTTTTGGGTTTTCCGGCCCATTGAGCCCAAAATTTCAAAAAACATAATTTTCAAGGGATTGAAATGATAAACTTCTCAAAACAGAGAGTAAAAAGGGTAAACAAAACCAATTCAGGGGTTAAAATGATTTATTTTCCAAACAAGGATAAAAAATGTAAACTTTTTGGATTTTGGGTCAAAATTGTAAAAGTTGCGAAAAGTTTGGGTTTTAACTGAAAAATTCCTTACTGGAAGGGCTGAAACTGCCAAAGATTAAATTTTGAACTAAAATCATCATTTAAACAAGTCTATGGGTCAAAAATGTCAAGAAAATGGTTTAAGGGCCTAAAATGTTTCTTTTTCAAAATAAGGGACTAAAATTGTTATTTTTATCAAAGAAGGGCTGAAAAGGTCAAACCAACATTTTGAACCAATTATTTTGTTTTTAAGATATTTGAGTCAAAAATACCAAACTACAACTCATGAAAATAGAAAGATGAATATACGTATAATTCCAAATATCGTTATAAACAACCGACCGGCCTCGTGCCGATACGAAGATAACAATCGTTCAATCAAACTTTCCAACAATTATACTATGCCTAAAACAAGTAAATATCCAAATAGTTGGGCTTGAAAGATCCTAATCATGCTTATTGGGCCTTCGTGGCCCATTGACATGACTTTTGGGCCTAACACTAATAATAAATGTTTATTGGGCCTCCGGTGACCCAATTACATGTTTAAGGGACCCTCAATGGCATATATAAGCTATTTGGCCTTGGTGGCCCATTAGTAATGCTAGTAAGGTCCAAATTAAATCAAATATGAAATGGGCCAGTGCGTCCTTCGTATAACCAACAACCTTAAATAACACACGTAATTAGCAGGACGTTGTAATCCTCTTCTCCTCGTTTGTTAGGCTTACCTTCGATTCAAGTAAACAAATACAGGTCGTTAATCAATAGTAATCAATTTCGTTTGGATTAAGTGAGTAATAACGGGCGACACCTCTAAGGGTCGTTCGTAGTCTGTAGTTATAATCAAAGTCTCCTGGAAGGAGAGCGAGAGTTTGTGTATATATCTATACGAGGGTGACTCCCCCACACC
Source organism: Lactuca virosa (assembly GCF_052849685.1). Lineage (NCBI taxonomy): Eukaryota > Viridiplantae > Streptophyta > Magnoliopsida > Asterales > Asteraceae > Lactuca > Lactuca virosa. The sequence goes on from NC_136429.1 coordinate 131,600,250, forward strand.
TCAGTTGTTCGGTACAGTTAGACTCGGCCAGTCTAGAGTGACAAAATCTTAAGATCAATTCTGGCATACATTAGGATGCCAAGACAGACGAACTAGTCATTATTATGCATGGTTATGACTGTTGGGTTATGAGCATTCTAACACTCCTAAGTGTACATGCAACCCTAAATACCTTGGATCTATGTTTTCTCTATTATACATACAATTATGAACATCCAAGGTATTATCCTAATCTAGCATACAAAATAATAAATATAACAAGATAGAATACATACCTCTTTGATGTAGAATGTCTTCTTGAAGCTTGAGTGCCTAGTGCCCCAAGTGTGACACCTCAAATGGTTCACACAACACCAAATACACTTGGAATAACTTGAGAGAAACTTGAACTCTCCTTGAAATCGTCTAGCCCTCACACTCACACATTAGTGCACGATTTCTTGAGCCATGGGATTCTTTTATATGGTGGCTATTAGGGTTACACCATGTAACTCATAACTTTACCCATTCCTTATGCTCCATGGATTTTAACCTCCATGGAGTATCCATGGGTCACCCCATGAACTTAGTCCAACATAAGTAATCTTGGATCACAAGCCCACATATATAAGAATCAATGATTTACACAATCAACCCATATATTTAATTAGTCTCCTTTTGATCACTTAATTAATTCCAAATTAATTCTTGATCAATACTAATTAAATAACCTTATTAATATATTAGAACTTATAATATATTAACCAACCTTAAGTGTTATTTCTCTCATTATAGTCTATCCAAATGCATGATGCCATGCAACCCAAATGGACCATGTCGGGTCGGGTCAAGTCTTACCAATTATAGTTATGGACTTAGACATTAATCCAACAGTCTCCCACTTGGATAAGTCTAAAACTATTATTGCGTATGACTTCAGGAACCGATCAGCAATCGTAGCTCTCAAAAGCTTCTGTCGAACTCTGACCTTGTCGATGAACTCTGACCTTTGTCAATGACTTTTCCATTAGATAAGGGATCATATATTCCTCCATTCTAGATATCATATGGACTGAGACATGGATTATCAATCATTCTCTCTGTCCATTTGTTGTTTCCCGATTTCCGATTCATGATGACTGACTGATTGAACAAATCAAATCAGTCTTGGCTTGGCCAAGCACTCACATGTATCATCTTTAAATCATCGAGGGGCCCACAGATATCGCTTTTATCCCGAAGGTAAAAGGAATGGATAAACTTCGACTCATATGGCTTGTTCTACTACTTGTTGAATCATACACAAAGGCACGTTTTATAACATCGAGTTACCAATGCGTTTTCGTGCAATCAATGTATAACCAACTCATAGTAACAACTCATATCTCTAGGTTTGAAGAATATAAGATATTATCGTCTCATGATCACTCGTGATAAAATCCATGAAGTGATTCAAATGAGCGCGGGTTGAATCCAATACTCAGAACTTATGAGCACTCATGAGTGTTGTAGCACCACTTTGTCCACCAACTTGGACCTCTACAAACCAACCCATGACAGTCTTGATTCATATCTACTTCCAACATATGACCGACTGTGGATGGTTTGAATAACTTAATCATTCAGGAAGAGCGACTTAGTTATTCTGGAAGTCAAAACATGCAAAGTGAAACACAAGAATAAATGAATCAAATATGGTATCAAACCCTATGAATATAAATAAACACTTTTATTTATCACCATACTGATTACTCATTATTCATTGTTTCGGTTTTATCAACTTTATACTTGAATTTAAAACAATAGTTGTCCCATGCTCCAAGCATGTACACTATGTTTTCTAAACACTAGTCATGCCATACACCGAGTATGCATACTATGTTTGTCTATGATCTTTACTTTGTAAAATAGATCAATTGAACATCACTCCAATGATCCTCTTTTCACAGTCCCAAATCCTTACTGCAAATGCAAGAATTCCAAATTCATGCCATTTACTGAAATCTGTTAGATTCTAAACTTATATGCCTTGATCCTCTTAATGATTATGCACAAAGTCAGAAAGACTTGACAACAATCATTACAGAGCATTCCAAAGGAGATCAGCTCCTTGGAAACATCCTTCTTTCATTAAGTTTCCTAATCTTACACAGATTGAATAATTTCTAACTTTGAAACATTTCCATATTCCATTTTGACTATCATTTCTGAACAAGAGTTGCCTCCTTACATATTATGTCAATATGGTCCTTCCAGAATTAACATTATACTTCCAACTGTCCTTGAGCAACCAATCTTTGGTAAACCTTAGATTGTCCTCGACAATTGCTTAATCATTTTAGTCATATCCAATTCTAGACCTTTTCCCTTCATAATGCCCCAGGCATTTGGAAAATTTTAGAAAGGATGAATATAGCACATGTAATCGATCCTATATCCGAAGCATATGGGACACGATTCATGATGTCTCACATAAAGACTAAACCGGTCTTTTGCTATAATATTTCCATTTCAATTTGCCAAGTTCTCAAAATTCAGATTATGAAAAGGGATGCCGTAATCATAATCGAATTTTAGAATGCAAATAATGGACCCATATATAGAATTTCCTTATGTTGAGTCATTCCAATATGAAATTCATATATATATCCTTGATTAAATACGATTAAAATCTCAATCTAAGCTTTTAGAATTGAAATGAAGTATAATTTCCTCTCCCTTAATTATAGCAAAACAACTTTTTCAACCCATGCAACGTCACGAATTGAAACTTTTGTTTTCTATAATTAACATTGCTAACTTGCAACCTTTGTCATAATTATCATGCTCCCACTAACATGATGATTATTAGCATAACACTTATGCTCCCAATAGCTTTGACATGTACTCAGAAATCAGCTGACTTTCTTATCAAAGTTCAGATTTCTGATACTAGATTGTTTTGATAAAACTTTATCAAAATCATACACCTCTCTTAGATAGCTCACATGTGTGTCTAAACAATTTTAGAACTATGAAAAGGGATGCCGTAATCATAGTCTCAATTGTTTAGACCTTTGCCACTTCTCACAAGTCCATGTTAGTGTGCCGGTAAACCACACACGCTCCACTAACGACTTTGAGAATGCAAATATCACAATTGCTATCTAGCTAAAATCTACTTAGTGAAAGTGTTTCCTCACCATCATTTTCATGAATCGGAGATAAACCTTATGACACTTAGATTTAATAGTGTATGTGTTCTTATCCATGTGAATTTGTCAAAACCATAATCACAAGACAAGGTTAGTGACAAATCCAAACTCATATTGATTAAACTTGTGCAATCTTAAATTCTTGCCATTTGGCAGCTCAGGTGCCTGCCATTGCTTCCAAGTAGTTGTGCAACCAATTGAGAACTCTCAGAACTCCTATGCAAAGCCAACTTGAATAGGCACAAAAATTTCAACACGATAGGTTATAAACCTCAAGTCGTGTGCTAGTGAAGGACTTTAGGTTTTATTCTTGATTAAGTCTTGAAACTTTCAAGAGCTTTAAGACTCCCACTGTCCTCTTGACATATAAGACTCCCTTGGTCAAATATTAAAGAGATAGTGCGGATTCTTTATCAAGACTAACACTTTACACAATTGGCCTAAGTTGGTCTCTGTTTTATCCAAAACATCACAACTTACCAATTTCAAATGTACAATAGTAGATAACCTTTTACTCTTACATTTGACTAGTGTTAACAAACCCTCTTTAAGATATGTCACTCAAGTTACAATCTTGGAGTATGACTCTAAGAATTGTTTTGGAACGAAGTATGACTCATCTTTTTGATTTAACCATTTCAACAATTCATGACTCCTCTTCTTAGTCATAAGAATGCACTAAGATGACTTTAGAGGACCAATTGTGGTATGGTATCTTAATCATTAAGATGATCATAAACATGATACTAAAGTACTCTCCCATCTTTTTAGATTTGAGAAACTTTTATCTTTCTGCCATACTTTGATTCTTCTTATTCGTTCTGTCTCACATTGAAACTTCTCCAATGCTACAGACTTATACTTAAACTTATAAGTATAACCATATTTACTGAACTTAAGTAAATCACGACGAATAGTCTTCTTGATCTTTTGTGGTGGACTTGACCAGTGCACAAGAATGTGTACTCGATCCCTTAGTCCTTTCCTTATTCACATAAGGAATTAGTCTTAATTTTCCAAGCTGAAAGTTCTCATTCATCATACTATACAACTTGCATGATTCCAAGTTTCGGTCCAATTGAACCTTGGGTGATGAGAATCTTTCCTTATTTGGTAATATTAGACACTACCACAACCGAAAGAATCAAATCCATTTTTCCAATATTGCTATCAATGGAATCTTATAAGCAACAACTTTTCACAAATGCCATTGTAAGGATACTTAAAATAAATAAAATCAAAACCTTTTTCTTTTATTTTAAAACTTTGCGGAAAAACTTATCCTTACAATCCATATGAAAACCATGTTGTTATCTATTCCTAAGCAATATAAATATCATAACTCTTAAGTAATAGCCCAAAATTCTGATCACCGAACCATGCGATTGAAATCCATCTTCGCGCTCAGAATCAACATGTACTTAATAGAGTTAGACAATGGACTTTACCTGAAGTAGAGCCAAACTTATTGACTTTAACATCCTTAGGTAAATTTGGCAGCTTCGTAACCAATGCCCCTTCCTTTGGCAATAGTTACCTATGGACCCTTGATAATGGGACTATCTCAGACTTCGCCTCTCTCTTTACCATTGGGTCAACCGAGTTGACTATGGCCGATCCCTTTCCATTGGGAAGAGAGAGCTTTACTGGATATCCAATGTCATCATTGTCAATGTCCATAGCGTTTTAGGAAGTTGATCTTAGCAAATAGATAAGATCATTAAGGATCTTGTCTTAGTCTGTTTCATAGGATTCCCAAACGAACTCACTATGTGACTTAGAAAGTAGTTGAGCCACCAACTTTCTCAAGACTTTGACACCCAACTCTCCCGGCTTGTCAATATGTGACTACATCTCCAAGATGTGATCACACCTAGACCTTGCCTTGCCAATAGGGCTTGAGTGACCTTAAACTTTTTAGGAACTTGTGGGTTAGGGAGAATAATTGGAGGAGGTGAAAGAAGTATGATATCCATGGGACATCATCTTCATTTAGGAAAGCTTGTTTCAAGAGATTTGGGAAGATCATAAATGTCTAGACCAGACATCTTTTTGGGAGATATTCAAGATAGTTGATTTAAGTCCTTAATATAACACCCAATATGATATATTAAGGCTAGGACCCAACAAACTATTTTATAACTTGGAAGAGGGATGCCGTAATCCAAGCTATAAAATATTTGAAGGTAGGTGAATGACGATTCACCAATTTCCACCAAGATAAATGAAATGTATTATTAGGTTTTAATTGGTTTTGAAACTCCTAGATTCTTTTGAGATTCATTGAACTTTTCAATGGCATGTTTCAATCTCGAGTGTGCCCTTCAGGTTTTGTGACTGGGATGCCGAGGATCACAAAACAAGGTGTGAAGTAACCATGCAAATATACTTGGTACCCTTAATATTTACCCCTCAATCGATGTGCCGGTTAACCACACACGCTCCAACGATACTATGATAAACATTAAGTTACCCTTTGCCTACCTTGTTAAGTCCAGGTTAGTGTGCCGGTTAACCACACACGCTCCACTAACAGCTTAAACAAAGTGCAAAGTGTAATTTCATGGATTAGCACCTTATTCACATTTTCCTAAGTAACTAAGATTGGGTATTAATAAGAGTTTAATTACTTAGTATTTATCATTAATACTTTTAATGAAAGGAGAATTATAGTCCTTGTCCTACCCGTTCGGCTAACAACCCTCCACCAGTCAAGGAAGCGGTGGGTGAGAGTGGACACCCATTAAACTGCCATTTTATAGGCAGTAACCTTATACCCCCCTTATAGACCGGCTTCGTGAATGAGGCCTACTAACGGTAAGACTGACCTTATACATATATATAAATATTATTAACTTATAATATTATAAAGTATAAGGGTTGAATTTTAACTTTTAAAATTCTAAGGGCTAACTTGGAATTAAAGTATTCATAAGTGAAAACTTTTCAAATTCCAAAACTTGAGGGCAAGTTTTGAAACTATTCAAAACTAATTAATTCCATAACTTATGAGTTTAAAGTAGTTTTAACTAAAAAAAAAAAAAAAAAAAAACTCTTCAAGTTCCATAACTTGAGGACAAGTTATGGAAGACTTTAAACTAATTAATAAAAAAAAATAACTTTTTTTATTGTAACTTATGGAACTAATTAAGGTTACACTTTTTTTTTAATTTAATGAAGAGACTCTTGAACCTCCATAACTTGAGGACAAGTTATGGAGTCATAAAACCATTTAATTAGAACTAGACTCTTCATTTTGTAACCTTTGCCAACTTTTATGAGTTTTATGATTCTTAAATGTGACTTTTCATATAACTTGAGGACAAGTTACAAAAACACACTTTGGAATCAACTCTTAGATTAAAATGGATTGAAAACAACTATTTCACAAAACTTTTCTATTAATCTAAGAACCTCATAAGAACAAGATAATTCAAATCATCAATCTTCAAGAAATTAGCATGAACATACAAACTAATACAAATCTTGAAATTATGACAATTATCTTAGAAATTGGATTAGCATGAACATTACCACATCAAAAACAAGTTTATAAGTCCAAAAACATCTTAGGGTAATGTTCCTAGTCCAATTCCAGCCAAAACAATCGAATATATGCATCCAACTCGATTTTTTCAGCTACTTTTGCAAGTATAACAAGAAAACAAGCCTAGGCTCTGATACCACTGTTGGGTTATGAGCATTCTAACACTCCTAAGTGTACATGCAACCCTAAATACCTTGGATTTATGTTTTCTCTATTATACATACAATTATGAACATCCAAGGTATTATCCTAATCTAGCGTACAAAATAATAAATATAACAAGATAGAATACATACCTCTTTGATGTAGAATGTCTTCATGAAGCTTGAGTGCCTAGTGCCCCAAGTGTGACACCTCAAATGGTTCACACAACACCAAATACACTTGGAATAACTTGAGAGAAACTTGAACACTCCTTGAAATCGTCTAGCCCTCACACTCACACATTAGTGCACGATTTCTTGAGCCATGGGATTCTTTTATATGGTGGCTATTAGGGTTACACCATGTAACTCATAACTTTACCCATTCCTTATGCTCCATGGATTTTAACCTCCATGGAGTATCCATGGGTCACCCCATGAACTTAGTCCAACATAAGGAATCTTGGATCACAAGCCCACATATATAAGAACGAATGATTTACACAATCAACCCATATATTTAATTAGTCTCCTTTTGATCACTTAATTAATTCCAAATTAATTCTTGATCAATACTAATTAAATAACCTTATTAATATATTAGAACTTATAATATATTAACCAACCTTAAGTGTTATTTCTCTCATTATAGTCTATCCAAATGCATGATGCCATGCAACCCAAATGGACCATGCCGGGTCGGGTCAAGTCTTACCAATTATAGTTATGGACTTAGACATTAATCCAACAATAACGACTCACGTAATTAAATAAATCCAATACTACCCGAGTAATCAAGGAAAAGTAATCAAAATCACTCGTGTAGCGGTATAACAATTAGAAAGCAATTATATTTTATGTTATCGGAAAACATCGGGTTTTTTGAGGAAATCAACACCACTCGCTTGTATTTTTTTAATAGCTATAATACAAAACTTCCCATTTATACACGTTTTGAAATCATTCATGCACCAACTTATGGATCTTCACACTTTGGTAAATAATTGTCTTTTCAGAAAATATCGGATTTTCTGGGTTTTAAAAACTACACAAATCATTTTTATCACAACCTTGCTTATGAACTCACCAACATTTCATATGTTGACGTTTTTCAAAATAACTTGTATTCTCAGGTAACATGTAAGTTGAAGGGTAATATCAAGTTTGTTAGGATATTATGTTTTGAAAACTCTCAAACAATTGATGCTATGGATATGTAATATTTAAACAATGTACTGGATGTGAACAATGTAAATCGTTATGTATTAATGCTTGGTGAAGTTTATGTTGTGTTTCATGTATAATCATTGTGATGGTATTCAATTTACGTCACGCGAGCCCTCAGACGTTTCCGCTGCCTGGTTCGGGGGTGTGACACTCGCCGAGTTGTATGAACAACTCGTCGAGTCCGTCTTCATGAGTTAGGAGATGGCCTTGGACTCGCCGAGTACGTTACTGCACTCGCCGAGTCCCATTGTTTCCAGATCCATGGCTATGTCTATTTCGTTGAGTCCCTTCCCTGGACTCATCTAAATCCCTTCTAAACTCAACTGGGTTCCTCCTGAATCATAACATTTTTGGGAACCAACCCATGACTCGCCGAGTCCCAAGAACGACTCGTCGAGTCTATGCATGTCCAAGTCTATAACTCGATCTCTGATGTGCAAAACTCATCCATAAGGTAGATCTAGACTCCTAACATCGGTATGACACGTAAAGTCCTGAATTTTACGCTCATGCATGGGACTTTTATGCTCAAAAGACCAAAAATGGGGTTTATTTCATACATGGGGTTCTCATGGCCATAAAGATGGCACCTTTATGCCATGAGGACCCTCCAAGGTTCCAGATCTGAGGGTAAATCGACTTGGGACGTCCAAGTCTCAAGGATCAAGCTTCTTGGACCCAAAACTCCATAAAAGTGACAATAAAAAGATCTATGAAACTACAAGTCAAGTATGAAGCTTGATTACCAGAAAAGATGTCAAATGGGATGAGGGTTCTGGATCTACTCTTTCTCCCTTGAATCTTCTAGCTTCCACCTCTTCCACTAACTTCAAGATACACCAAATAACTCTCAATATAACCAAGAAAGCTCAAGTTCACTTATGGAGGATTAGGGTTTTGGGATTAATGCTCTGGAGGTGATGGAGGCTGGACAAGAGGCCCATAATGTTGCTTAAATAGGGTGCAAACCCTAAATATTAGGGCTTCCCCAGACCGGCCTACTCGTCGAGTCAAGGCGCGGACTCGCCGAGTAGATCACTTAAAACCCGCGTCCAACTCCTGGCATTTACTCGACGAGTTAGGGCTACTACTCGTCGTGTAGCTCTTTATAAAATGACATTTACTGAATTAAATACGTACCAGGAACGAGGTGTTACAATTCTCCCCCACTTGTCTTAGACTTCGTCCTCGAAGTGTGCTGAATCTGAGAACAACTCCGGATAGTCATACGAGGGAGAGTATTTTTTTTTAGGATGCCAAGATAGACGAACTAGTCATTATTATGCATGGTTATAACGACTCACGTAATTAAATAAATCCAATACTACCCGAGTAATCAAGGAAAAGTAATCAAAATCACTCGTGTAGCGGTATAACAATTAGAAAGCAATTATATTTTATGTTATCGGAAAACATCGGGTTTTTCGAGGAAATCAACACCACTCGCTTGTATTTTTTTTAATAGCTATAATACAAAACTTCCCATTTATACACGTTTTGAAATCATTCATGCACCAACTTATGGATCTTCACACTTTGGTAAACAATTGTCTTTTCAGAAAATATCGGATTTTCTGGATTTTAAAAACTACACAAATCATTTTTATCACAACCCTGCTTATGAACTCACCAACATTTCATATGTTGACGTTTTTCAAAATAACTTGTATTCTCAGGTAACAGGTAAGCTGAAGGGTAATATCAAGTTTGTTAGGATGTTATGTTTTGAAAACTCTCAAACAATTGATGCTATGGATATGTAATATTTAAACAATGTATTGGATGTGAACAATGTAAATCGTTATGTATTAATGCTTGGTGAAGTTTATGTTGTGTTTCATGTATAATCATTGTGATGGTATTCAATTTACGTCACGCGAGCCCTCGGACGTTTCCGCCGTCTGGTTCGGGGGTGTGACAGGTTGGTATCAGAGCTCTGTTTATAGTGAACTGGCATATCTAACCACACATTGATATGCAAATATAAACCAAAGAGGGACTAAAACAACTCTAAACAAAACAAATAAAACACAACGATAAAACATCTTTACTTGTGTGATATAGGAAAAAGAACATAATACCAAATCAAATATGATAATACTGACATCTCGGTTAAGTCGGGACTGTTCCTAGTTGTATTAAGGGGTGAATGTAGCCTGATCAACTACATTTTCTCGGAAGTACAACTATTACATGCCCCGGGAAAACCTCGATGGTCGGTAAAACCTAAAAACATACCCCTTTGTTACCAAGAAAAGAACATCAACTCAATTTACATAATAATTAAAACATCTTAGGAATAATATTAGTACATTTATATACTCACACAGACAGTATGGCCGGCTTCCATCACCCCGGAGATCCGTATTTCCCTAATCAGGGAAATAACGGATGGCTGGAGGAGGAACCTGAAGAAGACCCTAAGGAAGGGTCTGAAGAGGAACCTGAGGCGGAAGTCGAGGGCGGACCTGCCGAGCCAGTGGAGGGCCTGGAAGAAGATGAAGCCGAAGAGGGCTTCGAGGAGGAACCTAGCGATGATGGTGATTCAGACACGGAGTCCGAAGTCATCAACTCCCCTTACCCGACTAGGGTGCCCGCTCACCGGATGGGCCCAACTGGCCCTACACCCCCCTGGGGTATCGATATTTGGAGGTGGAGCAGACAGCAGGGACAACGACCTCCGTTTGGCATGGCACGCGAGTTCTACGACCTGAGGGAGGGAGGACCAGCTGATCGCGCGCTTCCGGTCATGGTGAGATGATTGTGGAACACTGGCGACCTAGCTCAGAGCACCGCCGATCAGATGCACCAGATGCGGACTAGAGTCGAGCGCGCAGAACAGGAGACGCGAGAGGTTATCCGAGAGTTCCACATTAGGCAGGTGAGATGGGAGACTCGCCTCCGAGATGCGGAACGACAGGTGGCTCGCCTTCAGGGAGCGTCCACTTCCTCAGCACCACCCCCTGGCGCATCCCACCATGACTAGGGCTAGTCTTATCTATCTTTAGTATTATGCTTATATGATCTATGCTATGTACCATCGACTCTATGTTTAAGTGATTACACTACTCATAGAGCCGTTACGCTGCCGAACTTGCACCACTTATGTATGCTCCTTCGAGCAAATTTTCATGTATCAAAGTACGGATATTATTAATGGAAGATTTTATGTGCTTTATTGTGATGTTGTGATCTGCTATGTGTTATGTATCCATGATTGTATGCTAATTTGTGAAACCACTTAAGTTCGTGCAATACACCTAGTTTATAGGACCACAATCTCACAAAAATCATAGGCACTCAACATCTTTCCGTTCCATGACAGAAAGATGCCTCAACGACCAACCCGTGGAAACCCTGGACCAACCCCACCCGAAGTCAACTCAGCTGCATTCCAAGCAGTTGTAACTGCTGCGGTTACCGCAGCCATGGCGCAGATCCACCAAGGGAACAATGGTGGAGGCAATGGACAAGGGGCTGGAAGTTCGAACAACGGAACAAATCAAGGTCCTACCAAGACATGCTCTTACAAGGATTTCACCAATGCCAAGCCACGAACCTTTAATGGCACGGGTGGAATGATAACCCTAAAGAGATGGATGGAAAAGGTGGAATCAGTATTTGAGATATGTGAATGCCCCGAGGAGGTGAAAGTGAAGTTTGCCGCATGCACATTTGTTGACCAGGCTCTCACCTGGTGGAATGGGCATGTAGAGGCCATGACTCTCCCCGTAGCCAACGCCATGCCGTGGGCGGAGTTGAAAGAAATGCTGATGGCTGAGTGCTGCCCACGAGGCGAAATTCAGAAAATGGAGCAAGAGTTATGGAATCTTACCGTCCGAAACTCTGACATAGATGCATACATATCAAGGTTTAGCGAACTGTCACTGTTGTGCCCTGGCATGATTACTTCAGAGGGAAAGAAAATCGAATGATTCATCTGGGGATTAACCTCCCCAATTCAAGGAAATATGATAGCTGCAAATCCTGAAACCTTCGACAGTGCCAAGAGGTTGGCCAAGAAACTGTACGACCACAACAACAGGAAGGGCGAGAAGCCAGTGGAAACTGAAGGCAAGAAGGAGAGTGACAACAAGAAGGGAAAGAACAACAAAAGAAAAGGGCGACAAGGCTTAGAGTCGTCAAAGAAGCAACAAACATTGACAGTCAATGCTGCAACCACCCAAGTACCCTCCACACCACATGCTCCAACCTCAGGTAATCCAAGTGCCCCTAGGCAGTATTCCGGGAATCTCCCAAAGTGCAATAAGTGCAGTCTCCATCATAATGGCGAATGCAGGGAGATGCATTGTACCAGTTGCAATCGGAAGGGTCACACGGCAAAATATTGCAGGACCTATCCTCCCCAGAACCAGCAACAAGGAAACAACAACAACAACAACAACAACAACCGCAACAACAACAACAACACCAACAACTGCGGCAATAATGCAGGATCACGCCCCACCTGCTATGGATGTGGAAAGACTAGGCATATCCGTCGAAACTGCCCCAACATCATCAACCCTGGGAATGGAGGAGCAGGAAGAGTGCTGACCATGGGACAGGGAGAAGCGGTTCAGGATCCCGCTGTTGTTACCGGTACGTTTCTCCTAAACCGCACTTATGCATGCATCCTATTTGATACCGGGGCGGAATGAAGTTTTATGAGTAATAAATTCAAACACTTGTTAAAACAACAACCCCAGAAGCTTAATGAAACCTTTACGGTGGAAATGGCTAATGGGAAAACAGAATCCACTGGGGAAATCTACATCGGATGTACCCTGACCTTAAATCATCACGTCTTTCCAATAAACTTAATGCCTGTTTCCATTAGGAGTTTTGATGTGATTATCGGCATGGACTGGTTAAGCCCCCGCCATGCTGAAATTATGTGTCACGAGAAGGCCGTTCGCCTTCACCTCCCAAATCACGAAACCCTAATTATATATGGAGACAAACCCAGCACGAACCTTCGTCTTATCTTGTGCATTAAGGCACAGAAGTATCTACGAAAGAAGGACTTGACATTTCTAGCTCATATAGTGGATAAGTCCAAAGAAGAGATCAATATTCGAAACATCCCTGTGGCTTGTGATTTCCCGGATGTCTTTCCGAAAGATCTTCCGGGGATACCCCCAGAAAGACAAGTCGAGTTCCGAATTAACCTCGTACCAGGAGCTACACCCATCGCCAAATCGCCCTACAGATTGGCTCCTGCGGAAATGCAAGAGTTGTCCAGTCAACTCAACGAACTTTTGGACAAAGGATTCATCCGACCCAGTTTCTCACCATGGGGAGCTTCGGTTCTCTTTGTTAAGAAGAAAGAAGGTACCTTTAGGATGTGTATTGACTACAGGGAACTTAATAAGCTCATTATCAAAAATCGCTATCCACTTCCGAGAATCGACGATCTATTTGACCAACTCCAAGGAGCAAGTTACTTCTCTAAGATAGATATGCGATCCGGATACCATCAACTCAAAGTCCGGGAGGAGGATATCCCCAAAACCGCCTTCCGAACTCGTTATGGACATTATGAATTTGTCGTAATTCCCTTCGGTCTAACGAATGCCCCTGCCGCATTCATGGACCTAATGAATCGAATCTGCCGACCATTCCTCGACAACTTTGTCATCGTTTTCATCGACGATATCCTAATCTATTCTCGAAGTGAAGAGGAACACGGCCGACATCTCCGATAAATCCTAGAAACCCTGCGAACCGAAAAGTTATACGCAAAACTCTCTAAGTGTGAGTTCTGGCTTCGTAGTGTGAACTTTTTGGGTCATGTTGTTAGTCAGGAAGGGATACATGTGGATCCTTCTAAGGTCAAAGCCGTTGAAGGATGGGCGATCCCAACAACACCCACAAAAATTCGCCAATTTTTAGGTCTCGCAGGCTACTACATGCGGTTCATTCAGAACTTCTCCAAAACAGCCAAGCCACTTACCTTGCTTACGCAAAAGGGCGTACCCTTTGAATGGACGGATAAGCAAGAAGCTGCATTCCGAACTCTGAAGCAAGCACTCTGCAGTGCACCGGTACTATCACTACCGGAAGGAACAGAGGACTTTGTAGTTTACTGTGATGCGTTGAATCAAGGTTTAGGCTGTGTACTCATGCAGCGTGGAAAGGTGATAACTTATGCGTCCCTGCAACTAAAGACACATGAGGTGAATTATACCACCCATGATCTTGAATTAGGAGCTGTGGTCTTCGCCCTGAAGATTTGGAGGCACTACCTTTATGGTACCAAGTGCACCATTTTCACCTACCATAAGAGTCTCCAACACATTTTAAATCAAAAGGAGTTAAACATGAGGCAACGAAGATGGGTTGAGCTGCTAAACGATTACGAGTGCGAAATCAAGTACCACCCAGGTAAGGCTAACGTGGTAGCTGATGCCTTGAGTTGAAAGGATTACTCGAATCGTCGTTTGAAGACTCTCTCCATAACCATACAATCCCACCTGGCCTCGCAAATCAGAGCAGTCCAGTTGGATGCCATGAAGGCAGAAAACAAAACAAGCGAAGTGCTACGTGGAATGGAAAAGAATTTCGAAGTGAAGGAGGACGGAGCATATTACTTCATGAACCGCATTTGGGTCCCTAAACATGGGGGATTCAGAGAAGTAGTCATGAATGAAGCCCACAAGACATGATACTCCATCCATCCGGGGTCGGATAAAATGTACTTGGATATCAAGCAGCATTATTGGTGGCCTAACATGAAGGCAGAAATTGCCACTTACGTTAGCAAGTGCCTCACATGTGGTAAAGTAAAGGTGGAATATCAAAAGCCCTCAGGATTACTACAGCAACCAGTAATTCCCGAGTGGAAATGGGAAAGGATTACTATGGACTTTGTGACCAAACTACCCAAGACGACTGATGGTTTGGATACCATATGGGTAATAGTTGATAGGTTGACAAAATCCGCTCATTTCCTGCCAATAAAAGAATCATACAAGATGGAACGTCTGACAAGAATCTATATCAAGGAAATCGTGAGACTCCACGGAGTGCCAATATCTATCATCTCAGATAGAGATAGTAGGTTTACTTCACGCTTTTGGCAATCGCTTCAGAAAGCTATGGGAACACAACTTGACATGAGCACTGCCTACCACCCACAAACGGATGGGCAAAGCGAGCGAACCATTCAAACAAAAGAAGATATGCTTCGCGCATGTGTGATAGACTTTGGAAGGTCGTGGGATACCCACTTGCCTTTGATCGAATTCTCATACAATAACAATTATCACTCAAGCATCAAAGTCGCTCCTTTCGAGGCATTGTACGGGCGTAAATATAGATCACCGTTGTGTTGGGCTGAGGTAGGAGACACTCAGCTAGCAAGAGGACAAACACCAGACAATGCATTAACAGGACCGGAAATCATACGCGAAACGACCAAGAATATAATTCAGATCAGGGCCCGACTGCAATCATCACGAGAGAGACAAAAGAGCTACGCCGATAAGCGGCGAAAGCCCTTGGAATTTAAAGTCGGGGATAGGGTGTTATTAAAGGTCTCTCCCTGGAAAGGGGTGATTCGTTTTGGGAAGAGGGGAAAACTAAACCCTCGATACATTGGACCCTTCGAGATTCTTGCCCGAATAGGTCCAGTGGCTTATAGACTGCAGCTACCCGCTGAGCTCAGCAGTGTACACCCCGTGTTCCATGTTTCCAATTTAAAGAAGTGCTTATCCGACGAAACTCTCGTCATTCCATTAGAAGAAATCGAAATCAACGAGAATCTCCTGTTCATCGAGGAACCAGTCGAAATCATGGACAGGGAAGTGAAACGTACTAAGCAAAGTCGCATTCTGATTGTGAAAGTTCGATGGAACGCGAAACGTGGACAAGAATTCACATGGGAACGCGAAGACCAAATGAAGCAGAAGTACCCTCATCTATTCTCACATTCTCAAATCTAGCTTTAAAAAGAATTTCGGGACGAAATTCCCTCTAACGGGGGGATGATGTCACAACCACGAATTATGATACCTTGTAAAACCCTTAACAAAGATAACATTGTAGCTAAAACTTGAAAACATGTATGGTGCTTATTCAATGACCACAAATTCCATCAAATACTCTATACAAACATTCAAATAGTCAACAAAAGGTTGGAAACCCTAAAAATCCCGGTTTAAGTCTATTTGGACTAGGATTTTCTTATTGGGCCTAATGGACCAATAAGCTTCCAATTTGACTTTTTGGGCTTAGAACTCTTAAATGGACCCTAATTGGACCCATTTACATGAAACTTAACATTTTGGGCCTCATAAGCCTAGAATGGAGTAGTTTATCCTTAATGGGCCTTATTGGGCCAAAACAAATCTAAATAGCCCTAATGGGCCATAAAACTCATACTTGAAGAATATTGGGCCATGAATTACTCTAAAAGGGCCAATGGGCCGAAAACCATCAAATTGGGCCCGTAATATGGACTTAAGCATAAAAGGCCCAAATTCTCTTCTCTCTTCTCTAATTCTCTGCCCAAGTGCTAAAAAAATGAAAAATCAAAGAGATAAGGAGGGTAAGCCACCTCCTTATTACATAATGGGCATCCATATAATAACTTCCATACTTCCATGCACCATTCTCATGTTTCCATGCATCCATCACATCCTTATCTCTCTCTTCCCTCTTATTCTCCTTGTCTTCGGCCGAGAACCCATCACACATACCCACACTCTTCCAAATTCTCTCAAACACTCACAAGAACACTCTTACATCTTCTCTCAAATTTTCGAGAATTTGAACATCTTCAAGAAGAGTTTCATCATCAAAAATCATCAATTCTTGGTAAGTCCTACCACACTTAAGTTGTATAACTTCATCTTCATGATAGATCACTCATTCTAAGTAAGTTTTTGGTGATCATACTCCTAGAAACCTACTAAGTTCGAGATCCATCCAAGAAAGCTTGCTAGGGCCGAAAATAGCATCAAACTCTTTCACTTCTTCTTCAAAACCGAGATCCACAAGAAAAGGTGAGTTCATACCCATCTCTTTTCGGTTTTCACAAGTTTTATGGGGGAGAATACAAGTAAAATGTGTAGATCTATGTATATGTGTATGTTATGTATGATTTCATGTATGTATGTGTGATTTTATGTGTTTATGTGGTAAATATGTAACAAAAAGGGAAGAAATCTCGAGATCTATGACACAAAAGAAGAAACAAACATGATCTAATATACTTTTATTGAACAAGTCAAGAAAAGTTCCTAGCTTAAGTCATAATAAACAAAATGCAACATAAAACTCATTTTTGGGCTAAATTTGTCAAACAATTAAAAGTTGAGTTGAGAGTTGCCATCCACGGTTTTCTTAAGGACTAAAAGAGTCAAAACAGTAAAACTAAATGTTTTTATGAATATCATACTCTTTAAAGGGCTAGAAATGTAATTTGTAGCTTAATGGGCCTATTTTTTGGGTTTTTCGGCCCATTGAGCCCAAAATTGCAAAAAACATAATTTTCAAGGGATTGAAATGATAAACTTCTCAAAACGGAGAGTAAAAAGGGTAAACAAAACCAATTCAGGGGTTAAAATGATTTATTTTCCAAACAAGGATAAAAAATGTAAACTTTTTGGATTTTGGGTCAAAATTGTAAAAGTTGCGAAAAGTTTGGGTTTTAACTGAAAAATTCCTTACTGGAAGGGCTGAAACTGCCAAAGATTAAATTTTGAACTAAGTTCATCATTTAAACAAGTCTATGGGTCAAAAATGTCAAGAAAATGGTTTAAGGGCCTAAAATGTTTCTTTTTCAAAATAAGGGACTAAAATTGTTATTTTTATCAAAGAAGGGCTGAAAAGGTCAAACCAACATTTTGAACCAATTATTTTGTTTTTAAGATATTTGAGTCAAAAATACCAAACTACAACTCATGAAAATAGAAAGATGAATATACGTATAATTCCAAATATCGTTATAAACAACCGACCGGCCTCGTGCCGATACGAAGATAACAATCGTTCAATCAAACTTTCCAACAATTATACTATGCCTAAAACAAGTAAATATCCAAATAGTTGGGCTTGAAAGATCCTAATCATGCTTATTGGGCCTTCGTGGCCCATTGACATGACTTTTGGGCCTAACACTAATAATAAATGTTTATTGGGCCTCCGGTGACCCAATTACATGTTTAAGGGACCCTCAATGGCATATATAAGCTATTTGGCCTTGGTGGCCCATTAGTATTGCTAGTAAGGTCCAAATTAAATCAAATATGAAATGGGCCAGTGCGTCCTTCGTATAACCAACAACCTTAAATAACACACGTAATTAGCAGGACGTTGTAATCCTCTTCTCCTCGTTTGTTAGGCTTACCTTCGATTCAAGTAAACAAATACAGGTCGTTAATCAATAGTAATCAATTTCGTTTGGATTAAGTGAGTAATAACGGGCGACACCTCTAAGGGTCGTTCGTAGTCTGTAGTTATAATCAAAGTCTCCTGAAAGGAAAGCGGGAGTTTGTGTATAGATCTATACGGGGGTGACTCCCCCACACCTCAGTTGTTCGCTACAGTTAGACTCGGCCAGTCTAGGGTGACAAAATCTTAAGATCAATTCCGGCATACATTAGGATGCCAAGACAGACGAACTAGTCATTATTATGCATGGTTATAACGACTCACGTAATTAAATAAATCCAATACTACCCGAGTAATCAAGGAAAAGTAATCAAAATCACTCGTGTAGCGGTATAACAATTAGAAAGCAATTATATTTTATGTTATCGGAAAACATCGGGTTTTTTGAGGAAATCAACACCACTCGCTTGTATTTTTTTAATAGCTATAATACAAAACTTCCCATTTATACACGTTTTGAAATCATTCATGCACCAACTTATGGATCTTCACACTTTGGTAAATAATTGTCTTTTCAGAAAATATCGGATTTTCTGGGTTTTAAAAACTACACAAATCATTTTTATCACAACCTTGCTTATGAACTCACCAACATTTCATATGTTGACGTTTTTCAAAATAACTTGTATTCTCAGGTAACATGTAAGTTGAAGGGTAATATCAAGTTTGTTAGGATATTATGTTTTGAAAACTCTCAAACAATTGATGCTATGGATATGTAATATTTAAACAATGTACTGGATGTGAACAATGTAAATCGTTATGTATTAATGCTTGGTGAAGTTTATGTTGTGTTTCATGTATAATCATTGTGATGGTATTCAATTTACGTCACGCGAGCCCTCGGACGTTTCCGCCGTCTGGTTCGGGGGTGTGACACTCGCCGAGTTGTATGAACAACTCGTCGAGTCCGTCTTCATGAGTTAGGAGATGGCCTTGGACTCGCCGAGTACGTTACTGCACTCGCCGAGTCCCATTGTTTCCAGATCCATGGCTATGTCTATTTCGTTGAGTCCCTTCCCTGGACTCATCTAAATCCCTTCTAAACTCAACTGGGTTCCTCCTGAATCATAACAGTTTTGGGAACCAACCCATGACTCGCCGAGTCCCAAGAACGACTCGTCGAGTCTATGCATGTCCAAGTCTATAACTCGATCTCTGATGTGCAAAACTCATCCATAAGGTAGATCTAGACTCCTAACATCGGTATGACACGTAAAGTCCTGAACTTTACGTTCATGCATGGGACTTTTATGCTCAAAAGACCAAAAATGGGGTTTATTTCATACATGGGGTTCTCATGGCCATAAAGATGGCACCTTTATGCCATGAGGACCCTCCAAGGTTCCAGATCTGAGGGTAAATCGACTTGGGACGTCCAAGTCTCAAGGATCAAGCTTCTTGGACCCAAAACTCCATAAAAGTGACAATAAAAAGATCTATGAAACTACAAGTCAAGTATGAAGCTTAATTACCAGAAAAGATGTCAAATGGGATGAGGGTTCTGGATCTACTCTTTCTCCCTTGAATCTTCTAGCTTCCACCTCTTCCACTAACTTCAAGATACACCAAATAACTCTCAATATAACCAAGAAAGCTCAAGTTCACTTATGGAGGATTAGGGTTTCGGGATTAATGCTCTGGAGGTGATGGAGGCTGGACAAGAGGCCCATAATGTTGCTTAAATAGGGTGCAAACCCTAAATATTAGGGCTTCCCCAGACCGGCCTACTCGTCGAGTCAAGGCGCGGACTCGCCGAGTAGATCACTTAAAACCCGCGTCCAACTCCTGGCATTTACTAAACGAGTTAGGGCTACTACTCGTCGTGTAGCTCTTGATAAAATGACATTTACTGAATTAAATACGTACCAGGAACGAGGTGTTACAATTCTCCCCCACTTGTCTTAGACTTCGTCCTCGAAGTCTGCTGAATCTGAGAACAACTCCGGATAGTGCTCCCTCATCTCCTCCTCGGGCTCCCATGTCCACTCTGAACCTTTCCGGTGCTGCCATTGCACCTTCACTAACTCCACCCTCTTGTTCCTCAGCTCCTTCGTCTTGCGATCTAAAATCTCCATGGGTCTCTCGATGTAGTTCAGGCTATCGTCAACCTCAATGTCCTCCAGGGGTACTACTGCTGAATCATCCACTAAGCACTTCCGCAACTGAGAAACATGGAACGTGATGTGGATCTGGCTGAGCTCTGCTGGAAGATCTAACCGATAGCCAACCCGACCTACCCGGGCCAAAACCCTGAATGGACCAATGAACTTGGGTCCCAGCTTGCCCCGCTTCCGAAACCTGATAACACCATTCCAGGGTGACACTTTTAGGAGGACCATATCGCCCACCTGAAACTCCAAGTCCGAACGCCGCTTGTCGGCGTAACTCTTCTGCCGACTTTGAGCAGTCTGGAGCCTGCTCCGGACTTGCTGAATCCGCTCCATGGTCTTAAGTACTACCTCCGTACTCCCCATGACTCTTTGTCCGACCTTATCCCAACAGATTGGGGTCCTACACTTCCTACCATAGAGCATCTGGAAGGGAGGCCGGTCTATACTGGAGTGATAGCTAATTCCACTAATGGAAGATATGTATCCCAACTGCCACCAAAATCTAACACACATGCCCGAAGCATGTCCTTGAGAGTCTGAATAGTTCTCTCGCTCCGTCCGTCCGTCTGAGGGTGGAAAGCGGTGCTGAAATGGAGACTAGTACCCATCTCGTCATGAAACCGTTTCCAAAATCTGGAAGTAAACCGGACATCTCGGTCTAACACCACTGATACAGGCACTCCATGACGTGCCACTACCTCTCACACATAAATCTCGGCCAACTTCTCGGCCGAGATGCTCTCCTGGATCGGTATAAAATGGTTTCTCTTGGTCAACCGATCCACGATAACCCATATTGAATCCACCCCACGTGCGGTCCTGGGAAGCTTCGTAATGAAGTCCATAGTGATATCCTCCCATTTCCACACAGGAATGTCTAACGGCTGTATCTTGTCATGGGGCCTATGGTGCTCTGCCTTGAACTTCCTGCAGGTCAGGCATCTCTCCACATACCAAGCTATGTCCCGCTTCATACAGGGCCACCAGAAATCGGGTCGAAGATCTCTGTACATCTTCGTCGCCCCAGGGTGGATGGAGAACCGAGACTTATGGGCCTCATCCATCAACACTTGCCGTACCCCGCCCCAGTATGGTACCCAGACCCTCCCATGCAGGGTCAACAGTCCTCGACTATCGTAATCAAACGAAGCTACTCGGCCCACTATCCTCTCGCACTTCTGGCGCTCCTCCTTCAGGCCCTCAACATGCGCCTCCTTAATCTGCTCCAGCAGTGGAGTGATCATTGTCATCCTCAGACAGATATCTCGAATCGGAGCCGCCACCGCCTTGCGGCTCAGGGCGTCGGCCACTACGTTGGCCTTGCCCGGGTGATAAAGGATCTCACAGTCGTAATCCTTTACCACGTCTAACCACCGACGATGCCTCATGTTCAGATTCGGCTGATCCATGAGGTACCTCAAACTCTTATGGTCCGTGTAAATGGTACACCGGACGCCGTAGAGGTAATGCCGCCAAATCTTTAGGGCGAACACCACGACCCCAACTCCAAATCATGCGTCGGATAGTTAGCCTCGTGAGGCTTCAGCTGTCTCGAAGCGTAAGCTATCACATGACCTCGCTGCATCAATACTGCTCCCATACCTATGATCAAAGCGTCATAGTAGACTACGAAGTCATCTACTCCCTCTGGCAGTGTGAGAATCGGCGCCTCGCACAGTCGCTGCCTGAGCGTCTCAAAGGTTGTCTGCTGCTTAGGACCCCAACGAAACACCAGCGACTTCTTGGTCAGTCGGGTCAACGAAATTGCTATCTTGGAGAAATTCTGGATGAATCTCCTATAGTACCCTGCCAAACCCAGGAAGCTCCGAATCTCGGATGGAGACCTCGGGACCTCCCACTGCATCACTGCCTCAATCTTGGCCGAATCTACTAATATACCCTTCTGGTTGACAAGGTGCCCCAAAAACTGCACCTCGAACAACCAGAACTCGCACTTGGAGAACTTTGTGAAAAGTCTCTCCCTCCTCAGGGTCTCAAGCACCTCCCTCAGGTGTTCCTCGTGCTGCTCCTCACTCTTGGAATAAACCAAGATATCATCAATGAATACTATCACGGACCGATCCAGCATCGGTCTGCACACGCGGTTCATGAGATCCATGAACGCGGCTGGAGCATTGGTGAGCCCAAACGACATCACCACAAACTCATAATAACCATAGCAGGTCCTAAAAGCGGTCTTCTGCACATCATCATCTCTGACCCACATCTGGTGATATCCGGACCGTAGATCAATCTTGGAAAACCAAGATGCTCCCTGAAGCTGGTCGAACAAATCATCTATCCTCGGGAGTGGGTAACGGTTCTTCATCGTTACCTTATTCAGCTCCCGATAATCAATGCACATATGTTGCGACCCGTCCTTCTTCTTCACAAACAGGAGCGGGGCTCCCCATGGTGAACTGCTCGGCCTGATAAAACCCTTGTCTAGCATCTCTTGCAGTTGCGTAGACAACTCCTGCATCTCGGGAGGAGCCAACCGATATGGTGCCTTGGCTATCGGAGCCGTACCAGGGACCAGGTCAATCCGGAACTCAACCTGCCTCTCCGGAGGTATCCCAGGCAAATCCTCCTGGAATATGTCCGGATACTCTCGTACCACTGGTACATCATCGACTGTCGTCTTACCCTTATCTCGGGTATCCATAACATACGCGACATATCCTGCACAACCCTGCTGAATGTGACGTCTCGCTCTCGCTGCAGAACAGAAAATTGGTCCGCGTTGTGGCCCTTCGCCCTGAATCACTAACTCTCCCCCACTGGGAGTGCAAACTCTAACCAACTGTCGCTCACAATCTATCACTGCCCCATTGGGGCTCAACCAATCCATACCTACTATAACCTTATTCCCTCGCAGGAGAATAGGAACCAAATCCACTGAGAACTGCTCCTCAAATAACCGTAATGTACATCCTCTATGAACTCTCGTGACCCTGACGGTCCTGTCATGAGCTATCTCGACGTTGAGTGGATAATCCAGCTCCCCTGGAACCCTGCTAAATCGCTTGCTAAGCGCGAGCGACACAAATGATCGGGTAGCCCCCGAATCAAACAATACCATAGCTGAAATGTCGTTCACTAAGAGCAACCCTATACGTAAACACATAAATATGAGAAACAAACAATATCAAAAACAGAGATAAGAGCAAAATACATACCCTTCACCACGTCAGGAGTTGTTCGTGCCTCCTCTGCAGTAAGCTGAAAAGCCATGCTCCGCGCTGTAGATGCCTCAGCCCGGCCCTGACGGCCATCTGTAATCCTCAAGGTGGCAGGAGAAGGTGCTGCCACCTTCCCTGCTGCTGCTAAGCTCGGGCACTGGGACCGCTTGTGTCCCCTATGATTGCACTGGAAGCAAATCAGGCCTGATACTGGTGTGGTGGTGGTAGCAGCTGCACAATCTCGGCTCATGTGACCCGTTCGGCCGCACTTATAGTAGCCTGAACTCCCTGCCTTGCACGCCCCCTCGTGCATCCTGCCGCATTTGACACAATGACCGTGGCTTTGCTGGCTCCGAGATCTGTGCTCTGATACCTTGGGCTTCTTGCCCGAACCTCCTGACTGAACCCCCTTTGGCTTCCTTTTCCTCTCCATCTCTAAATCCAACTCTCTCTCGAGCCCTTGCTATCATATCCTCTAGCGTCTTACAGCTGGATCGGCTCACAAACTGGCGAATATCACTCCGATGAACGTACAGAAAACCTTCTTTGGATTTGCCCAAGATATTTGGAATATATTTATTTCTTGCAGGTGTGGCTTGCTTTGGTTTTGGTGCATGTCACGTAGCAGGTTTGTATGGTCCTGGCATATGGGTGTCCGATCCTTATGGACTAACAGGAAAAGTACAAGCTGTAAATCCATTGTGGGGTGTGGAGGGTTTTTATCCTTTTGTTCCGAGAGGAATATCCTCTCATCATATTGCGGCAGGGACTTTGGGCATATTAGCATTTCATCTCCTCGTCCGCCACATACTGCGGAACAAGAAGGGCCCTCTCCCTAAACTTGGTGGTAATCTCCGCCATAGTCTCCGTAGTCTGCTGGAGGTCCTGAAACTCGCTAGCAAGCTGCTGCACCTCAATAACAGGTGCGAACTCGGCTCTAAACCTGGTTTTGAAATCACTCCAGATCATAGCATCCAACACAGTGTCATCTCCAATGGCTCTCCCGACCTCCTCCCACCAATCTCGTGCCATGTCCTTTAGAAGACAGGATGCTAATCTGACCTTGTCCCCCTCGGGACATTTGCTGGTACGGAACGCGTTGGCGACATCATCCAACCATCTGGTGCTCGCAATGGGGTCCCGAGCCCCATGGTATTCGGGAGCTCCACAAGCTCTGAACTCCCTGAAAGTCAAGGTGCACGATCCCATCATGGCTGCTATCTCAGTACGGAACGTGCTTAGCTTCTCATCCAGAAGCTCTAAGATACCCTCCTTGACCAATCCAAAAATCACAGGAGTCTGGTCTAGTATGCTGCGTGTGACCTCCGAGGAGATGAACTCCCTGGTCTGCTCATCTAACTGCCCGGCTTCAGAGCCTGAACCCGATCCCTCTCCTGCACCTGAGCTACCCACTGCTGGTCTAGAGCACAAAACCACCATTCTGAAACACATCATAACAGCCATCAGAATACTAATATAACTGGAGGGATCACATACACTACAAGTTCCATGGTCTTATCTCAGCCTTCCTTAATTCGAGTACGGATCCTATGCTTTCAGTAGTACGGGCCCATACTACCTTCCACATCTATCCGTACTTTCCTCAAGAACTGCCTCGACTCTACCAAGTCCCTTCTATTACTACTACTGTTGATCTTATACTAAACTCTTCCTAGGCTTGCCCTAGGGTAACCACCAACCCACTCTCCGCCATCAGCTGCATAAGAAGTCCCTGCTTTGTTTCCCTAACTAGCTCACGAATACTATTGCATATTACTCACACTAGATAATTCTTCTAATGAGAGATCCTACTCTACAATGGTTGGACTCAGACAAGAGCTGGGAAATAGAGCTAGACTTAACCTTCTGAAATTATTTAGTCCTTGCAATATGCAACGCAACATATTCGTTTACTACTTAGTAAAAGATAACTAAGACTCCTAAAAGCACAAAGCAAGCAACATTCGAGCATTGAGTACACATAATCAAGCTTCTACTACTCTGGCTATCATATTGACTAATCTGTACTAGCATGCAGTTCTCATAAGGCTGAACACATATAACAGGCACATAAGGCATCCTTCCTAGATCCTTAGTCCTAATCTAGCATGCTGTTCTAATCAAGCTGATAATCATAACATAGCATAAACTTGTATGGGTAAGTTGATTGCATGCACCACACCCTTTTCTCTTTTCAAAGTTCTTTTCTATTTTCAAAATCCTTTTGTAAAAAAAATGATTTTCTTTTGAAAATTTCATACCACTTCCTTAGTTTGAGTTCAGACACACCCGAAAGTGTGCCCGAATCCCTCAAACCAAGGCTCTGATACCAACTTGAAACATCCCAAAAATACTAGCTCGGAAATTTCGTTTTCAAAATCATTTAACAACATAAATATCATCTCCATAGTATAAAATCATAAAACATGTATCTCAAAATCTCATAGAATCTGTCATCATATCACAATCTCATATAAAATATCAGAGTAAACTCCCAGGCTAAGAAAACTGTGGTGTGTGCCATGCCATCATCCCGAGCCCTTTCCCTTGCTAGATGAAGTACCTCAAACCAAAACTGAAACTGTAAGCACGAAGCTTAGTGAGCTCCCCCAAACTACCACATACCATACAAATCATGTATAACAAATAACATAACTCTGGGACTACTCCCAACTGCATCGGGACAAATCCCGACATCGGCTTACCCGACATCGAACTCCTTTCCGGCATCGGGCTCACCTCGGCATCCGACCGCATCGGGCATCGGGCTCACCCCGGCATCGAGCTTGCCTCGGCATCGGCTTTACCCCGGCACATACACAACATAACATATATCATAAACATATAATCTGCATCAGGATTGCCCCGACATCGGACCGAAGCCCGGAACACATAACATGTAAACTAGCATACATCGGGCTTGCCCCGGAACATATAAATGATGGCATAATAATTAACATACATCCGGCTTGCCCCGACATCGGGTTTACCCCGGAACACATAACAAATAACACATAAACATGCATGAATTACAAAGACATTAGGCATACATAACTACTTCTCGGGACCGCCCCGGCATCGGACCGAGGTCCGGAAACACATAAGCTGCATCGGGCTAACCCCGACATCGGGCTCACCCCGACATACTCTACAACTTAAACGGGTCGGAATTGTGGCCGTAGACCCGTTACTACTGGAAGGAAACTCACCTCGCGTAACTGGCTGCTGAAACACTGAGCGGAAAATATCTGACTGCTGCTCCGGCGACTCTCCGGCTATAATTTCCACAATGACACTTAGTCAGAAACTGATAACTATCCTTAGGATAAAATGACCATTTTACCCCTGGCTAAAATCCACATCCTGGTCAAAGTCACCTTTCCAGTTCACCGGACTCGCCGAGTTGGCCCGCCAACTCGCCGAGTCTCAATCCTTTCATCTATTCTCAACCCGACTCTACTCGTCGAGTTTAGCAAGAACTCGACGAGTTCTCCTTCAATCATAACATCGGGACAATCTTCATCTGGCTCGCCGAGTTGCTCCCGAACTCGTCGAGTTTATCTTCATCAAATGAACGTGTCTAGTCTGTGACTCGCCGAGTTGTATGAACAATTGTCGAGTCCGTCTTCATGAGTTAGGAGATGGCCTTGGACTCGCCGAGTACGTTACTGCACTCGTCGAGTCCCATTGTTTCCAGATCCATGGCTATGTCTATTTCGTTGAGTCCCTTCCCTGGACTCATCTAAATCCCTTCTAAACTCAACTGGGTTCCTCCTGAATCATAACAGTTTTGGGAACCAACCCACGACTCGCCGAGTCCCAAGAACGACTCGTCGAGTCTATGCATGTCCAAGTCTATAACTCGATCTCTGATGTGCAAAACTCATCCATAAGGTAGATCTAGACTCCTAAGATCGGTATGACACGTAAAGTCCTGAACTTTATGTTCATGCATGGGAATTTTATGCTCAAAAGACCAAAAATGGGGTTTATTTCATACATGGGGTTCTCATGGCCATAAAGATGGCACCTTTATGCCATGAGGACCCTCCAAGGTTCCAGATCTGAGGGTAAATCGACTTGGGACGTCCAAGTCTCAAGGATCAAGCTTCTTGGACCCAAAACTCCAAAAAAGTGACAATAAAAAGATCTATGAAACTACAAGTCAAGTATGAAGCTTGATTACCAGAAAAGATGTCAAATGGAATGAGGTTTCTGGATCTACTCTTTTGTCATTTGAATCTTCTAGCTTCCACCTCTTCCACTAACTTCAAGATACACCAAATAACTCTCAATATAACCAAGAAAGCTCAAGTTTACTTATGGAGGATTAGGGTTTCGGGATTAATGCTCTGGAGGTGATGGAGGCTGGACAAGAGGCCCATAATGTTGCTTAAATAGGGTGCAAACCCTAAATATTAGGGCTTCCCCAGACCGGCCTACTCGTCGAGTCAAGGCACGGACTCGCCGAGTAGATCACTTAAAACTCGCGTCCAACTCCTGGCATTTACTCGACGCGTTAGGGCTACTACTCGTCAAGTAGCTCTTTATAAAATGACATTTACTGAATTAAATACATACCAGGAATGGGGTGTTACACTTAGTTTGCAACTAGACTAGTTCACTATTCACCGTCCACACAGTCTTCACGATATCATTCCAATATAGAGTATGACTACATTACTATCCAACTTAATTGGATATAAACATCCTTTGTACGTCTTAATTTAGAAACTAGACTAGACTAAAATCCATGTCATCAACTTCCAATACCAACTTTGTTTAGGCAACATTATCATAATTTACTGTATTCATTTAATGCAGAGTATTAGGTATTAATATACATTTATCTCCGCACTAATAATGCTTCTATTATTATTATTATCAGGTGGTACTATCATATATACATCTTTACACATATAGAACCATATATGGTTCGCACAACGTATGTCATCAAATATACATATAACACATATTTCAGTCAGTAAGCATATAATTCACATATAAACTTTCAACATATATTTAATACTTTTAATAAATACTTGTATTAAAATCATGTTAATGAAAGTAACTATACACTCACTTGATTGAGGCGGAATATCCTCGGGAAAGCTAGCTCCTCAGCTAATACTTCAATTTATCCCTTTAAACATCAGAGTTTCTAGCAAAAGTCCAGGAAGTTTACAGGCAGAACTTCGAATCTGAATACTTCTTTTCATTGGGTCTTCTGATGTTCCAGTGCCTCGCCATTAGAACTTAAAAACCCGTAAGGTTGGACCTCGGGTTGCGGGAATAATTTGAGATAGTTTAGAGAGGAAATTGTGTGAAAAATGAGAGATTTGTAAGATCTATTTATAGGCATGAAGCGCGTCGCGTCCAGGTGACGTCTCCGCCCTTTTGAGGTACCACGTGTCACGATATTTTTGGTCCACATCGACGATACATCATCATATCGGTGGAAGATCCGTCCTTCTCTTCGCCACATGGCGCACTCTCGGGCCGCCACGTCATCAATCACAGGTATTTTCTCAGATTTTTGAAAAATCGTGTGTGTGTGTGTGTGTATATATATATATATATATATATATATATATATATATATATATATATATACATACAAGCTCAGTTTTCAATCTCAACAACTAATTATCACTCTAGTAAATTCATATTTTATAGAGATTACACTATTACAATCCGTGCAAAAATCATAACTCCTTCATACGAGCTCCGTTCTCGACTGTATTTATATTGATGGATTAGTATTTATGAGATCTTCAATTCTCATTTACATTGTTTTGGCTAACAATCAACCGATTTTAATTTCGATTTTGTGTCGCACACTGTTGTATTATGTCGCATCGAAACTTTGAAAAATCATAACTTCCTCATATGAAGTCATATTTAAGCGTTCTTTGTATGCACACTTTCAGAATTACGATTATTACGATTTTCATTTTGATTACTTAGGCTAATAATCAATCTATCTCCGATTCATATTTTATGACACACTTTTCCGTTTAGGGCTGAACGCGAAACTTCGAGCAATCATAATTTTTTCATACGAAGTCAGATTTGAGCGCTCCTCATACCTACAAAATTGTCATCGCGACTATTACAACTTTCATCAAGACTTTTTATCTAATTAGTCTTTTATTTTTAAACGTTTATTTAACGTATTTCGTTAGATTCGTAATAATGTTTTATACAAATATTATAAGCCCATAATATTTGTCCATAAAACATGTACGCACTATATAAATCATTTATATATCCTATTCAAGGATTTAATTATTCGATAAAATGAATAATTATAATGGATTTCTCTTAATACTTCTAGCCCTTACTTACTGGGGTTACAGTATGTAAATTGTTGTTGTATTAAAAAGTTTTTGCACATTTTAATACTTTTTATTTGATTTAAGATATTCATATAGATTTATTTTCCTGGTTTCCACGTGAACTATTTTGAAGTAAGTTTGAATGTATGATTAGGCAAGCACATTGATTTTGATTATGATTAATTGATGTTTGATTATGTATTATTCCCTCACTAGTAGAGAGAATTAAGAAGGATGCTCCATGACAGTTATTAAATGAAACCGAATCAAGGGAGATGTAACACTCGTGCTATCTGTCAAGCACTTTGAGGTAACATATTCCCAAATTAAAGCATTTTAAAATATATATTATTCTTTGTTTATAGAAGAAACTAAATATTTTGATCAATTTATATTGTTTAAGAGTTTCATATCATTAAGACATCTTGGAAAAACTTATTATAAAAGGTTGGTATTTAGATGATATTAAGTCTAACCATCTTTGAATTTTGGTATCTACAACAAGAGTATTTTTATCACAAAGGGTCTAACTGTCATTTTGAGATTTGAATATATAAATTGTTTTTAAGTTAACTTTGATATCTGACTCTATTGTTGATTGGACTATCAAGTCTGCTTCATATTGTAACATCCGTTAAATTCACGAAAAATTTAAACTTTTAAAACAACCCAAAAATCATCATTGTTTACAAATAGTTTTCCAAAACAGGTTCAATATCAGAGTAATCCCAAAATCATGAAACAAAACATGAGGAGGTGCACGATCACGCCTTCACCTTCCCGCGATCCTCTGAGGTACCTGAAACATAATCCAAAATTGTAAGCCCAAAGTTTAGTGAGTTCCCCCCAAAATACCAATACACAAACAAATAGCATAAATATAATAACATCATGCAATGGGTCCACAACTAACAAACTGGATTACCCCTGAGCCGACAACATAAGTCTGGCTTGCCCCCTGGGCCCACAACTTATGTTTGGCTTGCTCCCGGCCTGATCAGTCCTCAGACTGAATACCACTAAGCCCTCAGTACGAGTTTGGCATGCCCTTCCTAGTCCTCAGCTTGTATCTGGAATGCTCATGAGCCCTCAGTATGAGTCTGGCATGCCCTCCCTGTCCCTCAGCTCATATTTGGTATGCTCCAGGGTTTGTTGGCTACAGCACGGAGCAGTACAACCTCAACCCAACCCGCACAATATGTTGACATATGACAGATAATATCATATACAGATAAATAGACAGTATCACAAGTAGTCCTACAGATCTACCAGACTAGCATATTAAAACTAGCATGAATCTCTATTCCATACTCGGTATATCAACAATATAAGGTTATCAAACCAATAGTGCGACCTTGGTGCCTTCGACCCAAAAGTATAGTGAGGAATACCCACCTCACAAGTTGCACAAAACTGATTAGGAATGGCAATGGGGCGGGTTCGGAGTATCCCATCCCCGAACCCGATAAGTAAATTTGTTCCCATCCCCGCCCCGATACCTGACGTGTTCTTATTAGGTTCCCTGAACCCGCCCCTAAACCCAAAACCCGACATAGCCCCGAAAACCCGACCCAAAACCCGAAATCTTTACAAACCACAAAATTACTTAGAAAAAAATACAATGGAATACTGACAAATTTAAACCTTACAACACCAAATAACTTCATAACATCATTTAAGCAAAAGCAACCAACCAAGAGAACTAGTACAAAGATAAGATAAAATACATTACACTTAACCATTAAAACAAGCTCAAAATCAAACCAAATCATCCAAACTTGTTGTCCCGCTTTGTGTAAATGATGAAGCTCCTACACCTTGACTACTTACAGTTGGAGCAGGATTTGGACTGTTTGTACTCATTTCCCCTGAAAATAAACAAATCATACTTCCACAATCAGATACACAGTAAGTCTTCAACACAATAGATCATACACATGGTTTTAAATCAGAAACATATAACAAAATAATCAACAACTTAACAGTTATATGGACTGTTATCTTGTGTTGAGGTAGATGAAGAAGAAGGTTCAGTTGTTATATCAATCACATGCCCATTGTCCTCACGGGTTTCTGCTCGCTCCATCACTTCTTGTTCCTTCTTTGTTTCAACTTTACAATGTAGTCCCAACACACAAACGCCCATCTACCAACTACAACTTAGCAGAGAAAATTTCAGATAAACGTTCTCCTAATGTAAACCCTAATTCATCGACAAACAAATGATATTTCCATCATCAAATTAATCAATAATCAAGACCTAGCTTCGGAATTCTGATCTTTCTAATACGTATTTAGAGAAAACGACCAAGTAAGTAAACAATGGATCAATGAAACAACTAGTGTCATCAGAACTCAGAATTGAAAAACCCTAGTTGTGCAAAACATCAATTTCTTGCGTATTTGAGCTGATTTTGTAGGAAGAATCATACGCGAACAAAGAGGAAGGACTAACCAGTGAGCATGCGCTTAAACTAGCAAAGAATCAGAGGGATTTGCGGCGAAGAATGTTTGATTTTGGGGTTGTGATCGTTTGAAGCAAGAGCAAGAAGAAGGTATGCAAGGAGAGTTGTGGTTGCTGTGATTCTCATCGATTTTGGGGCTGTGATTCTCGTCGATTCTGACATGCACCTCCGAATATGCGATGGGCCAAAGTGCCAAACGGTGGTTGCTGCCTTGCTGGTCGCTGCTTGCTATTGATGGTGCCTACCTGCCACGGAGGAAAACGAACGAGGACTCGACTTCGATGAAAACTAACAAGATCACTATAGACGGAATGAGTCAATGACGGCTGGAAGAGACTCTCGTGATTTTAAGGTTTCTCTTCCAGGGTCTGAAATGCAATATTATATATATATATATATATATATATATATATATATATATATATATATATATATAATTTCGGGGTGGGGCAGACACATCCCACTCCTTGCCCCGAACCCGAACAAAAAAACCGATAAGGACCCCATACCCGATAAGAGCGACCCGACCCGACCTGAAATCTTCGGGGATCGGGTTTTCCCGTCGGGTTCGGGATTTTTTCCCATCCATAGAACTGATAAGGCCCAACTCTGAATCTCAGCTCTCAACTCAAATGCCTACAACCACCAAGTGACAAATTCAATCAAAATACCAACAATACCCAAAATACCCTCAAAAGTCAAACATGGTCAAACTTCATCAAACTTGGTCAAACTCCAAGTCAACTGGTCAAAGTCCATAAACCCACTGAGTCAACCCAGTCAGGTCAACCCAACCGAGTTAACTTGAAAATGGCTGATCTATGCGAGTACGCGGGGCATACTCCAGAGGTACGCGCATCGTACATGAGGCTTCGCAGAAACAACCATCGAGGTGGATGACCGGGTATGCTTAATGGCTTTAGCACTTGAGCTCATACTTCAAATCCAAAGTCCAGAGGCATACTAGGGTCATAAAGTTCCCAAATTTATGACTTTCCACGTCCAAAAAGTCCTTAATGCAAGGTCTAAATCCATTAAGACCTTCTACAAGGAGCATGGAGCCAAACTAGCTAAAAGGACCTCATTTTTATGGCTTAGAACCCCATCTAGGTCTGAAAGGACATCCCTTAACGTCCAAAACCAAACATGCATAAAAATAGGAATTTTGGGACAAAAAGAACATCATAAAGCTACCAAAATGAGATCCAAGAAAACAAAGCATAAAGGTAGCAACTTTTTACCTTCTGGAGCTTCCCAAGAAGGTGATGATCCAAGATCCACAAGCTTGCTTCAACTTCTAATCTTCTTGATGCAACTATTTCTTCCTTAAGCACACAAATAACACACTTTTAGCTCAAAACACTCTCTTATGGGGTTAGGGTTTGCCAAAAACGACTCAGAGGCTTGGAGGCTGAAAAGATGAGGCTAAATGATCCATAAAGGTGCTTAAATACCCCACAAACCCTAAAAATCAGGGT
The DNA here is from genome assembly GCF_052849685.1 of Lactuca virosa. Taxonomy (NCBI): domain Eukaryota; kingdom Viridiplantae; phylum Streptophyta; class Magnoliopsida; order Asterales; family Asteraceae; genus Lactuca; species Lactuca virosa. Next base: position 131,634,315 of record NC_136429.1, read on the forward strand.
TTCACTCGGACATAAGTACCCCCAACGTAGATATGTGTACGCCCAGCGTATTAGGGCGCGCCCTAGTACGCTTAGCGTACTCACATGTACGCTTAGCGTACACCTCCTGCCCTAAAATTACCATTTTGTCACTAGGGCTTCCTAGGGCTACATCCTTACAATCCATAGACCAAAATGACATAACTTAAAACCAAAGGAAGGATTTGAAAATACTTGAAACCCGGGATGTTACACATATTATTCAAGTGTTGGTGTTTATTTCAAATTTAATTTGATCGGTATTTAGCTTTTTTCATTATGTGATAAAAAATGAGTTATGATAAATGTATCATCTGCTTTAAACTACTATGCTTTAGTATAGATCTTTTAGCATATTCCCTGTTTCTATGTTTTGTTTGTGAAATTAATTAATGATGGCATATGTAAAAGCTTTTTATGATATTGATAGAGCAATTACACCAAATAAATTGACGATTAAAGCATACCTTATGCTTTAGAAAGTAAGTACAATTATAGCTAACAAATTTGAAAAAAGTAGAGTTGGAAAATACCCGTATTGTTCATCATATTTGCTAAAAGGTATTCTTTTTAATGGGTTATGAGCACTCTTATGAATGACTATGTTTTGTTAAACATAACTACAAGGAAGAAAAATGGTGGATGCTCTGGAGTTGAATGACATTTGGACAAAAGCAAGTGGAAGTAAATTGAAAGTTGGCTAAAATATTTATTTTAAATAAGTTGCCAAGACATTGCCATGTAATCAAATGAAAGCAACAGACATTTGAAGATTTTATATGATTTCTCTCTTTGATCTTATGGCCACGGACCCACGATGGTGTCAAAATAGAAAACATCAACGTTGATCAAGTATGGTGCTATGTTTAAATGAATGGTTGGATTGTACTGGAAATGGTATTGAGAATGAAAATGTTGAGTAGGTTGTTATTCTACAAAGTTTGTTGCTATTACAGACTAACTTTATAAATTTAGTTGCCATTTGTCGTAAAATTTCATTTAAAAAAGGGAACAAGTTCTTATCGCAACCTATTTCTACAAAGTTGGTTGCTATTTATTGTAAAACTTCATGTCAAAAAGGACCAAATCTGGAAGAAATGACAAAATTTGAAGGTTTTATTTAATTTCTCTCTTTGATCTTATGGCCACGAACCACAGTGGTGTCAAATAGAAAACATCAAAGTTTATTAAGTATGGTGCTATGTTTAAATAGTTGGATTGTACTGGAAATGGTATTGAGAATGAAAATGTTGAGTAGGTTGTTATTCTACAAAGTTTGTTGCTATTATAGACTAACTTTATAAAATTAGTTGCCATTTGTCGTAAAATTTCATTTAAAAAAGGACAAAAAATGGAACAAGTTCTTATCACAACCTATTTCTACAAAGTTAGTTGCTATTTATTGTAAAATTTCATGTAAAAATGGACCAGATCTGGAAAAAAACAACCAACAATGGAACAAGTTCTTATCATAACCAATTTCTACAACATTGTCTGCTATTTATCATAAAATTTAATATATATATATATATATATATATATATATATATATATATATATATATATATATATATAAAAGAAGTACAAAATTTACAAAAACCACCAAACATGGAACAAGTTATATCACAACCTATTTCTCCAAAGTCGGTTGCTATTATAGATTAACTTTAGAAAGTAGGTTCCTATTTATCGTAACATTTATAAATCGAGATCCCATAGGGTTTTGAAAAAACTCAAAAATCGAGTTCATACATGATGATCCACGATAAATCTAAAAACCCTAAAAAACGTTAGAAATCAAAATCGAAATCTATAAAACATGATGATCAAAGTCATATCTAAAAACCCAAAACATGAATAAACATGCTCTTGGTGTTCTTAAGCAAATATGGAATGATTTCTTGAGCAAACCTTTGGTTTTTTGAAGAATAAAACCCTATAAATGATTTCATGTTCTTATTTTAAAGAGCAAATTAATTTACAGAAACGAAATCAAAGGTTTTACTATGTGCTTGTTTTGAAGATTCATATTCAGATTTCACACACGTATATGAGTCCTTGAATGTTTAAAATATTTAAAAAGTTAGATGAACAAGGTTTATTGGTAAACCACGTTTAACGGAGAAGATGACTGTAGTCTCGTTGGAACTGCAAAGAATGCCAAAAACTGACTAGACCCACACCAATAAGTTTAATGACAAAATATGGAGAAAAAAAATGAAATTTCAATAATTAAATGTATACAAAAAAAATATTTTACCTTTTAAGTCATTTTCCCATTGGAAAACTTAAACATTTAATAATATTCAATAATATATATATATATATATATATATATATATATATATATATATATATATATATATATATATATATATATATATATATATATATATATATGGGTGAGATCCGTTGAAAACTCATAGTTTTCTGAGACCCTGAGAACTAAAGGTGGAGCGTTAGATCAAAATTAACTCATTAAGGGCATGATCGTCATCTTATCAATCTCGTTTATTATTTAATTTTTTGTGTTATAGGAAATACTAATAAAAGATTTAAAAATTAACATAATAAATCAAAATTTTGGATTTTTTTATAAAAATAATAACTTTTTATTTTTTTTAAAAATGCAGATTTTTTGATTTTTTTTATAAAACATGATTTTTTTTTAAAAAAATATATTTTAAAAAAACTGCATTTTTTATAAATAGTAAACTTTTAAAAATCAGTAAATAAAAAAAAATTGGAATATTTATAAAAAAAAGGTTTAAGGAACATGTGTGCATATAGACCAAATTCATATGTGATTCACTTGTGATTTACATATAAATCACATGTAATTTATAAGTGATTCGCTATTGATTTATATGTGAATTACAAGTGATTCATATGTGAATTACATGTAATTTATACGATTCTCTTGTGATTTACATGCGAATCATATATGAATTACATATTAATCACATGTAATTACAAATTAAGTTTTTATCTTCTTTCAGAATTCAGATTCATATACGATTGTAACATCCCGATGATAAGGTACTTCTAATTTTGACCCTATAATTGAATTATATTGCATTTTGGTCCCTAAGTATAAGAATGAGTGCAATGAATGCCCTAGTTGTATTTTCGTAATTTGGGAGATTGAGGAGTACGCCATGCGTATGTGTGTACGCTGAGCGTACTAGGGCGCGCTCTAGTACGCAGGGCGTACGTTCCAGGCATGCAAACCCTAATTTTTAGGGTTTGGCTCATATTTAAACCCCATTATAGCCTCATTTCCCCTCATTTCATTAGCCTCCATCCCCTTGATACATTTTTACAACCCTACTCCCTCTTGTGAAGCATTTCTAAGCTTGTGTGTGTATGTGTGTGTGTGTGTGTGTTTTGTGCTTTTAATGAAGAAGGAAGGAAGGAGAGACCACCTTGGAGGAGTAAGGCTCTTTATATCCAGGATCACACCACCTTTTTTGGCCCAATTTTGAGGTATAAAGTTCTTAAATTGGTGAAGTTTCATTTAGATCTTGGGTTGGAATGATTTTTGGTCCTTTTGTCCCAAATGTGGAGATTCATTAACATAGCATGTTCTTGACCCATTAAATGTTAGGGTGCAAAGTCACGCGTGGATGTGGATTACCCTTATTGATGTGTAAATGAGTTGTCTTTCCTATAAATAGGAAGTGAGTGACACTCATATTTAGGATGATCATTTTTGGAGTGTTAGACTAGAGAGAGAAATTTGTACAAACCCATTTGTATATCCTTTCTAGATCTAATATGATCTTAAACAGATTTATTTACTCCTTGTGTGTTTACATGATGATTCACTAGATCTTTTCTAATTCCGCACATGCCGTCATAATCAACTCCACTACAATTGGTATCAGAGCAGGTGTTCTTGATTTGATCAAGAATTGATCCATGATGGCAATCTTGATTTGGTAATTCTTCATGTTCTTTTTGATCTTCGTGTTTTAGAGAGTTTTTGGATTCTAGAAATCGAATTCATCTTTGATTCTATTCATAATTCGATTTTCTTCACTAGAATTCAAGTGATTTTTACTTACTCTTTCTAGAAAACCCATTCAAAATCACTTTCTCTCTCTAGAAATTTTCAAGTTCTTGTGATCATGGTGAATTTGCTGTATAATTCTTGGATTGTGATCGTTGAAGATATCAAATACAAAGTCAATAAAGATCAATATTATGGGTTGGTGTTAAATAATTTGATTAAATGGGGAACTATGGTTTCTTATAGAGGATTGAAGGATGATCATGGAAGCTTGATATTTCAACGACTTTGTAAGATTGAATGGTTGGCTGAAATTACCTTGTCCATAACAACATGTAGTTGTGATAAAAAGAATGGAGAAGAAAGAGATTTGTTTAAAAAGAAATATGTTTCTCTTATTGAAGACCCAAATGATCTTCGTGCTCTTAAATTGGTTGAAGTTCAAGACTATGGAGTTCAATATGATGTTCTTGACGTTCTTGAAGTTCATGATAAGAAGATTCAAGTTGATTCTCATGATGAAAAGGTTTTTTGATCAATTGGAGTTCAAACCGATGATATTTTGTGTTCTTGCGATATCGATGATTTTCACTGGATGTCGATTTTGGTTCCCTGAAATCGAGTTCGATGTTTCTTCTACAAAATCGATGTCAAGGACCGATGTAGATTGTTTATAATGAAAGGGAAATCGACATCGATGAGTCGATATGGGGTTGGTGGTTAATAAAGTGAAAGCACAAAATGAAAGTCGGAGTCAAGTATTTGATTTCAAAAGTGTGTGTTGTCGTTGATGATTGGGTTTCGAAGGAGAAGATTTGACTTGGAAAATTGACGAATTGATGTTTTGGTCTCTGTATTGATGTTTGAAGACTTGAGAATTCATTGTTGGAATCGTTAATGTCGACTGCTTTGGGTTGAAATCGATTGTAATTGGTGTCGATTTTAGGAAGTCGATGTTTTGGTTTGACCTCTAACAGCAAAGAATGAGAAACTGTATGTTGATAACGAATGTCGATGATTTTGGAAGCCTGTAATAGCGAAGAGTTGATTAAGCCACTGAATGATTAAGATGTTACTGTTCACGGTTAAGCGTTCAACATGCTTCGCTTTCGACATTTCGTTGATCAAGAAAAAATTTCGTTATCAATGGTGTCGACGTTCGTGACTGGAACTAGCGATGGTTTTGTGTAAATCTTTCGAAGGTTTCTACTTGGTGTCGTCGACATTCGCGACTGAAAGGATTTGGGGAAGAAAGCAATCAGGTTTCGAAATTAATCCCTGAACTTTCGAAAGTTTGACAATTTAAACCCATTTCTAAATAATGAGATATTTTCGAAAGTTTGAACACTTGTGAAGATGTTTCGAAATTAATGCCTGCAGTTTCGAAAACTTGACAGTTTACACCCACTTTCGAAATTTGGACCAAATTTTCGAAACTTTGAAGGGTTCTGCAGAATTTTCGATATAAGTCCCTGAAGTTTCGAAAAGTTGGCAGTAATTAGCCAACTTTGAAATTGGGCTAATTTTCTGAGAAATTGAAGAATGTTCATTTCAGGTCCCTGCAGTTTGTGCGAATGTACCCTTTATGCCCAGTTTCGCAAATGGGGTAGAGTTTTGCATATTTGGGTGTTTTAGGCACAACGGGTCCCTGCAGAATTCAGAAAGTGACATTTTTTACCCGGTTTTTGGAAAATCTTGCAACTTTCACTCAAAAAGTCAAAAATTTTCACAAATTGGAAATTTTTTGAGGCTTTTTCGTGATTGTTTTTCTATGCAAGTTTTTCGGGAGTTCCATTTTTGGTACACATCAAGGGGAAGTATTGTATCGTTCATTCCTCGGGCGCTTCACACCAATAATGGGTTTTGTAATCATTTTTTTTATTATAAAAATCGGGAGAATGATGGGTATTCGAAGCAGGTTTTTTGGGTATTCATTGCGGATTTGAAGACCGGTGTTAATTCGAGGGGGAGTTTGGTCTTGATTGTGCGAGCTCGTTGGATATTGAAGTTGGACATCCAATCCTAACTTTGAGGGGGAGAATGTTAGGGTGCAAAGTCACGCTTGGATGTGGCTTACCCTTATTGATGTGTAAATGAGTTGTCTTTCCTATAAATAGGAAGTGAGTGACACTCATATTTAGGATGATCATTTTTGGAGTGTTAGACTAGAGAGAGAAATTTGTACAAACCTATTTGTATATCCTTTATAGATCTAATATGGGCTTAAACAGATTTATTTACTCCTTGTGTTCTTGAGTTTACATGATGATTCACTAGATCTTTTTAAATTCCGCACATGCCATCATAATCAACTCCACTACAATTAAGTTGTCCTTTCATACCTTTGGAAGGGTCTTGAGTCATAAAATTGGGTTCCAAATGGTTTGTTTTGATCCATGCATGACTTAGAATGTCTTAATGGATTAAGAAGTTGAGTTAAGCACTTAATGGACATGCAAAGTCATAAAGTTGGAAACTTTATGACTCTTGAGGGTATTTTAGCCATGGATCTGGAAGATGGACATGAGAGCTTAAGCCGTTAAGCACTTATTGAGATTTTGGGATTCTGTAAGTACGCCCTGCGTACCTAGAGTACGCATCGTGTACGAGGTCAACCACCTCGATGGTGGTCAACACTCGAGTACGCCCAACGTACGTTTGGAGTACGCCTCACGTACTCACTTTGGGTTGAATCGGTTGGGTTGACTCAGTTGAGTAAGTTGATTTGACCAATTTGACTCTGAATTTGACCAAGTTTGACTTAAGGGTATTTTGGGTAATTTGGGATTTTGATTGGGATTTGTTATTTGGTTGGATAGGTGATGGTTAGAGCTGAGATTCTGAGTCGAGACCTCACCAGCTTTTGTCCAGTTTATGAGGTGAGTTTTCCTCACTGTACTTACGGGTCAAAGGCACCAAGGTTGGCCCATTGGTTTGATATCCTGTTATTCACTGATATGTTGAGTATGGAATAGATATGTATGATTACGCTAGTTGTCGATATGTTAGTATAGTAGATCTGTAGGACTACATTTGATTCTGTCTGCATGTTTATCTTTATATGTTTGTTATATGTTATATGTCGATATATTGTGTTGGGTTGAGGTTGAACTGCTTCGTGTTGTAGCCCACAAAACATGGAGCATTCTAGATATGAGATGAGGGCCGGGTAGGGCATGCCAGAATCATACTGAGGGCTCAGGAGCATTCCAGATATGAGCTGAGGACTGGGTGGTATGCCAGACTCGTACTAAGGGCTTGAGGGTATTTCAGTCTGATAACTGAGTTGGTCAGGGAGCAAGTCAGACATAAGTTGTGGGTCCCGAGGGCAAGCCAGACATATGTTGTGGGCTCAGGGGTAATTCAATCTTTTAACGGTGGACCCAGTACATGATGTTATTGTATATGTTATCTTTTTATGTGTTGGTACTTTGGGGGAACTCACTAAGCTTTGGCTTACGGTTTTTTTGTGGTTTTAGGTACTTCGAATGATCGCGGGAAGGCGAAGGCATGACCGTACACATCCTCTGTTTTATGTACTTTTGATATATGGGGTACTCTGATATGGAACAATACTTTGAAAACAATGATTTTGTAAATATTCTATGATTCTAAATTTCTTGTGATTTTTATGGATGTTACAAGTTGGTATCAGATCTTTGGTTTGAGTGAATTGGAGGAACGCTCGTGTGAATCCATTCTCAAACTATGGAAAAGGTTTTAAAAAAACATAATAAATAAATAAATAATTTTCAAATTGTTTTCAAAATAATCAAAAGAGGATGCGATGTGTACGATCAACCGGATCCAGTAAGTAGACCCCAAATTACCACACTATTATTTGATATTGTAATATGTTAGCACAACATGCAAGTGATAGGCTAGGGATCTTCAGGAATTGCATGATAGAATTGCCTGATTATATGATGCCTGGAAGCCTAGGGCTCTTTCTTATATGGAATTGACATCATAACAACATGTGATTAGTGTATGCATCATAGTTGTACATAAATAAGATTTTATAGTCTGAGAATGTTTGGTTTACCCTTATTTCCTGTTCTTGTTTGATGAAGGGGCTTAGTGTAGAATCAAGTATTTGACTGTCTATAGGATCTAGTGTTATGTATGATTAGCATACACGAGTGCTGCAGGGTTGGTGGAAGTTCCATGGATGATTTGTGTGGGGTCAGACGACCAGTCGTGTAATGTTTATCCTTCCTATAGGAATTGAGGATTGAGTGTATGTGTATGCTAGTGTGTATTGTTAGGGTTGTTGTGATGATCCTCTAAGACAAATACGGGTAGGTGTGGAAGGTAGTATGGTCTTGTACTACTGGAAGCACATGACCCGTACGCGTAGCAGGGAAGTCACAACCCCTAGGGTTTGTTGGGAATTGGTCCCCATGGTGTTATATGTGTTTTATCTGATATCTCCCTGGTTTATTTTCAGTATGGCGATTACGAGACAATTTGAGGCAGGATCTGGATCAGGATTAGGAGCAGGTGGCCAGAATGGGCCAACATTGACTGAGGAGGGAGATCCTTCAGGAGGAGGTTGTTTCCCTCTTTCGGGCATAGTTATCGGAGATGTTTGGGTCTATTAAGACTGCTATGGTGGAGTACTATGACGATCGATACGCTGCACTTTCAGAGGTTGCTGCTGTTGTAGTCAGCACAGTCGTTGCTACTGCCGGAATTGGCGCTGGGAGAGCCTTCCAGTATCGGGACTTCGACAATAAGAAGCCCCCGACATTTAACGGAGTTCAGGATGCGATCATAGCAATGAGGTGGCTGTCTGACATCGAGGGATGCTTCTTCACTTGCTCTTTCCCAACTGACCATAAGGTTAAGTGCGCTTTGAACCTTCTTCAGTACGAAGCGAAGGATTGGTGGAGTATTGTTACTAGCTTGTATTCTCCTGAGCAGAGGACTCTAGTGACTTAGGAGTAGTTCTATGAGATCTTCCGCTCTAGATATGTTCCTCTAGTAGAGCGAGAAAGGTTTGCCCAGGAGTACTTGGATTTTAGACAGGGGACTGAGTCGGTGATGGAGATCACCAAGATGTTTATATAGAGGGCCATGTTTTTACCTGAGTTTGTTGCTTCTGAGCAAGCTCAGATAACCCTATACCTGAGCATGCTCAAGACGGATATCCGGAAGTTTGTATCCACACAACGCTATGGTTCATTCTTTGAGTTGCAGGAGGCCGCTAGGCGGCGGGTGATCGAGATGGAGCTCCAGACGAGGGAGCAGAGGCAGGCCCTGGCACAGTCTCAGCCGGTGCTGAAGTGGTTCAAGGCCGCTGATGTTAGATCTAGGTTCGGAGGGGCTGCACTTGTGGAAAGTGTGGCAAGGTTCATGATGGTGCTTTCCGACCTTCTTCTGGATGCCAAAATTATGGTAGGCAGTGCCACATGCCAAGGGATTGCCGTCAGCATGCCCCAGTACTTAGCACCATGATTTGCTACCACTGCGACCAGGTTGGCCATGTGAAGGCCAACTGTCCCTTGCTTGCTTCTAGGCCAGCGCAGGCTCCAACGCCGACTACTCTGAGGATCACGGATGGGAGTCAGGGAAGGACGGAGCCCCTGATGGCTCGAGGTTGCGCTTTCCAGCTCACGTCAGAGGAGGACAGGGCGGCACCAGACGTCATGACCGGTATGTTTCTATCTATTATTATGTTAATTATTTTTTATGTTATGCTCATGTATATGATCCTAATAGGTACGTTCTTAGTGAACTCTTTACCTACTCTGGTGTTATTTGAATCGGGCGCAAGTCGGTCCTTTTGTATATCGATCATTTAGTAAGGAGTTTGATATGCCTATTGGGGAATTCAAGTGTCCGTTGTGGGTTTCTATCACCAACGAACACGGGGTTTCTGCATCCGCAGTGTATCAGGGTTGTGTATTGAAGATCTTTAGGGTGCCATATCCGATTGATCTGATCCCTATACCCATGGGGGATAGATGCGTGATAGTGGGTATGGAATGGTTGAGCAGGTTTGGTGCCATGATTGATTGAGATGGCCAGAGAGTGGTAGGTCGAACCCCAAGTGGGGGAGAACTGGTTATCTATGGAGAGGGCACCAGGGTTGGTTCAAGGTTTTGTTCGACAGCCAGGGATCGACAGTATATTTAGCACAGGTGTGCGGGTTATCTGGATTATGTGGTTGATACTCAGGTTGGGGAGCAGACTTCAGTTTCAGAGGTACCAGTTGTCAGGGAGTATGTTGATGTTTTCCCGGAGGAGTTACCCGGTGTGCCTCCAGAGAGGTAGGTTGAGTTTATGATTGATCTTGTTCCAGGTGCGGCCCCGATTGCCAAGGCGTCGTACCGCTTGGCACCGCCTGAGATGGAAAATTTGTCCTCTCAACTTTAGGAGCTGTTGTATAAGCAGTTAATCAGACCAAGCAGTTCTCCGTGGGGAGCGCCGATACTGTTCGTCAAGAAGAAAGATGGTTCACACCGGATGTGAATTGATTACTGGGAGTTGAACAAGTTAATGGTGAAGAACCGTTATCCCCTTCCACGGATTGATGACCTCTTTGATCAGTTGTGGGGTTTATCTTGGTTCTCCAAGATCGATCTGAGGTCTGGATATCATCAGGTAAGAGTGAGAGAGGAGGACGTGGAGAAGATCGCGTTCCGGACTCGTTATGGGTATTATGAGTTCGTGGTAATGCCATTTGGGCTCACCAATGTGCCTGTTGTATTTATGGATCTGATGAATCGGGTATGCAGACCGATGCTCGACCGATCTGTTATCGTGTTCATTAAAGATATCTTGGTGTATTCGAAGACCCAGATGCATCATGAGGAGCACCTTCGAGAGCTTCTGGGAGTTTTGAGGCAGGAACGTCTTTATGCCAAGTTCTCAAAGTGTGAGTTTTGGTTACGAGAGGTCCAGTTCTTGGGGCACCTCGTTAACCAAGATGGGATTTTGGTCGATCCGCCCAAGATCGAGGTTGTGATGCAGTGGGAGATTCTGAAATCTCCCTTAGAGATCAGGAGTTCTTGGGTTTGGCAGGTTACTATCAGAGATTTATTCAGGATTTCTCCAAGATTGCGGTACCCCTCACTCGTCTGAAGAGGAAGGGAGTGGATTTTCGATAGGGCCCTGAGCAGCAGTCGACGTATGAGACTCTTCGGCGGAGGTTATGTGAGGCCCCGGTATTGACCCTTCCGAAGGGAGTCGAGGATTTTATGGTATTCTATGATGCATCCATCACCGGTTTAGGGGTGGTCCTTATGCAGAGAGGATGAGTGATCGCTTATGCTTCGCGGCAGCTGAAGCCGCATGAGACACGATATCCCACGCATGATCTGGAGTTGGGGGATGTGGTGTTTTCCCTCAAGATTTTGAGGCATTATCTTTATGGGGTCCGTTTTACTATCTACACTGATCACAAGAGTTTGATATATCTTATGGACCAGCCAAACCTGAACATGAGGTAGCGCAGGTGGCCGGACGTAGTCAAGGATTATGACTGTGAGATCCTTTACCATCCGGGTAAAGCGAATGTAGTAGCGAATTCTTTTCTGCAAGTCGGCTGAGTCTTCGGTTAGGGAGGTGTGTATGAGGATATCCGTGGATTCTCCGCTTTTAAGATTAATTAGAGAGACACAGGCAGAGGGAGTTCAGAAGGAGAGGAGAACTGGAAACATGAGAGGATCAAGGGTGAGACGAACAGGCTTTTCACGGATAGTCGACGGTTATTGACCCAGTGTGATCGAGTTTGGGCTCCAGTTTCAGGCGGGATAAGACATATAGTGTCGGAGGAGGCTCATAAGTCTTGTTTTTCTATTCACTCGGGGGCCACCAAGATGTATCGGGATTTGAGATTGAGTTACTGGTGGCCGTGTATGAAGATGGAGATAGCCTGGGATGTCGAGAGGTGCTTGACCTGCAGGATGGTCAAGGCCAAGCATCAGAGGCCACATGGCAAGCTGCAGCCTCTAGAGGTTCCCATGTGGAAATGGGAACATATCACCATGGATTTTATCACCAAGCTGTCGAAGACGACCAAGGGTTTTGATGCTATATGGGCCATCGTGGATCGATTGACCAAGAGTGCCCACTTTCTGGCGATCCAGGAGAGCTCTTCGGCCGAAAAGTTGGCCGATGTGTATGTCCGGGAGATTGTTGCTAGTCATGGAGTTTCGGTCCCTATTGTTTCGGACCGAGATGTTTGGTTCAATTCTTGTTTCTGATAGAAGTTCCACGAGGAACTGGGCACGAGGTTGCATTTCAGCACTGCACGAGATGTTCGGTTCACTATACAGACCCTCGAGGATATGTTACAAGCTTGTGTTATTGATTTTGGTAGGAGTTGGGATTCCTACATACCTCTTGCGGAGTTCTCCTACAATAACAGTTATCACTCCAACATTGGTGCCCCGCTATTTGAGCTCTTGTATGGTTGGAGATGTCGTACCCCGGTTTGTTGGGGAGAGGGTGGTCATAGGATTATGGGAAGGATCAAAGTAGTCCTTCAGACCATGGAGCTTATTTAGCAGATCAGGAAGAGACTGCAGACTGCTCAGGATTGGCAGAAGAGCTATGCCGATCCGCACCGATCAGAGTTGGAGTTTCAGGTCGGCGATATGGTGCTCCTGAAGGTCTCACCCTGGAAGGGTGTGATACGCTTCAGGAAGAGGGGGAAATTGGGTCCCCAATTTATTGGACATTTTCAAGTGATTACCAGGGTTGGCAAGGTAACTTACAGTTTGGATTTGTCGAGTGAGCTCAGTCAGATCCACAACACTTTCCATGTCTCTCAATTGCGGAAGTGTGTGTTGGACAGCGAGGTAGTGATTCCGTTGTAGGATATTCAGGTCGATGAGCGACTGAACTACGTCGAGAGGCCGATAGCTATTTTGGAAAGAAAGATGAAGGTCCTATGCAATAAAAAGATACCTTTGGTAAAGGTACAGTGGCAACATCAAAGAGGCTTCGAGTGGACCTGGGAGCCGGAGGCTGAGATGCGAGAGCATTATCATGAGTTATTCGCCGCAGCCGACTTCGAGGACGAAGTCTAGATCAAGTGGGGGAGAATTGTAACATCCCGACGATAAGGTACTTCTAATTTTGACCCTATAACTGAATTATATTGTATTTTGGTCCCTAAGTATAAGAATAAGTGTAATGAAGGCCCTAGTGGCATTTTCGTAATTTGGGAGATTGGGGAGTACGCCATGCGTACGTGTGTATGCTGAGCGTACTAGGGCGCACCCTAGTACACAGGGCGTACATATGTACGTAGGGCGTACATGCCAGGCATGCAAACCCTAATTTTTAGGGTTTGACTCATATTTAAACCCCATTATAGCCTCATTTCCCCTTATTTCATCAGCCTCCATCCTCTTGATACGTTTTTGCAACCCTAATCCCTCTTGTGAATCATTTCTAAGCTTGAGTGTGTTTATTTTGTGCTTTTGAAGAAGAAGGAAGGAAAGAGAGACCACCTTGGAGGAGTGAAGCTCTTTAGATCCAGGATCACACCACCTTTTGGCACCATTTTGAGGTATAAAGTTCGGAACTTGGTGAAGTTTCATTTAGATCTTGTGTTGGAATGAATTTTGGTCCTTTTGTCCCAAATTTGGAGATTCATGAACATAGCATGTTCTTGACCCATTAAGTTGTCCTTTCAGACCTTTGGAAGGGTCTTGAGTCATAAAAATGGGTTCCAAATGATTGGTTTTGCTCCATGCATCACTTAGAAGGTCTTAATGGATTAAGAAGTTGAGTTAAGAACTTAATGGACATGGAAAGTCATAAAATTGGAAACTTTATGACTCTTGAGGGTATTTTAGCCATGGATCTGGAAGATGGACGTGAAAGATTAAGCCATTAAGCACTTATTGAGATTCTGGGCTTCTGGGAGTACACCTTGAGTACTTGGAGTACACATCGCATACGATGTCAACCACCCCGATGGTGGTCAACAATCGAGTACGCCCAACGTACGTTTGGAGTACGCCCTGCGTACTCACTCTGGGTTGACTCGGTTGAGTTGAATCAACTGGGTTGACTTGGATGGGTTGACTCAGTTGATTTGACCAGTTTGACTTTGAATTTGACCAATTTTGACTTAAGGGTATTTTGGGATTTTGATTGAGATTGGTCATTTGATTAGATAGGTGACGGTTAAAGCTGAGATTCGGAGTCAAGACCTCATCAACTTTTGTCCAGTTTGCGAGGTGAGTTTTCCTCACTGTACTTACGGGTCGAAGGCACTAAGGTCGACCCATTGGTTTGATATCCTACTATTCACTGATATCTAAGTATGGAATAGATATGTATGATTACACTAGTTGCCGATATGCTTGTCTGGTAGATCTGTAAGATTACCTTTGATTATGTATGTATATGTTTGTTATATGTTTTATGTTGACATATTGTGTTGGGTTGAGGTTGTACTGCTTCGTGTTGTAGCCAACAAACCCTGGAGCATTCCATATATGAGCTGAGGGCCGGATAGGGCATGCCAGACTCATACTGAGGGCTCAGGAGCATTCCAGATACGAGCTGAGGACCGGGTGGTATGCCAGACTCGTACTGAGGGCTTGAGGGTATTTCAGTCTGATGACTGATTTGGTCAGGGAGCAAGCCATACATAAGTTGTGGGCCCCGAGGGCAAGCCAGACTTATGCTATGGGCTCATGGGTAATCCAGTCTTTTTGCTGTGGACCCAGTACATGCTGTTATTGTACATATCATCTGTTTTTGTGTTGGTACGTTGGCGGAACTCACTAAGCTTTGGCTTACCGTTTTTAGTTGTGGTTTCAGGAACTTCAGTTGATCGTGGGAAGGCGAAGGCATGACCGTACACATCCTCTGTTTTATGTACTTTTGATCTATGTGATACTCTGATATGGAACGATTCCTCGCAAACAATGATTTTGTAAACATTCTATGATTTGGAGTTGTTTTAAAAAAGTTTAAATTTCTTGTGATTTTTATGGATGTTACAACGATCCAATACGATCCTATATACATAAAACAAGAACATATCACTTCCATAAAATTTGAATTAATATCCCACAAGCCTAAAATCTGAACTCGTGAAAGTTTTAACATTCTCAATAAGCACATTTACCGAATCATACAAATCTATATACGTTACACAACTACATAAGAACATAACCCCCTTCCTTATACTCAGTTTTCACACTTTCGATTATGAACATATCAAAAAATTGAAGTAATAATAATAGAAAATCATGAAGATGTGGAAGCATGAAGAAAATAACCAGAGATTAAAGAGCTGAAGGCAAAGGCGACAAAAGCCACAAAACCAAGACCAACAAAGGTGGTAGCCAGCTGTGGGAACTTGTCTGCACCCCAATTCGATTTCCAGTTGTCTACTATTGTGGCTACTGATGATCCGATGATATCAGAAGGTATGTAAACATCCGCATTTCAACAAATTTTTGTTAGAATTGAGAAATTTTACATGATCATATTCAAAGAAAAGTTTGAATTGAATGGGTGTTTTAATTTATAGGAAAAGAAAGAGATTAGATTGAAAAGCTTGCCTGGTCCATGGCGAAATCAAAGTAATATCGGAGATAATGGCATCTTTTGTAATGATTTCTGGTGGCCAACTGATACCCAAGATCCAAACCTAGTAGCACGGTGTATGCAAATCCGACAATGTTTACTGCCATGGAGTACCTAAAAATCTACCATGATTAAACAACTGAAATGTGATCAGATATAATTAGAGGTGACCGGAGACGGAGAGAAGAGAGACTCACCGAAAATGAATCAAAAGCCTATCCCTGACGCTTGTTTGTGGTCATCACCGACAACAATATCAAACAAAAGAGCAATTCAAAATTCCTACACCCTAACATTATCTTCATCATTGATCTTTCTTTGTCCACGCTCCCCATAGGTGGACTCGACCTCCTCCCTTGGCTTCCACAACTTGTTTGTGCTTCCTCCGGTGGCTTTCCAACGTATCTGTATTGAGCGTCGTGTTCTGCTTTCTTAATCAACATGGTCTCTTCTCGAACATACCTGATCACCGTCGACACAAGCGCCGACGACGTTACCCCTGTTTCGGACAAATCCGGCAACAGATCTAACGTTGTGAGCCATGTGATGTTTCTCCTTCTCCTGCTGCTTCTGATTCAGCTTTAGGTTCTACTTGAGGTTGTACTTCAACACTTTCGGGAGAGACTACATGGATGAGAGATGACAGAGAACATATAGTTGACAACGGAGAATCTTCAGGTGATCTAGCCGTCAGAGAAGGGTGCCGTCTCCGATCACGAAGATAACCGCAAGAAAAGTTGTTTGGAGGAGAATGACAGATCTGGGGTTGTGTGAAAGAGATATTTTGCAAAATTACTTTATCAGATAGTCGATTTGGATATAATTTAATTATATTTTTTTGTTTCCTATATTACCCCCCTCTAATTTAATTAAGATACCCTCATCTCTTTAATCATCTACTTATTTATGGAAATGTCACCATGCATCTTAACCTTTTTTTTATCTAACGTTTCACATTTAGTTCTTGGGTTCTCGGGAAACTATGAGTTCTCAAAAGATTATATATATATATATATATATATATATATATATATATATATATATATATATATATATATATATATATATTAGAATGATGGAATTATTAAAAACTAGCAAGACGCTAGAGATTATTACAGATTACAAGCCAAACTAGAAAAACAACACCACATATTCTAATTCAGAGAATTAAATTTATTCCTATGCTTGAACCATTTAAACGATAAGATTTTTTGAGGACAAGAGACATCTTCGTTTTCCAAATCTCCCAAATAACGGTATAAATGTGCCTGAGTTTCTTTTCTTTTCTTTTTTATTTTTTCAAAACCATTTAGATTCAAGAGAAGTTTCATGACATAACTAAAAGTTAGGAGGTGTTTTCAGCAAATAATTATGAAATTTTGAGTTTTGGAAAATGACCACGAGATTCGCATAGTAGGCTTTGCGGATCCCTTTAATCATCTGAGGAACGACGCACAATACTGCGGAAATGACGTGACACCACTAAAAGACAATTTTTTTTTGGGTATTTTCCGATTTTACCCCGTTTTCGATGGTTCCTAAGAGGATTATAGCGATCCGCAGAGGTGTACAATGGATCCAGAGCCACCTCTGCGGAACTATTAGAGCCCCAATTTTTTTTTGTCTTTCAGTGGTGTCATGTCATTTCTTTAGTACTGTGCGTCGTTCCTCAGAGGATTTAAGGGATCTGCAGAGCCCCTCTGCAAATCTCGTGGTCATTTTCCAAAACTTAAAATTTCATGATTATTTGCTGAAAACACCACCTAACTTTTGGTTATTTCATGAATTTCCTATAGAATCGATATATATTATATGCAAACGATATCATCCTTGCACAAAAGGGTCAAAGGACATGATATAAAGATGGGGCCACTCCACGTTACTTCCAAACGGCCGACATCCAGTTGACTTTATAAAATGATAACGGTTCGTGCCGACAACCCCTTGTACATTTTCGTAAATAAATCCAAGTCAAATGGCATTTCTCTATTTGCACCAACACTTCTGTCTTCAAAGAGCCAGGTGGTCCAAATGTTCAATACCAATCCAGAAATATGATGTGATCCGCTGGTGGATATACATCCAATGAAATGAAGACCATATAAAATATAAAATTATAAATCCACCCTGTCCATCAAATTAGTTTTACCATACAAAAAATTTAACCACCCAGTTTGTTGTCCGTTTTTCATATCACTCATTGTACGATGATAATTAAAAGGGTTGATTTGAATTGTGACTTACATAATACGACAATATTCGATCATTTCTTAATCTAATCCTATGTGCTTAATTCGAAAATTTTAATTATTTTAATATCCTATCTAAATAAATAAATGGTATCGAGAATTTTAAAATATGGAAAGTGAGAACCATATTACATGGTATCATTTTGGTTCCAAAATCAGATAATAAACTAAATAGCAATTTGGATTATTCAAACATAATTTCTTCTTTGACCTATATCATTTTATAAAAATGAAAATAACTAATAAATAATTTAATTTAGACCTGACTCAAAATCAGGTTTTTGCTAAGATATGATACCTAGTCAAGTAGAATGGTTATGATTCTTTGTGGTACTTTATATTGTTTTTATTTTTGCTCATGTGATGAAGCCTAATGATTGAGGAGTGAAATTTTATACATATGAATTTTAAAAACTACTTAACTAGATTGACTTAATCATAATTCATGTGATCAGGCTAAAAAAAGTTAAAAATCAAACATTTATGACGTACAAAAATGAAACTACTAGATAGAAACACAAACTAAAAACCAAATCTAATGATTAATTAAATAAAAAGTATGAGTTTGTACAGAACTGAAAACTAGGTTTTTAGCCAGACATGGCTAAAAAAAGACTGTAAAGTATATACGAATAAACTAAACTATCTGGTCTAGTCGTAATCTCCAGAACTTCATAAATCGATGAAAAATATTATAATCGGCCATAAGTCGTCTGAATTCGCATGGAAAAGCTCTGCAATAGTTTGACGGATAAACTAAACTATTCGGTGAATCGTAATCTTCAGATCTTCACAAATCGATGAAAAATATCATAATCGGCCATAAATCGTCTGAAATTCGCATGGAAAAGCTCTGCAATAGTTTGACTAGATCTTAAAGTAATAGGGGCAATTTATAGGCAGGTGGCAATGTCAGATAAGGATTATGGGGCTTATAGGGGTTTGTTTCCGAAAAACGCTTTCGCAAAAAATAGAAAAAAAAATATGGAAAAACGTGTATGGATAACGTATAATGAAGTAAGATGTCATTTAGAGTTTTTTCACGAAAATATAACACCTCAAAATTTAACCCCACAATTTTCATTTTTTTTAAAACCCATAGCAAATAGTTTTCATAATAACCATCTCAGAAAAGTCATAATATCAAATAAAACTTCCACATCAAAATATCAGAGTGTCTCAAAATATCAAATAACAAAATCTCAAAGCGAATGTGTACAAATCAAGCCTCCACTTTCCCGCGATCCTCAGAAGTACCTGAAACACATTTAATCAACAACTGTAAGTACAAAGCTTAGTGAGTTCCCCAAGATATCACATACAACACAACACATAAAACAGCTATGGGTTATCAGCAACCCTAGAGACTACCCGAAGTCTCAATGGGCAACAACACGCCCTGTGGGTTATCAACAACCCTGGAGACTACCCGAAGTCTCAATGGGCAACAACACGCCCTGTGGGTTATCAACAACCCTGGAGACCACCCGAAGTCTCAACACATATAAACAACACATACACAGTAGCAACACTTAGACCTAGCTGGTCATCACACACACACACACACACACACACATATATATATATATATATATATATATATATATATATACACATCTATCCTACCACACAGGTAAGAATAAGTGAGGAGACTCACCTGATACTGATGACTGATAAATCTCACTCCCGAACTGTCGGAACTAGACTCCGCCTAATAAACACAACAAGTAACCCTAATCAATTAAGGTCATTAACCCGACTCGCAAGTCCAAATCCCACAACTACATCCTTGAAGGGAAAAAAGACAATTTTGCCCTTCCATAGTCCAAAACCCTCAATCTTTTGACCAAAAGTCAAAAGTCAACAAGTCCAGCGCGTACGTTGGGCGTACGCTCCTTACGCGCGGTGTACTCCACGAACGAAATGGGTGGTGGTCAAGCCTGACTACGTTGGGCGCAGCCAGGAGTACGCTCAGTGTATGCTGTCTGATCCTAACTTCCACTTCCTAACGTCTTAATCATTAAGACATGAAACCCAAACACATATCTGACCTCAATAGAATGTCTTAACCCATAAAGTTCATAACTTTAATCCTTTTCATGGCTGAAATAAGCTTAAACCTTTAAACCCTAACTTAAACCATACTCAAAGCCACCAAACTCTTGCATGGACAAAAAAGGACCATCAAGCATGCATTTTTATGACTTTAGATGTCCTAAAACACATGAAAGGACAACTAATATGCTCTGAGTACACCATACTCACAAAGATCCATGTTTGGGACATAAAGTTCATAAATAACCTTTTTAAGAGATCTAGAAAGAAAAGCACCAAGGTATAAACTTTATACCTTATGAAGATGCACAAGGTGAAGTAGAAGTTGGATCCAAAGATTAGAAAGCACCACCTTCTTCTCCAAGAACTTCCTTCTCTACCAAGAATGCCCAAGAATCACAAACAAGCTCCAAAATCACACTCACAAGGCTAGGGTACGATATCTAGGGTTTAAAGGGAATGGATGTTGGCTAATGAATGTCCAAGGGTGGTATAATGTGTTTAAATAGGGGTGAAACCCTAAAAATTAGGGTTTGGAATTTGCTCGCGTGCCCGGAGTACTCCCTCGTACGCCCAGTGTACATTGCCTCCGTCCCGACTTAGTTAAAGGCTTACGACCGACATACATGGCTAGTACGCCTCGCGTAAGCTGGAAATACTCAATACTTGAATTAATAAAATAAGTAGATTGGTACCTCGGGATGTGGGATGTTATAACTTTCCCCCACTTGAAATCAGACTTCGCCATCGAAGTCCTCTTTTGCAAACAAATTGGGGTATTGCTTGCGCATCTCGGCATCGGGTTCCCATGTCCACTCCGAGCCCTTCCAATGTTGCCACTGAACTTTGACTAGGTTCACCACCTTATTCCTCAGGTTCTTCACCTTCCTATCCAGAATTGACATCGACCTCTCATTGTAGTTCAGGCGATCATCGACATGAATGTCATCCAAAGGGACTACAACAGTCTCATCATCTATACACTTCCTCAACTAGGAAACATGGAAGGTATCATGAATCTGACTCAATTCCTCAGGTAGCTCCATTCGGTAAGCCATCTTTCCCACACGGGCTATCACTCTGAAAGGGACAATAAACCTGGGGCCTAGCTTTCACCATTTCCTAATGCGGATAATACCCTTCCAGCATGATACCTTCAGAAGCACCAAATCTCCAAACTGAAACTCTAGCTCAGAGTGTCGCCGATCCGCATAACTCTTTTGGCGACTCAGGGCCGTCATCAATCTCTTTCTGACTTGCTAGATAAGCTCGTTCGTCTTGAGCACTATCTCAGTGCTCCCATGACCCTCTGACCGAAATCGCCCCAATAAATAGGAGTGAGACACCTCCTCCCATACAAAAGCTCAAAGGGAGGCATACCAATGTTGGCATGATGGTTGTTGTTGTAATAAAACTCAGCCAATGGAAGATAGGAGTCCCAGCTCCCATCGAAATCAATGATGCAGACATGCAACATATCATCGAGCCTCTGAATAGTCCGCTCGCTCTGCCCGTCGGTCTGCAGATGATAGGCGGTACTGAAATGCAACCGGGTGCCCAACTCTTCATGAAACCTCTTCCAAAACCTGGAAGTGAAACAAATATCTCGATCCGACACAATAGAATTCAGTACCCCATGCCGAACCACCACCTCCCGAAGATAAATCGCAACTAGTTTCTCCGCAGAAGAGCCCTCACTTATGGCTAAGAAGTGAGCACTTTTCGTCAAAAGATCAACTATCACCCAGATAGCATCACATCACCTTGAGGTCTTTAGTAATTTTGTAACGAAATCCATCGTAATCTGCTCCCACTTCCATAGTGGAACCTCCAAAGGATGCAAGCTGCCGTGAGGGCGCTGGTGCTCGGCCTTGACCTTCAAGCAGGTCAAGCATCGCTCTACAAACCAGGTCACATCCTTCTTTATACATGACCACTAATAACTATGCTTCAAGTCTAGATACATCTTGGTAGCCCCTGGATGAATGAAAAATATCGACTTGTGGGCCTCCTCCATCAATACCCGTCGAGCCCCACCGGCATACGGTACCCAAAACCGTCCATGAAGAGTCAAAAGTCCCCTACTGTCAATATCAAAGGCTGAAACCTGACCGATCACTCGCTCACTCTTCCGATTCTCTTCCTTTATGGCCTCTGACTAGGCTTCTTTGGTCGTTTCCAAAATGGGGGTGATCACAGTCATCCTCAAACACACATCCTGAATCGGGGTACTGACCACCCTCTAGCTCAAGGCGTCAGCCACCACATTGTCCTTGCCTAGGTGATATAGAATTTCACAGTCATAATCCTTCACTACATCCAACCACCTCATTTGGCTCATGTTCAGGTTAGGTTGATCCATAAGATATCTCAGGCTCTTATGGTCTATATAGATGGTACACCGAACTCCATAAAGGTAGTGACGTCAAATCTTGAGATCGAAAACCACCGCCCCCAATTCCAAATCATGGGTGGTATACTTCGCTTCATAAGGCTTCAGCTGCCTCGAAGCATATGCAATCACATGCCCCCTCTGCATCAACACAACACCCAAACCTGAAATGGATGCATCGCAGAAGACCACAAAATCCTTAAATCCCCCAGGGAGGGAAAGTATAGGTGCCTCACAAAGTCTCTGGCGAAGAGTCTCAAATGACGCCTACTGCTCAGGCCCCCAACTGAACACAACATCCTTCCTCGTCAACTTAGTGAGAGGAACTACAATCTTGGAGAAGTCTCGAATGAATCTCTACTAAAATTCTGCCAACCGAGGAAGCTCCAAATCTCAGATGGACTCTTCGACACTTCCCACCGCATCACCGCCTGTATCTTGGTTGGGTCAACCAAGATACCATTCTGGTTGACGAGGTGTCCCAGAAACTGAACCTCGCACAACCAGAAATCAGACTTTGAGAACCTGTGATAAAGCCTCTCCATCCTTAAAACTTCAAGAATCTCGTGTAAATACTCCTCATGCTGCTTTCTAGTCTTCGAATAAACCAGAATGTCATCGATGAATACGATCACTGACTGATCCAACATAGGCCTACACACCCGGTTCATGAGATCCATGAACGTTGCCGGTGCATTGGTGAGTCCAAAAGGCATCGCCACGAACTCGCAATGCCCATAACGACTTCGGAAGGCCGTCTTCTGAATATCCTCCTCTCACACCCTCATCTGATGGTAGCCAGACCTCATATCGATCTTGGAAAACCAATATGCCCCTTACAACTAATCGAAGAGATCATAAATCCTCGGCATTGGATAATGGTTCTTCACCTTCAACTTGTTTAACTCCTGACAATAAATACACATCCGGTGTGAATCGTCATTCTTCTTGACAAAAAGGATCGGTGATCCCTACGGAGAACTGCTCGGTCAAATAAAATCCTTTCCTAACAGCTCCTGCAGCTGAGAGGATAACTCCTGCATCTCAGCAGGTGCAAGACAATATGGTGTCTTGGCAATTGGCGCCGCACCAGGGATCAGATCGATCCGAAACTCCACTTGACTTTTAGGAGGCACATCCGGCAACTCCTTTGGAAAAACATCAGGGAAATCACGCACAACATGAACATTAGAAATAAAAACTGATCTCTTCTCATCAACTCGGGTATCCACTACATATGTCAGATAACCCATACACCCATGCTGTAAAATCTACCTTGCCCTGGCGGCAGAAAAGAAAGCTGATCCTGACCTAATATCCTCGTCGTAAATGGTCAGCACTCCCCCACTAGGATCTCGAATCGTCACCATCTGCCGCTCACAATGAATCAGAGCCCCAAACCGGCTCAACCAATCCATACCCATGATAACACATACATCTCCCATCGCAATAGGGATAAGATCTATCGGATACCCAACACCAAAAATCTCTAGCACACAACCCCGATAGATGTCAGCAACGAAGATCAGATGCTCATCAGGTATAGAAACTCTCAATGGCCTGCTCAAGGCCTCCCATGCAATCCTAAGACCACCACAAAAAGATGATGACATAGAATACAGACTCACACCCAAGTCAAACAACACAAGCGCATGTACATAATTCAAAACGAAAGTACCTAACATGAACAATATCATAAGCAACATAAATAAATCAACATATATAATAAAGAACACATACCATCCACGACGTCTGGAGCTGCTCTGGCCTCCTCTGCTGTCAACTGAAATGCTCTCCCTCGAGCCCTCAGAGCCTCGGGCTTCCCCTTCCGGCCATCAATAATACGCAGGGTCGCGGGGGCCAAAGTTTGAACTGTACTGGATGCAAGCTGTGGACACTCGGCCTTCAAATGACCTGTCTTGTTGCAAATGAAGCAAACCCGAAATCTCTTGGGGCAATCCTTATCCATATGCTCCTCCTTGCCACACATGTAGCAAATAGTCCTCGACCGACAGGGTCCCTCATTTCCCTTACTGCACTTGTTGCTAGTGCGGCCCTTCTGTCCTCCAGTCATCGGGTCAGTGGGCTTGGGCCGCTTAGTCTCCAACTGCGACTGCACTGGTCTCCTATCTCTTACCTAAATCTCTGTCTCCTCTCTCACATGGGTCTCCAGCTCAATCTTTCTCCTCCTGGCATTGGTCTGCAGCTCAACTAATGTTTGATATGAAGTGTTGACCACGAAATCACGGATATCCCTACTCAAAATACTCAGATACCGACTCACACATGTCTGATCAATCGACATGTGCTCAGGGAAAAACAGATCCCTCTCATTAAACATCCTGGCGATCTCAATTACCGTCTTTGTCTTCTGCTTGAGAGACAGGAACTCCTGGGCCAACTTATCTCTCTCAACCATTGGCACGAACTCATCTATGAACATATGAGTAAACCTCTCCTATGTCACTGCAGTACGCTCTGCAAGATAATAGTCAACCGTTACAAATTTCCACCAATCCTCCGCTCCCAAGCGAAACAGATTCAATGCGAAACGAACCCTCAGATTCTACGTATAAGAGCAAGTGTAAAAACAACCCTCAACATTAGAAATCCATCTCATCACAGCAATCGGGTCCTAGGTCCCATCAAACTCGGGTGGCTTCATGTTGTTGACCTTCCGCTACCATAACTAATCACCCCCTACGGTCTCGCAGCAACAACGACTATGGTGGCTGCGTCAGCAGTTTCCTCAGTGACGACGACATAACGCTCATCAAAAGTCTCAATCAGCGTGGTCTTGATATAACCAAACATCTCTGGTATAGCCCCTATGATTTCCGCGGCCACCTTAGCACCAACAATCCTATAGATCTTATCATCACTGGCACTCGGCCTCTCAGGGTCGTTGGAGCCTGAGCCTCGGGTAACCACCATACTAAAACACACAAGAAAACTATCAGAATCAGGCTAAATCACATACACAAACATCCACACACTCCTGCAAGCTCCTTAGTTCCTTAAGATTCCTTCTTGAGCCGCTTACGGATTCGGTGATTTCAGTAGTACGGGCCCAATACTACCTTCCACACCAACCTGCATTCATCTCAAGTCGTCATCTCAAGACCCTAAGTCACAAGGAATCTATTCCACAAGAGCATCTATACACCCGCCCTGTCGGTTCCCCATAACCACTACTAAGTATCTAGGCACCCATCCTAGGCTGCTCCCCAGCACTTCTCTGCCTCATAAGACCTTCGCTACCCTCGCCATTTTCTTCGCGCATGCCAATCATACACAATATAAGACTTGATAGACAGCCGACTAAATGATTCTAACTCAAATCCACAACCAAACAAGGAACAGGAAGAAAGGCTAAATCAAGCATTCTAAGGCTATAAAATCCTAACTATGTATAATTATGCAGCATACACCAAGCAAATAGTAATGACAAATTAAATCCAATAAGAGCAAACTCCTAGGCTAAAGACATCACAAATCAGGCAACCCTATCACAATTTTCCTATAGGATCCTTATCCTATCACTATCATGTAGTTTTATCAGTTCATAAGATATCAACTCTACACTACTCATAAAATAATTTGAGATATTTTGGGAAACTACCCAAAGTCTCATATATATATATATATATATATATATATATATATATATATATATATACACATCTATCCTACCACACAAGTAAGAATAAGTGAGGAAACTCACCTGATACTGAGACTGATAAATCTCACTCCCGAACTGTTGGAACTAGACTCCACCTAATAAACACAACAAGTAACCCTAATCAATTAAGGTCATTAACCCGACTCACAAGTCCAAAATCCCACAACTATGCCACTGAAGGGAAAAAAATACCATTTTGCCCTTCCATGGTCCAAAATCCTCAATGTTTTGACCAAAAGTCAAAAGTCAGCAAAAGTCAACAAGTCCAGCACGTACGTTGGGCGTACGCTCCTTACGAGTGGAGTACTCCACAAACGAGATGGGTCGGGGTCATGCCTGACTATGTTGGGCGTAGCAAGGAGTACGCTCAGCGTACGCTGTCTGATCCCAAAATCCACTTCCTAACTTCTTAATCATTAAGACATGAAACCTAATCACATATCTGACCTCAAGAGAATGTCTTAACCTATAAAGTTCATAACTTTAAGCCTTTGCATGGCTGAAATAAGCTTAAACCTCAAAACCCTAACTTAAACCATACTCAAAGCCACCAAAATCTTTCATGGACAAAAGGGACCATCAAGCAGGCATTTTTATGACTCTAGATGTCCTAAAACACATGAAAGGACATCTAATATGCTCTGGAGTACACCATACTTGTAACATCCGGATTTCCAGGTATCATAAATTGAGTATTTATTTTAAGCCAAGGAGAGGGACTCGACGAGTTGACGTCTCGACTCGTCGAGTAGGATCGCGATTGCTGACTAGGATTAATGAACGGACTCGACGAGTCGGCAAGTGGACTCGACGACGCCGCGCTGTGGACAGAAACCCTAAATCCTCGGGCCTGTGCCCTATTTAAGGGATCTTATGGCCTTCATTTGCGGCCACCTTCACCCTTGAGAGCACCAGAGAACCTAAGAGCATTGTGAGTGAGATAAGAGGCCATTTCCTTCATTTCTAGTGTGATTTTTGCAAGAAAGAAGGAAGGAGGTCAAGCTAGGCGGATTGAGGAGCTCATATCTGCTATCATTTGATCATAAGAGGCTGCCAGAGGTATAAATCTATGCTAATTCTCGTGTATATGGTGACCTACTTAAATCTAGGGTTTTCTTATGCCTTCTTTAGCTTGGATTCGAAGCATATGAGGTCCCAAGGTGGAATTCTTCTTAGATCTGGACCTTAAGAGGTCCAGAGAGTCCTAACTATCCTGCTTTATGCTACTCCTTTGGAGATATGAACCTAGGTTGCCATTTTAGAAGCTATTTCACCAAAAGAAGCCCTATGAGTATTGCATGAGCGTAAAGGTTGGACCTTTACGTAATTATTATGTATTGGAAGGTCAGATCTATAGGTTAGAGAAGCAGATCTGACCTCAGAAGGTCATTTGAGTAATCTCATGGACGAAACTCGCCGAGTCCATGAGCGGACTCGACGAGTCGGATCGTGTTGCGCCACGATTCGTGATCAGTGGTAACCGTTGAGAGAAAGGTTAACTCAACGAGTCGAGTGAGGCCTTAGGAGGATTCAGAGGACACGTATGGACTCGCCGAGTCACCCGAGTGCACTCGACGAGTCTGGTCAAAGTTGGATCGTTGACTGGGGTTGACTTTTAGGGTTTGGTCAAAACTTGGACATTGGACCATTAGAGGGGTAAAATGGTCTTTTCCCCTTATGAGAGAATATAGGGAGGGATTAGCCTAGCCTTTGAGAGCCGTATTAATTAGAGATAATTACTTTATGTAATTAGGCGGAGGCTAGATCAGATATTCGAGTTCGAGACTTTCCGAGATTACCCGAGGTGAGTCTTCTCACTATACATTACCTAGGTGGTAACTATGTGCAGACCGGAGGGTCTTATGTGTTATGTGTATGTTGAGTTTATGTGCTTTGTGATATATGTATGTTATGTGTTATATAGACCGGACCGGAGGGTCCTACGATTTAGACCGGACCAGAGGGTCCAACGATTTAGACCGGACCGGAGGGTCTAACGAGCTAGACCGGACTGGAGGGTCCAACGAGCTACGGGACTGGAGGGTCCCGCTGAGACACATTGACCGGAGGGTCATACCGAGTTATAGCCTCGAGTGGCTTATGTGTTGTATGTGGTATTTTTGGGGAACTCACTAAGCATTTGTGCTTACCGTGTTATGTGATATGTGTTTCAGGTACCAGCGAGGATCGCAGGAAGGCGTCGGCATGATCTGTACACACTGGCAGGGGATTATGTTTTGAGATTCTGGGATATGTTTTATTGCGATGACATTTGATACATGAGATTTTGAGAATATTATATGAGTTTATTTATGTTTGGAAAATGAAAAATTGTTTTAAAATTTATGTCGTTACAAGTTGGTATCAGAGCCTTGGTTTGAGGGATTCTGTGACAACCCGAATTTTTTTTGTTTTGGAAGCTCAGTCAGTCAACTCAACTGAGTGTCAAACTCATTGGTAATGAGTTCCAGCCTGGTTAAAGGTCATTCTAAGGAGTTTTAAGCCTAGTACACTTAAGGAATGAGTGTTAGAATGTACCTGCTAGAGACACTGTACAACGAGTCAAGCCTTAACCTCTTCAAAAAGGGTTCACGACCACAACACTTGAGTTTACGGCCGTAGACTCAAGGTGGGCCGTAAACTCCCCCTTAAGGACTCATTTCCTTCACTTTTCATTCATTATCTCATTTCCAACTCAAGAACACTCCATTTCTCTCTCAACTATCATCCCGATTTTCATCTTAGATCTTCAAAAGTTGTAAGTGTTCTTCCTTGATTAGTTGATGCATCTCTTAATCTAGCTTCATCCATTGATTTCATCCATAGAAATAATCTTTTCTTAGATCTTCAAGAAACACCAAGAACACACACTAGTGTTCTTGGCCAAAATCAACCATTTCAAGCCTCTACATCGTAAGTACTCTTCCCTACACTTGATATCTAGTTAGGGATCATGCTTAGAGTCTTGAAAACATCAAGAACACAAGAAGAAAAGGAGTTTACGGCCAAGCCATCTCCCATGGCCGTAAACCCCTTTAAGGGTGCCATTTTGGCCATAAACCCTCCTAGATGCAAAGCTTGTGACCTAGAACCCTTCATTGATGAGAATAGGACCTTAAACTACTCTCAAATGTATAATGACCATGAGTTTACGGCTGTAAACTCCTTTGGGCCGTAAACTCATCAAAAGCCTCCATTGAGTTGGTCTTTCTCATCCTTGTGTAGAGCAAAAGTCCCTCAAGCTTCCCTAACGTTCAAACAAACACTTATGCATGTTTGACCATGAGTTTACGGCCGTAAACTCCCTTTGGCCGTAAACCCATGGTAGTAAACTCATGTTAGTGTCATTCCACTTTCCTTTGATGAATCACATGTGATTCCAACACTTGGTCAAAGTGTTTCCTAGTCCCGGAAGGTGTTTTCTTTCGTTTAGGACTTATTGTGTCTCGGGACTTCATTCGTGGAACTTCTCATCCTTACATGCGTATTCGTTGAATCACCCACATCAGGTGAGTTTATACCCCGTAATGAATCTTTTAACTGTTTTAAATGCTTTTAAGGGGGGGAATACAAGTTGAACACAATGATAATTGTGTAATTGTTTGTTATAAACATCTTTCAAAATGTTGCTTATGTCTTTTATAAGTGATCAAAACATTTCAAAAACTCTTTTAAAGTTATGTTACTTTATATTTAATCAAACTCCGTTTTTAAAGTACAAGCATAACTTAGTAGTAAAATGAGTCTTTTCAAAAACAGTTCAAGTAAAACTTTTGTAAACTATAATAGGTATAGTTTAGGAAGATACTATTCATTACTTCTAGTACAATGAAGCATACAAAGAGTCAGTTCATACATGAGTCAGAACATACTATGATGAGAAACAAACGGAACATACTATGATGAGAAACAAACAGAACATACATACATACATACTAGACAGAGAGAACATGCAATACAGCTAGTACATACATTACATATACAAGTATACAATAACATAAATGTGAACCATCGTTCGGGGCATGGCATCACCTGTCATGGCTCGATTTATAGCCAGAATCTCCTGGAGGGAGAGCGTGAATTTGTGTATAGATCTATACCAGATTGACTATCCTACACCTTACTGTTAGCTACAGTGGGACTTGCAAGTCTACACGTGCCAAATGTCATTTCTTCCGACGTCTTTCATCGTCGTGTTATTAGTCGGTAGTATGGTGCAACCATTCCACATTTAATCTTAATTAACGGTCGGATTAAGGTAGAAAGTACATCAGTAGTTACTATAATACAACACTACAGTACTTTATTATTTCCCCATTTCATTCACATTGTGATCTTCTCACAATAAACAGTAATGTAAAAACTATATTTTTGGTTAATGATAGTCTCACTTGGGAAATTACACAACTCATGCAAGAAACAAACATAGATAACATTAGATGCCTTGGTAGAAGGCTACGTTTAGTAGAGAGGACCATAATGCTAACCTTATGATTCCTTAATGTATACATCAAAGGATATATACATCAATAGGATCCGACAGGTAATAGGATGTGTGCTCTCCGCTTCATTTCCTGTTCCTTGTTTGGTTGTGGGCTTGGAACGAATTCACCCAGTCTATTTTCTATTCGATTATATATATATATATATATATATATATATATATATATATATATATATATATATATGGTCAGTATACATTAAGTCATCATAAGGGTACCAGGTATGGGTCAAGTCATAGGACACAGAGTCAATGCACAGTTTTCTAGTACAAAACATACTTTCCAAATCAGAACTTTTGGTATGCAAAACTAGAAACTTACCAGTTAAAGGTTTAATCCATTTTATTAAACCAGTATAAACTTAAAAGACGTTAGGTGATTAACTCTATAATACTTTAGTTTATACATCATGGTTATATATAATTAATACCCAATAGGTAGTTGGATGTGTGCTTTCCGCCTTACTTCCTGTTCCTTGTTTGGTTGTGGGCTTAGGGCAGATTCACCCAATTAACTTTCTATCCGATATTAGATCATATATATCCAGTATAAACTAAGTTATTATAGAAGTAATCACTGTGGTCACCATTTTATTATAAGAAATAAGGGTTTTCTTAAAGAATCTTTTCATTAAATATAAAGGAACCATTACAATTAACTCCATGAGTAACAAGTGAATACACCAGGGTTATATACCACAATAATCAAACAAACAATGGGATGTGTGCTTTCCGCCTTAGGGCAGATGCGCACAATCGATTGTTTGTTTACTCTGAGTCTTATATTACTTGTATCCATTTAGTACTCATAGAAGGGATTGTAGAGTCATTTTTACTTAACTTCCATTAAAGTAGGATATATAGGATTTTCTAGAGGAACAGGCGAACTTTTCTAAACAGAACTTACAACTTACAACATTTTACAACTACATTTTACAACTTACTACATTTTCAACTACATTTTACAACAACATTTTACAACTTACTTACATCACTAAAATCTTATGAACTCACCAGCTTAATTTCTGATCAACTCTTTCAAATAACTTGTATTCTCAAGAGCCTAGTAGACATGTACTCGTACTGGGAATTCGGAAGATGGAGCAGTATAGCTTCAAGTCTTGTTTTGTTATTTACTTATGTATTCTATGTTTTGTGAACACACACTTTGTAAACACTTTCTTTCAAATGAAATGGTTGTTCATTACTTGCTTACTATAATGCATATCTTGTGATACTAAACATGACGTCCTCCACCCCCGAACGTTTCCGCCGTTCCGGTTTTGGGGTGTGACAGATTCGGATGCACCTTCGGGCGTATCTAAACTCAAACCGAGGATTTGAGAAAAAAATTTCATAAAAGAAACAATTTTTCTAAAAGATCAAAAGATTCTTGAGAGAAGCAGAACGGAGCAGTGTGTACGATCAGCCAGCGCCCGAACGGTGATTTCCCAAAATACCCTCACATTATGTGTTATGCGATATTATGTGATATGCTATGCATGCTAGAGTAGGCTAGGTATTCATGGTTAGGACTAGAGTGGGCCTGATTTGTGATGCCTTAGCCTAGGAGTTACTGCTACTATGAGATACTTCGAGAGTCAGTGGGTAGCAACGAGGAGCTTATGAGTGCTCTACCGGAGAGTAGCCTGAGTTTAGTGAGATATAGAGTACTTGTGATCTGGAATCCTAAGAGGAGGACTTGGGGTGAATACCGATGCGTTGTGGAAGGTAGTATAGGGCCCGTACTAGTGGAAACACCGGATCGGTGAGCAATCCAAGTAAGAATCCTTAGGGTACTAAAGAACAAGTAGGGTTGAGTATCGAGTGCGAGTATACTCGAGCGAATCTCTGATTTCTTTTGTGTTGTATTTCAGAGACATCATGGTTGGGACGCGCCACCACCCAGGAGGCAGTGGTACCAGTGGTACCAGTGACGAGGAGATCTGTAGGTTGATTCACAGGGAGGTGGCCGCAGCCATACGAGCGGAGATTCCTGAGATGTTTGGGTCTATCAAGACCACTTTGATTGAGACATTTGACGAGCGGTATGCTTCTCTTACCGAGGCTGCTGTTACTGCAGCCACCGCAGCCGTCGCCGCTGCCAGGCCACAGGGGGGTGACTCGTTGCTGTACCGAGAGTTCAGCAACACGAAGCCACCAGAGTTTGATGGGACTCAGGATCCGATAGCCGCGATGAGGTGGATCTCTGACATTGAGGGATGCTTCTACACCTGTTCTTGTTCGGAGCATCTGAGAGTACGGTTCGCGCTGAACCAGCTTCGCTTGGGAGCGAAGGACTGGTGGAAGTTTGTTACGGCAGACTTCACTCCTGCAGAGATTACAGCGGTGACCTGGGAGAGGTTCACCACCATGTTCCGAGATGAGTATGTTCCCCCGGTGGAGAGGGAACGGTTGGCGCAAGAGTTCTTGTCCCTCAAGCAGGGTACGAAGTCCGTAACTGTGATTACACGGATGTTTCATGAGAGTGCGTTGCTTTGCCCTGAGCATGTGTCTACCGAGCAGGCACGTATGAGTCGATATCTGTGCATACTGAGGAGAGACATTCGTGAGTTTGTGGCTAACTCGACGTACCAGACATTTTCCGAGCTTCAGGTAAATGCTCGGAAGAGGGAGATCGAGCTGGAGACTCGGGCCAGGGAGGAGGCCGGGTCTCAGAGGAGGGATAGGCGACCGGTACAGTCTCAGCCGGAAGCCAAGCGGGCAAAGCCCGCTGATTCGAGGTATGGGGGTCCGAAGGGCCGCACTTACGGGAAGTGCGGCAAGAGCCATGATGGGACGTGCAGAGCGGGTGTGTGCTACAAGTGTGGGAAGGAGGGGCATATCACGAGGGATTGCCCCAAGGGATTTTCGGTTTTCTTTCACTGCAACCAGACATGCCATCGGAAGGCCGAGTGCCCGCAGCTACTTCAGGGATCAGCACAGGGATCTGCACCTGCTGCTAGAGCTACCGAGGTCCGGCCAACGAAGGCCGAGGCACCGAAGGCTCGCGGGAGAGCCTTTCAGTTGACAACGGAGGAGGTCCGCGCAACGCCCGATGTCGTGGCTGGTATGTATTCTTTTATTTACTTATATTGAGTTTGAGATATTGTGCCTATTCTGTGGTATGCATAGGTACTTTTCTTGTGAGTTATGTACCTGCTTTGGTGTTATTTGACTCGGGTGCGAGTCGATCTTTCGTGTCCTTAGCGTTTAGCCAGCACATCAGTACCCGACGAGAGGCGTTGAGCCGACCTCTACGAGTTTCTATAGCTGACGAGCGAGCGGTATATGCTACTGATGTGATTCGAGGATGTGTACTCGAGATTTTCGGTGTTGAGTTACCGATAGATCTGGTACCGATTGCAACGGGTGATGTCTGTGTCATCGTGGGCATGGACTGGTTGAGCCGATTTGGAGCTTTTATAGACTGCGAGCGACAGCTGGTGACCATACGAGACCCTAGTGGGGGAGTACTTACGGTGTATGGCGAGGGTACCCGATCTGGGTCAGCATTTTGTTCGGCCGCCAGAGCGAGACAGAGTCTACAGCAGGGCTGTAGAGGGTTTGTAGCCTATGTGATGGATACACGAGTTGCCGCAGAGAGGCCGAGTTCTGTCGGTGAGGTACCAATAGTGCGAGAGTTTCCGGATGCTTTCCCCGAGGAGTTGCCGGGTGTGCCTCCCGAGAGGCAGGTGGAATTTCGCATCGATTTGATTCCGGGGGCAACACCTATTGCCAAGGCACCCTATCACCTTGCGCCACCGGAGATGCAGGAGTTATCCTCGCAGCTTCAGGAGCTGTTGGGAAAGGGATTCATCCGACCGAGTAGCTCGCCGTGGGGAGTGCTGATCCTTTTTGTCAAGAAAAAGGATGGTTCACACCGGATGTGCATTGATTACCGGGAGTTGAACAAATTAACGGTCAAGAACCGTTATCCATTGTCGAGGATCGACGATCTATTCGATAAATTGCAGGGTGCGTCTTGGTTTTCCAAGATAGACTCGAGGTCTAGATATCACCAGATGAGGGTGCGTGATGAGGATATCCAGAAGACAGCTTTTAGGACTTGTTATGGGCATTACGAGTTCGTGGTGATGTCTTTTGGGCTAACCAATGCACCAGCAGCATTCATGGACCTCATGAACCGAGTATGCAGGATGATGTTGGATCGATCGGTGATTGTATTCATTGACGACATTCTAGTGTATTCGAGGACCAGAGAGCAGCATGAGGAGCACCTGAGGGAGATCCTTGGAGTATTGAGATCGGAGAGGCTTTATGCCAAATTCTCCAAGTGTGATTTCTGGTTACGAGAAGTCCAGTTCCTGGGACATCTCGTTAATCAGAATGGGATATTGGTCGATCCGGCCAAGATTGAGGCTGTCATGAATTGGGAAGTGTCGAGATCCCCCACCGAGATCAGGAGTTTTCTGGGGTTGGCCGGCTACTGTCGGAGATTTATCCGGGATTTCTCCAAGATTGCCGTTCCCCTCACCAGATTGACCCGGAAGGGCGTTGCCTTTTCTTGGGGTCCAGCGCAACAGACGTCGTTTGAGACTCTTCTCCAGAGACTATGCGAAGCCCCAGTGTTAGCCCTTCCGGAGGGAATGGAGGATTTTGTGGTTTACTGTGATGCGTCTATATCGGGGTTGGGTGCGGTGCTCATGCAGAGGGGGCACGTGATAGCATACGCATCGAGGCAGGTGAAACCTCATGAGACGAGGTATCCCACCCACGATTTGGAGTTGGGGGCAGTAGTGTTCGCCCTCAAGATATGGCGTCATTATCTGTATGGGGTTCGGTGTACTGTATACATGGACCACAAGAGTTTGAAGTATCTGATGGATCAGCCCAACCTGAACATGCGTCAGAGGAGATGGTTGGATGTAGTAAAGGATTATGACTGTGAGATCATGTACCACCCGGGCAAGGCTAACGTGGTAGCCGATGCTCTGAGCCGTAGGGCAGAGAGTGCCCCGATTCGAGACATATGTCTAAGGATGACGGTGATGACTCCGGTGTTGGATACTATTCGAGAGGCCCAGGCAGAGGCTGTGAGACCAGAGAACCGCAAAATGGAGCGGGTGATTGGACATGTGTCCGAGTTTGTGACGGATAGCCGAGGGCTCATGATCTTTCGTGGTCAGATTTGGGTGTTGTATACGGGCGGGGCACGTAGCACCTTGATGGAGGAGGCTCATAGATCGAGATTCTCGATCCATCCCGGGGCCAGGAAGATGTATTTGGACCTAAAGAGAGACTATTGGTGGCCTTGTATGAAGAGAGATGTTGCATGGGTAGTAGAGAGGTGCTTGACCTGTCGACGGGTTAAGGTCGAGCACCAACGTCCACATGGCAAGTTGCAGCCACTCGAGATTCCCCAGTGGAAGTGGGAATAGATTTCCATGGATTTTATCACCAAATTGCCGAAGACCGCGAGGGGTGTCGATGCAAATTGGGTGATTGTTGACCGGCTGGCGAAGAGCGCTCACTTCCTTGCTATCAGCGAGAGCTCTTCCTCAGAGAGACTAGCAGAGATGTATGTGAGAGAGGTGATATCGCGGCATGGAGTACCGATCTCGATTGTGTCAGATCGAGATGTACGTTTCACTTCCAGATTCTGGAAGAAATTCCATGAGGAGTTGGGTACGAGGTTGCATTTCAGCACCGCTTACCACCCACAGACGGACGGGCAGAGTGAGCAGACGATTCAGACACTCGAGGACATGCTTCGGGCATGTGTTATGGACTTCGGTGGAAGTTGGGACACATACCTACCTTTGGCTGAGTTTTCCTACAACAACAGCCACCATTCGAGTATTGGTATGCCTCCCTTCGAGCTTTTATATGGGAGGAGGTGTCAGACTCCCATCTGTTGGGGAGAGGTAGGGCAGCGAGTGATGGGTAGCACTGAGATAGTGCTTAAGACGACTGAGCAGATACAGCAGGTCAGGCAGAGGTTGCTGACAGCCCAGAGCCGTCAGAAGAGTTATGCGGATAGGCGGCGATCCGAGCTCGAGTTCCAGGTTGGAGATTTCGTACTCCTGAAGGTATCTCCTTGGAAAGGAGTGATCCGATTCAGGAAGAGGGGCAAGCTGGGGCCCCGATACATTGGTCGCTTCAGGGTGACCGCGAGGTTGGGTAAGGTGGCTTACCGTCTGGAGCTACCTGCGGAGTTGAGCCAGATACATGATACCTTCCACATGTCTCAGTTGAGGAAGTGTATAGCTGACGAGTCGGCGGTGGTGCCACTAGAGGATATACAGGTGGATGCGAGCCTGAATTATGTTGAGAGGCCGATCGCGATCCTAGATCGGAGGATCAAGATTATGAGGAACAAGGAGGTGCCCCTGGTTCAAGTCCAGTGGCAACATCGGAGAGGGTCCGAGCTGACTTGAGAGCCGGAGACGGAAATACGGGAGCAGCATCCAGAGTTGTTTGCGGAGCGAGACTTCGAGGGCGAAGTCTGATTCTAGTGGGGGAGAATTGTAACATCCGGATTTCCAGGTATCATAAATTGAGTATTTATTTTAAGCCAAGGAGAGGGACTCGACGAGTTGACGCCTAGACTCGTCGAGTAGGATCACGATTGCTGACTAGGATTAATGAACGGACTCGACAAGTCCGCGCTGTGGACAGAAACCCTAAATCCTCGGGCCTGTGCCCTATTTAAGGGATCTTATGGCCCTCATTTGCGGCCACCTTCACCCTTGAGAGCACCAGAGAACCTGAGAGCATTGTGAGTGAGATAAGAGGCCATTTCCTTCATTTCTAGTGTGATTTTTGCAAGAAAGAAGGAAGGAGGTCAAGCTAGGCGGATTGAGGAGCTCATATCTGCTATCATTTGATCATAAGAGGCTGCCAGAGGTATAAATCTATGCTAATTCTCGTGTATATGGTGATCTACATAAATCTAGGGTTTTCTTATGCCTTCTTTAGCTTGGATTCGAAGCATATGAGGTCCCAAGGTGGAATTCTTCTTAGATCTGGACCTTAAGAGGTCCAGAGAGTCCTAACTATCCTGCTTTATGCTACTCCTTTGGAGATATGAACCTAGGTTGCCATTTTAGAAGCTATTTCACCAAAAGAAGCCCTATGAATGTTGCATGAGCATAAAGGTTGGACCTTTACGTAATTATTGTGTATTGGAAGGTCAGATCTATAGGTTAGAGAAGCAGATCTGACCTCAGAAGGTCATTTGAGTAATCTCATGGACGAAACTCGCCGAGTCCATGAGCGGATTCGACGAGTCGGATCGTGTTGCGCCACGATTCGTGATCAGTGGTAACCGTTGAGAGAAAGGTTAACTCGACGAGTCGAGTGAGGCCTTAGGAGGATTCAGAGGACACGTATGGACTCGCCGAGTCACCCGAGTGCACTCGACGAGTCTGGTCAAAGTTGGACCGTTGACTGGGGTTGACTTTTAGGGTTTGGTCAACACTTAGACATTGGACCATTGGGGGGGGGGGGTAAAATGGTCTTTTCCCCTTCTGAGAGAATATAGGGAGGGATTAGCCTAGCCTTTGAGAGCCGTATTAATTAGAGATAATTACTTTATGTGATTAGGCGGAGGCTAGATCATATATTCGAGTTCGAGACTTTCCGAGATTACCCGAGGTGAGTCTTCTCACTATACATTACCTAGAGTGGTAACTATGTGCAGACCGGAGGGTCTTATGTGTTATGTGTATGTTGAGTTTATGTGCTTTGTGATATATGTATGCTATGTGTTATATAGACCGGACCGGAGGGTCCTACGATTTAGACCGGACCAGAGGGTCCAACGATTTAGACCGGACCGGAGGGTCCAACGAGCTAGACCGGGCTGGAGGGTCCAACGAGCTACGGGACTGGAGGGTCCCGCTGAGACACATTGACCGGAGGGTCATACCGAGTTATAGCCTCGAGTGGCTTATGTGTTGTATGTGGTATTTTGGGGAACTCACTAAGCATTTGTGCTTACCGTGTTATGTGATATGTGTTTCAGGTACCAGCGAGGAACGCGGGAAGGCGCCGGCATGATCTGTACACACTGGCAGGGGATTATGTTTTGAGATTCTGGGATATGTTTTATTGCGATGACATTTGATACATGAGATTTTGAGAATATTATACGAGTTTATTTATGTTTGGAAAATGAAAAATTATTTTAAAATTTACGTCGTTACAATACTCACAAAGATCCAAGCTTGGGACAAAAGTTCATAAATAATCTTTTTAAGAGATCTAGAAAAAAAAAGCATCGAGGTATAAACTTTATACCTTCTGAAGATGAACTGTGTGACGTAGAAGCTGGATCCAAAGACTAGAATGCACCACCTTTTTCTCCAAGAACTTCCTTCTTTACCAAGAATGCTCAAGAATCACAAACAAGCTCCAAAATCACACTCACAAGGTTGGGGTTCGATATTTTGGGTTTAGAGATAATGGAGGTTGGCTAATGAATGTCTAAGGGTGGTATAATGTGTTTAAATAGGAGTGAAACCCTAACAAATTAGGGTTTGGAATTCGCTCACGTACGCCCGACGTACTCCCTCGTACGCCCAAACATACGTTGTCTCCGTCCCGAATCACTTAAAGGCTTACACGCGACATACATGGCTAGTACGCCCCACATAAGCCGGAAATCCTCAATACTTGAATTAATAAAATAAGTAGATTGGTACCTCGGGATTTGGGATGTTAGAAAAAAAAACATGACCATGTAATGGCTATGGTGATAATGTTTTGGGTTCGAAGCGAATAAAATTTATTTTTCAGCTTAGGGAAAGTTGCAAACCAGAAACCCAATCAAAAAACGCAGTCGTATTTTTGGTGCCATGATCGTGTAACACTCGCACACACTCCTAGTGGTGTTTTAGGTGGCCATTAATAATCTCATGTGGTTTTTGTCATTTAGAGTCACCACGATGGCTCTTGTAATTTAGATTCACCATAAATAATTTCATGTGGTTCTTTCTCTTTAGATTCACAACGATGGCTCTTGTCATTTAGACTCACTATAAATAATCTCATGTGGTTCTTCCCCTGTAGACTAACCATGATGGCTATTGTTATTTAGACTCGCCACGATGCATGTAAATGATTTTTGTCCTTTAGACCCACCAATGACACTTAATAGTGCATAACATCTAGCTCTAAAGCTTCAAATATTTTACTGTTACAATTAATATAGTCCCAACTATTGTGACTATTGGTAATTACTCAACTATACCAAATAAATATCTCTCATAGAAATATTTTGCTATAAACCTCAACTACATCGCTTATCAACTCGTATAACAGTAAATTGCTTTGATTAGGGATTACTTCAATTCATTGACTCCCATAACATGAAGTAATAATGAATCATACATTCATTGTAAACAATAGATTGTAATATCCGTATTACTAGATATCAGTTATCTAGGAAAGCATTAGGGTTACTCACCTTGAAACAAGTTAGATGTACTAGTTCCCAACTCTCGAGGTCTTGTTCCCGTTCTTGATTTTGTTTCTCTACGGGATGTCAAAACAACATACAGACTATCTTGAGTATTATTACCCTAGATACACTTCTCTCATACATAACGGTTATATCTTAACTGAGAACACAATACATAATTCACACAATACATAATTCATTTCTTCAACTTCCTAAACTCCATAATTTGTCTATTCACGTGTCTTAATCCATTAAGACACAAACCAAATCGCAATTCAATCACTATTTCACCAATTTATGGACTTGTTAAATGTACATCCATTTATGTACAACCTATCGCCAAATACCAATCCATTCATCCAATTTAATTATACTCCACATATTAGTCATCCTTGTGAGTTAATTGATTAAGATAAAAACCCAATTCTTCAGGATTATAACTTTTAATTTCTAGAGTTTATGCTTGTTAACGCATCCCTCTAAGAATACGTCAAAGATAACGGGATGATTATCCATTGGACGACCTAGCTAACGGTCGTTACCCGATGTAGGTACTAGGTCCGGGCCTTCGCCCTTACGATCTAGTTCTTAGGCCCCGACATCCTAACACCATGGTCCATAAACAGGCCAGAATAGTACCAAATTGCTCCCCAGAATGAGAAATGTAGCGCTCTGGAGCGCCGTTTCTTAGTAATTATGCACCAATAGCGGATAACCACTAGTCGTTCACAACTCACCAATACGACGCCTCCACGTCCTAACAGTCCAAGCAAGTGAAAAGGTATTATCGGGGACATGCTCCATCGACGACAGGTATGTTGGATTCTATGTCTAAGCCCATAACTATTATTGGTATGTACTCGACCCGAGAGTAGCATGGTCCATTTAGGTTGCATAACACTAGGACAATTTGTTAGGATGGACTCTTGAGAAAAGGTTATATATGATTTATTAATATATTACAAGTTCTAATATATTAATATGAAATCATATGTTTTAATTAGTATTGATCAAGAATTAATTTGAAATTAATTTAGTGATCAAAAAAGACTAGTTAAATCAATGGGGACTAATTATGGTAATTAGTTATATTTATATGTGTTGGGCTTATGATCCATGTTGGACCAAGTTTATGTATGGATACATAAAGAGTTGGGCCACATGAACCATGGATCATAAAACCCATGGGTATGGATTTGGGTTAAACCCATGACCCTTGGAATCCAACATATAAATATGTATTCCTTAACCAAAAAAACTCCTACACACATATTCTTGGAGTTCATGAGGTGTATTGGTGCATGGAGATTCTTTCTCAAGAGCCACCTTTGTCCTAGGTGAGTTGTGATTCCATTTGAGGCTTCCACACTATTGGGGATAAGCTCTTTAAGGCTAAATTCATCAAGTTCTGCAAGCTACACAAAGAGGTAAACTTCCAACTAGTATTTTATGTAG
Source organism: Lactuca virosa (assembly GCF_052849685.1). Classification (NCBI taxonomy): domain Eukaryota; kingdom Viridiplantae; phylum Streptophyta; class Magnoliopsida; order Asterales; family Asteraceae; genus Lactuca; species Lactuca virosa. The sequence continues at coordinate 131,675,671 of NC_136429.1, forward strand.
TTTATATCATTTGTATGCTAGTTGCAGGCTTAAAACTTTGGAAACAATATTGCATGTATAATTAGAGAAAACATAGATCCAAAGCTTTTAGGGTTGTATGTGCACCATAGGATGTTGTAGTATACCAAAACCCATCAGTGGTATCAGAGCCATGGGTTGTTTTCAATTATACTTGATGCTACTTGCTTGGAAATGCCTTAAAAATCGATTTTCTGCTGTTCTGGACTGATGGATTCGCCGAGTCCAAGGCAAAAACTGACCAACTCGCCGAGTTTGTTCATACACTCGACGAGTTGGTGCTCCAGGATGCAGATTATCGAGGTTTTTGGCTAGAATTGGACTAGAATCATTACACTAAGCTGTTTTTGAACTTATAAACCTATTTTTGATGTGGTAATGATCATTCTAATCCAATTCAAAAGATAATTGTCAAAAGTTTCATGTTTAGTATTGGTTTAATAGTTAGGCTAATTACATGAAGATTGTTTGATTTGAATTGTCTTGTTCATATGAGTTTAATCTAGATCATAGAATTTTTGACATGTTTGTTAGTTTATTAGATGATCTAAATGGCCTTTAATGGATTCCATAACTTGTCCTCAAGTTATGGAAAACCAAAAGTCTTTCTTGTTAATGAGTCTTTAAAAGTCATAAGTTATGCAATTGAAGAGTCTTTTCCCATAAATTGTTTTATGAGGTCCATAACGTGTCCTCAAGTTATGGATTTTCAAGAGTCTTGCCATTAAAAGCCATATTAAACTCATATGTTATGGATTCTAAAGGTTTTTTGAATTGTTCAAAACTTACCCTCAATTTTTGGAATTTATAAAGTTCCCCCCCCCCCCCCCGCCATGAATACTTTAATTCCAAGTTAAACCCTTAGAATTTTAATAGTTTAAAATTCAACCCTTATACTATTATAATATTATAGGTTTAATATTTATATATATATATATATATATATATATATATATATATATATATATATATATATATGTATAAGAGTAAGTCAGTCTTACCGTTAGTAGGCTTCATTCACGAAGCCGGTCTATAACGGGGGTATAAGGTTACTGCCTATAAAATGACAGTTTAATGGGTGTCCACTCTCACCCACCGCTTCCTCGACTGGTGGAGGGTCGTTAGCCGAACGGGTAGGACAAGGACATTAATTCTCCCTTCATTAAAAGTATACTGATAAATACTAAGTAACTAAACTCTTATAAATTCCCAATCTTAGTTACTTAGGAAAATGTGAATTTGGTGCTAACCTATGAAATTGCACTTTGCACCTTGTTAAGTCGTTAGTGGAGCGTGTGTGGTTAACCGACACACTAATCTGGGACTGACAATGTGTGGCAAAGGGTAGCTTGATGTTAATCATAGATCAATGGAGCGTGTGTGGTTAACCGGCGCATTGATTAAGTGGTTGTAACATTAAGTGTACCAAGTTAATTTACATGGTTATTCGCTCCTTGTTTGTGATCCTCAGCATCCCAGTCACAAACTTGAAGGGCACAGTCGAGATTTAAACATGTCATTGAATAGTTCAATGAATCTCAAAAGATCTAGGAGTTTCAATCCATTTAAGACCTAAAATTCCTTTTCGTTTTTCATTATGGAAATTGGTAAATCGTCATTTACCTACCTTCAAATATTTTGTAGCTTGGATTACGGCATCCCTCTTCCAAGTTATAAAATATTGTGTTGGGTCATAGCCTTAATATTTCATATTGGGTGTTATATTAAGGACTTAAATCAACTAAACTCGAATTTCTCCCTCATAGATGTCTAGTTATGACAACTTTGGTCTTCCTTATCCTTTTGGATAAAGTTATCCTAATGAAGATGATGTCCCACATGGCGATCAAGGTGAAAGATTAATCCCTTTGTTGCGCATTAATGGGACTAGAAATCATACTTCACTTCCTCCACCTCCTCAAATTATTCTCCCTAACCCACAAGTTCTTGAATAGTTCAAGGTCACTCAATCCCTATTGCCAAGAAGTGTCTATATGTACTCACATCTTGGAGATGAAGTCTCATATTGACAAGCTGGGAGAGTTGGGTGTCGAAGTCTCAAGGAAGTTGGATGTTGACTGGGTTCTTCAATCACTTCCTAAGTCATATAGCGGGTTCTTTAAAGGACTACTATGTGACAGACCACGACATGACCCTTATCGATCTTACGCTTGTTGTTGCTAAATCAGAAATGATTTGGGGCACTGGTAAAGCAAATTTGATTGGAAGATGTACTTCCTAAACTTTCATGGACATTGACAATGGAAACATTGGAAGTCCAGAAAAGTCTTCTCTTCCCAATGGAAAGGGATCGGCCATAGTCAACCTGGTTGACCAAATGGTAAAAAGAAATGCTAAGTCTGAGATAGTCCCATGTACCATTACTAAAGAGTCCATAAGTTTCTATTGCCAAAAGAAGGGGCATTAGTTGCGAAGGTGCCTTATTTACCTGAAAATTCACTAGGATGGTAAAAGTCAATAAATTTGACTATGCTTCAGGTAAAGTCCACTATCTAACTCTATTAAGTTCCTATTTGGAGATTCTTATTACATGATGTGACTAGTCGCATTTTGATGTTTTGTAGAATCGGAAAAAGAGAGGAAGCTTAGAGGAAGAGTAAGCCGATTCTAATTGCGAAGACGGATTTCGATCGCATGATTCGAAGATCAGAATTTTGAGCTGCTGCTTAAGAGTTATGATAGATTGATTAGGAACAGATAACAACATAGTTTTCGTTTGTATTTGCATTGTAAGGATAAGTTTTTCCGCAATTTTAAAATAAAAGGAAAATTTTGATTTTATTTATTTTAAGTATCCTTACAATTGCATTTGTGAAAATTGTTGTTTATATGATTCCATTGATAGCAATATTGGAAAATGGATTTGATTCTTTCGTTTGTGGTAGTGTCATAATTTACCAAACAAGGAAAGATTCTCATCACCCAAGTTTCAGTTGGATAGAAACTTGGAATCATGCAACTTGTATTGTATGATGAATGAGAATTTTCATCTTTGTGAAATTAAGACTAATTCCTTGTTCACATGTATATGTGAGTCAAGTGAAGGACTAGGAGATCGGGTACACTTGGTTGTGCGCTGATCAGGTCCACCACAAAGAACGATAAGGCTATTCGTCATGATTTACTAAAGTTGAGTAAATATGGTTTTGCTTACATGTTTAATTATAATTTTTAAACATTGGAAAAGTTTCAATGTATGGCAGGATGAATGAGAAGAGTCAAATTAGGCAGAAAGATAAAAGTTTCTTCAATCTGAAAAGATGGGAGAGTACTTCAGTATCATGTTTTATGATCATCTTAATAATTATGAATAACCATATCACAATTGATCCTCTAAGGACATCTTAGTGCATTTGTTTGACTAAGAAGAGGAATCGTGAATTGTTGAAATGGTTAAATCAAAAAATGAATCATACTTCGTTTCCAAAATTGAGTCTTAGAGTAACACTCCAAGATTGTAACTCGAGTGACATAATCTTAAGAAAGTTTTAAAACACTTTTCAAATGTAGAGTAAAATGCTTTCTAGTCTTGTACATTTGAAATTGGTGGGTTGTGATGTTTTGGATAAAACAAAGACCAACTAAGGCCAATTGTGTGAAGTGTTTGTCTTGATAAGAATCCACACTAACTCTTGAATATTTGCTTTGTCAAGGAATGGTTCTTGACAAGAGAATCTTATATGTCAAGAGGTCAGTGGGAGTCTTAAAGATCTTGAAAAGTTTCAAGAACTAATCAAGAATAAAACTTGTTGCTTATCACTAGCACGCGACTTGAGGTTTGTAACCTATCATGTTGACATATTCTTGTTTTCGTGCCCATTCCAGTTAAAGTTGACTATGCATGTGAGTTCTATGAGTTCTCAGTTGTTTGCATAACTACGTGGAAGCAATGGTAGGCCCTTCTACTTCCGGCTGGCAAGAAAACTAGGATTAAACAAGTTCAGTCCAAATGAGCTTGGATTTGTCACTAACATTGTCTTGTGATTATGGTTATGACAAATTTACATGGATATGAACACATACACCATAAAATTTAAGTGTCATAAGGTTTCTCTTCGATTCATGAAAATGATGGTGAGGAAACACTTTCACTAAGTAGATTTTAAATAGATAGAAATTGTGATATTTGCATTCTCAAAGTCGTTAGTGGAGCGTGTGTGGTTAACCAGCACACTAACATGGACTAGTGAGAATGGAAAAAGGTCTAAACATTATGATTACGGCATCCCTCTTCGTAATTGTTTAGACACACATGTGAGCTATCTAAGGAAAGGTGTATGAAATCGGGAAGCTTAGATAAAGTTTTATCAAAGCATCTTGTATCAAAAATCTGAACTTTGGTAAGAAAGTCAATAAGTATTGATTTCTAGAAGTCCAACTGATTTCTAGATACATGTCAAAGCTAGTGGGAGCATAAGTGTTATGCTAATAATTATCATGTTAGTGGGAGCATGATTATTATGTTAACTATTGCAAGTTAGCAATGTTAATTATAGAAAACAAAAGTGTCAATTTGCAAAGTTGCAGGGTTTGAAAAGTTTTTTTGCTATAATTAAGGGAGAAGAAATTATACTTCATTCCAATTCTAAAAGCTAAGATTGTGAGTCTTTAATAAAATTTAGTCATGATTACATTATTTGCATTCTAAAATTCGATTATGATTACGGCATCCCTTTTCATAATTCGAATTATGAGAACATGGCAAATAGAAATAGAGATATTATAGCAAAAGACCGGTCTAGTATCATGTCTTTATGTGAGACATCATGAATCGTGACCCATATGCTTTGGATATAGGATCGATTACATGTGCTATAATATTCATCCGTTCTAATTTTTCCAAATGCCTAGGGCATTAAGACGGAAAAAGGAATAGAACTGGATATGACTAAAATGATTAAGCAATTGTCGAGGACAATCTGAGGTTTACCAAAGATTGGTTGCTCATGGACAGTTGGAAGTATGGTGTAAATTTTGGAAGGACCATATTGACATATTCTGAAAAGAGGCAACTCTTGTTCAGAAGTGATAGTCAAAATGGGAATATGGAAATGTTTCCGTAGGTGGAAGTTATTCATTAAATTTGTGTAAGATTAGAAAACTTAATGCAAGAAGGATGTTCAAAGGAATGTACTTTGAATGTGAGACTTTGTTTCCATGGAATTGCTCTCCATTGGAATACTTTGTAATGTCTGTTGTCGAGTCTTTGTGGCTTTTGTGCATAGTCATTACAAAAGGATCAATGCATATAAGTTTAGAATCTAACAGATTTCAGTAAATGGCAAAGAATCTTGTATTCTTACATTTACGATAAGGATTTGGAATTGTGAAATGAGTATCATTTGAAATGTTGTCAATTGATCTATTCCACAAACAAAGGACCATAGGTAAACATAGTGTGCATGCTTGGAGCATGGGACAACTATTGTTTTGATTCAAGTATAAAGTTGATTATTCGAAACATTATACAATGAATAATGAGTAATCAATATGGTGATTAAATAAAAGGTGTTTTATTTAGTCTCACAAGTGTTGGGGCCATATAGGATTAGTATTATTCTTGTGTTTCACTTTGCATATTTTGACTTCCCGAATAACTAGGTTATTCAAACCGTCCACAGTCGATCATACTTTGGAAGTAGGTATTGAGGCAAGACTGTCATGAATGGGTCTGTGGTTTGTCTAGGTGGCCTAGACATAGCTGTAGTATTCATGAGTGCTCCTCGAATAAGATTTGAGTATTGGATTAAACGCACGCTCATTTAGATCACTTCACGGATTTTATCACGAGTGATCATGAGACGATAATATCTTATATTCTTCAAACGGAGACGTGTGAGTTGTAGTTGCAAGTCGGTTGCACATTAACATATGTAAACGCACCAGTAACTTAGATGTTATAAAACATATCGTTGTGTGTAATTTGATGAGTGAGTACAAGCGAGCATTTGGGTCGAAGTTTATCTGTTCCTTTTACCCCATATGGATAAAAGCAATATCTGTGGGCCCCTCGATGATTTAGTGATGACAACCTTAAGTGCTCGGTCGGGCCTGTGCTAATTTGATTTGTTCAATTAGTCAGTCGTCATTAATCAGAAATCGGGAAACAACAGATGGACAGAGAGAATGATTATAATCCATGTCTCAGTCCATATGATATCTAGAATGGAGGAATATATGATCCCTTATCTAATGGACAAGTCATTGACTAGGTCAGAGTTCGACATCAGTTTTAAGAGCTACGATTGCTAGTCGGGATTTTGGAGTCGTATTTGCAATAATAGTTTTAGACTTATCCAAGTGGGAGACTGTTGGATTAGATGTCTAAGCCCATAACTATTATTTGTATGTACTCGACCCGAGAGTAGCATGGTCCATTTGGGTTGCATAACACTAGGACAATTTGTTAGGATGGACTCTTGAGAAAAGGTTATATATGATTTATTAATATATTATAAGGTCTAATATATTAATATGAAATCATATGTTTTAATTAGTATTGATCAAGAATTAATTTGGAATTAATTTAGTGATCGAAAGAGACTAATTAAATCTATGGGGACTAATTATGGTAATTAGTTATATTTATGTGTTGGGCTTATGATTCATGTTGGACCAAGTTTATGTATGGATACATAAAGAGTTGGGCCACATGAACCATGGATCATAAAACCCATGGGTATGGATTTGGGTTAAACCCATGACCCTTGGAATCCAACATATAAATATGTATTCCTTAACCAAAAAAACTCCTACACACATATTCTTGGAGTTCATGAGGTGTATTGGTGCATGGAGATTCTTTCTCAAGAGCCACCTTTGTCCTAGGTGAGTTGTGATTCCATTTGAGGCTTCCACACTATTGGGGATAAGCTCTTTAAGGTCAAATTCATCAAGTTCTGCAATCTACACAAAGAGGTAAACTTCTAACTAGTATTTTATGTAGTTTATATCATTTGTATGCTAGTTGTAGGCTTAAAACTTTGGAAACAATATTGCATGTATAATTAGAGAAAACATAGATCCAAAGCTTTTAGGGTTGTATGTGCACCATAGGATGTTGTGGTATACAAAACCCAACAAGGTATAAAAGAGATCCTTCTTCTCCAGCAGAAAGGATCTCCCTTTCTCCATCTAATACATAACTCTAATTATCCCATACACTTACTGACTAGACTGTCGAAGTCTCGTTCCAGGACCCCCTCTCGGACGACGACTAACGTCAAATCTTTCTTTGTTGTGATTCTTAAGCTTAACCAGACGATAAAATCCACCAACGACGTTAAGCTCGAAGACCTATCACAACATTTGGCGCCCTCCGGGCGTGTTCTTAGAGTTATACAACCCTAAAATAACCCTAGATGGCGGAAATGGGGGGAAAAGGCACATGCGACGTCCGGTGGGGGAGAAACGAGCCCGCTCAGGTCAATGTCGTCGCTCGATGGCAAACAACCATCTGCTTCAGACGAACAAGCTGCCACCCACACGCCAGAGACACAGACATCATGTCCAATAATGGGAACCGCAGCGGCGGCAATCGCCGCTCTATGGCGACCAAAACTCGTCACAACAGAGCAACTAGATGCAACCGCGATCGCAATACCTCAGTCGATAGTGACTCAACAGTCCCAGCCACTAACCCAAGACATGTGTACACACAGACCTTCCATCTTGGTGTTTGCTAGCCAATAGGGATTGAGTGACCTTGAACTTTTCAAGTTTTTGAACATGTGGGTTAGGGAGAATTATTGGAGGAGGTGGAGGAAGTGAAGTTCCACTACAACACGAAGAAGGGATTAATCTTTCACCTTGATTGTCTTGTGGAATATCGTCTTCATGAGGAAAGCTTTTTCCAAAAGATTTGAGAAGACCATAGTTGTCAGAACTAGACATCTATAAGGGAAAAATTCAAGTTTAGTTGATTTAAGCTCTTGATATGACACCCAAAATGAAATATTAAGGCTAGGACCCAACACAATATTCTCCAATTTGGAAGAGGGATGTCATAAACCAATTGCAAAATATTTGAAGGTAGGTAAATGACAATTTACAAATTTCCACCATGAAAAAGGAAAATGAATTTTAGGTTTTAAATGAGTTGAAATTCCTAGATTCTTTGAGATTCATTGAACTTTTCAATGGCATGTTTAAATCTCGATTATGCCCTTCAAGTTTGTGACTGGGATGTCGAGGATCACAAACAAGGTGTGAATAACCATGCAAATTAGCTTGGTACACTTAATGTTACAAATCATCCAATCAATGTGTCGGTTAACCACACACACTCCATTGATCCATGATTAACATCAAGCTACCCATTGATATCCTTCATTAGTCCCATATTAGTGTGTCGGTTAACCACACACGCTCCACTAACGAGTAATAAGGTGCAATGTGCAATTTCATGGGTTAGCATAAAATTCACATTTTTCCTAAGTAACTAAGATTAGGAATTTATAAAAGTATTTAGTTACTTGGTATTTCATTATACTTTTAATGAGAATTAATATCCTATCCTACCCGTTCGGCTAACGACCATCCACCAGTCAAGAAAGAAGTGGGTGAGAGTGGACACCCATTAAACCACCATTTTATAGGCAGTAACCTTATACCCCCTTTATAGACCGGCTTCGTGAATGAGGCCTACTAACGGTAAGACTGGCCTTTTACTTATACATATAATATATTAAACTTTTAATTTTATATAATATAAGGGTGTATTTTAAACATTTAAAATACTAGGTGGTTTAATCTATTAATAAATTATACTCTTAATTTAATTAATCTTAAACCATGTTATTATGGATTTATTAAACTTCTCATTTAATTAAACACTTTAATTAATTTAATAAAGTCCATAAGGTGTAATTGAATGATTCAATGCATCTAGGTTATTAAAAATTCAAAATTAAAACTATTTAATTAGTTTTTAAGTTATGAACCCAAGAGTTGCATCTTTTGAAACCTTTCAATTACAAGTGTTAATGTTTTCATAATTTGAGACTTTTCAAATACCAAAACTTGAGGGCAAGTTTTGTAACTCTTGGAAACCTTTTCATTTCCATAACTTATGAGTTTAATGTCATTCTAAAGGATGAGACCTTTCATGTTCCATAACTTGAGGACAAGTTATGGAACTCATTAAAAACATTTAGATCAATTCCAACAAACAAAATTATCATATAATTCATGATTGATCTAACTAAACTCATAAAGTAAGATAATATCAAATCAACAATTTACAAGTAACTTTGTTTATCATATAAAGCAACAATTATCTTAAAACTTTGACAATTATCTTTTGATTGGATGAGCATAATCACTACCTTATCAAAAAAATACGATTTTTATGATTACAAAACAGTTTGTGGTGATGATCCTAATCCAATTCTGGCCAAAAACGCGAAATTCTGCAACCAGAAGCCTCTACTCGACGAGTACATGAACTGGACTCGTCGAGTTGCCCTTTTACTGAGTGGACTCGTTGAATCAGCCAGTGGACTCGGCGAGTTCATCAGTCAGAGGCCAGAAAATTGATTTTTTCAGCTTTGAAAATTAACAAGCATCAAATATAACAAAAAACAATCCTAGGCTCTGATACCACAGGTGGGTTTTAGGCACTATAACACTCTTATGGTGCACATGCAACCCTAGATGCTTTGGATCTATGTATTCTCTAATTATACATGTAATTTGAATTTTCCAAAGCATACATCCTAACTAGCATACAATAGAGGATATACCATATAAAAACCAAGTTAGATGAATGCCTCTTGATGTAGTTTGTAGTTCTTGGCCTTAGAAAGCTTTAGCACCTCAAGTGTGATGCCTCTAATGTGTCACAAACACCAAATGCAAGAGGAGACTTGAGAGAATAGGCTAGTTAGCTCAAAATCGATTATCACTCTCTTAGAATGAACGGGCCACCGATTTTGGCTCTAGGGGATTGCTTTTATAGTGTTACAAGGCCTAGGGTTTCATCCATGCAAACCCTAATGTACCATGACCCTTCATATTACTTAGGCTCAATGGGTTAAGCTTCCATGGACTATCATATTGATTTAGCCCATCCTAATTAACCATGGATCATTGGCCCACACTATAAGAATCATTGATTTACTTAATCAGTCCCTGTATATTTAATCAGTCTCTTTTGATCACTAAATTAATTCCAAATTAATTCTTGATAAATACTAATTAAATAATATGATTTCTAAATTATTATATTATACTTATAATATATTAATAAATCATAAATAACCTTGTTCTCAAAAGTCCATCCTATCAAATTGCACTGATGAAGGCAACCCAAAAGGACCATGCTACTATCGGGTCAAGTACATCCCGGTTATAGTTATGGACTTAGACACCAAATCCAACACTTAGTCATTCATGACGGAAAAGAAACAATCACCAGGGTAATAGAGTTCTCGGTGGTATGTCGCCCAACCGACGATGATATGCTCCTCGGACGGCCAGCGCTTTCCCAGCTGTCACAACTAGCATTTTTAGCTAGGAAATTATGTACTAAACTCTTGTGTAACATGTAATCTAAGTTGATGTTATGTACTATGCCCATTCAAAATCAACCATTTGAATCAAAACTCACTCGTGAAGTTCAAAACCAAATTCAATACATCTCATATACTCAACTGTGGGTTTGAAACCCTAATTTCCCAGTTCAAACTCCTATTGGACTAGAAATCATTTATTGGGCCTAATGGGCCAATAAACTCACAACTTGGTTATTTAAACTCTAATTGGACCCACTTTCATGAAACTATAACTTTTTGGACAATGTTAGGCCTAAAATATCTCATTTCACTTTTATGGGCCTTATTGGACCTAAAATGTCCCACTTGATTCTCATGGGCCTTATGGGCCGTAAACACCTCACTTGAACAAGGTTGGGCCGTAAACCCCATTTCTTCACCACCTTTGGGCCGTAAACCCATAAGAAGGGCCCAATAGGCTGAAAACTCCTATAATGAGCCTTATAATTTCGAAAATACTCAATAATGGCCCAAACTTCTTCTTTTCTCCTCTCATTCTCGGGTTTAAGTGTGTGTGTGTGTGTGTATATATATATATATATATATATATATATATATATATATATACATGTAAAAAGTAATAATATGGGGAAAATTGTGAGGAAGACACCTCACATTTATATGGTGGATTTCCATGTAATTATACAACATATATCTAGGTGATTCCATACATCCATGCAACCATCACATCAAATTTCTCTCTTCCCTCCCTCTTCTTCTTATTCACGGCCAAGGACTCCCATCACCACCTTCACTCTCAATTCTAGTTACTTAATATCTCCAAGAACTCCTCTCCTTCATCCTCCAAATTTTCGAGAGGTTTTAGGGGCATCAAAAACTCACATCAAAACTCATTCATCCTTGGTAAGTTATTGTGAAACTCCATAACTATTGATTCAAGTTATTCTAGAAATCTCTTCTTAACCTACATCATTTCGTGTTCCATGCTCTAGATCCATCTTAACCCCCCTAATTTCAGTTTTTACTAAGTTTTGGGGGAGAATACAAGTTCTTTTGTGTAGATCTATGTGTATATGCATGACTATGTGTGTTTTTCATGATTTATTTGGTGATTATGTGTTGTTTACTTCATAAATCTAAAAATATGTTAAAAATATGAAGTTTATCACTTAGATCTTAATAAAAACTATGAGAAAAGTATATGTTGTCATGAAAACTTGCTGAACTGAGATTTATACACTCAAAATAGCAGAAACAAGTGTTGTGTTCAAAAACTATAACCTAAACTCAAAAATCAGCTTTTAACAGAAAAGTTTTGGTCTAGTTCCGGACTGTTTTGACCACCTGGATGGTAATATTTTTCAAAACGGTTTTACATGAAAACATTTCAGGTTTATACTTTTAAAATGACTACTCTCACGCGTTCATACGATTTTTCTACAATTTTTGGCAATTTTTACAAAACTGCCTATCATTTCAGGAAGGATTTCGGACCAGTCTGTGAAGATGAACATCTTCACACTGGTTTGATATCACTAAAAATTATAATAAAAATTATGAAGAAATTAGACTCATTTTCCAAACTCTCAGACTTAACGGATCAAAATTTCGAATTACAATGATTTTTCTATAATTTTTCTAAAAGTAGAGACGTAAATGCCAAAAATCAGAAATTTGTTTTAACTCACTAAAAGTGTTTATACTTTTGTTAGATGCAAGTTTATAGGACTTATACATACTTTTAAAACATCTAGACATGTTAACTTATGTGTATTTAATATATATATATATATATATATATATATATATATATATATATATATATAATTACAAAAGTGGTATTTTTAAGTCAATTTGACAAATAATTGAACTAATACTGGCAAGAAAATAACAAACAGACTAATTTTGCCATTCTCATATTACCGGGCCTTAGTGGCCTGATTATATGATTGATAGGTCCTGAATACTATTTATATGTTTATTGGGCCTCAATGACCCATTAACATGCGCGACGGACCTTGGATACTAATTTCGTGCTATCTGGGCCTGTAAATACTTTACATGTGAAATGGGCCTTAGTTGTCCTTTTACATATATTTTGGGCCCATGTTATATAATCTCATTCCTATCGGGTCTGGAAATGACTTACATGTTTAGTGAGCCTTAGTGGTTCACTTACATGGTTCATTGGGTCTGGAATGAGTTTTGTATGTTTCTCTTCGCGTCAATTCGATTAAGGATCTAGTGAGACGTGTCAGTTGACACCTATTGAGTGTACGATCGTAGCCTGTAGTTATAACCAGAGTCTCTTAGAGGGAGAGCGGGGTTTGTGTATAGATCTATACAGGGATGACACCCCACACCTGAGCTGTTCACTACAGTTAGACTACATCAGTCTAGGGTGACGAAAACCTTAATCTATTTTTCCGTCGGCGTTCACAAACGCCAAGACAGGCAAAATTGTCATTATTAGTATGGTTATGACGACTCACTTAGAGGAAGTAACATTATGAAATTTATGGGAGACTATTCTTTTTCTTCTTTTACAGGCAGCATAGGGTTGTCTGGGGGCATTCTGTTTACATTCTATTCATTCACTTTTGGCATTCTATTAAACAATAACATACATGCATTAATACAAGATCGGACACAAACATAACAAACTATTTTAAGTTGACCTTTTTAAGATAACTTGTATTCTCAGGAAACCGTTGAAGGAGGTTGGGATGAACAAACTAATGGATGTTTTGTTTCTATTTCATTAGACTTTAATTATTTTGGCATGTAATATTCAAACACAATACTCGATGTAAACAATGTACGTTGTAATATTACATGTGTGGTGATGATGATGTTATGTTTCAATTATATACTTTGTGATGATACTACAAGGATGAAGTCACGCGCAAGCCCCCAGACGTTTCCGCCGTCTGGTTCGGGGGTGTGACACCAGCTCCGGGCAATACCATCAACACTCCACAGAATGATGAAGTTTAGTACAAGCACGGGCTCCGCCATTATCGTCACCTGCAACCCACTCACACAGTATGGCAGAGCCATTTCCACATTGGAAACAATGCGCGTACCAAGGAAACGAAGAACGCCTCGCCATATGAAGAAGCACCCGATACCGGTGGTTAGCTCACAACATTAAGACGACAGACGAGAGAATGCTTGGATTAAAGAAATTCAAGGGGAAGGACACAGTAGCAAAAATGAAACTGTACCGGAAGATGCGCCGCCTCACAGCACCAAACATACCCCCAGACCTTAGCAAAAACACAAAGCAAGGACCAAAAATCATACCCAAAGAGTAACACAACAAACGAAGAAAATCCTGAGACAGACCCATACAGAAAACGGAAAACGGGATAGAATACCTACCGACTCCTATCGAGCCTCCCATCACCCACAAGACTAAAGGCTAGAAAGCCCGGAAACACGGGGACACAAAGTAGAGAGTGACACGCATGCACAGGGATCCAAAGGTCAAACGGGCACCTCAAGAGGAAACCGCGAATGCTAACACAACATCGTCTGACAAAGAGACTAATCCAAAAAGAAACATCAAAGTCACAAATACCTTCGATGGGTTTAGACTGCTCTCGAATCACCACCCATATGGGTCGCTCCCAGTCAACTCCGCAAGTGACGGTGCATAGGGAACACGGGGAGGCCTGAGAGTCGTGGTAAGGCGAATGTAGGAAGGAAGAGAAAAACACTCGCCCTCGGAGAGGAGCCGAGCGAACAGAACTGAAGCGCGAAGGAATCTGAGAATCGTTTTTAGAAAAGCGATTCACCCAGAAATTCTAAGCTCGAGCATGCGCAAAAACACGGTCGGATCACGGGGAAGCACACTCGGGGAACACCAAGATTCTAACGCACAGACGATGTAGGGACACTCCCCGCTGCAGAAATGTCGTACATGCTTTTCCCTGGCAACCCCACAGAAGAAAATATGGCCAATGCTAAGATTGCACGGGTTCCAATAAAGAAAGTACAACAAGGGAAAGAAAAATACTTGCTTGAGGAAAAGAACCAAACAAGCAGCTCGTAATAAGAAGTCTTGAGAACGATTGCTAGAAGAATGTATAGCCTGGGGGCACATCGTCCCACCATACGCAAGGGAAAAATCGAAACCCTGAAAATCACTGTCGGCGAATACCCAGAATATCAGGTGCTCATTCCTCCTCAAAGCCAATACACCATGACTTTTACTAACAATTATCGATCACCAAATCAATGGGATGTCGATATCATGGGGCCACCCGCCGTCATCCCAGGAGGAACCAGTTTCCCCCTGGTTACCCCGAACATTTCGGCAGACAGGAATAAGATAAGCCTCCATCAGGATCGAAAAAAGCCTGTGTTGGAGAACCACCGACAACGTCTCAACTCCATCGCCAGGTCCCAAGGCCAGACCTCGGTTGACAACCTCTTAACCTGGTACAAAGAGTGAAAGCAATGCCACCATTTGGAATCACAAACGAGCTATTGCGAGCGCTAAACTTTGGTGCAATCATCAACAAGGCAAAGCAACGTCCAAACATGAACATGCTCAGTCGGAAACACGCGACCGTTAAACTCAGCCAAGCAAGACACAAGGGGAACACTAAAAATCACCACACTTGGTATATGCGATTGGAAAGCCCCGATGCAGGAGACTGGACGGTTGAAAAGGATGGGTTTAACCACACACGACCCAAGAGCCAGCTAAACGCCGCCAAAGAACATGAAAGCATGGCCACAAAAACACACCAAGATGGAGTTGGCGTCCCAAGATCTCTAGACGAAGGAGTCGCCTCCTGGACCTGGAGTGTGTGCAGTTTGCATCACCACCCCTAGAGCAAGAAAAAAGGTCCAGATAAGGCACATCCGGGGCTTGGGCAATGTGATCAAACTCCAAATGGATAATCACACCCCAACATATCAGCCCAAGAATCTAAACCTTGGCTCACACCATGATGTAGTCACCTCTTATTGTTTACTCATCAATCGATGTAGTTATCTCTAAAAACATTATCAATGAAGAAAGTGGCCTACCCAAAAAAACTATTAGAATGTTTTTTACTATTCAAGCTTGATAACACTCACAAAAGAGGTTGTACACATTTACCAAATGATAACAACGACCGATAATCCACATCATTTGAGCGAAACTGTTGTAAGAATGAAACCATAGGTATCAAAGGTTCATAACCTTTCCCTAAACAAATAGTACCCAAGTCCTAAACACCTCGAGGTGACGATCTCAGCTTGACTTAGATAATTAGGGCCAAGGTACAACTCCCCAAGGCTCAAGACTTAGAACAAAGTCTTAAAAATGGTAATCAACAAACCTTAGATAACAAAAAAGGGAGGAATACCCTAACAAAGCAAACTGGACAGAAAGACTGAGTCTAGAAATAATGGTATACGACCCGAATAAAGGACAAATTTCGATCCCGAAGCACGAGCTCCCGAGACAAATCCAAAGCAATTTAAGAAAATATAGGTCCTAGAGTTATAAGTTGGGCAAATCCAGTAGCACGACTAGATCGCCAAACAACACAACCGCCCGTCAAGCAGAGAGATATATCTGTCTCGAGTCGCCGACTCGCCGAGTTCTCAACCGACTCGCCGAGTTATAAGTCGGGACCATTCTCAACCGACTCGCCGAGTTGTATGAACAACTCGTCGAGTTTATCATCCACATATGAATGTGTGTATACTGTGACTCGCCGAGTTGTATGAACAACTCGTCGAGTCCATCTTCATAACTAAGGAGATTGTCTTGGACTCGCCGAGTTCCTTCCTGGCACTCGCCGAGTATGATGAATTTCATGACCATTATGGACTCAGACTGACTGAGTCCCTTTCCAAAATCAACTCATACCCTTAACAGAAGGGTTTTGGGGCAAGAACTGGCCTGACTCGCCGAGTCCCATAACTGACTCGCCGAGCCTCTCTATGTCCAACTCTATTCAGACGATTTCAGACAAGCACAATGCATCCAAGACCCAGATCTAGCCTCCTAGGGTCGGGATGTCACACAAAGCTGCTACCTTTGCACCCATACATGGCCCTTTTTGCTCAAAAGGCCATAATAACCACTTAATCTTTGCATGAGGAGGTATAATGGCATAAAGCTTCCACCTTTATGCCTTCACTTCTCTAAACACCTCTGGATCTGAAGGGATCTAGCTTGGGGACGTCCAAATCCCACAAGGCATCATTCTTGGTCCATAACTTCATAAAAAAGGACATAAATAGATCTAATCAAACTAGAAGTCAAGGAAGGAACTTGATTACCAAAATGAGCAGCAAATGGAGTGAATCTTCTGGATCTACTCCTTCCTCCTTGCACCTCCAACCTTCTTCTTGTTCTTCCAAGCTTCAAAATGCTTCACAACTTCACAAAATGGCTCACAAACTCAATGGAGGCTCTAGGGTTTTCGTTCTGGACTTGAGAGAGTATCAAGGGGGCTGATGAAGGCTATAATGTTCCTTAAATAGGGTGCAAGTCCCGCATTTAGGGTTTTCCCAAAACCTGGCTAACTCGTCGAGTCAGTCTTATGACTCGTCGAGTAGGTCACTAAACCCGCGACCAAATCGCGCTTCTACTCGTCGAGTCACCCATCTACTCGACGAGTCACTTCCTCATTTGAGGTTTTCTTCTCTTTTCCGACCTTTTAAATTCAGGGTGTTACATGTCTGCCAACAGTGCTAGCACGATCATCCTCAGTAAGTTGGGAGTCTAACCAAGTCAACCGCCGCTTGATAGATGGGCGGATCCCTCCAGTCGCCACCTCCTCTAACGCCTCGTCCTCCGGATCAGGAGGCAGAGGATCATCGCGAGAAACACCCTCAACAATTGCGTCGATTAACTCCAGATAAGCTTGCACACTAGAAACTTGTGCCACAGCACCGCCGGGACTAACAAGATCGAGAGCTCGATCAGCACCGACCGGTGGAGGAAGGATCTTCACCAAAGGCACTTCCATGTGCTGCAAATTGCCCTGGAACCTATCCCATAGGACCATCTCGAAAGGAATAATCCTATCGCGACCTTTAACAAAGAACAAATCACATATGTAAGGATTGGCAAATCCCTCTCCCCACCAAGATTCACAAGGGGGGGGGGGGAGATGCGCACTCACCATCCTTCTCCATAAAGAACTGGGGCATCATCCCGCCTGCCCTCCAGGCGGCGCTCATCCCGACGGCGGACAACATGTAGTCCTCCCTATCCTCCCCATTGAAGGAGATAGTTCTCAGCGCCTACGCCATAGTCGCGCTGACCCCCCCCCCCCCCCCAGAGTTGGGGTGTCTGGTCGATGAAAGCAGTCCTGCGAGGATAGTCAAAGCCGAATAAGTTGCGGTTCACCCACAACCATTTATCCTGCTAGTTATTCCTAAGGGCCTTCTGGTTTATGATGAATGTATGGATGCCCCGCAGTTGAGAGAATGTATGCACGCTGAATTGAGTATAGGAGTTAAAGAAGTACTTGAAAGCCCAGAATTGAGGGAGCACGCCCAAAGCCCGACAAGAAATTTCGAAACCAACAATCTTGTTGAGAGCGTTAGAGGTCAGATCGTCAATAGATAATCCATACTGACGCATGATCTCATCAAAAAAGTTAGTCGTTGGTAGCCGGAGACCCACCTCGAAGATTGGGATTGCGACTCCAACCTTCCCTTCAGGAGGTCGGGAAATGTGCACTCCCATTCAAGGATATTGCACCCCGTACTCAGGAAGAAACCCAAATCGGGACTGCAAGGACTCAAACCCTTTTGGTGTAGGTTCGATTCCGGTGATCGGTGTCGCCATTGCTTACCACTAACAGATGCTAGACGAAAAGAGAAAAGAGATGAAGAAAAAAGAAGGGACAATTGAAGAGCAGTAGAGTGAAGAAAAGGAAACCGTTCCCGATAGGGAAAACTTTAAATAAGAGGCGGGAAATTTGAATGATCGTAATGATGAAACCGTCTGCTCAGCCGATTCCGTCACATCAGTAGACGACGAAGCCATCCTTGCCGAACACGTGTCTTGATCTAAGATAGAACAACCCAGCTACCCAAGGATAACGTTGGCGTCTACTAGCCTAGGGGACTTGTTAACGTATCCCTCTGGGAATATGCCAAAGATAACGAGATGATTATCCATTGGACGACCTATCTAACAGTCGTTACCCGACGTATGTGCTAGGTCCGGGCCTTCGCCTTTGCGATCTCATTCTTAGGCCCCGACGTCCTAACACCACGATCCAAAACATGCCAAAATAGTACCAGATTGCTCCCCATAACGACAAGTGTAGCGCTCAGAGCGTCGTTTCTCAGTAACTCTGCACCAACAACGGATAACCACTAGTGGTGCACGACTCACCAATAGGACGCCTCCACGTCCTAACAGTTCAAGCAAGACAAAATGTATTGTCGGGGACATGCTCCCTCGACGTCATGTATAAAAGAGATCATTCATCTACAGAAGAAAGGATCTCCCTCTCTCCATCTAATACATAACTCTAATTCTCCCATACACTTATTGACTAGACCGTTGGAGTCTCGTTTCGGGACCCCCTCCCGGACGACGACTAACGTCGGCTCTTTCTTTCCTGTGATTCTTAGGCTTAACTAGACGATACGATCCACCAACGACGTTAAGCTCGAAGACCTATGACAACAATGCTCACCACCAACCTCATTCAATAATTCATCATTCTTTCAACATGAATCTTTGGCAAGACATGTTTAAATCGTTACCATAATGTAACATCCCTCTCTGACACGTATCACAATATTTTCCACTTTGGGCTCCCGGCACGAAAACTTCCCAGGGGGTCACCCATCCCTGAATTGTTCTCGCCCGAGCACGCTTAACTGCAGAGTTCTTATGGGATCTACTGCCCTCAAGGCTTTAAAACGCGTTGTGACAATGAAGGTATCCACACCCCTTATAAGGAATGTTTCGTTCTCCTTCTAAGACGATGTGGGATTAGGTGCAACCCACCTTCACCCCCCCCCCCCCATTATAGGGTTCGACATCCCTGTCGAACACATCAACCCGTGCCCCAACTCTGATACCATTTGTAACATCCCCCTCTGGCACGTATCACAATATTGTACGTTTTGGGCTCCCGACACGAAAACTTCCCAGGAGGTCACCTATCCCTAGTTTTTGGAGTTGGTCGGGACCCACGTTAAGCGTGCTCGGGCGAGAGCAATCCAGGGATGGGTGACCCCCTGGGAAGTTTTCGCGCCGGGAGCCTAAAGCAGAAAATATTGTGATACGTGCCAGAGAGGGATGTTACAAATGGTATCAGAGCCACGGCACGGGTCGATGTGTTCTACGGGGAAGTCGAAACCTATAATGAGGGGGGGGGGTGAAGGCGGGCAGGTTAGCTGCACTTGATCCCAAATCGGCTAGGAAGGAGAACTAAGCATTCCTTAAAAGGGTGTGGATACCTTCCCTTACACAACACGTTTTAAAGTCGTGAGGGCAACAGATCTCATAAGAACTTTGCAGTTAAGCATGCTCGGGCGAGAGCAATCCAATGATGGGTGACCCCTGGGAAGTTTTCGTGCCGGGAGCCTAAAGCGGGCAATATTGTGATACGTGCCAGAGGGGGATGTTACACATAATGCTACTAATAAGTTTTGTTACTTCATACTAAGCATATTATATCATAATTTTGTAATTGACAACTCCCACCATAGATACTCAAGTAAGCTTCAACATAATAAGAAATTACCTTAAACCAAGTGAAATTGATGCGCTCTTCAATTCTCTTGAGAATTACTTGCTCCTGAACTCAATCACCTATTTAGGCCTCTAGAAATCCCATGTCGAACATAATGAGTGAGGGGTTCAAATGACCAACTTACAAGCTTAAATTATATCAACATTTGTCGCGTCGACGCATCGCGCTCGAGTCTTGGACGTGACGTGCTCTTGCGGAAAATTTGTCTCAACTTCGGACAACCATAACTTCTTCATACGAACTCGAATTTTAATGATCTTTACATCCACACATTCGTATTTGAGTCAATTACAATATTATTTTATATTTCCTCTGCTAAAAAAATACTATAATTTTATATATAATATCATAAACAAAGGGTTACACTTTATTTGCCTCAAAATTACATGTCAACACATATTTCATATTTTATTCCTCTTACTCGTACTATAGACAAGCTAAACCCCTCTCATATTAATACATACTATGAAAAAAAAGGTATTACATATACAATACCCTTTCTCTTTATTTTGAACAAATCCAAAGTTTCTTTCAAATGTTGTAAACCATTAAGAACAATATAAACACCAACAAAAAAAAAACACGAAAATTATGAGTCAAAATAAAAAGAGTTCGTTCAAACGTAAACAAAAATTGACTCTCATATGAATATAATGCCATTATTATTGATCATTTTCAACAAAATAAGTTGATGGAATTTTGTAAAAAAAAAAAAAATTAAGGATTTTTCCAAAAAAAAAAAAATAATAATAATTGTCTAAAACCGAACGATTGTCATAAACCTGTTAATAGGACCAAATCGAAAAATTTTGAAAAAATTGCAAGGCTTTTTTTAAGGAAAAATGTTGATATTTAATCCTAAAAAACCTTATATTGTGGCATTTTATTATATTAACCACTTTTCTCAACAAAATCCCTCGGTTCTATTTCAAAAGTAAACAAAAGTCTATAATTTGTATCTTCATTGTACTCTACACGATCACAAATTCAAAATTTTGGTCAAAAGGACAGGTACTTGAAGGATTTTGTTTCAATAGCTGGACAACATACATGGACCTCAAAATGGCCACATAAATAAACATGGTGTTTAAAAAATCTAATGTATATCTTTTTATTTATTTTTAATTTAATAATATTGATTCAACTAGCCCATATGAAATATGTTGTTGATAAAAATAATCAACTTTTTTTTCAATGTTTTTTTCCCTGAACACATCATTTCGAATTCCAGATTAATCATCCGGATTCTAAAATAAAATATCAATTTCTTTTTCCTGTTGTTATTTATGGTCAATTTATTAGGGTAAATGACTAAATCCAATCACAAGCTTATAACACTACATGTTTTGAAAAAATTAACTTACAATTGGGTTTATAAATACACCAATCTCACATAACACTATTATTAATTGAACTATTCGAACTTCAACCAACCAACTTGCCCATATTTACCATTTTATTACCACACTCATACTCTCTTAACACTTTATTATCACAATAATACCCTACGACTAGAGTGTAAATGAATCAAGCTACTCGTAAGCCATTTGGACACGACTCGTTAAAAAACTCGATTCAAGATCAATTTTAAACGAGTTTGATCCAAACTCGAGCTCGAGCCTAGGTTACTAAGTTTGATTAGGTCTGCAAGCCTAAACGAATATATATATATATATATATATATATATATATATATATATATATATATATATATATATAATGTAAAAAAGTTATATATTAAAATAAGTAATTATTTAATAAATACAAGTTTAAGGAATTAGGGTATACCGTATACGAGCCGGCCAGAATTGAGCCCGAGCATGTAAAAATCTTCATGAGACGATATCGAGCTGTATGCCATAAGGCTCGAAACGAGCCGAGCTCGAGCTCGAGCCCCATAAATTTTAAACATGCCGAGCTCAAGCCCAATCCAGCTCGGGCTCAGCTCAACTCGTTTGCACCCCTACCTACAACTCTAACCATCTTCTCTTTATTTATCATTTTATTATCACATAAATACCCACCTAAATATTTATTAGTTTATTAGATTCTTCACCTACCATCAAACTCATTATTTATTTAAACCTTTTATAACATACTCTTTAGCAAAATCCATTCTTTAAAAATATATTCAGAGTAATCGAAATTCATCACGAAATCTAGTCGTCCTTTAATCTCTACCAATGAGAAACCTATAAGGAAGATGGTAGATGCAAAACAAACAAAGTAAGAAGAGCTAAAAGAGGAATCTAAGCAAGTTGAGCAACAACAAAATGATAATATAAGAGTTATTGAAGAAAAAAAACAGAAAGTAGACACAAAAAAACGATATATATATATATATAATATTTTATTTAAAAAAAAAAACTTTTAAGATAGAAATAAAAATATAACCATTTTTCTTTTACTTTGCAAAAATAACAAAAAGTTAGGTTTTTTTCAAAAAATAGCCACCAAAACGTAGATGAGGCTACCTCGTAATCAATTTCGTTTAGGCAGCTTCGATTTCATGTTTTTAGGGGAGAACGTGCCTTCGGTTTCATCATACGGGCAACAGTTTCATTCCCCGTCTTCGGTTTCGCGGCCGATTAGCCAATTATATTTAAACCTTAAAAAAAATTATATTTCATTTTTTACACTAAACTGTCGGATTCTCTCTATGATAGCTGAAGAGCGAATCGATATTTTAAGTGATGTTTTATTTTAGATTTTTATCAAGTACGTTCTTATTTACAAGTTATGTATATGTTTTTTGGTCGTTTTTTTTCTCGAAAATTGAAAATCAAACAATATGAAGAACGAAACCGAAAATGACGTTGGCATCTGCGGTGGTACAAGTTTGTAATGCATAATCTATGCATTACAGACTTGTACCATCGCATATGGCAATGCCATCTTCGGTTTCGTTCTTCATATTATCCGGCT
Organism: Lactuca virosa; assembly: GCF_052849685.1. NCBI lineage: Eukaryota > Viridiplantae > Streptophyta > Magnoliopsida > Asterales > Asteraceae > Lactuca > Lactuca virosa. The sequence goes on from NC_136429.1 coordinate 131,698,889, forward strand.
TTTTTTAATTTTCTTGTTGTTATGTGTTATCCCCTGAACATGTACTAGTAGCTTGTATAATTTAGGTTAACAATGTATAATACTGTACTCAAACTTATATTGGATGAAAAAAATTGAAAAAATCTCCAAGCGACGAAAACTCAAGTGGATGAAGGAAACCACAGATGACAAAATGTCATCTGCATCATCGTTATCTTAGAAATGAAAATATTTATAGTCGCTAGCGAAATCAAAGACGAAGCCATGAAACCGTAGCCCATGGACGAAACTGAAGGCTTGTTATGGGTTGTTACGACGAAACCAAAGGTGACTTGCTGCAAATGAGCCTCCCTCATTATAGATTTGTATGTCTATTTTGTAAAAACTCCTATTTATTAATATTTTATCAAAACTCATTAATATATTAGGCTATATTTATTTATATTAGGGTAAATTACACGGATGGTCCCTGTGGTTTAAGGTAATCTGCGTGTTTGGTCCCTAACAATTTTTTTAACTTGGACCGTCCCTACTTTATATTTTTGTTGCATGCTTGGTCCCTATCAAATGTAAAAAGACTACTTTGCCCTCATCTATTTTTTAAATTAATTTGTTATTTATTTATTTAAACAGTGAAATATATTAAAATGAAAATTCATCCCCACCCCTTACTCCCCACCCCACCCCTCCTTATGTCTTGCCATCCGAAAACAACCTCCGACCACTACTGCTACTAACCTCCGGTCACCTCCACCTGCCACAATAAGAACAAAACCAAAGTTCCAAAAGAAATATATCATCAGAGCCCAGATAAGAAAAAGTCTGCAAAAAAAAAAAAACAGAATTTGGAATTAGAACTCTTCATCCCCTTCAACTCTCTCGCTCACTTCGATTAGAGCTCTTTATCCCCTTCGATTAAATCCCACCTCCGGTCATCGGCACCAAATTCGGTCATCATCTCCGACCAAAGATCCAATACCACATAAATTACCCAAAAATCAACACAAAGCTATCTAACGTTCAACAATAAATCTGAAAATACATCTAAAACCAAACTGTAACTCAAATTCAACACCAAAATAAAACCTAAAAATGATGATGAATTCTAGAAGAAAACCAGATTCAGGTGAAACCCCCTATCCTTTTGACAATAGCAGAAGAACACACTTTGATGCCTTCACCGCTTCACGCCTATCCAATCGATGATGAATCCTAGAAATTAACCGTGGTCTCAAAGATCGGTGAAAATAAAGAAGATCGATGATGGGCAATCGATGTTTGAAACCCAAAAAACCAATCTAGAGACCAACAAGATCAATGATAAACCAAATCGTTTTTTGTTCCATGTGAGAGAAGGGGGATTCAGTGGGTTCGAAACTGAATAAAGGGGGAACAAATAAAGACCCCATTGATCTTCAGAAACCCTAGAATTCATCTTCACCGTTGCCATAGTTTTTTTTCCCACGAACAGGAACAAAAACTGGTGGTTCAGAAACCCTAGTTCCCGTCGCCGACTGCCATGGTTGTGCTTTCTACAATTTCCGACATATAAGAACGAGAAAATGAGGTGTGAAAACCCTAGATCCCTTATGGCGGTGGTGGTTCGCCGGAGAATATAGAAGTGGTGGTGTTGTCGGTTCGTTTGAGAAGGACAGGAAAACGAGGGAGGTGGAGGGTGGGGTTTTATGGGAGGGGATGAGGAAGTGGGCCCACATATCTGATTAATATTTTTTTCATATATAATTAATATTTTTTTAATAACTGATAATTTAAAAAATAGTAAAAGAAATCAGTAAGGGTAAATTAGTCTTTTTAGAACGGACAGGGACTAAACGTGAAACAAAAATATAAAGTAGGAACGGTCCAAGTTAAAAAAAAGTTGTTAGGGACCAAATACGCAGATTACCCTAAACCACAGGGACCATCCGTGTAATTTACCCTTTATATTAATCCGAAATCTAGAATTGTGATCAAAAGGACAAGTACTTAAAGCCTTTTATCAGTTCTATTTCAAAAGGAAACAAAATTCCCGTAATTTGTACCTTTCATCGTACCATATACAATCCAAAATCTAGAATTGTGGTCAAAAGGACGTGTACTTGAAGGATTTTGTTTCAAAAGTTGGACAAGTTACGTAAACTTTAAAAGGGCCACACATAACTGAATTATATATATATATATATATATATATATATATATATATATATTGTTTCAAAAGTTGGACAAGTTACGTAAACTTTAAAAGGGCCACACATAACTGAATTATATATATATATATATATATATATATATATATATATATATATATATATATATATATATATATATATATATATGGTTAGGTTATTTTGTTTTTAGTAACTATTGTGTGTCAGAATGCACAGATCTGGACCATCGGATGGAATATAATCAAAGGCCATGATCTAAGGGTCTATGATAGTAGAATATGATAACATATACCATATAATCACACAAATTTCAGCATAAGGGCATTTTAGTCAATTAACCTATATTAAAAAAGGAAATTTTCGGATTTTTAGGGATAATTAATTCCTTTATTTTTAAAAATCTGAATATTTTAAATTAATTCAAAATTAAAAATCCGATTTTATTCTGTCAGAATGATAGAATGTTAACCATAAACTAGTAAATATATTTTTCGATTTTATTCTGTCAGAATGACAGAATGCCAACCATAAACTAGTAAATACATTCTGAAAAGAATACACAAAATCAATTCTTGAACTAATAATATACCAAATAATTACATTGTATGATTGTGATTCATTGAATAATAACAAACATTCTGAAAGAAAAAAGAAAAAAAAAATCAAAATCTAACAAAAACACTAATCTATTCTGAGAGAATATTATTTTTTAGCAACACTTTATACATTGTAGCATAACACATTCTGGTATAATACACTCTCGTTCTCTATGTTTTCTTCCTTCTCCACATCAATGTTAGCCTCTTCAAAACCTAATAACAAACATTCTGAAAGAAAAAAGAAAAAAAAAACATCAAAATCTAACAAAAACACTAATCTATTCTGAGAGAATATTATTTTTTAGCAACACTTTATACATTGTAGCATAACACATTCTGGTATAATACACTCTCGTTCTCTATGTTTTCTTCCTTCTCCACATCAATGTTAGCCTCTTCAAAACCTAAATCCACAAATAAAATATAATCAAGTTTCAAAAATTAAAAAATTCAATGCATTCTAAGAGAATAAAAGCTATAAATTCTGACAGAATGTATTAAAGACTATAAAGTTTGACAGAATATAGTAGAAAATAAAAACTATAAATTCTGACAGAATGTAGTAGAGACTATAAAGTCAACCATAAAGTATCACAAATTCATTACCAGTTACACAAATATACTTATTGTTGATAATTATTCTCTAACATTCTAACATAATACATTTATATAAAATAAATTCTAATAGAATACATTAAATAATTCAAGAGCTGTGATTGAATACAGAATTCAAGAGCTGTGATTGAATCATCAACACACATCTGTATTCATACCCAGTCATGAATTCAAGAAACAAACACACATTTACATTATCGATTTAGAAATATGAACACCAATTTTGACTTTTTCGAAACAAAATCCAACTTATGACTGTGAAGTGCAAGTTGTATCAGAATATTTCTTCAATCGAACAGAAATAAACCATTGAAGAAATCGAATTTAATAAGATGGTGAACACAATCTCGATCTTGAATCAAAATCGAGATAAAATCAATCTCGATTGAGGTAAATAATTTCCAGTTATATCCCCTAGTTGTTGGATTACCTGACCAGAGAAAGAAGAACAGGAGGCTGCCGGAGCATACCTCCGTCCAAGTACCTGCAATCGCCAGGATTTCCTCACCATTCGCTCATCGCTTCTCATTCGCGTTCACGGACCCCACGGCAACGCCACTGCTCCTCCGCATCCCCTTCTTCAGCCCCATCGACCCCAGAGTCCATCATCGATCGCGAGACGAGAGTATGTGCTCCCTTTTGGATCCGTCGATTGTAGAAGAAGAAGCAGAATCGGTGATGGTGATGGTGTTGATGCCGATGATGAAGTGTACGGCCACAAACATAACTATGTCAAATATATTTAGTTTATTTCCTTAATTGAATGATTGGTTTATTTCCTTAATTGAATGATTTCAATTAAATGATTTCCTTAATTAAAAGTACAAAATGTTCAAAATACCCTTTAATGATTTATTTAATTATTTATTATTTCTTGAATTCTCATTGGTGCATTTAGGCACACAATAGTTGCTAAAAACATTTGAACCTAGCTCTCTCTCTCTCTCTCTATATATATATATATATATATATATATATATATATATATATATATATATATATATATATATATATATATATATATATATATATATATATACAGGGTGAGGTTCAATAGAGAACCATAATTAACCAAGGAACCAAGAAACCAATCTTTTTTTCAACTTTTACAACTTATTTTTTAACAAAAAAAATAATAAAAATACAGAAATTCATAACTTTTTATCTTTTTTCCAATGATATCAAATTCAAAATTTTTTTACGTCAAATTCACAATGTGAATCTTTGAAAATTCACAACGTGAATCCGGATTCACACGGTGAATCCGAAAAATATTTTTTTCACATTCACAATGTTAATATATGAATTTAGATATTTTTAGATTTTTTTTTCGATAAAGAATAAGCTCTAGAAATTGAAAAAAAGATTTGGTTCCTTGAAGAACCAATAATTATGGTTCTCTATTGAACTTTTCCCTATATATATATATATATATATATATATATATATATATATATTAAAGCGCATGACAACTTTCAACAGTATATTTTAAAATTTTAGGTTTCTGCCATCATTTTTTTTGGGGATTTTACAGTTTACATCCCTTGAATTTTTACCACTACAATCTTCATCCACAAGTATGTTCAATTGTCAATTTGGTCCCTTCCTTTTCTAATATTGTGGTTTCACAGTTTACATCTCTTCAATTTTTACTACTACAATCTCCACCAAGAAGTATGTTCAATTGTCAATTTGGTCTCTTCCTTTTCCAACATTGTTCTATTTCAATACTTTTTCAAATATTGTTCTATTTCGATACTCTTTTCGCACAATATTTTGTGGTTATTACACATTTGGCCTTCCTTGATCAATGGGTAGTCAACCCTACCCTACACTCTTGGATTTCGTCGTTACATGTTTTTTGGAAACTGTCAGTGGCAAATTTTTTTTAGAAAACTTGAACTTATTTCCAGCCAATTTTTTTTAGAAAACTTTAAATTATTTCCAACCCATGCGAAGCATGGGCTCTTTCCTAGTATATATTAAAGGACATGGAAAGTTTCAACAGGAAACTTTCCATGTTTATAATTTTAACACTATATTCTTACTTTTTCTTAATTTTATCACTAAAGTTTCAACAAACTTTTCCTTTTTATAATTTTGCCACTTTATTTTTACTTCTTCATATTTTTGCCAATAAACTTTCACTTTTACTTCTTTAAAACCTTTTTTCTTTATTCTTTATAGTTTTGGTACTTTATTTTTACTAATTTTGTCACTAAAGTTTCAACAAAGTTTTCCTCTTTATAATTTTGGCACTTTATTTTTACTTCTTTATATTTTTGCCACTAAACTTTCACCCGTGCAACGCACGGGCCTTTTCCTAGTATATATTAAAACACATGGACTCTTTCAACAATAATGTTTTTGGTTTTTGAGTTTGGCCACAAAATTTTCAAGTTTTGATAATTTAGTCCCCATTGTTTATTGTTTCTCAATTTCGTCACACAACTTTCACCGCCTTTCTCTAAAAAGTTTATTGTTTCTCAATTTCGTCACACAACTTTCACCGTCTTTCTCTAAAAAGAACTCTTTATACAGAAATGTTTTTGGTTTTAGAGTTTGGCCACATAATTTTCAGGTTTTGATAATTTTAGTCCCCATTACTTATTGTTTCTCAATTTCGTCACACAACTTTCACCGTCTTTTTCTAAAAAGAATGACATGTGCAACACACGGACCTTTTCCTACTTTTTCTAAAAAGAATGATACATGCAACGCACGGACCTTTTCCTAGTATATATTAAATCCCGTGGCATTGTTTGAACAAAATACATTTTAACTTTTTCGACTGTGCCACTTTTTTTTAACCTATTCTTCAAACTGTCATTATACTTTTCTTTTTAGTGCTTCCGCCACCAGTATTCTAAATTTTTCCTAATACTAATAATTTTTTTCTTTTGTCTTTATTTTTTTGGGATATTTATCCTTTTTGCTTATGCAGCTCTTAACCTTCCACGTGCTTATTTCTGGACTTCCATCCTAAAAAATTTACGACCTACTTCCCACCAATACATTAGCCGACTTGACATCTCTGACCAAACCATAACCATAATCAAAGAAATCATTGCAATTCTACAAGGCTAAAACATACAACCAGAAATGTAATACAATTAACATCTAAAGTTCATTCACCCCATGCGGAGCATGGGCTTCTCCTAGTTGAAATTAAATAGCCATGGTTAAATGTATATTAATTTAGTTTAAAGAGTAAATTAAACATTTGGTCCTTATAGTTTGTCAAAATTCATACTTTTGGTCATAATAATGGACTTATTGACACGAGTGACCCTTATGGTTTACATTTCTTACACCAATGGTCTATGGCCGTTAAAACTAACATTTTGAAATGTTTGGACGATGTGATTTACATTTCTTGTACCAATGGTCAATGGGTCTTTACATCTTTGTGAAATTTCATAATTATGTCTATTTACTCGTAAAACTTTAAATGATATATCTGAAATGACACAAGCACTAGCCTATTTTAGGAATGATGTCTAAGTTGCTTTTATATGCTGAATAATTTATAGCTATAAGATGCCTTAAGATGCTTTAGGTTGCCTACCTAGGATTTCAATTGAATAAATCGATGGTTTGTTGCTGACCTAGTTCTAGAAATTTTATGTGTTCAAGATTCTAAACATTTAAGTACGGTATTAGAACTGACATGTAATTTTTCGGAGTAATAAGGGATATATATGTCTATCGTAAATAAAGCTTTCCCTATCTCAAATTCTCGTCATTGTACATTGAACGCCTGTTTTGGTGTATAGAACGTCATGGTGAGAACACGGAGCGGTTTAGGAAACGTTAATGGAAACCAACAAGCGGAGCCACAGGTGGTTGAGCGTGCACCTGAAGAAGTGTCGGTAGCTGAACTTGTCACTATTGCAACGCTTAGGGATCTATTAGCCAAAAAGAGGAAATGAGGTACCTAATACGTGAGAACGGTAGAGAGCCTACGACGCTTGTTGAGCTACCCGAGTTGAATATAGAATAGTCCGAGGAAGGAATTTATAGCAGGACTGTTAGTCGATCGGAACCCCAAGTGGTTAGAAGGAATAACCCTGAGGGAGGAAATGAAGGAAATGATAGACGTGAGTGTAATTATAAAGACTTCATGGGTGCCAAGCCACTAAGTCTTTCTGGAAGTCCAAAGCCAGTAGAGATTATGGATTGGATCTCCTAGATGGAGATGGTGTTTGAGAGCTGCAACTGCAACAACAAGCAGAAAGTCGTTCTTCCAGTCAGACAACTGAAGACCAGGGTTTTAAGTTGGTGGAAGTTGTTGGTAGATACAATGTCGCGGGGAGAAGCCAGGAGGATGCCTTGGGAAGCAATCCTAGAGCAGTTGAAGATGCAATACTGCTCGGAGGTGGATCTAATAGACCTGAACAATGAGTTTCAAAACCTGAAGAAGGGGAAAATGAGCTTTGATGAGTATGCCACCACATTCACCGAGAAGATGAATCTATTCCCCTGCTTGGTACCTATTGAACTCTCCATGATAGAGAAGTTTGCTAAAGGACTACCAGCAGACTTTGGTCCAACGGTAAAGATGACAACCACTTTGAAGGCAGCCGTTAGAGCAGCCAAGAATGTGGAGACCCAACTTCGGGAGAAGGGTCTGGAGAGAATGGAGGTTGGAGAGAAAATGAATTTTGATGGGTCTTCAAGGTCCAACAAGAAGAGCAGATTTTCAAAATCTGGTTCCAAAAAGTTTGGATGTGGAGGAGAAGAAAAATGATGTGAGAAGTGCAAGAAGAAGCACTATAGGAAGTGTGGCGAGGATTTGACATGTTACAAGTGTGGGAGGACTGGTCATTATACCAATGAGTGTACATCCAACAAGAAGGCGTGTTACAGATGTAATGAAGAAGGGCATATAGCAAGGGACTGCCCAAAGAAGAAGGAGGTTGCAAAGACCAATGTGTCGCCTAGGCCAAAGGCGAGAGCATTCCAGATGACACTGGAAGCAACAAGGGAGGAAGAAGATGTCGCTTCAGGTACCTTTCTTGTAAATGATTTTCTTGCCAATATATTGTTTGATTCTGGAGCTAATTACTCCTTTATATCGCATAAATTTGGTAGAAGAGTAGTATTGCCTGTAGATAAACTAGATAGTGCTCTAGTAGTAGAAGTTGCTAGTGGCAAATTCGTACCTGTTAGTTATTGTATTAAGAACATCGTCATCGACTTGAATGTGAATAAATTTCACGAGGAATTGTTGCACATTGAGTTAAACGGCTTCGACATAGGATTAGGAATGGATTGGCTTAGTGCGAATGATGTCGACATCAAGTGTAGAAAGAAGATTGTAGTAATCAAACCACTTGGAAGAGAACCATTTATGGTGTAAGGGGACAAACATAGAGTAAATTCTGGAATCATCTCCTTGATGAAAGCCAGAAAGTGTTTGTCCAAAGGATGTACATCATACCTGACATTCGTGATCGATGCAAATAAGGAGAAAAAGGAGATCCGAAAGATACCCATGGTGTTCAACTTTCCGGAAGTCTTTCCCGAAGATCTTCATGGATTACCCCCTGATAGACAAGTAGATTTTAGGATAGACTTGTTACCAGGATCCAAACCTATAGCAAAAGCAGCTTACTGATTAGCACCGACGGAGATGAAGGAGCTTATGATACAACTTCAGGAGTTGTTGGACAAGGGTTTCATTAGACCTAGTTCATCACCCTGGGGAGCTCCGATGTTATTCGTAAAGAAGAAGGATGAGAGCATAAGAATGCGCATAGATTATAGAGAGTTGAAAAAGGAAATGGTGAAGAACAAGTACCCATTAACGATTGACGACCTATTCGATCAGCTTCAGGGTGCAAATAATTTTCGAAGATCGATTTTAGGCCAGGATATCACCAACTAAATGTAAGAGAGCAGGACATAGAGAAGACTACTTTCAGAACAAGATATGGACACTATGAGTTTTTTGGTTATGTCGTTCGCATTAACCAATGCTCCAGCAACATTTATGGATTTGATGAATATGGTCTGTAAACCTTTCCTCGATAAATATGTAATAGTGTCATACATGATATTCTCGTATACTCGAAGAGTCAGTGGGAGCATAGAAAACACTTGTGTGAAGTGTTAGAGGTTCTGAAGGAGGAAAAGTTGTATGCAAAGTTAACCAAGTGTGATTTTTGGATTCGGGAAGTCCATTTCTTGGGTCATGTGGTTAACCAAGAAGGAATAATGGTTGACCCAACAGGAATTGAAGCTGTGATGAAGTGGGAATGACCAAAAAGTCCCACCGAGATTCGAAGCTTTCTAGGATTTAATGGATATTATAGAAGGTTTATCCAAGGCTTTTCTTCGATAGTTGCTCGATTGACAGTTTTAAACCATAAATGAGCTACATATACATGGGGTGAGAAGCACGAAGAAGCTTTCGAGGAATTAAAGGAGAAATTATGTGAAGTGTCGATTATTTCTTTACCTGACGGAGTTGAATACCTCATAGTTTATAGTGATGCATTTGGAGTTAGGTTAGGTTGTGTTCTGAACCAGAGGGATAAAGTGATAGCATATGCATATCGACAACTGAAAGAACACGAGAAGAACTACCCTACTCATCATTTGGAAATGGTAAAAGTAGTCTTTGCGCTAAATATGTGGAGACATTATCTTTATGGCACGAAGTGTAAAATTTTCACTGATCATAAGAGTCTCCAGTATCTCTTTTGTCAAAAGTAATTGAATATGAGACAACGAAGCTGGCTGGAATTACTCAAGGATTATGATTGCGATATACTTTACCACCCTGGTAAGTGAATGTCGTAGCAGATTCTCTGAGTAGAAAGATCAACCTAGAGCGAAAAAGGCCAAGAGCGTTAAGGATTGAAATTGTCTCAACAGTGATGGAAAGCATTAAGAAAGCTTAGGAGGAAGCTTTGGAAGGAGATAACCGAAAGGAAGAATGTTTAGGAAAAACGTTGGGATTTCGGTACAAACAATTATGGATTGAAGGTATTCCAAAACAGGATTTGGGTGCCTAACATGGGAGGAATGAGAGATCTTTTGATGGAATAATCTCACAAGACCATGTACTCGATTCATCCAGACAGCACGAAGATGTATAGGGATTTAAAACCTTATTACTGATGGCCGAAGATGAATCTCGATGTTGGTAAGTATGTGGCTGAGTGTGTGACATGCGCACGAGTTAAAGTACAACATCAGAAGTCGTATGGGAGTTTGTAGCCTTTACCGGTACATATCGGTAAGTGGGAATACATCACCATGGATTTTGTGACTAAACTACCTAGGAGGAAGAATGTTCATGCCATGATTTGGGTAATCGTGGATCGATTCACAAAGATTATATACTTCATAGCGGCGAATGAGAGATGGTATGTGGATAAGCTTGCATATGTCTATGTGAAGGAGATAGTAATACTTCACAGTGTTCCCCTAACGATTGTTTCAAATCGTGACAGTCGTTTCACTTCAAGGTTTTGGAAAAGCTTACAAGAAGAAATGGGTACAAATTTGTGTTTGAGTACAACGTACCATCCGTAGACTGATGGTAAGACTGAAAGGAAAATCCAAACACTGGAAGATATGTTGAGAGCATGTACCCTAGAATTCCAAGGTAACTGGGATGAGCATCTACCCCTAGTAGAGTTTTCCTATAACAATAGTTATCATTCGATCATTAAGACGACACCTTATAAAGCCTTATACAAACAGAAATGTCGTACGCCGTCTTGTTGGCTTGAGGCTGGAGAAAAGCAGTTTATGCGTCCCGAGATAGTCCATCAGACTGGTGAAGAGCTAAAGGTGACTAGGGAATGAATGTAAGCAGCTCAAGATCGTCGAAAGAGCTATGCAGACAAGTAGCGACGACCAATTATTTTCAAAGTTGGAGATTTCGTGTTGCTCAAAGTTACGCCATGGAACTTACTTATAAGATTTAGAAAGAGAGTGAATTTGAGACCAAGATTTATTGGGCCATTCAAGGTTCTTCGGAGAGTTAGGAACCAATCTTACAAGATGGAATTGCCAGAAGAATTGGATGACATTCATAACATTTTCCGTGTGTGTTATTTGAGGAAGTTTGCGGGAGAAGTCCCTGATTTAATTCCACTTTCGTAAATACGGATTGATGAATATAAGAGATTAATCGAAGAAGCGATTGTTTAGCGTAAGATGAAGAAATTACAATGTAAGATGGACGATTTAGTGCTTGTGCTATGGAAACATTCGAATGGGCCGAACCTCACCGGGGAAACAGAAAGCAAGATGAAGAATTTCTATCCACATTTGTTTGCTGATGCATGATTCCGAAGACGGAATCATCCTACGAAAGAGAGAAATGTAACGCCCGCGTTTCCCGCCAGGCATTAATAAGGTGATGTAATAGTTAGGGTCAACAATTGTAACCTATTTTATGTAATAAAGAGGAATTATGTTAATATTATGTGTTTCGTGATTATTGTAATATAATAAAATAGGAAAAATCTGCCGAATCGTCCGTAAATCATAAAAATAAGTGTGTCAAAACATATATATATATATATATATATATATATATATATAGACACACACACACACACACACACACACATATATATATATATATATATATATATATATATATATATATATATATATATAATTTAGAAAGTACACTTCGTCCCAATCCCGAAAATATAAATTTCTTAGAAATCCAAATCCGTATGAATTAGATATGATTTTTATAAGATATAAAAGTCAGGCGCACACAAGTAATGTGTGACGTAAAAAGTTGTGAAGTGAGTGGTTGACTTTTGGGTAAAGTCACCAAAATGGAAGTCGTAGTACTCTTTAAGATAAGAATTTTGGTATAAGGAACACCAAAATTGGAGTCCGTACGAGAGAGTTATGATTTTTGCAAAATCATTAAATCAAATAAAAATAAGGGCTAAAATTAATATCAGAATTAGCCGATGGAGCCTAAAGGAAAATTGTCGTACTCGTTGAGAGCTACGCGTGGAAAAAAATAACGTCAAAAACGGATTCTGTTTTAATAAATTACGGAATTTACAAAAACTGCATTTTGCGCCCTACATGGTGCGCGCCAGGTGCTCGATGCGCGCTTCTAGAATGTGAAAACACTGACCACGGAGAGGCCGACATGTGACACAAAGTGGCTGGGGAGACATAGCCTTAAAATGCCCGACGTGCACCCCTTTTTCATGTTGTGCACCCCAAATTTGCCTATAAATAACTAATTTGTTCTCCTTCCATTCCCCATATATCATCTACAACTCTCTCTCAAATTATACTTATTTGGTCCAAATTTGTAACAACCCGTCATTTTAAAGTCAATAAAAGTCTAGACTACAACCATGTACAAGTGAATTTACCCCATAACATTGTTACAATAAGAATTTGAATGCCAAGAATACTTGTATATATAAGTTCATATGATAACACAAGGGTTAAATTGAAACCCATGTTGATCTAAGTTGTTATAAGTCAACAAAACTTACACTAGTCCAAGACAAAGATTTAATACTTAGCTTAAAATCATAATGTACTTTATGTATATATGGATTTTTGGTCTAGGATTAGGCTTGGCCGAAAACACATGCTTTTAGGAAAGCCTTGACTACAAACCCTTTTCCCTTTGACTATTTGGCCGAAAACTCCTTCTTTGTTGACTCTAGACCGAAAACCCGTTTGCTAGTTGACTTTAAGAACGAAATCAAAAGGGATTTCGGTCATAAAGGACCGAAATCACTTCCTTTGGACTACTTTTGACCGAAAACCCAAAGGTTGAGGCCCATTAGGACCGAAAACCATCACTATATATATATATATATATATATATGTGTGTGTGTGTGTGTGTATGTGTGTGTGTGTGTTTAGCCGTGAACCCAATTCATTTCTCAATTTCCCAACCGAAAACACCCTCATTTTTGCTCTCAAAAGTCATACAAAATCTTCATATCTTCAAATCTTCATAATTTCACCAAGAATACCAAGAACATCATCAAGAGTTTTCTACCCGGATCATCATAATTCCACCTAGAACACCAAGAACACCAAGAACAATCTTCAAATCTTCATAATTTCACCAAGAATACCAAGAACACACCGAAAACCCCCCAAACTCATCGAAAACTTCCCAAACCCACCGAAAACGCCTAACAACACTCCAAAGAATTCCAAATAATATTTGTAAGTATTTCTTACATAATTAGGGTGTTGTCTAACACTTTAATTATAATTTAATTCATTATTTAATCTATTATTTAAATTAATATCTTATTAATTTAAATACAACGTCGGATATAATTATTTTTAGGATAACGCTATTCTCACGTACGCTATCCCGAGGATCGTCTCTACAGTTTTGCTATCTGAATGCGAACACGCACTAGAAGTGAGTTCATATCCCTATGTTTTCACTATTTTTCCATGTTTTGAGGGGGGGGGGGATACAAGTACAACACAAGGAATTCTTGTGTTAATATCCAAATGATTTCAAATAATAACCAATGTTTCCAACCATTTCAAATTGTATCAAGCTTTGCTAAATTATTTCAACTATTGTTTTTACCGAAACATATTTATATAATTATATATGCCTTTAAACCTTTGTAACATGCTGAGTAAAGGAAAATTTTCAGAATATTTACATTACAAATGGAACACACTTATAAACTATAATAGGTATAGTTTATGGAGCAACCTTACTATTCTACTAATTTATGAAACGATACAAGAACATGCTTATAAACTATAATAGGTATAGTTTATGGACACTTATATCATTATTACTAAATACATAAATACAATACAAACGAACATATAAACTATAATTGGTATAGTTTATGAAAAATAAGTACTATCTTACTAAGTACATGATTTACTACAGTAACAAACATATAAACTATGTTAGGTATAGTTTATGGAACATATAAACATTTATTCATTACAAAGGATTTTCAATTATTCTACGCGTAACCGTCAGTATAGCTTTGTGAGACACACTTCAAGTACTTACCTAAGTACCAACCAAGCCCTGAAATTATAACCAAAGTCTCCTGGAGGGAGAGCATGAATTTGTGTATAGATCTATACGGGATTGACAATCTCGCACCTTAATTGTTAGCTATAGTTAGGCCGGCAGGCCTGGGGTGACAAATGTCATATCGATTCCGACGCCTGAAGAACGTCGTTTCAGGCCATCCTAGGTCGTCAAGTATGGTTATAGTACCTCACAATTTGGTACTGAACAATACGATTAGAGTATGAATAAGTAAACAACTTCACATAGTTTTATTAATAATGAAACTACAATACAATATTTTAGAATACAGCTGGTGAATCCAGGTACTTACAATTACAGAGATTTTATACGAGTACAAATACAGTATACTATTCCAGTACAGAGAAAACATACTTTTCATGGTTTTATACGAATTAAAACTACATTATACTATCTTAAGGTACAATAACATTACAACAGAAAATATAGGATTTTCTGGGAAAACATGCTTTCATTTTCAAGGAATAACAGACGGATTTAAAATACAAACATGATTATAAACTCACACTTAAATGTTGATACACTTTCAAACTCACTTGTATTCTCAAGGAACCAGTAGACAGGTACACCCACAGGTTTTGAGGAGACGGAGCTTTGTAGAGTCGCGTCTTTTATACTTTTTCTATACACTTTTGATGTCATACAAACTATGTATTGAACAAATGTAAAAGCTATACTTTATCAATGTAATGGTTGTGTTTACTTTAATTACTATTATACAATTGTTGTGATACTGTACATGATGTCCTCCGCCCCCGAACGTTTCCGCCGTTCCGGTTTGGGGGTGTGACAAAATTCTTCATAGAGTTTAGGGTATTATGGAAAGTTTTGAGGTCCCTAGGAGCCTGACCTCTAGTAGCTATCAGTCTGAAGTTCCGCCAGTGCAATTTCCAGACTTTTGTCTAGGGAACCACTGTAAGTTAAATTACACTATACCTTATCTTAGTGTAATTCATATTTAAATTCATAGTTGTTATGAATTTTAAAATAAGAACTATCAATAATTCCATGTGGTTATACTGATTGATCTACTTACGGGAGAGGTGACTAGAATGATCAAGTTGGCTTGGTTATTAGATTTCATAAAAACTATTATGCCAAAATGGTCATGCCTCCCAACTGTCCTGCCTGGCTAATCCTTATTTGATAGAACTATCAGTATTCATTGGAATGATTGATAGGTCTAGACTATTTTCAATTACGTAGAATATTAGACTAAGGCGTAGTGATAACGATACTAGGTTATATCAAAGGAAAAGTCAGTTGCTAGAAGCGAAGCGTTGTCCGAGTTTCGAGTCATCACTTTAGAAAGTGAGTGCAAAGTTACTTTCATCTTACACATAGATATAAAATATTTAAGATAATTACATGCTATATGTGTCTATTATCTGTGTTCTTGGTATCTATGCTAGATGAATGATTTATACATGTTTTACTTGATTCAAACTGTATATGTATTTTTTATACCTATAAATATATTGGGTGGAGATAGGTAGATAAATATGATATAGATGATGAGAGAGGAAAGATGAAATAAATGATGAAAGGCCTTGACTTAAAGATGATATAGTCGTCCAACGGAGTATATATGGGGACCAAAGACTATTCTAGACAGTCCATTGGAACGCTAGCAGGTTTGCAACCTGTAGGTATTTTTGAACTAAGTGTTCATCAGGTGTACTCCACCCCCTCACCCCAGGTTGCCTTATTGACATATAGTGCTAAGGAATCCCCTAAGCATTATTGTATATCCCAAAGATAATCCTTAGGATAGGTCTCTCGAATTAGATGCTTTAGGGACAGAGAGTGAGGATAACAGGAATGGGTAATCAGGTAGAATGATTTGATAAAAATATATAATTAAAGGAATTTAATTGTTGTGGGTTGAAAACCCTATGTGCTCACCAGTCTCCCAAGCCTAACCCGCTCAGTTTTTTGCATTACAGATAGTGGCACGAGAGCACAAGTGTGATGAATGATGAGGGATTTATGGATTATAGGTTGGTAGAATAATAGATGTTTGTAAGGCCTGTATGATTTCCTTTTATGCTTATGTACTGTATTGACAATCACATCCCAACGTTTTTTTATATAAATAAAATATATTTCTTTGGAAATGCTTTGATAATATCATTATCATGTTTTTGGGAACCAATTCCGCAATAATATTTTTTAAAAAGAATACTCTAATTTTAAAGAAGCATAAATAAAGCGGTCTTTTCTGGATGTGAAATTGGGGATGTCATATGTATATATATATATATATATATATATATATATATATATATATATATATATATATATATATATATATATATATATATATATATATATATATATATATATAGCAGATCACTACAGCACAACAACATCTTATACACAAGGATACATAACCAACTCTGCAAGGAATGCATAACCAAATGTACCCTAAAATTGATGAAATAGACTCTTAAGCATGCATTGAGGCTAGGGTTTCGAGATGGGGAGATGGAGGCTGAAGAGGATGCCCTTAACCTAAGGTTTAGGGGCTTAAATATGAATAAAAAAACCCTAAAACTTCATGGGCTTGGGCTGCACCAGCTGCCACATCGTGGCTATGCATTGCCATGCCGTGTCGGTCGTTAAAAAAATGCGTGCATGAACTTTCATGCCACGTCGTGGCCATCCATGCTCTACGTCGTGGCACTCATTCTTTCCTACAAATTGATTTTACAATATCGAAATTACAACAATATACATTTGAAAGTTTAAAATTGGTTTTACAATATCGAAATTACAACAATATACAATCATGTAGTTTTTTTTCATTTAGAACATGGACACACATAAAAGAGATACAACCACATAAACATGAATACACACTCATAAACATATATACACACTTCAAGCTATATAAAAAACAACAATAAACATATACATACACACCCTTAATTTAAAAACTAGAACTTATAACTTAAAAATTCAACAATCAGAACTTATACCAAGTACGATCAGAACGACATATACATCATACAAAGGACACAACTTCAGAACTGATACAAAAAATATGTTTGTATATACAATCAGAACTACTTATACATACAATTTCAAAATTAGAATTCATACAAATTTATAGACATAGAACAATATATCTCTTTTCGACAGAATCATATATTTCTTTTAGAGAAAAACACATATTTCTTTAGAAATTTTGCTTGGTAGACAAAATCATATAATTCATACTACTAAAAAGGTTATTACTTGAGACAGAAGAAGTTAAAAGAACATGGAGTCATTGTGCAATCTAAACAAATGAAGTACTCTCAAAATCCAAACAATTGAAGCACTCGTTCGGAAATCCTTTCCGTGTGATCTTAGGAGTAAAAGATGAACAATTTATAGGTAGAATACATTATTATATAGTAAGATATCGATGATTTTGGAAGATTAATCATCATTACAAAATTAAACACTTAAAAATCATACCAAAAATAATGAAAAAAAACTATGAAAAATCATACCATTAATATCTAAAAATAATAGCAATATTAATATTCTTAAAATCATAATTTCAGTTGAATAAAATCATACTAAAAATAAAAATAAAAAACCGAATTAAAATTTAGCATTATGAAACTTTCCATAAAATGTGATTAGAGAGCTCATTTTAAGAATCTTTACCAGTAAATCCAAGATTTCTAAGATCCTAAAGTACCAAATGATTATCAATCCCTCTTGAAATCAACTGACAATTTCTTTTTAGTAAAGTAGATGCAAAAGCCTGAGCTTTTTTCTTCACTTATTGCATATATGCCTAGTAAGTGCAAGGGAATTATTATGATTATTATATGACCCGCCTTGATGAAAAACTGCCCAATAAATTTGACAATTCTGCGATCTGGTGGTCATGGTGACAGCGGGTTATGATATAGGTGATTGATATGTTTAGAGTAAAGCAGGATGGAGTGGCAAAGTTAGACATAGAGTCGGTAAACATGAAGTTGATCCTTGAAAAGAAAACCAAAAATAGGTAATCAGGTAAAAACCAAACCGAAATTAGAAACTTAGTGTAATAATATGTATTTGAATCTAAAATTTCAAAATCATGGGTTCATTTTCATGGTATATCAAATACCCTTGTTCTCTATGAGATCAACGACATTGAATGGCAAGATAAAGCAATAGCATACGACCATATGCAACTTTTTTCTTCTTACCTGATATCTTTTACTTTTACATTAAAGTGCCAAAATGATTCACAAGTCACCACCTGTCATCAGTATTACATTAAACAACTCAATCCAATTAATTCAAACCTTCTAAACCCAAAGGAATCAGCAATTACCACACTCACCGCTTGTCACACGACACATGATTTCAACCAACAAAACAAATGAAGCAAACATCCCCCTGTCAAAATAGAAAGTACAACTTCAGCTGAAAAAAAAGATATTTTTATATGGATAAATTAATACCTGCAATTTTTAAGCATTGAATCAAAGAGTGTTCATTCTTTAAAGATATTACATTGGTCCATACCTATGTGCAAAAATTGAGTGTTCATTCTTTAAAGATATTACATTGGTCCATACCTATGTGCAAAAATTGATTACATGTTGATGAAAAAATTTCCATATTGATCATAATGAATCAAATATACCATCCAATATGTAAGTTGATTGTACATTCGTTAATGTCCATGCAAAATCAGCCTATGTTTCTAACATAAACAAAAAAAAGTGAAAAGGAGTGATGTAATCACCGAATTAGGTTACCAAATAAAGGGTTAAAATACAGTTATTAACAACGACTTCATACTTGTGAAAAAAAGAATCCACACATTCCCTTTGAGTAATGACAAATACTTGTATCGTGTAATTACCTAATTAGTGTATGGTGTAATTACCTAATTTGGTTACCAGGAGATGTGTTTTTTTTGTCTTTTTTGGTTACCAATGGTAGATGAGAGAGAGAGAGGGGAGATGGCGGAGTTCGGAACAAAGGGTGAGGGTAACGATATTGGACATAGGAAGGCGGGGCGATAAAGGGGGTGAAGGATGCCGATGGAGGTAGAGGTGCACTTCTAACGCTGTAGCGACAACGTAGATGGAAGAAACGACTGGAGATGGTGGTTGTCAGAGGAGATTTAAGTGAAGCCGGCGGTCAGTGGTGCGAGGGCGGAGAGCGGGTGGTGGTGGTATCGGAGAAAGAAATGGGGAACATTGGTTCAGTGGTGATTCGTTGTTAGAAAAGTTGGAAGAAAAGATTAGGGTTTAGAGAAGAATAGGGCTAGCGTGTTTTAGTTTTCCTTTTTTATATCGGGGCCTTTGATGTTAAGCTTAAAAGGGTTGTATAGAATGTAGTAATATTTGTACCTCTTAATTTTCAAGAAATATGTAATATGCTTTATATATATATATATATATATATATATATATATATATATATATATATATATATATATTTATTTATTTGAACGGCTAATACACAAATCATCTAAATCTTACTCCTAACTACTTATTTGTCCACGATGAGACTTGAACTCTTAATCATTTAGGGGAGAAACACGTTTTCAAACACCTTGATAGCGCTATTTAAAAAAATACATAAACAAAATATACCAATAAACTTCTCTTATGATCTTTTACCAAGAGTGTGTTTGGCAAAACTAGCTGGTAGTATTTTGTTAAATTCTATGTGAAATAACTTTTAAATTTGAAACATTTTGTTTAAACTAAAAGCTAGTAGTTTGTAGTACCAAATGATATTTTTTTGTTCAAAACAGAACGTTTCGTTAAACGTTAGAAGTTAAAAGCTCTGAAAAAATCATACCCCAAGTCGATGATTATGAGCCACCCTCGTGTGATTTTTTTTTTGCTATGATGTGAGGAAATTGGTACTTTTTTCATACCCCAAGTCGATGATTATGAGCCACCCTCGTGTGATTTTTTTTTGCTATGATGTGAGGAAAGTGGTACTCTAGGGATGGCATGTTTCACCGTTTTGCACGATTTGCATGATGATATATATGCAAGTGGACAAAAGTATTTTACTTTATCTCCCTCCTTATTTTTTCATTATCATAATCTAATCAACTATAATAATATATAGCACACACTAAACATGTATATTGTATTTACCAGTAACATTTTTGTTATGATAAGCCATTTCGTTGGTATATGTGATAACATATAGTTATTCATAAAATGTGGTCTCCTTTTCTATTATGTTATTTATTTATTAATTTAAACCGTTCACCATTCCATTATTCAAGAAAATGAATTAGATAATTTCTAGTTATTTAACCGTTAATAAGATAATAAAATATATAGTTATCAATAGACTTTAACTTTAACACCTTGTTTTCTACTTTTTTTTTTTATTATTTTTTTGACATATGTTTCATAGATCTAATGCTAAGGCTATATTTTATACTTTATCGCAAAGTAGAGTGGTTGAGAAATTACAAAGAAGATAAATATTACGGAAAGTGGTAAGCCGTACTATATGAGTGGTTTACGTTAATTCATTTTAAAGTTTATATGAGTGATAAATTACAGAACACTAACAATATTTTGGATCTGTCAAATTTTGAACAATGAATATATTGTGTGGAATTCACTCGTCAACAACTAGATTGCCGTCAAGAGGCATAAATATTATATGTATTCATATTGAAAGATAAGGGTGGAGTAGTTTGTACCACTATTTCCATCCAACTTCACATCACATAATTTTATCTCTATCCTCTCAAATACACTCATCTCATCCCTCGATACATAAAAACTTATGATTATCATCCCTTCCAATCCATCAGCGGACCTTATGACGTCATATACGGACCTTGTGACATCATCTATGAAATTGATGATGAGATCATATTGGAGATGAAATGATGATAACATATGTGATATTAATATATGAGAAATCTAGTAGAGGTGTATAGACCCATTTTAAAAGTTACCCAACAATTTTTTAGTATTATATCACTCTTGATCATTCTAATGATATATATATATATATATATATATATATATATATATATATATATTACAAGTGCAAAATCTAAAATTCTCATAAGAATGATAAAATTAAAGAAAAAAATAACACATATTACATGAGCATGTTTGAAATTCTCATGAGAAGGAATTTAAATTCTAATTGGAAACTTACATTCTCATAAGAATGATAGAATGAAAGTATAACAACATAAATTACATGTACAAGTATGACCTTCTTATTATAATGATAAAAAAAACTAATTATAAGAAGGAACAAGGGATCCCCATGGTGTCTATGATGTATTCTCGTAAGAATGTAGAACTCATTTGTAATGTATAAATGTATATTTTTTGGTAGAATGATTTGATCTTCTTTAATGGTATAAAGATTCGACCTGATCAACTTCTATGTGGATAAACATGGGAACCGTCTTCTATGCGAATAAACATGGGGAGCGATGAGAATGTCTTCATTTAGATGTAGCAAGTGTGAAAATATGGTAAAGTGTGCGATTGTGATCTGGATGTGAAGAGGGGTAGTGATGGAAATATGATGACAACGATGGTTGTTTTCGAATAAAATGGATTGCATGCGGTTATTTGACGATTGTAACACCCTGTTTATTATGCGAATAA
Source organism: Lactuca virosa (assembly GCF_052849685.1). Taxonomy (NCBI): domain Eukaryota; kingdom Viridiplantae; phylum Streptophyta; class Magnoliopsida; order Asterales; family Asteraceae; genus Lactuca; species Lactuca virosa. The sequence goes on from NC_136429.1 coordinate 131,720,931, forward strand.
ATAGATAAAGATTAATAAATGAATCCTGGACTTAAAATCCATATTATTTAGTGGGGTGTTGGTTTTGGGAGCCAAAAGTTATTGTTTGAATTATTCGTGAGTTAAAGTGTAGATTCGAGACTTATTTTGTAAATATTTATGAAGGCGAGGGCTCCGTGGTAACTATTGGGACTTAATTTGGAAGAAAAGAGAGGAGAAGGCTGAATATGTCATAATTGAGAGTTGGGGGTTAAAAATATAACTTCTGGATTAGTTTTGTAAAGATTTTAGAAGATGGAGACCGTTTAGTAAAATCCGGACTTATTTTGTAAAGTAATTCAAGGGGCAGGGTTTAATTGGTAATTTGTAGACTTCTTTTGAAAATGAATCTTGATAAGAGGGGCCGATAGTGTCAACATGGAATATAGTTTGAGGAGTCGGATATAAAACTGTTGTATTGCCCTCACTAAACCCTAACCCTAAACACTCTTACAGCCGCCACCCTTATGCCTCCCTCTTCCAGCCGTCGAACCACCCATTTACTTCCACCACCGGCGTCGCTACCGTCCCATCTCCGATTAGCAAGCAACCACCGAGACCAGTCGAGCCACCGAGGTTGTTGTTGCCTTGCGCAGTTGTTGTTGAAGCCGGAGACGCGAGAAGGCGCCTCCTTCTCCTGCCGCGGATGCTGTCGTCGTGGCTCACCATCGCCGTCGCCACCCTCTGCCACGACCTGCCGCCGCCATCACAGTCTGATGACGATGAGACTGCTTTTCCGTTGAAGATCAAGATTCGCCACCGTTGTCGTTTAGGAGATTGTTACATCCCGTTCGCCGCCTGCCACCGTGAAATTGTGGCTGGGTTTGTGACCTCGTGGAGCTGGGTTCGTGTTGGGTGTTGTAGGCGCGCGTTGCAATATGGTTAGGACTGCAGGAGAGTCCTTTGGTCGGAGATCGAGGAAAGAAACACCGTGGCCGCCAGCCACGGTGGCCGCCGCTGCTGCCGTCGGTTTGTACTTCTACCGTCGCCAACCGCCACCAGGAGGGTGGCAGGTGCTGTTTACAAACAAGAAAAGAGTGTGGGTGTTCAATCTTCTGTAGCATGTGTTGTGTGTGTAGCTTGTTGGCCGGAAAAGCCGCTGCCACCACCCTAGGGTGGTTGCTGCCACCATCAACAGCCACTTGCCGCCATTAGATGGCTATGTTGGTGTGTGTGTGTGTTGATGTAGTTAGTGTGTGTGTTTATTCTCGGTTAAGGCATTGTAAATTGCAATTAGCTAAAGTATAATGAAAAGAAACCCAAACCACCACCGTAGGGTGGTGGCTGCCGCCACCGGCCGCCGTGTCGGGTGGCGGTGTGCTTGTCTCGTCGAGTTGATTCGTTTGGGGTGCTTGAAACCCTAATGGGCCTTGTAAGCCCTAATGGGCCCAATGAAGCCTAATGGGCATAAGGAAAACCCTAATGGACTTAATAATATTCTAGTGGGCCTAATAGGCCCAATAAAGCCCTAATTGACCTAAAAGAACAACAAATTGATAAATGGGCTAGAAATTGGGTTGGAAACCCTAATTAGGGTTTGGTAAACCCTAATGCCAATAAAACCCTAACTTTGAGAATTAATCAGAACACACACATGGGAATTATTTAATAGTTTGAAATATTAAATAATAATCATTGGCAAAGATTAATCTAAGCAATATTGTACTTAATGGATTAAGTCCTTGTTGGATTAAGTCATTAATGGGTTAAGTAAGAAACACTTAACCCTAATCATCATTTCATGTGAAACCCTAAATTCACTTGGGCCTTGATTTGGGCCTTCCTATAGGGTTTTGGTGGTTAGACAATTGATGGACCATCCAAGAACAAGTTAATGGACCAAAGTAATTAGATGGGCTTTAGGATAAGGCCCATGTGAGGACTTGGGCCCAATTTGGAAGATTGTGCCATATGTTGGGCCTTGGCCCATTACTTGACTTTTGGGCTTTTGGAGTGTGAGTTGGACTTTGAGCTTGGAACCCAATTATTAATTGGGTATTGTTTGATGTTGACAGTTCGGGAATCTGTCAATCAGCAGTTGGAGCATACCTGCGGGACTTCAGCAGTGCCAGGTGAGTTATCCTCACTATATCAACAGAGTCTAAGGCACCAAGACCGACCCTTTATGGATTGTATTCGGATTATTGCATGTTATGCTTACTGATTTACATCCTGGTAGTTAGGATGGTGATATGCTATGCTTTAGTGACCCGGTTGGGTCGGTATCCTGGTATATAGGATGATGCTATGTTAGTGACCTGTTAGGTCGATATCCTGGTTATGGATTGTTGTTATGCTTTGTGATCTGTTAGATCGGTTTGACTGTTATATACATGCTAGTGTTATATGATATCTATGTGCACATGATTGTCCTGGTTATAGGATAATGCTATGTTAGTGACCGGTTAGGTCTGTATCCCGGTTATTGGGATGTGGCAATGTTTAGTGATCTGTTAGATCGGTTTGACTGTTATATGATATGTGCTAGCGTATGATATTTATGTGCACATGTTTATTTGATTGGGGGTTGGGTTGAGGCGGTCCTGCTTCGTACTGTAGGCCAACATACCCGACGAGCGGTCCGGATAGGCTGTAGGCCCTGCGAGGCGATCCAGACGTGCCGAAGGTTCGGAGAGCAGGCCAGATAGACTGAAGGCCTGTGAGGCGGTCCAGTCAGGCTGATAACTCATTATGCATGATGTTCTGTATTGGTTATATGATATGGTTATGTTTGTATGGCGTTGGTATTTTGGGGAAACTCACTAAGCTTCGGGCTTACAGTTGTTGATTTTGTTTCAGGCACTTCTGATGATTGCGGGAAGGCGAAGGGGTGATCGTGCACCTCCTCATATTTTCATGATTGATTCTGGGAATACTCTGATGTCTAAACTATTTTGAAAACAACCTGTAATAACTTAATGGTTTTAAAATGTGTTAAAAAGTTTAAATTTGGCTTGAATTTTATGGGTGTTACAACGATGGTGAAGACGGTTGGAACATATGGTGATTATAATGATGTTATGTTTATGGTGATGAGGTGTGACAATTGCCAAAATCCATCGTCAACCGTCAACCGCAAACGTGACAAATGTCAAATGTAATAGGCCAAATATGTAATATTTTCCAACTTATAATAAAAATACAATATTATTTATTCCAATATATAAGGAAAATCAGTCAAATCATCCAAAAACTAAAAATATAGGAGCACAAAAAGTTGTGTTATTTTATATAAATAATAACATATTTCGAAAGTACACGTCGTCACAATCTCGAAAATATAAAGAACGCAAACAATATCACTTCGTATGAGGAAGTTATTATTTTTCTAAGTTTTAAAATCAATCTTGCGTGGAAATGTGCGTCGTAAAAAGTTATAGAAAAATCGGTTGGGTTTTAGCCAAAAGAATGTAAAGGAGAATCGAAGTACTTGAACATACAAATCTGTGGGCATAAAGAGTGTCGATAATGGAATTTATACGAGATAATTATGATTTTTGTAAAATCATTTAGGTACACTCCTTATAAAAATATGAGCTATAACTAATGTTTGAAATAGCTAATACAATCTAAAAAAAGTTGTATTACTCGTCGATACGAACGTGTGGATATAAAGAACGTCAAAAAACGGAGTTCGTATGCGAAAGTTATGATATTTCGAAAATTCAAGATTTTACCTGTTAAGGATGACGTGGCAGGCTCAGAGCGTGCCATGTGGCCACCCGACAAACAAGATATTGCCACGATTTGACAACGTGGACCAACAAGAACTTGACATGTGGTAACATTTGGGTGGAGTCAACATCTAACGTCCTAAAATTAAGACCAAAAATTTTCGTTTTTAATTAATAAAACTGTAATCCAAATATCATCATAAAATCAAGGTAGAACAAAGTGTGCCAAATACATCATGAAACATTAGAGTAATCATAAAATGCGGAACGAGGTGGTTTGTGCACTATAATCATCCCGGGTTCTCCCATTTCGAACCTGAAGCAACTAAACTGAAAACCATAAGCATAAAGATTAGCGAGTTCCCCAAAATACCACATACCATATATAATAATCACATAACGGGCCCCGCCCAACATCGAGCCCCACTCGGTATACAGATTTGTCAGTCATCAGGACCCACCTGGCATCGGGCCCCGCTCGATATACATATAAACATATAATCATACAAACACATGCGATAATCACAAATATAATAGCATACAGAATAGTCATCGGGCCTCGCCCGGCATCGGGCTTTGCCCGGTAAGCACACAAGCACATAACACATGCAAGAGTCACGCAGACATATATCATCCTAACATAATAAACCATGGGCCGGAATTGGTGCCTTCGACCCGCTAAACACCATGAGGAAACTCACCTCTAGCTGCTGAAACACTCAAACGAATCACTGTCTGCTGGTCCAGAAAATCCCCGCGCTATCATCACAAAACAATATCCAATTAATATTTGGATCTTGACCCGAAATTAAGAATCTAAGCTGCTTAGCCCATAACTAGGGTAAAAGACCATTTTAATCTTTTGTTAACTTGGCCCAAAGCCAAGGCCCAATCCAACTACTCAAAAGGCCCAAATCCTAAATGGCAACCCAAAGTCAAATCATGGCCCAATCTTCCAAATTTGGCCCAAAACCCATCATGGGCCTAAATCCAAGGAACCCGATTATGCTAGACAAAAATCCCAAATCAGAATTCTAATGGCCCAACATGGCCCAAAATCAACGGTCCAAACTCCAACAACTGTTCCTTGCGCCGTGACCAGCCCATGGTTACGTCGTGAGCACCAACTTGACCCAGTCCCGACTCAGCAGGTCAACTCAGCCCATCAAGAAGGTTCCAGTCTCTGTCACGTCACGAGCTTACCCTGAGTCACGTCGTGATCTAATCCAGACAAAATAATCGGGATGGTCAGCATTCTCACGACGCGACAGTTTCAATCCTCACGTCGTGAGATCTGCACTGACTAGCTTAAAGCATTAAGCTCTTATTCCTTACAGCCATGACTTGGGACTTTCCAGAGGGTCTTCCTTTACCCAAGGGATGATAAAAAGCGTAGCTTTTCAGTAATGCATGTCCAATGCATGACTAGGGGTGTCAATCCCAACCTGAACCCGCCAACCCAACCCGAACCCAACCCAATAAATAGCAGGTTGGGTTGAGATTTTGAACTCATTTAATTAAATGGGTTGGGTTAGGGTTAAAATTCCTAACTCGTTTACAACCCGCCAACCCGTTAAATATTTTTAAATATTTTTTAAGCTATATTTATTTAGTATTATTATTTAGTTTACAATTATATTTTGATTATTTTTTATTTATCAAAAACCATGGGCCAGTAACTGTTACTGGAATTCAAGTTGGTAAACATGATAGTCGAGTTGCGTGGAATTTAGAAATTAAACATTTTTAAAGTTTTATGGTTGTAAACATTTATTTGTGTTTGTGTTATGATCCTATAAAGTTATTGTTGTATAATTTTCAAACTTAAACAATTATTATAGCTTTTAAATTGTATGTATATTTATTTGATGGGTTATTTGATTTTCAAGGGTTTTTTTTTGTGAAAATTTAAACGGGTCAACCCGGGTTTAACCTGTTTAATAAATAGGTTGGGTTGGAAAAACAATAAACATGTCAACCCGATTTCAACCCATTTACTAAAAGGGTGGGTTGGATTGGAAATTCTCAACCCGTTTACTTAAACAGGTTGGTTGGGTAAAGATTTTCAACCTATTTAATTAAACAGGTCAACCCGTTTATTACCCAACCCAACCCATTGCCACCCCCATACAGCATGACTCAAACTCTTACTAGGCTAAAAATGGGGAAAATTTGATCTAAACTCAAACTTGGAGTCTCAAACTACACCAAAACTCAGATCCAAAGACTATATTATAGAGAATGACTCGGTGATTCATAAAGTTGCCAACTTTATGGATCCCATGCAAGCAATCCCACCCAACCATGCAAAAAGGAGCTTATAACTTAGATCTAGAATGAAAAGGTTAGAAAGGTCCAAGCTTTAAGACTTACAATGGTCCAAAAGCTCCAAGAGATTGCAATGTATGAGCCAAAACGCCAAGAGGTTGCTCAACCATGGTCTTCTTCTACTTCAAAGAGCCAAAAACCACCAAAGAATGCTTCAAAGATCTCAAAAATGCCTAAGGACTTCAAGAGGTTCGAGGTTGGGGTTTTCCAGAGACTTAGAGGGTGAGAGAGGCTGAGGATGGGTAACCCTAGCCTCTCATTACCTTAAATACCTGTAAATTAGGGTTTAGTGTCATTAAGCCACTATAACGTCGTGAGACCTTATGCCTCACGTCGTGAGTCTCCAAAATACAGTTCAATAGGTCAATGGTCACTCACGATGTGATCCCCAAGATCTCACGTCGTGAGGACCCTCATAATGCAAAATAAATGAATGAATTTTAGTACCTTAGGGTTCCGAATGTTATAATTCTCCCCCAATTGAATCAGACTGCGTCCTCGAAGTTTTCCGCCTCAAATAATTTCGGATAGTGCTCCCTCATATCATCCTCCAGCTCCCATGTCCATTCCGAGCCCTTGCGGTTCTGCAGCTTAGAGACATGGAACGTGTTGTGAATCTAACTGGGTTCCTCTGGAAGATCCAAATGATATGCAACCCTGCCCACTTGGCTATAACCCTGAAAGGACCAATATACCGGGGGCCTAATTTTCCCCTCTTCCTGAATCGGATGACACCTTTCCAATGTGAACCCTTCAAAAGAACCATGTCCCCAACTTGGAACTCTAGATCTGATTAACGCTTGTCGGCATAACTCTTCTTCCAACTCTGAGCTGTCTGGAGTCTGCTTCGAACCTACTGTATCAAATCCATGCTGAAATGGAGACGAGTACCCAACTCGTCGTAGAACCTCTTCCAGAATTTGGAAATAAACCGAACGTCCCTGTCTGACACCACAGAACTGGCATCCCATGTTGTCCCACAACCTCCCTGATGTATACCTCAGCCAACTTCTCCGCGGAGACACTCTCCTAAATCGGAATAAAATGCGCGCTCTTGGTCAATCGATCCACGATGACCCAAATCGAATCCACTACGCGCGCAGTCTGAGGCAACTTCGTAATAAAATCCATGGTAATCTCCTCCCATTTCCAAAAAGGAATATTCAACGGTTGCATCTTGTCGTGTGGTCGTTGATGCTCGACCTTGACTTTTCTGCAATTCAAGCACCTCTCCGCATACCAAGCTACATCCTGCTTCATGCAGGGCCACCAATAATCAGGATGAAGATGTCTATACATCTTCGTCGCCCGGGATGAATAGAGAACCTCGATTTGTACGCCTCCTCCATCAGAACCTAACGTACACCACCTCAATACGGAACCCATACCCTCCTATGAAGATTCAACAACCCACAGCTATCATAATCAAAGGAAGCCACTTGACCCACAATACGCTCACTCTTTTGGTGCTCTTCCTTCATAGCCTTGATCTAAGCCTCAAGAATCCGCTCTAATAGCGGAGTAATCACGGTCATCCTCAAACAAATATTCCTGATCAGAGCCACGACCACCTTGCGGTTGAGAGCATCGGCCACCACATTGGCCTTCCCCAAATGGTAAAGGTTCTCACAAATATAATACTTCACCACATCCAACCACCGGTGCTGCCTCATATTCAAATTCGGCTGATCCAGCAGATACCTCATGCTCTTGTGATCAGTGTAAATAGTACAGCGGACCCAATAGAGGTAATGTCGCCAAATATTGAGGGCGAAAACCACAACCCCCAACTCTAAATCATGTGTCGGATAATTCGCCTCATGAGGCTTCAGCTGCCTCGAAGCATAAGCAATCACGCGACCCCTGTGCATCAGAACTGCACCCAGACCCGTGATTGATGCATCACAATAAACTACAAAATCCTCTAAACCCTCTGGCAGGGTCAAAATCGGCGTCTCACACAATCTCTGTCTCAGCTTCTCAAAAGTTGCCTGCTGCTCAGGCCCCCAATGGAAAGTGATGGTCTTCTTCGTCAATCGAGTCAGAGGAACCGCTATCTTGGAGAAATCCTAGATGAATCTCCGATAATAACCTGCTAACCCTAGGAAACACCGAATATCAGATGGAGACCTCGGAACCTCCCATCTCATCACAACCTCGACCTTGGCCGGATCGACCTGAATACCGAATATCAGGTGCCCCAAAAACTACACCTCGCGCAACCAAAACTCACACTTGGAGAAATTTACAAAATGTCTCTCCCTCCTCAGAGTCTCCAAAACCTCCCTCAAGTGCTCCTCATGCAGCTCATGGGTCTTAGAATAGACTAGGATATCATCAATGAATACAATCACAGACCGATGCAGAATCGACATGGATATGCAGTTCATGAGGTCCATGAACGCGGTTGGAGTGTTGGTGAGCCCGAAGGGCATCACCACGAACTCGTAATGACCATAACAAGTCCAGAACACCGTCTTCTGCACTTCCTCCTCTATGAACCTCATCTGATGATAACCTGAACTCCGATCAATCTTGGAAAACCAAGATGCACCCTGAAGTTGGTCAAACAAATCATCAATCCTCGGGAGTGGATATCGGTTCTTCACTGTTAGCTTATTCAGCTCCCGATAATCAATACACATCCGATGAGACTCATCTTTCTTTTTCACGAACAGGATCGGTGCTCCCCATGGAAAACTCCTTCTACGATCATCTCTACCCACTTTTCTTCATCTCTCCAACACAAACCAACCATCGATTTTTACGAACCACTTTTTCCAGATGACACCTTCCATTTTACTCCAAAGGTAATAAGGGTTTAGTCTAATTAACACCTTCGTTGCTCGCTTATACCTAACTTTCACAAAAATGTCAATGTATATATCCAAGCAATCGTTGTTGGGTTGTGAATACTTGATCAAATTCAATGGAGCATTAGATATTTCATTGGAGCATTTGGGATGTCAATGGAGCACTTAGATATATATGTGAGCATCAAGAATCAAGATGGAGCACTTGGAGGTACATGGAGCATCTGGGATCAGTAGAGAACTTGGAAGCTCGGGTGAGCACCATGGATCATGTGTGAGCATCAGGTGTCATATGTTGAAGATGCTCAAGGAGAATACTGTAACATTCCAAAATCACGATAATTTTTTTTCATTTTTAAATTAAGAGAAATCATTGTTTTCAAACAAAACCCATATCGAGACCAAATATCAAATACAAATATCTCAAGATTAGCATATCATAAAATCTCTGAAAACATGTCATCAAAGGATGTGTACGATCACGCCTTAGCCTTTCCATGATCATCTAAAGTACTTGAAACATAAAATTGAAACTGAAAGCCAAATCTTAGCGAGTTCCCCCAAAGTACCACCACACAAACATATAAAAGCATGCATATTGGGTCCACATCTAACAGTCTGGATTACCCTTGAGCCTAGAAGATGAGTTTAGCTTGCCTTTCGGGCCCACAGCTTATGTCTGGCTTGCTCTAGGGTTTGTTGGCTTCCGCACAAAGCAACATTGCCTCAACCCAACCATACTATGCCGACATATACATAACAGATAACATATATCCAACAAATAGATAATCATATAACCAGTCAACAGACACACAGGCAGATCTACAGATCACTACCACATAACAACATCCTATATACCAGGACACAGATCTAAGAGATCAATACAACATATCAACATCCTTTTTAGCAGGATACATAACCCAGTAGGTCGGCATTGGTGCCTTTGACCCATAAGTACAGTGAGGAAAACTCAACTCTTAGTCTGAAAAAATAGTTGAACATAACATAGCTCCATATACCAACTCTACAATTCACCTATACAACAAACAGTGACCTTGTCTCAAACTATTTTTCATAATACCCAAATACCCTTAGGTCAAACTTGGTCAAAATCCTGGTTAAAGTGCAAAGTCAAAAGGTCAACTGAGTCAACTCAAGCTGAGTACACCTAGTGTACTCACCAATTCAGAAACGGGGCTCGAAGGGAGTACGCGCAACATACTCAGAACTACGCCCAACATACTCAGTCAGATGACACTTTTCCTATTAAGTGCTCAATCTCTTAAGTTCTTTCGTCCCAAAACCCAGATCTAGTCCCAAATAATGTTCTTAATCATAAACCTTCCAACTTTATGATCTTGCATGGCTATAAAGGGCCCAACACCAAAACCCTAACTTAGCACAAGGTTCTAAACCACTAAAGAGCATGCATAGAGGGATATGAACAATCAAGATTCCATTTTTATAACTCTAGACACCCTAAAACGTCCAAAAGGACAACTCATTTGGTCTAGAGTAGTCTATACTCACTTAGACCAAGAATATGGGACTAAAGCACAAAACTTCCCATCTAACAAGATCTAATGAGATAATAAACAAGTTCAAAATTATATACCTTATGGAGGTTGCTCAAGGGGTGTAAAACTCAAATCTCAAAGCTTGGAGCTCCTTCCTTGCTATCCAATGGCTTCTTTCCTTCAACAATGGACATAAAATCACCAAAATAAGCTCAAAACACCACAAATGAAAATTAGGGTTTGTAAGGTATGAAGTGGGCAATGGAGGTTGATGAGGGGAATGGGTAGTGGGAGTTAGTGATGCTTAAATAGGGTCTGAACCCTAAAATTTAGGGTTTGAGTGTCGACCACGTACAGAAGTATACGCCCAACATACACAACAGAGGTACGTTTCTCACTTAAGGCTCATTGGGACCAATTTTGCAAACAATTCCATATTAAGGGTGTAAATGGAAAATACCTGGAAATTAGGGTGTTACAGATATTTATAAGTTAAAGATGCTCATGGATGATGCTCATTGATGTTTCTCATGGATAGAGATGGCAACGGGAGCAGGGAATACAGGGGACCCCAATCCCCATCCCCATCCCCGAGTTCTCATTCCAATCCCCATCCCCATCCCCATACCCATCAGGGAATATAAATAAACCCCCATCCCCAACCCCAACGGGGACTAGGGATCCCCAGCGGGGAATCGGGGATTTTTTTTTCTCATTTAATATGAAAACTTTTACGTAAAGAAAAACTTTAAATTTCAATTTTACCAGCACAAGTTTAAAGATTTTACAAAATATAAAAATATACATAGATTGCATAAAAAATATAAACAAATTTTCTACCAAACTTAAATAAATACATGAAAATCAAATAGAAAAAAGTTATCAGAGTGATATTTGAGGTAAAATAGATAAACCAAATAGAAAAAAAATTATACACGAGTTTAAATTAGATAAAAGAAAAAAAAAGTATAATTTCAACCAAGTAATTACTAATGAGTTAGGTTACTTTGGATCAAGTTTTATATATTGTAAATTGTACTATAAATATATGTTTTTATTGTTTTTTATATTAATAGATACCGGGGGCGGGTCTAGGGTCGGGGATTAGGGTTATCCCCATCCCCATCCCCATCCCCATCCCCACTTTTTTTATTCGGGGATTCCCCATCCCCGGTCAACTTGGGGATTCCCAGTCAAAACGGGTGCGGGTTTCGGGTTCTCCATCGGGTATGGGGTTTTTTGCCATCCCTACTCATGGACGATTCTCATCGATGATGCTCATGGATCATGCTCACCGATGATGCTAATGGATGGTGCTCATGGACGATGCTCGTCGATGATGCTCGTGGATGATGCTCATCGATAATTCTTATAGATGATGATCATCGATGATGCTCATGGATGATGCTTATCGATGATGCTCATGGACGATGCTCATGAGGTTGAAGGCTCTAGAAGCTCCCACATGACATTTCTTGATTTGTTTGAAATTAGGGCATCCCCTTCATGGGAAAATTATGGATAGACCTAAACTATCAGAATTAGGTTTTCTCATGCTTTCCTATAAATATGATCATATCCCCATTCATTATTCCTTGTGTGTTTGTGTGTGTGTGTGTGTGTTTGTGCGCGTGCACAATAATTTATAGGGAGCAATCACTATGAGGTTGAGTGCACATTCTTTGGATCAGTTAGTAAGCAAGAGAGATTCTTTTGTTTTGAGAGCTCAAGTGAATTGTTACCTTTGTGTGTTATTGTAATTTTTCTTGGAAGTTTAATAAACCTCTATCTGTGTGTGTGTGTGTGTGTCGTTCGCTCGTGGGCAAAGGTCACCTTGACCGAACCACGTTAAATATTATGTTCAATTTATTTTTAAGTTTTTTCAAAAGTTTTATTCGTAAGTTTCATCGAAGTTTGTTTGACATTTGTCTGAAGTTCTTAACTTGTTTTGTTGTTATCCTAGCAATCGTTACCGGTAAGTGTTTCAAAAATTCGTCGGAGAACTTCAACCTCCATCTCAGTCCCCAACTATGTCGTCGCCGCCGCCGCTTCTCCACTGTTGTCACCACTCCTAATGTTATGATGCCTTAGTTGTAGCAGAATCCCCTCGAATTGTCTTGTGAAGTCAATAAAGCTCCGTCAAGCAAACAGTCGAATTTCATGGAATCCAATTCTGTTTCGTATAAAGTGTTGAGCGTGACCGATGTTTCTCTCTCAATCAATGTGTTATAAATTGGCCAGTGTCCTTGGTCCCACTCCGAAACTCCACCACATCTTGGAGCCTCTAAATCGTCAAACCATGTTCTGGTGAGGTTAGGATTGGCCCTTTTCGCTGGAAGAACGGATCTGGAAGCACAAGTTGAACATTGGTAAGTGATGAACGATACTACAATCGTATCAAAAAGAGAGATGATATTGGGATGAGAGAGAAGTGAATTTATTCCAGGTTTTCTTGTTTCTAAATTTGTATATGATGTTGACTTTCGAAGGGGAAAATGATTACGTGACACATAATCTGGTTATTTTAGGTTAGAAAGACCAAATAAAACGTAACATCCCAAAAACCACGATAAAAATTTTCATTTTTCATTTAAGGTAAAATCATTGTTTAGAATCAAAACCCAAGTTAAAACCAAATGTCAAATACAAATATCGTAAAAATCAGAATATCATAAAAATCTCCAAAACATGTCGCTGAAGGATGTGTACGATCACGCATTTGCCTTCCCCCATCATAAGAAGTACCTGAAACATGACACTTAAACCGTAAGACAAAGCTTAGTGAGTTCCCCTAAAGAACCACACACAACCAAACAGATAACAACATGCAAATATGAGCCTTCATCCTGACTGGACCGCCTCGTAGGGCCTACAACCTGACTGGACCGCCTCTCATGCCTTCAGCCTATTCGTACTGCCCCAAGTATCTTAGCCTTCAGCACAAAGCAGGACCGCCTCAACCAAACCAATCATAACATGTCAACATATACAATAACAATAAATAACCAACAAGTACACGTAATCATACCGATCTACCAATCTAATACATACCCAGTGAACACATGTAATCATACTGATCTACCAATCTAATACATAACCAACATTTCCTTATAAGGGGTGTCGATACCTTCCTTGTCACAACGCATTTTAAAGTCATGAGGGCAGCAGATCCCATAAGAACTCTGCAGTTAAGCGTGCCCGGGTGAGAGCAATTCAGAGATGGGTGACCCCCTGGGAAGTTTTCGTTCCGGGAGCCCAAAGCGGATAATATTGTGATACGTGCCATAGAGGGATGTTATAAATGGTATCAGAGCCAGGGCACGGGTCGATATGTTCGACGGGGACGTCGAAACCTATAATGGGGGGTGAAGACGGGCAAGTACGTTGCACCTGATCCCACATCGACTTGGAAGGAGAACAAAACATTTCCTTATAAGGGGTGTGGATACCTTCCATGTCACAACGCGTCGGTTAAGCGTGCCCTGCGAGAGCAATTTAGGGATGGGTGACCCCTGGGAAGTTTTCGTGTCGGGAGCCCAAAGCGGACAATATTGTGATACGTGCCAGGGTGGATGTTACACGAGTAGGCACATAATACATGAAAACATCAATCATACAACTCACTACTGCCTACTAGTCCTCTCACAACATATTGTCCCGCTACCAGCTAACCTCCATGAAATGCATAACCATAAGTAACCAGATGTGAGATAGCCACCCGAACAGATGATCCTACTGTAACACTTGATTCTTTGGACTTTTCAGTTTAGACCTTTGGGGGTGTAAGGTTTTACGGATTTGATCCCTAGGAGGCAGAATTGTCAACTTCATGGAAGTTGGAGTACGCTGGGCGTACTCCTTGTACGTTGGGCGTACTCATGCAGGTTGGTCGCGGAGCTCATCCACGTACGCTGGGTGTACGAGGAGTACAGTTTTTAGTTTATGTTTCAGGTACTTCTGGTTCCAAAGGGAAGAACCCGGGATGATTGCAGAGCACACACTACTCGATTCAGCATTTTTGTGATTTACTCTGATAATGATGATGTATTGATGAAATTTGATTACCTTGGTTTTATAACAATGATATGCTTTACTGTTTTATTAATTTAAAAATGAAATATTTTCGGGTCTTATTTTTGGGACGTTACAAGTTGGTATTAGATCCTTAGTTTGAGGGATTTGGACATACTCTCGGGTGTGTCTGAACTCAAAATGAGGGTTTGGTAATGTTTTTCAAAAAGAAATGTTTTTAAAGGAAAGGGTTTTCTAAAAAAAAGGGTGTGATGCATGCAATCGACCGAGGTCAAGTAAGTTTTTCCCAAAATACCCATACATGTTATCTGATATGATTTGCGTTATGAATCTGTGAATCGCATGCTAGTTAGGGCTAAGGATATGCTCAGTGTTTGCATGATAGAATGCTAGGAGAGATGACTTGTATGCCTATTGTATGAGCTTATATATTTGCATGCTAGTTCTGATCAGTCAGTGATAAATTGGCCTGATATGTGATGCCTTGTATCCTAGGGAGCAGGGGATACTAGATTGGAAATAAGTATTGGTATCAGGGATTGCTAAGTGTATGCTTTAAAAATTATATACGGTTAGGATCATATAGCTCTGGAATGATTGATTTATTTCTTGTTCCTCGTTTGGTTGTGGTCCTAGGGTAGAATCTTTTATTTGACATTCTATTTGATCTTGTATTGTGTATAATTTGCATGCATAAGGCAACTGACAGCGAGAGTGGAAGTTCCTAGCATGAGTTGTAGTATGTGGGATTGGATGTTCTTGGTTATTTTGTGGATTGGAATGTTACTGCACGAATGTTGCTTGCTTTGTGCTTTGTGGAACTCATGAATGACATGAGTTAGCTATTAAGTGAGTATGTCAAGTCACATGTGACAAAGGTTGGATAATCTTAGAGTGACAAATTTGGTCCTATTGCACAAATCTTGTTTGAGTCTAACCGTTTTAGGAAAGAGTCTTTTACTTGAAGGATTATCTAAGCTTTGTTGCATGTGATCGTATTCATGAGGTGGGTAACTGACATTATGAGGAGTTATTCAACAACTGATGGCAGGGTGAGGTCGGAAACCTAGGAAAGCCTAGGAAGTGCTTCGGTGGGTTCAGTTGCGTTGTTTAGCGAGCATTTTTGTATCAGTTGAGAAGATGACTTAGAGGATTCGAGATGATTCTCGAAGAAAGTATGGATAGGTGTGGAAGGTAGTATTGGGCCCGTACTAATGAAAGCACGGGATCTATACTCGAACCAGGGAGAGTCGTGGGGAATCTAGGAAGCCTGTGGGATGTGGACTCTTAGATATGTTCTGATCGTTTATATGGTTGTATTTCAGAATGACAACGAGAACTCAGGAAGGAGGTTCGGGTTCGAATTCAGGCTCAGGTGCAAGTGTTGGGCCGATCGATGAGCGCATACGGGAGTTCATCTCATCGGAGATTACCCACAGTATTTTGGAATGGACTCCTGTGATCTTTGATTCGGTCAAGGAGGGGATTTTGGAGCTCTTGGATGGTCGTCTCGGGGCTTTTTAGACCGATATTGTAGCGGGGCAGTTGGAGGACCATTTGGAGCCCAAAGTTGATTTAGCCCTAGGATCCTTCAGGAAGGAGGATCCTATTGCTAGTTCTTGTTATATGGGATCGGAGGTGGGTTATGTACCATGTTTCTAGGGGGATCGATCCCATGATTGGATTGCCAAAGAGGTTTCGTGAGCTTTACACGAGGAGTTACTCGACATCATTGGGTGTGTCACTGATAGATTGGTCGCCAGGTTCGAGGGTCGGACCTTGGCTGCTCAGACGGTTGAAGGGATGGTCGGGGTAACCCAGGAGCATGAGATTGGTTCGGATAGGCAACTGGGGAAGAGGAAGCGGAATCATGGTCCAACTCGGTGATCTGAGCAGTCAGACGTCACAATGGCTGGTGTTAGAGACCCAAGGGGTCGTGATGGTTGCACGTAGGATAAGGGGGTACGTGAGCACGTGTGTGGGAAGTATAAGTGCGGCAGGTGTGGATGGAAGGTCCACCTCCGTTAGGAATGCACCCCAGAGGTAGAATTATGTCATCGTTGTCATCGGCCTAGTCATATCATGGCAAATTGCCCACGCTTAATGGTTGGGGCAGATCAGGTTCCATCGCAGGTGTTTCGGCAGGAAGAGGAGGTCAGGATTTCTTTTGATGCTATTGCGGGATATTATCTTTTTCTTTCCTCTACATTATTATCATTATTTATATTGCTTTGGTATCTTGTTAGGTATGGGTAAGTATTATCTCCGGGTTAGTTTTCTATTTTTGCTTGGGTTGTATCTGTTGGATTAGGTGTCTAAGCCCATAACTATAATTGGTATATACTTGAATTGATAGTAGCACAGTCCTTTTGGGTTGCCCTCAAAACTAGCAACTGGATAGGATGACTTTTGGAGAGGGAGGTTGAATTTATTATTTGATTAATAAATTGAAATAAATGATTTGTTAATATATTATGAGAATAATATATTAATTAGAAATAGCAATATTTAATTAATATTTAATCAGATTTAATTGGAATTAATTTTAGGATTAAAGAAATTAATTAAAAGTGCAGGGGCTAAAGTGTAATTGTTCAATAGTTGAGCAAGAGGTTCCAGAACCTTCCTAGGGAAGGCTTGGACGAAATGTATATGGATAATCTAGGGTTTCTAGATTATCCCATGTGGATAAATAAGGAGCTGGATAATTACCAATATGAATTAATAATATTATATTTAGATTAGGGTTATCCGGGGCATCCTGTCTGCACTATAAATAGACCTTTACACCTTATGAATTTTGGCCACCTGAAACCCTAAAGGAATAGCCAAAATTCCTAGCACTCCTCCCCTCTCTCATTTCTCATCCTCTTGCTAGTGTTGGGTGTGAACCATTTGAGGCACAACATTTGTGGTGCTTGCTCTTTAAGCTTCAACAACACTAAGGATTTGCATTGTTATTGCTATATAACAATTAAGGTATGTTTTTCTTAACCATGATAGTAGTTACGAAAATATTATAGGATTCCGAGTGTTTCCCAATTGGTATTCAAATGTTGTATGTTTAATTAGAGAAAACATAGATCTTCAATTAGGGTTGCATGCACACACAGGTTTTTGTTTGTTATGCTCAAAACCCACCAGTATCATCAAGGATTGTTATATGCCATTTTGCATACCAAGAGTCATTCGTGGGCCGTATCTTGCTGAGCGGGATTCTGTGGTTTGGGTGATTGTTCTGATTATTTGTCGGGATCAGTTCATGGGTTTTGATTGAGAGATCTTTAGTCGCATCAGTAGGATTAGTTCTTCAGCAAAGTTAGAGTGCGGGCGTGCTAGCATTGTTCAGGTGGGTTTGGCAGTCATCTACGGCAGGACCTTTGGATCCAATCACTACCGTTGTTAGGGAAGGAACGGTAGCAAGAAGATGAAGGCGGAAACTGCATGAGCTTGTTTGGTCATTGTAAGTTCCAGGGGAATTTTATTATCGCAAGGGTTGGTGATGGTTAGAATTCAGAGATTCTGTAGAGGATGGGGAGTTGGAGTGAAGATTCGCAAGTTCAGAGCAAGGGTTAAGGGCTTTGTCACCAGCATAAAGGACTTAAGGAATTGGTGTGGTATCATAGGAAGTGATTAGGGTTATCATACTTGCTAAGAGTTTGGGGAGTATTCATATGGATTTTAAGAGATGGCAATCATCGAGATTGGCTAGTAATGGAATGCTAGTATTGGTAAGTGCAGGTCATCATTGGTTCAGGTTATATGAAGGTAAGGTGGGTTGGGAATCCATCAAATTTTGTGAGATGGGAGAGCTTCAACGAATCGAAGTGGGGGAGAATCGTTCATAATTCTGGGAGCTGGATCGGGTGTGTAACTATGGTAAGTTTTACATCCCATTCAGGAGGAGAGATGACTCAAGTGGTCGTTTGGATTGGAGTTGTGTAAGTTGGGAGTTCAGGAAACTTCCAACAGTTGGTCGATGTCTTATTAGCGATGTATAGCAGGCTTGTGGATGGATCCAGGTTGAGGGTTGTGTTAGATCCTCGATGTCTGTTCTTGTTTGATGAAGGCTTTGGGGTTCGAAGCATGACCTGAACACATGATTGGAATACATTCAAATGCGGGTTCGACTCAGGATGATTGGGGTTGAGATGGTATAGGTGTGGTAAGACCATGGGTGGTAGCCATGGCTGGTTAGACGTGTTGTAAGACTGCGAGATGGTTGTCGTATTCACTGGATTGGCAGATGCGATAGAAGTGTTGTAAGTCTGCGATGGGATCGTAGCATTCACCAGTTTGAGGTAGACTATCGTTGACGTGGTCATGCGTATAAAGGAGGATCAATTCGTGCCTCGGGCAGGACGGAAATGATGGTCGGAGAGCATATCTCTTTCTTAGGAGGAGGACCATTGGGGTCCGAGGCGGGGTTGGCCTGTGTAGCTCTAATAGGGGTGGGACCCGTAGGTGAGGCCCATGTGATTGTGGCAATACAAGTAGGACCTGGTAGAGACCATTTGGGTCGAGGTTTTGGATCATTATTTTAGTAGGAATGGTTATGTGGTCAGTGGGTGTCTCAGAGTGATGCAAATGCTAGGGTAGCCTTGTCAGTTGGACTCTTGGGAACCTGGTGGCTGGACCAGGTGTGAGACTGACAGTCTCAGTGGTGGTTGGGGATCTTTATATCCATATTTAGTGAAGGTTTGTCGTGAATTAGAAGATTTTGGATGTAATGCAAGTATAAATCCCTGGATCTCTAGTTACGAATTATGTACCGAGTTGGCTTTTAGTGGGAACTCGCGTTGGGAATCGCGAGTGCATATATATAAGGTCTTTATTTCAGCAATATATGAATTAAGGAATCTGTATGCCAAGGGCATCAACTAAAGGATTCAGGGCAAAAAGGGATGTTTTCAGTTCTGGTGGTAGAAAAAGACATTGTGATCGTGTTTTGGAATGATTCCACCTGTGTGTGGGTCAGGCAAGTTATGGGACTTTAGAATTATAACAGAAGTGTATTGATTCAACAATTAAGGAAGCAATGCCTTGTTCAACACTAGAAGGTTTAACTCCCAGATTGACTCTCATTGTTTATATTATGGAATTGTTAACATCAGGATGAGCCTTCCTCGAAGGAATATCTAATCCCTTTAGTCAAGTGAAAAGTTTCCGGCATCAGCAAATGGTCTGTGATTCTGTTTTCTAGTGGGAACCTCAGGTAATCAGAAATGAGTAGTCGGTTTGGAAGACAAGTGGAATGGAATTTGTAGTGGTTCAGTATGAGCGGTCTGTCGGGGAGTCAGACTAATACGAGATTTCAAATTTCAGGTAGAGTAGAAGTGGTTATTCTGCAGGGGATAATCTAGGATGAGTAAGAATTCGTTCATCATCAGGTTTGAAGGGCCCGACTAGGGTTGGGTCCGGTTGCCTTTGGGAAGGTTGTTGTATGCTCGGGGTTGTGGTTGTGTTGCTCAGGATGTCTGGCGTGCCTGAGGTGGTAAGGAATGATTTCGAGGACGAAATCTAATTTAAGTGCGGGAGAGTTGTAACACTTGATTCTTTGGACTTTTCAGTTTAGACCTTTGGGGGTGTAAGGTTTTGCGGATTTGGTCCCTAGGGGGCAGAATTGTCAACTTCAGGGAAATTGGAGTATGTTGGGCGTACACCTTGTACGTTGGGCGTACTCATGCAGGTTGGCCGCGGAGCTCATCCACGTATGTTGAGCGTATGTGGAGTACGATTAGCATACGCGAGCAGTTTAGAAACCCTAATTTTAGGGCTTGTACCCTATATAAACCATAAGATAGCCTCTTTTTGCCTTGTTTAACCAGCCTCCATACCCTTGAAAACCCTAATTCGTTCCTTAGCCTTTGTGTGTTGCTTTTGAGCTCTTGTGAAGCTTTTGGTGGGTGTTGTGCATCTTGAAGTGGTAGAACAAGAAACTTGAACACTCATTCTTTGGAGGAGAGCCTTGAGATCCAACTTTAGCACCTTCATTTCGTGGATTTTGAGGTATAAAGTCTATACCTTGGCAACTCTTTGCATTGATCTACTCTTTAGCTTGTTTATGGTCATTTTGGTCCCTTTTGGTTGGTGGTTGTGATCTAAGGTTGTTCTTGGAGTTTATATTTGTACATCTGGGCATATTAAGGGTTTCTTAAGCATAAAGGTGCAAACTTTATGGTGGTTTTGGTCTCATGCATGTGTTAAGTCATTCATTAAGCTCTTTTGAGCTCTAGATCCCCATTAAGCCATGCACGCACATAAAGTTGGCAACTTCACGTAATAAACCACCTTAAGGAAGTCAGATATGAGTTTGGGTTGACGTCTTAATCGATTAAGAACTGAAAATGGGAAGTTAGCCAAGGTGGTGGAGTACAGTGGGCGTACAAGCAGGTACGATGCGCGTACAAGCCCTCAAGCGTTTACGCTGAGCGTACGAGCTAAGTACTCCCAACGTACTCAACAGTGAGCTTCGGAAGTTGGGCTTTTCGGTATTGGGTCTGTTTTCGACCTTAGGAGTCTAGGGCTTTATTTTGGGTCATCAGAATATTGTTTTGGGATAAGAATATTTTAATTTGGACCTTGGTTGAAGGCCCATGAAAGGGATTGGGCCCAATTTTCCATATTTGGACTTTAGGTGATTATTTTGGAATTTGGGCCTTTGGACAATTAGATTGGGCTATGGCCTTGGGCCGAGTTGGGTAAAGGGTAAAAAGTTCTTTTACCCTAGTTTGGACTCTTAGTATGAGTCGGGATCCAATTGTTAATTGGATTTTATTTTGTGATTGATAGCATGGGGATCTTAGCGAGCCAGTAGCCAAAGATTTGATGTGGGATTCAGCAGTGTGAGGTGAGTCTTCTCACTGTATCTGCGGGTCGAAGGCACCGATGCCGACCCATTACTCGTTGTGTGGAATGTTAGTTGTCTCTGTGATACTTGCATGAAATATCAGGATTTGGCCCCTGGTACTTGAATGTAAGATCGAGATTTGGCCCTCAGCATTGTATGGAAAGACCATGGTTTGGCCCATGGCAGGAAGTGATTATAAGAATATGATTTGGCACATAGCATTTATTTTGTATGGTATGTGGTATTTTGGGGAACTCACTAAGCTTTGTGCTTATGATTTTCAATTTATGTTTCAGGTACTTCTAGTTCCAAAGGGAAGAGCTCGGGATGATTGCAGAGCACACACCACTCGATTCTGTATTTTTGTGATTTACTCTGATAGTGATGATGTATTGATGAAATTTGGTTACCTTGATTTTATAACAATGATATGGTTTACTGTTTTATTAATTTAAAAATGAAAGATTTTCGAGTCTTATTTTTGGGACGCTACACCTACTCTAGAGCCACAACCAAACAAGGACCAGGAAAGAAAGCCTAGATTAAGAGTTCTCAAGTTATCCTACATAACTACAGACAACCCCTAGGGCACTCCACTAGATGATAACCAATCTACTAGCACTCTAACCAGCATACCACTACTACAACATCCTATCATATAAGGATATATACATATATTTAGCAGATCACTACAACACAACAACATACTATACATAAGGACACATAGCCAAAAAAACCACAGAATGCATAACTGTATATCCTCAGAGGTGGGCTAGACACCCGAACAAGTGATCCTACTCTAGAGCGACAACAAGACAAGGATCATGCAAGAAATACTAGATCAAGAGTCATCCGTCTATCCTACATGACTACATACAGCCTCTATGGCATGTCTCTACTAAAAGATAACAAAAACTAGTGGGCCGGTGATATGGCCTTATTTAACTATAAATTTAATGTCATTATCTTAATATATTTGATTAAAATGTTATATTCTCATATATACATTACTTAATATTTTTAAAAATGTTTAATTATAGTTAAAATGGGAGCTATGATGTAAAAGAAGGAGAATGGAGCTGAAAAAGACACAAAAAGGATGTTGTTGGCAGCTTGACCCCTCTTCAGTATCTTGACCATATCTCATGACTCATAACTCCGATTAAGGCGATTTGTAATTATCTGAAAACTAGACAAAATTTCAGACGACTTTTGTGTTTGTGCCAAAATATGAAATCCAACCACCACCACGACGTGGTAAATGGAAACTTCACTATCATTGAGCTGACTTGGAGGATATGGGACATCTATGAAGACCACAATATGATGCCTCTTAACCACATCATGGTGGCTAGAATTTGGCAAGTATATATATTTCGAAAATTACGTCGTTTCCAGGAGGTGGAGGCCTTAGGGTTGCAATTACTCACAAGAAAAAGCCCTCCAAGGGTCAATTTTGAAACTAGAGATTCAACTGGAGCAAGGGTTTGAAGATTCAAGCACTATTGTATCGAGATTTCATTTCGAGTTTGCTTGATGATCGTGTCATGCAATCTTTTGGTGATGTTTTTTTCTTTAGTTTATTAAATATGGTGTAAAAACCTTTACTTTCACTAGATATTGATGAACCCTTGTTGATATGCATTGATTTCGTTAGTAGGATTAACTGAATTTGGTTTTTACTTGTCTTCGATTGATTGCTTTAACTTTCATGTTAAAGTTATGATTTTTATTGTTTATTGATGAGTATTATTAGAATTAGATGATCATTTTATCTTGATGTACTTGAGTCATATGAATCTATGATCATTAGGTTTGTATGACTAGGACTTTGATCATAAGCCTAGGGTTAGGTAATATTAATCGGTGACTTTTTTTGTGTTAGAGAGCATAGATATCCATGTTATGCTTAGATTGATTGTCATGACCATTGACGAGAAATTAGTAGATCACATCGTACATAGTTCGATTATATTTAATTAATGATGCGTTTGTTAATTGCATAATCATTGTGTTAGTTGTTCATTAATTATTAGTACTAGGAAATCCGATCAAAATAACTAGTCATATTACAATTCGGAAATCTATTCATTAATCCATTGCACCTCTAATAAATCAAACATAAAAACTTGGGGGATTCGTATTCTAGTGGAAGTCTTCTTATTTATTGTTTCCGTTTAGTTCTTTAGTTTCGTTGATTAATTGAGCATTAGTTTAATTTACTTTACACAAAAACCACATTTTACTTTACTATTATTAATTTTAATTAACAATTTAATTATTTGATCAAAACCATCACGTTCCCTGTGTTTGACACCCTTTCTTACCACATCTATATTACATCACGACTAGGTACACTGGTTGTTTGTGTTTAGGACTAGTTGAGATTTGATAGGACTTTATAATTAAAAAACTAGTGCATAAACAAAATACATAAAGTTTTTGGCGCCGTTGCCGGGGAACGATTGCGTTTAGTTCAGATTTTTTATTTGTTGATTAAATTTTTTTATAGTTTAGTTTTTAGTTTTTAGTTCTTAGTTTTTATTTAAATGGATACGATTGATGTTGTTCTTGAGCATGAGTTGCAGGAACTTGATGATCTATTCAATCCAGAAAAAGATTTGGAGGGTCTGGAGAGGTTGCTAGCAGAATACTCGGACGAAGAACAAGAACAAACTGAAATGCGGGAACCACGTCGTGGTGTGATCATTACCACGACGTGGACCCCTGTTTTTCTGGTTTGTGTTTTGAAACATGGGGTGAAGATTTTAACTTTGGAGAAAGTTCTGATGTGCGATGCATTTCAGATGAGTGTGCAACCAGTTCCAACCTTTGTCAGCATTCTTGGATTTTATGGATTCAAGTTCGGCAGGCCGATTTTCGAAACAAAATGTCAAATATTACAAATCGGTCCAAAAGGAGTAATAAGTGCAACAGATGGATTGGAATTGATTTTATTAGAAGTTTATTAAGTTGAAAGTCCAACTCAAGACTCGCACAAAAAGAAGCGCTTATTGGGTGGCAACCAAACTTTTAAATTAGTTTGCATTTTCTTTTCTTTTCGTTTTTTTTATTTTTAATTTTTAGTTTTATTTTGAATAAAAGTGTTTTTGATTATTTTTATTTTTGTTGCAATAAATTTCAGCTAAGAAATTGATGATGGGCAAGAATGCAAGCGTGGGGTGAAGTATTACGAGAAGAAGGCAAGAAGCGTGACACACAAATAAGTGGGGGGTATACAATTGATATGGAGCAAAAACCGATGAGTCTTTTATGCTATCAATGCTATATATGCGAATAAACTGATACGAGGTACCAGTCGAGAAATTAGCTACTTCAAGACTAGTCGATTCATTCAACGATGAAGAATTAAGAGTTTTCACGAAGACACGACGCGAGCCTAGCTACCTCGAGACACAACTTTTTATGACGTCACGACTACTTTCCCAACATGAAGACCACGACGCACCAATTCTCACTGTGCGTTGTAACAATGATTTTCTCGCGATTGAGTTCTAGTTTTTACAGGGACCACATCATGGCCAACAACTTGTCACGACATGGAAATGCCCCAGTCAGATTTTTGAGCTGTGAAGTTTAGTTGTCAGCTTCCTATTTTGTTTCCAAGAGTCCACCAATTTCAGCAAGGATGTTTATATTCCATAAGTGTTCCAACAGACAATTCCAGCTAGTATCAACAAGCAACCCACAACAGTCATCCAATCTCGCAACTACATAACCAATGCGAGTGTGTTCCTTGTCTCCCTCTTTTATTTTATAAGCTTTTAATTGTTTTTATACAATGAGGGCATTGTATAATTTAAGTGTGGGGTAGGGGATCGAATTAAAGGAAAAGAGCATGCAAGAAAAAATATATATGCTAGATTTTAAAAAAATGGAAATATAAAGACTTGAAAAATGGTCTAATTTAGAAAAATCCAGAAAAATTTGAAATTTTGCTTGTGTTAGAACTAAGTTGGCTAGTGTTGTGTGGGATAATTTGATGCAAATTTAAAGGTTTAGTTGAGCCAATATGTTATAGTATATTTATGGCTTCCTAGTTCTAGTGAAATAATGAGACAAAAACGCAAACTTGTGTAGTTTGAGGGACATAATATGTTTTGCATCGTATACTTAAAATGTATCCAGGAAAGCTTATGTACTCATTGCACTTTAGACTAATATATTTAACCAATAAGGATTGAGGTTAAGTTCCCTTGCTCAAGCATATGTTTTTCTTGTAGGTTTTAGTTTGATTGAAAAAAGTGAGATATGCAAAAAATAAAAAAATGAAAAAAGTTGTGAAAAAGGAAAAAAAAGGAAAAAAAATAAAAAGAAAAAAATAAAATTTTAAAAGAAAAAAAAAGTTGTCAAAAGTTGTTGAGTGAATAAAGGTTTTCAAAGTATGAAAATCTTGAAGAAGTGAAGAATAAGGCAAATTGCCAAGGGATTATTTGATGTGTAATTTTTCTTTCTAGACTATTTTATCATATGTATGCTTGGGAACTTAACAAAAATTACCTTGAGGTTAAGAAAGTTTTATGAGGATGTATTCAATGGGATGCAAAAATGAGTGTTGTTTAAAATATGTGGGAAACGTTTATGAGGATTGTGAGTATTTAGGACATGGGAAGTAATTAGGATCTAGAGACAAATATATGCATTGAGGCGAGACATAATTTGCCAATTCAAATTGGGTTATTCTATGTGATGTTGGTAGGCAAAGTTTTCATATAGCATAATAACAATCTAGTTTGTTTGAGGACAAGCAAAAGATAAGTGTGGGATATTTTGATATAACCTTATTTAACTATATATTTTATGTCACTATCTTAATATATTTGATTAAAATGTTATGTTTTTAGATATATGATACTTAATATTCTTGAAAATGTTTAATTACAGTTAAAATGGGAGGTAGGATGTAAAAGAAGGAGAACGGAGCTGAAAAACACATAAAAAAGATGTTGCTGGCAGCTTGACTCTCGTCAGAATTTTGGCAATATATCATGACTCGTAACTCCGATTAAGGCGATTCAAAATGATATGAAAACTAGACAAAATTTCGGATGACTTTCATGTTTGTTCTAAAATATAAAATCCAACCACCACAGGTAAATGGAAACTTCACCATCATTGAGATGACTTGGAGGATACGGGATATCTATACAGACCACGATGTGGTGCCTCTTAACCACGTCGTGGTGGCTAGAATTTGGCAAGTATATATATTCCAGAAATTACGTCGCTTCCAGGAAGTGGAGGCCTTAAGGTTGCGATTATTCACGAGAAAAAACCCTCCAAGGGTCAATTTTGAAACTAGAGATTCAATTGGAGCAAGGATTTGAAGATTCAAGCGCTATTGTATCGAGATTTTACTTCGAGTTTGCTTGATGATCGTGTATTGCAATCTTTTGGTGATGTTTTTCTTCTTTAGTTTACTAAATATGGTGTAAAAACCTTTACTTTCACTAGATATTGATGAACCCTTGTTGATATGCTTTGATTTCGTTAGTAGGATTAACTGAATTTGGTTTTTACTTGTGTTGGATTGATTGATTTACCTTTCATGTTAAAGTTATGGTTTTTATTGTTTATTGATGAGTATTATTAGGATTAGATGATCATTCTGTCTTGATGTACTTTAATCATATGAATCTATGATAATTAGGTTTGTATGACTAGGACTTTGATCATAAGCCTAGGGTTAGGTAATATTAATCGGTGCCTTTAATTGTGTTAGAGAGCATAGACATCCATGTTATGCTTAGATTGATTGTCATGAACATTGACGAGAAATCAGTAGATCACATCGTACATAGTTCGAATATATTTAATTAATTATGTGTTTATTAATTGCATGATCATTATGTTAATTGTTCATTAATTATTAGTACTAGGAAATCCGATCAACATAACTAGTCATATTACAATTCGGTAATCGATTCATTTATCCATTGCACTTCTAATAAATCAAACATAAAAACTTGAGGGATTCGTATTCTAGTGGAAATACTTCTTATTTATTGTTTCCATTTAGTTCTTTAGTTTCGTAGATTAGTTGAGTATTAGTTTAATTTACTTTACACAAAAACCACCTTTTACTTTACTGTTATTAATTTAATTAACATTTTAATTATTTGACTAAACTGTGACATCCCCAAATTAACGGTCATTTTTAAAATTTTATTTATGCTTATTTAAAAATCAGAGTATCCATTTTAAAGAATAGTATTGTGGAATTTGTTCCCAGAAAACATGGTAAATATATTATCAAGGCATTTCTAAATAAATGTATTTTGTTTATATTAAAACCTTGGGATGTTATCGTCAATACATAAACATAAGCATAAACAGTCCTTACATTCATGTATACTAATGATTTACATCTCCTTTAATCTTTCAGTGTAATGTATCATCGTATCGGCACCTGTGATACAAATAAACTGAATGGGTCATGTTGGGAAACCTGGTGAGTACATAGGGTTTTCAACTCACAGTAATTTAATTATTATATTTAATCATCAAACAATTAACTCAACTTCCCATCCCCATTATTTTCTTTATTCTACCCTAAGAATCATCTATTCTTCATCCATTCATTCCTAAGGATTGTCCTAAGAAATAGGAACGAAGTCCATCGCTGTCAGGGTTTATCTAACATGCACTAAGTCCATAGTTGCCGATACTATCTATGAGGCACTAAGTCCATAGCTTCCAATGTTCATCTATAGGGCACTAAATCCATAGCTGCCAATGTTCATTTGTAATGCACTAAGTCCATAGCCACCAGGGTTTTTAGAGTACATCTGGTGAACACATCGTTCACAACACCTACAGGTTGCGAGTCTGCTAGCGTTCCACTGGACTGTCTAGAATAGTCTGTGGTCGTCATCTATACTCTGCTAGATGACTGGATCATCGTTAAGGTCAAGGCTTCTCATCATCTTTCACTTCTCATCATATATATCATCTTTCATCTCATCATTCATCTCATCTTTCATCTACCCATCTTACCCAATATATTTATAGGTATAAAAATACATATACAGTTTAAATCAAGTAAAACATGTATAAATCGTTCATCTAGCATAGATATCAGGAACACAAATAATAAACACATATAACATGTATTAATATTAAATACTTCATATCTATGTGTAAGATGAAAGTAACTATGCACTCACTTATTAAAGTGATGACTCCAAACTCGGGCAGCGCTTCGCTTCTAACAATTTTATTTTCCTTCGACGAAACCTAGTATCATTATCACTAGATTTAAGTCTAATAATTATCACAACTAATTATTAGTCTAGATTTATCATTAACTCAAGGTCTAGGAGCAATATTGTTTTTCTTGTATTATATAAGTGTTAAACAATACTTTTCAACTACTATGTACAAACAGGGGCCATACATGAAACACCAGAGGGCATGACCATTTTGGCATTTAAGCTGTTCTGAAATCCAACAACCCTATGCGGCCCTTCAAACCAGATTCCCCGTACCGTGAGCAGTTAAAAGGTATTATAATAACATTTTGTATAATTTATAATACTTAGCACATATATTGTTTATAGGTTCATAATAACGATAATGAACTTAAACATAAGTTATACTTAGAGTAGGGTAAGCATAACTCACTTACAATGGGGTTTTAGATAGGAGCCGGGCTCTGCGGGGCAGAACTTCGCCGCTGAATCTTTCTAAAAAGATTCTTGTAGCGCTTCAGCGCTCACCTTACTATACTACAACTACAGAAAGAGAAGTCGAATCACGAGGGACCGAAATGCTTGGGGGATAAGAAGAGAAAGACTCTTGAATCAATAGAATGGTGCAAGAAATATGAGGGCCTAGAACCTCTTATTTATAGTAATTGAATTTTCAAAAACCACCCTCTATAGTAACTTAAATGACCTTATAGTTATTTAAACGACTAAACACTCATTTATAATACTATTTTAAATAGATTTCATGATATTTGTACTAAACTAATGTCGAAAGTACTCAACACTAGTCTTATAACGAACGCATCGTCGATACCTTTCTTATGATATACACATATGTATATATATGTATACGTATATATGATTTATACTCTATTTTAATATGTAAATATGCTATTATAAATTATAATTCGTTCATACGAACTCCGTTTTTGACGTTCTTTATATCCATGTGTAGCTATCGACGAGATCTGTAACTTTCGTTTAGACTCCGTTGATTAATTTTGACTTTATTTTTCGTCAATATTTTTATAAAATTAAATGATTTTGCTAAAATCACAACTCTGTCGTACGACTCCGTTTTTGGCATTCTTTTTCTCAAAATTCTTATTTTAAAGAGTACTACGATTTTCTTTTTGGTGGCTTTAGCTAAAAGTCAACCATTCTCTTCGTAGCTTTTTACGTCATACATTCATTGTGCGCGGCTGACTTTTATATCTTATAAAAATAATATCTAATTCATACGGAGTCGGATTTCTAGGTAATTTATATTTTCGGGAACGGGAAGACGTGTACTTTCTATATATATATATATATATATATATATATATATATATATATATATATATATATATATATATATATATATATATATATATATATATATTGGCGCACTTATTTTTACGATTTACGAAAGATTCGGCTGATTTTTCCTATTTTATTATATTATAATAATCATGAAACACATAATATTCATATAATTATTCTTTATTACGTCACAGAGATTACAATTGTTGACATTGACTATTACTTTGGTTAAAATTATTTAGATACTCTTCTATCAAAAAATCATTTTTAACGCTTATTATATCTTAATTGACTAACCCGAATCTGCGGGTGTTACATAAACCATCACGTTCCCTGTACTCGACACCCTTTCTTACCACATATATATTACATTACGACTAGGTACACTGCTTATTTGTGTTTAAGACTAGTTTATATTTGATAGGAATTTATAAATAAAAAACTAGTGCATAAATAAAACACATCAGCCGATACTGGTGCCTTCGACCCACGGTACGATCCTTTTTCCGCACTGCTGTGTAACGTCTGTTCCAAGTATTATTTAATTTATCTAAGTTTTAGGGTTTTGTGCATGGACTCGGCGAGTTGGGAACTGCTTTATAACACCTGTTTTAGGTACATCTGAGCCCAAGGGCAAAGACAAGGCATGATGGCGCGGCATGCACTCTCTCTCTCTCTCTCAGGCATTTTTATGGGACACTATGATGTTTGGAAATAATATTGTTATGGATATGAATTTGAAAACAATTGTATTGAGATTTCATGGTTTATGGAAAATTGTTTTGACTATTTAAAAATGAAAATTTTCTTTTGAAAAATTGGGTTGTTACAAGTTGGTATCAGAGCCTTGGTTTGAGGGATTCAGGCACACTCTCGGGTGTGTCAGGACTCAAACTAAGGAAATGATAAAAATTGTTTTCAAAAATAAAATAAAAGTTAAAACTTTTAAAGTATGGAAAAGATGAGAGTGCAACGTGCGTGATCGGCCGAGCCAAGTATGTAGTTCCCCAATGTGTTAGCCATGTTATACTGATATTTGAGCTATAATAATCGTATGGATCTTGCTATGTGTATGCTTTTAAAATTGTATATAGTTAGGAGCTTATAGCCTTAGAATGATTTATTTGCATGCATAAAGGCAACCTGTTATGATTGGTCTGATTGATGTGAGTAGAGCAAATCTTAGGACAGCCTAGGATTTGTGACATATGGTAGTCTGTGGGATATGATTTATTTTGGGATGAATTGAAGTTATCAGGTAGAGCCTTGTGAAATTTACAGGTAGGTGTGGAAGGTAGTATTGGGCCCGTACTACTAAAAGCACAAGACCTGTACCCGAACGAATGTTAGATCTGACAGCTCTAAAGAGGACCGGTGT
Organism: Lactuca virosa; assembly: GCF_052849685.1. NCBI lineage: Eukaryota > Viridiplantae > Streptophyta > Magnoliopsida > Asterales > Asteraceae > Lactuca > Lactuca virosa. Next base: position 131,752,075 of record NC_136429.1, read on the forward strand.
GGGAAGATCCCCTATATAGATATCATGATCATTATGATTTATGACATTTCAGTTCAGCATGGTGGTGACACGATTTGGATCAGGGGGATCAGGATCAGGATCGGGATCTGGATCCGGGTCGGGTAATGGTACTGAGCCCATTGATGAGAGGCTACGCGAGATCATTGCAGCCGAGGTGACGAAGGGCATCCTTGAAGCTACCCTAGTGATATTTGGGACGGTCAAGGAGGGTATGATGGAGATTATGGAGGAGAGGCTCAGGTCATTCAGAGCCGAGATTGTTGCAGGCTAGGTTGGGGCCCGAACTCCCTCGTTCCGGGAGTTCAAGGCGTGCGGAGCGCCGAAGTTTTTTGGGGTCAGGGACCCCATTGTGAGCCGACGCTGGGTGGCGAATATCGAGAACGCCCAGTGCACGAGTTCTTGTCCAGATGCGGCAAAGGTGGGTTTTGCTTCATGTATGCTGAGAGACAGGGCCCGAGACTGGTAGGGCTAGGTGACTAGTCAGGTGGGAGCAGCCGGTGTGGCTGAGATGACATGGGCCGAGTTTGTTCAGCGATTTGATTTGGATTTTGCACCATCTATTGAGGTGCATCGGTTAGTGAGGGAGTTCCAGGAGCTCCAGCAGACCACCGAGACTGTGGCGGAGATCACCGCCAAGTTTCGGGAGTGAGCATTGTTGATCCCACAGTATGCTACCGATAAGTACATGCAGAGGACGAGATATCATTCCATGCCGAGGGATGATATCCGGGAGTTTGTGAGCTTTACAAGGTGTAAAACCCTGAATGAGATGGTGGAGAAGGCCCGTGAGCGGGAGATGGAGCTGGACTTCCGCACCAAGCGGAAGCCGGAGCAGGCATAGGCAGCGGTAGGTCAGGCTAAAAAGCCTAAGACCTCGGATACTTCTAGTAGGGGCCAACAGGGTCGAGGCTGGTGTGCCAAGTGCGGTAAACCGCACAGTGGGGCTTGTCGAATAGCAGGCCCAGGATGCTACGCATGTGGCCAGCAGGGTCACTTGGGCAGGGATTGCCCCAAGAAGGGCCTGATATGTTTCCACTACAACCAGACTGGCCATAAAAAGGCTGATTGTCCGTGGTTATAGGGAGGAGGAGGAGCAGTGGCGGCACCTACGCCCGCCACGATGAGGATTGCTGATAGCCGCCCTGCTAAGGCGGATGCTCCAGCGGTGAAAAGCCACGCATTTCAGTTGACTACCGAGGAGGCTCGGGCAGCGCCAGACGTTGTGGCTGGTACGTGTTTATTCTCATTTGATCTATGTTTATTTGTATTACTTATGTATACATTGTACTTGTATAGGGACCTTTTTGGTCAATGGTATGTCGGCTCATGTTTTGTTCGATTTGGGAGCTACCCGATCGTTCGTGTCTCTTGCGCTTAGCAAGAAGTTTCGGGATGCGCCGGGAACTTTGGATTACCTGCTCGAGGTGGAGATTGCAGATGACCGCACTGTGAGTGCTGCGAGGGTGTATCGGGACTGTGCCCTGTATGTGCTTAGGGAGAGGTTTCGTGTTGATCTAGTCCCGATACCGTTGCGAGGGCTGAAGGTGATTGTCAGGATGGACTAGTTGGGGGCCAATGGGGCCATGATCGATTGTGAGCGCTAGTTGGTGAGGGTTCGAACCCCAAGTGGGGGAGAACTGGTTATTCATGGTGAGAGGGCCTCGCATGGGCCAACCCTTTGTTCAGCTGCGACGACTAGGAGATTTTTGCAGCAGGGATGTATGGGATTTCAGGCTTATATCTCGGATACGAGGGTTGAGCCCACAACGGATGTGGGCAGTGTGCCGGTTGTACATGAGTTTCGAGATGTTTTTCCCGAGGAGTTACCGGGAGTGCCTCCAGAGAGGCAAGTGGAGTTTCGCATTGATTTAGTGACGGGTTCCGCACCGATAGCAAAGGCACCGTACCGGTTAGCACCGCCCGAGACGCAGGAGTTATCTACGTAGCTTCAGGAGCTGCTAGACCGAGGGTTTATCCGGCCGAGCAGTTCCTCGTGGGGAGCTCCGATCCTATTCGTGAAAAAGAAGGATGGGTCACATAAGATGTGTATTGATTATCGAGAGCTGAACAAACTAACGGTGAAGAATCGTTATCCGTTACCGATGATCGATGATTTGTTCAATCAGCTGCAGGGTGCGTCTTGGTTTTCCAAGATTGACCTTCGGTCGGGATACCATCAGATGAGGATTCGGGATGAGGATATACCGAAGACAGCCTTCAGGACTCGGTATGGGCACTATGAGTTCGTGGTGATGCCATTCGGGCTCACCAATGCCCCAGCAGCGTTCATGGATCTTATGAACAGAGTGTGTAGACCAATGCTAGATCGGTCGGTGATCGTTTTTATTAATGATATCCTGGTCTATTCTAAGACCAAGGAGCAGCATGAGTAGCATCTAAGAGAGATGTTGGAGACCCTGAGGGCTGAGAGGTTGTATGCCAAGTTCTCCAAGTGTGATTTCTGGCTGCGAGAGGTATAATTTTTAGGGCACATCATCAACCAGGAGGGCATTTCGGTTGATCCAACCAAGGTTGAGGCGGTGATGCGGTGGGAAGTGTCGAATAATGCTTCCGAGATACGTAGCTTCTTGGGTCTAGCGGGCTATTATCGGAGATTCATCCAGGATTTCTCCAATATTGTTGTGCATTTGACTCTCTTGACCAAGAAGAATGTGACATTTCGGTGGGGCACGGATCAGCAGTTGGCTTTTAGGACTCTGAGACGGAGGTTATGCGAGGCTCCGATTCTAGTACTACCTGAGAGGTTAGATGATTTGGTAGTGTACTGTGATGCATCAATCTCAGGGTTAGGTGCAATACTGATGCAGAGGGGGCATGTGATAGCTTACGCCTCGAGGCAGTTGAAGCCTCATTAGGCGAATTACCTCACTCACGACCTGGAATTGGGGGCAGTGGTGTTTGCCCTCAAGATTTGGTGGCACTATCAGTATGGGGTACGGTGCACTATTTATACTGATCACAAGAGTTTGAAGTATTTGATGGATCGGCAGAACCTCAAGATGCGGCAGAGGAGGTGTTTGGATGTGCTGAAAGATTATGACTGTGAGATCTTGTACCATCCAGGGAAGGCCAACGTGGTGGATGATGCTTTGAGCCGCAAGACGGTAGTTTCCCCAATTGGGGACGTTTGTTTGAGGATGACGGTGATCTCTCCATTGTTGGATATGATCAAGGAGGCTCAGGTCGAGGGGGTGAAGAAGGAGAATTGGAAGATAGAGCGGATTCGGGGACAATATCCTTTGTTTGTTAAGGATAGCTGAGGTCTTCTGACACAGTGTGGTCGAGTGTGGGTACCGGTGACTGGAGGAGTAAGACAGAATATATTGGAGGAGGCACACAAGTCCAAGTTCTCTATACATCCGGGGGCTACAAAAATGTATAGAGATTTGAGACTGAGTTACTGGTGGCCCTGCATGAAGCGGGAGATCGCCTGGTTTGTGGAGCGGTGCTTGACCTGCAGGGAGGTCAAGGCCGAGCATCAGTGGCCTCATGGCAAGGTTCAGCCGCTACCCATTCCCATGTGGAAGTGGGAAGAGATCACTGTGGACTTCATCACGAAGTTACCGAGGATGGCGAGGGGTGTGGACGTCATATGGGTGATTGTAGACCGTTTGACAAAGAGTGCCCACTTTATTCCGATTTCCGAGAGTATATCCTCTGAGAAGTTGGCGGATATTTATGTGCGAAAGGTGGTGGCAAGACACGGGGTGCCGGGGTCGGTAGTCTCTGACAGGGATGTTCGGTTTACATCTAGATTCTGGAAGAAGTTCCATGAGGAAGTGGGAACTCAGTTGCATTTTAGCATGAAGTACCACCCCCAGACAGATAGCCAAAGTGAGAGGACGATCTAGACATTTGAGGATATGCTTTGGGTATGTGTGTTGGATTTTGGAGGGAGTTGGGATACATACCTTCAACTGGCAGAGTTTTCATACAACAACAGTTACCATGCCAGTATTGACCGACCTCTATTTGAGATGTTGTATGGTAGGAGATGCAGGACCCCGGTTTGTTGGGGGCAAGGTTGGACATCGGGTCATAGGGAGCACTGGCGTAGTGCTCAAGACTACCGGGCTGATTCAGCAGGTACGCGACCGGCTGCGGGTCATGCAGAGCTGTCAAAAAAGTTATGTTGAGCGGCGGTGATCGGATCTTGAGTTCCAGGTGGGGGACTTTGTGTTACTAAAGTTGTCACCATGGAAGGGAATCATCAGGTTTTGGAAGAGAGGCAAGCTAGGACGCCGATATATAGGACCTTTCAGGATTACGGCCCGGGTGAGCAAGGTGGCCTATCGCTTGGATCTGCCGGATGAGCTTAGCCATATTCACAACACCTTCCATGTCTCACAGCTTCGGAAGTGTGTCACCGACGAGGCCGCAGTCGTTTCTCTGGACGACATTCAGGTGGATGAGATCCTGAACTACATTGAGAGGTCTGTTGTGATCTTAGATAGGAAGACCAAGGTTCTTCGGAACAAGGAGGTGAAGCTGGTGAAGGTGCAATGGTAGCACCGCTGGGGGTCCGAGTGGACTTGGGAACCAGAGGATGAGATGCGAGACCACTACCCGGATTTGTTTGGGCAAGCAGACTTCGAGGACGAAGTCTAGTTCAAGTGGAGGAGACTTGTAACACCTGTCCCATGTATTATTTAATTTATCTAAGTTTTAGGGTTTTGTGCATGGACTCGGTGAGTTGGGGTGCTCCAACTCGTCGAGTAGAGACTATTATGAGGACGCGAGATTTGGATTCCACTCGACGATTCGGAAGGCCCTGACTCGACGAGTAGGTGCTGTAGAGAGAAACCCTAATTTTTAGGGTTTGCACCCTATTTAAAGAGCATAATCTGCCTCTTGTGGCCTCCCTTACCACCCTATTAGCCAGAGAAAACCTAGTTGGACCTTGCACCTTCTTGAGTGAGAGAAAGAGCTTTTGTGAGCAATTTTGGTGTATTTATGAAGGATTTTAGTGCTTGAAGAAGAAGGAGCAAGGAGAGAAGCATTAGATCCGACATCTACTCTGTATTGGCCATAATCTTGAGGTATAAAGTCGTTACCTTGATCTCTAGTTGCTTAGATCCCTTTTCTTGGAAGTAAATGGCCATTTTTGGTGCAAAATAGAGTCAAACTCGGATCCGGACTTATCACAAGGATATGGTTCTAGATTTGGACCTCTCTAGATCCCCAATGACATAAAGTTGCTCACTTTATATAGCTTAGCCCCTTTCCATGCACTAAAACCTTGCAGGAAGCTTAGTTTTCATGTTATAGCCTTGAAGGGACTTGCATGCACGTAAAGTTTGCAACTTTACGTGGTATCTGAACTAGGGGAGGTTGGATATGAAGTTTGGGACCTTAGATCCCACTAAAAAGGGCTGAACATGAAAGTGACTGAAGGAACTCGTCAAGTCCCTTAGCTGACTCGACGAGTCGGGGTAGGGTTTGCCCGTTTCTGAGTTTCTGAATGAGCGCAGTGAAGGATTAGGGTTTTGGTTTGAACGGACTTTAGTTTATGGACATTTGATGAACTCGACGAGTCACTAGGGTGACTCGGCGAGTTGATGCGGGATTCAGTGGAATGGACTCGGGAGGAACTCGACGAGTTACAAAGGTAACTCGGCGAGTTAACAAGTCATACAGGTAACTCGACGAGTTGCTGGATGCACTCGACGAGTTGAGGTCAACATGGACTGTTGACCTTGACTTTGACCAGGGTTGACTTTGAGGGTATTTATTGTATTCTGGGATCGTGACAAGTTAATTACATGATGATTATAGACAGTTGAGTTGGAGCAGCAGGTGGGATATATTTGATCTTAGCTTGTCAGTTCAACATTCGAGAGGTGAGTCTTCTCACCATACCAATGGGTCTACGACACCAAGGCCGGCCCATTTTATGATATGTGGTACACTAGCTGTAGTAGATATATGTTGTGTGATAGTTAGCTATATGCTAAGTGGTATGCTAGTGATTATATGATATTTGCATGGAAGACCCCAGGGGGAGCCCGTGGCAGTTGGATATAAGACCATGTGGGGGATCCCATGGCACATTGGAGTAAGACCATGGAGGGAGTCCACGGCATCCTTATATGTTTATGTATAAGTTATGTAGTATGATAGATACTTCTGTGATATATGATATGCTAGTTGATTATTATGCTATTGCATGGAAGACTCCGGGGGGAGCCCGTGGCAGTTGGATATGAGACCACGTGGGGGAGCCCGCGACATTCCTAAGTAAAGACCATGTGGGAAGCCCATGACATGAAGGTATAAGACCCTGGGAGGAGCCCACGACATCCTTATATGTTAGTATGCATGGCTTATGTGATATATGTAGCTTTTATAGCTAATATGATATGTGTTATGTGGATTGTGTGTGGGCTATGCTCTGGGGGACTCACTCAGCATTAGCTTACAGTTTGTTGATTTGTTTCAGGTACATCTGAGCCCAAGGGCAAAGGCAAGGCTTGATGGCGCGGCGTGCACTCTCTCTCTCTCTCAGGCATTTTTATGGGACACTCTGATGTTTGGAAATAATATTGTTATGGATATGAATTTGAAAACAATTGTATTGAGATTTCATGGTTTATGGAAAAGTGTTTTGACTATTTAAAAATGAAAAAATACTTTTGAAAAATTGGGTTGTTACATGCTTGAACCCACGAATCCACTAAAACCATAACCATATTGAATCTTAATTACCAGTCAAACCCTGAAGTCAAAGTCCAAGGCTTGGTCAAAAAGTCAATGGTCAACAAAAGTCAAAGTCCAAGGCTAGATGAGTACGCCCTACGTACTCAACTTATGCCCAACGTACGTGGTTCAAGCCTAGTATACCCAACGTACTCCCAAGTACGCCCAACATACGCAAGTTGGATCCGACATTTACATTAAGCACTTTATCCCTTAAGTCCTTTTGTCCAGAGCTGAGATCTAAGTCTAAATGATGTCCTAAATCATAAAGTTTCCAAATTTATGACCTTGCATGGATACAAAGGGTTCAAATCAAAAACCCTAACTTGTCATAAGATTCTAAGCTTCTTAACACATGCATGAATGGAAGAATAAGACCAAGATCACATTTTTATGACTTCACACCCTTATATACACCTGGAAATGCACCTCACAAGATCTGGAACAACCCACACTCAAATGGACCAATTTGTGGGACAAAAGGACGTAACTTTAACACTTTAAACTACATCCAAGGAAACATTCATAAAGCTTCTAACTTTATACCTTCTGGAGATGAATGCGGGAGGATAACTTCCAGATCCAAAGTTGCTTCAAACTTCCAAGCTCTATCACCACCTTCTTCTTCCTTCAAAGGTACCTAAAAGCACACTCTTTGGCTCACAAGGCTCAAATTACGGTTAGGGTTTCAAGGGAGGAAGTTGTGAAGATGGAGGTTGAGAATGGAAAGGGTTTGGGGAAGTTAAGGACCTTAAATTAGGCTTAAAACCCCAAAATTAGGGTTTGGGTTCTGGTCGCATACACCCAGCGTACCAAATGGTTCCCCCAACGTACGCTTATAAGGGCGCGACTTCACCATGCTGGTACGCCCAAGGTACCACCTTCCATCCCAACTTAACACACTTTCAAACTATTGCAACTTCTTCGTTTCAACTCCGATTTTGGCATTCTTGATATGGACGGAAAGGTAATGAAGAGCCCCACAATATTATCTTGATATATTGGACTAAAAACTTCTCAAACAAAAATCCATATTTCATGCAAGAACCGGACCTATGACTTTTCTCTTTCTACCCTCCGGCCTAATACACATTTCAAGGGTTAAATATTTTAACCATCATTACCTCATCCAAAAGGTCTAAACTTTACCTCCTTAATACCCAAAGCCTTTACACAATCGACTTACGGCCCACAACCTTAGAATAAGAAATGACAGGAAACATGATGTTACGCAATCCAATATACCATGATACATAATCTAATGGGCCGGAATTAGTGCCTTCGACCTAGGGATGTGCTTCGGGCCAAAACCGACCCGAACTCGAATAACCCGAAACCCGAATTGGATGAAAAGTGGGAACCAAAACCTGGACCAATTATACTAATACGGGACCAGTTCGGTTCGGGTAATACGGGTTTCGGTTCGGTTATTAACCCAAAATAACCCAAATAAACATTTACACTATGCTTTTGAACCGGATAACCCAAATAAACCGAAATAACCGAAATAACCCAAATAAACCGAAATTGCCCGAATAACCCAAATAAAGAAATTTTATATCTAGTTCAAGAAAAAAAATATTAATTTAATATATTTTTTCTTGAACTAGATATATAATTTCCTTATTTGGGTTATTCGGGCTATTTTGGTTTATTTGGGTTATTCGGGTCATTTCGGGTTTATTTGGGTTATTCGGTTCAAGTGACTATTCACTTTCCGGGTCGGTCTTTTTGGCCCGATTAAACCTTTATTCGGGTAACCCGAACCGAATAACCCGAAACCCAAATTGGGCAAAAATAGATACCCGAGAACCGACCCAAATAAATTATTCAGTCCTAATTCGGGTCGGTCTGGTCCGGGTTTTGATTTCGGTTCGGGTATTCGGTCCAAACGCGCATCCCTACTTCAACCCACAAGTACAGCGAGGAAAACTCACCTCATAGTCTGAAAAGATAGTAGAAAAGAACGTTATTCCGAATACCAACTCTACATATCACCTATACAATAAGAAATGACCTAAACTCAAAATACCTAAAATGCCCCTAGGTCAAATTCAATGTCAAAAAGGTCAAAGATTCCATCTGGGATGAGTACGCCTTGTGTACTCCCCTCTACGCCCAACGTAGAGGGTGCCTCTCAAGTAACGGGTTCGAAAACTGGTATGCGCAAAGTTCTTCCAAGTACGCCCAGCGTACCATATCTAAATCCTAATTTCTCCATTAAGTTCTTATTTCATTAAGCCAAAGCACCAAACTTCAGATCCGGGTAAAAATGGACGTCTTAATGTATAAAGTCTCTGACTTTATCCATTTGCATGCATACAAGAGAGTAAAAAATCAAACCCTTGGTCCAAAATCATCCAAAGTCCCAAAACTATTGCATGGCTTAATGAGAATGCCAAAGCTCTCATTTTTATGAATCTATGAGCTCAAAACTTCAGATAACTACATTTCAAGGACATGGAGTAGCTCATACTCCACTATACCAAACTATGGGACCAAAAGTGTACACAAACTCTAGAATAGCAAGATCTAAGCAAATAACTCATCAAGATTTGAACTTTATACCTCCAAAGGATGCTTGAGGGTGAGGTACTTTTGGATCTAAGTGGTCTTGAGCTTCCAAGATGATTTCCCTTCCTTCATCCTCCTTTAAGAACATCAAAAATGCACTCTCAAGCTCAAAATGTTCACATAATGGATTAGGGTTTACAAGGGATGATGTGGGAGATGGAGGTCGATGAGGGAAAAGGTTTTGAGAAGTTAATGATGTTTAAATAGGGCTCAAACCCTAAGACTTAGGGTTTGGACATCCATCACGTACACCCGATGTACTCTTAAGTACGCCCAACGTACTCACCTAAAGTTGCGTTTTTCACTTAAAGAGCCAAGGGACCAATTTTGCAATTAAATTTCATACTAAGGGTATAAATGGAAAATCTTTGGATCAAGGTGTTACAGTTCTCCCCCACTTGAATCAGACTTCGTCCTCAGAGTCCAATGTTGCGAATAACTCAGTGTAGTGATCTCTCATTTATGCCTCAGGTTCCCAAGTCCATTCGGAACCCTTCCGATGCTGTCACTGAACTTTGACCATTAGAACCACCTTGTTGCGCAAGGCCTTCATTTTCCTATCCAAAATCGCCACTAGTCTCTCAACATAATTCAGGCGATCATCAACCTAAATATCATCCAAAGGAACAACTGTTGAGTCATCGACCACACACTTCTGAAGCTGAGAAACATGGAAGGTGTTGTGAATCTGACTGAGTTTCTCAGGTTAATCCAACCGATAGGCTACCCTGCCTACCCTGGTTAATAATCGAAACGACCCAATATATCGGGGCTAACTTCCCCCTCTTCCTGAATCATATTACACCTTTCCAGGGTGATACCTTCAGTAAAACCATATCGCCAACCTAGAATTCCAGCTTAGATCGACGTCTGTCAGCATAACTCTTTTGCCGACTCTGAGCTGTCTGTAACCTCTGCCTGATCTGCTAGATAAACTCTATCGTTTGAAGAACTGCCTCATTCTTTCCCATGACCCTATGACCTGATGGGTTTTTTGGGTTATAAACAAAAAAATACACGTGGCGGAAAAACACTTAAACCCTTAAGTTCACATGCAACCTAGAAAGGATCTATGTTTTCTCTATTGATAACAACTAACTTGGAATATCAAGAAAACCCTAGGATAGAGACTATGAAATCGAAATTCATACATAAAATTAGGGTTACATACCTTTTGATTATTATTGTAAATAATCAAAGTAGAATCCTTATTCTATTTCCATATGGGAACCTCAAAAGGCTGAAGCTTTCCATGTGGCCTCTAGTGCTCGACCTTGACCATCCGACATGTCAAGTGTGACAACCGTCAAATTTCGGTCAATGCAAAGTCAAACTAAGTCAACAAGTCAAACCAGTCAACTCCCTTAACCCTTGTATGTTAGGGTTTACGTTATGTAATAACTGTACAATTCGCTACTTTAATGAGAAAACATCATTTGGAAAATTCGTGTGTTTGATTTTCCTTAGCCTTTACAGTGCTAAACAACATTGGAAATTTAATAAACCCTACTCAAGATTACTTGACGCTAATAGGATCAAAACCCATACACTACGATATAAATTGACGTTAATAGCAACATAGTATAGTACAACGTTATAACTATAATCCAATTAAATTATGATAGCATATTAAAATCAAATCAAAGTATAATGCTCTAATTAAATTAAAAGAATCAAACTTGAATACTATAATTAAACTTCAAATCAAAGTAGATTGTTATAATCAAATAATAACCTATCTTTTATAAAACTCTATTTTTATAAACTTTACATTAAATTTTATAAAACTCTTATATTAATTATGTAAAAGATGCTTGTGTTAGTGGGAAATTATGAAGACCACCAAAAGCAAAAAGATTATTCCCATGGTCTCCCACTCACACCTCCCATCCACTTTCCTTTCCTTTTTCTCCCAACACATTATTCTCTTCACCACTTAAACCTTCTCTATTCTTTCTCTCACTCTCAATCTCGAAATTCATCCAAGAAATACTCATATTCCAGCCAAGAACAATCTATTATACTCTAATCTTCATCCCTCTTGAAGCATTCAACAAGGTATGTTGTTAAAAGTTTTAAATTCATACAAGAAACAAATTAAATCCACCAAACTATCTAAAACTCATTTTATGCATAAACCTAATTTTTCTCAGAATCCCATCAATAAAATAAGAAGTTCTGGAAATTTTCAGAAAATAACTTATTTTTATTGAATTACTATAATTATTGCAATAAAGTAGGGCAATAATTCACATAAAATACTTTTTGCATTCAATAAATTCTGAGAAAATTCTGGGATGACCTATATATTGATTAAACATAATTTATGAAGTTTCATGTATTTATATTACTGTTTACTATTATTTATGATTTTATTGATTAATTAATAATGAAATATATAAAAAATACTTCCCATAGTCACAAATATCCGAAACTTATACAATGGGCTATATATTATGTTATAAAACTATTGTTAATTGTACAGAATTTTTGGGAATCATTTATTATTTTTCCCGGATTTTGTTGTTGTTTAATCATTAAAATATTAAATAAATACTAAAACAGTTCAGAAAAATATAAAAATTTTACAGTAATTATTATTGTATGAAATAATGATTTCCGAATAATTTCATAATTTTTCAATACTGTTTACTATTTAAAACCATTCTCCTAAGTATTTAAGCATGTAAAAATGCATTTTAATGATTATTTCATATAAATAATTGTTAAAATCTGTAAATAATTATAATTGGGCAAGTTATTATTTTAATAAGAAATTATTAAAATCTGGCCTAAATTGAAAATATAAATTAATTATGCAAAGTAATTAATTCAATTTAAAATTCATTTAACAAATGAATACCTTAATATTCTAATCAAAATGAATTATTGTTAATTCATCTAATATAAGAATATGTGTCTAATTATTTGTATTAATACTCTATTCTCGTTTAGCAGTTCCTAAACCAAAACTATTAACTATATTAGGTTCTACGTCATTTTGACCCGAACCGTCTATCGTACGACACACGCATTTCGTTTTGGGACTAAAGTAAGTAATCTACCCCATATTTTATAATTTTCAATACTTTTGGGGTGTATCATGTGGTTCTAATATGTTCCAACTTCATTTTATTGTTTTATCACAATTGAGACATTGTTGGGACATTTATACGTGAGTCATTAATTGTATAACTATTGTTTGTTTACGCTACATGTACTTGTAGTGCATTATCATTTTTAGTCTAATCTCCATGACTATGCCCGTATTCTTGAGGTACGTTATGGACAATAATAGCGCTATTGGGTTGACCACCCCGCCTTGGGACGCTAAGGTGATTGATCGCACGTGGTTGAGTGTGTTTGATGATTAGATGCTCCATCATATATATATATATATATATATATATATATATATATATATATATATATATATATATATATATATATATATATAGGGTGAGGACTTATTGTTGTTGTTATCATTTGTTAATCAATTTTTGATTTATAAACCGTTATCTCAAATACAATTGTTTGCCGACTTCAAAAGAAAACCAATTTCAAATTATAAATGTTTCAACTTCACAATTTTCTCTACTAAAATTAGATTACTCACCAACTCTCGTAGTTGACCTGTTTTTACCCATGATGCAGATTTGAAGAATTAAGTTGATGAAAAATAGGTTGTGCCTTAGAAATCCACAAGACTATTTAAATTTGATGTAATAAATGTTGTTCGTATTTGGATTTGTATTTGTATGTTGTGGATCTTGTTTGCATACTTAGTACTTAATTGAATCTAATCATATTATAACATAGTTGTCATGAGACTTTGAACAATATATTACGCCTTGATCGATTCCGACAAGGATCGGGGTGTGACATCAAGCGCCTCTCAACATACCAGGTTATCTCCTTCTTCATACATGGCCATCAGTAGCTAAGTCTCAAGTCCCGATACATCTTGGTGGCTCAAGGATGTATCAAAAATCTGGACTTATGTGTCTCCTCCAACACAATCTGTGTGATCCTGCCAAAATTTGGTACCTAAACCAGACCACATCGGGTCAACAATCCACGACTATCTGCAGCTCAAAGCATAAACGACCACGTTTGCTTCCCCGGGTGATAAAGAATCTCGCAGTCATAATCATTTACTACGTCAAGCCATCTATGGTGTCTCATATTCAGATTCGGCTGATCCATGAGATACCTCAAACTCTTGTGGTCAGTGTAGATGGTACACCGAAACCGATATAGGTAATGTTGCCAAATCTTGAGGGTAAACACCATTTCCCCAACTCCAGGCTATGCGTTGGATATCGAACCTTATGCGGATTCAGCTGCCTAGAAGCATACATAATAACTCTCCCTCGCTGCATAAACATTGCCCCCAAACCGGTGATAGAAGCATCACAACAAACAACAAAATTATCCACACCATCCGGAATGTAACATCCTGTTCGAAATAGAGTAATTAAATAATAAAACCGGAACCCAAAGATGTAAAATTATATTTTATATTATTTTAAATGGCCCTAAAATCCATAATATTAAGCAGGATGTTGGTTTCCGGGAACCAAATGTTATAATTTACATTATTCGGGGGTTAAAGTGTAAATTCTGGACTTCAGTTGAAAATAATTTGTATAGGGAGGGGCTAATGGGTAAATATCGGACTTGGATTGATATAAATTTCTGATGTTGGGGGCTGTTTTGAAAATTGTAGACTTAATTTGTAAAGGTTTTCAGGAGGCAGGGTTTAAATTGTAATTTATGGGCTCCCTTTTGAAAGAAAATGGGAAAGGAGGGACTAAAGGCGTTATTATGGCAAAAGTTGAAATGGGACGGGGGTATATAGCCATCACCACCCGTCTAACCCTAACCCTAACACAAGCAATTGCAGCCGCCACCTCCTTCTTCACTTCCGGTAGCCGCCACCACCATAGGAACCCTCCTCAGCCACCGTTGCATCACCGAGTCCGACAGCCTGGTTCCGCCTGCTGCCACGTCGGCAAACGTCATTGTTCCGCCACCTGCTGCTCCAGTGAAGTCGCGAACGACCGGAGAAACCCCACCAAGAATGAAGACGGAGCTGTGACCGACGAACATCAGTTGTGTGCGATCAGAATGCTCACGGTGAGGCTATCTTTCATCTTCTTCATCCTTTTTAGCTGTTTGGGGACGTAACCGCTGTTGGTCGCCATTTCTGTGGCGTTCCGATGATGTCCGCCACCTTGTAGGTGGTTGAATGCGTGCGTGTTTTCCTTTATGGGCTGTTTCCGGAGCTAATAGTGAAGCATGTACGTTTTGTGGGCAGGAATCAAGATAACCCGCCACCACCACCACCGTGAGGTGGTGGCAGTCATCTCCAAACACCAAAGGCCGCCACAAGTTGTTGATTGAGTGCATAACCCGGTGGTTGCGTCCAGAATTCCGAGCAAGGTCTTGTTGGTGTGTGTTGTTGCTTGATTAGGAACCAAATGAAACCACCGCCACTACCGTGAGGTGGTGGCTGCCATCGTGAAACAGCCGCTGCCGCTATGCGCCACCGCCAGCCACCACAAGGTGGTTGTGTGTGTATTTATTGGGTGTTTATTTTTGGTATATTGTGTGTATTGTTGTAATTTGTAACTAAAATAATGAAAAGAAAACTCAAAACCACCACCGTAGGGTTGTGGCTGCCGCCATCGGCCGCCGTGTTGGGTGGCAGTGTGCTTTGCATGTGTTTGGATTACTTTTGGGATGCTAGGACTCGGTTGGACAAGAACCCTAACCACCACCGTGGGGTGGTGGTCGCCATCGGTGCCGCCGTTGACCACCACTACCTGAGGTGGTAGTGGGTGGTGCCCGACTTAGGAAAACCCTAATGGGCCTAAGGACTTAGCATTTGGGCCTAATTGGATTGTAATGGGTTAGAAACCCTAATTAGGGTTTAGAAAACCCTAATTTTGGAATTATTGGTTTGGACTTATCGGGACCCGCATTTTGGACCATTGGAGTGAAGTTATGACTCAAGCCCGATTTCATTGTATGTTTGGACTTAATGGATTAATTCCTTAATGGGTTAAGTAGGAACACTTAACCCTAATCGACATTTTATGTGAAAAACCCTAATTGGATTTGGGTTCTTATTAGGCCATTTATTGGACTAAGCTGCTGTGGGCCTTTGTAGGCTAATGGGGAACACAATTATGGACTAAGGAGATTATTGGGCTTTAGGATAAGACCCATTAGAGGGGCTTGGGCCCAATTTGGAAAACTGGGCCATATTTGGGCCTTGAAGATTATTAGCAATTGGGCCATCAGAATGCCAATTGTTTGGACTAGAATAATTGGTTGGGCCTTAAAATAAGTCCATGTAGAGGTTTGGGCCCAATGTGGAAAATTAGGCCATATGTTGGGCCTTGGTTGACTATTGGGCTTTTGGGCCTTCATGGTGTGAGTTTGGGCCTTGGTTTTGAACCAAGCTAGGTTTGGGGTAAAATGGTCCATTTACCCCAAGTGTAGATTATGGTTGTGTATTGGAACCCACTTATTAATTGGGTTTCGTTTTGATGATTGACAGTTCGGGAACCTGTCAACCAGTAGCTAGAGTTTTATCCGCGGGACTTCAGCAGTGCCAGGTGAATCTCCTCACCATACCAATGGGTCTAAGGCACCAAGGCCAACCCATTTTATGATATGTTATATGCTAGTTGATTATGTGTTATGTTAGTATGACATTTGCATGGAAGACCTCGGGGGGTTCCCGAGGCAGTAGACTAAGACCATGTGGGGGTTCCCATGGCAATTAGTTATATGTGTTATGTGGTATGCTAGCTATTATGTGATATGTGGTATGCTACATATTTATGTGATATGCGGTGTGCTAGTTGACTCGGTGTTGCTTGCATGGAAGACCTCGGGGGGTTCCCGAGGCAGTTGGATATCAGACCATGTGGGGGTTCCCATGGCATTCCAGGCTAAGACCATGTGGGGGTTCCCATGGAATTTGGTATAAGACCTTGGAGGGTTTCCAGGGCATCCTTAAGCCAAGAACTCGGGGGGTTCCCGAGGCACCCGGTGTAAGACCCTGGAGGGTTTCCAGGGCATCCTTATATGTTTGCATGTTTAGCTTATATGTTTGAAGGTATGGTTGATTGGTAGTTGGTGAAGACCATGAGGGGGTTCCCATGGCAGTGGGCTAAGACCATGCGGGGGTTCCTATGGCACCCGGAGTAAGACCTTGGAGGGTTTCCACGGCTTCCTTATATGATATAGCTAATATGGATTATGTGATTATGTGAATTGTATGGGGTATGCTCTGCGGAACTCACTAAGATTTGTGCTTACGGTTTACAATTTTGGTTTCAGGTATCATCGATTTGGAAAAGAATGGCTCGGATTGATCGCAATGCACACACCTATGTTTTCCGCAATGAATGATTTTGGGATGACTCTGATAAATGTTTTACTTAAAGATGAATTGAAATGTTTGAAATAAATGGTATCAATGTTTTAGCTATATTAAAAATGAAATTTTTACCCTTGATTTTTGGGTCGTTACAGGTCAACACCAGGGCCTCACATAACTTCTGTCTCAGTGTCTTAAACGTAACCTACTGCGCAGGCCCCCAACGGAAATCCACGCCCTTCCTCGTCAAATGAATGAGAGGCACTGCAACCTTAGAGAAATCATGAATAAACCTCCGATAATACCCTGCTAAACCCAGAAAACTCCAGATCTCCAAAGGAGCCTTCGGGACCTCCCACTGCATAACTGCCTCAATCTTGGTTGGGTCGACCAGAATCCTGTTCTGATTAACTAGGTGTCCAAAGAACTGAACCTCTTGTAACCAGAACTCACATTTTGAGAACTTGGCATACAACCTATCCCTCCTCAAAACTCCCATCAGCTCTCGAAGGTGCTCCTCATGTTGATCCCTGGTCTTGGAATAGACCAATAATCATCAATGAAAACAATAACTGATCGATCGAGCATCGACACACACACTCGATTCATCAAATCCATAAATTTCATAGGTGCATTGGTGAGCCCAAACGACATCACCACAAACTCGTAATGACCATAACGAGTCTGAAACGTTGTCCTATCCACATCCTCTCTCTAACCCTCATCTGATGATACCCTGACCTCAAATCGATTTTAGAGAACCAAGATGCACCCTGCAACTGATCGAAGAAGTCATCAATCCATGGAAGTGGGTAACGGTTCTTCACTGTTAACCTGTATAAATCCCGATAATAAATACACATGCAGTGAGACCCATCATTCTTCTTCACAAACAAGATTAGTTCTCCCCAAGGTAATTCCTCCAGAAACACTTCTGGGAACTCTCTGACAACGGGCACATCCGAAATCGAGACCTCCTTCCTGACTCGAGTGTTAATCACATGCGCGAGGTAACCCATATACCCATGCTGTACGTACTGTCGAGCTCTGGCGGTAGAACAAAATTCTAATCCAATCCTGGTACCCTCTCCATAAATAACCATTCTCCCCCACTTGGGGTTCGAACTACAGCCTGCTACCCCTTACAATCTATCATGCCACCGAACCTGCTCAACCAATCCATCCCTACTATCACACACACATCCCCCATAGGGATAGGGATCAAATCGATCAGGTAAGACACTCGAAAAATCTCTAAGGTATAATCCCGAAAAACGCTCGATGTAGAAACCCTGTGTTCGTTGACGATGGAAACCTACAACGGACACTCTAACTCTCCAAGAGTCATACCAAAACTCCTACTGAAGGACTGAGACACAAAGGACCGACTCGCACCCTATTCAAAAAGTACAAGACCGGGCAAAGAATTCACTAAGGAGGTACCTAGAAAAATCATAAACATAAGCATACCATAAAATAATTTTGACAGAATAATAAATGAAAACATACTAGTAACGACGTCCGGCGCCGCCTTGACCCCCTCTTCTATGAGCTGGAAAGCACGACCTTGATCCCTCGGGGGCTCCGCCCTACCCTGGAGTCCATATGTGGTCCTTAAAGTAGCCGGGTCTGGAGCATGCACTGTCCTGACAACAAGCAAGGGACATTGGGCCTTCACATGGCCCACATGATCACAATGGTAATAAATCTCGGTGCTCGAAATTGGGGCCTTCTAGCGACAAGCTCTTGTATAGTGCCTATACTTACCACATTTGTGGTATCCAGAAGAAGATCGACAAACACCCTTATGAAACTTGTTGCACTTGCCACAAGTACAACCCCTCTGTCACCAAGATCCTCAATCAGCAGGCTGTGACTGAATCGGAGCCTACCGCTGCTCCCTCGTCTGGGTCTCTATCTCAATCTCTCTCCTCCTCATGACATCTTGAAGCTCAGTGAGAGTACTGTACCGTTGGGTAGACATAAACTGCCGAATATCAGTCTTGAGCATGCTCAATTATCAAATCATCGGGGCCAGCTCCGAAGCAGCAAACTCAGGATAGAGTAGAGCCCTCTCAATTAACATCTTGGTGATCTCTGTTACCATCTCTGTCGTCTGTCTCAAATCCAGGTACTCTTGATCCAATCTCTCCCTCTCCACCAGGCGAATATACCTCAACCTGCCTCTCAGGAGGCACACCGGGTAATTCCTCCATAAACACTTTTGGGAACTCTCTGACAACGGGCACATCCGAAATCGAGACCTCCTTCCCAACCTGAGTGTCAATCGCATACGCGAGGTAACCCATACACCCATGTTGTAGATACTGTCGAGCTCTGGCGATAGAACAAAAGGCTAACCCAATCCTGGTACCCTCTCTATAAATAACCATTCTCCCCCACTTGGGGTTCGAACTACAACCCGCTGCCCCTCACAATCTATCATGCCACCGAACCTGCTCAACCAGTCCATCCCTACTATCAGACACACACACATCCCCCATAGGGATAGGGATCAAATCGATCAGGTAAGATGCTCGAAAAATATCTAAGGTATAATCTCAAAAAATGCTCGATGTAGAAACCCCGTGTTCGTTGGCGATGGAAACCTACAACGGGCACTCTAACTCTCCAAGAGTCATACCAAAACTCCTACTGAAGGACTAAGACACAAAGGACCGACTCGCACCCTATTCAAAAAGTACAAGACCGGGCAAAGAATTCACTAAGGAGGTACCTAGCAAAATCATAAACATAAGCATACAATAAAATAATTTTGACAGAATAATAAATGAAAACATACTAGTAACGACGTCCGGCGCCGCCTTGACCTCCTCTTCTATGAGCTGGAAAGCACGACCTCGAACCCTCGGGGGCTCCGCCCTACCCTGGTGTCCATATGTGATCCTTAAAGTAGCCGAGTTTTGAGCATGCACCGGTCTGACAGCAAGCAAGGGACATTGGGCCTTCACATGTCCCACATGATCACAATGGTAACAAATCTTGGTGCTCGATATTGGGGCCTTCTAGCGACAATCTCTCGTATAGTACCCATCCTTTCCACATTTGTGGTATCTAGAAGAAGATCGACAAACACCCTTATGAAACTTGCCGCACTTGCCACAAGTACAACCCCTCTGTCACCCAGATCTTGAATCAGCAGGCTGTGACAGAACTGGAGGCTGCCGTTGCTCCCTCGTCTGGGTCTCTATCTCAATCTCTCTCCTCCTCATGACATCTTGAAGCTCAGTGAGAGTACTGTACCGTTGGGTAGACATAAACTGTCGAATATCAGTCTTAAGCATGCTTAATTATCACGTCATCGGGGCCAGTTCCGAAGCAGCAAACTCAGGACAGAGTAGATCCCTCTCAGTTAACATCTTGGTGATCTCCGTCACCATCTCTATCGTCTGTCTCAAATCCAGTTACTCTTGATCCAATCTCTCCCTCTCCACCAGGCGAATATACCTCAACCTGCCTCTCAGGAGGCACACCGGTTAATTCCTCCAGAAACACTTTTGGGAAATCTCTGACAACGGGCACATCCGAAATCGAGACCTCCTTCCCAACCCGAGTGTCAATCGCATACGCGAGGTAACCCACACACCCATGTTGTAGATACTGTCGAGCTCTGGCGATAGAACAAAAGGCTAACCCAATCCTGGTACCCTCTCTATAAATAACCATTCTCCCCCACTTGGGGTTCGAACTACAACTCGCTGCCCCTCACAATCTATCATGCCACCGAACCTGCTCAACCAGTCCATCGCTACTATCAAACACACACACACATCCCCCATAGCGATAGGGATAAAATCGATCAGGTAAGATGCTCGAAAAATATCTAAGGTATAATCTCAAATAACGCTCGATGTAGAAACCCCGTGTTCGTTGGCGATGGAAACCTACAATGGGCACTCTAACTCTCCAAGAGTCATACCAAAACTCCTACTGAAGGACTAAGACACAAAGGACCGACTCGCACCCTAGTCAAAAAATACAAGAGCGGGAAAAGAATTCACTAAGAAGGTACCTAGCAAAATCATAAACAAAAGCATACCATAAAATAATTTTAACAGAATAGTAAATAAAAACATACTAGTAACGACGTCCAACGCCACCTTGACCTCCTCTTCTATGAGCTGGAAAGCACGACCTCGAGCCCTCGGGGGCTCCGCCCTACCCTGGTGTCCATATGTGATCCTTAAAGTAGCAGAGTCTGGAGCATGCACCGGTATGACAGCAAGCAAGGGACATTGGGCCTTCACATGGCCCACATGATCACAATGGTAACAAATCTCGGTGCTCGATACTGGGGCCTTCTAGGAACAATCTCTCGTATAGTACCCATCATTTCCACATTTGTGGTATCCAGAAGAAGATCGACAAACACCCTTATGAAACTATCCGTACTTGCCACAAGTAGAACCCCTCTGTCACCCAGATCCTGAATCAGCAGGCTGTGACTGAACCGGAGCCTGTCGTTTCTCCCTCGTCTGGGTCTCTATCTAAATCTCTCTCCTCCTCATGACATCTTGAAGCTCAGCGAGGGTACTGTACCGTTGGGTAGACACAAACTGTCGAATATCAATCTTAAGCATGTTCAATTATCACGTCATCGAGGCCAGCTCCGAAGCAGAAAACTCAGGACAGAGTATATCCCTCTCAGTTAACATCTTGGTGATCTCTGTCACCATCTCAGTCGTCTGTCTCAAATCCAAGTACTCCAGATCTAATCTCTCTCTCTCCACCATGCGAATATACCTCAACCTGCCTCTCAGGAGGCACACCGGGTAATTCCTCCATAAACACTTCTGGGAACTCTCTGACAATGGGCACATCCGAAATCGAGACCTCCTTCCCAAGCCAAGTGTCAATCACATACGCGAGGTAACCCATACACCCATGTTGTAGATACTGTCGAGCTCTGGCGGTAGAACAAAAGGCTAAACCAATCCTGGTACCCTCTCCATAAATAACCATTCTCCTCCACTTGGGGTTCGAACTACAACCTGCTACCCCTCACAATCTATCATGCCACCGAACCTGCTCAACGAGTCCATCCCTACTATCACACACACATCCCCCATAGGGATAGGGATCAAATCGATCAGGTAAGACACTCGAAAAATCTCTAAGGTATAATCCTGAAAAACGCTCGATGTAGAAACCCCATGTTCGTTGCCAATGGAAACCTACAACAGATACTCTAACTCTCCAAGAGTCATATCAAAACTCCTACTAAAGGACTGAGACACAAAGGACCGACTCGCACCCTAGTCAAAAAGTACAAGATCGGGCAAAGAATTCACTAAGAAGGTACATAACAAAATCATAATCATAAACATAAGCATACCATAAAATAATTTTGACAGAATAATAAATGAAAACATACTAGTAATGACGTCCGGCGCCGCCCTACCCTGGCATCCATATGTGATCCTTAAAGTAGCCGGGTCTGGAGCATACGCCGGCATGACAGCAAGCAAGGGACATTGGGCCTTCACATGGCCCACATGATCACAATGGTAACAAATCTTGGTACTCGATATTGGAGCCTTCTAGCGATACTCTCTCGTATAGTTCCCATCCTTGCCACATTTGTGGTATCCAGCAGAAAATCAACAAACACCCTTATATAACTTGCCGCACTTGACACAAGTACAACCCCTCTGTCACTCAGATCCTGAATCAGCAGGTTGTGACTGAACCAGAGCCTGTCGTTGCTCCCTCGTCTGGGTCTCTGTCTCAATCTATCTCCTCCTCATGACATCTTGAAGCTCAGCGAGGGTATTGTACCTTTGGGTAGACACAAACTGCCGAATATCAGTCTTGAGCATGCTCAATTATCACTTCATCGGGGCCAACTCCGAAGCAGCAAACTCAGGACAGAGTAGAGCCCTCTTAGTTAACATATTGGTGATATATGTCACCATCTTTGTCGTTTGTCTCAAATCCAGGTACTCCTGATCCAATCTCTCCCTCTCCACCTAGCGAATATACCTCGTGCGAAACATCTTCGAGAACTGCTCCCAAGAAACAACAACCCTCTGCTCAGGAGTATAAGAACTGGTCACCAGGTTCCACCAGTCCTTCACGCCCAGCCAAAGAAGGTTCAACGCGCACTTGACCTTCCAGTCCTCCGGACAGGAACAAGTGAAGAAGCATCCCTCCACATCAGAAATCCATCTCATAGCCACAATCGGGTCCTTGAACCCATCAAACTCTGGGGGCTTCATGTTATTGAAGTCCTGGTACTGGAATGAACCTCCTCCCCGGCCTCCTGCAGCAGCGGCGATTACGGTGGCTGCAGCAGTAGTAGCCTTAGTCATGACGGCGTACCGCTCATCAAATAACTCAATCATCGCGGTCTTGATAGACCTAAAAACCTAGGGGATGACACTTCGGACAGCAGCAACCACCTCAGTGGCGATCAACTCATGAATGTCGTCATCTGTCAATCCTAGCCTATCCTGTCCACCAGCTCCAGAACCAGATCCTATCGTGAACACCATACTGAAAATGAAGTAAAATATATCATAAATGCCCCAATTATACTATTACAACCATCACATATAGGCTAAACCCTCGGGGTTTGTGACTTCCTATCTATGCGTACGGGTCCTGTGCTTCCAGTAGTACGTGCTTATACTACCTTCCACACCTACCCGTATTTGTCTCAATGGATCATCACAAACTACCATGTAACATCCGGTTTTCCAGGTATATTATTCTTAATATTTAATTTAAAGATTTTGGAGGGACTCGACGAGTTGGCGCCTCAACTCGTAGAGTAGGGTCGTGACTTGGTGACGTATTTAATGAATGGACTCGATGATTCGGGTATCGGACTCGCCGAGTCAGCGCTGCTGAGGAAAACCCTAATTGTCCGGGTTTGTGGCCTATTTAAAGGCCCTTATGGCCTTCATTTGCGGCCACACTTTCCCTTATGAGACCCTAATCGATCCAGAGAGCATAGAGAGAAAGAAGGAGCTAATTTTCATCATCTTGGTGCATTCTTGTAAGGAAGAATGAGAGGGTTCAAGCTAAGCTGACTTGAGGGGCTCAAATCTTCTGCTATTTCATTCAAGGCTGCTGTTTAAGGTATGAATCCATACCTGTTTTTGTATGAATAGTAGATCTCATGAATTTAGGGTTTCTTTACCCTCTTTTAAGTTAAGTTATGGAATATGTGAAGTCCCTTTGAGGCTTAGACATCAGATCTGGACCTTGAGAGGTCCAGAGAGTCCCAAGAACCCAGCTTTATGCAGCCACATAAGAGTATTGAGCCTAAGACACTATTTTTTGGGGGCCATTTTATCAAATAGAGCTAGATGTGTGATGCATGGACATAACGATCGAACCTTTACGTGGTTACTGAGCCTTGTGAGCATATATCTGAAGTTTGGGAAAGTATCTTGCACTAAAATGGTCTGAATGAAAAAGAGTCTGAATAGACTCGCCGAGTTGAGCTGTTGACTCGGCGAGTAGCCAGGGTTTTGTCCCGATGAACTGAGTCAGGTGGTGACCCGACGAGTTAGGGGTTAGCTCGTCGAGTTGGAGCTTGCAGGGGTTGCCATGGATCGAATGGACTCGACGAGTCTCCCGAGTGCACTCGACGAGTCTGGTCAAAGCTGGAGTTGACTTTTGTTGACTTTAGGATTTGGTCAAGATGAGTGAAAGAGGTCAGGAAGAGTAGAATGGTATTTTACCCATATGAGAGAGAGCATAGGAAGGGAATAGTCTAGCCTTTGAGAGCCATTGTTAATTAGAGGTAATTTCTGTATGTGATTAGGCGGAGGCTAGATCAGTGTTTCGAGTTCGAGATCATCCGAGTTTACCCGAGGTGAGTCTTCTCACTATACTTTACCTAGAGTGGTAACTATGTGTGACCAGAGAGTCTTATGTGCTTGCTTGAGTTATGCATGTTTGTGTGATATGTATCGTATGCTATACTGTTTGTTGCTTAGACCGGACCGGAGGGTCCAACAAACTATGAGGCCAGAGGGTTCTCAATCAGACCGGACCAGAGGTTCCAACGAGCTAGACCGGACCAGAGGGTCCAACGAGCTACGGTACTGGAGGGTCCCGCTGAGACACATAGACCGGAGGGTCTTACAGAGCATAGCCTCGAGTGGCTAAATTGTTGTATGTGGTATTTTAGGGAACTCACTAAGCATCCGTGCTTACCGTGTTACGTGTTATGTGTTTCAGGTACCTCAGAGGATCGCGGGAAGGCACCGGCGTGATTGTACACACACACCCTTGTTATGGAGCTATGTTTGTGGATCCTGGATTTGAATAATTGTTTTGAAAACTTGTTGATTGATTTTGAAAATTAATGATGAGACATATGTTTTATGAGTAATAAAAATGAAAATTTTGGTTTGAAATTTCTTGTCGTTACATACCCGAAATAAATCCAATAGCTAGAATACGTATACATCCTATACTCACTCTCTCTCGAGAGTGACTAATCATCCCTCAGCTGGCCTGCTACTCTCACTCATAAAACTTCCACCAACCTTGCAGCCGCTCGTGCATGCTAATCATACATAACGCTGGATTCCATAGACAGTTGAGTACTTGATTCTACCCTAAGCCCACAACCAAACAAAGAACATGAAATAAGGCTAAACCAAAGATTCTCAAGCTATAGAATCTTAGTTATGTACAACTATGATGCACACACTAAGCAACTACAGTAATGATGTTAATTTCATCTAACATACAAGAAGTTCTCCTAGGCTATCATGCATCATACATCAAGCAATTCTGTCATGCAGTTCCCGAAGATCCCTAGCCTACCACTAGCATTCAGTTTTATAATACACATCATAACAAATAACAATGTGGGTAACTTGGGGTATACTTTCTTGCTACGGTTTATCGTACACATCTCATCCTTCCTTGGTTACTTTTGAAAACAATTTTCAAAACATTTTGGAAATCAATTTTGAATACCTTACAGATTCCATAGTTTGAGTCTGGATTCACACGAGTGCTTATCCAATTCGCTCAAACCAGGGCTCTAATACCAACTTGAAACATCCCAAAAATCACGATAAAAATTTTCATTTTTCATTTAAGGTATAATCACTGTTTCCAATCAAAACCTAAGTTAAAACCAAATGTGACATACAAATATCCCAAAAACCAAAGTATCGTAAAAATATCTAAAACATGTCGCTGAAGGAAGTGTACGATCACAGCTTTGCCTTGCCCCGATCATCGGAAATACCTGAAACATAACACTTCAACTGTAAGCCAAAGCTTAGTAAGTTCCCCCAAAGTACCACACATAGACAAATAGATAACAACATGCAAATATGAGCCTTCATCCTATCTGGACCGCCTTACAGGGCCTATAGCCTATCTGGACCGCTCTTTGGGCCTTCGGCCTGACTGAACCGCCTCTCGGGCCTTTAGCCTATCCGGACTGCCCCGTGTATCTTGGCCTTCAGCACAAAGTAGGGTCGCCTCAACCCAACCAAACATAACATGTCAACATATACAATAACAATCAATAGCTAACAAGTATAGGTAATCATACCGATCTACCAGTCTAACACATACTCAGTGAACACGGGTAATCATATTGATCTACCAGTCTAATACATAACCAACATAACATCAATCTAATATACTAGGATACATAATCCAGTGGGTCGGAATTGGTGCCTTTGACCCATAAGTACAGTGAGGAAAACTCACCTCCCAGTCCGAAAAGATAGCTGAAAAGAACACTGCTCCAAATGCCAACTCTACAGGTCACCTATACATCAAACAATGACCAAAACTCAACCTACATCTCAAAATACCCAATATTCCCTTAGGTCAAACTTGGTCAAACCCGAAGGTGTGGGTGTGAGCCGTTAGAGGCATAATATTCTTCCTTCTCCTCCTCTCTCCTCTCAAGCCTCCAACTTGCTAGGGTTTGGGTGTGAGCCATTAGAGGCACGAGATTTCTGGTGCTTGCTTTCTGAAGCTATATCAAGAAGGAATCATTG
Source organism: Lactuca virosa (assembly GCF_052849685.1). Taxonomy (NCBI): domain Eukaryota; kingdom Viridiplantae; phylum Streptophyta; class Magnoliopsida; order Asterales; family Asteraceae; genus Lactuca; species Lactuca virosa. Next base: position 131,778,793 of record NC_136429.1, read on the forward strand.
TTTATTTACTAAAATAAACAAAAGGTATGTAATTTCTATAACTCTTTGATAATTTCGAAAATAGCTTCTTACTTTTAGGGTTCTTGATGTTCAATTTTTTGTTGCAAATCATAGTGAGAACATAGATCCTTTAGGGTGCATGTGAACTTAGGGTTTATGTTTTTCCGCCAAAAATAAAATTTTGTAACATATAAAACCCATCAATGGTATTAAAGCCATTTATCATTGATCTTGCACAAAATTGAATAGATCAAAATTAGGGTTTATAGAAACAAAACCCTAATGGAGGAATTTTCGAAAATTGCTAGGGTTCTTAAAACCCTAGCCTCCACCCTTTGTTTTTTCGATTTTTTCAAGGGTTTTAGCAACCCTAGCCTCCTCCCTATTTTTGATTACTTAGAGGGCAAGTTAGGGTTTCCTTATTTGATAATTATCGTTTCAATTAGTTAAAATATAATAATTAAAATTGGATAAGCCCAATACCCCTATTTTTCGAAAATTTAGTAGGGATTGGATTATGATTAAATTTAAATTATTTGCTTAATAGTTAATAGTAAATAATTATTTAATCCCCATGTGATTTAAATTAATTTAATTAATTGTTAATTAAAAGATAAAGATTAAAACTTAATTGGTTTAATTTTAAATTAAATTAGTTTTTATATTAATTTCGAAAATTCAAATTTAAACCTAGTATTTTAGAAAAGTTTTAAAATACACCGTATATTATATATAAAAGATTAATATATTATATGCATAAGACAAGTCAGTCAAATCGCTAGTACGCCTCATTCACAAAGCCATACTATAAGGAGTGTTTAAGGAAACAGCCTATAAAATGAACGTCATTGGGTATCCACCCTTACCCACCGCTCTCTTTTATGGTGGAGGGTCGTTAGTCGAATGGATTTGATAAGACATAATCTCATTAATAAGTATAATGATATAAAGTAACTAAACTATATTTATAAAATCTCACTCTAGTTACTTTAGGAAAATGTGAAAAGTAGGCTAATCCATGAAAAACGCACATCATGCTTTATATGTCGTTAGTGGAGCGTGTGTGGTTAACTGACACACTTATAGGGACTATAATGATATATGATGGACATCTTCAAAATTATCATTGTTGATGAAGCATGTGTGGTTTACGGGCACATCAATATGAGATGATAAATGACATCAAGGTTGTCAAGCGGGTTTGCATGATTATTCACATCTTGTTTGTGATCTCCGACATCTCAGTCACAAAAGTGAGAGCATAATCTGAGATTAAACATGCCATTGATAAGATTCAATGAATCTCAAAAGATCTAGGAATTTCATAAGATTGAAATTGGTAAAAGCCTTACCTACCTAAAATAGATTTGAATTTGATTACGGCATCCCTCTTCAAAGTTTGAATCGAAAATATGGATCCTAGCCTTAATTTAATTTTATGGGTTAATAATCAAGGATTAAAATCAACTAACTTGAATTCTCTTTTTCTTCTATTTTAAAATATCTTATGAAGATAGAAATGGTATTCCTCATTCTTAAGGAAATAGTTTTCCTCAATCTTCTAGAGATGATCTTCCAATTTCAAGTCAGGGTGAAATTATTTTCCCTTCCTTAGGAAATGATGGAACTAGACATCATCTCTCTTCCACCTCCTCCTCATGTGACTCTCCCAAAGTCATGTTTTCCTTATGTTGAAATATATGAGACTACTCAATCCATATTGGAATGTAAACATCAATATGGAAACTTTGTATGTATACATGTTCTGATAAAGAAATCGTATATTGACAAGTTGGATAGATTGGGTGTCGTTTTCCCAAGGAAGAAAGCCATTGATTTGGTTCTTCTTTCGCTTCCAAAGTCATATGATCAGTTCATTGAGAACTTTTATATGAGGAATATTGACGTGATCCTAATTGATCTTACCCAAATGTTGATTGTTGCTGAAGCAGAAGTGCTTAAGAACACATATAAAGCAGAGATGCTTATTTGGTCTAATTTCAAGGTTTCCATGGACATTGACAATGGTGGTCCAGAAAAGATTTCTATTCCCAATGGAAAGGGGTCATCCAAGATCAAATCGTTTGATCGTATGGTAAAGAGAAAAGGGTTGTTCTAGGATCGTTCCATGTGTTGAACCCAAAGAGTCAATTTGTTTTTACTACCAATAGAAGGGACATTGGAAACAAAGTTGCCCAAAAACACCTGAAAGATCTTAAAGATAGTAAAGTCAAGTCGTGTGACTCTACTTCAGGTACATCCTTTATCTGACTCTATTGTTTTATAGGTTCCTATTAATAGACTCTTAATACATGATGTGATGATCACATTTTGATAGTATTAAAGGAGCTAAGAGAAAGAGGGAAGCTTGAGCAAGGTGAGCTAAATCTGATCATGAGAAATGAACTTTAGTCACATGGTTCAAAGATCAGAGTTTGGAGCTACTACTAAGGAGTTAGGATAATCTAGTAGATTGTTATTACTCTTAGGGGATGTCTAGAAACATAGTTTTTCATTTTATGCGTTGTAAGGACAAATTCTGATTTTTTTGTTTATTTTCAATAAAATAAAATTTTGGTTTATCTAGTTGCCTTATTTATATTTCCTTGCAATAGAATTTATGAAAGTGTTGGTTACATTTCTAATATTAGCAATATTAATTGTAGATTTGATTCTTATGATATCACTTGTGGTATTGTTATAATTGACCAAGTGAAAAGAAATCTCATCACCAACTGGACAGATACCTGGTGTTGTACAAGTCGCACTGTATAGTATATGAGAATCTTGTTCATTGGAAAATTATGACTAATTCATTGATCACATGTTTATGTGAGTCAAGTGAAAGACTAATGGATCTAGTACATGTTGATACGAACTCTTCGGATCCACCACAAAGGACAGTAACTCTATTCGTCATGATTTACTAATGTTTCAGTAAATATGGTTGTGTTTATAAGATTAAGCATAGTTATGATAATTTGAAAAGATTCAAAGAGTTGCAGAACGAATAACAAGAATCTATTAGGCAGAAAGATAAAAGATTCTCTGATCTGAGAAGAAAGGAGAGTACTTTAGCATCATGTTTTATGATCATCTTAATGATTGTGGAACTATATCACAATTGATCCCCGAAGAACATCTTAGTGCAATTGTATGACTAAGAAGAGGAATCATATATTGTTGAAATGGTTCATTCAAGAGATAAGTCATACTTTGTTCCAATCAAGTTTTAGAGTCATGCTCTAGTAATACAAATCGTATCTTGAAACTCATTTCTAACTAAGAAGGTTAAAAACAACTTGAAATATGTGAAGTAAAGATGTTTTATTACTCTAGCACATATAGAATTGGAGTTGTGATGTTTTCATTAATCGGGAAACAAAAGATATACTGAGACCTATTCTATGAAGTGTTTTCTTGTCAAGAATTCACACGAACTTTTGAATATTTGTTTTTGATCGTCAAGGAATGTTCCTTGAAAGAAAACTCATATGTCAAGAAGTTAGTGGGAGTTATATTGATCTTGAGAGTTTCAAGAATCAACCGACAACAAACCTTTTAGTTATCACTAGCACGCGACCTGAGGTTGATAACCTATCGTGTTTGATTGAAACATTCTTATTTTTGTGCATCTTCCAGTTGAGTTGGAAATGCTTATGAGTTCTATGTTTTCATTTAACTGCAAAAGCAAAAAGCACGTTGGTCGATGAAGTACATTGATCAATATGGGTGAGCTGCTAACAACATGGAAGCACTGGTAGGCCTTTGAGCTGCCAGAGGGCAAGAAATTTAGAAATATGAACTTCAATCCATGAAGGAAAGTTAAATTTGAATTTGGTTTGTCCTAAACCTTATCTTATGATTGTAGGTTGCAAATGATAGATTCACATGGACGGGAATGTCTGCACCTTGAAATCTATGTGGTAAAGATTCGCTCTAATTCATGAAAATGATTATGAGGAATCACTTTCGCTAGTAGATTTTAAAGATCTGATAAAGATCAATACAGATATTGGCTATGTTAATTGCATTCTCAAATTCATAATATGATTACAACATCTCTCTTTATATTTCGAATTGTGAGGAATGGAAAGGAATTGTTTGGACTTTCAAGACTTATAGTTATAAGTTATGAAAGGGTTTGAACACATACATATGCTATCCAATGAAGGTGTATAAGCATAAGAAATCTAGTTGGAGACTTATCGAAGCATTGCGTAACATAAATCTATACTTCAGTAAGAAAGTCAAGAGTGTTGATTTCTAGAAGCCCAGTTGATTTTTGGGTACATGTCAGAGCTAGTGGGAGCATAACTGTTATGCTAGTATTGCATGTTGACAATACTGTTCGTAGGAATCAAAGTTCTCGATTTGCAAACTTCAAAGTTTGGGAATTGTTTCGCTATGATAGACTTAAGGGAGAGGGAACTCATACTTTGTTTTGAAAATAAAGGATTAGATCGTATAATTTAATAGAAATTAGTCATAGACATATGTGAATATCATGTTGAAATGGTCCAACATAGGAAATTCCATATATGAAAATATTATAGCAAGAGACTTAACAAATATCGAATATAATGTATCGAGTCCCATATGCTTCAGATATAGGATCGATTACATATGTTATAATATCCACTTATTCTGATTTTTCCAAATGCCTTGAGCATTGAGAGGAAAATTATTAGATTCTTTGTATGACTAGAGTTTTTAAACAAATGTCAAGAACATTATGAGGTTTACTGAAGAATGGTTGCTTGTGGAAAGTTCGAAGTATGATATTGTTTGGAAGGACCATAGTGACTGTTTTAGATTAAGATGATTCTTGGTCAAAATTGATGGTCGTATGGAATATGGAAATGTTTCAATAATGGGAGTCGATTTAGAAACTTAATGCAAGATAAGTGTTCAACGAGCGTACCTTGAATTTGAAACTTCATTATCATGGAATTGTTTCTAGTAACAAAGTTCCGATGGAACATTATGTAATATCGTTGGCTCAGTCTCTGTGACTTTGAAGTCTCGACATCACAGAAGGTCAATGTATGTAAAATTGAAATTCCAATATATTTTAGATAATGACAAGAATTTGGAATTGTGAAATGAGTATCACTGGAATAGTGTTCAGTCGATCTGTTTACAAAGGAAGGACCATAGTGAGACATAGTATGCATGTTCATAACATGGCATGACTGATGTTATTTAATTCAAGTGGTTAGTTGATTACTCGAAACATTATACAATGATTAAAGTCGTAATTATTATGGTGATTAAATAATAGATATTTATTTATTTTCAATAGATTTGAGACCATAATTAATTAGTTCATTATTGTGTTTCACTTTTCATGTTTTACTTCCTAAATAATTTGATTATTCGAAGCTCCACAGTCGCTCATACTTTAGGAAGTAATTAGTGAATGAAGACCGTCATGAACTGGATTGTAGATTGTCTAAGGAGTTTAGACATAGCAATTGTGTTGCTACATTGTTCATGAGTACTTAGAAAATGGAGATTTGAGTATTGGATAAACCCACGCTCATAGAATTACTTCATGGATTCTATCACGAGTAATTTTGAGACGATAATATCTTATATTCTTGAAATGGAGATATATGAGTTGTAATTTACAAGTCGACTGTGCACTGGTATTGCAAAAACGCATTAGTAACATGATGTTATAAAACGTAGTATCATGCATGATTTGGTGAGTAAAAGATACAAGCATATGAGTCAAAGTTTATTCGTTCTATTTTCCCTAACGAGAAAAGCGATATCTTTAGGCCCCTCGATGATTTATTGTCGAATTCTGAAGTGTTTGGCCGAGCTTGGACATAATTGATGTGTTCAGTTAGTATTCTAAATTCAATCGTCATAAATCGGGAAATCAGGAAACATAATTTTTGATAATGAGATTGATTTTGATCCATGTCTAATGTCTATATGATATCTAGAAGAACGGAGGAATATTTGATCGCTTATCTAAAGGACAAATATCTGATCGGATCAGATTTCGACAGTTGCTTTGGAAAACACCCTTTGCTATTTAATTTAGAAGTTATACATGTAATTTAGTTTTAGACTTATCTAAGCAGGAGACTGTTGGATTAAGTGTCTAAGCCAATAACTAAATTAGTATAATCTTGAAATATTAGCAAAGTCCTTTTGGGTTGCCCTCAAACCTAATAATTGGCTGGAATGCTTTTTGGAGAGAGATTGATTTATTAATTTATTATATGGTTAATGAATTAATTAGAAATCAAAATAAACAATTTATTAATATATTATGAGAATAATATGTTAATTAGAAACAATATTATTTAATTAAGAATTAATCATAAATTAATTGGAATTAATTTTGGGATTAGTTGGAATAATTAAAAGTGGAAGGACTAAAGGTGACAATGTTCAAAAGTTGAACATTGATCAATTCTAGAACCTAACATAAGAGGGGAACGAATTCTAGATGGTTAATGGAGATTTTCTTGGGCATTAAGGAAGCCTAGGAATCCTTAGGGAGCAAGAAAATGGATAATGGCTTATCTAAGGAAATTGTCTTATCCTTAGTCTCCCTATCACCTATATAAACCCCTTTGGGTTATGATTTTTGAAATTCACCTCATTCTAAAGAGAATTTCAAAAATTCCATTCCTCCTCCTCTCTCCTCTTTAGCCTCCAACTTGCTAGGGTTTGGGTGTGAGCCATTAGAGACACGAGATTTCTGGTGCTTTCTTTATGAAGCTAGATCAAGAAGGAATCATTGTTTATTTACTACAATAAATAAAAGGTATGTAATTTCTATAAGTCTTTGATAATTTTGAAAATAGCTTCTTACTTTTAGGGTTCTTGATGTTCAATTGTTTGTTGCAAATCATAGTGAGAACATAGATCATGTAGGGTGCATGTGAACTTAGGGTTTATGTTTTTCCGTCAAAAATAAAATTTTGTAACATATAAAACCCATCACCTCCAGGTACGCCCAACGTTCCAGAGCTAAATCCCCATTTCTCCATTAAACTCTTATTTTCATTAATCCAAAGCAACAAACTTCATATCCAGGTAAAAAGGAACGTCTTAATGGATAAAGTCTCCGACTTTATCCATTTGCATGCATACAAGAGGGTAAAACTCAAACCCTTTGTCCAAAAATCATCTAAAGTCCCAAAACTATTGCATGGCTTAACGAGAATGCCAAAGCTCTCATTTTTATGAATTTATGAGCTCAAAACTTCAGATAACTACATTTCAAGGATCTAGAGTAGCTCATACTCCACTAGAACAAACTTTGGGACCAAAAGTGTACACAAACTCTAGACTAGCAAGATCTAAGCAAATAACTCATCAAGATCTGAACTTTATACCTCCAAATGATGCTTGAGGGTGAGGTACTTCTGGATCTAAGTGGTCTTGAGCTTCCAAGATGATTTCCCTTCCTTCAAGAACACCAAAAATGCACTCTCAAACTCAAAATGCTCACACAATGGATTAGGGTTGCAAGGGACGATGTGTGATATGGAGGCTGATGAGGGAAAAGGTCTTGAAAAGTTAACGATGTTTAAATAGGGCTCAAACCCTAAGAATTAGGGTTTGGACATCCGTCGTGTACACCTGGCGTACTTGTGAGTACGCCCAACGTACTCACCTGAATGCACATTTTTCACTTGATGAGCCAAAGGACCAATTTTTCAATTAAATTTCATACTAAGGGTATCAATGGAAAATATTTTGATCAAGGTCTTACAAGGCGTAAGAGTAAATGACATGGTAGCCATCGAATTTTCGATTTTTGATTTGAATGGTCTCTAAACTATTTTTCTAATTTGACATGTTTATATAAATCCATGTATTTTTCATTTATACCTTTACTATGAAATTGAATTCCAAAATTGGTCCTTTGGCTCATTAAGTGAAAAATATGCATTCAGGTGAGTACGTTGGGCGTACTCACGAGAACGTCGGGTGTACGTGACGGATGCCGAAACCCTAATTTTTAGGGTTCGAGCCCTATTTAAACATCATTAACTTTTAAAGACCTTTTCCCTCATCAATCTCCATCTCTCAAATCGTCCATTGCAAACCCTAATCCATTGTGTGAGCATTTTGAGTTTGAGAGTGCATTTTTGGTGTTCTTGAAGGAAGAATAAGGAAGGGAAATCATCTTGGAAGCTGAAGATCACTTAGATCCAGAAGTACCTCACCCTCAAGCATCATTTGGAGGTACAAAGTTCAGATATTGATGAGTTATTTGCTTAGATCTTTATAGTCTAGAGTTTGTGTACACTTTTGGTCCCATAGTTTGGTCTAGTGGAGTATGAGCTACTCCAGGTACTTGAAATGTAGTTATCTGAAGTTTTGAGCTCATAAATTCAAAAAAAAAGAAGAGAGATTTGGCATTCTCATTAAGCCATGCAATAGTTTTGGAACTTTAGATGATTTTTGGACAAAGGGTTTGAGTTTTTACCCTCTTATATGCATGCAAATGGATAAAGTCGGAGACTTTATCCATTAAGACGTTCCTTTTTACCTGGATCTGAAGTTTGGTGCTTTGGCTTAATGAAATAATAACTTAATGGAGAAATAGGGATTTAGCTCTAGAACGCTGGGCGTACCTGGAGGTGATGGGTTTTATATGTTACAAAATTTTATTTTTGACAGAAAAACATAAACCCTAAGTTCACATGCACATAAAGGATCTATGTCTCACTATGATTTGCAACAAACAATTGAACATCAAGAACCCTAAAAGTAAGAATCTATTTTCGAAATTATCAAAGAGTTATAGAAACTATATACCTTTTGTTTATTGTAGTAAATAAACAATGATTCCTTCTTGATCTAGCTTCAAAAAGCAAGCACCAAAAAATCTCGTGTCTCTAATGGCTCACACCCAAACCCTAACAAGTTGGAGGCTAAAGAGGAGAGAGGAGGAGGAATGGAACTTTTGAAATTCTCTTTAGAATGAGGTGGATTTCAAAAATCATAACTCAAGGGGGTTTATATAGGTGATATGAAGGCTAATGATAAGGCAATTTCCTTAGATAAGCCATTATCTATTTTCTTGCTCCATAAGGATTCCTAGGCTTCCTTAATGCCCAAGACAATCTCCATTAACCATCTAGGATTCGTTCCCTTCTTATGGTAGATTCTAGAATTGATCAATGTTCAACTTTTGAACATTGTCACCTTTAGTCCTTCCACTTTTAATTATTTCAATTAATCCCAAAATTAATTCCAATTAATTTATGATTAATTCTTAATTAAATAATATTTTTTCTAATTAACATATTATTATCATATTATATTAATAAATTATTTATTTTGATTTCTAATTAATTTATTAACCATATAATAAATTAATAAATCAATCTCTCTCCAAAAAACATTCCGGTCAATTACTAGGTTTGATGACAACTCAAAAGGACTTTGCTAATATTTCAATATTATACTAATTTAGTTATTGGCTTAGATATATAATCCAACAGTCTCCCACTTAGTGAAGTATGTTGAATGAAAATCGTGTTCTCGAGTTTCATTAATGGAAGGAAAGTGAGGGGATAGAAATGATTTTGGAGCCATATTTTTCTTTCCAAAATTTCCTCATAAATTGGGCGGATTTAGGAAGAAAGTGAGGGGAATAAAAAATTTAAGTTTTATTTTCTTTTTTCTCCTAATTCGGGACCACAAAAACTTAAAATTTTCCTTTTATTTTCTTCGAACTCGGGAATACGGAATAATAATGAATATTTTCATTTCCCTCGATTTCTTTCTCTCAGAATTTTTCTTCAATTTCCTTTATTGAATTTACAAAAAAAAAAAAATAAATAAAAAATTAATAATAATATTGAATATTTGTAAAGAAGCGTACATAAATGACATTTTTTTTATCGTTTTAATATTGGGTTGTGCTATAAGTACCCCCCTTAATCAATTCTACCCCCCCTAACATCAATCAAATCAACTTTTTACTTTTGATTTGACATTAGTTTTTTTTTTCTTTTTTTTTTCCTTTTTGTTTTTGATTTTTTTTCTTTTATTTTATATTTTAATATTATTACTATTAAATTCGGATGACATTTTAAAATTCGGTAAACATTATAAATTCGCACGACATTATAAAATTCGAACGACTTTTTTGTCCGTAATTAAAAAATATAAAAAAAATATTTAAAAATCGATTTTATATAGCCGTTTGAATTTATAATGTCTTCCGAATGTTAAAATTTTATGCGAAATTTATAATAATAATAATAATAATAATCAAATAATAATAATAATAATAATTAAAAAAGAATTAAAAACAACAAAAAAAAATAAAATAGAAAAAAAACAAAAAAAAACAACAAAAGACAAAAAATCAAATCAGGAATTGAAAAAAAAACCTTGATATTTCACCAACTGCTTCATTATACCTGTCAGTCATCTCCGTTGTCAATTTTCTCTCTCCCTCCACATATACATATAAACACTTGTATCTATCCAAATTCAGTCAATAGCAGAGGTGCTTGCAAGAGGCTTCAGATCTTCAATCTGATGGATGCAGCTTTGCTTGAGGGAGAAAGTAGTAGTCGATGGGGAGTCGCAGGAGGCCGGAGAGCTTATAAAAGCCGATCAGATGCCATTGCTTACGGATCGCCGTATCAGAAGGCGGCTGCTCTTGTTGATCTCGTAAGCTTCTATTTATTATTTTACACCAAAATTTGCCTGTGGCACTTGCTCTGCATTCTGGCAATCCAATTTGAGTAGAACAGTATCCTCCATATTTCCCTCGTCAGCAATTGACATAAAAAAAAAAAACAAGTGATTTTGACTTTTGTAGGCATATAAAGCCTTGTAGGCATATAAAGCCTTATCGATTGTCTGTTAGGAGGATGTATAACATTACTAATTCAGTTATTCAATTTATGTTGTTTTTGTTGTATATAAGTACGAGGAAACTATGGCGACCATCAATTATAAGCGCTCACCAGTTTTTTTCTTCAATGCATTTATACAGAATGAAATTACAAAGTTATTTCAATTAAATTGGTCCTGATACCAAAACTACGTTGATCGCAATACCAATGATACATTGATCCTAATTGATACTTACCAAATCACCTTGATGCTGATTGGTACTTGCCAGATTACGTTGATGCTAATTTTGCTAACAAAAAGAAGGGAAAATGTCTATTAGCTTTATATAGATTTGACGTGTATGTAAAGTGTAGCGGCAAGATCTAGGTATCTCAATTCCTTCCAAAAAGTCACTAAGAGAATCTAGGGCAATAACCACAAGTTACCATTATTCGTCTGATTTTTCATAGAATAGGCATCTTTGGCATTATCTTTTTTCTACATGCCTTAAATCTACTATCTGTTAAGTTGATAACCGTTCTTTGCTATTTCCAGGCTGAAGATGGAAGTGGTCTACCAGAGGAAATCCTTGAGTCACCGAACATTGAAACTTCTGCAAAGTACTACTTCATGTACATTCGCTTTGACATCCTATGGACCCTTAATTATTTTGCGCTCATAGCTTTAAATTTCTTTGAGGTTAGTGCCACAAGGTCAATGATCACCTTCATAATGGCCTGTTTCTTTTTCTATAAACGACTTTCTGATTTTCTTAAGTCACTGTCATAGTTTTTTTCTATCACGAGTATTAATTATTCTTATGACTTGAAACTCCGCAACAGAAACCATTATGGTGTACCAGTGTTTCCGAGGTTTCTTGCAGTGACAGGGAGTACTATTATCTTGGGGAGCTTCCATACTTGAATAATGCAGAATCTCTGGCATATGAGGTCTGAATTCTGTATATTCTGTTAAAATTTACGATTATGCAACAGAAATCAGTCATGCGAACTGAATAAGAGGATAAATAAGACTTTATGTATTACTGTTCTCTCTAGCTTAATGATAACACCCCCAATTTATCATGCTCCGACCACACCTAAAACTGATAAAATTGTATATGCAGGTAATCTGAATTATTGACCTACTTTCTTATGCAGGGTGTGACCCTCATAATTCTTGTGGTGCATACTCTCTTTCCTATTTTATATGAAGGGGTTCAGCTCTACTGGCAAAGCCATGTTAATAAGCTGAAGGTACACTATTTCAAAATCTTGCACATGAAATTCACATATGAAGTTTGTTATTCTTTATAAACCAACCTAACTCTGATGTCTTGTGTTATGTGTTCAGATCATTTCACTGTTGATTCTAGTGGCTGATTTAATAGTCGATATCCTCTATCTCTCTCCAGTGGCCATCTATTCTCTTCCGTTGAGGATTGCACCTTATATTCGGGTAGTTATCTTTATCTTGAACATCAGGTATGTCATGAATACATTCAACCCCTCCAATATGATAGAATACTGATGCATTTTCATTGTTGATGAGGCTGATTTCCTTTTTGTTAACTTGATTTAGGGACTTACGAGACAGCCTTGTTATCTTATATGGAATGCTTGTCACATATCTCAATATTTTGGTATGTATTTTATTACATTATCATGAATTCATGACTACTTGTCTAATTTCCTCGATGCTAACTTTTATTTGGATTGTTATTTATTATTGCTGACGAGTTAATTTATTTCTTGAATGCAAGGCTTTATCACTTCTGTTTCTTCTGTTCTCGAGTTGGATAGCTTATGTCATCTTTGAAGACACCCAACAGGGAACTACAATCTTTGTGTCTTACTCTGCTACACTGTATCAGATGTTTGTTCTATTTACCACATCCAACAATCCAGATGTTTGGATTCCTGCCTACAAGTGAGTTACTAAATATAAGATTATATGATTCATTCTTTTAAGAAACTATTGCCAAATGTCCCCAAGTTTATGGTATTTCAGTAATGTGTTTGCCTCTTCTTTCCAGATCATCAAGATCGTCTTCTTTATTTTTCATTCTTTATGTGCTTATGGGGGTTTACTTTGTCACAAACTTGATTCTTGCTGTTGTATATGATAGCTTTAAATGTGAGGTACATATTTCTTGAATCCTTTATATTTCTTTATTTCTTAATACTGAAATTCCCATCCATGAATTACAAGCTTGCATGCCTTCTTAACTGCAGCTAGTTAAACAAGTGAGTGAGAAGGACCAAATGAGGACAAGAATATTAAAGAAAGCCTTTGATCTCATTGATGAAAAGGTGAGTATGAGTCATTAATGCTGTGAAATCTCCTCCAAGACAATCTTACCCTTCTCATGGATTTTCCTTCAAAATGAACAGGCTGTTGGCACTCTTGATAAGGAGCAATGTATCGATTTGTTTGAAGAACTTAACAAATACAGGTACAGCCTTTGTATTCAGTTGTTGAAATGATTCACAGGTCTTTTGAGCATTCTTTTGATATTAGTTCTTTGGGTCAAAAGTGCATTAATGCAACGTCTCACCACTATAAAGAACCTTTTGTTCAGGACTCTGCCAAAAATATCCAAAGAAGACTTTGAGTTGATATTTGATGCATTGGATGACAGTCGTGATTTTAAGGTAATCTTTGGTCTATAGCCTATTGTTTGAATGGTTTATAGTCTTGGCTTGTTCTTTTTATTGTTTATGGCCCACAACCCGTCTTCACTGTATATACTTCAGTATTTACCTCCAGGAATAAACATTTATCTGAATCCCAAGTTACAATAGCCTGTTAGGTTTATTAATTAAGTAGGTTTATATGGTTGGATTGTATTGGCTATTTAATGGGCTACTACATGTAATAGTCCCATGGATTTTATAATTAATAACTAAAATTAGGGTTAAATGGGAACCCTAATTCTACATGTCTATATAAACTGGTTAAGGTCCCAATATACCATATATAGTGAGGCACCATCGCCAGAGGGATGTCAAATTCACGTGAAATGATAATGAGGACAAAATGGTCATTTTACATGCATTTAACGTCCCTCTATTGACAGTGTCTGACTCATGGACCTAAAATGTTGTGAAATAGAGAAATAGGGACCAAAAAGGAAAGATTCCTTTTGGACCAAATCCGATAAAATCACTATAGCAGAAGGAAGAAAAGTGTAATTTGTTCTTCATTTATTTCTTAACTGGTGATGATGGTTGATTGTCTCAGTTTTTTTATGATTTTTTACTTGCAGATTAATGCACAAGAATTCAATGATCTCTGCAATGCAATTGCCTTAAAATTTCAACAGGAGGATACAGTAAGTTGCTTATTCTGAAATTATACCCTTATATTTTCATTTTTTCTTATTCTGACATTGTACTTCTTAATTATTACTTATTAATGCATTGTATTTTGCAAACATCTATTTAGCAATGGGGTAACCGCTTTAAAAGGTGGCAGGTTACACATTACTGTAATTAGTTAGATTTTTCAAAGTACAATGCTCTAATAAGGAATAATTTAAAAGTGAAATGATGTAATAAGGAGAAATGGAAGTACAATGGTATTATAAAAATGGAAAAGCACATTGCTATATCTTTGCATGTAGTCTTTTTTTTTCAATTTTATATGGAATAGCAGAAGATGTATCTAACTCAGCTATCTTTATGTTATGGCTTTCATTTTGCAGGAACCTTGGCTAAAGAAGTTTCCCTTCTATAATTCCTCCTTATCTGAAAGACTGAAAGACTTTGTAAAAAGTCCAAATTTTGGATATTTAGTTGCTTTTATTCTCCTCGTGAATCTAGTTGCTGTTATTACCGAAACAACGGTATGATCTAAATTCTTGACAAATAGATATATAACATAATAGCAACGTACTTTAATTGCAAAAAAAAGTATTTGATAACATGGCAATGTCCATACATTAATTTTGTATTATAGCATCCTACTTTTAATTTTTTTTCTTATTAAGACATTGTATTTTAAAAATCTACGCAATTATAGCACTTTACTTTCAACTTTTTGTTTGTGGAAAATCGAATTTTTTAAACCTAACTATAGCAGTATAAAATGCTTTATATTTGTATTGTATTGCTATAATTGGGTAGATTTCTCAAAGAACAATGATGTAATATAGAGAAATAAAAGTAGGATGCTATGATAAAGAAATCAATTAAAATACATTGCTATTTCTTGCTATTAACCCTATTCTTAATGCAATTGTTGAATCAGTTGCTTAACTGATCCCATTAATTTGGACTCTTTCTTTGACAGCTTGATATACAAAACAACTCTGGTCAGGAGTTCTGGCAGAGGGTGGAGTTTGTATTCGGTAAAGAACTCCTTATGACTACTATTACCTTATATAAGTTGAAATAAAAGTTTTAATTATAAGTAAAATTAAAAACTATTTGATTTTTATTATTGAATTTCATTCCATTTCTGCCAACCAAACGTGTGATAGATTACAATTCATATTCCATTTCCCTCGGATTTCAATTCCTTTGATAGATTCCGTTCATTCTAGTCTGAGTTGATATCAACTTCCTTATCTTTGACTGACCATTTTATCCTTCCATTTGCAACTTCCTTTAATCCTTTCTAGTCTGAGTTGATATCAAATTGGATAATGGATATTTTTCGAAGTATAATGCCCTAATAAGGAAGAAAAAAAAGATCACAAGTACAATGCTTTAACATGAAAAAAAAATTGTAAGTACAGTGTTGTAATAGGAAGAAATGGAAGTAGGATGCTATAAGTCACAAATAAATTAAAATACATTGCTATTTGTTGCACTTAACAGCAAATTGATGACTTGTTTTGCCTGCAGGGTGGCTATATGTAATCGAGATGGCTTTGAAAGTTTATACATATGGATTTGAAAACTACTGGAAGGATAGTCAAAACCGATTTGACTTCATTGTCACATGGGTCATAGGTACATTTAACCTTTTATATAATGTCCATGCCTGTATCTCTTCTAAATATGTTCTTTGGTGCTTAAATTCATAACATTGTGTATATGATGTGTTTAATTTCTTTAATTTGATGATTGTATTCCATTCATGGACTCTTGCAGTTATTGGAGAAACAGCAACATTCGTATCTCCAAAGGAGTTCACATTTATTTCAAATGGGGAGTGGTAAGTCTGTAAATTATCATTACTATTATTATATAAATATTTATACCAATCAAGCTTTCAAAAATCAATATATTTAATTATTTATTATTTGCAGGATTCGTTATCTTCTGATCGCAAGAATGTTGAGATTGATTAGGCTGTTGATGCATGTAAAAAGATACCGGGCCTTTATTGCTACATTTTTAACCCTGATACCAAGTTTGATGCCATACCTGGGTACTGTCTTTTGTGTCATGTGCATTTACTGTACAGTTGGTATACAGGTACTTCAAATTTAATCTTTATACTGCAATGTATTTATTATTTAAGTAGGCCTAAATGCAAGAAATATCAGTGTACTTTCATTTATTTGTGTATTGTTGCTTCCTACTTTTTTTTTCTACTACAACATTACACTTTGCACTTCACTTTCAAAAATCTACCGAATTATAACACTCTACTTTCAATTTCTTTTATACACTTTGAAATATCTACCCAATTAAAGCAGTAGATATTCCTTTGTATTTCGGTGACATTGCTATTATTGGGTAGATATTTTGAAGTGGAAAGCTGTAATAGGAAGGAATGAAAGTAGGATGCTATACATTTCTATTTCTTGCACTTAATCCATATAATTAGTTGAATAAATATATCTGTAATCATTGCAGCTTACTTTTTTCCTTATGTTGTCTAGATCTTCGGTGGATTAGTCAATGCTGGGAACCCAGATTTACCAAGTACAGATCTTGCTGATAACGAGTATCCTACATGAATCATTTGCTACAATGCTTTATTTATTATTCACTATCACTCACCACTTTTCATCTAATAGCATATTATATTATTATACCTACAAACAAATATGTTATCTTAGATTATGAGATCAAGAAGAATATAAAATAGCATTTCACGGGGTCAGCGGTTTTCGCCCAAACACAAAATCAATTTGTTATTTAATTTGTTGGTAAATTTCCCTTGACTTAATCAGTTACTTGTTATTTAATTTTAATGACTACCCGAATGGTATGGTGAGTCTCTTCAATTTGCTTGTGTTGGGAAATTGGCAAGCTTGGATGCAGGTATTATGATCATTTCATGATACTACTTGTTTTACAATTATGTGGTAATAGACATACTCATGCGTAGGTCAAATAATCATCAAAAATCATGATGTGATATATTAAGTTAAACGTTTGTTATAGGCCGAATGCAAGAAATAGCAACACACTTTCATTTATTTCTTAATTATAGCATCCTACTTTTATTTCTTTCTATCATAACAATGTCTTCTTATTTAGGCGTTGTACTTTAAAATTTCAACCCAATATAGCATTGTACTTTCAGTTTGTTTTAGGTTAGGACATTATTATATTTTGAAAAATCTACTCTCAGTTATAGGATAGCAGTGAAAATAGATTTGTATTTAGATAATTTTTCAATAATTGAATGGATTTTTTACAATGCTATAATAGGAAGAAATTAGAGTAGGGTGATATGATAAACATATCAATGGAACATTCCTATTTTTTTTGTATTTATTAATCCTTTTATAGATGGCTATGGTTGAATCATGCATGAGTCAACTTTTTATTGAACTATTTTCAGAGTTATGTAATATTGACGGGAACTGCTTGGACCTATGTGTACTTCATCAGCTACTATCTAATAACTATTCTGCTCCTCCTCAACTTGGTGAGTCTTACTGATTAGTATTCAAATCCCTCACATCCTTATTATTATTATCAAATATCAAATTTACTATATATCCACCATAAGCTTATTCTTTTTGAACCATTGATTGAAATATCAATGTACCTCCATATATTTGTTTTCATATTCAATAATATTATGCTCAAGTTTAAAATATTTTGATTGCACTCATGTAAAATTCTGAATTATTTGCAGATCGTCGCATTTGTGTTGGAGGCATTCTTTGCTGAGTTAGAACTTGAGTGTCCTGAGGATGAAGACGAAGATGGGAAGGTTAGTAAAATTTATGTTACCCTAAACAATTTATTTTTTTGAAAAAATAAGGGAAATTTTGTAAAAAGTTAAGTGGAAATCCTCCTTTCACTGACTTTGTCTATTAAGTTGTTCTTTTTGCAATAAGTCAAAAAGAAACACCCATGTATGGCATGACAAGGAAATGGAATGAGTCATTACATCCATGATCATGTTTTGCTGGTTTGTAAGAATGGAATGGAATGAAATTTAATATGATTCTTTTATTCTATAGTCTGTACATATAGTTTTAAGTCTATTCTAAAAATTATTTTAATTACAATCCATAAAACTCTCATTTACAAAAACCAACACTTAAGTATTATAGAAACTCATTAAAACGCAATCAAATTAAAATAAAAATAATATTTTTTTCATTATATAAAAAAAAGAAATTCTAGGTTCAGTTGAAATAATAATTAAAAAAAATCTTTATTTGCGTCATTAAACATTACATAAATAATTATTGTTATACAGCAATATTCCATTCCAACACACAAAGAAATGAAGATTAATTAAATGGAAAGGGATTTGTATTTTATATGATTTGGTGAATTAATTTTTACATGTAAATCCATGCAGGAAACCGGAGGAAGGGGACGCCGTAACTTGGGGTAAGTAAATGCAATAAATAACAAAATATTTTCATTTAATTGTGTATTATATATATAGCATCTTACTTTTATTTGATTCTATTATTTATAGCATACATTACAATTACGATAAGTAGATCGGTATATGTTAGTAAATAAAATTTAAATTTGTGTGTGTGTGTGACTGACAGCACAAAGACACGGAGTCAGAGAGTTGAAATGCTACTTCACCACATGCTGAGCGCGGAGCTCCATGAAGGATTACCGACTTCGGATCCATAAGTGTGTCAGGTAATTTACACATTTCTCACTTTCCTCACTTCCACTTCCCCTTTTCCCTTGAGAGTTCAACTTCCATATATATAAGCAAGCATATCTTCTATATGTATATATCTAGAAAATAAATATATTAGATATTCATGTTATTTGTGATATTTGATTACAGTTACAGATGGATGGAGATGACAGGAAGTTAGGATTTCCTTATATATATATATATATATATATATATATATACTTGAGAGTTGTGACAGGTTGTACTAGTGTGTATAATTATATTATATGAATGAACATATCCAATTACTTCGTGAAGTCAACAGCATCAGCATTCAGCAGACGCCCATCACGATAGATGATTAATTATTTTTGGTTAAATTCATAGTATTTGACTATTAATACGTGGATTGACTTTTAGTAAACTTGTAAAAATAAGCAAAATCCCCTGTCAGTTGTTGTATTTATTATAGCCAGTCACCGTGTTTTAGCTAATAACTATATCTATTTTTATCTACGGAAAGTTTTATGTTTTTTGCAAGTGGGCCATCAAAGTTGTTTTCGGTTTCATTATATTTTTTGTCAATCTATGCTTAGGGGTGTAATCGAGAGTCAATCGCACCGCCAAGCTCGAAACTCAACTCGAACTTAATTTCAAGCTCGAGCTTGAACTCGATAAAGTAATTGACACTTTCGATTAACTACTAAGGAAATAAAACTACATTAAAAATTACAATAGAAATGTGATTAAGCTTATGAGCTTGATTCGACTCGGCTCTATAATACATAAATATGAATAAAACAAAAGGTAAATGTGTAAATATAACAATGCTCGATTAAGCTCACGAGTCAAGTATTCCAATAATGCTCAAGCCCTGCTTGATAATGTATTCGAGTAGCTCAAGCTCAAGCTTGAGTCGACTTGAGCCAAGTCGGTCTCAAGTATCTCATGAGTTGGCTCGACTCAGTTGGTGCAACAAAACAAAACAAAGTGGATTTTATACAAAAATATGTAACCAAGTTTCATTTTAGGACCAAAAGAAGCAAGCAATGACTATGTTTTACACCCGTAGCTTGGTTTGGATTAAATTGGGAAAATGTTAAATATTGTTGTATAAGTTGGTAAACAAAATAAAACAACAGTATTTTGCTGCATAGATTGGTAACAAAAAAAAAAAAAAAGGTGAAACGTTGTTGCTACGCATTGCATTGTATTTATGGAATCAAACATATTTTGGTCAAAGGTGGGTGGTTCCATATTTCATCTAAAATATCCGTTTCCGTTGTTGCATAAAACAGGAAAAGCTGTTGAATTTTTGCATAAATGCATGCATATTTAAGCAGATTATAACATAGATATTTGAATGGCACTAGTCGCACGATTATAAAATTGTGAGCATCTTGTTTTTGACATACTCCTTGGCTTGCGTAAACGAGCAACCTTATGTTCAACTTTGGGATTAGTTTCAAATGTTGATGATTGTGTAGGATTCCAATACACCTTTTCAGGCCTAAAAAATAGATAGGATTAGTTTCAAATGTTGATGATTGTGTGGTGGGCAAATACTTTAATGACAAATCCTATATTAGTTTTTTGAGTTGGTCCAAATTTATTTAGACACAACATGAAATGATATATAATATAATATAATATAATATATGAGAGACAGCGGATTGGTCATTGGAATTAGGAAGCAAGCAAAGAAGCAAAAGAGTAGTAGTTATTGGGTTAAAAAAACAGGAGATTTGAGGAGACATATTTACTGTGTCATCATCTAGTAGTAGGGTTTAGAGATAAGCAGAGATATAAGTAAGTAAGTGTGTGTGATCTAAAAATGTAAGAAGTTATTTATATGAGATCACATCTCATTCCGAAAAGAGCATGAGCAGCTAATATAATAATATTGTTTCCCCTGGAACTGGAAGGATTAAGGAATCAAAGAGGAGGTAGTGGTAGGTACTGGTCACAACCGGTGGCCCCATATCTAGTGAAATTTGAAACAAGACCATTCAACATTTTAGCAACCGCTGCCTTGAACGACTTTGATCCTCCTTCACCTATCAAACCACTCCCACCCACTGGAACACCCTCCATATACCCTCTGCATGCTGACAAGATAGCATGTGCACGCGTACGGAAATGACCCGCAACAAGCTCCTCAAAATGCTGCAAAAATATCAAATATCAAATATCAAAATACATTCATGGAAATACCTACCATCAACCAACTAACAGACGTACATATCATAGAATACCTTTGGGGGTCTCCTGAGTGTATACATCATTGTTTTCAATGATAAAATGAAGATTTCTTCATTATAGGTCCTGGATTTCTTCTCTCCTTCAGCTCCAGTATACATGTTATCATACCCAGGCTCATTGAAAAAAGGGTTTGCATTCAGAATGAGTGCTTGTATAGACACCAACACCTGCAGCATCGTTGACTTTTTTGGCATCCACTTCTCGTTCCCTTTCCCAGTCCACGTGTTCAAAAGGCTCAGACACACTTTCCCACAATCATACAGGTTTGGATTCAGCCGCAGCCCACCAGAGTAGTAATAAACCATCTGTCAAAACCATTACTTAAGTTACTTACTTCATTCTTAGGGGTATTTTCGTCTTTTTTTTTTTTTTTTTTTTTTTTTTGCACCAACAACAAATGTACCTACCGGGGGTATGTCTGGATAGTTGGGAGGAAAATGAACATCAAAGACAAAGAGACCGTCATGGTAGGGCGTGCCTGCGGGTCCTATCATCACAGCCCTTAAAAGGTCCATCCTTGTTTCATATGCCCGAACAAATATACTATCTATATTAAAAAAACAATCTATACATTATTTACTTATAACCAATCACCTTTTATACATAATAAAACATCACTATTTACAAAACAAATACAACTATAATAAAACCACAACACTCACCAGGTAAGTCTTTCTCTAGTATTTTCCATTCGTCCTGGATCTTCTTTGTCCAACTCTTGGGAGGCTACCACAAATATCAACATCATTTCAAAAAAAAGAAAAAAAATTAATCCAAGTGAAGTGACAAACAATTCAACATGATAGAAAGATGTGTATTCATCATCTCCAAACTTTTCAATTTTACAAATTCTTCTTTTGCAATGACATTATCACCAAACTTGGTCCAAATACAATATAGTATCTATAAGGACGAATTACAGAAAAGCCATTACATTTTCACTGAATTACCTGAATACATTTATATATTAAAAAAATACTTAAAAGTATGATTAAATTGAACTATATGATAACTTACAAAATGTATATTTTAACTTTTTATTTTTAAACAATAGTAACACTATATTATTTCCATTTCCATTATTATTAAAGTGTAAAGGATAAATGTAAAACTACACAACTTGGGTACAGAGTTACTATTTAAGGGTTTGCTTTATTTTATTGAAACAAGTTAAAAACTTTATTATTATTTTATTATAAATCCCCATAACTATTTAGTTAATTAAATAACAAAATTATAAATGTTAATATGTGAATCAGTATTATAAATTATAAATGATTAAGATAGGTATAATAAAAGTAAACAAAAATGCAAGACATAGCAACGTATGTTCATCTATTTGTGTATTATATAGCATCCTACATCCAATTCTTTCTATTACAACATTGTAATTTCAACTTTTTTTTTTCTTATTAAGACATTGTACTTTGAAAAATCAACCCAATTATCGCATTCTACTTCCATTTTTTTCTCTTATTAGGACATTGTACATTGAAAAATCAACCAAATTATAGCAGTGAAAATTGCTTTGTATTGGAAATATGTAGCTATAATTGGGTGGAGTTTTCAAAGTGTAATGCTATAATAGGAACAAATGAAGCTAGACACTGCTATAATATAATAAACAACAAAACAAAGTTGATGATAAATTGCAATTGAATTGATGGAGATTGATTACCTGTTGTCCTTGAAAGCCAGCAGAATTGAAGTGATGATCAGAAAAATCATTAACAATATCAAACAATTTAAATTCTTCAAACTTTTTCATGGATTCCACTTCCACCACCTCTTCCTTCTTCTCCACAGATCCTGAAACAGCTTCTTGAACAACAGTTGAACTGCTACTAGCAACACCCTTACCTTTGCTGATGCTAATTTCTTGTATTTTTTGAGGATCCATGGCGGCTGTATAGCTCGCGCCACCTGTCACACTTGTGCTAGGGACAGGATCCTTCAACCAGGAGAAAGATGCTTCCACGCCAGGTGGCAAATCAACATTATCAAATTGAGCTTGCATGCTCAAATAATGAGCCTCTTCATCTTCTTCTTCCTCTTCTATGTTTTCAAACATATAATCCCCATCATCATCATAATCAAAGGCATCATCTTCTTCTTCTTCTTCTTCATCAACCATGTCATCTCCCTCATTGTCATCATCATGGTATGATGTATCTGAATTGATGTTTCCTGAGCTTAGTGATACAGATGATCCACCTTCACTAGTAGGATTCAAGACTTCCTGTTAAAGAATAACAAAGTTTTATCTATAATATACAAATAAATGCAAATTAAAAATCACTTTTTTTTTCAATAAAAATATTTGTCATAAAAGATTACAGAATTAAAAATCGGTTATATTGCAATTTTTCATTCCATCCTATAATGGAATGAAAATTAATAGCCCATTCTGAGAATGAAACAGGTATCTTTTTTCCAATAGAATGAACCATTCAAGTCATTCCCAAATTCATCATACAAAGCACTACATTGAAGTTCAATCATACATTTTATCTTAGTTTGAACAAAAGAATATCGCTGTGATGATCAATAAAAGTATCAAATCCTTATGATTACACTACAATTTACTCACAAAAGTAAACTGCAAATAAAATGCAATAATAATTAAATATAGGCTTATACTGAACAGATAGTGATGTATTACTTCCTACCTCTACGATCTATGATGTTTAAAAGCTAAAACATTCATCGCCAATCTCTATGTTTCTTTATCATCTTACCTTGCTCACTGCATAAAGCCCCAATGTATTACTACCAAAAGTTTCACCTTGTTCACATAATGCAATAGTAGTGCTCAACAACTAAATGCCAAAGAAATAGGCTGATTTTCCCTAAGACTAATATCTATAGAGTCAAAACAGATGACTCATACCTATATTAAAAGGTATGATTTGACATTATACCCAAAGAAACCACGATCTTTTCTCTCTTTAATGGGTCTTCATTGTAGCAATTCAAAATAGAAAAGGGGAATAAAGAACCAAAAGCAAATCAAAATAGATCAAAATCTCAAAACTTTTTTCACAGATCCTAGTTACAGTTGGAAACAGATTCTATTATCACATGAGCATATTTGCATAAAATTTAAATTAAAAAATAATAATTGTCCCCTCATGTTCATGATCCACCCCACACACACACACAAAATAGAAAGAAACCTAAGCCAACGATTAGAGAGTAAGCGAGATGAATACGAAAAATTAAGGAAAACAAGATAAAATTCAACAAATCATGCAGATGAAACATGATCATCGAAGGGGAAAACTTAGCCACGAACAATTGGTGCATGAATAAAAAAATATAATAGAAACTAAAATTTAATTAAAAGGAAACAATACCTCATCATGTTTAACTTTCTTCAGAATAGAAACATCAGAATCCAAACCCTCGATTGCAACTTCCATCTCCGCACTTAGTGATCAAATCAAATCAAAACCCTAGAATATGTAAATACCAAAACGAAACAAAACAAAAAACAGGCCAATTTTACGCAAAATTGAATTAGATCATATCAAAATCCAATTCTTGAGAGAAAGACAGAGAGAAAAACAGGGCAAAAGGATCAAAGACTTGTAGTTGGAGAGAGAAAGTAGAAGTGAAGTGTGTGTGTGCGCGCTTGATGGTTCTTCTATTCGCGCGTTCAAGGGGAAGACCGCTAACTTACGCAGGAAGTGAAAGGATGGTGAAATTGTTAAGTGATTACTCAACTCTGTATGCTCGGTTACCATAAATTAATATTAATATTAATATAATAATAATAATGAAAAAAAGATAACGACGTGTCGCTCACCCAGCTACGGAACACATAAAATAATAGATATATGTAGGGAATATTTTACATAAAAATCGAATAGGTAGTTATAAAAGTTTTTTTTTTTTTTGATATATCATTTAAGTTTATTCAAATAAACTTACTTATACGATGACAAACAATTTCTCAATGGTATTGTTATACGTATCCAACAATTAATGTTATATTTATTTTACCACTTTTAACTTGTAAAGTTTTTATTCTTTAACTGTAATCTTAAATATTTTTGTTTTTAATATATAATATTTGATACAAAATATATGAATAGATTATGTTTTAAATGTCTTTTCATTTTTATAATTTTCAATAAATAATTTATAACATAAATAAAAATATTTAACGTTAAAGTTGAAGAATAAAGATTTCAAAAATAAAAAATGGACAATAAATATGAAATTGAGTGAGTTATTATTATTAGGGATAATGACTTAAAAGGGTAATATATTTTTCGATTTGTACACATTTGGTCACTGAGTTTTTTTTTCGTCCACATTTACCCTTTCAACTTGTTAAACTGTACACATTCAGTCCTTATGACCGGTTAATTTAGGTTAGCCGGGAAAAATGACTTATTAGGGTAATATATTTCTCATTTTGTACACATTTAGTCCTTAATACTTTTGTACACATTTAGTCCTTAATATTTTTGTACGCATTTAGTCCTTAATATTTTTTTTTCAAAATAAGTCATTTTTTGTTTTTTGTACCGATTCAATACTTATGAATGATTTATTTAGGATTTTTCTCACGACATCTAACATGAGACTATCATTGACAACAGGGACGGTTCTTTTTGGGTGCCCTCAGTGGCACCGACAACCCCTGCTTTTTCTGTACGCAGTGTAAATTTTTCGATATTTTTCGATATTTTTTTTCTTTTTTCTACGGACTGGCAACACCTACTACCAAATCCTGCGTCCGTCCCTGATTGATGAGGTGTTTGGGGCTGTTGATGCTTATGTCCATCGCGGCATCGACTGCTTGGTTGCATAGGTCTTGTGGTTTGACTTAGGTTTTGTATTCCGAACGTCGTAAGTTCTTCATACGATATCTGATTTTAACGATCTTTATATCTACGTGTTCGTTTTTTAAGTCTGCTATAACTTTCGTTAAGATTACTCCCGTTAAAATATAATATGTTTTTACTTACGATTTTATAAAAATACATCCATACATGCATTCATAAAAAACGAATGGATATAAAGATCGTAATTAATAAATATATTACTTTTTAACGGGAGTAATCTAAACGAAAGTTGTAGTAGACTAAAATACAAACGCATAGATATAAAGATCGTTAAAATCCGAGATAGTATGAAAAAGTTATGACGTTCAAAACACATGACCTAAGCAACCAAGTAGTCGAGATCGTGATGGACATAAACATCAAAAGCCTAAAACACCTCGTTAATGATTGCTCCATGTAAGATGTTGTGAGAAAAACTTAAAGAAAACATTCATAAGTATTGAATGAGTACAAAAACAAAAAAAAATTATTTTGCAACAAAAAAAAATTAAGGACTAAATGTGTACAAAAATATTAAGGACTAAATGTGTACAAAATGAGAAATATATTACCCTATTAAGACATTTTTACCAGTTAACCTGAAATAACCGGTCATAAGGACTGAATGTGTACAGTTTAACAAGTTGAAGGGGTAAATGTGAACAAAAAATAAACTCAGTGACCAAATGTGTACAAATCGAAGAATATATTACCCTTTTAAGTCATTATCCCTTATTATTATTATCGTTGTTGTTATGTGAATATATAATTATTATGGAAGCCATGTACATCGTTATGACCATCGCAGTGTTATTTTTTTCGTTCGGACTATTCATGTTTTATTTTTTTCGTTCAGATTATTTATGTGTTATTTTATTGTTCCTATTATCTATGTGTTATTTTTTTATTCCAACTATCCATGTGTTATGTTTTCATTCAGAATATCGTTGTGTTATTATTATTATTATTTTTAAACTATTTATGAATTGTCCAATAATTTCTTTTTACGAAAATGACAACAAAAAAATAACACAGGATAGTTCGAAAAAAAGAACAGATGAATAGTTTGAACAAAAAAAATACTACAAAGATAACCCGAACGAAAAAATAATACATAGATGATTCAAACAATAAAAAACACAATAATAGTCGGAACAAAAAAACTAACACAAGAATAGTCAGAACGAAAAAAATAACTCGAAGATAATCCGAACGAAAACTAACACATGGATATTCTGAACGACAAAAATAACATAGGGATAATCCGACCAAAAAAATAACACGATGGTAGTCCAAACGGAAAAAATAACATAATGATAGTCGGAATGATAAATAACATATGAATAGTCCGAAAAAAATAGCACATCGATAGTAAAAAAAATAACATATGAATAGTCTGAACTATAAGGAAACATTCTATATTGTCTACATACAAATCAAACGTTCTGCTAAATGGAAAACCTTATATAGTTCTCGACTGTATATTTATGTTCCGCATAATACACATAATGCACCACACAATTATAATACTCAAACTCACAATTATAATACCCAAACTGTCAGTATATTCGATGATATAAAAAAATAAATTTTACTTTATTTAATATTATTTATATTATTGTTATTTATAATATATTTTAGTAATAACAATAATAAATTAAATAATATTAAAAAAAAACAATAAAAGACAAAATAGACTAAAAAACAAAAAATTAAAAGGGGTGCAATTAGCAAGGAGGCAGTGTGTATAGAATTACTCTTTCTTTAAACATAAACTGAAAATGTTATATTGCTATATCTATGTTTTTAAAATAAGATATTCATATTGATTTTAGAGATCTTACCAATCCTATTTATATTAAGAATGATTTTGAATCATGATTTATATATGAAATTTAGGATCTGACTAGAATCGTAAGATCTTATCTCGGTTTGATTATCTTTTTTAATCTTTATTCTAGTTAAGTCTTTAGTATTTTAACCATTAGAACAATAGAAAGTTTATAATTTATGTCACAACTTCATACATTCATCTCAGATTAGGTAGATGATCGTTTCACATAAATTAGTCCATTTGTGAGATATGCCTTTACACGTATGGTCATAACGATATTGTTTCTTTTTTTTTTTTTACTAAATTCATTTTCTTCCTAATTGTTTTGGTTCGCATCTACAATATGTATATTTGAAACGTTAAATTTGATTCTACCGTCGATACCTTGATTAACATCAAACTATAATGGATATTGCACAAATAGAACTTTACAAGCAAATTTAAATGCTAGCTTATTTTAACAGGATCTTTTGATCTCGGTATGATTTTATGATCATGATCTTGTAATGGGATAAAAGCATCTTGAAATACTTGAGTGAGTGAGAGCGAAGTGTTGTCTTC
Source organism: Lactuca virosa (assembly GCF_052849685.1). NCBI lineage: Eukaryota > Viridiplantae > Streptophyta > Magnoliopsida > Asterales > Asteraceae > Lactuca > Lactuca virosa. Next base: position 131,807,131 of record NC_136429.1, read on the forward strand.
AAGCAGCGAAGTCGAGGACAGTGAGAACGAAGCCACTAAAACCATAGCTTTGGGTATACCGTGAAGGTCCATTTGAGAAAGGAGACCTCCTGTCAAATATTTTCCATCACCAAATTACTTATTGTTGAGTGAAATGGGAGAACTAGAAACTTATCCAAAAGTATTAAGGATGTAAGATTCCATAGAGCGGAAGAAAGTAGGGGAGGATAAGTTGTGCTCACTCGACAAGAACGAGAAATGGTCATTTGTTAAGTTACCAACAAAAAACACTACAAAAACAAGTGGGTATTTAATTCAAATAAGAAATTGATAAGAGCAAGATATATAAGGCCAATATGGTGGTGAAAGGTTTCTAATAGAAGGTGGGAGTTCATTACAATGAAATCTTTTCTTTGGTTGTGAAAATTACCACAATTAAAATGGTCCTCGGTATTATGAATGCAAAAGATTTGCATCCAGAGCAGCAAGATGTGAAGACAACATTCTTGCATAGTGACCTTGATGAAGCTATGACGTATACTACAACTAGGTTAAAGTTATTTGTTCTAAGTAATCTTTTATCTTCGACGCGTATTTTAATTTAATTTATTTTATTATTAAATACACTTAATATCCTATATAACACGTAAGCATATAATTATATGAATAATCATTTCTTATTCATTCAGATAAAGATTACAATAGTTGACAAAAGTTATTACAAACTATGACTTAATCTAGCAGGAAATGTGGACGTTACAATTATCTCCCCCTTAAGATGATTCCGTCCTCGGAATCATGCAACAACAAACAGATGGGGATAGCGACTTTTCATTTCGCTTTCTATCTCCCAGGTGAGATGTGACCCTGTTGTGTGTTTCCATCGCACTAGCACCAAGTCAATCATCCTGTGTCGTAATTTCTTCCTCTTACGGTCAACGATTGTTTCAGGCTCTTCAACCATCCTTCTATCTTCATCGTTCCTTAACTCTGAAAGTGGGAGCATATAAAATTCTTCTCTCGAGTACTTCCTCAAATAACAAACATGAAATGTATTATGGATACCTTGCAGTTCGTCAGGCAATTCAATCTTGTAGGCTTGATTCCCTATCCTTTGAAGTACTTTGAATGGTCCTATAAAATGAGGACTCAACTTCCCACGCTTTCCGAATCTAATAAGCCCCTTCCATGGCGATACTTTAAGTAACACTTGATCACCCACATCAAATGTTATTGGTCGTCGTTTCTTATCTGCATAGCTTTTATGATGACTTTGAGCAGCTATCATCCTTTGTCTGATGACTCTTAGCTTCTCAACGGTCTAGTGTGATAAATCAGGACCCACAAAGTTTTTCTCTCCCGCTTCCAACCAACACGATGGTGTACGACACTTCCTTCCGTACAGTGCTTTGTAAGGAGGCATCTTGATACTTGAGTGATAACTATTGTTGTATGCAAATTCGGCCAGTGATAGGTGGTCATCCCAACTACCAGGTTACTATAAGGCATATGCCCGCAACATATCTTCCAAGGTTTAGATAGTTCACTCACTCTCTCCGTTCATTTGTGGATGATAGGTAGTACTTATGCACAACTTCGTGTCCATAGCTTCCTGTAAACTCTTCCAGAATCTGGAAGTGAATCGGTTGTCCCTATCTGACACGATAGATAAGGGTACTCCATGTATCCAGACAATTGTAGTTGTCCCCATTTGATGAAGATTGTGAATTGGATGAAAATGGGAATAAAAAGGGTTAATTGTGCTATTCGAGTGGCGAAAAGAATGACGAAGATTGGAGAAAGCCAAACCGGGAGTGGAGACCATACGATGAATACAAGAGAGAGAAAGCGGAAAATTATCGGAAACAAGGTCAAGGGTTCAATAAAAAAGAACAACCTACATATGAAAAGAAGTCGGATTTGGAAGCAATTCTAGCCCATTTCGCCAAAGCCTCTGAAAAACGCCATAATGACACCAAAGCAGCCCTCAAAGAACAACAAGCTTCATTACGAGACCAGAAAGCCACTCTACGGAATCAGCAAGCTTCGATCCTCAACATCGAGAAGCAAGTAGGCCAATTAGCTTAACTATTACACGGGCATTTACCAAGTACTCTTCCGATCAATACCGGAGTCAACGCAAGAGCCAATGTGTTAGCCGTTACTACTCAAGGAGGTGAAAAGTATGAACCTTTGGTGCTCATACATGTTATGCATGCAACTAACAATCAACAACCCGAAGGAGAATTCGAAAAGAACGAAAACAAAGACGCATCTGTCCAGTTTCCACGACGTGACGAGCCTACTACCATGCCGTAGCCAGTACAACAGATCTTCGAAGTTCCGTTTGTAAAGCCGTATCAACTACCACTGCCATATCCCGGAACAAAAAGGCTATCTGAAAAAGAACACAAGCATAAAAAGTTCATGGACTAAATCGAAGCACTTTCGATTAATACATCATTTATAGAAGTCATTACTCAAATGCCAAAATATACAAAATTTCTCAAGGATCTCCTTAGCAATTGGAAGAAATTAGAGCAAACTTCAGAAGTTAATCTAAATGAGAAATGTTTAGCAGCAGTAACAAAGATGAAAGATTCGGGCAACGTTATAATTTCTTATGAGTTTGGAAATTCTACGAAGAAGAATGCACTAGCCAATTCTGTAGCTAGTATAAATTTGGTGTCATACTCATTTTACAAAAAGCTCGATCTTCCAAAACTGAAGCCAACAAGAATGGTTATATATATATGGCCAACCGTTCCATCACATATCCACGAGGCATTATAGAAGATTTACTCGTCAAAGTTGACAAATTCGTTTTTCCGGTTGATTTTTTTGTCCTCGACATGGAAGAAGATGGTGATATTCCTATTATTCTTGGGAGGCCATTCCTTAGTACCACATGGGCCCTCGTCTATATTCACGACTCAAAGTTAACACTAAGAGTGGGGACCGAAGAGATCACATTTGGAATCAATCAAACGAATAAGACCTTACAATCAGCTGACGACGGAGTGAAATTAATGATGCAAACAGAAGATGACGAGGTAAATGAAGAGCTTTTGGAGATAGAAAAGCCAATGGAGGAAGAAAAACAAAAGAAGGCTTAACAGCATTCACCACGACACGGTGAGGACAACACCACGTTGTGGTCCGAAGAAACTTTGCGATACGAGTTCAAAGCATTCTCTTCACCATGCCGCCACCAGTCTAATAGCAACGTTGCGGAGAGCCTGTTTTCAAATTTTTAGATTTTAGTTTTTGCATTTTCGACTCCGAAAAGTTTCAAACTTTTTAACGAAACTCGAGAGCCAAATGAAAGCCAAAATTTGGGGAGTTCCGACGCGAGTTTGGAAGATAATGGGAAAGTTCTTAAGCAATGTATGGGGAAAGTTGATAAAGTATTCGAGCATGAAAATGAGAAAGGCACTAAAAAGAATGGAAAGGTTAAAGCTAAAAATGAAGCAGAAACGGGAACGAAACAAAAGAAGGACGAAGGCAAGAGCTAAAAAAAGAGAATACAAAAAAGGCGTACAAAAAAAGAGTCGTCGTGTTTAAATGGAGAACGGTTGAATTAAAGTTGAACAAGAAGGCACCCCTCAAAATCACCGAAATAACTTAAGTGGGGGGTGAAGTCCGGCTCATGACTCCTCAAAAAGAAGCGTTTTGCGAGAGGTAACCCGACATTTGGTTTGCTTTTTTATTTTTTAGTTTTTGAATAAGTTTTTCGTCTTGATTATCAGATACTACTTTAATGTGTTTTTCTATATTTGATGTTTTTCAGGAAAATAAGATGAAAAGACGAAAAAAGGTGTGACACACAAATAAGTGTGGGGTGCACAATCGACATGGAGCAAAACCGAAGAGTCTACGAAGCTATCATTGTTATATGGGGAAGATACATATACGAGAGACTACTCGAGAGCCTGATCACCTTCCGATTGGTCGATTATTTTTAGCGATTTAGAATTACACTATTCACAAAGTCGAGCCGCGAGCCTAGCTAACCCACGACGTGGCCATCCATTACATCGCGAATTATTTTCCTAATATTTGAAGACTGGAACACGTCAATCCTATATGCATGTTTCGACGACATTTTACATCACAAACTTATTATCAGAAGACCGCTTCGCACCAAATTTCATTGTGTGTTGCAAAAAAGCTTTTACGTGATTGGCCACCATTTTACTTCGAGACCGCGTCGCAGCCATTACTTGCCACGACGTGGCGATGTCCCATTCAGATTATTATTTAAGCCTTGAATTTTATCTGTCCGCCTACTTTTATGCCAAGAGTCCATTGTTTTTAGCAAGGATGTTCAGTTTCCAGATGTATTCCAACTTAAAGATTCAAATTTGGTATCAACAAGCAACCTACGACAGTCAATCCAATCTTGCGACTATATACCCAATGCGAGTTCGTTCATTTTCTTCCTCTTTTATTTTATATGCTTTAATTGTTATTATATACAATGAGGGCATTGTATAACTTAAGTGTGGGGTAGGAGATCGAATTAAGGAAAAAAAACATGCTAGATTTAAGAATATATGCTAGATTGAAATTTTGAAAAAAAATAAAGACTTGAAAAATGGTCTAATTAAAAAAATCTAGTAAATTTAAAAATTTCACTTTAATATTATTGTGTTAGAACTAAGTTTTCTAGTATTGTGTGGGATAATGTGATGCGAATTTAAAGGTTTTGTTTAGCTTATATGTTATAATATATTTGTGGCTTTCCGATTCTAGTGAAATAATGAGAAAAAACGTAATCTTGTGCAGTTTGAGGGATATAAAACGTTTTGCATTGTTTGTTGAAATGTACCCCAAGAAAATTTATGTAGTCGTTGCACATTAGACTAATATCTTTAACCGATAAATGTTGAGGTTGAGTTTCCGAGCTTAAGCATATGATTTTATTTAGGAGTTTAGTTGAGTGAAAAAAAAGGTTATGAAAAAGAAAAAAAAGAGTATGAAAAGATATTGAGTCATCAAGAGCTTGCAAAGCATAAAAATCAAGAAATTATGAAGCAAAAGCCAAGTCAAAGATCCAAAAGTTATAAATTTTGAAGGCTTCGAAAGAAAAGTAGTAATTTTTATTTCTATGCTATTTTACCGTATGTATGCTTGGAAACTTAACAAAAATACATTGAGGTTAGGAGAATTTTTGAAGGGTATATTCGAAGCTTGGAAACTTAACAAAAATACATTGAGGTTAGGAGAATTTTTGAAGGGTATATTCGAAGGGATGCAGAAATGAATATTGATCAAAATGAGTGGAGCGTGTTTATGAGGATTGTAAGTATGTAGGATCAGTGGCGGATTGGGCCAGGGGGCCATGGCCCCCCTAATTTTAAACGTACTTATACCTTTATACTTATATTATATGTAATATGTAATTTAGTTGTTAACAAAAATCCCTTTGAGGCCCCTCCGTTTGGATAGACTTACTGATAATATCTATAAATGTGCGATTTAGTTAAAAAGAAATCATCAAAATTACAACCCATTAACAGAATCTCATAGAAAGTCAAAAGCAATCTTCTTTCATAGGAAACAAAATAATTTAGAAAACTACATAACTCTATAAAATACCAAAACACTGATCTAATTTACAACCTTTTCAACTCAATCTTTGAGAAAATATTAACCACCAAAAAATATATTTGTTGTTGGAAAAAAATCACGAAATCTCACCGGAAGTATAACACCCCTGTTGGACCGGTCATCTCCTTCGCCGATGTCAGACTGCATGTCTACATGCTGTGCGCTCTCTTTATGTCTTCTGCATTGGTTCCTGAGTGCTCGACTCTTAGCGCTTCCACTATATGCCCTCCATATGTCTCTAAGGTGCTGCTTCATCTAGATCTCCGGATCGCTTCATCCCTTTAGTGCCCTGACTTGGTAATTCTTTGAATACTTAACTTTTAACGTTATCCCTTCTTTTAGCTAGGTAATAAAGTTGCACAGGAAAAAGTAGGAAAGTAAAACACAGTGCCCAATGCAACCTAGGTACTTGTTAATATAATTAAAAAAACATAATTAAAACAATGAAAATCGATTTAATACTAAAGGTTGTGATCAGTTTTAATAGTATTAAGGATTTGTTATTTATATTTTTTATATTCACTAATTCACATAAATATTTAAACGATCTCTACTATAATGTTATTGGTGTGAATATATAAGAAATCCATCGTTAGTATATCATCTAATAATTTAAAATTACTACTTTTTTATTCTTTTGTTGACAAGTATAAATGATATTACCGTCAACTTATGTTAATTAGGTTGTTAGTTGCTAAAATGTGATCACCAACTCTTTTTCACACAATTTTTTAGATCAACTTTAATTATATGTATAATATGTTAAAGAATCTGTCGTATTAAAAATAAGGATTCATAATATTAATGGTTAATACAAATTTGTTTATATGGTTTTGTTTTGAGATTTTGATTCCGGCCCCCTAGTTCTTTTGTCTGAGTTCCACCCCTGTGTAGGATTTGAGAAGTAATTAGGATTTTAGACACAAATATACGCATTGAGGCGAGACTAATTGACAAATTCAAATTGGGTTATTCTATGTGACATTGGTGAACAAGGTTTTGATATGGTAGTATAATAACAATCTAGTTTGCTTCGGACGAACAAAAGATAAGTGTGGGGTGTTTTGATATGACCTTATATTTGATTAAAATGTTATATTCTAGATATATTATACTTAATATATTTTGAAATGTTCATTTACAGTTAGAGGAGTTGGGATGCAAAAGGAGGAGAACGGAGCTGAAACGGAAGAAAAACAAACAAAACCGGGAAAAAAAACTAAAAGACAAGTCGCGTCCCTTATAAGTCGCACCACACCATTAAGAAATTTCCAGAAATTCTCAAAAAAACCCCGTCTCGGTATACGTGTTTGTGTGCAACAAGGAAACCCGATCACCACGTCGTGGTGGGACATTTATAACGTCGTGGTGTCGCATATACGAGTTTTGCAACCCTAATTTGGATGCCAACTTTCACCAACTTGGGGAGCACGTTATTTGATGATTCCATATGTTTTTGAGAGCTAAGGAACGCCTTTGAAGTGTGTATTTGGAGATCAAGCGATTCATAGATTTTATAGTTTCGGTTTGTTTTATATCATGTATTTCAATTCCAAGTTCGTTAAATTTTGTTTTCTAGTTATGATGCAAAAGGCTAAAAACCTTTTTACTTTCACTAGATGTGGATGAACCCTAGTTGATATGTTTTTATTTCGTTAGTAGGATTATGTGAGTTGGATTTAAACTTGTGTTCGATGGATTGTTTTACCTTTCATGTAAAAGTTATGATTTTTTTACCTACTTGAGAGTTATGTGTAGTTTAGATGATCAATATAATTACATTAGCTTGATTCTTAACTGTTTATGATCATTAAATTGTTAGGACTAGAGATTTATCCAATCCTAGGGTTTGGTAATATAAATTGTTAACTTTGATTGTGTCAGAGAATTATGGTTGTCTATGATATGCTTGATTTATTGTCATGATCATTAATAAGAATCATTAGATCATATCATTCATAATTGAATTTAAGTATATTATTTTGTGTTCACTAATTGCATGATTATTGAGATTAGATGTTCATTAATCATTAGTACTAGACTTTCCGACCAAGATAACTGTAGGAAAAAATTGGGTTTGTAGTGGAGATCTGGATACCACTTGGATCGTGAGAACACTTTCCAAACTGATATTTCCACCATATGCTTGGGTTGCAAGAAATTCAGCCTAGGATAATCCAAGAGGACATTTACGATTCTAGGCACAAAATTCGTAAGCCAATTTAGTAGAAGGATTATGTGTTTGTTTGATGAAAACAAGAGCTTAATAATTTCGTGTGTATTTTCTCAAAGAGAAGAGCCGTTTATATAATACACGAGATTAGGGTTTCTATTAGGGTTGGCCGTTATGGGTTGTTTTGGAAGAAAGCCAGGAAATCCGAAATTTAATGAGGATTTAGGGTTTCCAAAACTGACGAATTTCGTCAGTTTTACCATAATCACCCTCAAGAATTCGTTTTACCCACTATGTTCCCATATGTAATTTTCGAAGAGTTTTTGGGGCATTGCCCCACAACCTCGCCCGATAAGCGGGACCACAACCAGGGGCTCTGCTCCTTGGATCCCGCTAGGGGTGCTGCCCCTAGACCCCGCTAAAGGGGCGCCGCCCCTTTGGAAACCCCGGACCCAGGGGCGCTGCCCTCAGACCCCCGACTTGTCGTCAAACCGGCTTCTAATTCGATCTTATACATGCGTGCACTCCGCACAAACCCGTACATATATTAGAGTACAAATTATGAAGCTCCGTAGCTCACATGTTACTTCTAGTTACATAAAATGACATGGTGACACTAAAATCACCAACAATAACTAGTCATAAAATTCGGTAACCAACTCATTAATCCATTGCATGCTAACGAGTCAAACATAGAAAACTACAGAGATTCGTATTCTAGTGGAAGTACTTCAAATCTACTACTTTACAAACTAGTTTTTTGCTTTTGGTTGCTTAACTTGAGTGTTTAAACAAGTTTAATAATTTAAACACCCCCTCTTTACTTTTATGCCTTTAGTTTAACTATTTGCTTATTTGTTTGAATCAAAATCATACCCGTTCCCAAAGAGTTCGACACCCTTTCTTACCTTAAACTATATTACCTCATGACTAGGTACACTGTTTATTTGTGTTTTTAAAACTAGTTGAGATTTGATAGGACGTTATAATATAAAACTAGTTGTGTATAAATAACACATCAACTCCTTACACATCAACAGTTGATAGTTTGATGTATGCAAGGGTTTGCACTGTGACACCCCCAAAATAGGATGGCGGAAACGTCTGGGGGTGGATGACTTCATGTACAGTATCACAACATAGTGTACACTAGTGATCAAAGCAAACACAACCATCATAAATATAATTGAAAATGTTACATTGTTTCCAAGTATTGTATGTTCCAACAACCATTTACATTATGATGACAAAATGAATAGTACGACGTCGTAACGTCCCATCGTCAAAAGCCTTGTGATTACCTGTTTAACGGTTTCCTGAGAATACAAGTAGTTTTGAAAAGTGTCAACAATTAAGTTGGTGAGTTCATAAGAGTTTTATATGTGAGAAATCTGTAACTCTTTCCTTGTAAAATGATAGTGTTTGTTCCCTGGAAAATCCAATATTTTCTTAAAAATGAGTTGTAGTCTTAAAACCCTAAGACCAAAAATGTATAAGTATTTCTATACTTAAAATAGTATTATGTATTTTATTCTTATATAAAACCTTTTGAACGCATATTACCCCGTAAACTAAATGTATTGTTGATTCCTCATGTGAGTTATTACAACCATGCTAAAACCGAAGTTGGCCTGCTGCGAAGTTCTTCAAGCGTCAGAATGTTAGATATTTGTCACCCCAGACCTGCCGGTCTAGCTGTAGCTAGCAGCTTAGGTGCGGGATTGTCAGTCCCGTATAGATCTATACACAAGTATCACGCTCTCTTACTGAGATTTTGGTTATAATTCAAGACTTTAGTGTGTACTCTGGTAGGTACGGTGAAGACTTTCTCTCACATAATTGTTTCAACAAGTTTACGTTTTGTGTAATGAAAACCCTTGTAAGTGTAAATATCACTTTTCCATAGTATGAATATAGTGTATAATAATTATATACTTTTATATAATTATTCGTCTTGTCCCAAAATGTTATAATAGTGTTAATGACCCATAAACTATACCTATTATAGTTTATTATAAATGTTTCGTTGTATCTATATATACACATATATATAATTTAACATGTTTACATGTTCATGAATAACATAAATTATATATCTAACACAAGTATATAAACTATTAGTATGATAAGTCGGTTTTCTAGTTTTTGGCATTTTTACGTCACCAAACGGTAAATATTGAATTATAAACTTTATAAAATTTATTTTCACATTTTTGTGTAGTTTAAGTCAAGCTAACCTTATATGTGCAAAACAACACATTTTAGGTCCAATATCACAAAAATGGTACCATAACATAGTTATGACCATTTTTGCTAGAAAACCCTAATTTTTACATAGAATGATAGATTTTTGGGTTTTCTTTTTTGTAAAACCAAATCCTTGGTATTTATAACTAGTTTCATAACATATGTCCAAAATAATATATTTTTATTTATATCCCACAAAAATGGTGTAATAACTTGGTTATAACCATTTTTGCTAGAAAAGTCATATTATGTTCTTAAAAACCATAGTTTTTGTAGTTTTGTTTTTATAACTTTTTCTCAAGAACATATAGCATGTTTATACCCATTTTTCATAGATTTGTATTTTAAACAACATACCACACATAAATGTTCATAATACTAGGTAATAATATTATTTCATGTAGATAACACTTTTGCACAACATGAAGATAAAGCATGTATAACAACTTGTATTAATATACAAGTTTACTTGTATCCCCCCCCCCCCTAAAACTTGGATAAAAACGAAAATGAGGGGTGTGAACTCACATTGAGTGTGTTTCTTGGGGGATAAAGAGGTGAAGATGAAAGATTTCAAGCTAAGAACACTTGAAGACACTTGAAGAACACTTGAAGGTCGAAATATCCTATGGATATTAACACATATTAATGCGTGTAATTGTAACAAAACTAGTATATATGTATATAGAATCACTAGATTAGTAAGGAAAAACTTACCAAAAGATCAAGAACCAACTTATGGAGATTAATCTTGAGGGGAAAAGCTTGTTCTTCAAAAGAGATGAAGAAGATGGAGTGAAAGGGGGAGGGGGGGGGGGTTTCAGCCGAATATGAAGGAGGGGGAGGGAGGGTGAGGGGGTGGGATGGGTAGGGGGAGAGTGTAGGGTTTGACTTTCTTGATTAAAATATTAATTCTTTATAAAAGGTGTAATAATTATATAAAACAAAAGTTGTTTCTTTTATTTTTATAAAAGAATGGTTAATTTTTATAAAAGTTGGTGATTTTTATAAAAAGTATGGTAAAAATGATGTATATTTACTTAATTTGAATCATTTAAATTCAAATTATTATAAAAATCATTATCATCAAAAATAATAACACATTACACGAAAGTTAGGATAATTTCTAATTCTTTTCGTTAAGGTTTGAGTGTTTAAGTCGGGTAAAGAATTTGTCGCATTTTGTGACGAATTCACCAAAAATCTGAATATATATCCCTTGTTATGAATTTGCCATGTAGCATAAAGTTTATGAACTCAACTACATTATGTTATGAATACTATTTATACCTAAATAATATATAATTGAATTATCGAATTTTTAAGTTACTAACCCTAATTAGGGTTTATATTCAATAATTGGCAACAAGAGAGGTGCTTTGCATTATAACTTGTCAATAGTACATTAGTAACATTAGGGAATATCACATTTCTTTTAAAATTCTAATACGAGTTGAGTTGACCCGGTTGACTTTTGTTGACTTATGCACTCGACGAGACATTGCTCATACATTAGGAGTTGTCAGCAAATTTATGTCAAATCCAAGAAAAGAGCGTTATGAAGGGGTCAAGTGGTTGTTATGCTACTTGAAAGGAACCTCAAACGTTGCCTTATACTTCTAGAGGGAAAAAGTTCGTCCTTGAATGCTTTGCGATGCTGAATTGGGGCTTATTTGTATTCAGGAAAAAGCACTAGAGGTTATATGTTTACAATTAGAGGAACATGAATCAATTGGATGTCAAGACTACAAAAGAGTGTTCTCTTTCAACCACCGAAGGACTTCCTTTCGGAGTTGGGCTATAGCAAAAGCTAGCAAGGAGCTTATCTGGTTGAAGGACTTCCTTTCATAGTTGGGCTTGGATTAAGAAGATTGTGTCCTACATTTTTATAACCATAGCGCGGTTCACCTAGAAAAGAATCAAATGTTTCATGGAAGAACGAAACACATCAAGATGATGCATCACTTTATCCGAGAATTGATAAGTGATGGTACCTTAAACGTGAATAAGATCCTTGGTACGAAGAACCCAATAAATGTGTGGGAATATGACTTATTAAGGTAATTAATTTTTCGGTATGTTCACATCTGGGTAATTATCTTATTTTTGTACACATCTAGGTAACAAACTTGTTGAAAGTGTTCACATATGACCATTATGACCTGCTATAGCAGGTTAAATCCTAGATGTGAACACTTTCAACAAGTTCGTTACCTAGATGTGTACAAAAAAAATAGTTACCCAAATATGAACAAAACGAAAAGTAAAAATTAAATTACACGAATGGTCCCTGTGGTTTGGGAGAATTTGTGTTTTTGGTCCCTAACTTATTTTTTTAACTTGGATGGTCCCTATTGTTTATATTTGTTGCGCGTTTGGTCCCTGTTTTTCCTAAAAAAAACTATTGTGCCCTTATTAATTTATTTTTTAATTAATTTTTTTATTTATATATTTATTTTTTATATATTTAAAAAAATTAATAGACCCCACATATTTGTATCTCTCCTCGAATGATCCTTACTGTTTATTTTTTAATTAATTTATTTTTTTTAAATCGGATGGTCCCCACTGTTTATTTTTGTTACGCGTTTGGTCCCAGTCTTACCTAAAAAGACTATTTGCCCTTATTAATTTATTTTTTAATTAACTTTCTTATTTATGTATTTATTTTTTATATATTTAAAAAAATTAATATACCCCACATATGTGTATCTCCTCAACGGAAACCTGAAACCACATTTGAGAAATTTAAATTGGGTCTTACCGGTCACCATCCCATCTCTCATCGTCCCCAACTTCTATTTCTTTTTCATCTTTAGTAACATCGACGTCTTCACCATCCTTCTTTTTTTGATACTTCATCTTTAGTGGGTTGTGGTGTTGATTCGACGGAGTTGAAGGACCGAAAAAAGAAGGGATGATGAAGACGTCGATATCACTAAAGATGGTAAATAAATAGAAGTTGAGAAGGATGAGAGATGGGATGGTGAGGAGATACAAATATGTGGGGTCTACTAAATTTTCTTAAATATATAAAGCATAAGTACATAAACAAGAAAATTAATCAAAAAAATAAATTAATAAGGACACAATAGTCATTTTAGGTAAGACAGGGACCATTCGTGTAATTTACTTTTACTTTTCGTTTTGTTCATATTTGGGTAACTATTTTTTTTGTACACATCTAGGTAACGAACTTGTTGAAAGCGTTCACATCTAGGATTTAACCTGCTATAGCAGGTCATAATGGTCATATGTGAACACTTCCAACAAGTTTGTTGCCTAGATGTGTACAAAAAAAAAGATAGTTACCAAGATGTGAACATACCGAAAAGTTAATTACCTTAATAAGTCATATTCCCTAAATGTGTTTAACAAGGCCATAATAACTGAGATGTTGAAGTTATGGTACATTGCTTGGATGTCAGTAAAGGTTCGATCAGCCTCCCCGTGAGAGATTGTTGGGATGTGAGTTTGATCTAAGACGAAGACAAAGTTAATACGACTTCAGAGAATAGGGTTACAGTTCAAAGAACATAGGTTGCGTTGTTCAAAGAACACAAGGTTTCATGTAGTAGAAAAGTGAGGAAAAAATTTGGTAGAAGTGAAATCTTTGTTCATTTAGTTTCTTGGAGACTTAGTTTTATTATGCACAGTTTCAATGACCGGTCTATGTTGTTGATGTCATAGACCCATAAGTTAAATCCAGAAGAACTAAGTCAACGACACTCTAAATAATCTAATTTATTGTAACCTAGGGTGTACGGTGTATGTGAAATTTATCAATAAAGTTTTACAATAGACAAAGCTTGATTAGTTTGATCAAGTGAACTTAAATTCTTGTGTTATTGTTTAATCTATACATCTTATTATCATGGTTTGTATTTGCCGACTTGCTTTTTAATCCCAACAGTTTATACATACACATGTAGATTTGAAGCTATGACCAACTTACAAAAAGTTTGAATCCACGTCCTACAAACGCATTACGAGATACGAGGAAAACTTCATATATGTGGTTCGATTATATGACCAACAACTTACGAAAAAGAAAAAAAAATCAAACCCACATCTTGCGACAAAAGTTCTTTAATGTGGATTCAAAACTATTACCAACAAGTTACAGAAAAAGCTTAAAACCCAGATATTGACAATGCATACCACCAAGAAATAAAGCTCATACTTGTGGTTCGATCGTGTGACCACAACTGGGTTTGTGCAAAAATACCGAAACCAAATTAAAATCATAATCAGAAAAGCAATTCATTCTAAGATTTGACGAGATGGTTTCCTATTTTCTAAAGAAAACCAAAATTTTATCGCATGTTCGGTTTTTGTTTACCAAATAAAAACCATGTCACACCCCAAAACCGGAACGGCGGAATCGTTCGGGGGTGGAGTACGTCATGTACAGTATCACAACAATGCAAAGTAGTAAACAAGCAACAACATCATCCATTGCATTAATAATATAGTTTCATACAAGTGTGTTCTGTCAAGTTAAATAGACATCAAAAATATGTATCAAAATAAAAGATGAGTCTTGAACGAGCTCCATCTTCTCAAAACCTGGCACCGGTACCTGTCTACTGGTGACCTGAGAATACAAGTTATTTTGAAAGAGTTTATCAGCTTTAAAGCTGGTGAGATCATAAGTATATTAGTGTCTGTATTTGTATGAAAGCATTTGTAAGATGTTTGTAAGATGTTTGTATAAGTTTGTAAAGGTTTGAATTCTCCTAGAAAACCCTATGTTTCCTACTAAAAGTAGCCTTCTACCAAGGCATCTAGTGTCTGTGTGTGTGTCTCTTGTAAGAGTATGTATTTTCCCAAATCTGACTAATCATTAACCAAAAATATAGTTTTTACATTACTGTTCATTGTGTGAATGTTCACAAAGTGAATGTAATGGGAAAATGAAATAGTACTGTAGTGTTGAATTAAGTAACTACTGCTGTACTAACTACCTTAAATCAATTGTTATTTAAGGTACCATGTGATCGGCCTGTATCCTGCTACCGACTCTAGTAAAACGACGATGTAAGACGTCGTAAGAAATGACGTTTGGCACCCGTAGACTTGCAAGTCCCACTGTAGCGAGCAACAAGGTGTAGGATAGTCAATCCAGTATAGATCTATACACAAACTCATACGCTCCCCAATTAAGGAGATTCTGGATACAAAACGGTCATGGCAGGTGGTGCCATGCCCCGTTACGTGGCTCACATAACTGTAATAATGTATATGTAATGTATGTGATAGCTGTATTGTGTGTTCTTCCTCTGTCTAGCCTGTATGTATGTTCTTTCTGTATGGTATTGTTTGTTTCTCTTCACTATTTATTATGTTTGTTTCTCATCACTATAAGTTATGTTTGTTTCTCATCACTATAAGTTATGTTTGTTTCTCATCACTATAAGTTATGTTTGTTTCTCATCACTATAAGTTATGACACATGTATGAATTGACTCATTGTATGTTTCATTGGTCTAGTAATAGATTTGTAACTTCATAAACTATACCTATTATAGTTTACTAGTAATGTTGTTTGTATGTATGAACATGTTTGTATACCCTTGCTACCCAAAGGTATTGAACTTGAAAGAAATAACCTTTTATATCTATATACATATACATAATATATAACTAGGATTCAAACGACCTTCGGACAAATAACCCTGATACCCTAAGTCCACAACCAAACAAGGAACATGAAGTAAGGTGAGTTATCAGTCCTAAGTCCTTTCAATCCTACTTATATAACTATATCTATATAGATACACTTTTAACAGAATATAAGTTTAAAAGAGTTTAAGTAACAATATTTGACATGTAAAAGGGTTTGACAAAAGCATTTGATATGAAAAAGGGTTTGTAAAACAGTTTGAAGTAAAACAGTTTGGTAACACAGTTTGAAAAGTAAGAAATCCACTTGTTTGGTAGTTATTAATCACATGTGATTGATATAATAACTATAATTGTTCAACTTGTATTCCCCCCATAAAAGCATTTAAAAACATTTAAAAGGTTAATTAAGGGGAAACTCACCTGTAGTGAGTGGTTTGGATGAACGGAATGTATAGGATGCTAAGTGTCAAGTGAAGACTTGTACACACACAATGATCCTATTTAACATATAATAACACATATATGTATCCAGTTAGTCATTAAACAACTAATTAACCAAGTTAAGACCTCCTAAGACATGTAAAACACTTGATTTAAGTGCTATAAGTCCTAAGGATTGCATCTAAGGGTGGTAGGACCTTGTAATTGAGTTTAGGGTTCAAGGGTAAACTCCTTTGGAGTTTACGGTTTTGGGACCAACTCACATTGAGTTTATGGTCGTAAACCCATGAGTTTACGGCCGTAAACTCATGGTACTTTGACCATTTTGTGTTTTGAAGCCTTAAAGGTCATAAGAAGCATTCCTATTTCATGTTTAAGCCTTAGGAAGTGATTAGGGCACCATTTCACTCCTTTATGGAGTTTACGGTCCCTGGACCACTTCTCTTTGGGTTTACGGCCGTAAACCCAAATGATTTATGGTCTTTTTGTTGTTTTGAGTTCCTAGCACATCAAGGAAGGGGTCTAGACTAGTTTCCAAGGCTTGGTAAGGGACTAGGGCCACTTTGGCCCCTTTGTTAGGGTTTACGGTCCAAGGTGTTCTTGGACCGTAAACACCTTTGATCCTTTGATTCTTGGGTGTTTTCTTGATGATTAGAAGTGTAACAAGTCTTATAATACACTAGGATAGAAGTACTTACTAGGTAGAAGCTTGAAAAGGTGCTAAAAGTCCAAGAACACTAGTGTGTGTTCTTGGTGAAACTTGAAGATCTACACTTTTGGAATGATTTCATGGATGGAATCATGTAAGATCACTAGATTAAGTAAGATATCAACTTTTTAGGGATAGAAACACTTACAAAGTTGAAGATCTTGAAGAAAAGTCGGATGATACTTGAGAGAGAAATGGGTTTTGGATCTTGAAAATGTGAAAAGTGGTAAATAATTACTAAGTGTCATATTTATACCCCCTTTTAGGGTTTACAGCCGTAAACACCTTTGTTTAGGCCGTAAATTCCAAACTCTTGGAGTTTTGGGACTTTATTGTTGCACAATAAACCCTAGGGCATCCTCTCTCCTGATATCTCCTAAAGTACTAACTTTAAAACACTCAAACTTATTCCAGAAAGCTTGAAAATTAGCAGAAACAGTTCTGACTTCTATTGAATTGAATGGTTGTACAGAATAGAAATTTCGGGTCGTCACATCATCCCCCCGTTAGAAGGAATTTAGTCCCGAAATTAGAGTTTAAGAAAATAAGTAGTTACAAATAACTAAGTAAAAAGACGAGGATATTTCAGTTTCATCTGGTCCTCTCGCTCCCAAGTGAATTCAGGTCCTCGCTTGGCGTTCCAGCGAACCTTCACTATCGGGATACGGCTTTGTTTCGTTTGCTTGACCTCCCGGTCCATGATCTCTACAGGTTCTTCCACGAAGTTGAGGCTCTCGTTGATCTCGATCTCGTCGAGTGGGATTACAAGAGTCTCGTCGGACAGACACTTTTTTAAGTTCGAGACATGGAAAGTAGAATGTACGTTACTGAGTTCGCGTGGTAAATTAAGTTTGTAAGCTACAGGGCCGATTCTTACGAGAATCTCGAAAGGCCCTATGTATCTTGGATTTAGCTTTCCACGCTTTCCAAAGCGTATCAAGCCTTTCCAGGGTGAGACCTTCAATAGAACACGGTCGCCCACCTAGAATTCCAATGGTTTCCTTCGTTTATCAGCGTAGCTTTTCTGTCGGTCTCTAGAGGTTTTCAATCGTTCACGAATCTGAACGATCTTCTCTGTCGTTTCCCGAATGATCTCCAGACCTGTGAGAGTGCTTTTAGGAACTCGTCCCTTAGCTAACTGGATATCACCCACCTCAGCCCAGCACAGAGGGGATCTGCACTTTCGGCCATAGAGGGCCTCGAATGGAGCAGCCTTTATGCTCGTGTGATAACTGTTGTTGTAGGAAAATTCGACAAGGGGTAAATGAGTATCCCATGCTTTCCCAAAGTTGATCACACAGGCTCGCAACATATCTTCCAAGGTTTGGATAGTCCTCTCACTTTGCCCGTCGGTCTGTGGATGGTAGGCTGTACTCATGTCCAGCCTAGTTCCTAAGGAACTTTGTAGCGACTGCCAGAACCTCGAAGTGAACCTACTATCTCTGTCCGAGATAATGGATATAGGAACACCGTGCAGTCGTACAATCTCCCTAATGTAAGTTCTTGTAAGCTTCTCCATCTTCTCTGTTTCATTGATAGGAAGGAAGTGTGCGGACTTGGTCAATCTATCGACGATGACCCATATGGTATCAAGTCCACCCGTTGTCTTGGGCAACTTGGTTATGAAATCCATAGTGATCCGCTCCCACTTCCATTCCGGTATCTCCGGTTGTTGTAGAAGACCGGAGGGTTTCTGGTATTCGACCTTGACCTTGGCGCAAGTAAGGCATTTACTCACGAAGGTAGCAATCTCTGCTTTCATGTTAGGCAACCAGTATAACTTTTTAAGATCCAGATACATCTTATCTGAACCCGGGTGGACGGAATAACGAGTGTTGTGCGCCTCATTCATGACCAAGTCTCTGAAACCACCGCGTTTCGGGGTCCAGATCCGATCCATGAGAAAATAAGTTCCGCCACCCTTAACCTCCAAGTTCTTATCCATCCCTCTCAGGGATTCACCCGCCACATTTTCAGGTTTCAAAGCATCGAGCTGAGCCTCCCTAATTTGTGTGGACAAGTGCGAATGGATAGTCATAGTCAATGATTTGACTCTACGACCAGAATATTCTTTCTGACTTAGGGCGTCAGCTACTACATTGGCTTTACCCGGATGATAACGAATTTCGCATTCGTAATCACTGAGTAGCTCGACCCACCGTCGTTGTCTCATGTTGAGCTCCTTCTGGTCGAATATATGTTGTAGGCTTTTGTGGTCTGTAAAGATAGTGCTTTTTGTGCCGTACAGGTAGTGTCTCCAAATCTTCAGAGCAAACACAACTGCTCCTAGCTCAAGATCGTGTGTGGTGTAGTTGACCTCATGTATCTTCAGCTGTCTCGAGGCGTAGGCATTCATTCATGACCAAGTCTCTGAAACCACCGCATTTCGGGGTCCAGATCCGATCCATGAGAAAATAAGCTCCGCCACCCTTAACCTCCAAATTCTTATCCATCCCTCTCAGGGATTCACCCGCCACATTTTCAGGTTTCAAAGCATCAAGCTGAGCCTCCTTAATTTGTGTGGACAAGTGCGAATGGATAGTCATAGTCAATGATTTGACTCTACGACCAGAATATTCTTTCTGACTTAGGGCGTCAGCTACTACATTGGCTTTACCCGGATGATAACGAATTTCGCATTCGTAATCACTGAGTAGCTCGACCCACCGTCGTTGTCTCATGTTGAGCTCCTTCTGGTCGAATATATGTTGTAGGCTTTTGTGGTCTGTAAAGATAGTGCCTTTTGTGCCGTACAGGTAGTGTCTCCAAATCTTCAGAGCAAACACAACTGCTCCTAGCTCAAGATCGTGTGTGGTGTAGTTGACCTCATGTGTCTTCAGCTGTCTCGAGGTGTAGGCATTCATTCATGACCAAGTCTCTGAAACCACCGCGTTTCGGGGTCCAGATCCGATCCATGAGAAAATAAGCTCCGCCACCCTTAACCTCCAAGTTCTTATCCATCCCTCTCAGGGATTCACCCGCCACATTTTCAGGTTTCAAAGCATCGAGCTGAGCCTCCCTAATTTGTGTGGATAAGTGCGAATGGATAGTCATAGTCAATGATTTGACTCTACGACCAGAATATTCTTTCCGACTTAGGGCGTCAGCTACTACATTGGCTTTACCCGGATGATAACGAATTTCGCATTCGTAATCACTGAGTAGCTCGACCCACCGTCGTTGTCTCATGTTGAGCTCCTTCTGGTCGAATATATGTTGTAGGCTTTTGTGGTCTGTAAAGATAGTGCTTTTTGTGCCGTACAGGTAGTGTCTCCAAATCTTCAGAGCAAACACAACTGCTCCTAGCTCAAGATCGTGTGTGGTGTAATTGACCTCATGTGTCTTCAGCTGTCTCGAGGCGTAGGCGATGACCTTACCTCGCTGCATCAGAACACATCCGAGCCCTTGATTCGATGCATCGCAATAGACAACGAAGTCTTCTATCCCTTCGGGGAGGGATAGTATTGGTGCGGTGCACAAGGCTCGCTTGAGCGTTTGGAACGCTCTCTCCTGCTTCTCTTCCCAGTCAAAGGCCACACCCTTCTGGGTCAATGTTGTAAGAGGTTTCGCAATGCGGGAGAAGTTCTGAATGAACCTGCGATAGTAGCCAGCGAGGCCTAGAATTGACGAATTTCTGTAGGCGTCTTCGGTGCTGACCAGCTCTCAATGGCTTTAATTTTGGAAGGGTCCACGTGTATTCCCTCTTCGCTAACCACGTGCCCTAAGAATTCGACTCATCGGATCCAAAATTCGCATTTCGAGAACTTCGCATAGAGCTTCTCCGAACGAAGTGTTTCTAAGACCTGTCGCAGATGTTGACTATGTTCCTCCTTACTACGAGAGTAGATAAGTATGTCATCGATGAAGACGATGACGAACTGATCCAAGTAAGGACGACACACCCTATTCATTAAGTCCATGAATACAGCAGGCGCGTTTGTTAATCCGAACGACATCACTACGAATTCGTAGTGCCCATAACGAGTTCGGAACGCTGTCTTCGGAACATCCTCCCCTAGCACTCGTAGTTGGTGATATCCGGATCTTAAGTCGATTTTTGAAAAGAAGTTCGCCCCTTGAAGTTGATCAAATAAATCGTCGATACGAGGCAAAGGATAACAATTTTTGACGGTCAGTTTGTTGAGCTCCATGTAGTCGATGCACATACGAAACGATCCGTCTTTCTTCTTGACGAACAAGACTGGAGCTCCCCAGGGTGAGAAGCTTGGTCTTATAAAGCCCTTGCTGAGCAGTTCGTTAAGTTGACAGGACAGTTCTTGCATCTCTGCAGGTGCTAGACGATAGGGCGATTTGGCTACAGGGGTAGCCCCTGGAACTAAGTCGATTCGGAACTCAACTTGACGTTGCGGAGGTAATCCTGGCAGTTCTTCTGGAAAGATATCGGGAAAGTCGCGTACTACTGGAATGTTCTGAATGTCTTTCGTTTCTTGGCTCACATCGACCACATGAGCAAGGAATGCATGACATTCCTTTCGTAAGAATTTTTGAGCTTGAATGCTCGAGATGATACGAAGGTTCGTGCCGGGTTTGTCGCCATTGTTGGATTAATGTCTAAGTCCATAACTAAAATTGGTAAGACTTGACCCGACCCGACATGGTCCATTTGGGTTGCACGGCATCATGCATTTGGATAGACTATAATGAGAGAAATAACACTTAAGGTTGGTTAATATATTATAAGTTCTAATATATTAATAAGGTTATTTAATTAGTATTGATCAAGAATTAATTTGGAATTAATTAAGTGATCAAAAGGAGACTAATTAAATATATGGGTTGATTGTGTAAATCATTCATTCTTATATATGTGGGCTTGTGATCCAAGATTCCTTACCTTGGACTAAGTCCATGGGGTGACCCATGGATACTCAATGGCGGTTAAAATCCATGGAGCATAAGGAATGGGTAAAGTTATGAGTTACATGGTGTAACCCTAATAGCCACCATATAAAAGAATCCCATGGCTCAAGAAATCGTGCACTAATGTGTGAGTGTGAGGGCTAGACGATTTTAAGGAGTGTTCAAGTTTCTCTCAAGTTATTCCAAGTGTATTTGGTGTTGTGTGAACCATTTGAGGTGTCACACTTGGGGCACTAGGCACTCAAGCTTCATGAAGACATTCTACATCAAAGAGGTATGTATTCTATCTTGTTATATTTATTATTTTGTATGCTAGATTAGGATAATACCTTGGATGTTCATAATTGTATGTATAATAGAGAAAACATAGATCCAAGGTATTTAGGGTTGCATGTACACTTAGGAGTGTTAGAATACTCATAACCCAACAGTGGTATCAGAGACTAGGCTTGTTTTCTTGTTATACTTGCAAAAGTAGCTGAAAAATCGAGTTGGATGCATATATTCGATTGTTTTGGCTGGAATTAGACTAGGAACATTACCCTAAGATGTTTTTGGACTTATAAACTTGTTTTTGATGTGGTAATGTTCATGCTAATCCAATTTCTAAGATAATTGTCATAATTTCAAGATTTGTATTAGTTTGTATGTTCATGCTAATTTCTTGAAGATTGATGATTTGAATTATCTTGTTCTTATGAGGTTCTTAGATTAATAGAAAAGTTGTGTGAAATAGTTGTTTTCAATCCATTTTAATCTAAGAGTTGATTCCAAAGTGTGTTTTTGTAACTTGTCCTCAAGTTATATGAAAAGTCACATTTAAGAATCATAAAACTCATAAAAGTTGGCAAAGGTTACAAAATGAAGAGTCTAGTTCTAATTAAATGGTTTTATGACTCCATAACTTGTCCTCAAGTTATGGAGGTTCAAGAGTCTCTTCATTAAATTAAAAAAAAAGTGTAACCTTAATTAGTTCCATAAGTTACAATAAAAAAAAGTTATTTTTTTTATTAATTAGTTTAAAATCTTCCATAACTTGTCCTCAAGATATGGAACTTGAAGAGTTTTTTTTTTAATTAAAACTACTTTAAACTCATAAGTTATGGAATTAATTAGTTTTGAATAGTTTCAAAACTTGCCCTCAAGTTTTGGAATTTGAAAAATTTTCACTTATGAATACTTTAATTCCAAGTTAGCCCTTAGAATTTTAAAAGTTAAAATTCAACCCTTATACTTTATAATATTATAAGTTAATAATATTTATATATATGTATAAGAGTAAAGTCAGTCTTACCGTTAGTAGGCCTCGTTCACGAAGCCGGTCTATAAGGGGGTATAAGGTTACTGCCTATAAAATGGCAGTTTAATGGGTGTCCACTCTCACCCACCGCTTCCTTGACTGGTGGAGGGTCGTTAGCCGAACGGGTAGGACAAGGACTATAATTCTCCTTTCATTAAAAGTATTAATGATAAATACTAAGTAACTAAACTCTTATTAATACCCAATCTTAATTACTTAGGAAAATGTGAATTTGGTGCTAACCCATGAAATTACACTTTGCACTTTGCTTAAGTCGTTAGTGGAGCGTGTGTGGTTAACCGGCACACTAACCTGGAGTTAACAAGGTAGGCAAAGGGTAACTTAATATTTATCATAGTATCGGTGGAGCGTGTGTGGTTAACCGGCACACTGATTAAGGGGTAAATATTAAGGGTACCGAGTATATTTGCATGGTTATTCACACCTTGTTTTGTGATCCTCGACATCCCAGTCACAAAACCTGAAGGACACACTCGAGATTGAAACATGCCTTTGAACAGTTCAATGAATCTCAAAGATCTAGGACTTTCAAATCCAATTAAAACCTAATAAATTATTTCGTTTTTCATGGTGGAAATTGGTGAATCGTCATTCACCTACCTTCAAATATTTTATAGCTTGGATTACGGCATCACTCTTCTAAGTTATAAAATAGTTTGTTGGGTCCTAGCCTTAATATTTCATATTGGGTGTCATATTAAGGACTTTAAATCAACTATCTTGAATATCTCCAAAAAAAAAGATGTCTGGTCTAGACATTTATGATCTTCCCAAATCTCTTGAAACAAGCTTTCCTAAATGAAGATGATGTCCCATGGATATCATACTTCTTTCACCTCCTCCAATTATTCTCCCTAACCCACAAGTTCCTAAAAAGTTTAAGGTCACTCAAGCCCTATTGGCAAGGCAAGGTCTAGGTGTGATCACATCTTGGAGATGTAGTCACATATTGACAAGCCGGGAGAGTTGGGTGTCAAAGTCTTGAGAAAGTTGGTGGCTCAACTACTTTCTAAGTCACATAGTGAGTTCTTTTGGGAATCCTATGAAACAGACTAAGACAAGACCCTTAATGATCTTATCTATTTGCTAAGATCAACTTCCTAAAAACGCTATGGACATTGACAATGATGCCATTGGATATCCAGTAAAGCTCTCTCTTCCCAATGGAAAGGGATCGGCCATAGTCAACTCTGTTGACCCAATGGTAAAGAGAGAGGCGAAGTCTGAGATAGTCCCATTATCAAGGATCCATAGGTAACTATTGCCAAAGGAAGGGGCATTGGTTACGAAGCTGCCAAATTTACCTAAGGATGTTAAAGTCAATAAGTTTGGCTCTACTTCAGGTAAAGTCCATTGTCTAACTCTATTAAGTACATGCTGATTCTGATCGCGAAGATGGATTTCAATCGCATGGTTCGGTGATCAGAATTTTGGGCTATTACTTAAGAGTTATGATATTTATATTGCTTAGGAATAGATAACAACAAGGTTTTCATATGGATTGTAAGGATAAGTTTTTCCGCAAAGATTTAAAATAAAAGAAAAAAGGTTTTGATTTTATTTATTTTAAGTATCCTTACAATGGCATTTGTGAAAAGTTGTTGCTTATAAGATTCCATTGATAGCAATATTGGAAAAATGGATTTGATTCTTTCGGTTGTGGTAGTGTCTAATATTACCAAATAAGGAAAGATTCTCATCACCCAAGGTTCAATTGGACCGAAACTTGGAATCATGCAAGTTGTATAGTATGATGAATGAGAACTTTCAGCTTGGAAAATTAAGACTAATTCCTTATGTGAATAAGGAAAGGACTAAGGGATCGAGTACACATTCTTGTGCACTGGTCAAGTCCACCACAAAAGATCAAGAAGACTATTCGTCATGATTTACTTAAGTTCAGTAAATATGGTTATACTTATAAGTTTAAGTATAAGTCTGTAGCATTGGAGAAGTTTCAATGTGAGACAGAACGAATAAGAAGAATCAAAGTATGGCAGAAAGATAAAAGTTTCTCAAATCTGAAAAGATGGGAGAGTACTTTAGTATCATGTTTATGATCATCTTAATGATTAAGATACCATATCACAATTGGTCCTCTAAAGTCATCTTAGTGCATTCTTATGACTAAGAAGAGGAGTCATGAATTGTTGAAATGGTTAAATCAAAAAGATGAGTCATACTTCGTTCCAAAACAATTCTTAGAGTCATACTCCAAGATTGTAACTTGAGTGACATATCTTAAAGAGGGGTTGTTAACACTAGTCAAATGTAAGAGTAAAAGGTTATCTACTCTTGTACATTTGAAATTGGTAAGTTGTGATGTTTTGGATAAAACAGAGACCAACTTAGGCCAATTGTGTAAAGTGTTAGTCTTGATAAAGAATCCGCACTATCTCTTGAATATTTGACAAGGGAGTCTTATATGTCAAGAGGACAGTGGGAGTCTTAAAGCTCTTGAAAGTTTCAAGACTTAATCAAGAATAAAACCTAAAGTCCTTCACTAGCACACGACTTGAGGTTTATAACCTATCGTGTTGAAATTTTTGTGCCTATTCAAGTTGGCTTTGCATAGGAGTTCTGAGAGTTCTCAATTGGTTGCACAACTACTTGGAAGCAATGGCAGGCACCTGAGCTGCCAAATGGCAAGAATTTAAGATTGCACAAGTTTAATCAATATGAGTTTGGATTTGTCACTAACCTTGTCTTGTGATTATGGTTTTGACAAATTCATATGGATAAGAACACATACACTATTAAATCTAAGTGTCATAAGGTTTCTCTCCGATTCATGAAAATGATGGTGAGGAAACACTTTCACTAAGTAGATTTTAGCTAGATAGCAATTGTGATATTTGCATTCTCAAAGTCGTTAGTGGAGCGTGTGTGGTTTACCAGCACACTAACATGGACTTGTGAGAAGTGGCAAAGGTCTAAACAATTGAGACTATGATTACGACATCCCTTTTCATAGTTCTAAAATTGTTTAGACACACATGTGAGCTATCTAAGAGAGGTGTATGATTTTGATAAAGTTTTATCAAAACAATCTAGTATCAGAAATCTGAACTTTGGTAAGAAAGTCAGCTGATTTCTGAGTACATGTCAAAGCTAGTGGGAGCATAAGTGTTATGCTAATAATCATCATGTTAGTGGGAGCATGATAATTATGACAAAGGTTGCAAGTTAGCAATGTTAATTATAGAAAACAAAAGTTTCAATTCGTGAGGTTGCAGGGGTTGAAAAAGTTGTTTTTCTATAATTAAGGGAGAGGAAATTATACTTCATTTCAATTCTAAAAGGTTAGATTGAGATTTTAATCGTATTTAATCAATGATATATATATGAATTTCATGTTGGAATGGCTCAACATAAGGAAATTCTATATATGGGTCCATTATTTGCGTTCTAAAATTCGATTATGATTACGGCATCCCTTTTCATAATCTGAATTTTGAGAACTTGGCAAATTGAAATGGAAATATTATAGCAAAAGACTGGTTTAGTCTTTATGTGAGACATCATGAATCGTGTCCCATATGCTTCGGATATAGGATCGATTACATGTGCTATATTCATCCTTTCTAAAATTTTCCAAATGCCTGGGGCATTATGAAGGGAAAAGGTCTAGAATTGGATATGACTAAAATGATTAAGCAATTGTCGAGGACAATCTAAGGTTTACCAAAGATTGGTTGCTCAAGGACAGTTAGAAGTATAATGTTAATTCTGGAAGGACCATATTGACATAATTTGTAAGGAGGCAACTCTTGTTCAGAAGTGATAGTCAAAATGGAATATGGAAATGTTTCA
The DNA here is from genome assembly GCF_052849685.1 of Lactuca virosa. Taxonomy (NCBI): domain Eukaryota; kingdom Viridiplantae; phylum Streptophyta; class Magnoliopsida; order Asterales; family Asteraceae; genus Lactuca; species Lactuca virosa. The sequence continues at coordinate 131,833,936 of NC_136429.1, forward strand.
AAGTTAGAAATTAGTCAATCTGTGTAAGATTAGGAAACTTAATGAAAGAAGGATGTTTCGAAGGAGCTGATCTCCTTTGGAATCCTCTGTAATGATTGTTGTCAAGTCTTTCTGACTTCGTGCATAATCATTAAGAGGATCAATGCATATAAGTTTAGAATCTAACAGATTTCAGTAAATGGCATGAATTTGGAATTCTTGCATTTGCAGTAAGGATTTGGGACTGTGAAAAGAGGATCATTGGAGTGATGTTCAATTGATCTATTTTACAAAGTAAAGATCATAGACAAACATAGTATGCATACTTGGTGTATGGCATGACTAGTGTTTAGAAAACATAGTGTACATGCTTGGAGCATGGGACAACTATTGTTTTAAATTCAAGTATAAAGTTGATAAAACCGAAACAATGAATAATGAGTAATCAGTATGGTGATAAATAAAAGTGTTTATTTATATTCATAGGGTTTGATACCATATTTGATTCATTTATTCTTGTGTTTCACTTTGCATGTTTTGACTTCCAGAATAACTAAGTCGCTCTTCCTGAATGATTAAGTTATTCAAACCATCCACAGTCGGTCATATGTTGGAAGTAGATATGAATCAAGACTGTCATGGGTTGGTTTGTAGAGGTCCAAGTTGGTGGACAAAGTGGTGCTACAACACTCATGAGTGCTCATAAGTTCTGAGTATTGGATTCAACCCGCGCTCATTTGAATCACTTCATGGATTTTATCACGAGTGATCATGAGACGATAATATCTTATATTCTTCAAACCTAGAGATATGAGTTGTTACTATGAGTTGGTTATACATTGATTACACGAAAACGCATTGGTAACTCGATGTTATAAAACGTGCCTTTGTGTATGATTCAACAAGTAGTAGAACAAGCCATATGAGTCGAAGTTTATCCATTCCTTTTACCTTCGGGATAAAAGCGATATCTGTGGGCCCCTCGATGATTTAAAGATGATACATGTGAGTGCTTGGCCAAGCCAGGACTGATTTGATTTGTTCAATCAGTCAGTCATCATGAATCGGAAATCGGGAAACAACAAATGGACAGAGAGAATGATTGATAATCCATGTCTCAGTCTATATGATATCTAGAATGGAGGAATATATGATCCCTTATCTAATGGACAAGTCATTAACAAAGGTCAGAGTTCATCGACAAGGTCAGAGTTCGACATAAGCTTTTGAGAGCTACGATTGCTGATCGGTTCCTAAAGTCATACGCAATAATAGTTTTAGACTTATCCAAGTGGGAGACTGTTGGATTAATGTCTAAGTCCATAACTATAATTGGTAAGACTTGACCCGACCCGGCATGGTCCATTTGGGTTGCATGGCATCATGCATTTGGATAGACTATAATGAGAGAAATAACACTTAAGGTTGGTTAATATATTATAAGTTCTAATATATTAATAAGGTTATTTAATTAGTATTGATCAAGAATTAATTTGGAATTAATTAAGTGATTAAAAGGAGACTAATTAAATATATGGGTTGATTGTGTAAATCATTCATTCTTATATATGTGGGCTTGTGATCCAAGATTCCTTATGTTGGACTAAGTCCATGGGGTGACCCATGGATACTCCATGGAGGTTAAAATCCATGGAGCATAAGGAATGGGTAAAGTTATGAATTACATGGTGTAACCCTAATAGCCACCATATAAAAGAATCCCATGGCTCAAGAAATCGTGCACTAATGTGTGAGTGTGAGGGCTAGACGATTTTAAGGGGTGTTCAAGTTTCTCTCAAGTTATTCCAAGTGTATTTGGTGTTGTGTGAACCATTTGAGGTGTCACACTTGGGGCACTAGGCACTCAAGCTTCATGAAGACATTCTACATCAAAGAGGTATGTATTCTATCTTGTTATATTTATTATTTTGTATGCTAGATTAGGATAATACCTTGGATGTTCATAATTGTATGTATAATAGAGAAAACATAGATCCAAGGTATTTAGGGTTGCATGTACACTTAGGAGTGTTAGAATGCTCATAACCCAACAGCCATAAACTACTAGGGTTTCGCCAGACGGCAGATTAAGGCGTACAACCTTTTCGTAACACATGATGTCGGCACGATGAAGACTCAACCAATCCATGCCGATAATGACGTCGAAACTTTTAATTGAGACCGGCATGAGATCGATCGAAAATGAATGGCTATCTAAAGTTAGGGTACACCCTATGTATATACTGCTAGTGCTCTCTGTCTTTCCTAGCCATTTCTACAGTGAACGGTTCTTTAAGTGCTCGTGATTTTTGCTTAAGTAAATGAGCAAAGTTTTGGTTCACGAAACTCCTCTCCGCTCCACTATCAAACAAAATGCATGCATAAGAGTTATCGAGGAGAAACGTACCAGTGACCACTGTGGGGTCGGCAACCGCTTCCTCGTGGCCTATGGCCAGAACTCTTGCTACCCCACAGGCATTCCCTGCCTTCGGGCAGTTTCTTTTGTAGTGGCCTACCTCGCCATAACCGTAGCAAGCTTCGCCCACTCCTGTGCCGGGGACTTGGTTGATTGGCCTCGCCGGAGCTTTACAGAAACGGGCTGTGTGCCCCTTCCTGTTGCAGTTCATACACTGCATTTCCCGGCAGGCACCGACGTGGTGGAAGTTGCATTTGTTGCACTTAGGCAAACTTCCAGCATACTGCTTTACCGGAGCAGCAGCGGCAGGTGCTATCGCAGCATGAACTGCCACGACCTGCTGCTTTTTGGCAGCCTTCTTCTTCTTTTTGTCATCCCAGAACTTCCGCTTGGAATCAGCGATTTTGGTGGGTTCTGAGATGGCCAGGGTCGTTGTTGCGGCCGGGGTACGAACCCCATGGTCTATGAGCCGATGTGCCAATCGCTTGGCACTATCAAATGTAGTGGGGTTTGAAGCCAAAACATTGCCCTGGTATGGAGGCACCAGCCCCCATATGTACCTTTCTATCTTCTTTCCCTCTGTATGAACCATGTTGGGACAGAGGGCCACCAGTTCGCAGAACCTGGCGGTGTAGGAGACTATGTTGGAGCCCTTCATGGTTAGGCTCCACAGTTCTTCCTCCAGCTTTTGGATTTCGCCCCTCGGGCAGTATTCCTCAATCATGAGGTCTTTCAAAGTTTCCCAGCCCATTTCGTTTGCCACTACAAGAGTTAGTGACTTGACATGGCTATTCCACCATGTCAGGGCTTTTCCTTCGAAAGTGCAAGCGGCAAACTTGACTTTACTCGCTACAGAGCAGGAGCAAATCTCGAAGATCGACTCCGTCTTTTCGTACCATTGCGAGAGGGCAATGACTCCGCCAGTCCCTTTAAAGGACATTGGCTTGCAGTTGGAGAAGTCCTTGTAGGAGCACTCTCTCAAGCGCACAGGGATTTCACCATGATTAGATTGAACGGGGGTTCCTCCTCCAATGGAACCAGAAGAATGATATTGTGCCATGGCTGTAGCCACAGCCGCAGCTACAACATCATTTAGAGCTGTCGTATCGAATTGAGGAGCAGGTGGTGTTGCAGTGATTGGAGGATCGCGTCTTGTCGATCAACGTGGAGGCGTCTTTTAACTATAAGTTTAGAAAGATGAAGACATTGATAAGAATTTAATAGGAAAATTGATGAGAATGACTCATGGACTAACTCTCCATAGCCCAACAACACAATTGAATAACACGATTGAAGGATGATCTAGTGCTAGCAGATGATAGCAATTGGATATTGATTTCCATAAGATTAGGTATCTGTCAATAATACTGGTATTACAGATGTAACAAGTTTGGGAAAAATGACCTAGAAGTAGGCCTTACATCAACCAAGATGGGAAAATTTTGACAGACAACTACCTAATCAAGACCTAACGGGTCTAAGATTTACAAAGATAGGAAATTAGTCTAGAGTTTTTACACTAACTAGGTTATATCCAAAAGAGAAGTCGATGAGACTCTAACAGCGACGAGAACTACTAGAGTGAGTTCTTGACTCCGACAGAAGACGTTCTATGTCCCTCACGCGCCTATCAAATCTTGCTTGCTGAGCTCGAAGTTCCTTGACTTCAGCTTGGGTTTCAGCAAGTTCCCTCTACATAACTGCATTGCGGACCTGAGTCCTTTCATGAGCAGACTCTAGTTGGCGAATGCGGACTGTGTTAACGCCAGAGTTGGCGTCAATCTCCACGACTCGGTCGATAGTCGCTCGACCTTGCTCGGTGTTCTGAGCAATCCTACGAACCATGATGGGTAGGACCCTGTCAGCTGAACCTCCCTCAGTGAGGTTGTAGAAGCTTATGTCTCCATTGTAGGGAATGGTTTGACCCTGTTCTTGACTCCATCTATTCAAGTTTGTGGCCCACAGAGGTGTGGGTCGTTGAAATGTTGGACGATGGTTTGGGTTTAGGTCTTGAGCAGCTGGGGGTTGGTTGTTGACTTCCGGCTCTGAGTCAGAATCATCAGAAAAGCCTTCAGCTTCGTGATCATCCAATGGGATTGGGTGATCATCTTCTAGCTCCTCTCCCAGCCATCCTACATTGCCGTTGTTGGGGTAGTACGGGTCTCCGGGGATATGGAATCCGGCCATGATATCTACGCGAGAAAAGGGATAAAGAAATAACTAAATAGACGCACTAATTAGATAATTATAAGATGATCTTTATCAGTTACTTCAACATTTGCGTAGTGCATACAAGTCATATGTAACCAAGACATGATAGACCTTCGAATAAGTGACCCTAACTCTAAGCCCACAACCAAACAAGGAACATGAAGTAAAGCAAAGATCACAGATTCTAAGTCTATGATATCCCAGATACATATAACCTTAGCGTATCCACTCAGCAACTATTGATATACTAATAAAGACCTTTAGTTCTCAGATAAGTAATTAATAGTAACACAAAATACTCCTATAGTATTTTAAGTTTATGTTCTGTTCTACTGTTCTCATTGTAGTAGTGTTGGTAAGTTTTTAGACTCGTTGCAACCTTACAACCACACTTAGGCACATGCTAATCACTCCTAGGATAATGTAGTTGATCAGGCTACATCTTCCCAGGGTTGACCATATGTCTCTAAGTCTACTTGTGCTGCCCAACAATCGTAATACTTTTGTTCTGTCCTAGTGACACTGATTTTAGTATGAATGCAGGTATGTATACTTGGTTAAATATTTTATTATTTAAAAGTATAAACTCTTTATCAGAGTATTTTAATCCCGCTGTGTTTATAGTTCGTATATCTTTTATGGGTTGATACACTCGATTCACTATAAACAATGCTCTGATACCAATATGTCACACCCCAAAACCGGAACGGCAGAATCGTTCGGGGGTGGAGGACGTCATGTACAGTATCACAACAATGCAAAGTAGTAAACAAGCAACAACATCATCCATTGCATTAATAATATAATTTCATACAAGTGTGTTCTGTCAAGTTAAATAGACACCAAAAATATGTATCAAAATAAAAGATGAGTCTTGAACGAGCTCCATCTTCTCAAAACCTGGCACCGGTACCTGTCTACTGGTGACCTGAGAATACAAGTTATTTTGAAAGAGTTTATCAGCTTTAAAGCTGGTGAGATCATAAGTATATTAGTGTCTGTATTTGTATGAAAGCATTTGTAAGATGTTTGTAAGATGTTTGTATAAGTTTGTAAAGGTTTGAATTCTCCTAGAAAACCCTATGTTTCCTACTAAAAGTAGCCTTCTACCAAGGCATCTAGTGTCTGTGTGTGTGTCTCTTGTAAGAGTATGTATTTTCCCAAATCTGACTATCATTAACCAAAAATATAGTTTTTACATTACTGTTCATTGTGTGAATGTTCACAAAGTGAATGTAATGGGAAAATGAAATAGTACTGTAGTGTTGAATTAAGTAACTAATGCTGTACTAACTACCTTAAATCAATTGTTATTTAAGGTACCATGTGATCGGCTTGTATCCTGCTATCGACTCTAGTAAAACGACGATGTAAGACGTCGTAAGAAATGACGTTTGGCACCCATAGACTTGCAAGTCCCACTGTAGCGAGCAACAAGGTGTAGGATAGTCAATCCAGTATAGATCTATACACAAACTCATACGCTCCCCAATTAAGGAGATTCTGGATACAAAACGGTCCGTTACGTGGCTCACATAACTGTAATAATGTATATGTAATGTATGTGCTAGCTGTTTGTGTGTTCTTCCTCTGTCTAGCCTGTATGTATGTTCTCTCTGTATGGTATTGTTTGTTTCTCTTCACTATGTATTATGTTTGTTTCTCATCACTATAAGTTATGTTTGTTTCTCATCACTATAAGTTATGTTTGTTTCTCATCACTATAAGTTATGACACATGTATGAACTGACTCATTGTATGTTTCATTGGTCTAGTAATAGATTTGTAACTTCCTAAACTATACCTATTATAGTTTACTAGTAATGTTGTTTGTATGTATGAACATGTTTGTATACCCTTGCTACCCAAAGGTATTGAACAGTTGAGGTGTGGGGGAGTCACCCCCGTATAGATCTATTCACAAACTCTCGCTCTCCTTCCAGGAGACTTTGATTATAACTACAGACTACGAACGACCCTTGGAGGTATCGCCCGTTATTACTCACTTAACCCAAATAACATTGATTACTATTGATTAACGACCTGAATTTGTTTACTTTGATTACGCAAAAGCCATTGAGGGTCCCTTTAATATGAAATTGGGTCATCGAAGGCCCAATAACATTTATTATTATTATCTCTTGGGCCCAAAAATCATGTGGATGGATCACAAAGGCCCAACAAGCATGATTGGAACTTTCAAGCCCAAAGTTCTGAATGTTTACTTGTTTTAGGTATTGCATAATTGTTGGAAGGTTTGATTGAACGATTGTTATTTTTGTATCGACTCGAGACCGGTCGATTTGTTTATAACGATATTTGGATTTATACGTGTATCCATCTTTCAATTTTTGTAAGTCGTAGTTTAGTATTTTTGACTCAATATTCTAGAAATAAAATAATTGACTTAAGAATATTGGTTTGACCTTTTCAGCCCTTCTTTAATAAAAATGACAATTGTAGTCCTTTATATAAAAAGAGACATTTTTGCCCTTAAACTCTTTTCTTGACACTTTTGAGTCATAGACTTGTTCAAATGATATTTTTAGCTCAAACTTATTCTTTGGCAGTTTCAGCCCTTCCAGAAAAGTGTTTTTCGGTTAAAGACCAAACTTTTGCAATTTTTACAATTTTGGCCCAAAATCCAAAAACTTTACATTTTTGATCCTTTTTGGAAAAGACAAGCATTTTTAACCCTTGAAATAGTTTTGTTTAACTCTTTATCCGCTGTTTTGAAGAATTTACCATTTCAGCCCTTTAAAAGTCATATTTTTCGCAACTTTGGGCTTAATGGGCCGAAAAGCCCAAAAATTGGTCCATTAAGCTAATATTTACATTTCAAGTCCCTTGAAGAGCATAATATTCATAAAAACATTTGTTGTAACTGTTTTGACTCTTTTGACCCTTAAGAAAACCGTAAATGACAATTTTTAACCCAACTTTTGTTTATTTGACAATTTAAGCCCAAAAATGGGTTTTTATGTTGCAATATGTTTATCAAAATCTTAGAAGTTAATATTCATGACTTGTTTAGTGTAATATAACTTAGATCATGTTTGTTTTCCTTCTTATGGCATAGATCTCGAGATTTCTTCCCTTTTGCTTACATATTCATCACAAAAACACATAAAATCACACATACATGCATAAAATCATACATAGCATACACATACACATAGATCTACACATTTTCTTGTATTATCCCCCATAAAACATATAAAAACCGAAAAGAGAGGGGTATGAACTCACCTTTGTTTGTTGTTTTCGATTTAGGAGGAAGAAATGAAGAAAATTTGGTCCTAGCAAGCCTTCTTGGAAGATCTCGAACTTAGAGGTTTCTAAGATGGTGATCATGAGTTTAAATGAGTTAAGGAGAGATTTTTGATAATACAAAGAATCTAGATCATGGATCCAAGCATGAACTTACCTAAGATGATGATTTTTGTGGAATAACCTCCTTGGAATGCTTCTAACTCTCGAAAATTTGATGAAGAAGAAGGAGTGTTTCTTTGAGAGTGTTTGAGTGAAATGTGTGTGTGTGTGTCTTTCCCTTTGTGGTTCTCGGCCGAATGAAGAAAAAGAGAGAAGGAGAAGAGAGAGTGATGATAAGATGGTTGCTTGGAAATATGAGTTATTGCATGGAGAACCAAAATATAATAAGGAGGTGGCAAGTGGAAAGTCAACTCTTTCCCCCCCTCATTTATGTAGTTGGGCCGAGAAGAGGAGAAGAAGAAAAAGAAATTGGGCCTTTTTGTGCTTAAGTCCATTTTATGGCCCAATTAGGTGATTTTTCGGCCCATTGGGCTCCCATGATGGTTTACGGCCCAATTTGTCAAAATAATGGGCTTCATAGTCCATTAGAGTTAATTAGGTTAGTTATGGCCCAATGAGGCCCATTAGGGTATTTTATTTCATTCTAGGCCCAATATGGCCCAAAATGTTAAAATAAGTGTAAGTGGGTCCAATTAGAGTCCACATAGGAGTTCTAAGCCCAAAATAGTCAAATTGGAAAACTTATTGGTCCATTAGGCCCAATAAGGAAATCCTAGTCCATAATGGACTTAACCCGGGATTTCTATGTTTTCCAATTCTTAGTTGACTATTTGCAGTGCTTGTATAAGGTGTTTGATGGAAGTTTTGTTGTTATTGAATAAGCATTATACATGTTTTCTCATTTTGGTTCACAAATGTTATCATTGTTGTTGTTACAAAGCATCAAAATTTCTAGTTGTGACATCATCCCCCCGTTAGAGGGAATTTCGTCCCGAAATTCTTTTGAAAGCTAGATTTGAGAATGCGAGAATAGGTGAGGGTACTTCTGCTTCATTTGGTCTTCACGTTCCCATGTGAATTCTGGTCCGCGTCTTGCGTTCCATCGAACTTTCACAATCAGAATGCGACTTTGCTTAGTACGCTTCACCTCCCTGTCCATGATTTCGACTGGTTCCTCGATGAACAGGAGATTCTCGTTGATTTCAATCTCTTCAAGTGGAATGACGAGAGTTTCGTCGGATAAACACTTTTTCAAATTGGAAACATGGAATACGGGGTGTACACTGCTGAGCTCAACGGGTAGCTGCAGTCTATAAGCCGCTGGACCTATTCGGGCAAGAATCTCGAAGGGTCCAATGTATCGAGGGTTTAGTTTTTCCCATTTCCCAAAACGGATCACCCCTTTCCAGGGAGAGACCTTCAATAACACCCTATCCCCGACTCTGAATTCCAAGGGCTTTCGCCGCTTATCGGCGTAGCTCTTTTGTCTGTCTCGTGATGATTGCAGTCGGGCTCTAATTTGAATTATCTTCTCGGTCGTCTCACGTATGATTTCTGGTCCCATTAGTGCATTGTCTGATGTTTGTCCTTTTGCTAACTGAGTGTCCCCTACCTCTGCCTAACACAACGGTGATCTACATTTACGCCCATACAATGCCTCGAAAGGAGCGACTTTGATGCTCGAGTGATAACTGTTGTTGTATGAGAATTCGATCAAAGGCAAGTGGGTATCCCACGACTTTCCAAAGTCTATCACACACGCGAGAAGCATGTCTTCAAGGGTTTGAATGGTTCGTTCGCTTTGACCATCCGTTTGTGGGTGGTAGGCAGTGTTCAGGTCAAGTTGTGTTCCCATAGCTTTCTGAAGGGATTGCAAAAAGCGTGAAGTAAACCTACTATCTCTATCTGAGATGATAGATATTGGCACTCCATGGAGTCTCACAATTTCCTTGATATAGATCCTTGTCAGACGTTCCATCTTGTATGATTCTTTTATTGGCAGGAAATGAGCGGATTTTGTCAATCTATCGACTATTACCCATATGGTATCCAAACCATCAGTCGACTTGGGTAGTTTGGTCACAAAGTCCATAGTAATCCTTTCCCATTTCCACTCGGGAATTACCGGTTGTTGTAGTAATCCCGAGGGCTTCTGATATTCCACCTTTACTTTAGCACATGTGAGGCATTTGCTAACGTAAGTGGCAATTTCTGCCTTCATGTTAGGCCACCAATAATGTTGGTTGATATCCAAGTACATTTTATCTGAACCCGGATGAATGGAGTATCGCGTCTTGTGAGCTTCATTCATGACTACTTCTCTGAATCCCCCAAGTTTAGGGACCCAAATGCGGTTCATGAAGTAATATGTTCCGTCCTCCTTCACTTTGAAATTCCCTTCCATTCCACGTAGCGCTTCGCTCGTTCTGTCTTCTGCCTTCATGGCATCCGATTGGGCTGCTCTGATTTGCGAGGTCAGGTGGGATTGGATAGTTATGGAGAGAGTCTTCAAATGACGATTCGAGTAATCCTTCCGACTCAAGGCATCAGCTACTACGTTAGCTTTACCTGGGTGGTACTTGATTTCGCACTCGTAATCGTTCAGCAATTCAACCCATCTTCGTTGCCTCATGTTTAACTCTTTTTGATCTAAGACGTGCTGGAGACTCTTGTGGTCGGTGAAAATGGTGCACTTGGTACCATAAAGGTAGTGCCTCTAAATCTTCAGGGCGAAGACCACAGCTCCTAATTCCAGGTCATGGGTGGTATAATTCACCTCATGTGTCTTCAGTTGTCGGGACGCATAAGCTATCACCTTTCCACGCTGCATGAGTACACAGCCTAAACCTTGATTCGACGCATCACAGTAAACTACAAAGTCTTCTGTTCCTTCCGGCAGTGATAGTACCAGTGCACTGCAGAGTGCTTGCTTCAGAGTTCGGAATGCAGCTTCTTGTTTATCCGTCCATTCAAAAGGCACGCCCTTTTGTGTAAGTAAGGTAAGTGGCTTGGCTGTCTTGGAGAAGTTCTGAATAAACCTAAGAATTGACGAATTTCGGTGGGTGTCGTTGGGATCGCCCATCCTTTGATAGCTTTGACTTTAGAAGGATCCACATGTATCCCTTCCTGACTAACAACATGACCCAAAAAGTTCACACTACGGAGCCAAAACTCACACTTAGAGAGTTTTGCGTATAACCTTTCGGTTAGCAGGGTTTCCAGGATTTGTCGGAGATGTCGGCCGTGTTCTTCTTCGCTTCGGGAATAGACGAGGATATCGTCAATGAAAACGATGACAAAGTTGTCGAGTAATGGTCGGCAGATTCGATTCATTAGGTCCATGAATGTGGCAGGGGCATTCGTTAGACCGAAGGACATTACGACAAATTCATAATGTCCATAACGAGTTCGGAAAGCGGTTTTGGGAATATCCTCTTCCCAGACTTTGAGTTGGTGGTATCCAGATCACAGATCTATCTTAGAGAAGTGACTTGCTCCTTGGAGCTGGTCGAATAGATCGTCGATTCGTGGAAGTGGATAGCGGTTTTTCATAGTGAGCTTGTTAAGTTCCCTATAGTCAATACACATCCTAAAGGTACCGTCTTTCTTCTTAACAAAGAGAACCGGAGCTCCCCAAGGTGAGAAGCTGGGTCGGATGAATCCTTTGTCCAAAAGCTCGCTGAGTTGACTGGACAACTCTTGCATCTCCACGGGAGCCAATCTGTAGGGCGATTTGGCGATGGGAGTAGCTCCTGGCACTAGATCAATTCGGAACTCGATTTGTCTTTCTGGGGGTATTCCTGGAAGATCCTCCGGAAAGACATCCGGGAAATCGCAAGCCACAAGGATGTTTCGAATATTGATCTCTTCTTTGGACTTATCCACTATATGAGCTAGAAACGCCAAGTCCTTCTTTCGTAGATACTTCTGTGCCTTAATGCACGAGATAAGACGAAGGTTCATGCTGGGTTTGTCTCCGTATATAATCAGGGTTTCGTGATTCGGGAGGCGAAGGCGAACGGCCTTCTCGTGACACATAATTTCAGCATGGTGGGGGCTTAACCAATCCATGCCGATAATCACATCAAAACTCCTAATGGAAACAGGCATTAAGTTTATTTGAAAGACGTGATGATTTAAGGTCAGGGTACATCCATTGTAGATTTCCCCAGTGGATTCTATTTTCCCATTGGCCATTTCCACCGTAAAGGTTTCATTAAGCTTCTGGGGTTGTTGTTTTAACAAATGTTTGAATTTATTACTCACAAAACTTTGTTCTGCCCCGGTATCAAATAGGATGCATGCATAAGTGTGGTTTAGGAGAAAAGTACCGGTAACAACAGCGGGATCCTGCACCGCTTCTCCCTGACCCATAGCTAGCACTCTTCCTGTTCCTCCGTTCCCAGGGTTGTTGATGTTGGGGCAGTTTCGACGGATATGCCCAGTCTTTCCACATCCATAGCAGGTGGGGCTTGATCCTGTGTTATTGCCGCTATTGTTGGTGTTGTTGTTGTTGTTGTTGTTGTTGTTGCGGTTGTTGTTGTTTCCTTGTTGTTGGTTCTGGGGAGGATAGGTCCTGCAATACCATGTCGTGTGACCCTTCCGATTGCAACTGGTACAATGCATCTCTCTGCATTCGCCATTATGATGAAGACTGCACTTGTTGCATTTTGGGAGATTCCCAGAATACTGCTTAGGGGCACTTGGATTAACTGAGGCTGGAGCATGTGGTGTGGAGGGAACTTGGGTGGTTGCAGCATTGACTGTCACTGTCTGTTGCTTCTTTGACGACTCTGAGCCTTGTCGTCCTTTTCTTTTGTTGTTCTTTCCTTTCTTGTTGTCACTCTCCTTCTTGCCTTCAGTTTCCACTGGCTTCTCGCCCTTCTTGCTGTTGTGGTCGTACAGTTTCTTAGCCAATATCTTGGCACTGTCGAAAGTTTCAGGATTTGCAGCTATTACATTTCCTTGAATTGGGGAGGTTAATCCCCAGATGAATCGTTCAATTTTCTTTCCCTCTGAAGTAATCATGCCAGGGCTCAACAGTGACAACTCGCTAAACCTTGATATGTATGCAACTATGTCGGAATTTCGGACGGTGAGATTCCATAGCTCTTGCTCCATTTTCTGAATTTCGCCTCGCGGGCAGTACTCAGCCATCAACATTTCTTTCAACTCTGTCCGCGGCATAGCGTTGGCTACGGGGAGAGTCATGGCCTCTACATGTCCATTCCACCAAGTAAGAGCTTGGTCAACGAATGTGCATGCGGCGAACTTCACTTTCACCTCCTCGGGGCATTCACATATCTCAAATACCGATTCCACTTTTTCCATCCATCTCTTTAGAGTTATCATTCCACCCGTGCCATTAAAGGTTCGTGGCTTGGCGTTGGTGAAGTCCTTGTAAGAGCATGTCTTGGTAGGTCCTTGATTTGCTCCGTTGTTCGAACTCCCAGCCCCTTGTCCATTGACTCCACCATTGTTCCCTTGGTGGATTTGCGTCATGGCTGCAGTAACCGCAGCAGATACAGCTGCTTGGAATGCAGCTGAGTTGACTTCAGGTGGGGTTGATCCATGGTTTCCACGGGTTGGTCGTTGGGGCATCTTTCTGTCATGGAACGGAAAAATGTTGAGTGCCTATGATTTTTGTGAGATTGTGGTCCTATAAACTAGGTGTATTGCATGAACTTAAGTAGTTTCGCATGTTATCATACAATCATGGATACCTAACACATAACTGATAACAACATCATAATAGAACACATAAAATTTTCCATTACTATTATCCACATTTTGATACATGAAAATTTGCTCGAAAGAGCATACATAAGTGGTGCAAGTTCGGCAGCGTAACGGCTCTATGAGTAGTGTAATCACTTAAACATAGAGTCGATGGTACATAGCATAGATCATATAATCATAATACTAAGGATAGGTATGACTAGTCCTAGTCATGGCGGGATGTGCCAGAGGGTGGTGCTGAAGAAGTTGACGCTCCCTGAAGGCGAGCCACTTATTGTTCCGCGTCACGGAGGCGAGTCTCCCACCTCACCTGCCTCATGTGGAACTCTCGGATGACCTCTCGCATCTCCTGTTCTGCACGCTCGACTCTAGTCCGCATCTAGCGCATCTGGTCAACGGTGCTCTGAGCCAGGTCGCCGGTGTTCCGCAGTCGTCTCACCATGACCGGAAGCGCGCGATCAGCTGGTCCTCCCTCCCTCAAGTCGTAGAACTCGCGTGACATGCCAAATGGAGGTCGTTGTCCCTGCTGTCTGCTCCATCTCCAAAGATCGATACCCCAGGGGGTGTAGGGCCAGTCGGACCCATCCGGTGGGCGGGCACCCTAGTCGGGTAAGGGGGGTTGATGACTTCGGACTCCGCGTCCGAATCACCATCATCGCTAGGTTCCTCCTCGAAGTCCTCTTCGACTTCCTTTTCTAGGACCTCCACGGGCTCGGCAGGTCCGCCCTCGACTTCCGCCTCAGGTTCCTCTTCAGACCATTCCTCAGGGTCTTCTTCAGGTTCCTCCTCCAGCCATCCGTTATTTCCCTGATTAGGAAAATACGGATCTCCGGGGTGATGGAAGCCGGCCATACAGTCTGCGAGAGTATATAAATGTACTATTATTCCTAAGATGTTTTAATTATTATGTAAATTGAGTTGATGTTCTTTTCTTGGTAACAAAGGGGTACGTTTTTAGGTTTACCGTCCATCGAGGTTTTCTCGGAGTATGTAATAGTTGTACTTCGGAGAAAATGTAGTTGATCAGGCTACATCCACCCCTTAATACAACTAAAAACAATCCCGACTTAACCAAGATGTCAGTATTTTCTTACTTGATTTGGTATTATGTTCTTTTTCCTATATCGCACAAGTAAAGATGTTTTTATCGTTGCGTTTTGTTTTGTTTTGTTCAGAGTGGTTTTAGTCCCTCTTTGGTTTATAGTTGCATATCAATGTGGGATTAGATATGCCAGTTCACTATAAACAGAGCTCTGATACCAACCTGTCACACCCCCGAAACCAGACGGCGGAAACGTCCGAGGGCTCGCGTGACTTAAATTGAATATCATCACAATGAATATACATGAATCATAACATAAACATCACCATGCATCAATACATTACAACTGATATTGTTCACATCCAGTACATTGTTTTAAACATTACACATTCATAACATAAATTGTTCGAGAGTTTTTAAAACATAACATCCTAACGTACTTGATATTACCCTGCAGCTTACCTGTTACCTGAGAATACAAGTTATTTTGAAAAACGTCAACATATGAAATGTTGGTGAGTTCATAAGCAGGGTTGTGATAAAAATGATTTGTGTAGTTTGTAAAACCGAGAAAATCCGATATTTTCTGAAAAGACAGTTGTTTATCAAAGTGTGGAGATCCATAAGTTGATGCATGAATGATTTCAAAACGTGTATAAAAAGGGAGTTTTGTATTATAGTTATAGAAGGATACAAGCGAGTGATGTTGATTTCCTCGAAAAACCCGATGTTTTCCGAATACATAAAATACAGTTACTTCTCAAATTGTTATACTGCCACAATGAATGATTTTGATTACTCTTCCTTGATTATTCGGATGGTATTGGATTAATTAATTTTTGTGAGTCGTTATAACCATGCATAATAATGACTAGTTCGTCTGTCTTGGCTACCTATCGTGTGTCGGGATTGATCTTAAGATTTTGTCACCCTAGACTGGCCGAGTCTAACTGTAGCGAACAGCTGAGGTGTGGGGGAGTCACCCCCGTATAGATCTATACACAAACTCTCGCTCTCCTTCCAGGAGACTTTGATTATAACTACAGACTACGAACGACCCTTGGAGGTATCGCCCGTTATTACTCACTTAACCCAAATAACATTGATTACTATTGATTAACGACCTGAATTTGTTTACTTTGATTACGCATAAGCCTAACAAACGAGGAGAAGAGGAAAACAAAGTCCTGCTACTTTCGTGAGTTATTTTAGGCTGTTGGGTATACGAAGGACACGTTGGTCCATTTCGCATTTGATTACTTGGACCTTAATAGCAGTGCTAGTGGGCCACTAAGGCCCAATAGCACTTAAAAGCCATTGAGGGTCCCTTTAATATGAAATTGGGTCATCGAAGGCCCAATAACATTTATTATTATTATCTCTTGGGCCCAAAAATCATGTGGATGGATCACAAAGGCCCAACAAGCATGATTGGAACTTTCAAGCCCAGAGTTTTGAATATTTAGTTGTTTTGGGTATTGCATAATTGTTGGAAGGTTTGATTGAACGATTGTTATTTTTGTATCGACTCGAGACCGGTCGATTTGTTTATAACGATATTTGGATTTATACGTGTATTCATCTTTCAATTTTTTGTAAGTCGTAGTTTAGTATTTTTGACTCAATATTCTAGAAATAAAATAATTGACTTAAGAATATTGGTTTGACCTTTTCAGCCCTTCTTTAATAAAAATGACAATTTTAGTCCTTTATATAAAAAGAGACATTTTTGCCCTTAAACTCTTTTCTTGACACTTTTGAGTCATAGACTTGTTCAAATGATATTTTTAGCTCAAACTTATTCTTTGGTAGTTTCAGCCCTTCCAGAAAAGTGTTTTTCGGTTAAAGCCCAAACTTTTGCAATTTTTACAATTTTGGCCCAAAATCCAAAAACTTTACATTTTTTATCCTTTTTGGAAAAGACAAGCATTTTTAACCCTTGAAATAGTTTTGTTTAACTCTTTATCCCCTGTTTTGAAGAATTTACCATTTCAGCCCTTTAAAAGTCATATTTTTCGCAACTTTGGGCTTAATGGGCCGAAAAGCCCAAAAATTGGTCCATTAAGCTAATATTTACATTTCAAGTCCCTTGAAGAGCATAATATTCATAAAAACATTTGTTGTTACTGTTTTGACTCTTTTGACCCTTAAGAAAACCGTAAATGACAATTTTTAACCCAACTTTTGTTTATTTGACAATTTAAGCCCAAAAATGGGTTTTTATGTTGCAATATGTTTATCAAAATCTTAGAAGTTAATATTCATGACTTGTTTAGTGTAATATAACTTAGATCATGTTTGTTTTCCTTCTTATGGCATAGATCTCGAGATTTCTTCCCTTTTGATTACATATTCATCACAAAAACACATAAAATCACACATACATGCATAAAATCATACATAACATACACATACACATAGATCTACACATTTTCTTGTATTCTCCCCCATAAAACATATAAAAACCGAAAAGAGAGGGGTATGAACTCACCTTTGTTTGTTGTTTTCGATTTAGGAGGAAGAAATGAAGAAAATTTGGTCCTAGCAAGCCTTCTTGGAAGATCTCGAACTTAGAGGTTTCTAAGATGGTGATCATGAGTTTAAATGAGTTAAGGAGAGATTTTTGATAATACAAAGAATCTAGATCATGGATCCAAGCATGAACTTACCTAAGATGATGATTTTTGTGGAATAACCTCCTTGGAATGCTTCTAACTCTCGAAATTTTGATGAAGAAGAAGGAGTGTTTCTTTGAGAGTGTTTGAGTGAAATGTGTGTGTGTATGTCTTTCCCTTTGTGGTTCTCGGCCGAATGAAGAAAAAGAGAGAAGGAGAAGAGAGAGTGATGATAAGATGGTTGCTTGGAAATATGAGTTATTGCATGGAGAACCAAAATATAATAAGGAGGTGGCAAGTGGAAAGTCAACTCTTTCCCCCCCTCATTTATGTAGTTGGGTCGAGAAGAGGAGAAGAAGAAAAAGAAATTGGGCCTTTTTGTGCTTAAGTCCATTTTATGGCCCAATTAGGTGATTTTTCGGCCCATTGGGCTCCCATGATGGTTTACGGCCCAATTTGTCAAAATAATGGGCTTCATAGTCCATTAGAGTTAATTAGGTTAGTTATGGCCCAATGAGGCCCATTAGGGTTTTTATTTCATTCTAGGCCCAATATGGCCCAAAATGTTAAAATAAGTGGAAGTGGGTCCAATTAGAGTCCACATAGGAGTTCTAAGCCCAAAATAGTCAAATTGGAAGCTTATTGGTCCATTAGGCCCAATAAGGAAATCCTAGTCCATAATGGACTTAACCCGGGATTTCTAGGTTTTCCAATTCTTAGTTGACTATTTGCAGTGCTTGTATAAGGTGTTTGATGGAAGTTTTGTTGTTATTGAATAAGCATTATACATGTTTTCTCATTTTGGTTCACAAATGTTATCATTGTTGTTGTTACAAAGCATCAAAATTTCTAGTTGTGACAATATAGTATCTTTCTAGTTTCCGTTCATATTAGATGTCATGTTGACTTTTTGTTCGTTAAAGTTTGTTATGGTGGGTCTGTTAGAATTGGTTACTCCTGGCAGTTAGAAGTTAGTTTAATCACAGTTAATTAACTTAACTAGCATTAGTTAGCTGTTAGATGATGAGTTAGTAGTTAGTTAAGTCTTTTTTGTATATAAATATTGTTCTCTGTATTCATTGAGTAGAATTCAATACACATGAACATCTTGGTTCTTTTCTCTTGTTCTTACTCTGATAATATGGTATCAAAGCACTTTTTCTTCTGTGCTTCCGCATTCATCGTATCAGTGATTCTTAATCACTGATTCTTCAATTTTTCTCTTCGTGATTCATACTCTGTTTTTCATCTCTTTTCTTGTGATTTTGAGATTTGATCATGTCTGATTCAATTCCTTCAGTTTCTACACCTAGTTCTTCACAAAATGATGTTGGATCATCTGATGATCCGTATTACATTCATCATTCTGATAACCCTGGTACATTGCTTGTTAATCAAGTTCTCACAGGGGACAGTTATGCCTCTTGGTCACAATCGATGACAATTGCTTTGTCCGTGAAGAACAAACTTGATTTTGTTACTGGAGATCTACCACGACCTTTGTTAACTGAAGTTAATCGTTTAAAAGCTTGGAATCGAAATAACAACATTGTTATTTCCTGGATCTTGAATTCAGTATCAAAAGAGATTTCTGCTTCTGTCATATATCTGACTACTGCTTCTGCAATCTGGAAGGAACTCAAGGAACGTTTTCAGCAGAGCAATGGTCCACGTATCTTTCAAATTAAGCGTGATCTGATGAATCTCACTCAAGGAGATGATTCAGTAAGCACTTATTTCATTAAATTGAAGGTTCTATGGGAAAAATTGTCTAATTTTGAAGTTCACTGCATCTGTGGTTTGTGTACTTGTGGAGGAGCAAAGGACATCGAACACACCATGATGTTCTTGATGGGATTACATGAGAAGTATGCTCAAATTAGGGGACAAATTCTCCTAATGGATCCAATTCCCACTGTTAATCGTATTTTTTCTTTATTGATCCAGGAAGAACGTCAAAGAGAGATAAGTACTCCTTCTATCAATAATTCTCCCATTGCTTTCAATGTTCAAAGTAAATCAAATTCAAATCAAAGGTTTAAATCATTTTCAAAGAATCGATCATCTCCAGTTTGTTCTCATTGCAAAAGATCTGATCACACTGTTGACAAATGTTACAAACTTCATCTCCAGTTTGTTCTCATTGCAAAAGATCTGGTCACACTGTTGACAAATGTTACAAACTTCATGGTTTTCCACCGGGTTATCGTTCTAATCAAGGAAATTCACATGCTAATGTTGTTTCTGATCAAACTTTTGTTCCAATCAACAATACCAAGGAGGATAATACAAGTGATTCCATTACTAATCTTACTACACAACAATGTCAACATGACATCTAATAGTTCATTGTAAATCTAAATGGATAACATATTTTTTGTTATTATATATTACAAAATTCACCAACTTACAAAAACAGGTTTGAACCCATATCATGCAAAAAAACCCTTTACAACTTAAATATAGTATTTCAACCTAGGAGATGAATCACATAACGTTCACAATTTGCATTTCATAAAACTAACTATATATAAAACATGGGAACAACATGGCTTACACAAAAAACCAAACACCATCATCATCCCCTATAATCAACCAAAAACCTCAAATCCCCACAAAACAAATCAAATTATTTAGACAAAGAAGACAATAAATAATCAACCCCCTTTTCATCACTAATGATTACAAAGTTGTTTCAAGTTTTGGGACTCAATCCTCCCATGAACTTTTGCTAACTCGCACGTATGTTTTGTTATAATCTCATAAGTTGAAGCTCTCTTCCATGGCACTATTCCAAAATCATCATTATAATCCTCCATTCCTTCCACAAAGTATTGCCATGCAAAAGATCCTCCACCTGCCCCCTTTTTCTTTGCAGATTCATAAATGACATCATATACGGTTTTGTAGAATTGGTCTCTTTGTGAAGGGTTAAAGCCTTTGTTTAAATCTGATAAACCAAATTCTGTAAACATCACGGGTTTCTTCAACACTTGGTCCCCATCTTCAATGTGGGAACGCATCCATTTGGCAACAAATTTTAGTTTTCCTTCAAGACTCTTCTTTTTAAACCTATGGAAACAAAAATAACATAACTAGTTCAATTTAACCTTTTCTATAATGGTTTTACTTATGATTTCAAAGTCCAGTGCCAAATGAACAACATGGTAAAAATAAGTTGTTATTTATTGCAATAGATACGGAAATTCAGGAAATAAATATAATTAAGATGATGAAAAGTTACCAATGGTCAGGATATATATGAACAGAGGCAAAGTCAATGGTGGAGGGTGCAGAATTGCGAACAAAATCAGCTCCAAGATCAGCAGCCCAAAATTCTGGATTGACTGAATCTTTCTTTGGACTTTTTGGGCCATAAAACCCTTCAAGCCCAATAGTCAACATATGTTTTCTATCGATTGATTTTATAAATGATGACATTTCTTCTATCCAGTCCTGCATTTATTTTCCACACATTTGGAATGTAATTACAGTTAGAATTATTATATGCAAGAAATAGCAAAGTAAATTAAATTACTTGTAGGGTGTCACCAGAAGCATCAGTGATGCAACGAGGCTCATTAATTAACTCCCACCCAAAGATGGTGGGATCATCCCTGTACACAACTCCTGTGATGGAGTTCTTCCTTGTCAAGATGGTCTGCAATAAAATAAAACAATTTGATTTATGAAACAATTACTTTTAATTTATATTTTTCCTATTATAGCATTGCATACTGAAACATCTACCCACACTACAGCAATTTTCACTGCTATAATTGGGTAGATTTGTCCAAGTATAATGTCCTAATAAGAAACCACAATGCTATAAATATAATTAGGTAGAATTTTCATAGTATAAAGGATTTTAGTAGTAAGTAGGGTATTATTACCTTGACATAATTCTTAAAATAAAGGCGAATTGATGGATCAAAGAAGAAGGAATCATTAGAGGCACTCAAACCAACACCTTCATCCCATGCCCATTTCACATACTGAGTCTTGCCACCATATGCTTGGAGGTTATTAACCAGGCTAAACAAAAGCCGTATTCCAACTTGTCTTGATTCTGCAATCACATAATCCAATGCCTGCAATAATCCCCATTTTTCCAATCGATTAAGTGATAAACATTTAAAAAAAACATCTATAACGGAAAATTTATATACAAAATAATCCAATAAAAGTAGGGGAAGTAGTGCATCTTTTGGTCCTAAAATGAAACGGTGTTTTTCATATTTTGTATAAAAATCACTTGGTTGCATAAATATGGTTAAGCAATTTTGAACAAAAGTATCAAGTAAACTGTTCTTCTTTTCCCTTTTACATTTACACAAATTTCCAACAATCTGTGTCATATTTTTAATGGTATTTTTAGAAAGTAGGACAGTTAGTTTGCAACTAAAACCACAATAATATAGCTCAGAAAATCAGTTATTTGGATTAAGAATACAAAGCATGAATCTTTAGCATCAAATTTGAATTGTATCAACCAATCAGAAACGAGAAACCCAAAAGGGACCAAGTAAGTATAAGAAAATATAAACCACATAGACAAAGAAAGCATGGACAAATTGCACACGTTACCACCTACGCCATAAATTTAATCTTTATAATCAAATCGTATCAAGAATGCCACTATGAATGAATGAAAAAAAAAAAAAAAAAAAAACATCCAAATAAAAACATAAATATTTATACACAAAACAACAAGTTTTTACCTTGAATACGACACTATGAATGAAAAATACAAAATTATATCCAAAACAACACCTTGAATAAGACACTATAAATGAAAAATACAAGCTCCCAAGAAAAAATCAAAAATTATACACAAGAGAACAAGTTTTTACCTTGAATACGACATTATGAATGAAACGTATATGAGAATTTATGTACAAAAGAACAAGGTTTTACCTTGAATACCCTCTCATCAAATTGTCCAGGGGCAATCTGAAGGGCATTATAGTCGCCATCGTTAAAAGCCCAAGTTCTACACACTGTCAACCCCATTTTAGCTGCAGCTTGAAGCATTTCTCTGATTCTTGGACGGCTATAATCATGAACAGCATGATCCATAAACCAATACGAATTCCAACCATTGATGTAAAAAAGTTTACCATCGACGATGAAATTAGTCCCATTCCTCTCCACAAAACTCAATTTGGGGTCAGTTTTGTAATTTACAGATAAGAAATCCCCAAAAGACAGGTAAAGAAAAACAAGACAAGATGCAAATCCAAGTATTGGATAAAGCAAATTATTGCTACCCATTATTGATTTAACCATAAATACCAAGATTTAGAAGGGATTTTCTTGAAAAAGATTTGATCTTTCTGAAATCAAATAATCCACGCAGATGACCCAGAACAGATTTTTAATTGGATCTTCAGGTTTTTGAGCTTTTCCCCAAAATCTTTGGAACCCCAGATGTAAAACAAGGTATTTTAGCACACCCAGATCCCGTTTTCAAGATTCTACTCAAAACTTAACGAGAAAGAGAAACTGAAGTCCAATAGAACCTAAATCAAATGAGATGCATCACAAGAACACACTGTTGAGAGTGCATTACGCGTCTATTCTGTGTGTGTGTGAGAGAGAGAGAGAGAGAGAGAGAGAGAGAGTAGGTGAAATTTAATGGAGTGTTGTCCAGAACAAGACTTTAAACGATGGAAATGGACGTAGGGTATGAAAAAAAGGCAAATAACAGAGGAAAAACACACCTAACAATCTAACATGTATCGACTGCAGATTTTGTCGAAAGAAAAAGAATCAGTGAGAAAATTTTAATTAAAGGTGGAAGGAGGGGATGGTGGTGTGTGGTGGTGGTCTTTTTGACATCGGTTTTAAGAAGTGATCAGATCTGAAGTCTTGTTTATCCAGCAACTTTTTTGGCTTTTTGTAAGACAATTTGTGTGTCTTAATATTTAACAACAAATGAACAATGTTTTTGGTTTTGCAACATTTTGATTTAACTTTCTTATTTTGTTATGGACAACTAATTAAAAACAATAGCAAATTAGTGTAGATAATGTTTTAAAAACCGGTTTTTTAATTGAACCGGTGTGGTGACCGGTTTCCGGTTCTACGGGTTTAACCAGTTCGACCGTTGGGTTAACCGGTTTCTATAATTTTCATCAATTTTACTATTTTATTACACATACATACATATATAAATCATGAATTTGATGTTTACAAGTTCAAACATTAAAAATACACATAAAAAATAAGTTGTAGATCAATCCAAATGTATTAAAAGTAGCCGTTTACCCGCGCTAAGCGTCGGGCGGCAAAGAGTTTCTTTCGGAAGATAGTAATGTGATGATTAGTTTCCTTTAGACATGAGCTATTCATTGTGGCCTTTTGGTAGACTATTTTGTATCGAATAGTTCATTTCAATGGATAGTTACTTGATAGATGCATAGTCATACAATACGACAGAAGCTGAGTATATATTTGGAATTTCATCTAATAGTTCATACTTGATTTTACAATATATAAATAACAAAAATCTGTAATCATGTAGTTTTGTACATTTATAATGTCCAATATATAAACTACACCAAAACAGTGTAAGTACAAACATTCGGTTGGTTGACCGCCTGTGATGCTTGTTGACTATACCACTCTTCTCCTGTGAGAACCTAAAAAAGGCAATCTACATATAATCCTATAAAAAAAAAAAATTAAGTGAGTTTGACTTTGTTGACCAAAATTAATTACCTTGGATCCTTTTTGGGAGAGTACATGTTGGTCTAAAAACTCACGTTTTAAACGGATTTTTGGATCTTTCCTCATTGCAAATGGAATTCCAGTCATAATTACAGCTCTTCCAGCTTGATCAGCAAAATCTAATCCTTCACTTACCTATTTATATAAAAATTTAAACTTTTTAATAAATGTCATAAGGAGAAAATAGTCAAATACTATATAAAATTATAAATTACCTTTCCACGACATACAACAAAAAACACTACACCAGTAGTTGAGTTGTCTCTTAGCTTAGCCCATGTAGTCCTGTTCAAATTTTAAAATGAATTAAAGAAAATAATTTTTTTTAACTGAAAGTGAATAAATAATTTACTCTTACATCAATTGCTTTAGGAAAAAGTGAAGATTGTCTAGGTTCCACTAAAGCCTTGAACAATGTTTGTTAAATCTCACAGAAAAAAATGGATAATTTTATATGAACGGTTTGTATTTTAATGACTTTACATAAATGGTTAATTATAAGAAATTATGCTAATTTTTACAAACCAAATTTATTCAAACAAACATAAAGAAGCAGCAAACAAACAAACAGAAAGAAGCAGTAAAACAGCAATAGTCCAAAAAAGTAATACATAATTTGAATGTTTTGGCGAAACAGTTGACCATTGTAATCGATTTCAAACAAAATAAACATAAAATTGGTGAAGTTCTTTATATGGTTTACCAAATTTCATACAGTTTAGCTGCAACAGAAATGGTAAATGTTGACAGCTAATTTGCAAAATTATTTGTTTTTTCAAAAAATTGTAACATTAGAACAGTTTTTAACTATTTTTGTTTTATAATCACATACATATATAATCAATACTCCGGTCAACAGCAATGAACCTTGTTCTTAATTTAACAAATAATGTGATATTTTAGCATTATGAAGAGAGACATAAAAGAAAAAGTGAAAAAAAAAATCATAATTGTCACAAACACACCCTAACTCAAATACACAAAACATACACATGTACAAATAGTCAAAGACACAAATACATACTATCACAAATGTATATAGAAGAAGTTTGTTACTTCAGATGAAAGAAATAAAAAGAAAATAGTATACATACACACTTCAAGTTATATCAAATGTAACATCAAGCCGAAACAAAGTTTATTACTTGAGAATTAATAGCATACATATATCTAATTAAACATCATAGCAAGTAGTTCTTACCTGGTAGAAAATAAATTGTAGTAGGAAGATAAGGAAAACAGTGGTGCCCTTCTTTTCTTTTGTTCCGATCGCACATTCTTCTTCTTTTCTTCGGTTCACATGCAAAAAATAATGCAATTAATATCATATCAAAGTATATGCAAAATCATGCCAAAAATAAGTCAATTATAATTATAACTTCAATTAAATAAATAATACTAAAAATTAAGATAAAAATTAACAGCTAAAATCATAGATTATTTAATATATCTTTATTGTAATTTTACTATATATTAATTAAAAAAATAAAACACGTTTTTAATTATATTGAAAGAATTTGGTAAATTTAAAAATAAAAAAGTGAACTTCATACAAAAGCCAACTAAAATGATTTCTTTTTCTTATTATACCAAAATATGTTGTTTTGTAAAAATTGCTTCATGTATTGGTAGCCAAACGTTGAGATCTGTTAAACATACTGAAAAAAAACATAAACAGATACAAGCCTGCCTGTTACACAAATTTTTATTATTTTTAAAGCTCACATGTTCTTGGAAAACTAGTTTTTATAACCAACTGGAAATCTGGTGTGAATATACAATTAGAAATAAAATTAACGAACCTGAGGGTGACATCTGGAGAGAAGTTAATGTTGTCTGAAATGCCTGAAATCTTGTTACTTTTCACATCCCTGGAAGATACCAAAGAAGGCATATGAGCTCAGAGAAAGAATTAGAGCATAAGAGAGACAAAATGGGAGAGGGGTCTTCATGTTTGAGGTCTTACACTATAAGTTTTTTGGTTGAATTGAAAATTTACAACCATTATATACATGTATATTTTAACAGGTTAAATAATTCTTACAATCTTTGAAGGTTAGGAAGGCTTGAAAAGTTGGGAGGAATTGTACCAGTAATCTAATATATTGACAGATCATTGCATAGCTTATCATATAAAAGTATAAGAATCCAAACTCCAAACACGAAGACACAAAGTATATCAAGAATAAACTGTGTAAAAGCATATCAAGATTAAGGATTGGTCCTTCTAAGGTCCAGTTCCTTAAACTACTGCATCACCCAAAATAATATTGGATTAGAATGTTATGTGTTGAAATTTATTATTACTAAAGTTTATTAAAACTTAAGCTACCCTTACAAGTTGGCCCTTCCTAACATATTTCCATAAGAGGATGGTGTACTTCCTTCAAAGTGATTGTTGTTAAATTTACTGTTAAACAAAGAGCATTTAACCCCTTAATTTTAAGATTTGACAAAAACAAAATTATTTATAAAAGCACTATAGTATTGAAATAAAGAATATAGTATAATCAAGTATGGGGGTTACTGAGCTCGGGAGGAAGATAGTCAGATAAGTTGTTATTGTCAAGAAGCCTGCAACATTCGTCCATGTCAGTAAAACCCAATGCACTCAAAACTTGAGTAACTCTCCTCTAATTAATAGCAGGAAAAAAAACTAACTTACCAGATCTGAAAATTAATAGAGCTCCATATTGAGCCATCATATTGAATTAACTCTTGATCCAAACACAAATCTTTAAGATTCTGAATAAAAGAAAAGAAGGGATCGTCTGTGTGGTGGTTTTTTCGACAGATCAAGGGTGAGGGTTCATCGCCAGAGAAGTGGTGTGAGGGCAGATAATTTGAAGCACAAACCTTAAAGTAATTTGAAGCACAAACAGATGCAAACAAATAAAAACAAATGTCAGAAACAACTTCTAAAATTTGAATTGTGAAACACATAAAAGTTACCTTAAAGTAATTTGAAGCACTGGCACCAGAGTTGATAAACTTCCCTTTCTGGCCCTTCACAAAGCCAACCCATTAATCAGAATCAAGAATCCACAAAAGGACACTATTTTAACATAATAAGCTAAATCAGGTTCTAAAAGTGATGAAAAAACCTAGGTAGTGTATGCACAGTTCATCAGTAGTTTCAGGGATCAACTGTTTCACAGAAGTAGATCAACATGAGAATATATATAGTACACAATGGAACTACATTACCCAGTAAAGAAGCAGATCAACAGGAGAATCTAAAGGGATGCCTCTCCATTCATAAAACTCATTCCAACTACTTAATTTGTTTGTTGATATGGACAAAGGCCCTTTATTTTTGCAGTTTGTGTAGAGTAGCTTTCAGAGTAAGTATAAATGATCTGAAACTATGCCAATGAAAATTTAAAACAGTACCTTTACAAGGGCATAATTTACTTGAAAGATTCCAGCCCTTGTCATACCTTCCAATTAAATAAATAAACAATGAGATCCCATGTGTATTTAATCACAGGTGTATTGAAACATCAGGAGAAAAGAAGGATAAAAAAGGAACATCAAATGATCCAAGGAAGTAACTGAAGCCCCACAACTACATTCGCATATCCAGAATCCTACACAGTGGATCCCCTGTTTATCCAAGAATGAGCATCTAGTCTCCACCTTTCCACAAACCTACAACACTCCAGTCAAGTAAAATTATATAGAAAATATATATAGATTGTGAAATTATAAACAATAAAGAATTAACTAGGGAACCAATGAAACCGATGAGACACAACTAAACCATCCTTGCCAGCTAGACTCAAATAGCTTCGGTTTTGACCCATGGTGGGCCTGGTGGCTTCATCACTTGCAACCACTATTAGCAACGGATGTAATGGTAGGAACTTCTCATTGTCATCAGGGTTTGCAGGAATATGCAGCAACTGTAGGAAAGTGACAGGGCCATCACGCTTTGAAACAAGCTCAGTAAAATCAGATGCATCCTCCAAATCAATCAGTTGAAAACCAGTTTGATCCCCCAAAAAGACGAAATGATCCCCCATAATAACACCACTTGGATTGGAATATATTTTATTATCCTGAACAAAGAAACCCCTCAAGATTATTCATTATAAGTCGCATATCCAACAACATCAGTTTCAATTTTATAGAAGATCAACAAGAAATTATAAAAAATGCGATCGATTTTTGCATACCTTAATGGTTCCTAGGGCAAAAAGTGTGATTTGGTCGATTGTCGTCTATCTTGGAAAAGGATCTTCTCAATGGCCAGCGGGTTACCGTCGTGCGCACTGAAGAGATCTGCCTCTCCGGTAGTCTTGTTCTTCAGAAAATGAAGTACCTTCATTATCTCCGTAAGCATATGAACACCAAGCCGTCTCATGGTCCCATTCACTTCCGTGCTCCTTCGAAGATCCTGTGGCGTACCATTCGAGGTCAGGTCGCGATGGTGGAGGCGCTGATACATTCAGCAACGACGCCAAGAGAGAGACGGAAAGAAGAGGGTTTCGATTTCGTTCCGATGGCGGCTGTTGTGTGTAGTGTTGTGTTTAGAGCAGATTAGGGTAACATCTTCGATTTGGTAACACCGTGTATACCTATACGATAAGTAATACCATGTATACCTATACATGTGATTGTGATTATAAGCTTAATATTATTGTACATGTGGTAATAGGTATTGTACCTCTTAATTTTCAAGAAAGAGGCAATATGTTTAATAATATAGTAAAGATAAAACATAACCATAAGTTTTACATCAATCCATATACATAAAAAAGAAAATAAATTATGATACCGAAATAAAATACAGTTTTAGATGAATACAAACACATCAAAAACTTTATAACATTTACCATATGTTTTTATTTAGAGAAAACTAAATATATTTGGAAAAAAATTACTAAAGTTTATTATGCAAATGGTTCTTTTTCATGTGTTTTATTCGATTTAATCGGTTCAACGGATTTATTTTGACCGGTTCAACCGGGTTTTTCTAAAAACCGGCCGGTTCAATCCGATTTAGAAATCGACATAAAACCGGTGATAGTTGAACCGTCCACTCTCCCGGTTCCCGGTCCAACCGGTTTTTAAAACATTGGTGTAGATAGAAACTGTTTGCTGTTTTATTAATATAAGAAATGTATATTAGGTTATATGCATAATAATAGCAAATTATTTATAATTTATCATAATAACAATGTACTCATATTATCTATTCGATAATAACATTATGTATTTTATAGCAATACACTTATATTTATTTATTTATATACATAGTAACATTACTCTTATAATATGTCGTACTACTGTACTAGGATGTTAGTATTTCTTTATCAATAGTTATTTTTTTAACGAATAAAATGCATTTCATATATTACATTGAAGAATATAAATATAAGGGTAAATACACGGATTGTCTCTATGGTTTGGGGTAACTTGCACTTTTGGTCCCTAACAATTTTTTTAACTCGGAAAATCCCTTTGTTTTGTTTTTATTGTGTCATTGGTCCTTGAATTACATAAAAAGACTATTATGACCTTATGTATTTCCTTTTTAATTTTATATTATTTTTTTATTGTTTTTAAATCAAAAGGAAAAAATATATATAAACCTCCCACTCCTCATGTATCCCCATTCACTGGTTCTCCTTTCACTCGGTTCTCATTTTATGTCTCACCCACTTTTCCGATGACCACCCCTCCGACGAGAGACCCCAATCAAGCGGCGACCATGTGAGCTTTCTTCCCTCTCATCTTCTGTTCTCTCATCTCCGCTCGAGATTCTCGTTTGAAAACCTCTCTGCCATCACTACCTTGTCGGATCTCCACTGATGGATTCCGATTAGGGTTCATGGTTGGAACGAGAGGCAACTAGGGTTCATTGTCAGAGCATCATCGACATCGGTTACTGCATCGAAGACGAATTTAATATAAAAATCCATGAAGTGTCGCTGACATTGGGTTTCTCCAGTTTCCCTCCCCTCATCTCGTTTTTTCCTCTTATCTACCAATAAAACCAGATGCAAAAAAATATTTATGTTTACTGGTTGATTGTGAAAAAAAATTGGAAGAACATCTTGTTTTGTGTATTTAATTAGCTTTAGGATGATTGTAGTTTGGAACTGATGATAATACAAAGGCGACCCTAAGTAATCAACCCCAAAATGACGTTTCTATGCGATTTTTTTTAGAATTTATGGCACCAAGTTTGAATTTTGGAACACCTGATTTCAGTTTCATCAGATTGGAAGAACATCTTGTTTTAGATTTTATGGCATCATGTTTCATCAAATTTTGTATTGTGTTTTTGTGATTTGTATTTCATCAAATTTTGGTTTTGAGATTTCAGTTTAATCAGATATTGGTTGAGCAAGGTTATCGACGGTGGTTCTGGTTTCCGGTGAAGGTTCAAACATACATGGAGAGAGAGAGAGAGAGAGAGAGATCACGTATGACCGTTTCAGTAGAGGGGAACTCATATGCATTCCTTTATTTAAATCATTATCAAAGAAGAAGGTGAAAAGAAGATGGGTTTCATGGAAGAAGAAGTTCGTTCCTGGGGGATCTTCGATTAAAATGAGAGAGTGAGTGAGAGAGATAGATGATAAATCTGGTGGAACGGTGAATGGGGATATGTGAGGAGTGGGGGTTTATATTTTTTTCTTTATGATTTAAAAACGATAAAAAAAACAACAGAAATTTAAAAAAGAAATACATAAGTGCACAATAGTCTTTTTACGTCATTCAGGGATCAACGATGTAACAAAACCAAAACAAAGGGACTGTCCGAGTTAAAAAAAAGTTGTTAGGGACCAAACGTGCAAGTTACCCCAAACCATAAGGACGATCCGTGTAATTTACCCTAAATATAATGTTATCATAAGTGAAAATATATGTGTATGTTAGTATTAGTAGTTAAAAATTTGAAGTACATTTACATTATTGGTAGAGAAATATAAATACGTTGTTATTTTTTTATGGAATGACAGAATTAAATAAAAACTAGCAAAGAACTCGCGGCTACGCCGCTTTTGGGGTAATATGGGGAAAATCGGCAAACTTTAAAAAATACGTGCTGAAAGTGTAAATCACCGCAAATAGGAGAGAAAGTCGACAACCCCTAAAATTAGATGTCCAAAGTGTACGACAACCAAAAGAAGGGACACTGGTGGAGAAAATCCAAAAATGTTGTGGCAATAATGTGAAAGTTGCCAAAGTTGAAAAAATATGGTGGCAAAATTCTAAAGGAGGTTTTTTGTGTTTTTTATGTCAAAATGTAAAAGTTTTGGCTATAAGGACGAAAAGTGTCAATTTCATTAAAGATTTGTGGCAAAAACACCATAATATAAAACTTTTCACTGCAAGGACGAAAAGTGTCAAAGTTACTAAAGATTTGTGTCAAAACCCTAAAAGCACAAAAACTTAATCAAAACACAAAATTGTAAAAGTTTTCACTTTAAGGACTAAAAGTGTCAAATTCACTAAACATTTGTGGCAAAAACCTAAAGACATAAAAGTTACTATTGCTAACTTCCTTTAGATTTAATATATATATATAGAATAACAAGAAGCTAGAAAAACAATTACATAGTAATAGAAGAATGATTATGAGGCCAAGTAGTCCAACATAACTTAGTTTTACTACATCTATTATAAATTCAAAAAGAACTTTATCAACAACATCATCAAAAAGCAAAGCCTTTTTTTGGCAAAATCGTTCCAAAAAATGGTAGCATTCCTGAAATTACAAATGCACCAAAACGTAGTTAGAATAACAACATCAAAATTTTTTCGTTTGACTCCCCTTAATGTGGCTGTATTAGACCAAAGAGGGAAGGGAATGTATACAAAGCTGATCAGGGGACGTCACCCCCACCAAATAGTAATACATGTCTAAATATCAATCAAAGCAAAACATCTTGTGAAAAGATGATCAATGGTCTCCACGGAAGTAGAGCAAATTGGGCACATGATCGTCGCCACCAAAATACTTCTAGAAGAAAGTCTCTCTCTCGTAGGAATATAAAAATACATTGTTATTATATATATATATATATATATATATATATATATATATATATAATAAATATATAGAAATATATTGTTATTATATATATAAAATAAAATGCATTCTTACATTGATAGTAAAGTTAAATAAAATATTATTTTTTTATAATTCTACTATAAATAATTCGTAGTGAAAATTTATAAATAATAAAAGAAAAGTTCAAATATTTATTACCTAACTATGAGGAAACCAACCTAAAATAGTTTTATGACAAACTAAAAACAAATAAAACACTTTTATTTTTCATATTTGTAGCACATTCTTTTGTATTAGTATTGAAGAATGTTTCAAACTTTACTCAAGACTTGAGGGGTATTTAAGTCTCAAAGTTCAACATTGAAACCGGACCTTAAAGATTTATCAAAGTGACAATATTCAAGTTCAAGCATGAATCATACATAATTTTATCATCGACTCAAAGTGTGGAAACAAGTTGCAAAGAAGACAACACTTTAAACCATATATGGTCATTATGAGTTTCTCGTGTCTTCTCGGATTGACCAATGCCTCATTCGTATTTATGGATTATATGAATTGGGTATATAAACCTTCTTGTTTGGTTCATGATCGTGTGTATAAATGATAACATGATCCTATAAGAGCATGGAGGAGGAACATGAATGACATTTGTAGGTTGTGTTAGAAGTGTTAAGAATGGTGAAATCGAATGCAAAGTTCTCCAAGTGTTATTTATGGATCCAAGAAGTGATGTTCTTAAGTCAAGTGGTTAATCGAAGCAATATTAAGGTTGAACTAGAAAAATGGATACGATGATGAAATGGAAAACCCAGGATTCATATATACAAGTGAAAAGCTTTTATGGTTAGCAAGTGAAATATCCGTCGTATGGGTTATAAGAATTTAGTTTTATAAATCAAGTGAAATATCCCCAAAAAGTTCAATGTTTGAAAATAAACATATGCAAGGTTCTATCAATCACGAAAGACATGCAAAATGTTTAATCCATAACTGTAAGCATAAAGCTTAGTAAGTTCCCCAGTATACCACATATTCCACCATACATACAAAGCATCCACATACAATCCTCAACTCTAGCGTCCAACAACCAAAAATCATATCCATATATATATATATATATATATATATATATATATATATATATATATATATATATATATATATATATATCATACATAACGAGCCCAACCCAAGAGTTCACGGGCCCAACCATGTGACATCCTCTAATTTTCAGAACCAATTAAAACTTTTTTTACGCTTTAAAAATCATTTATTTATATTTGCGGAAAATCCCAGTACAAAAGATCATTTTGATTACAAATGTTTGTTTCCAAAATATTAAAGCCCTAAGGATGTCATAATCAATAAAGATACATAAGTTACAATGTAAATACCTGATGTTTCTGAATACTATTGCAGAATGTCTCTTAATCAATCAGCATCCTAATCAAGTTCTAGTAGCTGAAGTCTTGATACCTATGATACATATAAATTGAGTGGTTCAGGTTGGGGAAACCTGGTGAGATACATAGGGATTTCAATCCTACGATATTGATATGATAATATTCATTAATTATCAGACCTGCAAAACCAACTGTTTACTATTCTACATCCATATAGGCTTACATTCCTACATATCTATTCCTACTGATCCTCACAGATCCTAATCCAAGATTATCAGGGAGAACTATCTCCCCTAACGAACCATTTAAGGTAAGAGTTTGACTACATAATTAGGGGCTCCCTTGGCCGGTGTAAGTCTTAAGGCACCCAAGCCTTCAGAGTAATTTCATGAATATGATATTACCTTTCATCTACGTATATACGTTATGAGCCTACACTAACAACGCAATTCACAAGATCGCCTAGAATGATCAAGTGTTGTCACCTACTCTATGGGGTGACTAGATGTACCACTAACAGTTGCCTGATCGGGACCCACCATTTCTGGTCATCCCGTACGGAGCTACCATACATCGACACCTGATAGTGTCATGGAACAGAACTTTACTCTTTATTCCTAGGTTACACACATTCTCCTAATGAGACTACCTAATATCAAATTAATTGAACTAGGTATCTTCTATAAGTCTAAGTTTATCCCTAGACTAGATTACAATGTCTGAAACCAACTTTTAATACCAACTCTATTCTTGGGTGACACTAACCTATCTCTAGTGTATTTATATTCCCTAAAGAGCATTAGGTATTATTAATCATTTATCTTTTCAACAATTTTTTTACCTTGAATATTATTATATAATATTATCGGTTTATCCTA
Organism: Lactuca virosa; assembly: GCF_052849685.1. Taxonomy (NCBI): domain Eukaryota; kingdom Viridiplantae; phylum Streptophyta; class Magnoliopsida; order Asterales; family Asteraceae; genus Lactuca; species Lactuca virosa. The sequence continues at coordinate 131,868,256 of NC_136429.1, forward strand.
ACATAAAATAGAACCATATCTAGCTTGCACATAGCATGTTATATATCCTAACATATAATTCATGGAATAAGCACATAATTTACATACGAATTCTAACAAATATTTAATATTTTAATTAATTCTTATGTTAAATCATGTTCATGAAATGGACTATGCACTCACTTGACTTAGGTGGGTGATTGATGATTTGAGCAGAGTTTCGCCTAACGCCTTAGATATTCCTTGACTTGACCTAAGTAATATTAGTACAGAGTTTTAGTCTAATGATCTCGGAGACTAATAACAGTCTAGATCCTCATTAATACCAATGGCTAGATCACGATCTATCAAGTAAGGATCAGCAAGGCAGGGTAGTTGGGAGGTAAGATCATTTCGGCATAATAGCTTTTCTGAAATTCAACAACCAAGCCAACGTGACCATTCTAGACACATCTCCCGTAAGTAGATCAATCATTGTAATGACATAGAATTACTGATAAATCTTATTTATTGGTTCATAATAACGACTTATGACTATAAATATAAGTTACACTGAAAAGACTAGAGTGTAGCTTAATTTACAGAGGTTCTTCCTGACAAAAGTTAGGAAATTGCACTGACAAAACTTTTACTCGCTAGCTACTACATCTTCAGGGATCGCAGGGCTTCGCCGAATGCTAAAACTAAGGGAAAATGGGCTAGAACTGAAAGAAATAGAGAGAGAGAGAGAGAGAGAGAGAGAGAGAGAGAGAGAGATAGAGAAAGAGAGAGAGAGAGAGAGAGTTTGGGAAGTTGTGGGAGAAAGCATGAAGCCTCCTATTTATAGCCGATTTTGGGAAGTTGTAGGAGAAAGCATAACTTCTTCATACAGACTCTGTTTTTGACATTTTTTTTCATGCGTAGCTCTCAATGAGTACTACAACTTTCCTTTAGGCTCCAATGGCTAATTCTAACTTTATTTTTAGCCCTAATTTTTATATGATTTAATGATTTTGCAAAAATCATAACTCTCTCGTACGGACTACGATTTTGGTGTTCTTTTTACCAAAATTCATATCTTAAAGAGTAATACGATTTTCATTTTGGTGACTTTACCCAAAAGTCAACTATTCTCTCTATAACTTTTGACATTAATAATTTTTAATTACGCGGTTGATTTTTATATCTTATAAAATTTATATCTCTTTCATATGAACTCGGATTTCTACGAAGTTTATATTTTTGGAATCACGTCGACGTATACTTTATATATATATATATATATATATATATATATATATATATATATATATATATATGTTTTGGCGCACTTATTTTATGGTTTACGGATGCTTCGATTGATTTTTCATATTTTTCCAAATACAAAACTTATATTATATAGTCTGCAGCACGTACGCCTATAGATTATCCTATCCTCGGATTTTAATTTTAATAATTATTACTTATTATGTGTAGCCTGAATTTGCGGGCGTTACAACCCAACTCATATAATGAGCCCCGCCCAAACATACATAACGGGATCAACCCAAGAGTTCACGGGCCCAGTCCAACTCACATAACAGACCCCACCCAAACATACATAACGGGCCCTACCCAAGGAGTAAACGGGCCTAACCCAAACTCCATTTCTAGGAGCTACATCATGGTCTTCCATATAATGCCAATCGAGTCATAAACCTTAATTTCAAGCCCCTCATCAAAGTAATCCTCAACCATTTCCTAAACCTTCAGAAAACACACCTGCATACCGACCCAACATCCCAAATCACTCCTCAGAATCCTAAAAAATTCTGAAATTTGTCAAACCCAATATAGTTTGTCATAAATGTGGTCTCGGTAACCACTTTGCAAAAGATTGTTTGGCTGAAACCTCTAAAAAACAGAAGGTAAAAGATTTTGCATACTATGTTCGCAGAGCCCAAGAGCTGGCAGAAAGTGAAAAAGCATTTGTTACCACAGTATCAAGAAATGTTGATGGGTACTGGTCTTCTGGAGATGAGGATGAAGTGAGATCTGGAAGGAATATGTGTCTTATGGCAAGACAATCGATCAAGTGTGATGAAGGTTACTGGTCTTCAGGTTCAGAAGAAGACAATGACGATGCTGAGCCAAACTTTTGCTACATGGCAACAAACGATCCACCCGACAGAAGCATCACCCAGCATGTAAAATACATGATCACTGACAATAATTTTGATTTATCTGTTTGTGAACCCTATCTAAGTCAGATCCAATCAGATATGACAGTTATTCATGGAGCTTTTGAGTCTTCCATACAAGTTAGTGAGAAGCTCGATAGTAAACCAACTCGTCTTAGATTACGCTTTGAAGATCGCAAGCTTAAGATAGAATCACTAGAAAGAGAGCTTGTAATGTCTAAAGATGAATGTATCATTTTAAAAGGCAAATGTGAAATCACTTTTTGTGAAAGGAATATCTTAGTTTTTGATAACAAACGTCTTAATGCCAAAATTTATGCTTTGCATAACTCTACTGATATTCTTGAAGCAAACGAACGGATGACACATAATTTTCGTCACCCATGGTCCAAAGCACCAGGCCTCGGAAGCGAGTTTCCGAAACCTGTTGCTCGTCTCTTGAAGGAACTTCAAAATCTAAAGTTTATGGGAGACATTTCGAACGATACTCATTCGGATACCCCTGTCTCACCATTGTCGCCCCTTCTTGAGACTTCAGACCAGTTCCAATATCTGATTCTGGAGTTCCAGCCTATCATTGTTAAATGTCCTGATTCCACGCTTCTTCCGCCTCTGATATCCCTGGACCTGAATCAATCTTCAGATTCATTCCCTGACACCAAATGTACTGGAGTTTAGATTCCGAACTCCGGACCTCCAAACACTTATGTTGTTGAGGAAATAATTCCCGAGACAACTGGACATGACTCTGACAAATCCAACTCCGTTTAGGCTTCATTTGATAGTGACGTAGATGAATAAATTATTTGTGACGATTCATATGACTCTTGTATCTGTAACTCTGATGTGATTTTGAAATCATCTCCAGTGCCAGTTAAGCCTAGGTTCAACAATCGATCGTCTGAAAAAACTTCCAAGTCATCATCTGACTCTCGGAAGAAACCTTGGCTGAATTAGAAAGTCATTATTCACCCAAATACCGAAGCTAAGAATTCCCTTAAGAAAGAAATTATGTCTAGGCAAGATTCCAGATTCATTGAGAAGTCTGAAAGAAAGTGTCTCGAACTGTTAGTCCAGCTACTAGAAACCACCTTTATGCCTGTTAAGATTCTTAAGAGGCCATCTAATCTGTCACACCCCCAAACTAGACGGCGGAAACGTCCGGGGGTGGATGACTTCATTTGTAGTATCACAACACATGCATTTATAGAAATCAAAGTACAAACAACCATTGCATTAATAAGTAAAAGTTTATACATGTGTTCAATCATAGTATATTGACGCTAAAATAGTTGATACAAAATATAGAAGACATGACTCAAAACGGCTCCGTCTTCTCAGAAGCTTGGGGAGTACCTGTCTACCGATTCCCTGAGAATACAAGTAATTTGAAAAGGAGTATCAACATAAAGTTGAGTGAGTGCATAAGTATTTATGTTCAAAAGCTTGTTTTCTGTTCATTGAATATGTAAAACTGTTCCAGAAAATCCTATATTTTCTTTTGTATGTGAAAAGCAGTTTTAAGCCCATAAAACCATTCCGTTTGTAAACCAGTATTCTGTATTTGAATTCCTTTGTAAAACATGTAAAGGTAATTGTACCTGGTTCCACCAGCTGTTATGGTAAACTGTAATGTAATATTGTAAATTGTATCTTTGTAAAGTTAGTATTTTGAAATGTACTCAAGTTTAGTTAATTATACACTAACCGTATTGTTTAATATCTTTTTCATGAGTTTATTATAACCATACTATGACTAGATGGCCTGATACGACGCTTTGGAGGCGTTGGAAATGTTGATAACAATTGTCACCTCAGACTTGCCGGTCTAAATGTAGCTAGCAGTTTAGGTGCGGGATTGTCAATCCCATATAGATCTATACACATTTGTTTCGATCCCTATGATGTAGATTCTGGTTATAATATCAGGACTTTAACTATGTTGTTTAAATGTACTAACAACATGAACATATCAACTCCTAGAAAAGTATATAGATGTTACGTGTATAATAACGATGAAAACTCAATCATTCTGAAATAAATGATTGTTAGTAAGTTTCTTGTTTAGTATTCGTGAAATGTATTTGTAAACTGTTCACACTTGTATGGTTTTAAATCCAACCCTTGTTATTGTAAAACAATGTACTAGCGTCTACTTGACTCGTGTATTAGTATTCTTGAATCATAAATTATACCTATTATAATTTATATGTATTTTTTGTATTGATACTAACTGTTCATGAATGCAACCCCTTGCTCAGCAAGTTACAAAGAGTATTGAAACTGAATGAAATAACCTATATATTTTTTTGTACATATACAATTATACAAATATAATTTTTAGGGAAAAGCATAAGTTGGTATAACCTTTTAAAGAATTTAAACACCTTAAAATATTTGTGATGACTTGATGTCATTTTAACGCTATATGAAATATTTTGTAACACAAAATCTTTATGTTAGACTTGTATTCCCCCCTTTAAAACTGTAAAAAGTATGAAAAATGTGGGGGTATGAACTCACTTGATAAGTGGTGAATCGGACAGTGTTTCATTTCTAGTAATGATCTTTCTGGACGTAACCGCGGGTTTCTGGTGAAAAACCGGGCTTCATGCGGGCAGAGTTTCGGCTCGGGAACTCTGTTTCTCGGGATCTTTGGGGCTTCGGGACTCGCTTCGGGTCTCGGGATGATACTGGGGCTTCTCGCGGGCAGGATTTCGGCTCGAAACTCCTTTCTTCTCGGGATCTTCGGAGCATCGGGACTCGCTTCGGGTATCGGGGATGGTAACGGGGTTTCGGGGGTACTTCTTTGCATGTAAATCGAGGTAATATGGGTGAGAGAAGGGTGAATTAGCAACCTTAGCCGGCTGCCCCTTCAAATCTATTTATAGGGCTGATTTCTCGATTTTCACGTCGTGGGCTTGATCGTCACTACATGTGTCATCGCAAGTTGGGTCTGGCAAACTCCAAGAGGCGTCAGAAGACATTTCACGTCGTGAACACTGTTTTCACGTCGTGGTCTCTGACAGTTTTGGGGTTTCGTGCCCCGAACTTCAGAAATTCATAACTTTCGCATACGAACTCCATTTTCAACGTTCTTTATATTGACGCGTAGGTGAGATTATGCTCTACAACTCTCGTTTAGACTCCGTCGGCTAAATTTTACTCTAATTTTTATTATATTATTTTTAGTAGGCCGGGACAGGAAAACTCCGTTATAAACTCATAACTTCTTCATCCGACGTCCGTTTTCGTCTGTCTTTTTACCATTGAACTACTATCGACGAGATCTTCGATTTTCGTTTAGATTGTTTCGGATAGAAATCCCTCGATCTCATATTCGAACTTCGGGCTGCATACTGCTAAGCTGAGACTTAGAAAAATCATAACTTCCTCATACGAAGTCAGATTTGGACGTTCTTTTTTTATGTATGTTTACGGTTTAATGAGATCTACGACTTTCATTTAGATACCTCATGCCAAAAAGTATTTTATTGAGATTTCGCTTTTTACACTTAACGGTGTTTTACCAATTTTGACGCGGATCTTTGATTTGTCATAACTTCTTCGTTATAACTCGGATTTGAGTGTTCTTTATATTTCTGAAAACCTTGACACGATATCTATCATTTTATGCAACCCAATTGAGACTTTTGAACATTTCATTTTTGATGCTATATTTATTATATCAAAAATAGATTACCATACTTGACTTTAGGTCATTATATTGACTTGAAATATCGGGTTGTCACATCATCCCCCCGTTAGAGGGAATTTCGTCCCAAAATTAATTCTAAGATAGGCATTTATGGACTAGGGAAGAGATGCAGGTATTTTTTTTTCATCTGATCTTCGCGCTCCCAGGTGTATTCAGGTCCTCGCTTGGCATTCCAACGGACCTTCACAATAGGTATGCGACTTTGTTTTGTTCTTTTAATTTCTCTATCCATGATTTCTACTGGTTCTTCTACGAAGTGGAGACTCTCGTTGATTTTAATTTCGTCCAGAGGGATGACGAGGGTCTCATCGGACAAGCACTTCATTAAGTTTGAGACATGAAAGGTAGGATGTACGTTATTGAGTTCCTGCGGTAATCGAAGTTTGTATGCTACCGGGCCAATCCTGGCAAGGATCTCGAATGGTCCGATATACCTTGGATTTAATTTTACACGTTTTCCAAAATGTATTAATCTCTTCCAGGGTGAGACCTTCAATAGAACGCGATCACCAACTCGGAATTCTAAGGGTTTTCTCTTTTTGTCAGCGTAACTTTTTTTGTCTATCTCTGGAAGCTTTAAGTCGTTCCCGGATTTGTACGATCTTCTCTTTAGTTTCTCGAATGAATTACAGACCTGTGAGAGTACTGTCTGGAGCTTGACCTCTAGCTAGTTGCGTACCACCCACTTCTGCCCAACACAGAGGTGATCTGTACTTGTGGTTATAGAGGGCTTCAAATGGAGCAGCCTTTATGCTAGTGTGATAACTATTATTGTAAGAGAACTCGACAAGGGTTAAATGAGTATCCCATGCCTTCCCAAAGTCTATCACGCTGGCTCGCAACTCATCTTCTAGAGTTTGATTCGTTCTCTCACTTTGTCCGTCCGTTTGTGGATGGTAAGCTGTACTTATGTCCAGCCTAATCCCCAGAGATTTTTGTAAGGACTGCCAGAAACGAGGGGTGAATCTACTATCTCGATCTGAGATAATAGATATTGGCACACTGTGCAGTCTAAAAATCTCTTTGAGGTAAGTTCTTGTTAGCTTCTTAATCTTGTCGGTTTCTTTTATTGGCAGAAAGTGTGCGGATTTGGTCAATCTATCGACAATCACCCCAGATGGTATCATAACCACCCGCTGTCTTGGGTACTTTAGTTATGAAAACCATTACATGGATTATGCCTGTTTCATCTAATACAGTTCCGTGTATACAAATCGTATATAGTTAAGATTGAAAAGACATTCGAATAAATGATTCATCTCTAAGTCCACATCCAGACAAGGAAAAGGAGTCAAAGTTGAATCATCAATTCTAAGCCTGTAGAATCTTAATTACGTACTACTCTTATGTATACATTTAATAGTATTAGATAAATCGCATAAATTTTTGGGGTCTTCGTTAGTGAATTTGACTTTCTGTGCGAGTGGTATTCCTGGAAACTCTGTTGGCAGTACTTTGAGCAAAGTTATAGAAAATTTGGTGCTCCTCACGTGGCTACTTTGGGGTTTTTGAAGCAAGAAATGATTTGGAGGTTTTTGTTGGTACCGTTTGATAGGGGTTCCTTAGACGTTCGGTCACAGAGAAGGATCTTCCCGTAGAATATGAAATTAATACAGTGAGGATTAGTTCGACTCAGGTCGACTGACGACATCGGGACTTCGTATAGTATAGGGGTTAAACCGATTTAGAATAAAGTGATGGCTAGAATGACGGTGAATTCTGTACATATGACTTTAGTACATTTCGCTTTATCTTTGTTATTATTACTGCGAGTTCGTTGTACTGCTAGAAGCGAGTACTTGTCGTGAGAGTGCTTCTAGAAATGGTGATGAAACCTCATAGTATGATTTGGTCTAATTTGGCATTAAGTTTTGAAAATTTCTAGATAATATATATATATATATATATATATATATATATATATATATATATATATATATATTATTGCCAGAGAGCGTACCAGCAATCTCAGAGCGGTTCCCCGATATCTCCTTCTGTGTTGTTGCTACTATTCTTCCCCTTCTCTCTGTCAGTTCTCTCGGTCGGACAGTCTCTCTTGAGATGCCCTATTTCACCACATGCATGACATATTTCACTCGTACTAGCGTCAATGGTTGAAGTGATGTGTTGGGCTGGAGTTCTACAGAAGTGAGTTCCTTTGTCATTTCTTGTCTTTGGGTAATCTCTTTTGAAATGTCCAAATTCGCCGCACTTATAACATTCCTGGGTTGTTCCAGCATCGGGAACTTGGGTGATTGGCTGAGGTGGGAATTTACAAAATTTGACAGTGTGCCCTTGTCTGTTGCAGTTCCGGCACTGCATGTCACGGCAATTTCCATTGTGGTGGAAATTACACTCATTGCATTTTGGGAGGTTTCCAGCATATCGTTTTACTAGAGTAGTAGTAACAACACGAACTGTCGCTTCCTGTCGCTTTTTAGAGGATCCTTGTGAAGACTGACCCTTCCTTTTGTTCCGTAACTTTCGTTTCTTGCTCACCGACTTGTTGTCTTGGGTGCCCTTGTCGACTGGCAGTTGTTGGTTTCCTTGATTGTTATTACGGTTCGAAGTGTCGACATTTTCGTTTGTGTTGTTAGTGTTGAATTGCGCCATGATAGCTACCACTGCAGCCGTTACAGCGGCTTGGAACGTAGCGGAATCTATGTGTAGGATCAGGGTTTCGTCGGTTGGTTGATCATTTCTATGTGAAGACATGTTTCTGATACATGAAGGGAAACGAGTTCGTAAATACTAGTGTTGTTGATGGTTGTACCCTATATAATTATATAAACATGTAACTTTCTCCTTTCCCTGTAAAGTTCTCAATGTTTCGACCAACGTCTCTGCTATGTTTCTATAGTACTACAAAAGTATTTAAGTTATCAAGACAGAATATTGATGTTAACATCTTTAGTAAATGTCCAGGTTCGCCACAACTATAACAAACCTGACTCACTTCCATGCTAAGAACTTGGGTGATTGATCGTGTCGATGCTCTGCAGAAATGAGTGGTGTGTCCTTGTCTGTTGCAGTTCTTACATCGCAATTTGCGGCATCTTCCTACGTGGTGGAAGTTGCACTTCCCGAAAATTGTTATATTTCCAGCATATTGTCGTACTGGCGTTGGTATCGGAGTGGCAGAGGTCATGGCTATAGAAGTTGCCACAGGTTGTTGTCTATTGGCAAGTTTTTGAGATAACTTGCGCTCCTTTTTGTTCCAGAATTTTCGTTTATTATTCTTAGGTTTGTGAGTTGGAGTATCATCCTGGCTAGGCCCTTGTCGGTTTCCTGGTGTGTTGCTATGGTTTGAAGTGTTGAAACTGTTTCCATTCTCACTTTGGTTGTTGGCATTGAATTGTGCCAGGACGACGTTTACGGAGGCTGTGACTGTGGTCTGAAATGTAGCGAAGTCCATCTGCAGAAATGGTGTCTCACCAGTTGGTTGGTTACCTCCTTGTGAAGACATGGTTCTGTTGCATGACGAGAAGCGATTTTATGAGTAACGATGGTCATGGGTAGTTGTATTTCACGAATTTATATACTTATAAATTTCACGCCTTGGAGGGCTACCCTGAATGGTTCTGATAATATTCCTGAGGTGTATTCTATGGAAGTGGGTATTGCTCGAGCGTTAATTAAGCTAAGTTATACTGTTTTCCGAGAGTATTAAAATCCGACTCCTATAGTGTCCTGATAACCATCCAATAAGGAAGTCTATATGAAATAAACTTTTGGATTTGAATTGGCTATTCTTAAATGAATTTCTGACGAGATGTTTGTGACGTGGCATTCTGCAGGTATAAATTTCAACGATGAAATAGTGGTATGACTTTGATTGAGTTACTTAGTTCGCATGCTACTGATCTAGAATATACTTTCGATAATGATAATATTTAACTAAAATAAGATTGCTGTCATTATAGTTGGCATTGAGATTACACAGAGTTCGGAAAGTTTGACCTAGGAGTAGGTCTACATTATACCAACAGAGGGAAAATTCGACAACATAAAGAACTAGTGAAACAGTACTTGCAAGACATGAATGTTTACGGAAAAAAGTGCCACTTAGAGCATAGTTATGAATGCTATTCCTTAAACCAAAATAAAGGATGAGTAGAGTATTTCCTATCGGCGACGGGCACCCCTCAGATGAACCCTTAATTCGGCCAGCTGACGCTCCACACCAAGCAGGCGTCTCTCGTATACTGACTGGCGTGCTCGGAGCTCTATGACTTCAGCTCGGGTTGCAGCTAGCTCTTGCTGCAATCTTCATTGTCTCTTATAGCTCTCCCATGAGTAATTTCAAGGCGATGAATGCGATCCATACTGGCGCTTGAATCCGCTTCAAGTTCCACAGTTCGCTGAATGGTTGCCACACCTAGCTCAACATTGCGAGCCACTCGGCGAACCAGGATTGGAAGGGCCCTGTATGCGGGTCCTCCCTCGTTCAGATTGTAGAAGTTGTGGTCTGCGTTGTATGGGAGGGGTTGGCCTTGCTCGTGGCTCCATCTGTTCAAACTCCCAACCCACATAGGCGTTGGACCTTGGAATTCAAGTCGATGATTAGGATTTGGTATTGGGGCCACTTGAGGTAGGTTCTCGACTTCAGGTTCTGAGTCAGCCTCTTCAGGGAATTGTTCTGCGAAGTCATCGTCCAACCGAATTTCATGATTTTCTTCTGGCTCTGCCTCGAGCCATCCATTATTTCCTTGGTTGGGAAAGTACGGGTCACCAGGGAGATTGAATCCAACCATGATATCTACGCGAGAATGGGGGTAAAGAGATAGTTAATAGACGTTGAATCTAATAATACTTCTATTGTATTATAAGTGTATGCTCGATACTTTGTTGTTATCCTATAGTAACTAAAATACTCCTATAGTATTTTAATGTTGTATGTTCTGTTCTATTGATCTCTTGATGTATATAAAGTTTGGTAAGTTTTAGGCTTGCTGCAACATCACGGTCACTCCCAGACACATGTTGGTCATGTCTCAAATAAATATTGTTGATTAGGCTATATTGATCCCATACATGATTACATAACTACACAGGTTTAACCGCAGTGTCCAACATCCAAATACTTTTGTTTTGTTCTACTTATGTTACTGTTTATGGTACGTATGTATACTTGTATACTTCTTATAAAATACTTATATTTTAAAAGTATACTTTTAGTTCAGAGCACTTCAGCCCCTTAGTGTTTATAGTTGTATACCATGTAAGGTTCGGTATACTTAGTTCACTATAAACAATAGCTTTGATACCAATCTGTCACATCCCAAACCGGAACGGCGGAAACGTTCGGGGGCGGATGACTTCATGTATAGTATCACAACAATTGCATCATAGTAATCAAAGTAAACATAACCATTACGTTGAATATATATACTAAGTGTTTACATCAGTTTGCTACATATTTTTATACATCCAAAAGTAACAAAAGAAATACAAGATTCCATACGCTCCGTCTTGCTCAAAAGTCTGTCGAGGTACCTTTCTACTGATTTCCTGAGAATACAAGCGGTTTTGAAAGAGAGTATCAGCATAAAAGCTGGTGAGTTCATAAGTATCTTTTTGTAATAAAAACATGTTTATGAATCAGCGAAAATGTTTGTATGTTTCCAAGAAAATCCAATATTTTCTTTAGTAAGAGTGAGATATTATCAGTTTCATCTATAACCACTTGGTTCATGCTAGCCACGTATAAACCAACATTGAACAGACAATTGACTATGTGGATCTGCCCTAAGTCCACAACCAAACAAGGAACAGGAAATGAGGCGGAAACCACACATTCCTCAGTGTATCGAATATGATTCATGCGTAACCCTGATGCCTAAACTAAGGAATTATAGAATTAATTATGAAAGTTTTTACTGTATTCTGTTGTAGTATAGAGGAAACGTTAGTTTGTATGTCTAGTTACTATCAACCGTAGTATGTGTGTATTCTTGCACACAAACTTTTGTATAATATGTTCTGTATGAAAACCCTGGTTATTATCAGTACGTATAGTAGTTTTATTTCTCATAAAGAAACTATGTATTTTCCATACTTATACTAAATAATCATTGTTCATGTAATTTGTATTACTACATAAGTATATCGTTATTATCTACTTACGAGTTTTATGACCATACTAAACTTGATATGGCGCGAATCGGGCACCAGTATCCTTTATGACTTTGTCACCTGTAGACCTGTCGTTCCTACTGTAGCTAGCAGCAAGGTGCGGGATAGTCAGTCCCGTATAGATCTATACACAAACTCAACGCTCTCCTTCGAGGAGACTCTGGATCATAAGGGTAGTCTTCCACTAGTACATGTAATTGTACCCAAAGACGTGTCTCTCAAACTAGATTAACGACATTACAAGTAATTATACGAGAAAAACCTTTTATAAATAATGGAGAGGTTTATAAAAAGATGTGTTTATGTATAGGTATAAACCATGTATTAAATTCCCAAACTATACCTACTATAGTTTGTGTGTATGTATGTATAACCTTGTATGAATCCCCAAACTATACCTACTATAGTTTGTGTGTATGTATGTATAACCTTGTATGAATCCCCAAACTATACCTACTATAGTTTGTGTGTATGTATGTATAACCTTGTATGAATTCCCAAACTATACCTACTATAGTTTGTATGTATCTATTATAGTTTGTGTGTTTGTATGTATAACCTTGTGTGAATTCCCAAACTATACCTACTATAGTTTGTGTGTATGTATGTATAACCTTGATTTATGTATTAATCTGAAAACTATATGATTATGTTTATAAGTTGAAAACATCCTTTATGCTCAACATGTTACAAAAGGGATAAAATATCTAAATATTTTATAAAAGTATAGAAATTGTATATTTGTATCGATTGCATCCTTTTTAAGTTTATTGAAATCCTTTTTGTATAAGTTTCATAAAATTATTTATGTTTGGCTTGTATTCCCCCCTTGAAAACATTAAAAACTCGGAAAAATGTAGGGGTATGAACTCACGTGCTGCGAGTGATGCGTACGTAAGATTGGTTGTAGGAAGCTAAGTGTCGAGTGAAGACTCAAGTATGTACGGATCCTATTGAGCATATAAAGACATATATTTGTATCAAATTAGGGTATATCATAACTAGATATGATAGGAAAACACCCTAGGGACTTGGAAACACTTGAAACTAAGTGTTAAAATCATATGTGATTGAATGAGGGAGGTTCACGGCCACATTAGTGTGTGTGCGGCCATGGGTGTACGGCCCATGAGGTGTGTAGGGCCGTACACTCATGAAGAAGTGTGCAAATGAGGTGTTTTGAAGGTCCTAACTAGCATCAAGGAAGTGTCCTAGGTCCCATGTTTAACTTTAAGGAGGGTTTAAGGCCATTTATGATCATCATCAAGGGTGTACGGTCCCATGAGGTGTGTACGGCCGTACAAGGGTCTACGGCCGTACACCTTCATGTTCTTGTGAAGGTGGTCAATTTTCAGATGAATAACAAGTGTTTCTAGTAGATAATAAGCATAGGAAGCAGTTACTCACGATTTTGAAAGCTTGATGAAGGTTTATGGCCACCAAGAACTAGTGTGTGTTCTTGGTGAAAGATGAAGATCTAACCAAAGATGAAATACATGGAATGAAAACATGGATTCATCACTTGTTAAAGCAATGCAACAACAAACTAAGGTAGGAAACACTTACATCTTTGGGGATTTAGGTGAGAAAGTTGATGAAGCTAGAGAGAGAGAACCCGATTTCTTGGCTTGGAGGTGTGAAAAGTGTTGATTGATAGCTAAGTATCACTTATATAGGGGGAGTGTACGACCATGAGGGGGTGTACGGCCGTACACCCATGTGTACGGCCGTACACTCCTCTTGAAGGAGTGTTTGGCCCGAAATGCAATACTATGACTTAGGCTAACTCATCCCTAAACCCAAACCTTGATTGTACTAGGCTTAGAACACTTAAACATGCTCTAAACATTGCTAAAAGATAGCGGAAATGAGCCTAACTTTGATTGAATTGACTGGTTGTACAAAATAGAAATTTCGGGTTGTCACACTTTATGACCATTCAATTCAAAAGATTTGATGGACCGAGTCTTTATCTCCTTTCTGAAAAAGTTGCACATATTTCGCTATTTAGAATATTTCCTTGTTTGACTAACTCGTTTGTTTGTATTCTTATATTATTTATTATTTTGTACTATTCTTTAAAGGGATCCGATGGAGGCAATTCTAAGCCTAGTATGTAACTTTTGACAAATCATCGTCCCTTGAAGCATGCTGATGTATGTTACTAAATCTCTCTAAGTTTCTCATCAATGAGACCATTTGCTGAGAACATTGAGTCAACCCCTCACGTTGACTGTCTAGCATTGTCTAAGCTTTCTAAGTGAGATTTCCTGGTCCAAATAAATAATTTATTAAAAGGCTTGGATGTTTATTCTTAGTTAACTATCTTACTTGACCTTGTCCCTAGAAGCATGTTTGCCATATTCATCAAGTATCATGTTCTGCTGAAACATTGAGCATTACCCAATGGATAGCACTCATTGCATAGTCATCAACGTATGAGATACTTGTCTGGTCCTTAAATTACAAAGGTTTATTCATTTCCATGACCTCCTAGTCTAAGGTATTGCATGGTACCATTATGAGTTAACGGGGAACCTTTGATTCTAGAGTGCAACTAAAACTCTATGATGTAAGAATTAAACCATTTCTTGTTGATGGGTTATATGTGTTAATGATTAGGTTGATTTCACCTCAGCATAATTGAAACAATCCACTCTCTCCATATTTTCTTCTTTAGAATTTCATGATTCTGCGTATGATACCAAATGCTGACGAGGATTCGAAAAATCTGTGCCAATGGGTACATCATTGTTCGTGATGTATTACACAGACCTACCCACTCTTTCCCAATAATTCTTTTATTAAGAAGTTACTGATTCACTGTATTAGCCATACACTGATAAAAATTCGACATTCTTTGCCGATGGGTACATTTCATACCAGAATGTACTGCACGCAAAATATCACTCTTGCCCTTTTTCTTCTAATAAAAGTGATTAATGAGTCAGCGTATGAAACCACACGTTGATGAAATCATGCAATACTATGTCCGTGAATGGTAGTTTAAGCCCACACTATCAGGAGGCATCACAAACTTACTAGGTGACCATCATCAATACACTCATCGGTCGATTACGCTGATTTTCATTGCTGCTGATGACATGTCTCACTGATGTAACTTCCTTATTTCAACGGTAACTTTTTGGATGGCGAATATCATTATCTTGGGATAGAGATTTTTACAGTGCATATAGTTTTAATCATGATTACGTAAAAAGGAAGAAACGTTTTTGGTATAAATTGGGAATTCTCCATTCTAGGTCACTTTTACAAGTTATTCAAGCACTTGGCTCTCTCTCTCTCTCTCTCTCTTGGAAAAAAAATCTCAACCATCATCTCTCTCAAAGCTTTCCCCCAACGGTAATGTCGTTAAAGGTCCTCATGCCCCTGTCTCTCTCATCATTCAAGCGAACAATGTGGCGTTCTTTGATGAAATCCCAAAGCAGATCGCAAACTCAGGAATCGAAGACTTTGTTAACTATGTCAAGAGTTGTCCTCTTCGGTATGTCTTCTGTGTTTTCCCAAACCCATTATACCCTAAACAAGTATATGAGTTCTACTATTCATCCTTCGTTGATTATGATGCTCAAAACATTACTGGAACCATTATAGATGTCAATATAGGGTTACCATTGGTGTGGAATCCTTTCGAACTGCTCTTCGTCTTCTTCGATTTGAAAATTACTCTTAAACTCCATCAGAAGAAAGTTACAAGTCTGTTCATAATTATTTTAAGGGCCTCACTCGTGATCCATACAAGAACACTCTTTGTCAGTGTTTTAATGCAGGATGGAAGTATTTTGTCACACCCCGTCCGTCGGCGGAAACACCGGGCGATGTAACGTCATTTCTCGTATCATAGTTATCAACTTCCTGAAAACACACGCAATTTAAAAATACGTCAATATAAAGTTGGTGAGTCCACAGGTTTTGACTCCATATAAAAATAATACATTTTCCAAGTTCAAAAGTATAGTTTTGAAAGTATCATTTTGACTCTCCAACGTTTAGTATATATATCCTAGGTATAATGGTTTACTTACCAAATAAGTATATACCTATAAGTCTCATATATTATAAATATAAATTTTTGTAATTCCATACAAACGAAAGTTGCTACATATAAATCTTATTTCAATTGTATACGAGTATGTGTGTTAGGTATAATTATCTACTTAATATACAAGTAGTACATAGGGTATAAGTAGGGGGAAACTTATACTTAACATTAATACTTGTATACGACAAAGTATAATGTTTCTAACAAGTTGCTACCATGAGTCTATAACCGCTGCTTGACAACAAAACCTCTGACAAAACACACTCATGATTTACCATGAGAAACAATACACTCATGATTTACTATGAGAAACAATACACTCATGATTTACCATGAGAAACAATACCGAGCGCTTCATCGACACTGGAACAATAACAAATAAAAGGAACGGATCGTCACTCGCTTGTCTTGGGTTGTAATTAACAACCACGAGTGGGGTCGTCAACCCGTATCTTATTCATACACGACTTCCTCGCTCACACGGGATTAACGGTTACAGGTCAGAGGACTTCCACTAAGATCCCAAATCTTAGTTGATGAATGAGGTAGCTCATGTAGACTTTGATGGCGTTTTATAGTCCTAACAACAAAAGCATTTTCATGTCTAAAACCCTAAGTTACTAGACTATGCTTTTAAACAGTATTCCTAACTTCATAACATTTAGGCAGTATAACAGCTATAACTTGAAGTAAAACCAGGTTTTATCTTGACATAAAACCAATAACAACAACAACATATAACATACCAAGTTTTATTTTGTCATAAAACTAATAATAACAACATACAACATACCAAGTTTTATCTTGACATAAAACCAATAATAGCAACATACTTTATAAATTAACATATAGAACTTCCGAATATAACTTCAGAACTATATCGCACACAGCATATATATAGAATACTAAGTATAACTCAAGATCTACATTAGTATAATAACATGCTGATAAGTTGATAATAGTTGTATATATTAAAAATATTATATTCAGAACAACTATACCCCGACTATTATAACTATATACTATCATATAGACATAGTAGTAATATATATATAATATTTAGCATGCGTTTTCCCCCAAAATATTAGAAAGTGGGGCCGTGAAACTCACCTTAATAGCGTGATTTTATGTAATCTAAGCAGAAACGGTCAGCGTACGAGGACGTCGGGGCTCGGGATGCAAGAGGGCTTCAGCAAAGGAGAGAGGAGAAAGGGAAATGGTGTAAGGAAGTGTCAAGGTCAGCCCTGCTATTTATAGGAAGGATTTTGGACCCTCACGGCGTGAGAAACTCATTGTTCACGTCGTGAGTTTCGAGCTTATCTCTTCGTAGACTTGCCATCCGTCTTCTAGCTTCCGAAGGTGGCCATATGACTCCTCACGTCGTGAAATGTCAATGTTCACGTCGTGAGTTTGGATCTTATCACTTCGTAGCCTCGTCACGCACGTTCTAGATCCTAAATGTGGCAAAATTACTCCTCACGTTGTGAGTTTCTGTGCTCGCGTCGTGAGTTCAGTCAAATTAGGGTTTCTGACAGCTGAATCTTCGGAAGGTCGTAACTTTCGCATACGAACTCCGTTTTTGACGTTCTTTATATCCACGCGTAGGTATTCACGAGTACTACAACTCTCTTTTAGACTCCAATAGCTAATTATAAGTCTATTTTTAATTCCTCTTATTATAGAAATTTATAGTGTTCGGTTTATCATAACTTCTTCACGCGAAGTCAGATTCAGACGTTCTCTATATTTTTGGAATCGTATGGACATATACTTTGATTTATACTATAAAGTATGTATGAAAGTTCATATTTATATTAGAATTATCATGAAATACATAGTGAGTTTACTACATTACTTATTTTGACAAAATCACATTACATGATTGGTATAATCACATGTGATTGTTATTGACCTAATTTTGACTAGTGTTACATATTTGACATGTATAATTGGGAACTGTCTTGGACACAAGACTGGGATTTTGGATCAACTGAATCTTTTTGAGCAAAGGATATTATTTTCTATCGTGTACAACAAAAGACTGGATTTTGCTCAACTTTTTCTTGATCAAGTGATTGACTGCATCTCTGGGAACAAGAAGCCAGTGTATGTTCCTTATCCATGTTGGCTTGGAATGATCTTATCTCGTAAGGAAGGCTATGTTGAAAGTCATGGGATCATTATTCCAATTCCTGCTCTTTCCTCCAAGATTATTAATGTCGCTCCATCTGAAGGTGATATTACTATTCGGATGCAAAGATGGATTGAGAAACCCTATGTAATTGAATCCTCAGATTCTGAAGAAGATGATGAGGATGATGGTAAAGAACACACTGATGAAGATGCTGATAAAGAGAATGTTAAGGATGATTACGAAGAAGGTGCTGGTAGTAAAGAAGGGGATGATGAAGAAGAAGACACTGATAAAGATGAAGAAGAATCAACCACTAATAAGGGAGAATACTTTTCTCAGGGAATGAACTCTCCTCCAAGGATGAACAAGCACATTTTATTTTCATCTACATCTTCATCCAATCCCTCTGCAGATGTTGTTGTACAACAAGGATCAAACCCTCCTTTTGTGATAACTGTTGAACCAATGATCCAAGATAAGTCAGCATCTCCTTCTCCTCAAGCTGAGAATGTTCCTCCTATGACAACTCCTATCAAGACTGCTTCTTTTCATTAGGATAATAAGGAAGAATCCAGCTCTAACTTTCAAATTATTGTGCTTTCTCAACTTTGTCTATTTGTGCAGTTAACTCAATCAATGGATAAAATTTTGACTAACGTTAAAATGGATGTGGCTATGATGAAGCGACTTATGAACCTGGGTGATGAGGATGTTGATGATATGGTTGTCGATGACACCCCACCAAACTCACCAGTTGATAACCCTCCTCCATCTCCATCTCCATCAACAAATTTTCCTCCACCACCTCCTCCTTCATCTTATCCTCCTTCATCTTATCCTCCTTCTCACACTCCTTCATCACCTTCTGGTTCTCCTCCCTAATCTGATGCTTCCAAAAAGGGGGAGAATAATCAAGGGTTTCCTGATCAGAAAATGCAAATGGTGGTAATTGCACCAACTCCATCTTAGCCCGAGATGTATGAAACTAGAAAGGTTAACCTTCAAAAAGAAATTGTTGTTGCTGATATTCTAGATAATGATACAAAAACTGATCAACCTAATCCAAAAACTGGTGATCAGTTAGAGACCAACGACTATGAAGGGTTTCTTGATCTTGGTTTCATGCCACAAGCTGTTTTGCTTGCTGTTTCACTAAATGTTGCCTATCATGATTCTTACTTTGAGGGGGAGTTTTCTCAAGGAACTACTGGTGACAATGATTCTGATAATGATCAGCTCAATCCTCGAAAGAGGAAGGCTTCCTCCTCAGGGGGAGCTCATGACACTGAAGTTGGAAGTTCTGTTGTTGGTGACCCTTCAGCACCCACTCATTCTAAGAAAATTAAGAAAATCAAAACCCATTTTTTATCTGAATGAGTTAGCTACAATATGGAGGTTAACTGTTGGTGAAATAAGGGAGATCATGATGGAAAATAATGCTGCTATTCGATAGAAGAAGGAAGCTAGAAAAGGAGAACGTCTATCTGCCAAACTTGCTCAAGCCCTTGCCTCCACTGATGAAAGTACTAGTAATCAAGTCAAGAAAATTAAACTCTTCAATAAAAGTGTGGAGAAACAACACAAGGTTTCAGACCTAAATAACCAGATAGATAGGAAGACGTTTGGATATGTTCTTACTCGCAGAACAAAGCCTGATCCTATTATCAAAGTAAGATGCACCAAACCAAGGAATGAGTCACTAAAGCTTCATCTGGTCAGGGAGAAAAATAAATATGAATACACTGAAGTTGTATTTGCTCGTGAGCTAGTCGAATTTGGCTATAGTGAGTGGATGCAAATTCAAGAAATCATTGACAAACACAAGGGTATTCATGCTTAGGAAGTGAAGTTGGCAATTCAGCAGCTGCTCAACAAAGTCAAGAAGCTAAATCTTGTGCCATCAGCAGGTACATCTAGACCCACCTCTTCAGGAAGATCAGGTGCTCCCAGACAGTCCAAAAATAACAAGTTTCTTCTTCCTTATGGCACTCGGTACATCAATAGTAAATTGCTAGCAGGTGTTGAACCAATCCAATACATGTTCATTCCATAACTAGAGCATGGGATATTTTATCTTGACAGTAAAAAAATCACATGCGCTTTCAACGCACTGATGATCATCCTTCTTCTCCCAATGAACATTTGTTTCATCTTCTCTTGGAAGGACTTAGTCACTTTGAATTGGAAAGAGGATATCATGTGTTGATATGTATGGAGCTTAGTAGAAGACTGGATGAACTTATAATTGATAAATTCAGATGGATCAAGCCTGAGATCTTGAAAGAAGCTGACAAGTTTTATAATGGTTCTTTTGATGAATTTGAAAAAGAAAGGGATATTTTAAGGTCACACCTTATGGTCTGATGAGTCAAACACTCTACACGCTATTTGTCATCGTCGGTGTCTATATCTCCACAAGCACCAACTTATAAAGCCTATCAACATCAGCGCTTAATATAGTTATTATATGTTATCTTTTGTATATATATATATATATATATATATATATATATATATATATATATATATATAACATAGATAGCTGATCCGATATCCTTGTGACGAGGATCGGTTCTTAGTATAGATAAGGTACAATCCCTTTAATCAAGGGATATACCTGCATAGATTAGTATATATTGAACATTAGGGTTTCAATGTTAACACGACTTGGTGTCATAATCGTCTTTGTGACAACCCGTCTTCTTGGTGAAGACAAAACCCTTTCTTGGTGAAAGAAAAATTAAAGAACTCCATGTACTATTTACTTTTTGTTCTTTTTTTCTTAGATTAGTTTACTTTTGTTCTTTATACTTGAAGTGTATCCGATCGATACAAACCTTCAGACTTGGTTATGTATCCTTATGTATAGGGTGTTGTTGCGCTATAGTGATCTGCTAGATATGTATATGTATATCCTTGTGTATTAAGATATTTGAGTAGTGATATGTTGGTTAGCATACCAGTAGGCTGGTTATCGTCTAGAGGGATTCCTTAGGGGTTGTATGTAGTCAAGTAGGATAACTTGAGGACTCTTGATCTAGGCTTTCTTTCCTGTTCCTTGTTTAGTTGTGGCTCTAGAGTAGGATCATCTATTCGGGTGTCTATCTCACCTCTGGTTACGTATGGATGTGCATTCCTTAGAGGTTGCCATTAGCAGAGTAGTGTGCTGTGAAAGGCCTAGTAGACGGTAGTGAACTATTCGACAGGTAGATTGAAAGATGTTTGTGCTTATGTGCCCACTTGATTTATTGTTTGTTTATATGTCGACATATTGCGGAGGGTGAGGTTGAGGTGGTCCTGTTGTGTATTGTAGGCCACAAGACTAGGTGTGGGCCAACTATAAGTTGTAGGCATGGAGGATCAGGAAGAACGGTTGGGTTGAGGTGGTAGGCCAACATACCCTGGGTAATCCAGTCCGATGATTGTGGACCTTGTGTGCGGTATTTTGGGGGAACTCACAAAGCTTTGTGGTTACGTAGTTGTTTATGTTTTCAGGTTCTATCGGTGACCGTGGGAAGGCGAAGGCATGACTATACACAGTCATTAACAGCATTGAGGATTCTATGTTTATTATATTACTCTGATTTTCAACAAATGTAATTTCAAATAAATGGTTTTCTTAAAATTTATTTATAATTGTGAAGTTTTACCTTGATAAAAATGGAAATTTTTTGTTAAGAAAATGGGAAGTTACAAGTTGGTATCAGAGCCCTGGTTTGAGGGATTTAGAGGAACACTTGTGTGAACCCAAACTCAAACTAGGATATGAGAATTTTCACAAAATGTTTTTAGAAAATAAATTTATAATAAAAGGGTTGGGTTAAGGACATAGGCTCGGTCTCTTATCATGTTCTTGTTTTATTGTTGGATTGGAATTAGGAATGTGGACCTTTGACTTAACCTTGGTTATATAGGAAAATATGGTGTGTACAGTCATCCAGAGCCCGAACAGGAGAATGATTCCCAAAATACCCGTACTTGTTATATATGCTAAATTTAAACTTGCTTATATGTGAATGATTAGAAAAGCATGCTAGTGGATAGGGTAAGGTTCTTTTTGGAACTGTTGGATAGCAATGCTTGATTTTGGTGATGCCTTATGGTATAGGAAATTGCTTTATATATATTGTTTGATTGTGTGATTGCTAAGTGTATGTTGTATAGTTGTATATGGTCGAGATTAAATAGCCTTAGAATGAATGACTTAACCTTATTTCCTATTCCTTGTTTGGTTGTGGATTTAGGGTAGAGTCAATCATTCAATATTTTATCTGACCCTGTATTATTTATAACAAGCATCCACAAAGCATGTAGTGGTGCGGGAGCGAGGACAATCCTAGGAGGAGTGCCTATGAAGTTAGTTGTTGCTCTTAAGTAGTAGTTGAATGCCAGTACACCTAGAAGTGGTCTAGTGCAGTGACTTAGGACTTTGGGATGAATTCTGAATCGACTACGGATAGTTGTGGATGGTAGTAAGGGCCCGTACTACTGAAAGTATAGGATCCATATGAGATTAAGGAGGAACCTCAAGGCTACTAAGGAAATAATAGGTGGAGGCTTGGTGTGTTGAGCACTGTATTTGATATTTGAACTTTCCATTGTATAGTTTTCAGTATGGTGGCTATCGGAGGATCAGGATCATGTGTTGGTGGCACTGTGAGGGCGGGTATGAGTGATGAGGTGATCCACGGGATCATTGCTACCGAAGTGGTCGTGGCGATCACGGAGGCGATTCCAGAGTTGTTTGGGTCGGTTAAGACCATGTTGATCGAGGAGTTTGATAGGCGCTATGTCGCCATCACGCATTCAGCTGCTGGCGCAACCACAACAATCATCGTCGTTACAGGATTTCAGAAAGACCGGGTGATGCAGTCCCGAGAGTTCATTTATACGAAGCCTCCAAAGTTCAGAGGACACATGGGCCCGATTATCGCTTTGAGACGTATATCTAACGTGGAGGGATGTTTCTACATGTCTTCGTGTCCCAAGGACCAGAATGTGAAATTTTTGTTATATCTTCTTCGTTGGGGTGCGGAGGATTGGTGATAGTTTGTGACCCAGTGCTTTTCACATGCAGAGAAAGTCGCAGTGATTTGGGATCAGTTTCTAGATATGTTCCGAGAAGAGCATGCTCCTCGTGTGGAGCGAGAATGACTGACGCTCAAGCAGACGTCTGAGTTGCTGACGAAGATCACTATGATTTTTATGGAGAGAGCTCTTTTCTGCCCAGAGTATGCCGCTTCAGAGCATGTGCAGATGTCGTGATACTTGAGTATGCTCATGAAGGAGATTTGGGAGTTTGTTTCGACTCCGCCGTATCAGACCTTGACCAAGTTTCAGTCAAGTGCTAGGAGGAAGGAAATTGAGTTGGAGACCTAGAGGAAAGAGGAGAGGACAACTTCAGAGCAGTATTATCTGACGGCCAAGCGGTTCAAGTCCGTCGACTCTAGTTTAGGAACAACTGAGGGGAAGAGTAGAGAGTGTGGCAAGTGTAGGAAGTTTCTGATGGGTTCTATGCAAAACAATAAACTTAAACCCTTAAATGTGCATGCAACCCTAATAGATCTCTTTTTTCTCTAATTGAACATACAACTTTGAACAACAAATAAGAAACCCTAGGATACCTAGCATATTTTCGAAATCTAGTAACAAAGAAAGAAAACATACCTTGGAGATTGTTATAGAAAACAATCTTGAAATACTTCTTGAAAGACTCGTGGAAGTAAGCGCCACAAGTGTCGCGCCTCTAATGGTTCACACCCAAACCCTAGCAACCAAGGATCTTGAAGCGAGAGAGAGAGAGAGAGAGAGAGAGAGAGAGAGAGAGAGAGAGAGAGGTGAAAATTTTCAGAATTCCTCTTAGGAATGAAGGCATGGACGAAATTTAACCCCAAGGGGGGTTTATATAGGTGACAGGAAGGTGTTGGATAAGGCAGACATCTCCAAGATAACTCTAATCCATTTTCTTCCTCCCTAAGGCATCCAAGGCACCCTTAAAGCCCAAGGAAACCCTAGAAGGGATTCTAGAATTCGTCCCCCTTATGGAAAGTTCTAGAATTCGTCAATGCTCAACTATTGAACATTGTCACCTTTAGTCCTCCTACTTTTTAATTAATCCAATTAATACCAAAATTAGTTCTAATTAATTTCCGATTAATTATTAATTAAATAATACTTTTTCCAACTAATATATTATTCTCATAATATATTAACAAATTATTTATTTGATTTCTAATTAATTTATTAACCAAGTAATAAATTAATAAACCAGTCTCTCTCTCTAAAAGCTATCCTATTCAATTGCCAAGTGTGAGGGCAACCCAAAAGGATTGTGCTATTATCAATTCAAGTATATACCAATTATAGTTATGGGCTTAGACACCTAATCCAATAGTCTCCCACTTGGATAAGTCTAAAACTATAATTTCCAGTACAACTTCAAAACTGATTTGAAAATTGTCGCTTCCAAAAGCTACTGTCGAACTTTGACCCAGTCAGTTACGTGTCCTAAGATAAGTGATCAAATATTCCTTTGTTATACACGATATCGTAAGGACATGAGACATGGATTATAATCAATCTCATTGTCCAAGTTATGTTTCCCTATTTCTGATTTATGACGACTGAATTCACACTACCAATTGAACACATCAATTCAGTTGAGGCTTGGCCAAACACTTCAGATTTCGACATCAAATCACCGAGGGGCCCAAAAAGATATCATTTTTCCGTTAGGGTAAAAGGAACGAATAAACTTTGACTTATATGCTTGTACTATTTACTCATCAAATCATGCACAACAATACGTTTTACAACATCAAGTTACTGATGTATTTACATATTATCAATGCATAACTGACTTGTAAAGAACAACTCATATATCTCTATTTCAAAAATATAAGATATTATCGTCTTAAAATTACTCATGATAAAATTCATGAAGTAATTCTCTGAGCGTGGGTTTATCGAATACTCAAAATCCTCATTTTCTAAGTACTCATGAACATTGCAGCAAAACTATTTCTATGTCTAATCTCCATAGACAATCTACAATTCAATTCATGACAGTCTTAATTCGCTACTTACTTCCAAAGTACGAGCGAATGTGGAATTTCGAATAATCTAATTATTCAGGAAGTAAAACATGCAAAGTGAAACACAATAATAATCTAATTAACTATGGTCTCAAAACTATTGAATATAAATAAAACTCTTATTATTTAATCACTATATTAATTAGACTTTATTCATTGTATAATGTTTCGAGTAATCAACTAACCACTAATTTAAACATCAGTCATGCCATGTTATAAACATGCATACTATGTCTCTTTATGGTCCTTCCTTTGCGAAACAGATCGACTGGACACTATTCCAATGATCCTCATTTGACAATTCCAAATTCTTGTTATTATCTTAAATGTATCGGAATTCTAACTTTACATGCATTGTCCTTCTATGATGTCGAAGCTTCAAAGTCACAGAGACTTAGCCAAGGGTATTACATAATGCTCCATTGGAACTTTGTTACAAATCAACTCCATGAGAAGAAGTCTCAGATTCAAGATACACTCCTTGAACACCTTCCTTGCATTAAAGTTTCCAACTCACATGTAGATTTTAATAATCAACTCTTACTATGGAAATATTTTCATATTCCCATATGACCATCAGTTATGATCAAGAACCATCTCAATCTAAAACATGTCACTATGGTCCTTCCAACAAATACTATACTACCAGCTGTCTACAAGCAACCAATCCTTTGGTATAACCTCAGAATGTTCTTGACAGTCATTTAACTCTAGTCACACAAAGTTCTAGTCCTTTTCCCTCTATCTGAAGCATATGAGACTCGATTCATTATGTCTTACATAAAGACTATATATCTCTTGCTATAATATTTCTATATATCAAATTTCATATGTTGAATCATTTCAACATTATATTCATATATATCCAAGACTAAGATCTATTAAACCCTTCAATCTAAACCTTTAGATTTGAAGCGAAGTATGAGTGCCCTCTCCTTTAAGTCTTACTATAGCGAAACAATTTCCAAACTTCGCGATTTGTGTAGAAGCTATTTAATCAAGTAATGAAACGAGATCAGAAACGAAATGAATTAATAACACGCAGAGTATATATAATCTGGTTTCAACTCTATTATGCTTTCAAGATACAAAGAGTATTCAGACAGAAGAGTAGCAAAAGTTCTATCTATCTTATGTATCCTTCCCTATTTATTGGAAAAATAGAAAGCACACAAAAAATACAAAAGGGTTAAAACATTACAGCTTCGAAATAACTATGCATTTGTAATAACATTACATCACTATTGAATATAAGATAACCTTCGACACCTTACAACACAATTCGACACTTACAATCTCCCCCTTTGTAAGTAGTGTCGAAATCAGGTTATCAAAACTTGAGCAGTCATATGAAATGTTATTCTTATCTTCGCATACCAATTCATTACTTTCTTCAGTTCTGCTTTATCCCTGTCATTATTCTTCTTACAACTATTCATACGTACAATTAAGTCTGTATATTGAGCAGTTGTGTATCTTTCAACATCACATGACTGAAATAAAAACTTCATTGACTTTCCCTTTTTGCTTTTCCCAATGAAAATGATCCCCAATGGCTTCAAACATATCTCCCCATCTACATAATTCTTTAAATCAGCTTGACTCTTCAACACAGACTGAGGAACAGTAATTTCTTTCCCGCTGACAAGCTAATTCAACATCTGTCAATGCTTGACAATCATAGTAATTGTCTATGAAAAGTTTGATATGACCTAACCCCAAATGTAACACATCTTTACTAGTTCCTTGAAGTTTCGAAGCATCGATGCCTTTGAGAATGTTCGCAACTTGAATAAGGTCATTCAAATTCATCAAAGGAAAATCAGTAATTCAGAAGTCGAAAGTAACATTATTTTCCCTCACAACATGGTATCGAAAATTCTGCAGCATATTCTCGAATAGCACATCCTTGGTTATGCTCAACACCCGAACAATCTTAACTAGTGACCAAACCTCATCCAGTTCCTTTCCCAACACAGCATGGAATCTCAGCTTCATATGAATAAAATCATCTTTATTCTTAAACTTGTCAACAGTTTTATACTGAGCTGTAAGAAACATCATCTCATTGATTGGAAAATCAAGCTTATTCATGTCAGAATTCTCTATGGCATAACTCTTTCTCGGTTTCTTTTGAAACTCATTCATTTCATTATAAGCCACTCTTACTTCTATATTCTCATAACTGTATAGCTTCTTTGGATCACATTTGTTCAAAGTAGGAGGATCATCTTGACGAAGCCTCAAGATACTTTGAATTTGACGCTGCTTTTCCGTTTCTGCTTCGATTTCAGCTTTTCTTTCTTCCTTCAATTTTTCTACAGCAACCTCTTTTCCTTTCCCTTTATCTGTTTCAGTTTTCTTGGGTTTTGAAGAACTACCTTCACCTGTAGACCCAATTACAATGCCTTTAACAATCGGCCTTGTAGTTGTTTTAGTTGCTATCACAGAATCAGCCTTCGAAATTATTGGTGTTGAAATTTGAGTTGTTAAGACTTTTTCAACAACCTTCGCTTCTTCCTTTGTAACGACCCAAATTTTCAAAAGAAAATTTTCATTTTTGATTAATCAAACACCTTTCCATAAAACCATGAAATCCCAAAACAATTGTTTTCAAATCCACAATCATTACAACTTTATTTAAAAACATTAGAGTGTCTCATAAAATGTCGGTGAGAGAGTGCACGCCGCGCCATCAAGCCTTGCCCTTGCCCTTGGGCTCAGATGTACCTGAAAACAAATCCACAAACTGTAAGCTAATGCTTAGTGAGTCCCCCAGAGCATACCCCACACACAAACCACATAACACATATCATATTAGCTATAAAAGCTATCTCTACCACATAACATACCATATTAGCCATAAAGCTATCTCTACCATATACCACATATCATGTTAGCCATAAAGCTATCTCTACCATATAACATACACTATAAAAGCTATTTCTACCACATATCCCTGCATATGGATGCCACGGGCTCCCCCACATGGTCTTACACCTAAGTGTCATGGGCTCCCCTATGGTCTTTCCCTGCCGGACAACCATGGGCTCCCCCACATGGTCTTACATCCAAGTGTCATGGCCTCCCCCCATGGTCTTTCATGTAAGTATCACAAAATCACTAGCATACAACTTAGCGTACAACTAACTATCATACCACATATCTCTACTACAGCTAGTGTACAACATATCATAAAATGGGCGGGCATTGGTGCCTTAGACCCATTGGTATGGTGAGAAGACTCACCTCTCTCGAATGCTGAACTGACAAACTAGAATCAGATATGTCCCACGTGTTGCTCCAACTCAACTGCCTAAAATCATCATAAGATAGACTTGTCATAATCCAGAATTACCCTCAAAGTCAACCCTGGTCAACCTTGGTCAAAGTCGAAGTCAACAGTCCATGTTGACCTCAACTCGTCGAGTGCATCTAGCAACTCGTCGAGTTCCTACCGAGTCAAGAAGACCTGATCAAACCCTAGCCAACTCGCCGAGTTGTTTCATCAACTCGCCGAGTTCACTTGATATCCAGAAGGCGGGGAAACCCAATCCGACTCGTCGAGTTCCTAGGGCAACTCGCCTAGTCCCTCTTCCTATTTGCTTGTTGTGATGATACACCGAATGTAGGGACTCCTGAGCTTAGATCTGAAGCCCTAAGGTGTCTAGAAGGATAAAGTTTCCAACTTTACCTTCTAGAACCGTTCTAAATGCTCTAAGGCCCTTATCAAAGGTTGGAAAGCTCCAAATCTTTTCCATATGGTCCAAAACTCTAGGGATCTGAAATCCCTCCTTTCAAGAAGAGTTGCTAGTCCTCAAAACGTTCCAAAGATGGAGGCTTTATGGACATGCATGTCCAATGCATGTCTCTAGGTCTAATGGCCAAAAAGAGGGAAATATGCCCTCAAAACCCTTGCATGGTGTCATTGCTCGACCAAAGGCCATATCTAGCCCACCTTGGGACCATTTTGCCCCGGAGATTCATAAAGTTGCAAACTTTATGAATCCCATGCATGCAATCAAAAAGAAGAATAGGAAATGAAGAGTAAACTCAAGATCTAGCCATATTCTTTGATAAAAATCGAGTCTTGAAGACTTACAACAGTCCACAAGATGGTCAAGCTCAAGAGTGAGGGCTTGGTTTGCTGGATCTTCTCACTATCTCCTTCTTCTTAAGCTTCAAATTCACTCTAGCTCACAAAATGAAAGAGAATGGGGATTAGGGTTAGCACAGACGTTCTTAGGGTTTGGAGGATGATGGAAGGTCAACCTCAACACTCTTAAGGAGATTATATAGGGTGCAAACCCTAAAATTAGGGTTTTATCTTTACAACGTGTAACGCCTGTGTTTCTAGGCTAGACACTAATGATGATGTAATATTCTAGGTCAACCTTTGTAACTTGTTTTGAAATAATAAGATGTATTATTTGATTATTATGTGTTTTATGCTTAATTATTATAATTTAATGAATTAAGGGTAAAAATAAGCGTCGAAAATAAATTTTAGATAAAGCCGATATCTATGAAGAAAGTTGTAGTGGTTGAAATAAGGATTCCGAAGATATAAAGAATACCGAAATCCGAGTTATAACGAAGAAGTTATGACCTGTCGAAGTTCCGCGACAAAACCAGCACGACGCTGAATGACGTAAAAAAAGTGATTTTTTGATAAACTACTTTTTAGCCTTGGTGATCTAAATGAAAGTCGTAGTATTTGTTAAACTGAGAATTTTCATAAAAACAACGTCCAAATCTGACTTCGTATGAGGAAGTTATGATTTTTTTAAGTTTCGGAATAGCAGCAGACAACTAAAAACTCGAAATAAAGATCGAGTGATTTTTAGCTGACACAATCTAAACGAGAATCTAAGGCCTCGTCAATGGTAGTACAACGGTAAAAAGATAGAGGAAAACGGACGTCGAATGAAGAAGTTATGAATTTTTAACGGATTTTCCTGTCCCGGTCTGTTAAAAATAATAATATTCAAAATAAATTCAAAATTAGCCGACGAAGTCTAAACGGAAGTTGTAGAGTATATTCCCGCCTACGCGTGCATATAAAGAACGTCAAAAACGGAGCCAGTATGCGAAAGTTATGAATTTTAGAAGTTTGGGACACAATAATCGAGAAAAAATGCGAAATCCGAGAAAATTCGCATGGCTCAGGTTCGGCCACGTCGCCTCACATGCGAGCTGCCCCGTGTCCGACTCGTGTCAGGTCTGATGAATCATCTGAAGCAGAGGTCCAACCGGATTCAGACGCGTGTCGCAACCCCTCGCATCCGAAGGCGCGGTCCAGTTCGAGACCGATGCGTGTCCGCCACCTGCCTCGCCTCGCATCTGCCACCTGTCTTGGTCTCGCATCCGACGCGTGGCTTATTCCTTCTTCCCTCCGGATCCGAGCTTCGCCTATAAAAGGGAGGGTGCGAACCCTCCCGGATATATTTTAGAAAATTGCCCATTTTCACCCCAAAATCAATATTTCTTAAATTTCAACTTCCCCTGAAGCCCCGTGATCATTCCCAACAACCAAATCACGTCCCGAAGTGCCCGAAGAGCCCCGAGAAATTTATCTTTTCGGTTTGAAGCTCAACCCTCGCAGGGCCCGGTTTTTGGGAAAACATCCTGGTTTTATCGGAAAGATTGTTTTAAGAGACGAGGTGTTGTCCAATCGTCGTCTTATCATGTGAGTGTATAGTCACTTTCATCTTATACATAGATATGAAGTATTTTATATAAAATACGTGCTATGTGAATATATATTGTTTGTTTATTTGAGATGGATGTTGAATGAATGATTTATACAGTTTTTTAAATAATTTAAACTGTATATGTATTTTATATCTATAAAAATGTTGGGTAAAACATGGGTAGATGAAATAGTTGATATGTGATGAAATATGAGTTGGATAAATGAGATGATCGGTGATACAGATCATGATATGAGGTAGAGTGTTAAAATATGAGAGAAGCACTTACCCAAACATTGGCCCCCGTCATTCAACAGAGTATGAATGACAACCATGGACTATTCTAGACGGTCCGTGGAACGCTAGCATGCTTGCAACCTGTAGGTGGATTATCATGAATAATACTGTCGATAAATGAGAGCTATGGACTTAGCACATGTTGTATAAACCTTGACGGCTATGGACTTAGTGCCTGTTGTATAAAATTTGGCGACGATGTGACTTCGTGCCTATTCCTTAAGATGAATCCTTAGGAATGAGTGATAGATGATTCTTAGGGTAAGTCCTTAATAAATAATAAAGATAATGGGGTTGGGTAATTAGGTTGATTGTTTGATGTTTAAGCATAATAAATTTATTTATTGTGGTTTGAAAACCCTATATGCTCACTAGGCTCCCAAGCCTGACCCATTCAGTTTGTTTTTATTACAGGTATCGATACAAAGCTACTTTACACCGAGAGATTAGAAGAGATGTAGATCACTAGTGTAAATGAATGTAAGTTATGTTTATGCTTATGTTTCTGTATTGACGATGACATCTCAATGGTTTAAATGAATAAAATACATTTCTTCGGAAATGGTTTGATAATATATTTATCATTTTTTTTTCTGGGAACAAATTCCGCAACATTTTTATTAAAAGGCTACTCTGATTTTTATATAAAGCATAAACAAAATCGGTCTTTTCTGGCCGAGAAATTTGGGGATGTCACAGTTGGTATCAGAGCATTAGTTTAAGCGAACTAGGAATTTGTAGGATTTCTAGACTTAAACTTAGAATGCTAAGTGATGATCGTGAGATGAGTGTCTACCATATTTTGGACACGAGTACTAGTATATTTTAGGAAAGATGCCTAAAATGCTTTTATGTGCTAAATGCTATATGTTTGCCATATATGTCATTATTTGTTCGGATCTATGGTCTGTTGCCTACTAGATCTGGAAACCTTATGTGTTCAGGATTCTAAACGTATGACTACGATATTAGAACTAGCATGTAAACGTTTCGGAGTGATAAGGAGAATTTAAATGTCTATCGTAATAGAGATCTAAATTCGCCTAATTTGGTGTATAGATCGAAATGGCAAGCACACAAAGTGGATTTGGAAACGATAACCCGCAGCCCGAGCCAATCACTATGGCAGGGGTACAGGCAATGGTGAGGACGATGTTGGATCAACAGATGGAAGAGACAAAACATTTACTTCAACAAAGTAAGGACGAACTTACTGTGCCAGTACGTCAGGAATCTGCTCTTGAGGCAACTATCTGGGTTGCTAAGTCTATTGAAGAAATGATCAATGACAGGACCACCAACAAGGTTGAAGTTGGCAAGAAGAGGAAATTTGAGGGGTCTTCAAGGTCCAACAAGAGCAACATGTTCTCAAAGTCTGGCAAAAGAGGAGGTAAAGGAAAATGGTGCGGGAAGTGAAAAAATAAACACTCTGGAATTTATGGCAGGAAGGTGAATTGCTTTAAGTGTGGAGAGACTAGGCATTACGCCGATGAGTGTACGTTTCCCAAGAGGGTGTGTTATGGATGTAGGAAAGAAGGACATATTGCCAGAGACTGCCCAAAAAAAGCGAGGCAGCAAGGCCAGATTCACTACCAAGGCCAAGGGCAATCCACATGGTCCTCAACGAAGCAAATAACAATGCTAGGAATTAGAAGTAAAGACTTGATACCCGAAGACAAGTTATGAAGTAGCAATGTAAATAGTAACATGTGGTGTAGCCTATTAGAGGCATAGTATAGGGTAAACTTGAACCTCTATGTAATCGTTTCAAGAAATAATATAAACCCCAATTTTGTTATCTGATGTATTGAATGACTATGAGAAATCCTTATATAGTGACTTGGAGAACTACGAGACAATACTTGGGACGAGTATGAGTAGGTGTGAATGGTAGTAGAGGCCTATACTACCGGAAGCACAGGACTCGTACTTGGATCAGGGAAAGTCACGAGGTTACCAAGGAGCTAGTAATTGATTCCGTTTTGTGCTAGTCTGTCGTTACCATCGTTTCGGTAATGACTGAGAAAAATGATTGTTATTCTGACCCAAGAGGTTATATCGAATCAAGTCCGACCAAGATGAGTTAGTCATGTGGTTCAGAGAACCAAGTTCGATGTAGTATCTCACTCAAATGGGAAGATTAAAGTATCCCAATCATTATTAAAGTAAGAGGCTTGTAGCTAGAAGTACTACATGTTAGAATGTAATCACATTGGAAAATGAAGGAAGATATATTATGTTCAGAAACTCGACTCTAAAGGACTTGAGTCTAAGCAGTACATAATATGATGAGAGGTCATTAGAACATGACCCATCAGTCTACTATGGTAATCGAAGGAAAAAACTTATCTTAAGTTTGTTAAAAAGAAAGAAGAGTCTCCAATAAAGATCGAGATTGTGACTTGAAACATGGGATGGGGAGCGGGTGCAAGATTGAAAACCTCCTTCATATAAGAATTCCAAAATTAGATACTCATTCGAAGGAAACATAATAGTTACGACTATTACCTAGGATGAAGAGATAACGTATGAAGTCATTATACAAGCCATGTCTTGTTAGTGTTTCCGAAAACGAAGTTGAAGACTTCGTAGTCTGTAGTGAAGCATCTGGAGCTGGGTTGGTTTGTGTTCTAACCCAAAGGAATAAGAGATCTTCTAGTGGAAGAAGTTCACAAGACCATGTACTCGATTCATCCCGGAAGCACAAAAAAATGTATAGGGATTTGAAACCCTACTATAGGTGGCCGACGATGAAGCTCGATGTTGCAAAGTATGTGGCCGAATGTGTGACATGTGTGAGAGTTAAGGCACAACATCAGAAACCGTATGGAATTTTAGAACCTTTACCTATACCCATCGGTAAATGGGAAGACATCACCATGGGTTTTGTGACTAAACTGCCCAGAACAAAGAATGGTCACGACATGATTTGGGTGGTCGTTGATCGATTCACAAAAAGTGCACATTTCATAGCAGCCAATGAGAAGTGGCTTATGGAAAAGCTTGCAAAGGTTTACATGAAAGAGATAGTGAAAACACATGGTGTTCCCCTGACGATTGTGTCAGATCGCGATAGTCGTTTCACGTCTAGGTTTTGGAGAAGTCTACAAGAGGAATTGGGTACAAAATTGTGTCTAGTACAGCTTACCATCCGCAAACCGATGGTCAGAGCGAACGAATAATTCAAATGTTGGAGGATATGCTACGAGCAAGTACCCCGAAATTCCAAGGCAACTGGGATGAACATTTACCTCTGGTAGAATTTTCCTATAATAATAGTTTCCACTCAAGCATCAATATGGCACCTTACCAAGCTTTGTATGGAGAAAAGTGTCGAACGCCGTCATGTTGGCTGGAAGCTGGGGAAAAGCAGTTTATGGGACCTGAAATAGTCCATCAGACAGCTGAAAAGTTGAAAGTGATTAGGGAAAGGATGTTAGCAGCTCAAGATCGTCAAAAGAGCTATGCTGACAAGAAAAGACAACCGAAAACATTCGAAGTTGGAGATTCGGTTTTAGTTAAAATCTCGTCGTGGAAGGGACTTATAAGATTTGGTAAAAGGGGAAAGTTGAGTCTAAGGTTTATTGGACCGTTTAAAGTTATTCAGAGGATTGGGAACCAAGCTTACAAGCTAGAACTACCAAAAGAACTAGATGGTATTCATAACACTTTCCATGTGTGTTATTTGATGAAGTTCACGGGAGATGTTTCCGACATAATTCCAATTTCTGAATTAAGGTTGGATGAAAGCAAGAGGTTAATTGAAGAACCAGAGGCAATCTTTGACCGTAAGACTAAGAAGTTGCGACGCAAGATTGTTGATTTAGAGCTTGTGCGATGGAAACATACGAATGAGCCAAATCTCACCTGGGAAACGGAGAGTGACATGATGAGTCGCTATCCACAATTGTTTGTTGATGTGTGATTCCGGGGACGGAATCATCCTAAGTGGGAGAGAATTGTAACGCCCGTGTTTCTAGGCTACACACTAATGATGATGTAATAGTCTAGGTCAACCTTTGTAACTTGTTTTGAAATAATAAGATGTATTATTTGATTATTATGTGTTTTATGCTTAATTATTATAATTTAATGAATTAAGGGTAAAAATAAGCGTCAAAAATAAATTTTAGATAAAGCCGATATCTATGAAGAAGGTTGTCGTGGTTGAAATAAGGATTCCGAAGATATAAAGAATACCGAATTCCGAGTTATAACGAAGAAGTTATGACCTGTCGAAGTTCCGCGAAAAAACCGGCACGGCGCTGAATGACGTAAAAAAAGTGAGTTTTTGATAAACTACTTTTTAGCCTTTGTGATCTAAATTAAAGTCATAGTATTTGTTAAACCGAGAATTTTCATAAAAAGAACGTCCAAATCTGACTTCGTATGAGGAAGTTATGATTTTTCTAAGTTTCGGAATAACAGTAGACAGCTAAAAACTCGAAATAAAGATCGAGTGATTTTTAGCCGACACAACCTAAACGAGAATCGAAGGTCTCGTCAATGGTAGTACAACGGTAAAAAGACAGACGAAAACGGACGTCGAATGAAGAAGTTATGAATTTTTAACGAATTTTCCTGTCCCGGTCAGTTAAAAATAATAATATTCAAAATAAATTCAAAATTAGCCGACAAAGTCTAAACGAAAGTTGTAGAGTATATTTCCTCCTACGCGTGCATATAAAGAACGTCAAAAACGGAGCTAGTATGCGAAAGTTATGGATTTTAGAAGTTTGGGACACAAAAATCGAGAAAAAATGCGAAATCCGAGAAAATTTGCATGGCTCAGGTTCGGCCACGTCGCCTCGCATGCGAGCTACCCCATGTCCGAATCGTGTCAGGTCTGATGAGTCATCCGAAGCGGAGGTCCAACCGGAGTCAGACGCGTGTCGCAACCCCTCACACCCGAAGGCGCGGTCCAGTCCGAGACCGACGCATGTCCACCACCTGCCTCGCCTCGCATCTGCCACCTGTCTCGGTCTCGCATCCGACGCGTGGCTTCTTCCTTCTTCCCTCCGGATCCGAGCTTCGCCTATAAAAGGGAGGGTGCGAACCCTCTCGGATATATTTTAGAAAATTGCCCATTTTCACCCCAAAATCAATATTTCTTAAATTTCAACTTCCCCCGAAGCCCCGTGATCATTCCCAACAACCGAAACACGTCCCGAAGTGCCCGAAGAGCCCCGAGAAATTTATCTTTTCGGTTTGAAGCTCAACCCTCGTAGGGCCCGGTTTTTGGGAAAACATCCTGGTTTTATCGGAAAGATTGTTTTAAGAGACGAGGTGCTGTCCAATCGTCGTCTTATGATGTGAGTGTATAGTCACTTTCATCTTATACATAGATATGAAGTATTTTATATAAAATACGTGCTATGTGAATATATATTGTTTGTTTATTTGAGATGGATGTTGAATGAATGATTTATACAGTTTTTTAAATAATTTAAACTGTATATGTATTTTATATCTATAAAAATGTTGGGTAAAACATGGGTAGATGAAATAGTTGGTATGTGATGAAAGACGAGTTGGATAAATGAGATGATCGGTGATATAGATCATGATATGAGGGTGAGTGTTAAAATATGAGAGAAGCACTTACCCAAACGTTGGCCCCCGTCATTCAACAGAGTATGAATGACAACCATGGACTATTCTAGACGGTCCGTGGAACACTAGCATGCTTGCAACCTGTAGGTGTTGTGAACTATATGTTCATCAGTTGTACTCTAAAAACCCATTGACATGTATTGCAGGTGGATTCCCGTGAATAATACTGTCGATAAATGAGAGCTATGGACTTAGCACATGTTGTATAAAATTTGGCGACGATGTGACTTCGTGCCTATTCCTTAAGATGAATCCTTAGGAAGGAGTGATAGATGATTCTTAGGGTAAGTCCTTAATAAATAATAAAGATAATGGGGTTGGGTAATTAGGTTGATTGTTTGATGTTTAAGCATAATAAATTTATTTATTGTGGTTTGAAAACCCTATATGCTCACCAGGCTCCCAAGCCTGACCCACTCAGTTTGTTTTTATTACAGGTATCGATACGAAGCTACTTTACCCCGAGAGATTAAAAGAGATGTAGATCACTAGTGTAAATGAATGTAAGTTTTGTTTATGCTTATGTTTCTGTATTGACGATGACATCCCAATGGTTTAAATGAATAAAATACATTTCTTCGGAAATGGTTTGATAATATATTTATCATTTTTTTTTCTGGGAATAAATTCCGCAACATTTTTATTAAAAGGGTACTCTAATTTTTATATAAAGCATAAACAAAATCGGTCTTTTCTGGCCCAGAAATTTGGGGATGTCACATAACGCCTACTTGTCGAGTCGGCCTTCCAGCTCGTCGAGTAGGGTGTAGATCCCGCGTCCTTGAATTGCCCTCTACTCGACGAGTTGGACTCCCAACTCGCCGAGTCCACACACCAAAACCCTAGATCTTAAATAAATTAAGTAATACCTGGAACAGGTGTTACATCCTTACTATTCCCAAAAGCGCCTTCTCCTTTACCAAAATTCTTCCTTTCTCCCCCTTGCACCCCTGTGACAACAGGCGGGGCATTCGTTGGTAAAAGATTAATCATTTGAGATAACGAGCCAACTCCTTTTGAATGGTAGTTTCAAATAAACGAAACTTCTGAGTTAAAAACTCAGGAGTTAAGAGAGATGAAGACCCAGACTTCAAAACCAACTCTTTCAATTCACTAAGCATGACATCAAGCTTCCTAAAACTTTTAATATCACCAATTGCTTTGTCGTCAAACTTGGGAATAATAGATTGATGCCACTCCACCACTTTTGTTACGGCCCCTGCAACAATATCCACTTTCGAAAGTAGAGAAGAATAATTGGTACTCAACTCATTAATCTCTTTTGCCATGTCAATTCAATTCCTCAAGCTTTCGATTCACATCTTCTCTTACAGTCTTGACATCCTGAACGAAGAGAACATGTCGTTCCTTCGCAACCATTTTCAGCTCCTTGATTTCACCATTGAAAGTCTCAGATTGAGCTTTGACTCGGAGCTCATTGTTTTTATCCATTACATCCAGCTTGTGTTGAAGTCGAAGCTCCTGAGTTTTGAGCATGAAATCGACTTCAATGCCAGATACAAAGTGTTTACCTCCTGCATCTGCTTGTGACTGCAATAAATAATTGAGCTTTCTGTTGAGAATTTTGAATTTTTTACCCGACATAAGCATATGATCTGGGATTTCTTCTTCTTCATGATCAAATTCTAGGTCAGCGAATGAACCTCCAAAACCTCCATCATCACTT
The DNA here is from genome assembly GCF_052849685.1 of Lactuca virosa. Lineage (NCBI taxonomy): Eukaryota > Viridiplantae > Streptophyta > Magnoliopsida > Asterales > Asteraceae > Lactuca > Lactuca virosa. The sequence continues at coordinate 131,906,828 of NC_136429.1, forward strand.
TCATCATCATTTATCGTTTTGGGTGGTTCAGTTGATTGAGACAGAAAGAGAGAAGTTATTGATTGTTGCATGACTTGATCAAAAGTTGGTGAATGAGTGGATGTAGAAACAGTTGTGCAATATGGTGGTGGTAGAGAAGTAGTGGTAGATATGGTAGAGGTTTTGAAAATACCTTGAGTAGTAGAAAATGGGATTTCTTTGTTCGAAACTTATTCACCCATGTCAACATTTACATCCGTATCAGATACGTGTGTAGGGATGCCTGAGGTTCGAACCTCCTCATTAGATGACTTGGTTAACGAAACCTCGGGTGGTATGGCCAAAGTCTGCTCAGGAGTCGATATTTTGGTTGAGTCACCAAGAAGAATAGATGTGTCCACTGTTGAAGTTTTCAAAGGGCTACTTGAAATTCCTATCTCCTCGAAATTCGATTTGACAGAGATTTCTTCTTAGATGAAACTTTACCCATCGGTGATTCAAGAACTGCTTCGTCTTCCATGGCGTCTTCCTGAAGTATCAAATTTATCTTCTTTTGTTTCTTTGAAATGTGTTTAGCAACATTCTCAGCTCTTCGCTTCCTAGAGGATGGAGAACCAGGTACAGGTGTTTCACGAAAGATAACACCTTTCCGAGTTACTTGAGGCTTTCGAACCATTGAAGGTGAAAAGCTGGATGACCTTTCATGAGAATTTCTTGACCGATGAGCTTTCTTTTTAAGGCTCTTTAACACACCAGATTTCGAAGGAACTAACTCCTTTGAAGGCTCAATAGTTTCAGTCTCAATAGGCTTTTCCAATTTCTTCAAAACTTTGACTCCCTCTCCATACATTTGCTTTGGTGCTTAGTCATTTTCTTCTCTTGAATAAGTTTCGAAGGACTAGTTTCAACAACTTTCTTGGGATTTTGTGATTTCTTTGAAGAACCTTCATCAGAATGTGGTAGTAAAACTCCAGTCTTGATAGAGGGACTAACGTTCTGCAAATATGCCATTTACACAGGATTCGACGGATCAACCTTTTTGAGCATTGCATCCGGAATTCGAGCAACTAATGGAAACTCATCCACATTATCTTCAATAGCCTTTGGGTAGTGATACTTTACAAACTCAGCCTTTGATTCATCAACAAACACCTGAATACCTTCCTTCTTATATGCATATCGAAGAATCAAACTCCAATACCTAACACAAGAAACCCCATCTACAACATTGGTATTCGCAATGCTCTTCAAGAACTCATTCCACATCTGAGTTGCATAATCCACCGATAGGTCATAATATATGCCAACAACCATAGCATACACCTCTAGTCTTCCTTTATCTAAACCGACACTCTGACCAATCAGACATCGAAGATAAATGGCAAAGAGAAAATTCCAGATACAAGGAAGGGTTGATTTCTTGAACTCACTAATCTTGGTAAGAGTGGGTTGATAGCCCATCTCATTGAACATGTGAATCACCTGTTCATTAGTGACCTTATAGAAAGGTGGAGAATTAGGGATATCGAGAATCTGAGGAAAAAGCTTCTTGGACAAACAAAATTTCTTGTCATTCACCAGATTGAATGTAACTGTCTGCATTGTCTTGCTGTATGTTGCAGTGGAACCAGCAAGTGAGAGCCAATAAATCGGAACTTCAAAAGGAACTGAACATAGCAGTTGAAAAAACTGAGTGTTTCAGAGTAACAATCAACATCTTGAGTTCCTCTGGATAAACAGAAATATCACCATCAACTTGATAATTCGTACCTTGGATCTTCATGATGGGCTGAGAAGATACGTTTTCAGTGGTGTTAGATTGATGAGCAGCCATTGCTAGGGTTTGCTTGAAAGCTTGAAGAACAGAGAAAAAGAGAGCACAAATTGTCTTTGAGTATGTTTGGAAAGCGTAAAGTTGGAATGAATACCCAATCACCCTTTTTATATGTATCCCTAATTTGAATCTCAAACAGTTGCCATCAATTAAATGACACGTTGCCCTTGAAAATCGCACCATTAGCCGTAAAAGTCGCCATGTCAGGTAAAGTGATTAGCACAGTTTCATAGAAACGCGCACAGTTATCAAATCGTCACATCAAAAGTCTCTTCGTGAGTACCCAGTAGATAAGGACCAAAACCTTCGGAATGGAGGTTGGGCTCTTTCGCTTTTGGGTTTGAAAGCGAAGTCATGTGCCAGACTAGCGAAATCTTCAGCATGAGTTGGTATTACTCAGAACCTCAAGGATTTCGTGAGTGCAGTGTTCCAAGGAAAAAGATAAGAAGCAAAATAAGAAAAATTTGAATCTGTGATGTCGAAAATATAATTTCGACATAAAAGCAGATAAATCCCGGGCAAAGATTGCTTCGCTAATCATCAAGAGAGATGATCAACAGCTTGTGTGGTTTCCCGTGAATTACAATCGATTACTTGTAAAGAAGTATTGAAGGGCTTCTTTTAGCATGGTTTTGAAGGTGGCTTAAAAATTTCATTACAATGCTCAACTAAACATAAGAGTGACAATTTGTAAACGAAACTACCTGTTTGACCAATGTAGTCAGTGACAAGTAAGCTTTGAAAAGTTTATCAAGTAACGAAGGTTAAGAATGATACTTAGACAAAAATCATATTCGTGAAACCAAAATTAGTCCTAAATCTTGTTGGTTAACAAATGTCGTGGGTTTCGAACATTTGATCAAGATTACTACAAAGGAAAGAATATGATTTTGAGTATCGAAAACAGGTACTGAAACAAAAGTTTTGTTAATTCTGGAACAAAGTTCCCCGTCAATTCCTTAATTTGGTTCAACACTTAGGGTTTCACTTTCATCACAATCTCATGATGTTAGATCATAAACATATAGTTTTGATATGTCTAGATCCTGATTGGTTTATACTAGAAGTCTCTTGGGCATATGTCTTTGTGTGTGAATGTGTAAGAATTTTTAGGATGAAAAAAATGGTTTATGAAACAAATGTACCTTTGCGATGATTAGACCAAGCAGTAAACTCTTAACTCATATGAGAAGAGTAAGGTAGCTCATGAATGAATGAGAAGATAGCCTAATTGGGAAGGAATTCTCAGAATGAGAAAACCATTAAGGCTTCGAAGCTCATAGCATTATCGAGGCTTGGGTCAACATGCTGCAACATGCTTTTACGGACATCTTAACTAGTACATAGTTTTCGAAAATATACCTTCCCTCAAAGAAGCAAGCATGTACCAAGAAGACTTTTCATTTGTCGTGAGGTTAAGTAAAATCTTCGCTACATCTACACAACAAATGTAAAAACATACAAGAAAAGGAAAATATTTTTGGATTTTTGTTTTATAAATTGAAAATAACAAAAATAAGAAAATCTTTTTGATATTTTTGAAATTTTCAAAATAAAAAAATAAAACACAAATATTTTTGGTGTTTTTGATTTTTCGACATAAAAGTAAAAAAAAATTAGTACCAAACTAACGAAAATTTGTGATTAAGCGGATTGTTCATGATGTCGAAATCGAAGCGTGTCGAAGCACTGAACGTGAATAGTAACCTATGAACGATGAACTGTATCCTCTGAAAGATCTCTTAACACCTCTGAATCAACACCTTTGTTACATTTTCCCTTGTCATTCTTTCGAAGTAAATTTAGGAACAGAATTAGCTTCTATAAATCCCAGTCCATTTAGTATTCTTACAAACGACTTTTCATCCAATGGCTTTGTAAAAATATCAGCAAGCTGATCAGTTGTTTTTACAAAGTGGACTTCAATATTTCCATCTTCCACATGATCCTTAATGAAATTATAACGAAGTGCAATATGCTTTGTTTTCGAATGTTGCACTGGATTGTGACAAATGCGTATAACACTTTGTGAATCACAATACAATGGAATCTTTTTCATGTTTATTGCATAATCACATAATTGGCTTTGAATCCAAATTATTTATGAAGTGCAAGCTGCATCAGCAACATATTCTGCCTCTATTGTTGAAATCGAAACACATGTTTGTTTCTTCGATTGCCAGCTTACAAGCTTCCCATCTAAGAGTTGACATCCGCCACTTGTACTTTTTCGATCAAGACTAAAATCACCCAAATCAGCATCAGAAAATGCTTGAATGAAAAAGCCAGTTTTCGAAGGATACCATAATCCTAACGAAATTGTTCCTTTAAGTTATCGAAAAATATTCTTCACTGCTATTAAGTGTGGTTCTCTGGGATTTGATTGATATCTGGCACAATTACAAACAGAAAACATAATATCAGGTCGACTTGCCGTAAGGTAAAGTAACGAACCTATCATGCTTCCGTACAAAGTAAGATCAACAGGAGGTTTATCTAACGAAGGAGTGAGCCTTGTTCCAACTGACATTGGTACTCGTAACTTTGTGCTATTCGTCATCCCAAAATTTTCAAGCAGATTCTTTATGTATTTTTCTTGATAGATGAAAATTCCTTCTCTGCTTTGACGAATATTCAATCCCAGAAAATTGTTTATTTTTCCCATCATGCTCATTTCAAATTGACTTTCATCAGATTTTTGAATTCACTAGACAAAGCAGGGTCAGTAGAGCCAAAAATAATGTCATCGACATAAATTTGAACAAGCATAAGATGATTCCCAACTTTCTTTCGAAATAAAGTGGGATCAACTGACCCTTGTTTAAATTTTGATTGTTTTAAGAAATTGGTAAGTGTTGCATACCAGACTCTTGGTGCTTGTTTTAACCCATAAACAACTTTATCTAACACATAACAGTGATCAGGATATTGAGAATTGATAAAACCTGGTGGTTGTTCAACATAAACCGTTTCTTCGAGAACTCCATTAAGAATTGCACACTTCACATCCATTTGATAAACATCAAAATCCTTGTGTGCTGTATAGGCTAAAACGATTCGAACAACCTCGAGTCTTGCGACAGGGGAAAGGTTTCCTCATAGTCGATACCTTTTTGTTGGGAATAACTTTTAACTATAAGCCTAGCCTTATTTCGAATAATATTGCCTTCTTTATCAGTTTTATTTTTGAAAATCCATTTTAATCCAATCAAAGATACATCATCTGGTTTTGGAACTAAACGCCAAACTTTATTTTTTTCAAACTCAGCCAACTCAGATTGCATAGAAACAATCCACTCAGGATCTTCCATAGCAATCTTGATTGTTTTTGGTTCAATTTTCGAAATAAAGACATTGAACATGCAAAATTCTTGATGAGTATTGAGTACCTCATTTTTAGCATGAAGTTGAGCTCTTGTAAGAACTCCATCTTGAGGATCACCAAGAACTTGTTCCTTTGGATGATTTCTTGTCCATTTTTCCAATGATGGATATGTTGGATCAAAATCCAATGGTGCATCCTCGAACATTTCATCATTCTCTGAACCTGCAACAGAAATATTATCATTTAAATCATGAAAATTTTCATTTTGATTATTATTCAACATATTAAGATCCCCCTCGACAATTTCATTTTCAGGTTGCTCCTCCTCAACATTATCATTCATTCTCCTATTCCCCCCCTCGAAAGAATGCTCCCCCTCAACATGAGAATTCGAATGCAAGTGCTCCCCCTCCACTTGATCATTTTGCATACTTTCGCTATTTCCAGGAGAATGAGATGTCGAGTTTAAATCAACAATATCCTGAGTAAGTGTCGAAAAGTCAGAATGCTTTGATGATTCAGGAAGTTGATTATCCTCAACATTTACTTCAGCATCAACATCCCTATCTGGAACACCAAAAATTAAATCATAATCAAAATCAGACGAATTAACACTTTCAGATTCATCTTTTGAGTCATTAATAATTGGTTTTTCTTCAAAACACTTTTCAACTTGTTCGATATAATAATCATCAAAAGTTAGATTGAATGTTTCTTCAATTTTCCGAGTTCGTCTATTCAATACTCGATATGCAACCGAATTATGTGAATAACCCAACAAAATTCCTTCGTCAGCTTTGGACTGAAATTTCGAAAGATTGTCCTTGAGATTCATGATAAAACACCTGCAACCAAAAACATGAAAGAATTTGACATTAGGTTTTCGGTTATTGATAATTTCATAAGGAGTAATGTTGAATCTTCAATGAATAAACGATCTATTTTGTGTAAAACATGCTGTAGGGACTGCTTCAGCCCAAAGATATTGAGGAAGATTCGCATATGTGAGCATCGTTCTTGCTGCTTCACAAAGAGAAAGATTTTGCCTTTCAACAACACCATTCTGCTGAGGTGTGTAGGGTGAAGAAAAATTATGCGAAATTCCTTTTTCAGTTAAAAATGAATCAAGAACATTCTTCTTAAATTCTTAGCCATTGTCACTCTTGATTTTTCAAACTTTCTTCTTCAAACTTGTTTCAATTTTCTTGATAAAATCAATTATTTCTTGAGCAACTTCAGATTTTAACCTGAGAAAATAAACCCAAGTAAATCGAGAAAAATCATCAACAATAACTAAAATGTACCGTTTCTTGTTGAGAGTTTCAACATTCAATGGTCTACAAAGATCAATATGAAGAAGTTCCAATGGTTCAACAATTTTCGAATCGATGACAATTGGATGTCCTTGAGGATGTTGTTTCCCTTGTTCGCAAGCTGAGCACAAAGTATCATTATCAAATTTTAATAAAGGGAAGCCTTGGACAAGATCATTTACCACCAGTTTATTAAGATTTCGAAAGTTCAAATGTGAAAGTCGACGATGCCAGAACCAGCTAATCTCAGATGAAGCTTTCGATAGTAAGCACACCGAGGGAATTCCAACTATTGGTTTGATGTCGAGAGTTAACATATCTCCATGTCGTTTGGATTTAAGTAAAACTTCGTTTGTGTTGACATTCGAAATTATACTTCCTTCTTCATTAAACACCACTTGATTGTCGGTGCCCACAACAAGTTGCGAAACACTTATCAAGTTATGTTGAAGACCTTCGACATGAGCAACACGATTAACAATGAATTTCCCATTTGTCACCTTACCATATCCTTTAACTTGACACTTTTGATTGTTGCCAAACTTTACAACTCCTGTATTTTCCAAACTTCGAAAATCACGCAAATTTTCTTTCCTTCCAGTCATGTGACGAGAACAGCCACTATGGATACACCATTTTTCATCACATTGCTCGTCACATAAAACCCGTAATCAGTGAAAGAATTTAGTGGGTCCTTTATGATTAGTTTGAAACACATTATGAAATTAAGATCTTGAAATCCAATTACAAACTTTAGATTTGAAACTATCAATTAAGTCCACATCATTTGGTAAAGGCTCAGAAATATAACATTTCGAAAGTTTAGGACTTTCACTGACTTTCTCCTTTTTCTTCTAAGATTGTGTCTTTGTTGCCTTTTCTTTCGAAACAGGGCGCCATGCCTTGACTGATGGTATCAAATCTTTGGATGAAAAAATTTCATTCGATGATTCATTCAAATACTTCTCATATGCACCTTTTATTTGTTCTGAAGAGAATTTTCTGGATTGATAAGATTTCCCTTTACCTTCAAGCCAATGATCAATGTTTTGCACATTTGATCGACCCTTGATATATGAAACTTTGGAACTTTGTGTCACAGGAGGATTAGGAAATTTTGGTTTTTGAGGTGTGAATTGAACATTTCGTTTTGAATGAAATTGATCATACTTTTTATTTTCAACCTCTGACTCAAAACGTTGTTGTGTAAGACTTCGATGTTGAAAAGATGGTGAGTTGTGCTATGATTGAAATAATTTTGAAAAACCATCATTGGAAAACCTTGTTTGATTAGTAGAATGAAACTTCTTCAAAGATTGTGAATTTGAAAACTTCTTTTCATTAGATGTTTGACTATGATTTTGTGACAAAAACTTTGTTTCTTGATTTTTGGTTGTTGAAAAATCATTTTGTGAAGTTGATTGAGACAAATGCTTTTTGGATAGATCGGGATTTTTCTTATTAACTGAACTTGATGTAGACATTGTCTTAACTTTTTCAGACATTGTCTTTTTAGTCTTTTTCTTTTGCAAATCATTTTGTTTCTTTCGAGACTCAACAATTTGCCAAAAGACTTTCTTTCGTGCCTGTATCTTTGAAATTCCATTTTCTTTCGAAAAATTGTCAATTTGATCTTTAAATTCTTGTGAATTTGTTTTCACATTTTGTGACACAACTTCCAATTGCTTTTGAACTTCTTTCGAAATTTTTGATCTTTTTACCCATGTTCGTTGAGGTTTTTGTCTTTGAAAAGTATATGAATTCTTTGTTAGATTAATTTCGACAGTACTTTGATTAGAGAAAAAACCTTCATTCGATGCTTTGTTATTATCTTCTTCTACCAATTTGTAAAATTCAGGTTTGATGTTATCAACATTTCGAGTAGTAACAAACACTTGGTTTGGAAAGATGACATCATCTGTGCATTTGTAATTTGGAAACACAACCGTATTTGTTTCGAGATAATGAGCACCTTTTTCTTTCAACACTTTGTCGAAATTTTATGTTTCACCATACACCTGATCAACAACAACTCTTGGAATTTCATTTACTTTCGAAACATCATTTGTTGTGGTTGTTTCTTTCGAAATTTTATCATCATCCTTCTCATCATCACTACTATCAGTTTGACTATCTCTGACACTTACATGATCGAAATCACAAACTTTTGAAGTTGAGGATTGATCAGTGTCAGTCTTAACCAACAAATCATTATATTTTTCTTTGCCTTTAGTCAAAGACGTGACATTAATGACAGACAACTGAGAACAATCGATAGATTCTTCTTCCTCAATTTCACTAATTTCGCTAACATTATCAAAATTATCTTCGATATCAACAAAATTAGAGTGAGAGTCGGATTTCGAATTCTCAGTTCTTTTCAAAATCTTTATTTGTTCATTCTTGGTTAAGGTTTCATTCACAATGTCAACTAATTCATTAGTATCCAAATATTCATCTATTTTCACAATTCCATAAGCAAACCCATTATCAGGAACTCTATCAAACTCAAATATTGGCTTTTCACAATCATAGGACACACAATCAATCTTTTCTCTTTCAAAAACTAAGAATGGTAATAACTTTCTATGTTGTTCTTTGCTTATGTCAGAAGAGTGATGTAAAGGAGTCAAGTTTGCATATAATCTCTTAGCTGAATAACAATAAATGTTTCGTTGTGCTAACAACATTCTAACATCATTATTCAAATTGTCCTTATCACACATGAGATTAGTTATTTGTAATTCTAGATATTCTACTTTCATTTTCTTCGAATCCAACTGCTTCTGTGTCTCTAGTAATTGTGTACCAGATTTCTTAGCCTCATTGCTAGCAGAGATAACCAAATTATCAAAATAAGCAACAGTATCATCAAAAGCAATTAATTCATAATCGTAAGCATTCAAAGGAATATTAAAAGATTGAAGTATAGAACGTACCTTCGTGGTCATTGGTGATTTGTCTCCGCTTTTCGTCATAAAACAACGACCAATTACGTTCTCTTCATCTTCCTCCTCAAACTTCACATACATTGCACCATACATAGGATTACGCATTTGTTCATCGTCTGATCCTGACAACCAAATTTGATATGTCCCATCTATATCCCCTTCTCCTCTCGCCACTAATGATAGACCTTTTGCTTTTGTTCTCACCTCTTCGAGACGTTCGACATAGTAAGCTTCGTCTTTGATCTTATTCTTCTTTTACTCTTTCTTTCGAAGCATACAATCACTTGCCATGTGATTTGCACCATGACAATAGTGACAGTTGACACCAGAGTCACCTTTGAGCTTCTTTTCGACTTTCATGTCCTCATACTTTGATTCTTTCTTCTCGAACTTCTTCTCCTCATTCACTTTTCCAGCAAAACTCACTTTTGCCTCACCAGCCCTTACTTTCAAACCAAATGGCTTTTTATAAAATTTCTTCACTTTGTTGTTTGAGTAAAAAGCTATGGCTTCGTCATCTGAGTTAACAATCAAGTTTTCATCATCAGAACTCTCTTTTTCAGTAGCTTCTTTCTCAGATACTTTCGAGACTAAAGCAAATGGTCCTTCCAGGCTTATCTTTGATTCTTCAGCCATTTCAATAACTTCTGGCTCATGAGTTTTCAGCAAATTGTAAAGATCATTCAGAGTTGATGTATCGGAGCTCTGTTGAGTCTTCACCATTAGACTAACATTTCACCATTCTTCGTAGTCCCATAACAAAAGTGAGATTAAACTCCATGTTTGACCTGGTTATTCCATTGCGATTGCATTTGTAGATGAGTTCATTCAAGCGATCGTAGTAGAGTTCAATAGACTCACCTTCCTTTTGTTTGAACTCTTTTAATTCCACCAGACATTGCTTCACAGAGTTGATCTTTGTCTTTACACTCCCTGGAAACTTCTCCTTAAGAGTATTCCAGATCACTCTTGCAGATTTACAACTACAAACGTAGTTATAAACAACAGGAGGAAGAGCACCACGAAGCTCTCTCATACACCTCTTCTCATTCTTCTTCAGTATTGTAGTTTGATCAGTAACACTTTGAGTTGAAGAAGATGAACCAATATTTTGAACATTCGTTGGAGGAAGAACATTTGTAGTAATACAATCCCAAAGCTCCTCATCGAGTCCATTCAAGTAATCTTCCATGCGATCAGCCCACTGATCATAATACTCTGGAATAAGCATAGGAATCTTTGTTGAAGAACCTAGCAGATGAGAAAAAGATGTCATCGTGTTCATATTGAAATTTGCCATTGATGTACGGTCGAATTTTCATAAAAACTTCAGAAATTTGAGAATTAATGGATGAATTGATCAGAAAAAGCAAGCAGAACACTCGATTAAACAAACTAGTTGTAGAATCGAATCACAACTGAAGATCAAAGATGATTTTAAGTATTAAAAGTGCGGAAACTTTTGAATCCAAGATGAGACTCAAAATAGGATTGATACACGATGAAAATTTGTCCAACTTTCGAATATACGATGAAAGTGTCAAACTTTTGAAACTTTAAGGTCCACTTTCGAAACTTTTATGTTTTCTTTCCCAATTCGTTTGTTTAGTCAGACAACTCAACCATTCGCTATTCACCCTTCACCCTTCGCGATCAAAAATCTTCGTTAGTTATGAACAAAAAATTTCGACTATCGAAAGCTTCGTTGGTCGACATCCATTTTTCATTTTCCAAAATTTCGATTTCAGTTAGCAAAGAATTCGTTAATAAACGCCATCGGCTCCAAAATCTTCGATCATCGACCTTCCCATTCTCAATACCCAATAAGATGACTCACATCGAACCTTTGCAAAGTTGTGTTCGGCATCTACACTCCAAATTGAATCACAACCCTTCAATGTCGACGATTGATTGACCCCAGCCTTCGAAATCGATCTTACAACCATCGACATTAAAGTCCAAATGACCCATGTTGACCCCAAAGTATTCGATCAGTACCAGTCAAAATCACACATCGATGCTTGTCTCTAGGCCTACATTCTTCATTAACTGTCCCTCGATAACGATATCAATCCTTCCCATTCAACATCATTAACCAAACGATTTTCAAAACACAGTTACGTTGAAATCAACCTCAAATATCGAACAAGACATAGCCTTCATCATCAAGAACAAAACACATCCAACTTCGAAATTAAATCCCAAATTAGACTTGATTTCGACATCCATATCTCGTATTCAACTCAAATCCAACGATTTCAACCTCCAATTCTTTGATTCATCACTTAAAACCCGAGTTTGACTTTTTTTTTCTGTTTTTGACTTTTTGAAATCAAATACTAATAAACATGAAATTGAAGATTCCTTCACCAAATTCCAGATCAAAACGTGTTAAAACAACAATTCTAAACCTCCTTCAAGTGTTCTTGGTCAAGTTCATCCAAATCAAAACACCAATTTCCGATTTCTTCACTTTGACTTGATCATAATCAATTTTTTCAATTGAACACAACACATAGAATTTATTCATAAGTCCAACTCAGCAATCAAAACTCATTGATCATTAAGAGTGATAAGAAGAAAACGTAATACAAGAAATCGTTGAACAGAATACGAGTTAAGAAAATCGTGATGTACAATCATTGAATGAATATGTCAAAGAGCGAACACAACTAATACACATCTCTCAGATTGAATGATTTGTTGGGCTCCTTGTTTTAGGATATAGAATCATGGGCTTAAAGATTGGACATGATCAACACCAAATAACATGTAATGGGGCTCAAAACTGATTTGTGAATAACAAACAGTTCGAAAATGGTTCAACGAATTGTGAACAGTAACCATAACATTTGTTTAATTCATTTAGAATTAAATTCAGATTCCAATGAGCAATTGAAAAATTTTAAGAATCGAATCGAACAAAAAAATAGGATTGGATCGGGCTTGATCAATGGAAAAATTATTGGATCATAACAAGTGGGTTTTTCAAAAAAAAATTTGATCCAGTGAGTCAAAATGATCAAAAATGAAGAACACAACGCACAAATCAACAAGATTTAGAGAGATCAGAGAGAGACTCACCATAAATGCTCCAATTGTGACGAATTTAGCCAAACCGAGAATCGTTTCTTCAAAAACTCATGTTGATCTTCGAAGACCCGCTCTGATACCAATTGATGTGAATTATGAACATTGGTTTGGCATGCAGAATTTAAGAACACACAAAGAACACGGTGATTTCGGTGTTTAAGAGATGCATTCGATTATGAAAGGTGTTACAAAAAAGGATCTAGATCTAAATCTACATAATTAACACACACTAAGACTCTCAATGTTACATCTCTCAAGCACACCTCTACAAGTGGTATGAACCGACCTTATATAGAGGTGTTTACATGTCTCTCTCTCTCTCTCTATCTCTATCTCTCATGTCACAAGGCTACTTTACCACATGCAAGTGGGTCTACAAAAGTCAAACCATTTACAAAGTCATACATAGATAACTTTGTACCCAACAATTTGAAAATTTGTAAACTTTGTTTCCTATAAATAGTATTGTCAACTTGCAACACTTAGCATATCAATTATGCTCCCAATATTACAAAAATTATGCTCCCACTAGCTTTGACATGTACCCATAAATCAGCTGGACTTCTAGAAATCAATGCTCTTCACTTTCTTGCTAAAGTACAGATTTCTGATATGTGATGCTTCGATAAGTCTCCATTTAGACTTCTCAACCTTATACACCTTCATTAGATAGCATATGTGCGTGTGGTCAGACCCTTTCAGAACTTATAACCATATGTCCTGAAAGTTTAAACAATTCCTTGCCATTTCTCACAATTCGAACTATGAAAAGGGATGTCGTAATCATATTGCGAATTTGAGAATGCAATTAACACAACCACTAACCATAATGATATTCATCAGATCTTTAAAATCTACTAGCGAAAGTGTTTCCTCATAATTATTCTCATAAATCAGAGCGAAACCTTTTGCCACCTAGATTTTATGGTGTATACATTCCCATCCATTTGAATCTATCATTTTCCAACCTATAATAATGAGATAAGGTTTATGACAAAACCAAACTCAAATTTAGTTTTCCTTTCATGGACTGAACTTTTCTTATTCTTAATTTCTTGCCCTCTGGTAGCACAAGGGCCTACCAGTGCTTCCATTGTTAAACATCTCACCCATATTGATCAATGTACTTTCACTAATCAACGTGCTTTGCCTTGGCAGTCAAATGAGAACCATATAACTCATAGAAGGTGCACATAAACACGGATGTGTCAAACTTTACACGATAGGTTATCAACCTCAGGTCGTGTGCTAGTGATAACTAATAGTTTTATTCTCGATTGACTCCTGAAACTCTTCAAGATCAATAAGACTCCCACTGACTTCTTGACATTTAAGTTTCTCTCTCAAGAAACATTCCTTGACGAGCTTAACAAATATTCAAAGGCTATTCTGGATTCCCGACACAAAACACTTCATGAATTGGTCTTAGTTTATCCTTTATTTTAACCAAAAACATCACAACTACCAATTCCAAATATGCTAGAGTAATAAAACAATATTATTCCACATTTCATGAGGTTTTATAAACCTACTTAGTATAAAATGAGTTTCAAGATACTATGAGTAGTAACTAGATCATGACTCTAAAATTTGATTAGAAACAAAGTATGACTCATCTCTCGATTGTACCGTTTCAACAATATCCGATTCCTCTTCTTAGTCAAACAATTGAACTAAGATGTTCTTCGAGAATCAATTGTTATATAGTTCCACAATCATTAAGATGATCACAAAACACGATACTAAAGTACTCTCCTTTCCTTTTATATTGAAGAAACCTTTATCTTTCTGCCTAACAAATTCTTTTTATTCGTTCTGCCACTCTTTGAAAACCCTTTTCAAAATTTTAGAATTATGTTTATTCTTATAAACACAACCATATTTACTGAAGCATCAGTAAATCATGACGAATAGAGTTATCATCCTTTGTGGTGGATCTGAATAGCCCATATCAACATGTACTAGATCTATTTGCCCTTCACTTTGACTCACATAAACATGTGATCAATGAATTAGTCATTATTTTCAAATGATCAAGACTCTCATACATCACACAATTCAAACTGTATGACTCCAAGTTTCTTTCCAATTGATACTTGAGAATTCTTTATCACTTAGTCAATTGTGACATTACCACAAGCAATATAAGAAGAATCAAATCCACAATTAACATTTCCTATAATAGAAATGTAACCAACACTTTCATAAATGCCATTGTAAGGAAATTGTAAAGTAAACCAACTAGATAAACCAAAATTTCACTTTTATTGATAATAAACAAAAATTTTGGAACTTTTCCTTACAATGCATAAAATGAAAACTATGTTTCTAGACATTTCCTAAGCAATCTATTAAATTATCCTAACTCCCAAGCAACAGCTCCAAATTCTGATCATCAAACCATGTGACCGAAATCCATCTCTCACGTTCAGAATTAGCTCACTCTTCTTAACCTTCCTTTTTCTCTTAGATCCTGCAATACCATCCAAATGTGATAATCACATCATGTATTAAGAGTCTATGAATAGGAACTTGTTAATATAATGGAGTTTAGATAATGGATATTCCTGAAGTAGACTCACACGACTTGACTTTACCATCTCTAAGATCGTTCAGGTACTCTGCGCAACTTCTCAACCAATGTCCCTTCAATTGGCAATAGAAACATATGGACTCTTTTGGGTTAGAACATGGAACTATCTCAGAAGTAGCCTTTCTCTTTACCATACGATCAAATAGTTTGACCTTGGCCGATCCCTTTCCATTGGGAAGAGAAAGCTTTTCAGGACCACCATTCTCCATATCCATGGAAATTTTGGAATTAGATCCTTCAAACACTTTTGCTTCACTTCTTCTCTTTAGCATTTCTGCTTTAGCAACAATCAACATATGTGTCAGATCAATTAGGGTCACGTCGATGTCGCTCATATAAAATTTCTCGATGAACTGTTCATATGACTTAGGAAGTGAAAGGAGAACCCAATCAATGGCTTGCTCCCTTGATAAAATGACACCCATTCTATCCAATTTGTCAATGTACGATTTCATTTTCAGAACATGCGTACACAAAAAATTTCCATCCTTATGTTTACATGCCAATAGGACTTGAGTTGTTTCGTATCTTTCAACTCGTGACGTAGGGAGAGTTATTGGAGGAGGAGGAGGAAGAGTTGGAGAAGCATGATATCCATTTCCACCATTGCTTGAAGAAAGGAACATACTTTCACTATGATCAGAATATGGAAGATCATCTTCAAATGGTAGAGAAAAACCATTTCCAAAAGAATTAGGAAGACCATTATTGTCTTGACTCGACATCTATAATGGGAGAAAAGAGAATTCAAGTTAGTTGATTTTAATCCTTAATTATTAACCCATAAATTTAAATTAAGGCGAGGATCCATATTTTCGATTCGAAAATTGAAGAGGGATGCCGTAATCAAATTCGAATCTATGTTAGGTAGGTAACACTTTTACCAGTTTCAATTTGATGAAACTCTTAGATCTTTTGAGATTCATTGAATCTAATCAATGACATGTTTAATATCAGATTATGCTCTCACTTTTGTGACTGGGATGCCGATGATCACAAGCGATATGTGAATAACCATGCAAATTAGCTTGGCACTCTCGATGTCATTTATCATCTCATTTTAATGTGCCGGTTAGCCACACGCACTCCATTAATTAACGATAATTTTCGAGACACCCATTACCACCCTTTATTAGTCCCCCATTAGTGTGTCGGTTAACCACACACGCTCCACTAACGACTTATAAAGTGTAATGTGCAATTTCATGGATTAGCATACAAATTCACATTTTTTCTAAAGTAACTAAGAGTAGGATTTAAAACATCTAGTTACTTTTTAATCACATTATACTTATTAATGAGAATTAATTGCCCTATCAAATCCGTTCGGCTAACGACCCTCCACTAATCAAGGAAGCGGTGGGTGAGAGTGGACACCCATTCAACTACTATTTTATAGGCAATTTCCTTATACCCCCTTATAGAATAGCTTCGTGAATGAGGCGTACTAGCGGTTCGACTGACTATTTTTATACATAATATATATATATATATATATATATATATATATATATATATATATATATATATATATATATATATATATATATATATATATATATATTAAACTATTAATTATATATACATAGTATAAGGTGTATTTTAAAACATTTTAAAATTGCAATGGTTTAATCTTTTAATCAATTAAACTTTTAATTTAATTAAATTTAAACCATTTGATGGATTTATTAGTTATCTTTTAATTAATCATTTAATTAAATTAATAATAAGATTCATAATGATAATTCATGAATTCAAGATAAGGATATCAAATTACTTAGATAATTATCCAGTTTTACATAATTAAAACATTATTTAAGGTAATTATCCTAATCAATTCATGAGATAAGCAAAAAATATAATTTTTATGGATCTAACCGTCCACCACGTATTGGTAAGCAATTACCACACCGTGGTCGAACAAAATCGCAGGTCACCACATCGTGGTTGAAGTCACCATGTCGTGGTGGCGGAACAGAATGACGATTATGTTTTGCTTCTCTTTATTCAAGTTCAACAATTATAACAATTCAACAGAAAACAAACCATACGCTCTGATACCACTTATGGGTTCTATGCAAAACAATAAAATTAAACCTGTAAGTGTGCATGCAACCATAATAGATCTATGTTTTCTCTAATTGAACATACAACTTTGAACAACAAATAAGAAACCCTAGGATACCTAGCATATTTTTGAAATCTAGTCACAAAGAAAGAAAAAATACCTTGGAGATTGTTATAGCAAACAATCTTGAATTCCTTCTTGAAAGACTCTTGGAAGAAAGCGCCACAAGTGTCACACCTGTAATGGTTCACACCCAAACCCTAGCAACCAAGGAGCTTGAATAGAGAGAGGAGAGAGGTGAGAAATTTCGGAATTCCTATTAGGAATGAAGGCATGGACGAAATTCAACCCCAAGGGGGTTTTATTTAGGTGATATAAAGGTGTTGGATAAGGCATGTATCTCCAAGATAACCCTAATCCATTTTCTTCCTCCCTAAGGAATCCAAGGCACCCTTAAAGCCCAAGGAAAACCTAGAAGGGATTCTAGAATTCGTCTCCCTTATGGGAGGTTCTAGAATTTCTCAATGCTCAATTAATGAAAATTGTCACCTTTAGTCCTCCTACTTTTTAATTAATTCTAATTAATTTGTGATTAATTATTAATTAAATAATACTATTTCCAACTAATGTATTATTCTCATAATATATTAACAAATTATTTATTTGATTTCTAATTAATTTATTAACCAAGTAATAAATTAATAAACCAAACTCTCTCTCTCTCTTTCTCTCTCTCTCTCTCTCTCTCTCTCTCTCTCTCTCTCTCTTTAAAAGTTATCATATTCAATTGCCAGGTTTGAGGGCAACCCAAAAGGAGTGTGCTACTATCAATTCAAGTATATACCAATTTTAGTTATGGGCATAGACACCTAATCCAATAGTTTCATGGTGGGAGGTGTCGATCTGTTACATGTCGCATGTGTGGCAAGGAGGGGCATTTCCGACAGACGTCATGGGGCAGATGGAGTTCCTGAGACTGAGGTTTGAGTACAAGTTCTTCGATCTAGTTGGTTACTACAGTCTTGGTATTCATCTGTATTTTTCTGTTTATGTCTCGACGTTCGGTTGTAATCTTGAATGATTAGTTGAATGAAATTATCTTATTTATCGATTTATTATTTTGAAAGGAGTGATTCTTGTCCTTGAAGTTTTTGCATGCGTATTGGAATTCTTGAATGTTATTTGTGGGATCAAATTCTCCTGTGTATCTGGTGTCAGCAGTGGAATCAATTAGTAGAGTTCAAGTTGGTCTAGGATTTGAAGGGTTGTGAAGTTGTCAGAGTCTAGCGTATTCAAAGTAGGGGAGAGTGGAGACCTCATGGCAAGAAGACCTTATGTCAAGGTTCAACTCTCAGCTAGATTACTCCAGTTCAAGACTTCCGCACAACTGCTTGAGCTTTTGATTTGGAATCGGGTTCATCGTCAGCTATTGAATTTTCCTTCGAGTCGTCTTAGTTTTAGTTGTATTAGTAATCTGTATGGCGTCCTCGCATTTTATATGCTAGGGTGTTAGGTGCTTAGGTTGGGGGTTATAAAGAGGGTTTCCTTGTCTGTACTTGTTTGATTGGGGCTTGGAAATCTGAGTCACGACCCAAATTCCTGTTAGGGTTGGTTAAAGTATTTTGGGGTCGCTGTGCATTATGTTAGGTTGCGAGTGCTGTTTTCGGTTAGTACATCGGTGGTAAGATTGAGTGCTGTTTTTGGTTAGTGGAACGGGGATATGCCCAAGTGCTGTTTTCAGTTAGTAGATCGGGGTAAGCCCGAGTGTTTTCATTGGATAGCAAAGCAAGACTGTTAAATCTGAGTAGGAGCATGGTGTAGTTTAGTATGTGATTGATTGGTTTTTGTGGTGTTGGTTCTTTTATATGTAGGGATAACATGACGACAGTCGGCCGAGAGTTCCATGATTCATTGCTCAGTAGGACGGTGTCTGGATGAGAAGGTCTTGGACCGATCAGATGTACGGTTTTTCGGTCAGCTTAATTGATATGAAGGATGATTTAGTCTTGTCTACTGGGTTTTCGCAAGAAAATGTCAATGGTACGTCGATGTATGAGGTGGTCAGCTATGGTGTAGGATGCAGTTCCTATTTCAAATTTTCGATGAGCGACGCAAGGCCAAGACACCTTGGTCGGATCATCTCTGTGAGTTTTGTTTAACATGGGTGATAAATGGTCTGGCTCAGTTTGCTTGAAGGTTGTGTATGATTTCGGGATCTGCAGGTCATGGACTAAGAAGTGGATTCTTCATTTATGGATTAAGGATGTTGTGTGGAATCATTTTCTGTCAGGTCGCTTGTTTCTCGTTCACGTTTGCAGAGGTGGCGGGAGGTGGTCGACTGTTCAAGAGGTGTCGTAGTAGATGGAATCTTGGAGGTCGATGGATGTAGGTGATGAGACTCAAGTGATGTCAACACGTATGGAAAGAGTCAGGTTTGAAGGACCCACAAAGGGGTTACTTCGAGGGTGAAAGCGAGAAATTATTTTGAGGATGAAATCTAATTTAAGTGGGGGAGAATTGTAACACCTAGTTTCCAAAACAGATCAGTTTAGGGCATCAAGGAGTGAACGGGATGGCTTTTGGGAACAATAAGTATCATGTCATGGCCATAAGGAGGTCACAACGTGACAGGTGTAAACAAGAGTCACGACATAATGTTATGAGGTTGGTTGCAACCCAAGCCCATGAATTTTAGGGTTTTATCCATATTTAAGGAACTTTTCTCATAACCTAGGGTATCTTCTTCAACCTCTCTTCTTTTTAAACAAAAACCCTTGAAAGATCTAGTATGATCAAGAGTCATATTAAAATGATATTGCTAGATAACATATGATCCTAAGGATCACACTAACAACAACTTGATACAATTGATTATTTATTAGAAATTGATTTTAATGAATATTCATAAACTCTTATAATAAATTGGAAAAATATTTATTTCAAGGAAATAATTATTTTTAATACAAGTAACACATTATTTCATAATATATGAATTAATAAGTCATGTACAACATTTTGGACTAGTTAAGTCTTTTGTCTTTTACCTAAAGACAAAGTTTATATTTTATAAACTTGGAGTTTATAAAATTTAAACATTTTATCTTCTTTTGATGGGCATAGCCGAAACTAGTGTAGACTAGTTGGGGCATGACCTTTTGTACTTGTTAAATGTAAAGAATACAAGCTAGAAGAAACACACTCATGACATAGGGACATGCTTGCAAAAAGTGTTAAGACCTAATGGGTATTGCCTTCACTTTATGGTTGTATAAAGGATGCACTCTTGCAACCTTACTTCTTGCACCAAGCTTGCAAAAACCGTGAGCATCTCCTTCTTTCTCAATCTTCTCTCTAAAGTCTTGTACTTTGAAGATATAAGTTGCTTCCATCCTGTCTTTGAGTCATAACCTTGTTTTGACTTAAAGCTTAAGAGTTGTAACTAGCATTTCATCAACTTGGTACATTGTTGGTGTCTCAAGGGTTCATCCTCACTCCATCAAATTCCAAGCCTCCCCTAGAGGACTCAAAGTGCTTCAAAGGTTGTTACCACTTCTTCCTTCTATGGTTGTGTTTTAAATCTTTCCTTTACTTGCAAGATGATCCTTGGTGGGTGATAAAATGTTTATGTTATTTATAAAACTTAAGTCTTCTGTTTGCCATTATTTGTAGTTTTGAAACTAAGTTTTAAATAAAACCCAACAATTGGTATCAATGCCACCTTGCAAGTTTGGTTAGATTTTTTTTTTGATTTATGGAAATCTTAGTTTTTGGAGAATATGGATAACTTGTTTTTGTATATAAACAAGTTCATACATATTTTCTTTGACAACTTTATAATTGTTAATTTATGTGACAAAACTTACATGCATTTTTGCCACTTAAAGTTGTCTTAGAAAAACAAAGGTTGTTTTATGTTTATATGTATTTTAGAGTGCATAAACAAGCCTTGAACCATTTGTGTTGTTGTTTGTGTGATTTGGTTGAAAATGGTTTGTAATATTCTTTTATTCATAAAGTATATAATAAAAGTAGCTAGTTTTTATTCTTGTTATTTTTTTATGTAATAGATTAGTTTTAGACTAGATTTATTTTATGAAAAATGTAACAAGATGAAGATGGAGGCAAATTCTTGAAGAACCATGGAGACCCACAGTTTTATAAAGATTTTATAAAGGTTCATAACTTTTATAAAGTTTTATAAAATTGCAACAAATTTGGTTGTCAATGCAAGTAGGACCTTGAAGATTTGTTATATAGTTTAAGGTTTGTTTATGTCAAATGCATGCTTGTGTTGTTTATTTTTCGAGTAAATATTTTGTGGTTGATAATGTAGTTTTTCACAAACCCAAACTATTTTTTGGATAAAATAAACATCACATGGAGTTTGGATTTCAAAATATAAAATATGGACATTGGATGTAACATATTCTAACAATAAAATAAAAAAACTGGTTTTATAAAATTGTTAATTACGACAACTTTTGAAATATTGTATTATAAGTGTTAAAAACCATGTTTTTATGACTTATTCAAACTCCAAAGTATTATTTAATAAAAGGAAGTTTTATTAAACAATATTAAAAGGTTCTACATGGCTCAAACACAAACTTAATACTCGGTATTAATTTTAAAATTGAACCAAGCCGAAATATAAAAACCGGGTTTTTTTATAAGAACCTTAAAAGTGATTTTTTTAGAAAAATTGATACCATGACATATAGGATGCATGCAATTGTCATGATATCACATGTTTTAAATGGAATAATAAAACATTCAAATCCCTTTTCCAAAATGCAAGTCTATACCATCCATTTTTAGAAACATTTGCACATCACTTGTATGATGCTAGTGGGATAAAGGATACGTAACCATTAGTATCATCTTTTGATGGCCAAAGTATTTTCGCGATTTCTATAACCAAGTTATAGGCCAATTATACAAGTTTCTCTAATTGGATGACTTGATTGGAAACATCTTGTGATAAAGGTCACCTAAGCAAGAGTATTCCAAGGCATAGATGAGACCAAACATGTCAAATTAACAAATGGATTGTTAAGGGTCTCATAAATCTAGGAATTGCAAATGGTGTAATTAATACAAGTTATTTACCTTGTTAAAATTGGGTAAATGGGAAAAAGATATCTAACCATTTATTTGATTTGTAACTTGGATCCTAAACTTTAAATAAATAATGTTTTAAGAAACATAAGGGGTATTATTATTTAAAGAATTAAATACTAAATAAAAACTTTGTTAAACTTTTGTAGATGACTCCACCAATTACTGTAACACATCACCCAATGAACATTCGGTCAATTCTTGACAAAGAAAAGCTCAACCACTCCAACTTTTTGGATTGGCACAGAAATTTAAGAATCGTTTTGTAACAAGAAAAGAAAGATTGTGTCCTTGAAAACCAAACTCCTAATGAACCACCTCCTCCCCCAAAGGCTGCACATGATGCATGGCAAAAGCATATAGATGATTCACTTGATGTTTCATGTCTTATGCTTGCCTCTATGGTTCCCAATCTTCAGCGGGATCTAGAACACTACACTGCCTTTGATATGATTGAACATCTCAAGGACATGTTCGGAAAACAAGCTAGAACCGAAAGGTTTGACATTGTGAGAGCACTTCATGCCATGAAAATGGAGTAGAATGGGAATGTGAGCACACATGTTCTCAAGATGAAAAGTTACATGGATCAATTAGAGAGATTGGGCTCTCCATATCCACAAGACTTGGCTACAGATATCATTCTGAACTCTTTGCCAAAGTCTTACAATGCTTTCATCATGAACTATAACATGAATGGGTGGGATAAACCTATCTCTGAGTTGCACGGGATGCTAAAAACTGAAGAGAAGAATACCCCAAGTAAAACTCCCCAAGTGCTCATGATTAGGGAAGGAAAAGTCAAGAAGAACAAAGGCAAGAACTTCAAGGGAAAGCCACAAGCTGGCAAGGGCAAAGGGAAGAAAGCTCCTCAAAACCCACCACCCAAGAAGAAGGAAAAGGTTGCTAAAGATGACACATGCTTTGAGTGTGGAGTTGTCGAGCATTGGAAAAGGAATTGTCCTAAGTACCTTGCAGAGTTGAAAAACAGGAAGGTCGGGGAAGGCCCTTCCGGTATATCCATTTTCATGATCGAAATGGGATTATTTACTTTTTCATCTAACACTTGGGTATTAGATACTGGTTGTGGAACTCATATTTGTAATTTGTTGGAGGGGTTTAAAAAGAGTAAGGAACTCAAAGCAGATGAGATGGTATTACATGTCGGCAATGGAGCACGTGTTGCGGTACAAGCTTTAGGACATTTTGATTTATGTTTACCATCTGGTCTGTACTTGACATTAGACAATGTGTGTTTAATTACTTCTATTACTAGAAATATCATTTCATTTTCACGTTTGAGAAAATTTGGTTATGATTTCAAATTTGTTGATGATAACATTCACTCCTTCTTGAAAGGAATCTTCTATTTTAAGGCTAGACCAATAAATGGAATTTATGAATTAAACCTAGATGACACATCAAACAATAAGTCCCTTTATCATGTTAACACCAAAAGGCCCAAACCATATTTGAATTAAACATATCTATGGAATTGCCGCCTTTTTCATATAAACAAGAAGTGCATATCTCAACACCAAAAGAGTGGACTATTGGGGGAAAATGACATTGAGTCATTTGACATATGTGAATCTTGTTTATGTGGCAAGCTGACAAAATCCCCTTCTTTGGAACAAATGAAAGGGCAAGTGTTTTATTAGGCATCATACACACCAATGTATGTGGACCTTTCAAAACAATATCTAGATATGGTGAGAGATATCATATCACCTTCACTGATGACTTTAATCGTTTTGGTTATGTGTATTTGATGAAACATAAACATGAAGCATTTGAAAAGTTTAAATTGTTTCAAAGTGAAGTTGAAAATCAACTCGAAAAAAACAATCAAAATCCTTCGCTCGGATAGAGGAGGCGAGTACTTGAACCAAGAGTTCCAAGACCATCTAAGGAGTCATGGGATTATCTCACAACTGACTCCACCTAGAACACCACAACTTAATGGTGTTTATGAGAGGAGAAATCGGACCTTACTTGATATGGTTCGATCTATGATGAGTCGAAGTACCCTTCCTTTATCATTTTGGACTTACGCTTTACGCACTGCAGCCCGTATCTTGAATATGGCACCAACTAAGAAGGTAGAGAAAACACCTTATGAGATGTGGTATGGAAGACCTCCATCCTTATCTTATATGAAAGTTTGGGGATGCGAAGCTTATGTTAGACAAGAGACTTCCAGCAAACTTGAGCCTAGATCTACCAAATACATCTTTGTAGGATATCCTAAAGATTGTTTAGGATATTACTTCTACATCCCTAGTGAGAATAAGATCTTTATTTCACGAAAAGCTGAATTCTTACAAAGCAAGTTAACCACACACGCTCCACCAACGACTTAAACAAAGTGTAAAGTGTAATTTCATGGATTAGCACCTTATTCACATTTTCCTAAAGTAACTAAGATTGGGAATTTAATAAAAGCATTTAGTTACTTTATAATATTCATCATACTTTTAATGAGAATTTATAAGTCCTTGTCTTACCCGTTCGGCTAACGACCCTCCACCGATCAAGGAAGCGGTGGGTGAGAGTGGACACCCATTAAGTTGCCATTTTATAGGCAACAACCTTATACCCCCCTTATAGACCGGCTTCGTGAATGAGGCGTACTAGCGGTAAGACGACTTGACGTTATACATATATATATTAGTAACTTATAATATTATAAAGTATAAGGGTTGAATTTTAACTTTTAAAATTCTAAGGGTTGGAACTAAAGTTTTAATCAAGACTTTACATGTTCCAAAACTTGAGGGCAAGTTTTGTAAACTTCCAAAACTTTTCATTTCTTATAACTAATGAATTAATTGAGTAATAAAAATGAAGACTCTTCATTTTTATAACTCTTGTGTTCTTTTAATGGCTTTAATAAAAGTGAGACTTTTGGTTTTCCATAACTTGAGGACAAGTTATGGACTCCATTAAAACACATTATGATCATGAATTGAACTACCATGAAGGTTACAAACAATTCCTATGATCATCTAATCTTCATAAGTTCAAGAACATGAATATGAACACTTTCAAGAATAAAAAATTACACTTAAAAAAAACTTGTAATTTTAATAATTGCCATTGTAAATGGATTAGCATAAACATTACACCATCTAAAACAAGCTTTAAAACATCAAAACAGTTTAGGGTAATGTTTCTAGTCCATTTCCAGCAACAAATGTGCAAACTTTCATACGAGCAGAAAACAGAAAAACGATTTTTTTTTCAAGCTGTTTGCACACACAAAAAAAAAACAACAAACGAACCATGCTCTGAAACCACTGATGGGTTTTGAGCATTCTAACACTTCCTAAGTGTACATGCAACCCTAATAACCTTGGATCTATGTTTGTCTAATTATCATGCAAAGTTGAATTCCAAGGTTATATTCCTATCTAGCATACATGGGGAACAAATTTTAACTTGCATGAAAGATAGAATAACTTGACCTTGTTGTTGCTTATGATCCTTGAAACCTTGTGAGCCTAGCACCCCAAGTGTGATGCCTCAAATGATTCACACAACACCAAATGCTTTTGGAATGACTTTAGAGAGAATACACACTTCTAAAATCGGCCTAGCCCTCTTGTTTCTTATGTGTCACCGATTTTGGTGGAGAACATGTTGCTTATATAGTGTGTCACATCTAGGGTTACACCATGTAAACCCTAATGTGGCATGACTCTTCATTTCCATGACCCATGGGTTTGTAACTCCCATGGAGCCTCCATGGAGCATTCAATGGGTTTAACCCAACTTGATTATCCATGGAGCCTTTTAGCCCACTATACAAGTTATGGATGATTTACATGATCAACCCATATATTTAATTAGTCATCTTTTGATCACTTAATTAATCCTAGATTAATTCTTGATCAATACTAATTAAATAATACTATTAATATATTAGAACTTATAATATATTAATAAACCACAAGTGTTATTTCTCTCATTTAGTCTATCCAAATGCATGATGCCATGCAACCCAAATGGACCATGCCGGGTCGGGTCAAGTACATACCAGAAATAGTTATGGACTTAGACACCTTATCCAACAGTCTCCCACTTGGATAAGTCTAATAACTATAACTGCAAGTATGACTTCAGGAACCGATCAACAATCGTAGCTCTTTTCAAGGTTTCTCGGAACTGAGAAGATGATGATACGCCATTTCAGATAAGTGATCATATAATCCTCTGTTCTAGATATCAGCCGGCCAAATACATGGAACAGTGTCTTACTTTGTGTCCAGCAGTTTGTTTCCCGATTTCCGATTTGTTTGACATAGAACTCAATTGAACACATCAACTTAGTTCTGACCGGGCCCGGTACATAGGTCAAAACAAAATCATCGAGGGGCCCAAATATCAGCTTCTAATCCAAGAAGGAACAGATAAACTTCGACTCATATGTTTGTTCTACTACTCATTGAATTATACACAAGAGCACGTTTTATAACATCGAGTTACCAATGCGTTTTCGTACAATCAATGCATAACCAACTCATAAGTAACAAATCATATATCTAGGTTTGAAGACTTATATGATATTACTGTCTCACGATCACTCGAGATAAATTCCATGAAGTGATTCCAGTGAGCGTGGGTTGAGTCCAATGCTCAGAACTTATGAGCACTCATGAGTGTTGTAGCCATGTCCAACAACTTAGACCTCTGCAACCAATCATGACAGTCTTGATTCATACCTACTTCCGACATATGACCGACTGTGGAGGTTCGAATAATATGATATACCAAACATAATTATTCTAGAAGTCAAAACATGCAAAAGAAATATAGTAAACGATCGACAAGAGATAGCAACACTTTACTCATAAATAAAACACCTTTTATTCATCATCTAATGTCAATTACACTTTACAAATTTCAAGGTTATCTAACTACTAAATCTAATATCATCCTTCAGCCCTATGCTCCAAGCATGCTGGAGATGCTTAACCCGAGTCAGTCCCTTCGTGAGGGGATCTGCTGGATTCTCATCCGATGATACCCTCTTTGCCACGAGGAGTCCTTCTTCTATTCGATGTCTGATGAAATGGTATTTTCTGTCGATGTGTCTGGATCTCCCGTGATCCCTTGGTTCCTTGGCTAAGGCAACTGCACTTTCACTATCACAGAAAATTTCCATTGGCTCTTTAATAGCTGGTACAACTCCAAGGTCTCCAATGAAGTTCTTCAGCCATATCGCCTCCTTTGCTGCCTCGCTAGCTGCTATATACTCTGATTCGCAAGTTGAATCAGCCACTGTCTCTTTCTTGGAACTCTTCCAAGAAATTGCTCCTCCATTTAAGGTAAAGACCCAGCCTGACTGAGAGCGGAAATTATCCCTATCAGTCTAAAAGATAGCGTCACTATACCCTACAACTCTCAAGTCTTCACTCCCACCGAGGGTAAGGACCCAGTCCTTAGTCCTCCGTAGGTACTTGAGGATATTCTTTACTGCAGTCCAGTGTGCCTTGCCAGGGTTCCCCTGATACCTGCTAACCATGCTCAAAGCAAAGGCTACATCAGGTCGAGTACACGTCATAGCATACATGATCGATCCTACAGCCGAAGCATAAGGTATTCGACTCATTTCTGCTATCTCAGCCTCAGTACTAGGGCTTTGTGTCTTACTCAATCTGGCGTTACTCTGGATGGGTAACTCTCCTTTCTTGGAGTCCTACATGCCGAATCTCTTCAGCACCTTATCCAAGTAGGCACTCTGACTAAGTTCAATTAGTCTTTTACTCCGGTCTCTCAAGATCCTTATCCCTAGAATATAGGCAGCTTCTCCTAGGTCCTTCATAGAGAAACACTTCCCAAGCCAGGACTTAACTTCCTGCAGAGTTGGGATGTCATTTCCTATGAGTAGTATGTCATCCACATACAATACCAAAAAGCTAACTATACTCCCACTAGCCTTGACATATACACAAGATTCATCTTCACTCCTAGAAAAGCCAAATTCCTTGACTTTCTCATCAAAGCAAAGATTCCATCTGCGAGGTGCTTTCTTTAACCCATAAATGGATTTCTCAAGCTTACACATTCTATTAGGGTACTCTATGTTGACAAAACCCTCTGGCTGACTCATGTAAACATCCTCAGCCAACTTTCCATTAAGGAAAGCGATTTTGACATCCATTTGCCATATTTCATAGTCATGAAATGCGGCTATGGCTAACAGAACCCTAATAGACTTAATCTTGGCCACTGGAGAAAAGGTCTCATCATAATAAACTCCCGGAGTTTGTGAGAAACCCTTTGCAACCAGTCGTGCCTTATAAGTGTGTACATTACCATCCATGTCGGTCTTCTTCTTGAAGATCCATTTGCACCCTACAGTCTTACGACCTGGTACATTCTCAACCAAGTTCCAAACTTGATTGTCATACATGGACTGTATCTCGCTGTCCATTTCCTCTTTCCACTTGGCTGACTCAGGGCCTGCCATGGCTTCCGCGTAACTGTTAGGTTCATCCAGACCTATCAGTGTCTCATCACTGATAAGTGTATCACCTTCCGCAGTAATATGGAATCCATAGTAATGCTCAGGTGCATTCCTAACCCTTGTGGAACGCCTCAGAGGTACAGACTTGTCAATTGGCTCAACAGAAGTTTCCTCCTCAAGTTGAGTGCTAGGGTTTGAAGTTCCTTCACCACTTGACTCTTGAATTTCTTCAAGGTCAACTTTCCTCCCACTGTCTCCTTGGCTTATGAACTCTCTCTCTCGAAAGAAAGCCCTCCTAGCTACAAAGACCACATTCTCACTAGGTCTGTAGAAGAGGTAACCAAAGGATTTCTGTGGGTAGCCGATGAAAACACACCTCTCACTTCGAGGTTCGAGCTTATCATGAGTCTCGCATCTCACGAAAGCCTCGTAACCCCAAATTTTAATGTGGTCTAGTTTGGGTACTTTACCAGTCCACATCTCATGAGGAGTTTTGGCAACTTTCTTTGTGGGAACTAGATTAAGGATATGGGCGGCAGTCTCTAAGGCATACCCCCAAAATGAGATTGGTAGCGAAGCTCGACTCATCATGGAACGAACCATATCCAACAAGGTTCGATTACGCCTCTCAGCTACACCATTCAACTGTGGTGTCCTGGGAGGTGTCAATTGTGAGACAATCCCACATTCCCTAAGATAGTCGAGGAACTCTGAACTAAGATACTCACCACCTCGATCGGATCGAAGCATCTTAATGTTCCTGCCCAATTGATTCTCGACTTCCTGTTTAAACTCTTTAAACCTCTCAAAAGTCTCTGACTTATGCTTGATTAAGTAGACATATCCATATCTACTGTAATCATCAGTAAAAGTCAAATAATAACGATTAGCATCCCTTGTGGCATGTTTGAAGGGCCCACACACATCCGTGTGTATAAGATCCAACAAACCTTCACCCCTCTCACAAGAACCTGTGAAGGGTGACTTTGTCATTTTTCCAAGTAAGCATGATTCGCAACTATCATCTGACTTTAGGTCAAATGACTCCAATACTCCATCCTTTTGGAGTTGGCCTATGCGTTTCTTGCTTATATGTCCAAGACGACAATGCCATAATGATGCTTTATCCAAGTTATTATCATTAACAGAATCAATACACAATACATTATTTCCTAAGTTATCAACCACAGATACAGTTTCATACACACCATCACAAGGTAATGCTTTAAATTAAAGAACATTATTAAAGAAAGCATTAATCGAACCAACTTCATTATCAAATGAAACGGTGAAACCTTGTTTATACAATGCATGAAAGGAAATAATATTTCTTGCCATTTCTGGCCAATAACAACATTTATTCAAATCTAAACTAAACCCACTACTTAGCGATAAAGTATAAACTCCAATCTTGGTGACAGGTAAAGCTTTCCTATTCCCCATGATTAAGTTTATTCTTCCATGCTCCACATTCTAACTTCTTCTTAGTCACTGCAAATCAGAACAGATATGAATACCACAACCGGTATCAAGGACCCATGAGTTAGAATGGGGTGAGTTATTAGATAAGATAGTGTAAATACCTGCATGGTTGGGTTTAACTTTCCCATCCTTCACATCTTGCTGGTACTTTGGGCAGTTCCGCTTCCAATGTGACTTTTCATGGCAATAGAAGCATTCAACTTCTTTAGGGTCAGAAGAAGGAGTGACAAAACCTTTCTTGGTTCCACTTGAAGAAGAGCCATCAAGGGTCCTAGCCTTGGTACCCTTCGAAGAGCTCTTCCTCTTCTTCCCTCTACCTTTCTCGATTGCCAAAACCGGGGCGGAGTTTGGAGTAGGAGTGTTAGCAACCGACTTACCCTTAAGACCTGTTTCTGCGGTATTGAGGAGTCCCTGAAGTTTGCTGAGTGTGACCTCTTCCTTATTCATGTGATATGTCATGTGGAATTGATCATAGCACGATGGTAAGGAGTGCAAAATGATATCTATTGCAAGCTCCTCAGGGAAGTTCACATTAAGCTTCAGCAACCGATCCACATACCTTTGCATTTTCTGCATGTGGCTCGTGACGGATTCCCCGTCCTTCATCATGGTTGTTATGATAGAGCATATGATTTCATACCTCTCTTGTCATGCACTTTGATGGTATCTTTCCATCAGATCTTGGTGCATTTCAAAAGGGTAGAAGTCCTCATAGGACTTTTGGAGTTCCGCTGTCATGGTGGCCAACATGATGCATGCCACTTTTGTAGCATCCCTTTCATGTGCCCGGAAGTCAGCGATCTCCTGGGGAGTTGCAGTGGTCTCATCAATCTCCTTAAGCTCCTTGTCAAGGACATATTCTTTGTCCTCGTAGCGGGTAATCATCCTGATGTTTCTGATCCATTCATTGAAGTTGGATCCATCAAAAGTGACTTTCCCACACAAGTTCATAAGGGTAAAGGAGCCATTAGGATTAGAGCCAGAAGCAGCATTGTTTGAAGACATCTGAAAGAAGAGAACAAGATTAATTTAGATATTAAGAGAGTCCTTAATAAAACACCTAAATGTAATATTAAGGCTAGGATCCAATCACAATATATTATAACTTAGAAGAGGTATGCCGTAATCCAAGTTATAACATATTTGAAAGGTAGGTGAATGACGATTCACCAATTTCCACCATGAAAAACGAAATATAAATATTAGGTTTTTAATTGGTTCTTAGAAATTCCTAGATTCTTTTGAGATTCAATGAACTTTTCAAAGGCATGTTTCAATCTCGAGTGTGCCCTCCAAGTTTTGTGACTGGGATACCGAGGATCACAAAACGAGGTGTGAAGTAACCATGCAAATCACTTGGTACCCTCAAGGTTTATCACTCAATCGATGTGCCGGTAAACCACACACACTCCACCGATGCTATGGTAAACCTTAAGTCACCCTTTACCTACCTTGTTAAGTCCAAGTTAGTGTGCCGGTTAACCACACACGCTCCACCAACGACTTAAACAAAGTGTAAAGTGTAATTTCATGGATTAGCACCTTATTCACATTTTCCTAAAGTAACTAAGATTAGGAATTTAATAAAAGCATTTAGTTACTTTATAATATTCATCATACTTTTAATGAGAATTTATAAGTCCTTGTCTTACCCGTTCGGCTAACGACCCTCCACCGATCAAGGAAGCGGTGGATGAGAGTGGACACCCATTAAGTTGCCATTTTATAGGCAACAACCTTATACCCCCCTTATAGACCGGCTTCGTGAATGAGGCGTACTAGCGGTAAGACGACTTGACGTTATACATATATATATTAGTAACTTATAATATTATAAAGTATAAGGGTTGAATTTTAACTTTTAAAATTCTAAGGGTTGGAACTAAAGTTTTAATCAAGACTTTACATGTTCCAAAACTTGAGGGCAAGTTTTGTAAACTTCCAAAACTTTTCATTTCTTATAACTAATGAATTAATTGAGTAATAAAAATGAAGACTCTTCATTTTTATAACTCTTGTGTTCTTTTAATGGCTTTAATAAAAGTGAGACTTTTGGTTTTCCATAACTTGAGGACAAGTTATGGACTCCATTAAAACACATTATGATCATGAATTGAACTACCATGAAGGTTACAAACAATTCCTATGATCATCTAATCTTCATAAGTTCAAGAACATGAATATGAACACTTTCAAGAATAAAAAATTACACTTAAAAAAAACTTGTAATTTTAATAATTGCCATTGTAAATGGATTAGCATAAACATTACACCATCTAAAACAAGCTTTAAAACATCAAAACAGTTTAGGGTAATGTTTCTAGTCCATTTCCAGCAACAAATGTGCAAACTTTCATACGAGCAGAAAACAGAAAAACGATTTTTTTTTCAAGCTGTTTGCACACAAAAAAAAAAACAACAAACGAACCATGCTCTGAAACCACTGATGGGTTTTGAGCATTCTAACACTTCCTAAGTGTACATGCAACCCTAATAACCTTGGATCTATGTTTGTCTAATTATCATGCAAAGTTGAATTCCAAGGTTATATTCCTATCTAGCATACATGGGGAACAAATTTTAACTTGCATGAAAGATAGAATAACTTACCTTGTTGTTGCTTATGATCCTTGAAACCTTGTGAGCCTAGCACCCCAAGTGTGATGCCTCAAATGCTTCACACAACACCAAATGCTTTTGGAATGACTTTAGAGAGAATACACACTTCTAAAATCGGCCTAGCCCTCTTGTTTCTTATGTGTCACCGATTTTGGTGGAGAACATGTTGCTTATATAGTGTGTCACATCTAGGGTTACACCATGTAAACCCTAATGTGGCATGACTCTTCATTTCCATGACCCATGGGTTTGTAACTCCCATGGAGCCTCCATGGAGCATTCAATGGGTTTAACCCAACTTGATTATCCATGGAGCCTTTTAGCCCACTATACAAGTTATGGATGATTTACATGATCAACCCATATATTTAATTAGTCATCTTTTGATCACTTAATTAATCCTAGATTAATTCTTGATCAATACTAATTAAATAATACTATTAATATATTAGAACTTATAATATATTAATAAACCACAAGTGTTATTTCTCTCATTTAGTCTATCCAAATGCATGATGCCATGCAACCCAAATGGACCATGCCGGGTCGGGTCAAGTACATACCAGAAATAGTTATGGACTTAGACACCTTATCCAACAGGATCTAGGTCAGGCACAATACATTCTTGGAATCAAAATCTATAGAGATAGATCAAAACGATTAATAGGTCTAAGCCAAGGTACATATATTGAGAAAGTATTGAAACAGTTCAATATGGAAAACTCTAAGAGAGGATTTGTACCCGTGGCACATGGCACTGTACTAAGTTCATCTCAATGTCCTAGCACAAAGGCTGAGCTAGACAAGATGAAAGATATTCCATATGCTTATGCAATTGGATCCATCATGTATGCCATGAATTGTACAAGACCTGATCTTGCTTATGCTATGAGCATGGTAAGCAAGTTCCAACAAAATCCAGGGGATAGTTATTGGAGAGTTGTGAAGAACATCCTAAAGTACTTATAAAGAACTAAGGATTTGTTCCTCGTCTATGGAGGCGTGGAAGAAAGCTTAAGTGTGAAGTGCTATATTAATGCTTCCTTCACAAATGATCGAGATGATTTCAAATCACAATCAGGATATGTGTTCATTATCAATGGGGGTGCAGTATCTTGGAAAAGCTCCAAGCAAATTGTTGTTGCACAATCCATTACAGAGTTAGAATACATTGTTTCTTCTGAAGCTGCACAAGAGGTTGCTTGGATGAAGAAATTCATTGGGGATCTAGGGGTAGTCCCTACCATTCAGGACCCCCTAGACGTTTTCTGTGACAATGAGGGTGCTATTGCTTTGGCAAACGAACCTCGTGCACACAAGAAGACCAGGATATTAGCCGCATATTCAACTTCATCCGGTATAAAGTTGAAGAAGGTGAGATTAGTATTCGCAAGTTCACACTGATCAAAATTTGGCGGACCCTTTCACGAAGCCTCTTCCTCAAGCAAAATTTAAAGGACATGGTCGAGGAATAGGACTTCGCTATTCTAGTGATTGGATTTGATCTATGTATTAGTATTGAATATTGGAACATTATATAACATCATCTATTGTAATGACTATGATATATATGGCATATGATCTTTTCATTAAATATTTGTTGTGTGCTTTATTAACATGTTTAATCCTTGAGTAAATTTATTCACTCTAAAACTCCATAGTCAGTTATTATTGTGGGAGAAATAATGAAATAAGACTAATATGAAATGGGATGGTTGACAAAGTGTTGTAACCAGTTTCGTAGGTACTTACTAGAGAGTAAGTATTGGAGTGACCCGTTCAAGATCACTTCATGGATCGTTGTCATGAATGATACTTGATAAAAGGTAATATCTGTATATCCTTAACACCTGAGATAAATATATGGGACTTGAGTGTGAGGAACGTTATGCTTTGATGTAGTCAAAAGTTGTTATTTTATTAGGTAGTTATAAAAGCTATTGTTAGGCATGATGTAAACCATGCAAGAGGCGTATGTAGTCAAGATGGGATTTGTTCCTCTTATTCGTTGAGAGTTAGACATCTAAGGCCTGATGTAAAGTTGAACACTTATATGAGATTGACCATGATCCATATCTCATGTTCAACATGATGTCTGTAGCAAAGGGATAACTGATAAACTTACTTAACTCACCAATTGTAGCCTTGGGGCTTCTGGGGAATTGGGCGTTGATGGAATGGCACTACATCATATGTTTATGGGGGCAATGAAATGTTGCTAGACGTTCACCACTATCTATATCAGTTTGATATAAATCTTGTGCAAGTGGGAGATTGAAAGATCTAGTATGCTCAAGAGTCATATTAAAATGATATTGCTATATAACATATGATCCCGAGGGTCACACTAACAACAACTTGATAGAATTGATTATTTATTAGAAATTTATTTTAATAAATATTCATAAACTCTTATAATAAATTGGAAAAATATTTATTTCAAGGAAATAATTATTTTTAATACAAGTAGCACATTATTTCATAATGTATGAATTAATAAGTCATGTAAAACATTTTGGACTAGTTGACTCTTTTGTCTTTTACGTAAAGACAAAGTTTATATTTTATAAACTTGGAGTTTATAAAATTTAAACATTTTATCTTCTTTTGATGGGCATGGCCGAAACTAGTGTAGACTAGTTAGGGAATGGCCTTTTGTACTTGTTTAATGTAAAGAATACAAGCTAGAAGAAACACACTCATGAAATAGGGACATGCTTGCAAAAAGTGTTAAGACCTAATGGGTATTGACTTCACTTTATGGTTGTATAAAGGATGCACTCTTGCAACCTTTCTTCTTGCACCAAGCTTGCAAAAACCTTGATCATCTCATTCTTTCTCAGTATTCTCTCTAAAGTCTTCCACTTTGAAGATATAAGTTGCTTCCATCCTCTCTTTAAGTCATAACCTTGTTTTGACTTAAAGCTTAAGATTTGTAACAAGCATTACATCAAGTTGGTACATTGTTGGTGTCTCAAGGGTTCATCCTCACTCCATCAACTTCCAAGCCTCCCCTAGAGGACTCAAAGTGCTTCAAAGGTTGTTACCACTTCTTCCTTCTATGGTTGTGTTTTAAATCTTTCCTTTACTTGCAAGATGATCCTTGGTGGGTGATAAAAGGTTTATGTTATTTATAAAACCTAAGTCTTCTGTTTGCCATTATTTGTAGTTTTGAAACTAAGTTTTAAATAAAACCCAACAACCCTAGCTCTATCCTTGATTTCTTGGGCATTTTGTGATGTATTGGAGACTTGAAGATGAAGGAATCATCTTTGGAGCATAGAAGCAGCTTGCAAGCCTCAATACCATCCTCTAGCAACATCTTTAGACCTTTATGAGTAACTAAGTTTCAAGCTTTATAATTCCTTATTCCTAGATCTAGAGTTTTATGCATGATTATCTATGTTTGGGTTAGTTAGGAACTTAGGATGATAGGATTCCAAAAAGTTAGCAATTTTATGGGTCCTTAGAGTCCCTTGATGATTATATGTGATAGATCTGAGGTTTGGTGGATGTTTGAGCTCATGATTGAGGTTTTGACCACCTTTTCTTCATAAGTGACCTAATTTGAGCTTAAGTCTTGCATTGGACATGCAATACCTTAAAGCATCAGTTTTTATAGATTTTGGGGCGTAAGGAAGCCTTCTGGAGGAGATGGATTCATGGCTTGATGGATTAAGGGATTAACATATCAAGTTGCCCTTCAGACAGTTCTCACGACGTGATATTATGTTTGTCACATCGTGAGGATTGAAGGACATTGACTACTTTTTCTTTTAGTGGGTCACAACGTGACCAATAGATTGTCATGTCCTGAGGGGTAGTTGACCTGTTGACCCTTGACTTTTGTTGATTGTTGACTTTTTGACTAGTTTCACTTTTAGTCAAACTTGAAGGATTTGGACTATTGATTAAGATTCTACCATGTTTTGATGTTAGAAGGTTAGTGGGACCAAGCAGTGCAGAAAGGGGATTACATCGCAATGTTTCTAGAATCTTCGATTCAAGTGAGTTTTCTCACTGTACCCGTGGGTTGAAGGTTCCAATACGGGCCTACTAGTTTTCGTTATCGTTGATAGGGATGCCTTAGGGGCTGTATGTGTAACACCTGTTCCAGGTATTATTTAATTTATCTAATTTTTAGGGTTTTGTGCATGGACTCGGCGACTTGGGGAGCTCCAACTCGTCGAGTAGGGATCATTTATGTGGACGCTAGACATAGAACCTACTCGACGAGTCGGAAGGCCCCGACTCGACGAGTAGGCACTGTACAGGGAAACCCTAATTTTTAGGGGTTTGTACCCTATTTAAAGAACTTATGGCTCATTTGTAGCCTCCTTCATCTTTCTTACAGTCCAGAAAGAAACCCTAGCCGCATTTTGGTGCTTTCTTGAGTGTGTGTGAGCCTTGGAGAGTGGAACTTGTGCTTTTGAGAAGGAAACTTGAAGGTTGAGGAGATTGAAGAGAGGAGAAGGCTTTAGATCCGACATCTACTTGTTGTTAGCATCCATTTAAAGGTAAAAAGTTGCTACCTTGATCTCCATTTGCTTATATCTCATTTTATGGAAGAATATGGTCACTTTTGGTGCAAAATGGGGTCATACTCGGATTTGGACTTATCACAAGGATATGGTTCCAGATCTGGACATCTCTAGGTCCTCAATGACATAAAGTTGCTCACTTTATCCAGCTACGGCCCTTTCCATGCCCTAAAACTTTGTAGGAAGCTTAGTTTTGATGTTTTATCCATGTGAGGCCTTGCATGCACGTAAAGTTTGCAACTTTACGTGGTAACTACGTTGGGGGAGGTTGGATCTGAAGTTTGAGACCTTAGATCCCACTGGAAAGGACTGAACACAAAAGGACTGAAGGAACTCGTCGAGTCCCTTACTCGACTAGACGAGTTGGGTAGGGTTTACCCATTTTCGAGATTATGAATGAGTGTAGTGAAGGATTAGAGTTTTGGTCTGCATGAACTTTTGGTCTTTTGGACATTTGATGAACTCGACGAGTCACTTAGGTGACTCGGCGAGTTGACTTGGGATTCAGTGGAATGGACTCGGGAGGAACTCGACGAGTTGCTGGATGCACTCGACGAGTTGAGGTCAACATGGACTGTTGACCTTGATTGTTAACCTTGACTTTGACCAAGGTTGACCAGGGTTGACTTTGAGGTTATGGTTCCTGAGGCTATGGTTCCTTTACTTAAGGAATTTGATGATGTTTTCCTTAATGAATTACCTGATGGCCTGCCACCTTTACGTGACATCCAACACCATATTGATTTACAACCAGGAGCATAGTTGCGTAATAGGCCACATTACAGAATGAGTCCTGGAGGGCTTGAAGAGTTGCGTCGACAGGTGGAGGAATTAATTTCAAAAGGTCATGTTCGGGAAAGCATGAGCCCGCGTGCTATTCCCTCTTTGTTGACTCCTAAAAGGGATGGTACTTGGCGTATGTGTGTTGATAGTCGTGCCATCAATAAGATCACAGTGAGGTACAAATTTCCAATTCCTCGACTTGATGACTTGCTTGACCAGATCAGTGGTGCCACTATCTTTACAAAACCGGACTTAAAGAGTGGGTACTACCAGATTCGACTTAGACCGGGTGATGAATGGAAAACTGCCTTCAAGACTCGTGAAGGATTGTATGAGTGGTTGGTGATGCCTTTTGGTTTATCAAATGCTCCTAGTACATTTATGCGTGTGATGAACCAATTGTTCAGGCCCTTTATTGGTAAATTTGTAGTCGTCTATTTTGATAACATACTTATTTACAGTGCTACTCCTAGAGAGCATGTCAGCCATGTGAGACAAGTCTTGACCTTACTTCGCAGGGATAGTTTGTATGCAGCTGTGAAGAGGTGTGTGTTCATGGTCGCAAAAGTCTTCTTCTTGGGTTATGTTGTTTCTAGTGAAGGAATACAGGTGGACGAATCTAAGGTGGCAGCTGTCAGAGAACGGCCAACTCCAAATACCATCACTGAAGTACGAAGCTTCCATGGTCTAGCTTCTTTCTATAGGCGTTTTATTCCAAACTTCAGTTCCCTTATGGCACCTGTGACTGATTGTATGAAAGGGAAGACCTTTACTTGGACAGAGGCGGCAGAATCGGCTTTCCAACTGGTTAAAGAAAAGCTTACCTCAGCACCGATTCTTGTATTACCAGATTTTTCTCAAGTTTTTGAATTACACACGGATGCTTCAAAGGTTGGAGTTGGAGCAGTTCTAAGTCAATGGGGACGACCGGTTGCCTATTTCAGTGAGAAGTTGACGGGGCCAAAGCTGCGTTATAGCACTTATGATGTTGAATTCTATGCAGTGGTCCAAGCAATAAAGCATTGGCGTCACTACCTTTTTCATAAAGATTTTGTTTTTTTACATATCATGATTCTCTAAGGCACATCCGAAGTCAAGATAAGGTGTCCCATAAGCATGGGCGGTGGATGGCATTCTTGGAAAAGTTCACTTTTGTTGTGAAGCACAAGTCTGGAGTGTCGAATCGGGTGGCAGATGCTTTGAGCAGAAGAAGTAATTTGCTAGTTTCCATGAGGGTTGGTGTGCCAGGGTTGGATGTCCTCATGGAGCAGTTGGATGTCCTCATGGAGCAGTTGGCTGTTGATCCTTACTTTTCTGTTATTCTTCAGGATATACAATCTGGGCGGAGGTCCGATTTTCTAGTGCATGACGGTTTCCTTTTTAAAGGGAATCAGTTTTGTGTCCCCGATTCTAGTCTTCGTCTTCAAATCATCAAGGAGTTTCATGGTGAGGGGCATGTCGGGCAAGATCGCACTTTACAGTTGGTGCAATCATCTTACTTTTGGCCTACTATGCGCAAAGAGGTGGATCGATAAGTTAAACGGTGCAGAATTTGTCAGGTTTCGAAGGGCACGACTACCAATGCTGGACTCTATATACCTTTACCTGTTCCGTCTAAACATTGGGTGGATATAAGCATGGATTTTGTGTTGGGGTTACAACGGACTCAACGGGGCAATGATTCAATCTTTGTGGTTGTTGATCGTTTTTCCAAGATGGTGCACTTTATCCATTGTAAAAAGACGACGGATGCAGTTAATGTGGCTCAATTATTCTTTCGATACATATACCGTTTGCATGGCTTGCCATCTTCTATTGTTTCTGATCGAGACACTAGTTTTTTGAGTCGTTTTTGGCGTAGCTTGTGGAAAATGGTGAACACTCAGCTTAACTTTAGTAGTGCTTATCATCCTCAAACAGATGGGCAAACAGAAGTTGTCAATCGGTCCCTTGGTAATATTTTGTGGTGTTTGGTGGGTGATCATGTGAAGGGCTGGGATCAGAAACTATGTCAAGCTGAGTTTTCTCATAATCATGCAGTCAACCGAAGTACTGGATTTAGTCCATTTCAAGTGGTCTATTCTGCTCAACCTCGGGGACCACTTGATTTGATGTCGCTTCCTATTTCTGGTGTTGTTCCAAAGAAAGTGAAGGATTTTGTTGAAGGTCTACATGATGTTCATAAGACTGTTCATGAAAACTTGATTCGAGCCAACTCCAAGTACAAACAAGATGTAGATAAACAACGTAGGCAAGTTGATTTTGAGGAGGGTGACTTTGTTTGGGCTATTTTGACTAAGGACCGTTTTTCAGTTGGTGAGTACAACAAGCTATCAGCCAAAAAGATTGGACCCGTGGAGATTGTGGAGAAGATCAATTCCAATGCTTATCGTCTGAAGTTGCCAAGTCACATTCAATGTTCTGATGTTTTCATGTGAAACATTTACTTCCTTTTCATGAGGATTCTCCCAATGATGATCCTGTTACACATTCGAGGTCGAATTTTGTCTACTTAGGAGGGGATGATGCGGGCCCTAGTGTGGAGGATCGGGCACTTGCGTTCCTAGAGGCCCGCGATCGTATGACTAAAGGGGCTTCACGGAAACGGCCATAACTTTGGCTACGGATCTCCATTTTGGGCCTACGACCAGTCAAATCGAAGCTTGATGCAAGCAGCACGTCTAGATAAGTACCCGAAGGGGATTTATGTAAGTCCCCAATCTGCTTGTGTATAAATCAGATCCGTTTGATGGTGCGGAATCCCAATCAAACGGATGATGTCAGATCAAATAGAAGAGAAGGAGAAGAAGAATAATATGAATCTCAATGTATTAATGAATAGAATGATGATCCTTTACATGAGATTCACACACACTAACACACACTTGTTCTTCTCTCTAGTTTCTCTCTCTAGAACACCTTCAAATGCACACACTTAAGCTCCTCTAGTGTTTATCACTCTACTCCTCACCCCTTACACCTATATTTATACATAAGAAACATGGGCTTGGTGAACATGGGCCGTGAATGGGTTTACGGTCGTAAATGGGTTTACGGCCGTAAACACCCATTGGGCCGTAAACAGGGTTTACGGTCGTAAACCTGTTTACGGCCGTAAACACCGAGCTGTTTACGGTCCTAGACATAAAAATACATTTTCCTAGAAAAGCAAAGTATAAACCATATTTTTGACCCAACAATATCCCCCTTGGTTTATAGCTTTCTTTTCTTTTCTTAAATGACCCAACAAGCTCCCCCTAAAAAGTAGCTGGCTTTCTTGTTCATCTTCATTGTAAGCTTGGCTTCAGCATTTATCTTCAAATTCTTCACAACTTCAAGATGAACTTGATGAATCTTCAATGAACGACTTCATCTTGAGCACTTGGGCATTTCTTCAAAATTTGGCTTTGACCGTTCGTTGGGTGAGGAGGCTTGACGTACTGATTCTTGAAAGATAGCGCTTTCAACTTGAGAATCTTCAGAGAGAACATCAGAGAGAACAAATCTTTTGGATCACTTCAGCAGGTTTAAGATAGCAGCAGACTGATTGAGGAGGCTTCAATGCAATCCGTCACCTAATCTTCAATTTCAGCTTCACCTTGCTTCTGGGGTTGAAAGATTAAATGTCGAAAGAATAATCTTCATTTCTTGCTCATTCGAATGAGAATTCTTCGATGATCACGGATGAAGCCTTGGCTCAGAAATCTTCGACACAAACTCCATGAGTTTCATCTTCACCTGAATTTACTTTTCAAGACAAAACAAAACTAAAAGAAAACTTAGCACACAATATTTTTGGATTTTTCATATTTTCTGAAAAAGAAATAAAACAGAAATAACACTATTTTTGGATTTTTAATTTTTTTGATTTTTGTTTGTTTGTTTGTTTGTTTGTTTTTTTAAATTTTAATTCTTCCCTAATATTTAAGTTAGAAGAAAACTATGAACAAATTTAACAAAAATAAAAATGATATCTAACTTTAAGAGTGATTTGGGATCAAAGTTTTTAAACAGCCTTTATCCGTTTATCAGTACCTGTCCCTTCATGAATAGATCTGGTCAATCGCCGATATTGTGGTCCACTTAAACACGAGAGATTGTGAAAAAATTAGGACATACTATAAGTGACAAGACAATGTGATCATATGTTCCTAGATAATATTCCTAAAGGACCATTTAGCTGACGACGACCAAAGATATTGTTGTCCACCTAAATTGAGCAGCGAGATCTACAGACAACCTAGTGATTGTTCAATTTTAAATGTACTAGAACATGTTTCCCGCTTCCTGACATACCCCAATAATCAGGAACTTCCAAAGTACTCCTTACTTTAGGTGAGCAGACAATTATTATGAGAGAAGTCAGATTTAGAGTGCATATGCTATACACCCAGGTCGGATCTCTTCCAATCTCACAGAGGGTGAAACATATGACTAACCAGATTTAGAGGGATTGAGAAGTAGAATGGTGCATATGCTGTGTACCAGGTCGGATGGTTAATCATGCAAAGGAGACAACATATGGCTAACAGGCAGGAAGAATTGCATAGATAGAAGATGCATAGAAATAGAGTTGCATATGTTGCAGTCCAGGTCGGATGTATTTCAATCACGCAGAGGAGGCAACATATGACTAACAGAAGGAAAGCAAGAAAATAATTTTCTACAGACCTACTTTATCGGAATTCCCCAGTCGCCCTATCAATACCGGAATTAAGGACAAAGTCCGTACATCGAGGAAGAGTTAAACCACAGTTCTAGATACGGATAACTTTAATGTGACTGGTGGATTATCATGTATATCTCCCTGCTCAACCTATCTGAGCGTCGTATTGTCAGGCTAAATGGATCTATCTAGGTCAAGATTTTTCAAGTCTCTAGATTCCTTAAGTTCACCAAGCCTAGTCAAGTCCATTTTAATCTCTCGTGCCTACCAGCGCATCGAACACAGAGCCTAGACAATTCAGTTTCAGTCCCTTACACAGATTCAGATTGCCTGTTATCACATGATTATATCACTTCCCAAAACATCTCCCTCAAGCACATTTCATTAACACCATATTTTTGGATTTTCTAATTTTCTAATATTTTGTTTTGTTTTTATTTCTCCCCCTAAATTTGTGCATAGGAGAGAAACGA
The DNA here is from genome assembly GCF_052849685.1 of Lactuca virosa. NCBI lineage: Eukaryota > Viridiplantae > Streptophyta > Magnoliopsida > Asterales > Asteraceae > Lactuca > Lactuca virosa. The sequence continues at coordinate 131,950,138 of NC_136429.1, forward strand.
AAGTAAATGCGCAAATTTAAACTATCCTAAAACAAAAATTAGTCTTTAAAGCGAATCAGCTTAAGAAAAACTCAGGAGTATAGAGAGGAAAACTCAAACCGTAAGTCACCGATTGAATTTGCATCCAGAAGGTCTGAGAACAGCACGCGTAATCTCAGAACAGATCCGAAAATTCTTCATGTCATTAAGCACTAACCCCGTTTGTGATCTCTTCCTTTCTTCCTTTCCCGCAAAGGACACATACTCTCAACCAAAGGTCTGAATGTTGTACAGTTGAGAGATGTCCCCTATCATGTGCCTGGAACAGCCACTACCAACAAACCGAAGTCTGATGATATGCCTCCATAGCTGCTCCGACACAGCGGGATCAGTTGGTCTTTAGAACCCAGTCCATTTTGAAACTAGGTTGACCTTTTTCATCCTTGCACGGTACTCTCTCCCATGACATATCTTGTTTATCTCAAACAGAAGATGAAGAAATATTAGAGTCATTAGTTGATTTGGGAGAGTGAGCCTTTGGAACCCATTTGTAGTTGGGTTTAACCCATTTCTTTTTCGATCTGATGGGTGGTTCAGTACTTGCTTTTGATCTTGATGTCGGCCGTTGAGATGACTTTGATTTTGGCTTCACAGGAGCATCTCTTGGATTTGGCTTCTTGGCCGGCATTCCCTTATTGCCCTTGGGATTCGGATTCTTGGCCTTGTAGGTTTGATTCTTGGCCTTCTGCGCGTTCCAGTCACCATGGTCTGAACGTGACCTTGAGGAGTTTCTTTTGAAGTATCTCCCTCTTGGCGCGTTCTGCCAGCCTTGGGCATAGTAAGGAACGTATGCGCGATTTGGACAATTTCTGGCAATGTGTCCAGGTGTTCCACAGTGAAAACATGTCTTTTTCTTCACTGTGAAGTTGTTTCTTCCTGCCCCTGGTGGCGTATCCTTGCCTTGTCTCTTATTGTTCCCACAAGCACAATTACAACAGGCACTCTGTTTCTCTGGAATTGGTGGCCTGTATTTCTCAATAGCAGGTTGATCAGAAGCAGCTGAGTTCGAAGCAACAGATTTAGGGCTCAAGGATATGTTGGTTTGTTCAGTGGTGTTCTCCTTGTTCTCATCCTCTGCTACTTTACCTGCACATGAAGTAGATGTGCTAGAAACAGGAACATCAGTATTTTCAAACAAATAATCAAATATGTCAAAAAAATTTAACTCAACATGATCCGATGCAAAAGCATCACAAGATGTATCATCAACTTTAATATCAGAAACAGAAGGTTGTTCATTGGAAACAGAAACATCAGGTTCAGGCTCAGTTTTGTTATCAGAAACAGATCCTTCAACTTTGTGCTTTGACTGATCTAAGGATTGATCTGCAGGGGAAGTAGAAATGTTAGTACTTTCAACATTAATAAATCCGCCTGAAACGAAACCAGACGACTTTCCATAAACCATAAATGGTTCATTGGCAATCTCATCCTTGGATAAGGGTTGATACTGATATGTATGATTATAAGGAGGATGTACACTATCATATCCTAAGCCTTTTTGTTGGTTTCGTTTGAACTGCATGCAGTTATCAATCATGTTGGCAACTACCTCGCTTGATCCATCAAATTTTCTAAAATCAAAATTTGCAGTTTCAAATTGTCTTTTCAATGTATCAAGCTCTGTAATTAACTCATCATTTTGTCTCTTAACATAATAATAAAGCTCACATTTTTCACTGTATTCTGTCTGAATTCTTTTAAAATCTTTTATTTTTGTCTCTAACTGGGCCTTAAGGGGTTCCTGTCCTTTTCTAAGTTGATATCCTTCATATCTCAGGTCCTCAACTTCTCTTTTTAATAAATCAATTTGTTCCCGAAGAAATTTAATCGTAGTTTCACAAGATGGAGTACATGAAACTTTATTGACTGGAACGTTTGAAGAACTCATTGTTTTAAAAAAATATGCCCTTTGACTAAAAACTCAAAAGTCAACCTCAAAAGTCAAATTTAAAAAGTCAAACTCAAAAGTCAAACTTGAAAAGTCAAACGAGAAAGTCAAAGTTTATAGTCAAAGGTCAAACTTTAAAAGTCAAAGTCAAAATTTTAAGTAAAAAATCAAAAATAAAATTCAAAATTTAAAAACTAAAATTTTGGTTGAAAAAGGAATTTAAAATTAAAAGAAAATCAATTTTGGGCTGAATTTGACAAAAATGCGAAAGTAGGTGCGAATGGCAATGTATTTGAATTAAAATCGGAAGTGATGAACCAAGGAAGAGCTTAGAGGAGTTGGTAAGACGCGTGTTTGATCAACCAGAGGTCTCGGGTTCGATCCTCGGCAACCCCCAAATCCGTTTCTCTTTTTATTGAAGCGCTGATGCGAGGTTGTTGCTTGCGAGGATGGGGCGCGTGTGCGAAGCTGCTGTGCGAGGCGAAGACCTGGTGCGAGGATGCTGCTCACCGAGCCGCTACCGAATTCCGAGTCGAGGCCGCAAACTCCGGCGACCGTAAACCGTTTACGGCCGTAAACTCTGGCGACCGTAAACACGTTTCCGGCCGTAAACTCCGGCGACTGTAAACACGTTTACGACCGTAAACTCTTCAAGGACCGTAAACTCTTCAAGGACCGTAAACACAGCTGCAGATCGCGAAAAAAACGGCGTTTTTCACCATTTTTGCTCCAAAACTCGATCAAAAACTTGTTTTTATGAAAAACGCGAAGAACAAACCCCCCTTAATTTTCATATATCTATCCAAAAACGCAAGAATCTTTGGAAAATAAGATCAAATAAGCTCCAGATCTGACAAAATTGACTGATACAATCCAAGCTCTGATACCAATTGTAAGTCCCCAATCTGCTTGTATATCAATCAGATCCGTTTGATGGTGCGGAATCCCAATCAAACGGATGATGTCAGATCAAATAGAAGAGAAGGAGAAGAAGAATAATATGAATCTCAATGTATTAATGAATAGAATGATGATCCTTTACATGAGATTCACACACACTAACACACACTTGTTCTTCTCTCTAGTTTCTCTCTCTAGAACACCTTCAAATGCACACACTTAAGCTCCTCTAGTGTTTATCACTCTACTCCTCACCCCTTACACCTATATTTATACATAAGAAACATGGGCTTGGTGAACATGAGCCGTGAATGGGTTTACGGTCGTAAATGGGTTTACGACCGTAAACACCCATTGGGCCGTAAACAGGGTTTATGGCCGTAAACCTGTTTACGGCCGTAAACACCTCGTCCTAGACATAAAAATACATTTTCCTAGAAAAGCAAAGTATAAACCATATTTTTGACCCAACAATTTACACATTTTTGAGTGCAGAAATCGCTTTCTAAATTGGACTTATGGACATTTTTGCGTTTTTTTCATAATTATTGGACTTTGTTTTTGGGTTTGTGTTTGGCCCATGTCTCTTTAGGGGTTCTTTTAAAATTATGCTTCTTATTTAAGCCTTTCTGATGTAATTTGGATGGTCATTGATCAGTTTAAAGAACTTTCATTTTGTTGGGGGTCAGAAATGGCATCGACCAAGTCCTCGCACGATGGCCTGGAGTGCCGCAATAGAATGCCTGGTCCTGGAGGGCTGAATGCGCTATATGGGTAAGGTTGCGCCCTTTCTAACACCAATTGGTTTTAGATCAACCGGTAGCGTTGATGCTCAACAAGTGGTATCAGAGCCAGTGGTGAGGGTTCTATTCTCTCAGGGAGCAATTTCTGAGGGGGGGGGGGGATTGTTGGGGGTCAGAAATGGCATCGACCAAGTCCTCGCATGATGGCCCGGAGTGCCGCAATAGAATGCCTGGTCCTGTAGGGCTGAATGCGCTATATGGGTAAGGTTGCGCCCTTTCTAACACCAATTGGTTTTAGATCAACCGGTAACGCTGATTCTCAACATAATTTTCTCTCAAAATTCCGTGTGTGTTTACCGAATTTTGAAGCCAATCCCACGGTATTCATAGAATCAACGTCGTTTGGGCAAGATTATCCTGGGTATTCTTCTAGAATCAACAGTTTTGATATTTGGTCATTTGTTCGCTGCAACAGACAAGTTAAACACATGATGATTATAGGTAGTTGAGTTGGAGCAGTGCGTGGGATTTATCTGATCTTAGCATGTCAGTTCAACATTCAAGAGTTGAGTCTCCTCACCATACCAATGGGTCTAAGGCACCAAGGTCGGCCCATTATTTGTTATGTGACATGCTAGTTGGTTATGAGATATGTGGTATGCTAGTTGTGATTGTAATACTTGCATGAAAGACCTCGGGGGGTTCCAGAGGCACTTGGGTATAAGACCATGTGGGGGTTCCCATGGCTCCCGAAGTAAGACCCTGGAGGGTTTTCAGGGCATCCTGATATGTTTGCATGTCTGGTTTGTATAATAGTGGGCTAAGACCATGTGGGGGTTCCCATGGCACCCGGAGTAAGACCCTGGAGGGTTTACAGGGCATCCCTATATGTTGTATGCATGGTTGTTGTCGTATATGTAGCTTTTATAGCTAATATGATTATGTGTTTATATGGAATGTGTGTAGTATGCTCTGGGGAACTCACTAAGCATTAGCTTACAGTTTGTGGATTTGTTTCAGGTACATCTGAGCCCAAGGGCAAGGGCAAGGCTTGATTGCCCGGCGTGCACTCTCTCTCAGGCGTTTTTTGGGGACACTGATGATTTGAAATAAAATTGTTATTGTTATGAATTTGAAAACAATTGTATTTGGGATTTCATGGTTTGTGGAAAGTATTTTGGTTATTTAAAAATGAAAATTTTCTTTTGAAAATTTGGTCGTTACAGTATGTAGTCATGTAGAATAGCCTGAGGACTCTTGATCTAGGCATTCTTGCTTGTTCCTTGTTTGGTTGTGGCTCTAGAGTGGGATCATCTGTCTGGGTGTCTGTCCTACCTCTGGTTACATAGGGCTACACATTCTTTGGAGACTTGGTTATGTATCCTTGTGTATAGGATGTTGTTGTGCTGTAGTGATCTGCTAGATATGTATATATATCCTTATGCATTAGGATATAGGAGTACTGGTATGCTGGTTAGCATACCAATAGGCTGGTTATTATCTAGAGCGATACCCTAGGGGTTGTATGTAGTCACGTAGGATAACCTGAGGACTCTTGATGTAGGATTTCTTGCATGTTCCTTTTTTAGTTGTGGCTCTAGAGTAGTATAATTTATCCTGGTTTCTATCTCACCTTTGGTTAGATATGGCTATTCATTCCTTGGAGATTGTCAGTAGTAGAGCAGTGTTTAGTGAGGGGCCTAGTAGGTGGTAGTGAACTGTTCGACAAGTAGATTGATAGATGTGTGTGCTTATTTGCCTACTTGATTTCTTGTTTGTTTATATGTCGACATATTATGGTGGGTGAGGTTGAGGCGGTCCTGTTGTGTTATGTAGGCCAACATACCCGATGTAATCCATTCCAATGATTGTGGAACCAGTATGAGGTTGATGAGTCACTTACTTCTTTTACGACGATGTTTGGTTAGAAGATATTTTAGTTAGTGATAAATTGGCGTGGGATAGTTTGGTGGATTCCCTTCAACGTGATTCGAGAGGTAGGCTTGAAGGCCTTCACTAATATGGTCTTATTGGCTTATTGGCTATAGTTTCCTTGGCTACCCAACAAGATCGATGGGTTTGTGATATGGTGGGTTTGGGTGAGTTCATGGTTTCCTCTACAAGATCTTTTATTGACAAGCCTACATTAATAACTGATCATAACACTACAAATTAAAGTTTTTTAGTTATAATTATGAAGAATGTATAGCTTATCATTTGGATTTAAATAAGCTTCCTACTAGAGACAACATTCTTAAGCTACAATTTCTTTGGCTGGTCAACAAGATCAATGGGTTTGTGATATGGTGGGATTGGGTGAGTGCATGGTTTATTATGTGAGATCTTTTATTGACAAGTCTATGTTAATAATTTATCATAACCATACAAATTAAAGTTGTTTAGTTCTAATTATGGAGAATGTTATAACTTATTAGTTGACTTTGAATAAGCTTCCTAATAGAAACAACCTTCTTAGTAGAGTCATGGATATCCTTATGTGTTCATGTAAAGTCTATAATGTTGGGGATGGAGTTTGAAAATCATCGGTTCTTTTCTTTCCCCACAACCATGATGATTTTGGTTCAAATTGAAAGATGGGTTGTCTTTGATATGCCTGCAGTCGGGTCTTATGAGAAATAGTTGTGTTGGTTCACTTTTCCTATTTAGGACTTATATATATATATATATATATATATATATATATATATATATATATATATATAGGGGTGTGTGTTATAGTTCTTATATGTGGTCATTCATATGCACAACTTATATGCGATTCTTACACGAGGAATTCATATATGGTTTATATGTGTGGTTTGTATATGCAATTCTTATATGTAGTTATACATGTAAATATATGTATGTGGTTTATGGAGTTTGATATATGAGTCCTTATATGTGATTTGTTATATGCACATATTTACATGTTGTTAAATGCATTAGTGGTGGTTATGAGTGTATGTGTATGTATTACTGGCTACTAAGTCAACCATATGTATCTCAATAGGTTTTTTAGTCTTCCATACTATTTTGTTATATCGAAAGTTAGGGATACTTGTAGTTAAACACAAATGGTTATAACTTAATTATTTTTTCTTCAAGTTTGGCCTATTTTTGGGATATCATGTTAAAAAAATAAAGTCTAATTCAATAATTATACAATTACATACAACTTATTTGTATATGACACATAAATTTAAAGATAATCACAACCTATATAACCCGACTACAAAACACATACAAAATACCTATTTATTACAAAAGGAAAATTTCAAACTAGTTCTTCAGGTTTTAGACCGGAGTTTTCATTTTGAACATTGCTTTATTAGTTTTAACCACTTAATAGGTAATTTGTAGTCATGTACATTAATATTATAAACGACTTGCATGTTATATTGTAATCTCTTTGAATCCATAGTTTGTCGTTACTTTAACTTGAGATATATTGTTCGGATATATGGTGGATGCCACATTTCAATTTTTTCTTAAATATATGGACCATAGAAATAGTTGTAATCTGTAACAAACCGTTATTTCAAACCTATGTAATAATGTAGGTCAATTTGTAGTTCTTTTTAAAACAATAAAGAGAAATTTTAGCATACTGTGTATATTTATATAATTGACCCTCAAAAATAAAATATTAAACAATCATGATTGGGATGAACCAAGTGGTAGAGATTGTAACAAGGTTTCCAAAAATATAAAGAACACTAAAATCCGAGTTATAACGAAGAAGTTATGACCAATCGAAGATCCGCGACAAAACCGGCAAAACATTATTCAGCGTAAAAACTGAATTTTCACTAAAAGGCTTTTTAGCCATAACAATCTAAATGAAAGTTGTAGTTTATGTTAAACCGAGAACTTTCATAAAAAGAACGGCAAAATCTGACTTCGTATGAGGAAGTTACGATTTTTCTAAGTTTCAGTATAACAGTGTACAGCTAAAAACTCGAAATAAAGATCGAGTGATTTTTAGCCGATACAACCTAAATGAGAATTGAAGGTCTCGTGAATAGTAGTACAACGGTAAAAAGACAGACAAAAACGGACGTCGGATGAAGAAGTTATGAATTTTTAACGGATTTCCTGTCCCGGTCTGTTAAAAATAATAATATTAAATATAAAGTCAAAATTATCCAACGAAGTCTAAACGAAAGTCATAGAGTATAATTTTACCTACGCGTGCATATAAAGAACGCCGAAAACGGAGCTCGTATACGAAAATTATGATTTTCGCAAGTTTTTGGCACAAAAATCGAGAAATATTAAAAACCGGGCAATTTCGCATGGTGTACCTTCGGCCACGTCACCTCGCATGCGAGGCTTCCCCGTGTCTGCTTCGTGGCACCTTCTCATTGGACCGAAGTTGTGCGTGTCATCTTCTGATTGGACCGAAGCCGAGGTCCAGTAGCCAGCCGACACCCTCGCAGGACCACACCCCTCGGACACGCGCCTCCTCCTGATTCGACCGAAGTTCGGTCCAATGGCCATCCGACACGCCGAGCCAGCTGTCCCAAGCGAGCCCCTTCCCCTCGCCACCTGTCCGAACACGCGACAGCCTCCCCCAGCTTCGGATCCGAGGCTTCGGCCTATATAAGGCATGCGAGACTCTCCGAATTTTTACACATTTTCACCCCATTTTCCATTTCTTTTCACTCCTTTCACTTCCAAAAACTCACATACAACCCCTAAAGCCCCGATATCAAGTCTAAAACCCTAATCAAGCCTCGAAGCCCCGATATTCCCGAGAAAAACAACTTTCTCCAATCGAAACTCTGCTCGATTTAAGCCGATTTTTCGTCAAATAAACTCTTTTCCAGAAAACGAAACGCTGTCCAAATCACCACCTATCAAGTGAGTTCATACCCCCGTATTTTCATAATTTCTACTGTTTTAAGGGGGGGGGGGGAATACAAGTATAACACAAGAACTTTGTGTTATAAAATCATGATAAAACGACATTAAATCATCAAAAATACTCAAAACATTAAACTCTTTTATAAACTTATATTTTTCCCCAAGAATTCATATTTATATATATATATATATATATATATATATATATATATATATATATATATATATGTATATATATATATATATGTATATAAATAAGATTTAAAAGGCTTAGGACTGATAACTCATTCTGGGTCCTTTTCCTTGTTTGGATGTGGGCTTATAGTACCGGTTATTTGTCCGAGTGTCGTTTAAATTTTACTTATATATAGAATTGTGTATGTATATAAATATAAAAGTTATTTCATCAGTTCAAATACCTTTGTAACATGTTGAGCAAGGGGTTACATGCAAAAATAGTTAAATACCGATTCAGAAAGTACATATAAATTATAATAGGTATAATTTATGATACATAGAACAATAATTCATGATTCAAGTATACTAGAATACACTGTTTTACAAGAAACAAGGGTTTTGATTCAAAACAAATCAAGGTTTTACAATTATCAAATACATGTTCGGAATACTAATTCAAGAACATACTGTCAATCATTTATTTCAGAATGATTGGGTTTTCATGACTAATATACATGTAACGTTTATATGCTTTTTATGAGTCATTCAATTCAGGTTGTTTAATTCATTTAGACAACCAAGGTAAAGTCCTGACATTATAACCAGAATCTCCATCCAGGGGATCGAAACAAGTTGTGTGTAGATCTATATCGGGATTGAGAACCCCACACTCAGGCTGCTAGCTACAGTCAGGCATACACGCCAATGAGTGGCAATCGTTATCAACAGTTTAAACGCCCACAAAGCGTTTGTTTCAGGCCATCATGTCTTAGTATGGTTATAATAACTCATTAAAAAGATATTAACAATACGTTGGTGTATAATCAACTAAACGTAAGTACACCTTCAAAGTACCAGTTTACAGAATACAAACTACAATGGTTCAATACAGTTTTCAATAACAGCTGGTGAAGCCAGGCACACTCTCATTTACAAGTTTTACAAATACAGAACATTGGTTTACCAATAGAACGGTTTTATGAGAATAAAACTACTTTTCATATACAACAGAAAATATAGGATTTTCTGGAACAGTTTACATATGCAAGATACAGAGACACCCTTTTAAGCATAAACACTTATGCACTCACTCAACTTTATGTTGATACTCCCTTTTCAAATTACTTGTATTCTCAGGGAAACAATAAACAGGTACTCCTCGAGCTTTTTGAGAAGATGGAGCTACTTTGAGTCATATCTTCTTCTTTTGTATAACTATTTTGGTTTCAATATACAATGATTGAACACATGTAAATACTTATACTTTTTAAATACAATGGTTACCTTTGTACTTTGATTACTATGATGCATGTGTTGTGATACTACAAACGAAGTCCTCCACCCCCGGACGTTTCCGCCGTCTGGTTTGGGGGTGTGACATAATCCATCAAACCCTTGGTTCGAAATGACCCATTTCAAATTAGAATGTCAAAATAGTGATTAGGCATAATCTTAACATTTCATTAAATTCTTACAAATTGCATGGTTACCTTTGTGATCATCCTACTAGTAGTTAGGTGGATGAGTGGTTGCCTTTGTGATCATCCTACTAGTAGTTAGGGTGGACAAAGTAGGGGTAATAGATGAGACTGGTATCGAAGGTACCAATGATACCTCTAAGATCACCATTCATTGGGTTGGCAATTGGCATTAGATGAAGTTGACATTGTTGGAAGGGTTCATCACTTTCTTGAACCTGCTCATCTCTCTCTCTCTCTCTCTATCTCTCTCTCTCTCAATCTATCTATCTATCTATCTATCTCTCGGGTGTATCCTTAACTTGCATATAATGCTTTAGTACCTGTACATTAGTAATGGATTGGAAGAAATTGATTACTTGTGTTGTGTATTGCGAAAGATGGAAGTGAGATGAAAGATAAAATATAAAATGGCGTGTAGGTGGCAAGAAGAATAAAAAGGGTTTAAAGAAATAAATTCCCTACATCTTTATATTGATAAATTTCGTTGTCAGTTGGAAACTTGATTGATATTATATTTACTTATGAAAATCCAATCCATTTTCTTCAATATATTGATTAATCTCTTAACTTTTTAATGATAAAATATTTATGTTCCCTTTTTATGCATCACCACCGTTCCCCCCCTCCCCCCCCCCTCGGTCACCTTCCCCAGCACCACCACCACCACCTTCGCCACCAACCGACCTCATCATTACCACCTTTGTCACATCTACCACCGTCACCTCGGTCACCAATCACTATAATCATATATGATTAATCATTTTGTGAACATAAATATATGTATAATTATTTATGATTCGAAATATATGTATAAACATGTATAATCATATATGATTATATATCTCCATCATATAATCATTTACGATTAGGCATGTCACGCCAGTCCGCTAGAGCATTTGAACGACAAATAAGCTATATGTGGCTGAGCTTGAATCTCAAGATCTCTATTTTTTCAGAATCTCAATGGACCATCATCTGTAAAATATTAAAATAATGTTACGAAGACAATGTATAGGTAAAATTATAATAACACACAAAACCAGTATTAGCCATTACAAACAAGAAGCTTTATCCTTATCTAGAGAACAACAAACTATGTAGACAATCATTGAAGGCAAAAAACTAACATACTATGCCATTAATCTTTAATAAAAAAGCATATATATATATATATATATATATATATATATATATATATATATATATATATTCTTGTAAGTCTTAGGAACAATAATCTTTGTCTGATGATATTTTTGGCCCAAATTTTCTTTTAATTTTACATATGTTGTCCCTTTTCGAAGTACTTTAGCAAATTTCGTCTATATTGCTTAGTCATCGCCTTCTATCCCCTGTCTGAATCCATCGCCAGTATAAAGCAATAAGAAATGGCTTGCCGTGCCTGATTCCACCGCCAGTCTAAACTAATAAAAATGGGATTGGTGTCGACTAATGTCAATTCCAATATAAAAACATCTTTGTTTCCTAAATCCCATTCTCGATGATGTTTTGTCTCAAGCTATGGAAATTGCTACCAGCTTCCTCCAAACTCCTCAAGAAATCGGCGTTCTAGAAATCAGATTGAGAATTTTCACTTCTTATTCTCCGCTTAGATCACACGGTTTATTATCTTATGACAAATGGTTTTCTCCCCGTTTCTCTTATCGGTATCAACCCTCTTCTCCGACGTCTCCACTTCTCTTCTTCCCCTTCATTTTTCCCTATCTCCTATTCGATTAGATTTCGGAGTCTGAATCATCCATTTTACGTTCCTTCTTGGTATGTGGTTTGGCCGACAATTTCCCGATTTCCACCCCCACTTCATCAATCATCATAGTGGGTATTAAGGAATTAGCATTCTGAGTTTGAAGGAAGCATCAGATCCTTTGCGTTTGAAGGAAGCATCAACTGCCATATTTCTGTCAATATTGTGTTGGAGGTTACGACGGAGGTGGTGACCCCAACAACAATCATTTTCAAAGGCCTTCCGTCATACCCAAGAAGTTGATTCGGGTACGTTTCAACGCTAATATACTCTAATTTCATGTTTTGTTTATTTCTTCCAATATATGTATTTCTTCCATCCTAATAAGCTAAGTCTGGTTTCCTTATCTATATTTACATGGCTTCCAAGTGTTCGACCAAAGTTTTGCTCAAAGTTTTAGCTTATATAGTTTTTTTATATATGATTCATTTCTCTATAATCGTATATTTAATCTAAAGATGGATTTGGTATGAGTTTGCTCTTGATTTTCAGATAGTTTTTTAGTGTTTCCTATAACAAAAGTGAAGGTTTGTATCAACTGGATACACTTCAAATATTAAGAACAAACGTAAACCAATCTAAGAAAAATAAAGAAGAGAAAATAAATGACTCAATAAGTTCTCCAAATTGTTCTTTCACTAAGAAAGGTTTTTGACTTCACCGAGATGACGGGTTGTCACAAAGTCGAACTCACAAAATTAGGGTTTACCCTAATGTTGTATATAAACTAATCTACACAAGTATATCCCTGGATTGAGGGGATTGCGTCTAATCTAAACTAAGAACCGATCTTATCACAAAGATATCGGATATGTGATCTATTCTATACTTATCTATATCATTACCTAATATACAAAAGATTACATAGAATAACTAATATATATGATGACACTGTTAATCTTGATATGCTGGCATTGTTGATGTTGTAGAGTACACACTGATGCTGATGGATGTGTATAGTGTTTGACTCATCAGATCATAAAGTGTGACCTTACAATCTCCCCTATCTGATGATGTCAAAACTAATCTTCAATAAATTCTTTAGCTTGTGGTCCCTTTGATAAGAAGAATGAAATTTGAACTCTTCAGCTATAACAAATGCTCCTCCTGAGAATAAGAGCGACTTCCCATTTTTTGATTTTCAAGCAGTTGAGACAGCCGTTGTAGCTCGGTTATGAAGTGCATCTGACGAACGAAGAAATGATTAGTTGAGGATGAATATGAGCTGAGATTTTTTAAATCATCTTAACTCCCCCTTAGATTGTGCTTGGTTGAATATCCAGTAGTTTCTTCAGCTTAGGAAAGAGAACATCTAACATCCAATTTTCCCTCTATATTGTGCTTAGTTGAATATCTTAAACATCCAGTAGTTTCTTCAGCTTAGGAAAGATTATTCTCCCCCTTTTGACATCAGTATGAGATCAAAACTGTAGGAGAGTATCAGTGATGCAACTTTGTAGTCTAGCATAGGATTGTGATGTCTCCTGATAGTGTGGGTTTAAACTATTATTTATCTACATAGTATTGCGAGATCTCATCAGCATGTGGTTTCATACGCTGAATCATAAATCACTTTTATTAGAAGAAAAATGGCAAGAGTGAAAAGGTGCGTGTAATATATCACGGACAATGATAGACCCATCAACACAGATTTGTCAAGTTCTCATCAGCATATGGTACATTATGCTAAATCATAAAACTTTAAAGAAGAATATAAGGGCAAGAATGGATTGGTGCGTGTGATAGCCTATGGTACATAGTCTAACCATCGAAACATACTTTTGAACTTTTATCGGTGTGTGGTTTTACATGGTGAATCATCAAGTTCTATTTTAGAAGACTTATGGAGAGAATGGATTGTTTTAGTTACGCTGAGGTGAAATCAGCATGAATCATTAACAGTTTAACTCATCAACAAGAAGTGGTTTAAACTTCTGTATCATAGAGTAAGTTGCAATCTAGAATCAAAGATTCACCGTTAATTCATAATGGTACCATGTCATACCTTAGACTAGGAGGTCAGGGACATGAAAAACCCTTTGTCATTTAAGGACCAGACAAATATCTCTTACGTTGATGACTATGCAATCAGGGTAAGCCATTGGGTTTTGCTCAATGTTTCAGCAGAACATGAGACTTGATGCATACGACAAGCATGATTCCAGGGACAAGGTCAAGCAAGATAGTTAAATAGAGATAAACACCCAAGCCTTTTTATCAATTTTTTATTTGGACCGGGCAATCTCACTTAGAAAGTTTAGAAAATGCTAGACAGTCAACGCGAGTGGGTGACTCAATGTTCTCAGCAGATGGTCTCGCTGATGAGAAACTTAGAGAGATTTTGTCACATACAGTAGCCTATTTCTAGGGACGATGATGCATCAAAAGTTGCATACTAGGCTTAGAATTTCCAGTGTCAGATTCTCTTTAAAAATGGTACAAAATAATAAAAAATATAAGAATACAAACAAAAGAGTTAGTCAAACAAGAAAATAGTTTAAACAACAAAATATGTGCAGCTTTTTCAGAAAGGTGATAAAGACTCGATCCATCAAATCATTGGAATTGAATGGTCATAAATACACTTCCATTTTCCGAGATATCTACCACTTGAAATTTCAGCTATAAAAGAGAACAAACAAGATCAACCATATCACACAAAAACAACACATTATACCACAAGTGATGAAGCCTTTTATTATTGAAGTGTTACAGATGGATTCCAAGCTTCATGTTCATCAGGAGCAAGAGATAATTAAAGATTAGTCTTTGTAATCAACGAGTCAACATGAGGGAATTCGAGGTTTTTTCGGATTATGAGTCAGTAAATGAAAACAAGAGTTACTGTATTGATGGTTTCTCTTTGCATCCATAACAGTGAGTGGAGGAGAAATAAGGTATCCTCAATACGAAGAGGACATGATGCTACTCTTTATCTCAACACCAAGAGCATTGAGATCTTTCAGCTCTTGTAAAATCTAAAGAAAGGAGATGTAGATAAATCTTAGATAGGCCAGAAATATATATAAGAGAGGAAAGAATACCTGTAAAAAAATTGAACATACTATGTAAACGTCTATAAACATAATAAAAGTAGTGTTTGTTTTTTTGTGTTTTTCAGCAAGCAAACAAAAGCAATGTTAAATTAAAAGTTAGAGAACAATTAAGTCATTGAAAGCATGCCACGATCTGCAATCAATTTGTTCAAAGTATTTTCATCCAACGCCTTAGTGAAAATGTCAGCCAACTAATCAGTGGATGGAATGTAGAACAACTCCACTTTTCCCTTTTAAACTATGTCCCTGATGAAATGATGATGAATGTCGATGTACTTGGTCGTGGAATGTTGCACTGGACTTTGTATCATCTGAATGGCGCTGGTGTTGCCACAACAGATGGGTGTCTTTGAGAAGTTTATACCATAATCCAAGAGCTAATTTTGAATCCATAGAATCTGAGCACAACACCTTCCAGTGGCAACATATTCGGCTTCAGCGGTAGAACAAGCCACTGATGTCTGCTTTTTGTTGGACCAGCTTACCAATCTATTTCCAAGCATTTGAACTCCTCCTAAAGTACTTTTCCGATCGATGCTACATCCACCATGATCGGAGTCAGTGTATCTCACCAGCTTGAACTGTAACATCCCAAAATTCATGACCAAAAATGTCATTTTTAATTATTAAATAAAACAATAGTTATCAAAACATTTCATCAAACATAAGTCAAAATATCTCAAAGCATTATTATCAGAGTTTCCAAATCAAAACATCAGAGTAATCATCACAGGCTAAACATAATGGCGTGTGTACTGCAGTCATCCTGAGCTCTTCCCTTTGCTACAAGAAGTACCTAAAACCAAAACTGAAAACCGTAAACACAAAGCTTATGAAGCTTCCCCAAACTACCACATACCATACACATAATCACATATAAACATATCGTGGGCCCGACCCCTTCATCGGGCCCCACCCGACATCAGACAATGTCCAGCATCGGGCCCCGCCCGGCATCGGACAATGTCCGACATCGAGCAAAGCTTGGTATACATATAAACATACCAACAAATACTATAACGTCCCAAAAATTACAAAAAATTTAAACTTTTGAAAACATTTATATTTATAATAAAAACCATTAAATTCCTTAATTAACCAAAATTGTTAAGTTTCAAGTATTCAAATAACATTTCAAAATCAAAACATACTTCCAACAATATTAATCCATTTATACTTCAAAACAACAACGGAAAACTAATATTCTTAAAAGCCCATATCAAGAGTCTGTGACAAGGACCCAATCTTCAACCACGCTAGTGTACAGTGAAGCTAAAGCCTCATTCATACCATATGTACCTGTAATAATCATTTTATAAAGAAAAGGGTAAGCACGAAGCTTAGCGAATTCCAACACAACATAACAATAGAAGTATTACACCCTACTCCTACATTCCATGCCATCAACAAATATACAAGCATCCATATAATATATAAACATCAAAATCATACATCTCGTGTCTATTTGGGAACACATCCCAATCAACACCCAAATAAAGACTCAATATTCAGCCGTCGAATCCACGGACTTGGCATTTCCGCCTTTGGTCCCCCTGACTTAGCACAATGGCCTTCAGTCAGTCGGCTCGGTATTCAGCCGTCAAGCCCAAACATATCGACTCGGTATTCATCCGTCGATCCCAAACATATCATTCATATACATTCCACATAACAAATAAGTACATCAAATATAACTAATGCAACAAGTATTACCTTAACTATCAACCATATAGTTCCTAGTCTCACCCGACCTAACAGTAGGCATATAATACCCTAAGGTTATGAAGCCAGGAACTCACCTCAAGTAGTCAAACATCCTTCAAATAATCCAAACACCGCTTCTAACCAGATCAACCTTCAACTTCCTAATAATGACCAAAAAGAGTTAGGTTATGGTCCTTTGATATCTCAAAAGTACAAATGGCTCATGGGTTAATTTTCCAAATTTTTACATAGAAGTTATGCTCTGTTCGGTACCTGTTTTGCCCTTCTTAATCACCTTATTTTTAAAAACTGCTTTACAAAAGTGAATTTCAGGTCCATAGAATTAAAAGTAGTATTCGCACACCTCTGTACGATTTTTCTATAATTTCTGGCGATTTTTACAAAACTACCTCGCAAAACAGTTCATTACGGACCGGTCTGGGTAAATTATCGATTTCACCCTAGTTAGAGGCATTTCTGGTTTCCGGTCAAAACTAATGAAGTGTACATGACTCAAATATGAAACTTTGGGTTTTGGTTTCGACCAAAAAGGGTTTCCATGACCGAGATATGATCTTTAAAAGATCTGGACAAATTAGGGCATTTCCAGAAATTTACAACTTTGACTTTTTAGGGTTAATTAGCTTCTTAACCCATTAAGACCCAATCCAAAATGAACTATTTTCTGGAATCAAGTCACTAACAGTAGTGACAACCTATTGAGTCAAAAATCCAATAAAAATCTCAATCTCCCACACCAAAGTTCATTCCTTTTAGGAGAAACAAAGTAGATTGCCATTATTAGGGTTTGTCAATTAGGGTTAGGGTTTTCTTGCATCAAATCGCCCCCTAGACCCTACCTTTGAACACAACCACCTTAGTAACACAACCACTTACTGCCACCATGATAGGGTAGCCGACAGTGGCTGCCACCACCCATGGTGGTGGTTTTGATTTCGAAAAAAGAAGAAAAGATGTTTAAAGGCTTACTTTGGAGAGATGCTCGACACCACCAATAAACACCTTGACTACTTCCCCTTTCCGGCGATACAACACTTCCGGCATCACCTTTCTTTTCTCCCTGCCGCTTTCTTATCTCTCGTTATTTCTTTTTGTTACCCCCACTTGATATGAGAGTTTAGGGTTATTATTATTATTAATTAATTAATTTTAATGTTTATATATATTAACATATGAAGGAATCGCCACGTTAGAATGTAATTTTAGATCTCGTATCCTCCTATCGCCAATTATGGCTTAAATTCGAAAATTTCATTTTCTACCCCTAGCTTTCTCAAAATGGCAGTTTCTACCCCATAAACAAAAACATTTCCATTCTAAGGTTTCCAAACGTGACCCTTTAAGCCCCTAATGTGAAATATCATTAAATTTCCCTCAAATACTCATTCCTTAATTATTATTATTATTATTATTATTATTATTATTATTATTATTATTATTATCATTATTAGTTCGTATTTATACTTATTTTCTATTATTAAATAACTAAACGGAAAACGGGGCGTTACAACTCTCCCCCACTCGAATCAGACTTCGTCCTCGAAGTCATGGTTAACAATCAACTATTGATAAAACACTTGTCTTTCCTTCTCTGGCTCTTCGATGCTACTACTGACCTTCTACTAACCCGACCTCTTTGTTCTGCAGAATCTTTTCCTTCCTCTCCAGAATAACCATCGTCCTTCCAACATAATTTAGTATTTGAAAGTATGAAATCCTTTAAGTGAAACCACTGCTATTTTATTCACCATTTATTTCCGAAGCTGAGACACATAACAAAATGTTGTGAATCCACCTCAATTCATCTGACAGTTCTAATAGATACGCTACATTCTCACTCGAACAATAACCTTGTATGGACCTATGCACCGAGGTCCTAGGTTTCATCTCTTATGAAACCGAAACACTCATTTCCATGACATACTCATATGTCGACCTTATGTGGTAACTAATCGTTACCGCTCCATCTAAACCAACTCGTTCATTTTAAGCACAATTATATATGCTCCCCAATGCTCAATGCTCGAGCTCGCCGAATACATAGGCGTCATGCACTTCTTATCACAACATAAAATGATTGACGACATGCCAATACAAGAGTGGAATTTGTGCTAATTCGCCACTAAATATCCATTGCCTTATGAAACATTCACTCAAAATCGAGGCGTAAATCTTATGTCTTTATTAGAGACCATAGAAATGAGCATCCTGTGTCTGGCTACGACCTCCCAAGCGTATATATCTTCTTGCTACCCCCCAGTATATGAACACGGACCTAACCAGGATGTCAAATAACCCCAACTATCCAAATTAATAATCAGAATATTGCCTTCAACTCTCTTTCATTTAGCATTCTCATCCAAAAACTTCACTTCATGTACCTTTTCATCACCTCCAAAAGAGCAGTAAACACTACCATTCATAGAGAGCACTCCCGGAGTGGCTCATTAGCCTAATTTTGAGTAAGAGCCTCAACAACTACATTTACTTTACCGAGATAGTAAGTTATCTCGCCATTGAAATCACAAACCATGCCTAACAATATTTTCCAACTCCTTGCAAAGCTCCCATAAGTTTAAAACTTATGCTCTGAAATCTCTGATACTGACCCTCCAAGGCTGGCGATCATTCCTACTTCTTCAGACATGAAACTGGGTAATATCTTAACAAGGAACTCTACCACTCCTAAATGAAGCAATATCTTGACCAACACCTCCTCAATATCTCGTCAGGGTAATGGTTTTGACACACATCCATACAAATCTAGCATTCTAGCTGTCTTCCAGACAAATCAATACTTTTAACTACATGAACGAGGCGTATCATATACACTGCCTAACGATCTTCCACCGGTGCACCCAACTCACACTCTTACATTGTTTCTCTTCGTACCCAAGGTCTCGTACCTTGTATCGAATGGTACACCATGTTACCTTCATCAATCAGTTACCAAACAAACAGGGTAATTAGTCTAACATGCATATAATACCAACCAATTGTATGTCCATACATCATTCCACAACTTGTAGATTTCCAATTACCATTCCTTCATCTCACAACAACTCACTGGCCTTACCGTCATCCCCATTGGCCTATAGGTATAACACATTCATCCTAAAACCCATAATTGTAGTAGCTAAGAACAAAATAAAGTATCGAACCCTAGGAAACTACGCAATACTATCCCATTTTTGGACCACGCCTCCCACTTCCAAGACTTTATCAAACAAGAACAGGGAAGGGGACTCTTACCCCTAATCCTAAACTAGTGCCTAACCAAACACCTAAAATGTGAGTGGATGTAGATGACTCAAAACCCATGATGGATACTTACCCAAAACAAGTTGCACCCGCAATAACGATCGAACTCGCGATATTCTTGAATACATAATAGGCCGCAAGGATACCCCATTCCTGAACCGAATCATCCATCTTGGGTGGTTGTCTGCTTTTTTTTCTCCTGTATGTCAACTATAAGGGCTAGAGATTTCAAAATTTACAATAGGCGACTCAAGTCTTCCTTACCATATTGAGGTTTATGTAGTACTCAAACTCTTATCACGGTGAGTATTATTCCCGCACTTGGAATCCAACGAACCTCTTCTGATGTCCGTTGATGGATCCAGTCCCAGCCTATCTTAAACGAGTCATACGATTCAGAATCTAAGTGATCAATCATTTTACAAAACTAAGTAGACCTTCCTCCACACGAAACTCCACTATGCGACACCCCAAAATTAGACTAATACGCAACCCCAGCTGGTGCACGGATGGTATCCCCAACAAATATTCAAAGGAAACGCCCACGAAACTCTCAAACGGCCTGCTCCATTCTTAACCACCTTTTATTCTTTGTCACCATATGTATTTTTCCTAATAGCTAAATACTCTGCACTGTAACACAACGAGTAACTCCAAGCCCTACGACCACACATATTTCCATACTCCGACTAAGGTATCACTCTTAATCGATGGTTCTCCCCACATGGGTCTGAACCCGTACTTGTTTGTGAAGACAAACAATCCCGACACCAACTTGCCCATCCAACTATTTTCGTTATCAAACGTAACTCCTGCATCGCTAATAAACCAACCGGTAACCTCCCGCCAAGGACCTCTAAAGTGCAACCTCGGTAACCATAGGTAACCGTTATCGTCTTATCATCAACAATCTCAACCAGAAGGGAATGGATTAGGCTTCAAAAAAATCACGAACCAACTAATCGTCAAAGCACAAGATATAAACGATTTGAAGAACTACTATTCGTAATCACTAAGGCAGTCGAGTAACGAATTTTTGAGGCTACGTAGACGTACTCATGAAACTTCCCAAACATAGTCACACTATAACTAGTACATAGCCCGTTATATATACCCAAACATATGTAACAACGATATGACGATGACAACATAAAACAAAAAAATACATTCATACTATGTATTGAGGCCCTACCCCACTTCTTGCAAACCACAAATACCGGGACATATGCCACCCCTATCTCTAGACACGTGCATTTAGCCCTAATGCAACCAAGACATAAATCCACTGTAGTAAGCAGTTCTGGCGAGCATGTCGCTTCTAATCGTGCTTGTCACATTTAAACTTGCGAGGTACGGACACAGGGGTCCTTCCACCCTTACCACATATGGCATGGTTCTTCTGACCTCCAGTTCTGACACAACAACGTTAAACATCTTGATATTTGTCAGCAGAGTTGGGCCACGTGCCCACTTCCTCTTTCCCAGATGAACCTCCAAGACAAGGTCTCTTTATCCGAGTTACCTGACCACTCTTATTAGCAGTATGCATATCTGTAATCTACTCTTCAAACCTGCCAACCAACCTATCATATTAACTTGTCAGCTTATCAATTATTCGATTAATGATACCATGCAAGTCCTCTAGTAAGGTCTGCGAGATCTCAGCAGAAATTCAGTCATTCAGTGATATGTTGTCTAAGCAAATCCTTGAACTCTCTGCTCCAAGTCGCATAGTCGTCATTATGTTTAATATAAATAGAACTCATCACCATGTATTCAAAGTGTTATCATTATAATACTCTCTACGTACTCGCTCACTGTTATCCTCTTCCATCATTCCCAATTGCATATAACATCACTATCGCAATTATCGTAATTATCTCATCGGTACTATGTTCAGTAACATATCCCATCGTATGGATCTCGTAGTCACCATCCTCAATCAAATAGGAAGACTTAAGATTGCTACAATTTATTAATACACCAATAATCATAACAATATTACCACTCTCAGCTCCTTGGACCTTCTGTGACTTCTCCCGACCTGAACATGGATCTTGTGCTTCAGATGGTAGGAGCTCTACTACTCTCTTTCACACCTATGCATGTTCGTTTCAAGATCCATTCTAGACTGTCCAATTCACTCCTTTCCATCAATTTCTATCATATATAATCTCTACACTAGCAATTTATATCCTTTCCTAGTGTAATGGTTTCATTTTCATTCCTCTACTCTAATCCACAAGGAGGCTCCTCCAGCACTGAAGTGTTGCCAAATAAATGCACAGTCATACACAACGTGAAGCCAGATAATCATTCGAATATCGAATTCCGCACCAGAAGGGTTGGACTCAAACAAGAGTTACGCACTAGGATAAATCGGACATTCTTAGTCTATTTGGCTCCTATTGCATACAACCTAAAGCATTCACTAAACAAGCTATCAGTGCTAGCATAAGTTCCAAGTGACATATAGTAGGCATACAACATGGCATGAAAGTAATAGGCTATCTAGTACACATACATCTTATGTTCTAGAAAGCAATAATTCACATTAAAACAATTAAATCCTTTTCCTTTGGCTTCGGCTGACTGTACATGGTGCGTACTCGATCCTTGTCACCAAAATTTTCTTTTTTCTTTTACAAACTTTTTAAAGAAAATATTTCCAAGCCGCAAACTTGAGTTTAAACACACTGAGATGTGTCTGATTCGCTCAAGATGTGCTCTGATACCAACTTATAACGTCCGAAAAGTTACAATAAATTTAAACTTTTGAAAACATTTATATTTATAATAAAAACCATTAAATTCATTAATTAACCAAAACTGTTAAGTTTCAATTATTCAAATAACATTTCAAAATCAAAACGTACTTCCAACAATATTAATCCATTTATACTTCAAAACAACATCGGAAAACTGATATTCTTAAAATCTCATATCAAGAGTCTGTGACAAGGACACAATCTGTTGGGTCATATTTTTGTAGTTTATGTTGGGCTCATAATGTTTTTGTTCTTGGGCTTAGAATATTATTTTATTAATGGGCTTGTATGTGTTCTCGGTTAGCAGGACGAAATCACCTAGTGATTTCGGTCATGCATGGGCTTGGGTTTTAATTGGCGAGGTTGTAGGTTCATATATATATATATATATATATATATATATATATATATATATATATATATATATGTGTGTGTGTGTGTGTGTGTGTGTGTGTGTGTGTGTGTGTGTGTTATTGTCGTATAGGTTTCTGATTGTTCCATTCTTTTAGTTCACGGTTGTTTTGGAGTTCTCATGTACCAGACGATTTGTCTAATATAATCGTGTGCATTTGAAGATATACTTGTGTGTGTTCTTGAATCATTGCTTGATTAATATTCCACATTCCTTAAGCAATTAAGATGGATATTGTTAAGATTCATTGATTTGGGACTTACAATTGGTATCAGAGCTTGGAACATGTATCAATCGTATTCAAGGACTTTGGAATCGTTTTGGCTATTTTTGGGAGCATTGGTTTAATCAATAAATCTAAAAAAAGTTAGATCCTCATTGATTATTCTTCATGTGTTCTTCATAAATGTGTTCTTAGTGTTCTTCGTGTTCATCGGAATTTTTGGGCGTATTCTTCTGATTTATCGGGACTGAATTTGGATTGTTATCATCTAATTCATGAAATTTAAGGGATTGTCGAATTCTATTTAAATAATAAGTCAAGGTTTTCGGTTGCATCATTTTAAAGGGTTTACGGTGTTAATCTGGTCAAAGCCTGAGTTTTCGGTCAACGCTTGGACCTAAATCTGTTCGAAAAATTTAGTCTTTTCGGTGTAGATTCTTGACCGAAATCATCCGTTTTCAGTCAATAATTCTTGGAGTTTTCGGTCAACTCATTGTTGATTTTTGTTTTCGGTTAAACCTTAAGTTTCTTTTTGACATTTTCGGTTCCATTTAATTAAAATGGAATACACCAGTTCAATGCATCAAGAGTTGGACTCTATTATGGGGACTACCACTCGTATTCCTCGACTTTTGTCGGCTGATGGATTTCCGGAATGGAAATTCAGAATTGAGAAATACATTAAAATGAAGGAACAAAAATATAGAGGAGCATTCTCAGAGGTCCAGTCAGGATTACCACTGCCTTGAGTGATGAAGATTCGACCATTATTGATAAGAAGATAGAAAACTACACGGATGAGGATTTTGAAAAGGTTGAAGAACATGACAGAGCTCTTGCCACTCTTACAATGGCCCTATCTCCTGAAATTACCCAAGGCTTTAGGCAATATGAGTCTGCAAAGGATCTATGGGAGGCATTAATTGAGGTTTATGAAGGGAATGAGGACATGAGACAAAGTAGACAGGACCTGCTCCGACAGAGGTTCTGTAACACCGTAAATTTCCAAAAAAAAATCATTTTAAAATCATATAATTCTCATAACGCATTTCTCATTTATTTAGTTTACAAAACGCATCTCCATAATTGTTTGATTAATAATCCAGGATCCTCAAAACATAACTCTTTCTCTGGTGTGTACAATCGAGCCGGTACCTTTCCGCGATAATAAGAAAAACCTGAAACACATAGCACATAACACGGCAAGCACGAAGCTTAGTGAGTTCCCCAAAATACCACAAACAGCTCAATAGCCACTCCAGACTATAACTCAATAAGACCCTCCGGTCTATGTGTCTCAGTGGGACCCTCCGGTCCCAACTCAGTAAGCTCATAATAACAATACTCAGCATGAATCACAAAGACATAATGCAGAATATCAAATACACAGATAAGCACAATAAACATCTCAGTCACACAAAGGTACCACTCAAGGTAAGGTATCGTGAGAAGACTCACCTCGGATGAAGAACAGCCCCTAAAAACGTTGTTGTTGCGCACCGGCCTCTAACTCTGAGCCAAACCCACAATTAACCCAATTAGGAACTAAGTCCAAACTCTCACTCATTAGGTCTAAGGGTGGACCACTAACCAGCCCATCAATAACCAAAAACCCATTGGGCCCACCAACGCCTAAATAATAAATGGACTCACCCGAGGCCCACTCTCAAAACTAAATAGCAAGCCCAACTCAAGGGCCCAAAGCATGAATATATATATTCCTCTGGTCCAATACTCTATTGCAACAAGCCCATAATCCAGGCCCAACACTCAAGGCCCAACATGAGACTTAGCCCAAAAGTCCACAGTGAGGTTACGCAGGGCGTACCTCCCTTGGTACGCTCAGCGTACTCACAATCCAGATTGGCCAACGGGGACACTGAGGTAGTACGCGGGGCATACAGGAATTACGCTCATCGTACTCCACAGATTCCCATGAACCTCAAACCCACAGAAAGGTGACGAACCCTGAGATCTCCTCATGCCCGGTTTGCAGCCCACGAACCCTAATCACGGACGATCCGAAACAGGATGTTACAATTCTCCCCCACTTGACTTAGATTTCGCCCTCGAAATCGCTCCTTATCAACACATAGATGGAACCCAAACCCGAGAAACACCACCAAAAGGACCTCACATCCTACAACAATCTCATCCAAAAGCACCTGAACCCGCCAGGGACTCCCGACCCCAAAGAAGGACAGACCCAACTGCCGCTGCGGTACTCGATCTGACTCTCCAGAACTTGAAAACTCTAGTGGTCTGTCTCTCTGCCAGACCACCCTCGCAAAAATATCACGTTAATCGGCCATCTACTAACAGACTCTAAGAACACTCTTCCAACTCTGATTCTCTAAACGATCCCGATCGCAACTCAAAAGGAACGGAAAAGGTCATAATCCCCTAAGGACCCACCGCCTGAACAGCCATCAGAACTCATCAGAAGGAAAGAACCCCAAAACTCAAACACAAGAAAAGATCATGCTCGCTTGGAAGTATCCTCTGACATCTATAGACATAATCCCCAGCTCCCTCTCAAATATCCCCTTTAACACTGAGCATCGGGTCAGCTCCCGGCCCAAAAGATGAACCTCCAAAGGTTACTCATTGCATACCGAAATCGTCTCACCGACTTCCTTCTCACAATAACTATCTCGGCTCATCGCGACACACAAGTCACGAAGTTCGCTTTACCTCAAGCGAATACTACAACCTCACCTGAAATCGTCTCATTTCCGACCACTTCCGTCTACCACCTACTAGTTCACTACATCTCGCGGAACTTCGCATACCAACGAAACTGATCCACTCCGGCCTAAGATATTAGATGGATGTCAATACCCCCCTCAAAATGAAACCCATCCACGAATCCAAAACCTCATCTCGCCTATTCAATACACGAATGGATCCAGACTCGAGCTCGAGAGTCTGATTCAATAGCAGAATTGGAACCACTCATTTCCAATCTGGTACTCAACTCATGACCCAAAATTCGCGAATTTATGCACACACCATCTCTTCAATTCCTTCCGATTACGATAATCCCTCCTCATCCCAGGGATACAACGATTCCCAACCGATACGGATAGCCCCGGCTTGCCCCTGGTCCGACAACCAGGCTCCCGAAGACTCAAGTGGTAAGGCTACCCAAGCCTAGGAACTCCTCTGCGCCATACTCTGACTAGTCAATACTATAGATCCCGACAGAACAATATTCACCCTTATCGACTACTAAGTGCTACGGTTCCCCCCGCAGACTTGCGACACCCTCCCACTGACTCGTGAATGCTACGGCTCCCCGCAGTATCACAACATTCTCGCCTTAACCAGTGAATACTACGGCTCCCCGCAGTATCACGACACTCTCTAGCTGACTAGTGAATACCATGGCTCCCCGCAGTATCACAGTCCTCTCCCACTATCCAGTGAATACTACGGCTCCCCGTAGTATCACGACACTCTCTTCCACTTACTCATGGATGCTACGGCTCCCCGTAGTCTTACAACACTCTCTCGCTCACTGACTTACCATGGGCTCACTCCACGGTTTTTCCTGATAATCCCAAGCGATTACTCCCACCCGGATCCACTTGCTCCCTTATCACCCCATAACCTCATCATCAAGTCATCACCACACTGAGTTTACCAACTCATGTCCCACAGCTCAACATAGATAGGTGCTTACACCCACCCAGCTTATGCACCACCACTTCTGTAAGTTCTCGCGGCAAGGCACTAGTCTCAGTATAGATACACCCTTAGACAGTCTCACTCCGGTGACAATTAACTGATGGGTTCCCACTGGAACAAAATCACTCGGTACTCCACTCGCCATCTCACAACTTGAGTCTTAACATGACCAAAAATTAGGACATCATACTCGGGTACCTCGGTACACCATCACAGCGTCTCACGCGGTCTTGACTTTACCAGTGATCTTTCACTTACACAACTCGAAACCTCGAAATACTCCCATCTCCCAAATTGAAACACGGAGGAATCATGAACGACTGAATACTCATTGACGAAAATCTGAAGCTCCACCCTCTACTGATCACCGCCCATACGAACCACTCATACCGAGTCTGAAATTGGTCGACAAACCAACTGTTGCCCTCTTCTGGAGTATAGGTTACAATCTATACCCATACCCGCAAATCTCAGCTATTGCACCCTGAACTCCACGACTCATCCGCCTCGAACTCAACATTTGCAAACCCGAAAAAAAATCTCTAGCCATAATAAATCCTCTGACCAACGGCCACCTGCCGTGGATTCACTCATCCTTCCTTAAGCACATACTCATACATCATCCCGCCTCGCACCTCGCCGCATCCACCAATATCCTAGGTTTCATGTGTCCGCACCGTAGATTTCCATAATCAGTTGCAGTTGAACGAATTGCTGATCTTCTCAATTGAATACCCAGTTCTCCCCCACTCAGGGTTCGAACCATCACCAATCGGCATACCAACAATTTACTTCGTAAACTGTTTCCACCAGGTACATCACACTTGACTCTTGGAATGTACCACGCAAACACTCAATGGTCTTCCCGATGGAAACCAAGTGACTCCAAATATCCTGTAACTCAGACAATAATCTCATAATCCTCCCAACTTGACTGCCTCTGGTCATCTCGAAACCTCAGACTAACACACCGCCGGATACCTCAACTGTTCCGAAATAACCCTGACCCTTAGTCCGGAAATAATGCACTATCACACACCTTGTCTCTGACTCCTCGACCAGCCTCCCAACACGGGAATCATCATCGAAGCACGAGACCACACTCTCGCAACCGATACACAACATAACAACGAGGGACACCGCCCCGATATATTCCTCTTAACCACCTGAAACTGTTGCTAAAAGCATGTCACACTCATAAAGGAACCTTCCTGGGTCTCTTCCATCTCAGCCTCCACTAATGACTCCATGGTACAAGAAATACCTCTCAGCAGACAAACTGCCCAAATACTCTGATGAAAATCTCACCACCATATGCTACCCCACGTGGTTTACCTCCAAACTCTGAAATCGGAAACCGGAAACTCGATATCTCCTTCGCTTCTCCTAGAAACGAAAACAACGCAACTCTTGCCACAGAAGGTGACGTCTCATCCATCAGCCGATGGCTCGACTCAGACCTCGATCCTCGAATAAGCATCATCGCTACTCATCCCTGAGCCTTACGACTCCAACTAGCATCTCACCAATAAAATCCCTCGGAATCGAACTCGATTTCCCTTTCAAGGTATACTCCATTAAAACTTGCTCGGCATGGCCCTCTAGCCCCACACTCTATCATCTGATGATCTCAGACTAATCAACCACTACGGGACAACTGGTAAAACCCGAAGCACTAACCGCCACGAATCATGGTACTCGAACCATGTGATCACCTCTCAATCTGCTATGAATCATGGTACCTGAACCATGTTATCTCCTTTCAATCTGCTATGAATCATGGTACCCGAACAATGTTATCTCCTCTCAATCTGCTACTTAGAACCTCTGGTATTCTCCCTGTTTTGAGTACGGGTCCTCTGCTTTCAGTAGTACGGGCCCATACTACCTGCCACATCTACCCGTACTTTCCACACAGATCATCCCAGAATTCCTAAGTAGCTCCTCAACCTTCTCGGCCACCAATCCCGCTAAACCTGGTTGCTTCCCAGCGACTACTCTCCTCTATCTGCGTACTCATCTGACTAAGGCCACTCCCTAGGCTCTTCCTAGGTTCCCTCACTTCTCTGCCATCAGCTGCTGAAGAACTCCTTATGATGCCAGTCATCTACCTCCTGAATACCGTCATATTCATTTAGTAGCTGACTCCCATCATCAAGAGTTGCACAAAGCACGAAGCAAGCAGCATTCGGTCATCGAATAATCTCTACCAACACGTAAACCCACTCTAGGTTACCACTCCACTTGTTCTACTCACACTCAAAAGGTATCACCGAACTCAAGCAACTCTACCCCTTGCGGGTATCTAATTACTCTCTCAGTAGGCTCCTCTGATGCTCTTCTAGGTATCTACTAGATTACTCCTCTACTCAAAACTCTCTATCTAAAAGATTCATGCTGGATACTCTTACTCCACACACACTCAAAGCACAACCCAGATAGCAACAATCCTAGGCTAAGGCATCACAAATCAGGCAACTCTAGCCCTAAAATATGAAACACCTAGCCTATCTTTTAGCATGCATCACTAATATCTCATTACTAACTCATAACACAAATAAGTAAGGGTATTTTGGGAAATCACCGTTCGGGCTCTGGCTGATTGTACACACTGCTCCTTCTTGTTTTTCTCTTAGAAATTCTTGCTCGTTTTAGAAAAATCATTTCTTTTGAAAACTTTTCTCAAATCCTCAGTTTGAGTCCAAATATACTCGAAGGTGCATCCGAATCCCTCAAACCAAGGCTCTGATACCAAATTGTAACACCGTAAATTTCCAAACAAATTTTGCATTTTAAAATCATATAATTCTCATAACACATTTCATAAATTCTCATTTATTTAGTTTATAAAACGCATCTCCATAATTGTTTGATTAATAATCCAGGATCCTCAAAACATAACTCTTTCTCTGGTGTGTACAATCGAGCCGGTGCCTTCCCGCGATCATAAGAAAAACCTGAAACACATAGCACATAACACGGCAAGCACGAAGCTTAGTGAGTTCCCCAAAATACCACAAACAGCTCAATAGCCACTCCAGGCTATAACTCAATAAGACCCTCCGATCTATGTGTCTCAGTGGGACCCTCCGGTCCCAACTCAGTAAGCTCATAATAACAATACTCAGCATGAATCACAAAGACATAATGCATAATATCAAATACACAGATAAGCACAATAAACATCTCAGTCACACAAAGGTACCACTCAAGGTAAGGTATCGTGAGAAGACTCGCCTCAGATGAAGAACAGTCCCTAAAAACGTTGTTGCTGCGCACCGGCCTCTAACTCTGAGCCAAACCCACAATTAACCCAATTAGGAACTAAGTCCAAACTCTCACTCATTAGGTCTAAGGGTGGACCACTAACCAGCCCATCAATAACCAAAAACCCATTAGGCCCACCAACGCCCAAATAATAAATGGACTCACCCGAGGCCCACTCTCAAAACTAAATAGCAAGCCCAACTCAAGGGCCCAAAGCATGAATATATATATTCCTCTGGTCAAATACTCTATTGCAACAAGCCCATAGTCCAGGCCCAACACTCAAGGCCCAACATGAGACTTAGCCCAAAAGTCCACAGTGAGGTTACGCGGGGCGTACCTCCCTTGGTACGCTCAGCGTACTCACAATCCAGATTGGCCAACGGGGACACTAGGGTAGTACGCGGGGCATACAGGAATTACGTTCATCGTACTCCCCAGATCCACTCTTTCTACTCACTTGGTCTTAATCAGTTAAGACATTACCTCAAATCCCAGATCTGGACTACCTAATGGCTCTTACTCCATAAAGTCAGTGACTTTAAGCCTTTGCATGGCTGGAAAGGTCACAAACACCCAAAACACCCACTCTCTTATCTCAAAAAGCTCATAACTCATGCATGGCTTGATTCCAACGACCAAGGTTGGATTTTTATGACATTACGCTGCTAATCACACTCAAAGGGGTTGATCATAGTCTCTGGAGCTCACTATCTCATAAAGTCTCCACCTTTTCGGACAAAAACCCTAAAATACTCTAATATGATGCTCAAAACAAAAGAGTGAGAAAGATTGAAGCTTTATACCTCTATATGAAGCTTCCAACTCAGATATGCTCAGATCCAAGCTCTGGACTTCTCACTCCTCTTCTCCAAAGCTCCTTCTTTACTCCAAGAACACACCAAAATCACTCAAGGCTCTCAAATGCACTCACAAGCTCCATGAACGAAGGATTAGGATTTTAGAGGGTTTATTGAATGAGGATGGTGGCCAGGAATGAGGCCATCTCATTCTTTATATACGGACACATCAAAAGTTAGGGTTTCCACTCTGTGCCTAGTATGCCCAGCGTACCCTCTGGTACGCCCAGCGTACTACGTGGCTCCTCTTAAAAATCACGCACATGAGTACGCTAAGCGTACACATATGTACGCCCAGCGTACTCAGCTGCCACCTTTCTCAAATAAGGGACTTATCCTGCCACAACTTCAAACTTCCATCGCTTCCTCAATATAACCCCGATTCCCATGAACCTCAAACCCACGGAAAGGTGACGAGATGCCCTATGCTTCTAGCAACTCGTCGCAACCCCGAGACCTCCTCATGCCCGGTTTGCAGCCCACGAACCCTAATCACGGACGATCCGAAACAGGATGTTACCGGTTCAACATGTTTAATCATGTCTTAGGGGAGTCTCTTGAAGCTCAGCTTCAAAGATTTGTTACTCTCACCACAGAGATGAGCACGGCTGGGATAAGTCTACCACGCACTGAGATCAACAAGAAGTTGCTGAATTCTCTTCCACACAGTTGGGACATGAATGTGGCCATAATCAAGAAGACTAGGGATCTGAGAAAACTTAGCCCTGCTGAAGTGATGGCCATAATCAAGGCTTGTGACATGGATGATAAGCAACGTGAAATCAACCATGTGAATTCTTACTCTACAGCCAATCTAGGAATCTCATCAAACAATGCCTTCTCTGCCCAACAAACTTATTATGCTCATCCTGATGTGCCCCATCAACATCTGACATCCTCAAGGTCTTCTGGCTCAAACTCTAAAATCACAGCCACAACTCAGCCTTCATCAATTCCAAAAGAAGCTGAGGAAAACATGGCTCTGATGGCTGGGTTTATGAACTGTTATAACGCAATATTGGCAGGAGACTTGGTCCCTCCAATCATGGTTGGAGAACTTGATTAGATTCACCCTAAGGACGTGGAAGAGATGGACATCATGTGGAAAATTGCTATGGTTGTATTTAGGGCAAATAAGTTTACCTAGCGCATAGGGAAGAATAATTGGGGAATGAACGTGGAAAAGAAGGTAGGGTTCAACAGCAGCAAGCTCTGATGCTTCAACTGTCACGAGCCGGGTCATTTTGCTCGTGAATGTACCAAGCCAGACACCAGGAACAATCTCGATAGGACGCTGGTGCCTGCAGGAAACAAATGAGGAGCTGCAGCCAACAATGAAACAACTAACTTGGCAATAGTGGCACAAAGCTTCAGTTGGGAGGATCAAATGCAGGCGCTGAATCTGACAGGACATGAAGCAGCAAACTTGGCACAGATCAGTGAGAATTCAAGGGTGGAAGAAGCCGAAGAAGAGATGATGGAACTGCAATTCGCCTTCATGGTCTCTACTACACCTACCACAAAAGAGGTTAGTCAAACTCCATGTTCTCAAACCTGTAGTGATAAAATTAATCATTATCGTGATCAAAATGAACTATTAATTAGGGAAATTGAGGACCTTAAATATGAAGGCTATACTCTCATAAAGGCTCAAAAACCTTTAAAAGAAAAATTAGAGGCCAAAACCAAGGATTTTAGAAAACTTCAAGAAGAATATGGCACTAAATGTGAACGCTACGATTATGCTCAAGAAAAGATTGTCAGTTTAACTGCCAAGCTTGACACATTGAAAAATAAGTTCGAAAATGCAGATTTTAATTTTAAAAAATTTGATGTGTCAAGTAAGAAAGTTGAGACTATGATTGAAAAACAACTTAAATGGCAAGGTAAAAAGAATGTAGGTCTTGCCTATGATAGTGTTCCTCCACCATTCAATGACAACTACACTTTTAGTCCTCTGACTTAAGAAGAAATAGGAACAGAAGCACACCTACAGTATGGAAAATCTGTTGTAGTTGTGCCAGTAAATAATGATAAGGTGAACGATACTAACGTTTCTACCTCACATGCAGATGAACCCCTAGTTCAAAACAGGAAAGAGGATGGAGAAAGTGTTTTTATTTTGAAAAATGACACTACTTTTAAAAATAATGCTTTGAAAGTTGATACTGCTATTTTAGTTGATTAGATTGTTTGTTCAAACAATGTTGCTTTAAAAACTGATACTTCTTTTGTTTCAAATGTTTGTGATGATGTGGTTGTGAATTCTAATACTAATGGACCTGTTGTTAGTAAATTTAGTCCACCAAAACAAGTCAAACAGACTGCAAACTGCTCGTGTACTTGTGGACACAATCTGGACATGAAACCAAGAACAAACAGCAACAGCTTTTTCATGAAGAAACATACTTGTTTCCACTGTGGAACACCAGGACATATTGCCAGAAACTGCCAAATCGTGCATATGTTTCATACTATGCACAAGGTAGGCAGAACGTATCACGAGGAAGATCTCTGAAAAGAAATTCCTCGAGGTCACGTTCTAGTGATGGTGATTGGAATGCAAATAAGGGTCGAAATCAGACTATCGAAGAAAATAAAAACAAGAAGATTTTGAAACAAAATTCAAGACATACTTTGGCGAAATCGAAATTGGTCAAACTGAGAACGGTGTCTCCAAAGTCATCTCATAGGTTATCATCTAACCAAAGATGGATACCCAAAAGGTTAAACACAAAAGACAAAAGGACTTCAAAATCAAATGTCAAATCCCCCATCTATGTCAGTAATAAAATTCTTAAACCTGATTATAGATGGGTGCCCAAAGGTCCAGCGGCCCAATCACCTCACCGTCCTTTAAAATCTTCAAGTACATTATTTGATTCAAAGAATATGTTATGGCAAGAAGTTCCGTGTATAAATGAAAATGGTCAACCCATTGTCACTATGGAATGGGTTCCCAAATCTAACTAATCTCGCACGTTGTGCAGGAACAGTTATGGAGGAATATCATCAGACCTTGGTATGTTGATAGTGGTTGTTCCAGGCACATGATAGGAGACATCTCTCAGCTGTATGACATTCAAAACCTTAATGGAGGGTATGTTTCCTTTGCGGGAGGAGAAGGAGGTAAAATCACTCAAAAGGGCACGGTTACTAACGGAGTTTTGAGCTTTGAAAATGTTACTTATGCTCTAGAGTTGAAACACAGTTTGTTGAGTGTATCTCAAATCTGTGATAAAGATTTTTCAACTCATTTCACTAACAAGGAGTGTTTAATCTTGAAGCCTGGTATCATCATACCAGAGGATTGGATTTTGGTGAGATCTGAGCGTGAAAGGAATGCATACATCATCGACATGAACCAAAATGTTCCCGAGCAAGTACCATGTCTATTCTCAAAAGTTTCAGAACACAATGCTATGCTCTAGCATCGTCGTCTCGGTCATGCAAACGCTAAGAACCTCAATGGTCTTCCTAAGAATAATATTCTCCGAGATCTTCCGATAAAGGATTTCGTTACTTTTGAGAAATGTGTGGCATGTGCTCAAGGCAAACATCATCGCAAGCCACACAAGCCCAAACTGGTCAACACAATCAACAAAACTCTCTGACTGCTTCATATGGATTTATTTGGTCCCGTCAACGTTCTGAGCATCAATAGGAACTCTTATTGCTTGGTGATAACCGATGACTAATCACGTTTCACCTGGGTCTTCTTCTTGTCTAATAAAAGTGAAACTACTGAACTTATCAAAAGGTTTATAGTGCTTATTGAAAATCAGACCAACGAGGAGGTGAAGGGGATTCGAAGTGATAATGGTACAGAATTCAAGAATGCTGTCCTGGATCATTTTTGTGCTGAAAAGGGTATGCTGCGTCAGTACAGTGCTGCTTGGACACCTCAAAAAACGGTGTTGCGGAGCGGCGAAATCGAACTCTGATTGATGCAGCAAGGACCATGCTTTGTGACTCTAAATTACCAGTCTTCTTCTTGGCTGAAGCCATTAACACGATGTGTTATGTTCAGAACTGTGTTCTGATCAACAAACAGCATATGAGACTCCATATGAAATTCTCTGTGGTCATAAGCCGACGGTTGCTCACTTCATGATCTTTGGATGCCCTTGCACACTACTTCACCTAGAATCAACTCCTAAATTTAAATAAAAGGATGATGAATGCTATTTCGTGGGATATGCTGGACGTACTGCTTATCGAGTCTACAACAAATCCACCAAACAGATCGTGGAGTCATTTGATGTGCGATGGCTGGAAGAAAACACAACGGACGCTCGAGTTGGACCAGATTGGTTATTTGATTACACTTCTTTGTTTAAATCTTTTAATGTGCTTTCAGATGATATTTCAGGTATATGCTCAGGTTCGAGTGTAGCTGTTGGAGATGATGAGGAAGATGTTGTCATTGGCTCATTCAAACCATCTGTGGTGGTTCCTGACTCTCCTACGGTGAATGTAGCCACACCAAATACATCGTCTTCTTCACCTGTTCAAAAGGCTATATCTGACATCGAAGCTACTTCTCCTACTACCGAAGAAGCTGAGGTTCTCTCAAGGGAAAATGTATCTGCCACTCAAACCTTCATGGAGTTTCTATTTACAGAGCCATTCGCAAATGAATTTTTGGCAAGTACTTCTCATGATCACAGACAGTCTGATGGAGGTGATTCGGCAGCGGGAAAACTTGACAACATCACAAACCTTCCAGTTACAATAAATGATATCAGCCATCCTATTCCAACCAGAGTTCAACGCGATCATCCTATCCAGAACGTTATTGGTCCACTAGAAAGCGGGGTTCAGACCATAAGTCAAAGTGGAGATGTCAACAAATGTCTCTATTTGTGCTTCATATCCCAAATTGAACCAAAGAGTGTGGCCATAGAATTGAATGAACCGAGTTGGGTAGATGCAATGCATGAAGAACTAAATCAGTTTGAGAAGTTAAGAGTATGGCAGTTGGTAGAGCTACCAAAGGGCAAGAAGTCTTTGGACACGCGTTGGCTCTATATGGGTTGCATCAGGCTCCTAGAGCTTGGTATGCTACCCTAACTGAACATTTGCTTGAGCACGGATACACAAGGGGAACGATCGACCATACATTATTCATTAAGAAAGTGGATGCATATTTGATTGTCGTACAGATCTATATAGACGAAATCATCTTCGGGTCGACCAGCACATAGCTATACAAAGAGTTCGAGGATATAATGAAGAAAAGATTTGAGATGAGCTCGCTGGGTGAGATGACAATGTTCCTAGGGTTACAGGTTCGACATGATTCGACCGAAATTTTATTGCATCAAGGCAAATATGTGGAAGACATGCTAGAAAAGTTTGGCTTTAAAGACTCAAAAATTGCTTCGACTCCAATGGCAGAAAGACCACTGTTGACTCCAGATCCAGATGGCGAATCCGTAGATCAAACTGCATATCGATCGATGATCGGATCTCTGATGTATCTGACTGCCAGCACACCTGACATCATGTTTGCCGTCTGTCAATGCGCTCATTATCAAGCTAATCCTAAACTTTCTCATTTAATTGTTGTTAAAAGGATTTTAAGGTACCTTAAAGGTAGCCCTAAACTGGGTCTTTGGTATCCTAAAAATCTCTATTTCGATTTATATGCTTTTACTGACAGCAATTATGGAGGATGAGATCTTGACAGGAAATCAACATCGGGTGAATGTCAGTTTTTAGGGGACCAATTGGTGTCATGGAAATGAAAGAAACAGCAAACGGTGCCGACCTCAACGGTTGAGGTTGAATACGTTACTGCCTCAGACTGCTGCTCTCAGGTTATCTGGGTTCAACACCAATTGTTGGATTACGGTTTGAACTTTCTTGACACTTCCATTTTTTGTGATAATGATGCGGCCATTCA
This sequence comes from Lactuca virosa, assembly GCF_052849685.1. Classification (NCBI taxonomy): domain Eukaryota; kingdom Viridiplantae; phylum Streptophyta; class Magnoliopsida; order Asterales; family Asteraceae; genus Lactuca; species Lactuca virosa. Next base: position 131,987,167 of record NC_136429.1, read on the forward strand.
AATTGCTAAAAATCCGGTTCAACATTCAAAAACCAAGCACATTGACATTAAAATTCATTTTATTCGAGACTGTTATGAGCGTAAACTCATTCGTTTGGAATAAATTCACATTGATAACAACATGGCGGATTTGTTTACCAAACCATTCAGTAAAGCTCGTTTTGATGTGCTTGTGGGCTTTCTAAAAATGATTCGTTTCGAAGATTAAGTTTTTGCTTTTTACTTATTTTTATTTTTTATTTTTTGTGTGTTTAAATCTGCGTATTTCTTAATTTAATTTCTTCCCATGCACAAATTAAGGGGGAGAAATCAAGATATAAAAAAAATAATAAATAAATAATGTTTTTCTTTCGTAATTATTCTTGGGAAGTGATATGAAGCTTAGTGTTAAAGAGCAATCTAAAATTCGTGTAATGCACTGAAGCTGAATTACGGTTTGAACTTTCTTGACACTTCCATTTTTTGTGATAATGATGCGGCCATTCAAATTGCTAAAAATCCGGTTCAACATTCAAAAACCAAGCACATTGACATTAAAATTCATTTTATTCGAGACTGTTATGAGAGTAAACTCATTCGTTTAGAATAAATTCACATTGATAACAACATGGCGGATTTGTTTACCAAACCATTCAGTAAAGCTCGTTTTGATGTGCTTGTGGGCTTTCTAAAAATGATTCGTTTCGAAGATTAAGTTTTTGCTTTTTACTTTTTTTTATTTTTTATTTTCTGTGTGTTTAAATCTGCGTATTTCTTAATTTAATTTCTTCCCATGCACAAATTAAGGGGGGGAAATCAAGATATAAAAAAAAATAATAAATAAATAATGTTTTTCTTTCGTAATTATTCTTGGGAAGTGATATGAAGCTTAGTGTTAAAGAGCAATCTAAAATTCGTGTAATGCACTGAAGCTGAATTATTTAGATTCTGTGTTCAATGTGCTAGTAGGCACGAAGGATTCAAAAGGACTAGACATAGCTAACAATGAAAGGACTTGACTGTGTTAACTCATCTGGACTTAGATAGTTATATTTGGACTGACTATACGACGCTTGGATAGATTGAGAAATGAGATAAACAAGGGAGCCTACGAGATACATTAAACTTACTTATCATCTAGAATTGTGGCTCAATGTTTCTTCGATGTACGGACTTATGTCCTTAATTTTGGTGCTGATAGGGTGATTGGGGGGTTCTGATAAAGTAGGTCTGTGTGAAATTGTTTTTCTTTCTTATCCTCTCTGTTAGTCATATGTTGCCCCCTTTGCGTGATCGGAAAATCCGACCTGGGGCGCAACATATGCATCTCTATTTTTGTGCATTTCTCTATCTATCTATGTTAGTCATATGGTATCCCCTTTGCGTGATCGGAAGATCTGACATGGGACACAGCATATGCACCATTCTATCTCTCTAACCCTCTATCTACATTAGTCATATGTTATTCCCTCTGCATGATTGGAAGAGATCTGACCTGGGATACATTTCTATATCTATCTTCTCTCTTAAATAATTTAACACTCACCTAAAGTAAAGAGCTCTTTGGAATTCCTTGATTGCTAGGGTATGTAGTGAACTGGGGAACACGTTCTAAGTGCACTTAAAATTGAATTAACTAAAGGTTGTCTGTAGATCTCGTTGCTGAATTTAAGTGGACAACAATATCCCTGGTCGTCGTCAGCAAAATGGTCTATTTAGGAAGATTATTTAGAAATATAATCACAATGTCTTGTCATTTATTATCTGTCCAATTTGCCAATATCCTTTGTGTTTAAGTGGACCACAATACTAGCGATTGACCAGAGTTAAACATGTAGGTGTGTGCTGATAAACGATATTGAATTGTTTGACAACTTTGATCCCAATGCATGGGCGTTTAAGAAATTTCTAAAAGACAAATCGAAGTATAACTTCGTAGGTCTGTCGACAACGTCCTCATTTGTTAGAAAGGTCAGAGATGTTATCGATCCGCGCACCAACAAAACCCTGGTGAACGTTATGTGGCCGCCTACAAAGAAAACGAAAAAATCCTCTCTCTCAGCCTATACCTAATGGTTCTTTAAATAATCCTTAATTTTGGGTATATGATGAGGCAACAACCACTGTGGCGATCAAGACTGAAAAGGATCAGTTCTGTCTTGTTGATCCTAGGGATTTGCTGAGACTTGGTGAGCGTGACATACACACTTTATCCAGGAATCAAATTATGGTGGAAAATGAAATGTTTGAGGCTGCTGCGAAAGAATTTAACGGTATGACCACGAAGATTATTGATCAAAAGTTGTGGGCAGGAGCTTTAGCTAGTTCTGACGTTCATCTTGTGGATAAACCATAAAGCTAGCCAGCACTAAACCAAGGGGAAGATTGTAGGGTCATATTTTTGCGGTTTATGTTGGGCTTATAATGTTTTTGTTCTTGGGCTTAGAATATTATTTTATTAATGGGCTTGTATGTGTTCTCGGTTAGCTGGACCGAAATCACCTAGTGATTTCGGTCAGGCATGGGCTTGGGCTTTAATAGGTGTGGTTGTAGGTTCATATATATATATATATATATATATATATATATATAAATGTTTTGGTCGTATAGGTTTCTGGTTGTTCCATTCTTTTAGTTCACGGTTGTTTTGGTGTTCTCATGTACCAGACGATTTGTCTAATATAATCGTGTGCATTTGAAGATATACTTGTGTGTGTTCTTGAATCATTGCTTGATTAATATTCCGCATTCCTTAATCAATTAAGATTGATAATGTTAAGATTCATTGATTTGGGACTTACACAATCTTTAATCGCGCCATTGTATAGTCAAGCTAAAGCCTCATCCATACCATATGTACCTGTAATAATCATTTTATAAAGAAAAGGGTAAGCACGAAGCTTAGTGAATTCCAACACAACATAACGATAGAAGTATTACACCCTACTCCTACATTCCATGCCATCACCAAATATGCAAGCATCCATATAATATATAAACATCAAGATCATAGATATCATTTCTATTTGGGAACATGTAACATCCCAATTTCCAAGCCCAATTTTTTTTTTTAAATTAAGTAATTCTCAACATAGTTTACCAAAACATTTCCCAAGCCATATCATTTGCAAACAAAACTATAACAATGTGTCTGAAATCATAATGTCAAAGTAAAATCAATCAGAGTACAATCCCAGAAAACTCCATGCGGAAATCATGTGTGTGTGTGATGCGCTGCTACACTGCCGGCTCCTTCCCATTAGACGAAGAGGTACCTGAAACCAAAACTAAAACTGTAAGCACAAAGCTTAGTGAGTTCCCCCATCATACCACATACCATACAGACATATCGCATTCATACTGCCGGGCAATTCTGGGGTGCCCGACCTACCCAGTACGGCCATTCTGGGGTGCCGACCTACCCGTGTCAAGCCATTCTAGGGTGCTGACCTACCCATGTCAAGCCATTCTGGGGTGCTGACCTACCCTTCGGTCCTATCAACCGAACCTCGGGGACTATTCCACCCCTACTGCTACTATCACATATATCATAACGTAAACATACTGTCAGACGTTTCTGGGGTGTCCGACCTACCCTTCGGTCCCGACAACCGAACTTGAGGACTATTCCCTCCCTACTACCACTATCACATATAACATGTCATGGCAGCATATAATCATATCATCACATACTGTCAGACATATCTGGGGTGTCTGACCTACCCTCCGGTCCTAACAACCGGACTCTACTACGGTCACATATACATATCATGCTAGCATATAACATATCAGGTAGTAGCAAACCTAGATGAATATCACAAAGATAATCATCCAACATACAACTCCTACTGGTGGGCTGGCACTATGGCCGTAGACCCACCACTACTGGAAGGTAACTCACCTCGAACGAGTAGCTGCTGATAATCTGTGCGGGAAATCTCTGTCTGCTGCTGCTCCGGAAATCCTCCGGCTATAATCCCCACAAAACACTTAATCAGAGTCTGAAATCTATTCTTAGAGTAAAATGACCATTTTACCCCTGGCCAAGTCCAAGTCAAAGTCAAAGTCAACTTCCAGTTGACCCGACTCGCCGAGTTGGGCCGCCAACTCGTCGAGTCCCTATCTCTTCCACCGTCCTCATCCACGACTCTACTCGTCGAGTTTAGCAACGACTCGACGAGTTCTCCTTCTAACACCCCCGCGGATGAACCTTCATCCGACTCGCCGAGCGGTATCAACACTCGTCGAGTTCACCTTCATCTGATGAACAATTTCTAACCTTGACATGCCGAGTTGTATAAACAACTCGTCGAGTTCATCTTCAACCATAAGGAGATTGCCTTGGACTCGCCGAGTCTGTTCTAGCACTCGTCGAGTCCCATGAACTCCAGGTCTAAGGCTAAGTCCAATACATTGGGTCACTCCTTCGTACCTTCTACAACCTTTCTAACACCCAACTGAGTTCTTTTGACCCTCAACAGACATGGGACTTTATGCCTTGGACTCGTCGAGTCCCAAGAACGGACTCGCCGAGTCGATAACGTCCACACCCTAAATCCTCGATTTCTGTTGTACAACCTTTGACCAAAAGATAGATCCAAGCCCCTAAGCTCGATCTAGCGCGTAAAGTTTCGAACTTTACGTGCATGCATGGGACTTTTGAGCCTAAAAGGCTCTAAAATGGCTCTTATGTTACATAGGGCCTTCCTTGAGTGCAAAAGCAACCCAAATCTGCCTTGTGACCCCTCCCAAGACTTAGATCCGAAGTCTTGACCCCCCAACCATGTTTGCAATCATAGTTGGCTACCTCATATGGCTTAAAAAGCCCTAAATCTTCCCCAAAAAGGGATCTAACAAACAAGCAAGCAAGGTACAGACTTTATACCTTTCAAAGACTGCAAATGATGAACCAAACTCGAATCCTTCAGTCTCCTCTTGATCCTTCTACGCTCTTCCTCCTTCCTTGAGGTCAAAACCCATAAAAATAACTCAAAAGCCTTAGATCTTGCACCAAAACACTTAGGGTTTGCTATGGAGGGTTTCTGGGAGCATAAAGGGGCGATGGAGGTTGTATAAGGTTGTTTAAATAGGGTGCAAACCCTCAGATTAGGGTTTTGTCCAGACAGAGCCTACTCGTCGAGTCTGGGACCCGACTCGACGAGTCCATCACTTAAATCCCGCGTCTCATCTCGCTTCTACTTGGCGAGTTGGGCCTTCAACTCGCCGAGTCCCAGGCCAAAAATGCAAAATTACTTAAATAAAATACATACCAGGAACCAGGTACTACAAATCTCCCCCACTTATTTTAGACTTCGCCCTCGAAGTCTGCTGCTCGATCCTGGAATAGCTCTGGGTAATGCTCCATCATCTCATCCACCGGCTCCCAGGTCCATTCCGAGCCCTTCCGGTGCTGCCATTGCACCTTCACGAGCTCCACCCTCTTGTTCCTCAGATCCTTCGACTTCCGGTCGAGAATCGCTACAGGCCGCTCAATGTAATTCAGGCTGTCATCGACCTGAATATCCTCTAATGGTACCACTGCCGAGTCGTCCACCAAACATTTCTGTAACTGGGAGACGTGAAAACTGCTATGAATCTGACTGAGTTCGGCTGGCAGATCCAACCTATATGTCACCTTGCCCACCCGGGCTATAACCCTGAAGGGTACGATATACCTAGGACCCAACTTGCCCCGTTTCCTGAATCGAATGACGCCCTTCCATGGCGACACCTTCAGGAGAACCATATCCCCGACCTGAAACTCCAGGTCCGATCGGCGCTTGTCGGCATAACTTTTCTACCGACTCTGAGCAGTCTGAAGTCTGCTCCGAACCTGTTGAATCCTCTCTGTCGTCTTGAGTACCACTTCGGTGCTCCCCATGACCCTCTGGCCAACCTCACCCCAACATATCGGGGTTCTGCACTTCCTCTCGTATAACATCTCGAAGGGAGGACGGTCAATACTCGCATGATAGCTATTATTATACGAGAACTCCGCCAACGGAAGGTAGGTATCCCAGCTACCTCCGAAGTCTAAAACACATGCCCGCAGCATATCCTCTAGCGTCTGGATGGTCCGCTCGCTCTGACCATCCGTCTGCGGGTGAAAGGCGGTGCTAAAATGCAGTCGAGTACCCAGCTCGTCATGAAACTTCTTCCAAAACCTGGAAGTGAACCGAACATCCCTTTCGGAAATCACTGAAACTGGCACTCCGTGCCGAGCTACCACCTCTCGGATATAGATGTCGGCCAACTTCTCAGCCGAGATGCTCTCCTGGATCGGTATGAAATGGGCACTCTTGGTCAACCGATCCACGATTACCCAAATCGAATCCACTCCCCGTGCAGTCTTGGGAAGCTTGGTGATGAAATCCATGGTAATATCTTCCCATTTCCACATGGGAATATCTAACGGCTGCATCTTGCCCTATGGCCTCTGGTGCTCGGCCTTGACCTTCCTGCAGGTCAAGCACCGCTCCACATACCATGCTACGTCCCGCTTCATGCAGGGCCACCAATAATCAAGACGAAGATCTCTATACATCTTCGTCACTCCGGGATGGATAGAAAATCTGGATTTGTGTGCCTCCTCCATCAGGATCTGGCGTACGCCTCCATGATAAGGGACCCACACCCTACGGTGAAGAGTCAATAACCCTCGGCTATCATAGTCGAAGGAGGAAACCTGCCCCACAATCCGCTCGCTCTTCCGATGTTCCTCCTTCATGGCCTCCTGCTGGGCCTCCTGAATCTGCTCCAACAGCGGAGTCACCACTGTCATCCTCAGACAGATATCCCTGATCGGCGCTGCCTTGCGGCTAAGCGCGTCGGCCACCACATTGGCCTTCCCCGGGTGGTAAACGATCTCGCAATCGTAATCCTTCACCACGTCCAACCACCGAAGCTGCCTCATGTTTAGATTCGGCTGATCCATGAGGTACCTCAAACTCTTATGGTCCGTGTAGATGGTACAACGAACACCATAGAGGTAATGACGCCAAATCTTGAGGTCAAAAACAACAGCCCCAGCTCCAAATCATGCATCGGGTAATTCTCCTCGTGAGGCTTCAGCTGCCTCGAAGCGTATGCAATAACATGCCCTCTTTGCATCAGTACCGCGCCCAAACCTGAGATGGACGCATCACAATATACCACAAAATCCCCCATGCCCTCTGGCAGGGCTAAGATTGGCGCATCGCACAATCTCTGTCTCAGTGTCTCGAATGCGGCCTGCTGCTCAGGCCCCCAACGAAAGACCACGACTTTCCTCGTCAGCCTGGTCAGGGGCACGACTATCTTGGAGAAGTCCTGAATGAATCTCCGATAGTAGCCTGCCAATCCCAGAAAGCTCCGAATCTCAGATGGAGACCTCAGGACTTCCCACCTCATCACGGCCTCAACCTTGGCCGGGTCCACCGATATCCCGTTCTGGTTGACAAGGTGCCCGAGAAACTGCACCTCGCGCAACCAGAACTCACACTTGGAGAACTTAGCATACAAGCTCTCCCTTCTCAAAGTCTCCAGAACCTCTCGCAGATGCTCCTCATGCTGCTCTCGCGTCTTGGAGTAAACCAAGATATCATCAATAAACACTATCACAGACCGGTCTAACATCGGTCTACACACGCGGTTCATGAGGTCCATGAACGTGGCAGGAGCATTGGTGAGCCCGAAAGGCATTACCACAAACTAATAGTGGCCATAGCGCGTCCGGAACGTAGTCTTCTGTACATCCTCCTCTCTGACCCTCATCTGACGATACCCTGATCGCAAATCAATCTTGGAGAACCAAGATGCTCCCTGTAGCTGGTCAAAGAGGTCATCAATCCTCGGGAGTGGGTAACGGTTCTTCACCGTTACCTTATTCAGCTCCCTATAATCTATACACATCCGATGCGACCCGTCTTTCTTCTTCACAAACAGAATCGGGGCTCCCCAGGGTGAACTGCTCGGTCAAATGAACCCCCTGTCTAACAGCTCCTGCAGCTGTGTAGACAACTCCTGCATCTCAGGAGGAGCCAACCGATACGATGCCTTGGCTATCTGAGCCGCACTAGGGACTAGTTCAATCATGAACTCTACCTGCCTCTCCGGAGGTATCCCAGGCAACTCCTCAGGGAATACGTCTGCAAACTCTCGTATCACGGGCACATCGCTCACCGTTGCCTTACCCATCTCCCGGGTATCCATCACAAAGGCAACAAATCATGCGCAACCCTGCTGAAGGTAACGCCTAGCTCTCGCTGCTGAACATAAAGCTGGTCCTTGCTGTGGCCTCTCGCCCTGAATCATCAGCTCTCCCCCACTTGGGGTCCTGATCTGCACCAACTGCTGCGCACAGTCAATTACTGCCCTATTGGGGCTTAGCCAATCCATACCGATAATAAGCTTGTTCCCCCGCAAAGGTATGGGAACCAGATCTACCAGATAACGCTCCTCAAACAGTCGCATGACGCAATCTCGGTAGACCTCTGATGCTCGCACTGATCGGTGGTCCGCAATCTCGACCTCTAGAGGGCAATCCAACGTGCCCGACGACTCAGGAAACTTCTTGCTAAGCGCAAGAGAGACAAACGATCGGGTAGCACCCAAATCAAACAATACCTGAACTGGGATACCGTTCACATGGAAGGATCCTAAACAGAGCACACACATAACATATCAAGATCACAGCGCCATAAAATAAAAGCATAAGAAAGGAATCATACCCGTCACTACATCGGGTGCAGCGCGTGCCTCCTCGGCTGTCAACTGAAATGCTCGGCTCCGCACCACTGGAGCCTCTGTCTTAGCCTTCCGACCATCTGCAACCCGCGTTGTCGCTGAAACCGGCGCCGCTGCTGACGCTGCTGTCAATCTCGGGCAATTGGCCTTTTTGTGGCCCCTCTGATTGCAATGGAAGCAAATCAGGTCTGTCATCTGTACTGTGGGGGCGGGGGCAGTACAATCCCTGCCAAAGTGCCCCGTCTTGCCGTACTTGTAGCAGCCTGACAATCCTGCTCTACAAGCTCCCTCATGCGGCCTGCCGCACTTCCTGCAGCGGCTCTGGCCCGGCTGGCCCTTCGACCTAACGTCGGATCCCTTTGGTTTCTTCCCCGAAACCCTTGTAACCTGCTCAGACTCAGCTTTCCTCTTCCTCACATGCTCCAAATCGAGCTCCCTCTCCCGCGCCCTGGCAATCATGGACTCCAAGGTCGGGCAGGCAGAGTAGCTGACATGCTCCCGAATATCAGCCCTCAACATATCATGGTAGCGGGTCTTTCGCATCTCCTCATCCCCCGCATACTGGGGTACCAACAATGCTCTCTCCCGGAACTTGGCGGTGATCTCCGCCACAGTCTCCGTAGTCTGCCTCATATCCAAAAACTCTTTGGCCAGCTGCTGAAGCTCTACAGCCGGCGCAAACTCAGCTCTGAATCTGGTCACGAAATCTGACCACGTCATAGCCTCGACGGCTGGGGCTCCCAATGAGTCACCAATAAACCCCCACCAGTCTCTAGCTCTATCCCTCAAACATCCCGCATCAAAGCGGACCTTCGACCCTTCCGGGCAGAAGCTCGTCAACTGTGCAGACTCAATGTCTATGATCCATCTCCTGGCAGCGATGGGGTCTTTCACCCCGTGATAATCCGGCGCACCACTCCCACGGAAGTCCTTAAAGGACAGTGTGCACGTACTTGTCTGGCTAGACGCCATATCACTCCTGAATGCCCGGAGGCGATCCTCCATCAGCTCAACAATCCCTTCCTTGATCGACCCGAAAATGACCGGGGTCGACTCAAGAATGCCTCTCATGATCTCAGACGCGATGAACTCGCGCAGCCCGTCATCAACCTGCTCGGATCCTGCACCCGAGCTTGATCCTGATCCTGATCCGGAACCTCCTGCTCCATGTCGCGTGGTCACCATGCTGAAAATACACGCGTAAATGTCAGGATCATACATACTCTCGAGAGGTCTAACACACTCTCCAAGGTTCCCGGTTCTGTCTCAACCTTCCTTGATTCGAGTACGGATCCTCTGCTTCCAGTAGTATGGGCCCATACTACCTTTCACATCTATCTGTACTTTCCTCAAGGACTATCTCGACTTCACCAGGTCCCTTAACCAATATCCCTTTCCATCTAGTCTCATCCCAGGCTTTCCTGGGGCACTCTCTGACCTACTCTCCGCCATCAGCTGCACTAGGAGTCCCTGCTTCCCTTCCCTAACTAGCTTGTGAGTACTGATAAATATCCGCTCACTAGTTAGTTAAAGTTAGTCGGGACCCCTTAAGTACAAAGCAAGCAGCATTCGTGCATCGAGTAACCGCATCAGGCATAACCTAATCAGGCTATCCTACTGCTGACTAAACAGTCCTAGCATACAGCTCGTACAACATGCATATAAGGAATCCTTCCTAGATCCTTGGCCCTACTCCAGCATACAGTTCTCAGAATCATATACATCAGGTATACAAGGCATCCTCCTAGATCCTTAGCCCTAATCTAGCATGCAGTCCTCAGAATCATATATCATATAACTTATTATAACAGGTATGGGTATCTTGGGGAAAACTTACTTGAGCTCGGCTGGTCGCACGCATCACACACCTTGTTCTTTCTCAAAACCCTTTGACTCAGATTTTAGAAAACCATTTTCTTTGTAAAAATCTTTTAAATCCCTCGGTTTGAGTCCAGACACTCCCGAGGGTGTGTCCGAATCCCTCAAACCAGGGCTCTGATACCAACTTGTAACATCCCAATTTCCAAGCCCAATTTTTTTTTTAAATTAAGTAATTCTCAACATAGTTTACCAAAACATTTCCCAAGCCATATCATTTGCAAACAAAACTATAACAATGTGTCTGAAATCATAATGTCAAAGTAAAATCTCAGAGTACAATCCCAGAAAACTCCATGCGGAAATCATGTGTGTGTGATGCACTGCTACACTGCCGGCTCCTTCCACTTAGACGAAGAGGTACCTGAAACCAAAACTAAAACTGTAAGCACAAAGCGTAGTGAGTTCCCCCATCATACCACATACCATACAGACATATCGCATTCATACTGCCGGGCAATTCTGGGGTGCCCGACCTACCCAGTACGGCCAATCTGGGGTGCCGACCTACCCGTGTCAAGCCATTCTGGGGTGCTGACCTACCCATGTCAAGCCATTCTGGGGTGCTGACCTACCCTTCGGTCCTATCAACCGAACCTCGGGGACTATTCCACCCCTACTGCTACTATCACATATATCATAACGTAAACATACTGTCAGACGTTTCTGGGGTGTCCGACCTACCCTTCGGTCCTGACAACCGAACTTGCGGACTATTCCCTCCCTACTCCCACTATCACATATAACATATCATGCCAGCATATAATCATATCATCACATACTGTCAGACATATCTGGGGTGTCTGACCTACCCTCCGGTCCTAACAACCGGACTCTACTACTGTCACATATACATATCATGCTAACATATAACATATCAGGTAGTAGCAAACCTAGATGAATATCACAAAGACAATCATCCAACATACAACTCCTACTGGTGGGCCGACATTGTGGTCGTAGACCCACCGCTACTGGAAGGTAACTCACCTCGAACGAGTAGCTGCTGATAATCTGTGCGGGAAATCTCTGTCTGCTGCTGCTCCGGAAATCCTCCGGCTATAATCCTCACAAAACACTTAATCAGAGTCTGAAATCTATTATTAGGGTAAAATGACCATTTTACCCCTGGCCAAGTCCAAGTCAAAGTCAAAGTCAACTTCCAAGTGACCCGACTCGCCGAGTTGGGCTGCCAACTCGTCGAGTCCCTATCTCTTCAACTGTCCTCATCCACGACTCTACTCGTCGAGTTTAGCAACGACTCGACGAGTTCTCCTTCTAACACCCCTGCGGATGAAACTTCATCCGACTCGTCGAGCGGTATGAACACTCGTCGAGTTCACCTTCATCTGATGAACAAGTTCTGGCCTTGACTCGCCGAGTTGTATGAACAACTCGTCGAGTTTATCTTCAACCATAATGAGATTGCCTTGGACTCGCCGAGTCTGTTCTGGCACTCGTCGAGTCCCATGAACTCCAGGTCTAAGGCTAAGTCCAATACATTGGGTCACTCCTTCGGACCTTCTACAACCTTTCTAACACCCAACTGAGTTCTTTTGACCCTCAACAGACATGGGACTTTATGCCTTGGACTCGTCGAGTCCCAAGAACGGACTCGCCGAGTCGATAACGTCCACACCCTAAATCCTCGATTTCTGTTGTACAACCTTTGACCAAAAGATAGATCCAAGCCCCTAAGCTCGATCTAGCACGTAAAGTTTCGAACTTTACATGCATGCATGGGACTTTTGAGCCTAAAAGGCTCTAAAATGGCTCTTATGTTGCATAGGGCCTTCCTTGAGTGCAAAAGCAACCCAAATCTGCCTTGTGACCCCTCCCAAGACTTAGATCCGAAGTCTTGACCCCCAACCATGTTTGCAATCATGGTTGGCTACCTCATATGGCTTAAAAAGCCCTAAATCTTCCCCAAAAAGGGATCTAACAAACAAGCAAGCAAGGTACAGACTTTATACCTTTCAAAGACTGCAAATGATGAACCAAACTCGAATCCTTCAGTCTCCTCTTGATCCTTCTATGCTCTTCCTCCTTCCTTGAGGTCAAAACCCACAAAAATAACTCAAAAGCCTTAGATCTTGCACCAAAACACTTAGGGTTTGCTATGGAGGGTTTCTGGGAGCATAAAGGGGCGATGGAGGCTGTATAAGGTTGTTTAAATAGGGTGCAAACCCTCAGATTAGGGTTTTGTCCAGACAGAGCCTACTCGTCGAGTCCGGGACCCGACTCGACGAGTCCATCACTTAAATCCCTCGTCTCATCCCGCTTCTACTCGGCGAGTTGGGCCTTCAACTCGCCGAGTCCCAGGCCAAAAATGCAAAATTACTTAAATAAAATACATACCAGGAACCAGGTACTTATTCAGTCCCCCTGACTTGGCACAATGGCCTTCGGTCAGTCGGCTCAGTATTTAGCCGTCGAGACCTAACATATGGACTCGGTATTCAACCGTGGATCCCAAACATATCATGCTTATACATTCCACCTAACAAATAAGTACATCAAATATAACTAATGCAACAAGTATTACTTTAACTATCAACCATATAGTTCCTAGTCTCACCCGACCTAACAGTAGGCATATAATACCTTAAGGTTATGAAGTGACGAACTCACCTCAAGTAGTCAAACATCCTTCAAATAATCCAAACACCGCTTCACACCAGATCAACCTTCAACTTCCTAATAATGACAAAAAATAGCTAGGTTATGGTCCTTTGGTATCTCAAAAGTACAAATGGCTCATGGGTTAATTTTCCAGATTTTTACATAGAAGTTATGGTCTGTTAGGTACCTATTTTGCCCTTCTTAATCACCTTATTTTTAAAAACTTATTTAAAAGTAGTATGCGCACACCTCTGTATGATTTTTCTATAATTTTTTGCGATTTTTACAAAACTGCCTTGCAAAACAGTTCATTACGGACCAGTCTGGGTAAATTGTCGATTTCACCCTAGTTAGAGGCATTTATGGCTTCCGGTCAAAACTAATAAAGTGTACATAACTAAAATATGAAACTTTGGGTTTTGGTTTCGACCAAAAAGGGTTTTCCATGACCGAGATATGATCTTTCAAAGATCTGGACAGATTAGGGCATTTCCAGAAATTTACAACTTTGACTTTTTAGGGTTAATTAGCTTCTTAACCCATTAAGACCCAATCCAAAATGACTTATTTTCTAGAATCAAGTCACTAACAGTAGTGACAACCTATTGAGTCAAAAATCCAATAAAAATCTTCATCTCCCACACCAAAGATCATTGCTTTTAGGAGAAACAAAGTAGATTGCCATTATTAGAGTTTGTCAATTAGGGTTAGGGTTTTCTTGCATCAAATCGGCCCCTAGACCATACCATTGAACACAGCCACCTTAGGGACACGATACCTACTGCCACCATGATAAGCTGGCCGACGGTGGCTGCCACCACCCATGGTGATGGTGTTGATTTCGAAAAAGAAGAAAAGAGGTGTAAAGGCTTACTTTGGAGAGATGCTTGACACCACCAATAAACACCTTGACTACTTCCCCTTTCCAGCGATACAACACTTCCGGCACCTCCTTTCTTTTCTCCCCGCTGCTTTCTTCTCTCTCGCAATTTCTTTTTGTTACTCTCACTTGATATGAGAGTTTAGGGTTATTATTATGATTAATTGATTAATTTTAATGTTTATATATATTAACATATGAAGGAATCGCCGGCGTTAGAAAGTAATTTCAAATATCGTATCCTCCTATCGCAAATTATGGCTTAAATTCGAAATTTTCATTTTCTACCCTAGCTTTCTCAAAATGGCAGTTTCTACCCCATAAACAAAAACATTTCCATTCTAAGGTTTCTAAACGTAACCCTTTTAGCCCCTAATGTGAAATATCAATAAATTTCCCTCAAATACTCATTCCTTAATTATTATTATTATTATTATTATTATTATTATCATTATTAGTTCGTATTTATACTTATTTTCTATTATTAAATAACTAAACAGAAAACGGGGCGTTACATACACATAGAATAATCACATAACATAAACATATAAACATTCCTCGGGCACCGCCCGTCATCAGACCGAAATCCGGAATGCATAGAAACATTCATCGAGCACCGCCCGACATCGAACCTTAGTCCGGAAAACATATAAACACAGACACATGTAAGAATCACGAAGACATCAAGCATACAAACATTCCTCTAGCATCGCCCAACATCGAACAGCAGTCCGGAAAGCATATAAACATTCATCGGGCACCGCCCGTCATCGGATCAAAATCTAGAACCTACCATCATACATACGAGTCGGCATTGGTGCCTTCGACCCGTTCCTACAGGATGAAAACTCACCTCAAATGTCGGATGCTAGGTGAAACATCTCTGCTCCGGGATCAGCTCTACTCAAACCCCTAAACAGAACAACCCCTTAGATACCAATTCATACTCACAGCCCCTTAGGGTCAACTATGGTCATAACCAAATTCAAGGTCAAAGTCGAAGTCGAAGTCAACGCTCCAAGTTGACTCAACTCGTCGAGTTACCCTTCAACTCGTTGAGTTTCTATGAATCACAGAATTGTGATTTTGCGATCCAACTCGTCGAGTTCTTCCATGAACTTGTCGAGTTCTTCCTTATTAATAGAATCGGGACACTTCCATTCAACTCGTCGAGTTCTTCAGTCTGCTAACCGTTCTTAATCCATTCAGTCATTATTCTTAAATCCAAGTCCTATGTTCCAGATCTGAGCCGAAAATACATCTAGGAGGGTAAAGTTTCCAACTTTACCCCTTAAAACCTACTCTAGAAGAAATAAGCTCTAACCCTAACCCAAAAAGGCCAAGGTCTTGAAACAAAGCCAACCAAAATTACAAGATAGACCATGAGGTCATAGATCTGGACTCTAGGGACTAAATGATCCCGTAAAGTCTTAAACTTTATCCTCATGCATGGCCATTAGAAGCTTCAAAATACCAAAATGACAGTCTAGAGGTTGCATGGGACTTCCATGGTCATAAAGTTGGCACCTTTATGTCATGAAAATCTCTCTAGACCTTAGATCTGAAGTGTTCTTCACTTGGGACATCCAAATCCCAAGAATCATATCCTTTGGACCAAAACCAAGAAAAAAACATCTAAAAGAAGATCTAAACAATTACAAGGCAAGGTTCAAGCTTTATACCAGCAAAATGTCGTGGATGAGGCAAGGATTTTGGATCTATAAGTTCATTATTGTGTCCTCAAGCTTTTCCTTCTTCCAATGGCTTCAAGCACACACTAAAGCACTTAAAATGGCTCACAAACTCTCACAATAGCAGTAGGGTTTCGAGATCTAGGGTTGGGACAGTAGAGGCTGGAAATGATGCCAAGAGTAAAGGTTTAAGGTGTTTAAATAGGGTGCAAACCCCGGAAATCAGGGTTTCATATCTGCCAGCCTACTCGTCAAGTTGAGGCCTCCCAACTCATCGAGTAGGTTACTTAAAATGTGCGGCCCTTATGATCTCTACTCGACGAGTTTGGGGCTCTCAACTCGTCGAGTTGCTCTATAAAATGAAATAAATTATAAGTTAAATACATACCAAGAACCAGGTGTTACAATTCTCCCCCACTTGTCTCAGACTTCATCCACGAAGTCTTCTGTCTCGAATAATCTTGGATAATGCTCTCTCATCTCCTCCTCTGGCTCCCACGTCTACTCTGACCCCTTGCGGTGCATCCACTGCACCTTCACCAACTGCACAACCTTGTTCCTCAAGGTTTTCGTCTTCCGATCTAGAATCGCCACTAGCCTCTCAACATAGTTCAGGCGGTCGTCCACCTGAATATCCTCCAAAGGCACAACTGTGGAATCATCCACTAAACGCTTCTGCAACTGGGAGACATGAAAAGTACTGTGGATCTGACTAAGATCGACTGGCAGATCCAGTCGATACGCAACCCGGCCCACTCGAGCCAAAGCCCTGAACGAACCGATGTACCAGGGACCCATCTTGCCCCGCTTCCTGAATCAGATGACACTCTTCCAAGGTGACACCTTCAGGAGAACCATATCTCCTACCTGAAACTCTAGGTCTGACCGGCGCCTGTCAGCATAGCTCTTCTGCCGACTCTGAGCAGTCGAAAGTCTGCTCCAGACCTGCTGGATCTTCTCAGTAGTCTTCAGTACCACCTCAATACTCCCCATGACTCTCTGACCGACCTCGCCCCAACAGATTGGGGTCCTACATTTCCTCCCGTAGAGCATCTCGAAGGGAGGTCGGTCTATGCTAGCGTGGTAACTGTTGTTATACGAAAATTCCGCTAACGGAAGATACGTATCCCAACTCCCACCAAAATCTAATACACATACACGTAGCATATGCTCCAGAGTCTGAATCGTCCTCTCACTCTGCCCATCCGTCTGAGGGTGAAAAGTTATACTGAAGTGAAGACAAGTACCCATCTCGTCGTGAAACCGCTTACAGAATCTGGAAGTAAAGCGAACATCTCGGTGTGACACAACCGATATCGGCACTCATTGACGTGCCACCACCTCACAGACGTTGATCTCAGCTAGCTTCTCAGCTGATATACTCTCCTGGATCGGGATAAAATGTGCACTCTTGGTCAACCGATCCACGATGACCCAAATCGAGTCCACTCCACGTGCGGTCCTGGGAAACTTTGTGATGAAATCCATAGTGATGTCTTCCCATTTCTACACGGGAATCTCCAACGGCTGCATCATTTCGTGAGGTCGCTGGTGCTCGGCCTTGACTTTCTTGCAAGTAAAGCACCGCTCCACATACCAGGCCACATCCCACTTCATGCAGGGCCACTAATAATCAGGGCGAAGATCCCGATACATCTTCGTTGCCTCGGTATGGATGGAGAACCTAGACTTGTGGACCTCCTCCATCAGAACCAGACGTACACCACCCATATATGGCACCTATGTTGGATAAGGTGTCTAAGTCCATAACTTATTTGGTATATACTTGACCCGACCCGGCATGGTCCATTTGGGTTGCACTTCACCCGAACTAGTTATGGATAATTTTATGAGAGTTGTATACTTACGATTTATTAATATATTATAAGTTATAATATATTAATATAAAGTCATGTTACTTAATTAGTTTTAATCTTGAATTAATTATGAATTAATTTAGTGATTAAAAGGAAGACTAATTAAATCATGGGCTATTATATTTATATAGTGTGGGCTAACACTCATTTGGAATGGGCTAAGCTTATATGGAAGTCCATGGATGATCCATGGAGCTTTTACCCATGGATCCTTGGAAGAGGAAAAGACATGGGTTATTAGGGTTTCACCCTAACCATGTACACTATATAAACAAGCTTATGTTGCATGAAAAAGACATTAATGTGTGTGTAAGTGTGGTGGCCAAAATCAAGAGTTAGTATACTCTCTCATACATTTTCCAAGTTTGTGGTGATTTGTGATTTCCATTTGAGGCATTCACATTATTGGTGCTTGGCTCTCAAACTCCAAGGAATCAACAATCAATAAAAGGTATGTAATTCATCTAGTCCTTTTATGGTTAAAAGTACCCCATGCCATGCTAGATAGGTTATAAACCTTGGAAAATAATATTTTGCATGTATCTTAGACAAACATAGATCCAAGGTTTAATAGGGTTTCATGTACACTTAGGAAGTGTTAGAATGCTCAAAACCCAACAGTGGTATCAGAGCCTAGGCTTGTTTGTTTGATACTTGATGCAAAATAGTGAAAAAGGTCGAATTTTTTGTTGTTTGCCTGATGAACTCGCCGAGTCCATGGGGGGACTCGCCGAGTTCATGTGTAAACTCATCCTACTCGGCGAGTAGGTTCATGCACTCGGCGAGTAGGAGCCTCAGAATGCAGATTTTCGACTTTTGCTGCTGGAAATGGACTAGAAACATTACCCTAAACTGTTTTGGTGTTTTAAAACTTGTTTTAGTTGGTGTAATGGTTGTTCTAATCCATTTACAATAGCTTATATCAAAATTTCATGCTTTGTATGTGTTCATATAATTCTTGAAACTTTGATGATCATGTTCATGTTCTTATGAATTTAGAAGATGATAGGAATTATTTGCTGAATTGTTTAGGATTAATTCTTGATCATTTATGTGTTTTAATGGAGTCCATAATTTGTCCTCAAGTTATGGATATCCAAAGGTCACTTCTTTTAAACACACACTTAAAACACATAAGTTACATGGAAATGAAGAGTCTTCATTTTTATGAACCTTTAATTCATAAGTTATGAAATGAAAAGTTTTGAATAGTTTCAAAACTTGTCCTCAAGTTTTGGAATTTGTAAAGTTACACACACTTTAATATACTTTAATTCCAAACCCTTAGAGTTTTAAAAGTTAAAATTCAACCCTTATACTATTTATAACATTAATGGTTAATTATTATATATATGTATAAGATCAAAGTCGTCTTACCGCTAGTACGCCTCATTCACGAAGCCAGTCTATAAGGTGGGTATAAGGTTGTTGCCTATAAAATGGCAACTTAATGGGTGTCCACTCTCACCCACCGCTTGCTTGACTGGTGGAGGGTCGTTAGCCGAACGGGTAGGACAAGGACTTATAAATTCTCATTAAAAGTATGATGAATATTATAAAGTAACTAAACCTTTTATAAATTCCCAATCTTAGTTACTTTAGGAAAATGTGAATATGGTGCTAACCCATGAAATTCACACTTTGTACCTTACCAAGTCGTTGGTGGAGCGTGTGTGGTTAACCGGCACACTAACTTGGACTAGTAAGGATCACGAAGGGTGACTTAATGTTTATCATAGATCGGTGGAGCGTGTGTGGTTAACCGGCACATTGATTAGGTGATAATATTAAGGGTACCAAGTGAATTTGCATGGTTATTCACACCTTGTTTTGTGATCCTCGGCATCCCAGTCACAAAACTTGAAGGGCACAATCGAGATTGAAACATGCCATTGAAAAGTTCAATGAATCTCAAAGGAATCTAGGAATTTCAAAACCAATTAAACCTAATAATTCATTTCGTTTTCATGGTGGAAATTGGTGAATCGTCATTCACCTACCTTCAAATATATTATAGCTTAGATTACGGCATCCCTCTTCTAAGTTATAATATATTGTGTTGGATCCTAGCCTTAATATTACATTTGGGTGTATTATTAAGGATTCGATATATCTAATCTAAACTTGTTTTCTTCTTTTCAGATGTCTTCCGACAACAAAGCTTCGGGCTCTAACCCTACTGGCTCCTTTTCCCTCATGAACCTTTGTGGGAGGGTCATCTTTGATGGTTCCAACTTCATGGATTGGATCCGGAACATCAGGATGGTTACTCGTTACGAGGATAAGGAATATGTCCTCGATAAGGAGCTAAAAGAGCTTGATGAGTCCACTGCTACTCCTGAGGAGGTCGGTGAGTATCAGGCACATGAAAGAGATGCCACCAAGGTGGCATGCATCATGATGGCCACCATGACAGCTGAACTCCAAAAGTCCTATGAGGACTATTACCCTTTTGAGATGCATCAGGATCTGATGGAAAGGTACCATCAGAGTGCTCGTCAAGAGCGGTATGAAATAATCTCCTCCATGATCACTACCCGTATGAAGGATAGCGAACCAATCACGAGCCACATGCAAAAAATGCAAAGGTATGTGGACCGGCTAATGAAACTGAATGTGAACTTCCCTGAGGAGTTGGCAATTGATATCATTTTGCACTCCTTGCCATCGTGTTATGATCAATTTCGTATGACATACCACATGAACAAGGAGGAAGTCACACTCAGTAAGCTTCAAGGACTTCTGAAGACTGCCGAAAGTGGTCTTAAGAGTAAGTCGGTTGCTACTCCTACTCCTACTACTACCCCTGTTTTGGCTATCGGGCAAGGCAAAGGGAAAAAGAGGAAGCATCCTTCGAAGGGTACCAAGGGAAAGTCCCTTGAAGGCTCCTCATCTGGAACCAAAGGTGGTTCTATCACTCCTTCTGCCATCTCTAAGGATGCTGAATGCTTCTACTGTCAAAATAAGGGGCACTGGAAGCGAAACTGCCCAAAGTACTTGCAAGATGTCAAGGATGGGAAAGTGAAACCATCCCATGCAGGTATTTACACTATATTGTCTAATAACTCACCATATTCTAATTCTTGGGTTCTTGATACAGGTTGTGGTATTCACATCTGTTGTGACTTGTAGGGCCTAAGAAGAAGTGAGGATGTGGAGCACGGAAAGATAAACTTAATCATGGGGAACAAGAAGGTTGCACCTGTTTCCAAGATTGGAGTTTATACTTTGTTGCTAGATAGTGGGTTAAAGTTAGATTTGAATAAATGTGTGTACTCGTCTGAAATGGCGAGGAATATTATTTCCTTTCATGCTTTGTACAAACAAGGTTTTACCTTTTCTTTTGATAATGAAGTTGGTAGTATTAATGCTTTCTTTAATAATATTCTTTATTTTAAAGCATTACCTTGTAATGGTGTGTATGAAGCTGTATCGATTGTAGATAATTTAGGGAATAATGTATTGTGTATTGATTCTTCTACTAGCTTGGATAAAGCATCTTTGTGGCATTGTCGTCTTGGACATGTAAGCAAGAAACGCATAGGCCAGCTCCAAAAGGATGGAGTTTTGGAGTCGTTCGACCTCAAGTCGGATGATAGTTGTGAGTCTTGTCTACTTGGGAAAATGACAAAATCACCCTTCACTGGTACTTGTGCAAGGGGTGAGGGTTTGTTGGACCTTATACATACTGATGTATGTGGACCATTCAAAACCGCCACAAGGGATGCTAATCGCTATTATGTGACTTTTATTGATGATTTTAGTAGATATGGTTATGTCTACTTAATCAAACATAAGTCAGAAACTTTTGAAAGGTTTAAAGAGTTTAAACAGGAAGTAGAAAATCAATTGGGCAGGAACATTAAGATGCTTCGATCCGATCGAGGTGGTGAGTATCTTAGTACTGAGTTCCTCGACTATCTTAAGGAGTGTGGGATTGTCTCACAATTGACACCTCCCAGGACACCACAGCTGAATGGTGTAGCTGAGAGGCGCAATCGAACTTTGTTGGACATGGTTCGCTCTATGATGAGTCGAGCTTCGCTACCAATCTCTTTTTGAGGGTATGCCTTAGAGACTGCCGCTCACATCCTTAATCTAGTCCCTACAAAGAAGGTTGCCAAAACACCTCATGAGATGTGGACTAGGAAAGTTCCCAATTTGGACCACATCAAGATTTGGGGTTGCGAGGCTTTCGTGACGCGCGAGACTCATGACAAGCTCGAACCTCGAAGTGAAAGTTGTATTTTCATCGGCTACCCCCAAAAATCCTTTGGTTACCTCTTCTACAGACCCAGTGAGAATGTGGTCTTTGTGGCTAGGAGAGGGGTCTTTCGAGAGAGAGAATTTATAAGCCAAGGAGACAGTGGGAGGCAAATTGACCTTGAAGAAATTCAAGACTCAATTGGTGAAGGAACCTCAGACACTAGCAATCAACTTGAGGAGGAAATTCCTGTTGATACAGCTGACGAGTCTATACTTCCGAGGCGTTCCACAAGGGTTAGGTACACACCTGAGTTTTATTATGGATTTCATATTACTACGGAAGGTGATACATTTATCAGTGACAGTACACTGGTAAATCTGGATGAACCTAACAGTGTTAAGGAAGCCATGGCAGGCCCAGAGTCTGCTAAATGGAAGGAGGCTATGGACAGTGAGATACAGTCCATGTATGACAATCAAGTTTGGAACTTGGTTGACAATGTACCAGGCCGTAAGACAGTCGGGTGCAAATGGATCTTCAAGAAGAAGACCGACATGGATGGGAAGGTGCACACTTATAAGGCTCGACTGGTTGCGAAGGGGTTTACTCAGACTCAGGGTATTGATTATGATGAAACCTTTTCACCAGTAGCAAAGATTAAGTCTATTAGGGTTATGCTAGCCATTGCTGCATTTCATGATTATGAAATATGGCAAATGGATGTCAAAACCGCTTTCCTTAACGGAAAGTTGGCTGAGGATGTTTACATGAATCAGCCAGAAGGTTTTATCAGTGCAGAGTACCCCAATAGAGTGTGCAAGCTTGAGAAATCCATTTATGGATTGAAACAAGCATCTCGAAGTTGGAATCTTTGTTTCGATGAGAAGGTCAAAGAGTTTGGTTTCTCAAGAAGTGAAGATGAGTCCTGCGTGTATGTCAGAGATAGTGGGAGTATAGTTAGTTTTTTGGTACTGTATGTGGATGACATACTACTCATAGGAAATGACATCCCAACCTTGCAGGAGGTTAAGTCCTGGCTTGGGAAGTGCTTTGCTATGAAGGGCCTTGGAGAAGCTACCTATATCCTCGGGATAAGGATATTAAGAGAAAGGAGTAAAAGACTAATTGGACTTAGTCAGAGTATCTACTTGGATAAGGTGTTGAAAAGGTTCAACATGCAGAATTCCAAGAAAGGAGAATTACCGATCCAAAGCAATGCCAAACTGAGCAAGGCTCAGAGGCCGAGTACGGAAGATGAGATAGCTGAGATGAGTCGATTACCTTATGCTTCCGCTGTTGGTTCGATCATGTATGCTATGACTTGTACTCGTCCTGATGTGGCCTTCGCTTTAAGCATGGTCAGCAGATATCAGGGGAACCCTGGCAAGGCTTATTGGACTGCGGTAAAGAATATTCTCAAGTACCTGCGGAGGACTAAGGATTGGATCCTTACTCTTGGTGGGAGTGATGACTTGAGAGTAGTAGGGTATAGTGATGCTAGCTTTCAGACTGATAGGGATAACTTCCGCTCTCAGTCGGGCTGGGTCTTTACCTTAAATGGAGTGGCAATCACTTAGAAGAGTTCCAAACAGGAGACTGTAGCTGATTCGACTTGTGAATCAGAGTACATAGCAGCGAGTGAAGCGGCAAAGGAGGCGATATGGCTGAGGAACTTCATCGGAGACCTTGGAGTTGTACCAGCTATTAAGGAGCCTATGGAGATTTTCTGTGACAGCAATAGTGCGGTTGCCTTAGCCAAGGAACCAAGAGATCATGGCAGATCCCGACACATTGACAGAAAATATCACTTCATAAGACACAATATAGAAGAGGGACTCCTCGTGGCAAAGAGGGTATCGTCAGATGAGAACCCTGCGGATCCCCTTACGAAGGGACTGCCGAGGGTGAAGCATTTGCAGCATGCGAGGCGCATCGGGCTGAGGGACGATATTAGTTTTACAGATTAGATAGCCTTTTCTGAAACTTGTAAAATGTAATCGACGTTTGATGATGAATAAAATTTGTGATTTATTTATGAGTAAAGTGTTGCTATTATTGTCAATTATTTACTATTGTTTCAGTTTTGCATGTTTTGACTTCCAGAATAATCAATTTATTCAAACTCTCCACAGTCGGTCATATGTCGGAAGTAGGTATGAATCAAGACTGTCATGAATTGGGATTGTAGATGACTAAAGGTGTTTAGCCATAGCAATGGTTGCTACAACATTCATGAGTACTCATAAGTTATGAGTATTGGAATAAACCCACGCTCACTTGTATCACTTCATGGAATTTATCTCGAGTGATCGTGAGACGATAATATCATATAAGTCTTCAAACCTAGAGATATGAGTTGTTACCTATGAGTTGGTTGTGCATTGATTGCACGTAAACGCATCAGTAACTTGATGTTATAAAACGTGCTTTTGTGTACAATTCAACAAGTAGTAGAACAAGCATATGAGTCGAAGTTTATCTGTTCCTTCTAGAAATAGAAGCGATATCTGGGCCCCTCGATGATTTTGTGTTGACCCATGTACCGGGCCCGGTCAGAACTAAATTGATGTGTTCAGTTAAGTTCTTTGTCAAACAAATTGGAAATCGAGAAACAACTGCTAGACAATAAGTAAGACATTGTTCCATGTATTTGTCCGGCTGATATCATGAGAGCAGAGGATTATATGATCACTTATCTAAAATGGCGCTTCATAGTTCACAAGAGTTTTCGAGAGCTACGATTGCCGGTTGGTTCCTGAAGTAATATAGGCAAATACAGTTATTAGACTTATCCAAGTGGGAGTCTGTTGGATAAGGTGTCTAAGTCCATAACTTATTTGGTATATACTTGACCCGACCCGGCATGGTCCATTTGGGTTGCACTTCACCCGAACTAGTTATGGATAATTTTATGAGAGTTGTATACTTACGATTTATTAATATATTATAAGTTATAATATATTAATATAAAGTCATGTTACTTAATTAGTTTTAATCTTGAATTAATTATGAATTAATTTAGTGATTAAAAGGAAGACTAATTAAATCATGGGCTATTATATTTATATAGTGTGGGCTAACACTCATTTGGAATGGGCTAAGCTTATATGGAAGTCCATGGATGATCCATGGAGCTTTTACCCATGGATCCTTGGAAGAGGAAAAGACATGGGTTATTAGGGTTTCACCCTAACCATGTACACTATATAAATAAGCTTATGTTGCATGAAAAAGACACTAATGTGTGTGTAAGTGTGGTGGCCAAAATCAAGAGTTAGTATACTCTCTCATACATTTTCCAAGTTTGTGGTGATTTGTGATTTCCATTTGAGGCATTCACATTATTGGTGCTTGGCTCTCAAACTCCAAGTAATCAACAATCAACAAAAGGTATGTAATTCATCTAGTTCTTTTATGGTTAAAAGTACCCCATGCCATGCTAGATAGGTTATAAACCTTGGAAAATAATATTTTGCATGTATCTTAGACAAACATAGATCCAAGGTTTAATAGGGTTGCATGTACACTTAGGAAGTGTTAGAATGCTCAAAACCCAACAACCTAGACCCTCCTATGCAGGGTCAATAACCCACGACTATCATAATCAAAGGAAGCCACCTGACCCACAATGCGCTTACTCTTTCGGTGCTCTTCCTTCATACCCTCTACCTGTGCTTCTCGGAACTGCTCCAGCAATCGAGTAATCACTGTCATCCTCAAGCATATATCCCGAATCGGTGTTTCAGCCGCCTTGCGGCTAAGAGCATCGGCCACCACATTGGCCTTCCTCGAGTGATAAAGGATCTCACAGTCGTAGTCCTTCACCACGTCCAACCAACGTCGTTGCCTCATGTTCAGATTTGGCTTGTCCATCAAATACCTCAGGCTCTTGTGGTCCGTGTAAGTGGTACAACGAACCCCATAGGGGTAATGTCGCCACATCTTGAGGGCAAAAACAACCTCCCCCAACTCCAAATCGTGCGTCGGATAATTCGCCTCATGAGCTCTTAACTGCCTCGAGGCGTAAGCGATGACGCGCCCTCTCTGCATCAACATTGCGCCTAAACCCGTGATAAACGCGTCATAATACACCACAAAATCCTCAACGCCCTCTGGCAGGGTCAATATCGGTGCCTCGCATAACTTTTGTCTCAAAGTCTCAAACGTCGCCTGTTGCTCAGGCCCCCGGTGAAATGTCACCGACTTCTTAGTCAGTCGGGTCAACGGAACAGCAATCTTGGAGAAGTCCTGGATGAATCTCCAGTAATAACCTGCCAAACCAAGAAAGCTCTGAATCTCGGTTGGAAACCTCGGAATCTCCCACTGCATCATGGCCTCTACCTTGGTCGGATAGACTAGAATACCCTTCTGGTTGACAAGGTGCCCCAGAAACTGCACCTCGTGCAACAAGAACTCACATTTGGAGAACTCCGTGAAAATTCTCTCCCTCCTCAATGTCTCCAGCACCTCCCTCAGGTGCTCCTCGTGCTAATCTTTAGTCTTGGAATACACCAAGATATCATCGATGAACACTATCACAGACCGGTCCAACATCGGTCTACATACGTCGTTCATGAGGTCCATGAACGCGGCAGGAGCATTGGTGAGCCCAAACGGCATCACCATGAACTCGTAATGACCATAGCAAGTCCGAAAGGTTGTCTTCTGCACATCATCGTCCCTGACTCGCATTTGGTGATAACCTGATCGCAGGTCAATCTTGGAGAACCAAGATGCACCCTGAAACTGGTCAAATAAGTCATCAATCCTCGGTAGGGAATAACGGTTCTTCACCGTTAGCTTATTCAACTCCCGGTAATCTATACACATCCGATGTGACACGTCCTTCTTCTTCAAAAACAGAATCGGGGCTCCCCATGGCGAACTACTCGACCTGATAAATCCCTTATCTAACAGCTCCTGCAGCTGTGTAGACAACTCCTGCATCTCAGGAGGAGCCAACCGATATGATTCCTTGGCTATCGGAGCCGCACCCGGAACTAGGTCAATCCTAAACTTCACCTATCTCTTTGGAGGTACCCCAGGCAAGTCCTCCGGGAACACGTCCGGATACTCTCAAACGATCGGTACATCGTGCACGGTCACCTTACCCTTATCCCAGTATCCATAACATAGGTGACATAACCTGCGAAACCTTGTTGAAGGTAGCGTCTAGCCCTCGCTGTTGAACACAAGGTCAGTCCACATTGCGGCCTCTCGCCCTAAATCACTAACCCTCCCCCACTTGGGGTCCAAACTCGCACTAGCTGCTGCTCGCAGTCGATCACTGCCCCATTGGGGCTCAACCAGTCCATACCCACGATAACCTTATTCTCTCGCTTGGGAATGGGGGACAAATCCACATAATACTGCTCATCAAACAACTGCAATGTACATCCTCGATGAACCTTTGCAACCCGAACGGTCCTATCATCCGCTATATGTACATCAAGCAGACAGTCCAGCTCCCATGGAGCTCCAACAAATCGCTTGCTAAGCGCAAGCAATACAAAAGATCGAGTAGCGCCCGAATCGAATAATACCAGAGCCGATATACCGTTCACTAAGAACGATCCTATAATGAAACACATAAACATAAGCGACAAATCAATAGAAATAAAGGGATAAGGAGAAAATACATACCCGTCACAACATCGGGAGCTGTACGTACCTCCTCTGCTGTCAGATGGAAGGCTCTGCTCTTCGCCACCGGCGCCTCTGTCCGGCTCTGACGGCCATCGGTAATCCTCAATGTAGCAGGAGCAGGTGTTGCCACCTGTCCTGCTGCTGCTAAACTCAGACACTGGGACCTCTTGTTGCCCCTCTGATTGTACTGGAAGCAAATCAGATCAGATGTTGCAGTGTTGGTGGTGTTAGCAGTACAATCCCTGCTAACATGACCAGTCTGACCGCACTTAAAGCAGCCCGAACTACACGCCTTGCACGTCCCCTTGTGCATCTTGTCGTACTTTCCACAACGGTTGCGGCCCTGCTGGCTCCTCGATCTAGAATTCGATATTGTTGGGAATTGTATGTTGCGTCATGGGGTTATTTTGTATATCCAGATTGGGCTTGTCCATCCGTGATTATTATAGGGTTTAGCTATAAATAGTGCATGCATGTATGCCTTAGATACTAACGTGATTATAGTGAATATTGCTTTTGTAACCCTAAACACCTCTACAGTCGAAGTTCTTAATCGAGCTCTTCTGAGGTGTTAAAGTTTAATCATTCGACATCTATAAAGCCATTCCTCTGTTCTTAATTACGTCTTTAATTATTTATCTGCTTAGAATCTATCGATCCTACTAGAACTTTGTTCTAACAATTGGTATCAGAGCAGGAGACTGTGTGATCAATACACATTCCTTCTGTATTAAGAATTCATTAGGGTTTCCGCTTTTATCGAATATAAAGAAGTCGTCTTCTTCCTGTCGACAGTAACTCGTGTGTTTGATAAAACCCTAATATCAAGTTTACAAGTCAGATTCTAGAGGTTCTAAGGAAAGGCTCACCATGTCTCACGAAGATTCTCAAACTAATCCCATCAACATCTCTAACAGCATTGGATCCACTACAAGGGTTCCCATTCTTTACACACAAGACTATGAAGTATGGGCGCATCACTTTGAAGATTACGTGGTTGGATCTGAAGATAATGGTTATGTCATCTGGGAAGCTATCACGCTTGGGCCGTTTGTTCACTCTGGAACGAACACGACTGTGAAGACTCAAAAAGAATATAATAAGCTGGTGGCGGACGTAGATAAGATGTCGCAGGATGAGAAGGACAAGTTGCTGTGTAATGTGAAGGCCATGAGAATGATCAGATTCGCTTTGCAATCTGACACTTTTCGGTTAGTTGGTTCATGCACGACGGCTAAATAAATCTAGGATAGGTTGAAAGAACTTTACTCAACCGATGAAGATCTAGAGCACTCCATTCAAACCTTGCTGCTCTCAGAATTTGGAGTTTTCGAACAGAAACCTGAAGAGAAACTGATACAAACCTTCGATCGCTTCAATCATCTCCTAAGCAAGATGATCAAGCATGGTATAGAAAGAAAGTTGATCGAGCAAAAGGTAACCTTCATGAATGGTTTGAGACCAGAATGGATGGCAGTGGTTTCAACAGTGAAAGCTCACGAACAGTTTAAATCTTACTCACTAGCGAAACTTGTGGGAATACTTAAATCCCATTAGAGTGTGGTAACCAAGGAGGCGAAGGTAGTTTCGGGTGTGGGATCGTTGGCCCTTGTTTCAAAAGGAAAAAGTGTTGTAGAAGAAGAGGAGGAGGCAGATATGTCTGAGTGTGACCTTACAAGCGAAGAATATGCTATGATGGTCACCAATCCAAAGAAGTTTGCTCGAAGGAAATTTCCTGTCAATAAGAACCGAAACTGGCAGGGAAGTTACAGTTCTGAGAAGGTGAAAGATGAAGCGAAGAATACTTCTCAAAAGGATGACGACAAGAAGGAGAGCAAGCTTGCAGGAGACTCTGGATCCGACTGCAATTACTGTCACGACAAGAACCACTTTGCCAAAGATTGCATGCTGAGGAAGATGGCTGAGAAAAGAGATGGTGAAGATGATGAGGCGTACTACATGTGAAAGTTGGAAGAGATCAAGAAAAAGAAGGCAACTCACAGTTCAATGAATGCCTTGATTGTGTAGGAAAATGCAGATGAAGATGAATTTGGTGGCGTTGAAGTCTGGTCAACCGATTCTAAGGATGAAGAGGTGAGAAAGCCCACTCATGGAAGAGCTTATGTGGCAAGGGATGCAGGTTCAGCTGGAAGATGTTTGATGGTCACAGCTGGTAGACCAACCGAAAGTGCAAGTAAGGAGCCGAACCTAACTGAGGACAAGTGCTTTGCAGCCAAGCCCGTAAGTGAGAAGATCAACGACTGTGATCGACTGATCAAAAAGGTACAATCCATCCTTGAATCACTTAAAGTTCCAGTAACTAACTATGAAGAAGAATTAAATGAATTAAAATTTAAATTTTCTAACTTAAGTGGTAGTCTCATGCAAACTTGCTTAGCGAACTCTAACCTAACTGACCAACTCACCAGGGTGTCTTCAAAGAGTGAGGAGAGAAGGATGTGGATTGAGTTGAAGGAGACGGAGTTAAATAGGGCTAGGGATGAAATTATTTATTTGCAACGAGACAATTTAAAGTTTTTGAAACAAAGGAATGTTTTTTGTTTAATTGCTAAATGCTTATATACTAATATTGCTCAATTGCATTTAAGTTGTGAAATTGGGAAAAAGATTCATAAGATGATTTTACCCTTCCTTGAATTTAAGGAGGATGAGGTCATCGCTGAATGTGAATCAATAATGTCCTCAGAAGAGACATCTACCGCTTACAAAATCGGACTGGACAAGATAGAGACCTTCATTGACTCTAAAGAACATAAATGTATGCTCAAAAATCTTTTAGATGAAAATGATAGGTTAAAAATTAAGTCCGAGACCATTCAATCTTTTGACTCGTCTAACGCCAAATTAATTTCAGAACATAAAATGAACATAGAAAATACGTCTGAATTTGATGAGGAAAGTGAGATGAGCGAAATTTCAGTAGAAGACGTGGTTGATTGCTCTGAGTTTATGAAGAGCGAAACCGAGAAAGAGAAACCCCTCATATCTGAAAATTCGATTGAATACGCTCGCCTGTCAAAGGACAAGCCACAGAAACTCAAAGAGAAAGCTATGGTTTATCAAAAGGTTCAAACTGTGCCGAATCAGGTCTATGTTGTTACAGGAGTCACTGCAAAACAAACAGCAGAATTGAAAATCTTGGTCGACAAAGACAATGCTGAAGGGTGCGACGATTACTTCTGGTCAGCCCCTATTGATAATGCAGACGAAACCATCGGCTTATCGGAGCAAACCTCATGGAGGGTAAAAGGAAGATATGCTGTTGAACCCATCAACAAACCCTCAAGTTTCGACAAACCAAGTACAAGTGGAACAAAAGAGATCCCTGAAGAACCAAAGAGAACACCGAATGTTCCAACTAAGACAACCGAAACTCAAAAGGAGAAGCCAAAATCAAGCTTCAATATTCACAAATCTCAGAAGGAGTTAGCTGAACAGAAACGCCAAAGAAATCAAAGATACATGAAAAATCTGAATGAGCGAAAACGGTATTGGCAATCTCAAAACCCTAACTACGTTCCTTCAAAGAAAGAGTCAATTGACAAAGGAAAGGAAAAGCTGAAAGGAAAAGAACATTTTAGTCCAAGCTCCTACTATTCCAAAGCGCAGAACCGAACGTCTACTTTCGGTTCCAAAACCAGCGCTCAGAACCGAACGTCTAGTTTCGGTCCCAACGTCAAGGCGGACAACCGAAAGTCAAGTTTCGGTCCTTCCTACTCCCAAAGAAATCCGAAATCAGTGAAGGACATCAAAGGAAAGGGAAAGCTTGATTCAGACTCTGATTTCAATAATAAGAAAAAGTCAGCTAACCCTAGGATTCAAAAGAAAATTCCAAAACCATCTAACAACACACCACGTAATACACCAAAATTTAAAGAAGATAAAACCAAAATCAAGGTGTATACCATCAAAAGAAAAGATCAATCCACTCTAATAAAAAGAACTTATATGGTTGATATCTCTACTACAATTCCTTTTTTTGTAAAAGACTCACCAGGGCCCAAGAAACTTTGGGTTCCTAAATCTGCTTGAATTTACAGGTTATTAGTGACGAGCAGTTCGATGACGAATGGTACATAGACAGTGGCTGCTCGCGTCACATGACGGGAAGGAAGGAAAAGCTGAGGGAGTTTTGGTCCCTAAAGGATGGTGGATGTGTGAAGTATGGTAATAACTCGTATGGCACAATCAAAGGATATGGAATGATAACCAACGGAGATTTCTCGATTCGAAAAGTAGCTTATGTGGAAGGGTTGCAGCATAACCTCATCACTGTATCACAATTAGTTGTGGGAACATGTTTGAAGGTTTCATTTGATGATGAGGCATCAGAAATAATTGAGAAGCAATCTAAAAAGGTTATGTTGAAGTCTGAACGCAAGGGAGAGATGTATCCTTTAAATCTCAATCCAATTCGAGGAAAACCAGCAATATGCCTGCTATCAAAGGCGAACACTGATGAAAGTTGGTTATGGCATCGACGTCTATCGCACCTAAACTTGAAAGACATTAATAAGTTGGTGCTTGGTGATCACGTTCGAGGCCTTCCACTTCTCAAGTTTGATAAGGAACATCTGTGTGCAGCGTGTGAGATGGGCAAACAAAGCAGAAAGAGCCATCCTACACATAGCAATACAAAGATTGTTGAAGCTCTTGAACTTCTGCACATTGACTTATGTGGACCTTCGGCTATCGAAAACTTCGGTGGTAGTAAGTTCATACTTGTCATAGTAGATGATTTTTCACGCTTCACCTGGGGTTTCTTTCTTAAACAGAAATCAGACGCAGTTCCCAAGTTGAAGACGTTCATCAAGCAAGTGGAAGTGCAGCTGCGAAAGCTGGTGAGGAATATCAGAAGCGACAACGGGCTTGAATTCAAGAATAAAGATTTTGAGGATTTTCTGGCTGAAAAGGGGATATCTCACAACTTCTCGGCTCCTTATACACCACAACAGAATGGAATTGTTGAAAGACGAAACCGCTCTTTATGTGAAGCAGCCAGAACCATGCTAAGCTTCGCTTCTCTTCCACTATACTTTTGGGTTGATGCAGTTGCAACCGCGTGCTATACTCAGAACCGATCCTTGCTCAACAAACACTTCTCAATCACTCCATATGAGATTCTGAACAATCGAAAGCCCAACGTCAAATTTTTCCACGTGTTCGGTTCAAGGTGTTTCATCTTCAATTCCAAAGAGAACCGAAACAAGTTTGACGTGAAAGCTGATGAGGGAATTTTTCTTGGTTATTCACTCACTTCAAAGGCATACAGAGTTTTGAACAAACGCTCTAAACGAATCGAAAAAACATACTATGTGACCTTTGATGATAACTACATGAAGAAAGTTCAAAGAAGCGAAAGTGCCTTGGGGGAAATATTTCCTGAATCAGGACAAGTCTCGGTTCCAATTTCCAACCTGTTTGAAGAGTACATAAGGCTATTTGATGAACCTGAGAAGGCTGCACACTCGGAGGCGAAAGCAGCAGACAACAAAATCGACAATCTCAAAAAGATCATAGATGACGCTGCAAAAGAAATGGAAAATGAACCACATAAACCGACTGGTGGTCAATCCTCTACTGACCCTCCAAACCACAGCTCAACGTTCAAGGGGGAGGGTTTATCTGCACCAAAGACAACCGATATGTCTTTCGAGGGGGAGAATCCAATTCCATCCCCAACCCATAAAAGTCCAGGCGAGGGGGAGCATCCAACTCCAAATCCACCCAATGATAGTCCAATTGAGGGGGAGAATCCAACTCCCACAGAAGAGGAAAACTCTGAACCTGACAAGGGATACACTTCGCCATTTGAGGAGGAGAAAGAGAATACAAATGACGAAGGTGATCAATCAGAACTTGAAGAAGAAGTAAATGCAGAGTTGGATCCAGCTTATAACCCAAATTACCCTCCTCTAATGAAATGGACTAAGGATCATCCCAAAGCACAAATAATCGGTGAATCATCTGAACGGGTTCTAACACGTTCTCAATTGAAAGCGAAACAAACTGCATTATTCTCTAATGTTGAATTCTGTATGTTTAATTCGTTTGTATCCAAAGTCGAACCAAAGACAGTAAATGTTGCACTTGATCACGTTGATTGGGTACAAGCTATGCAAGATGAACTCCATGAGTTTGAACGTAATCGAGTTTGGAGGTTGATTCCCACTCTAAAGGATGCCTCAGTGGTCGGCTTAAAATGGGTCTTCAGAAATAAATTGGACAAAGAGGGGAACGTCATACACAATAAGGCTCGGTTGGTGGTGAAAGGATATTGCCAAGAAGAAGGGATAGATTATGAGGAGACCTTCACTCTAGTAGCAAGGTTGGAATTAGTTAGAATTTTTCTGGCATATGCTGCTCATAAAAACTTCGAAGTTTTCCAAATGGATGTGAAGTGTGCTTTCTTGAATGGAGAACTAGAAGAAACGGTGTATGTTGAGCAACCACCTGGGTTCGTGAACGAGAAATACCCTGATCATTGCTATGTGTTAGATAAAGCTGTATATAGTCTAAAGCAAGCACCGAGGGCCTGGTATGAAACTTTAACTCGCTTTCTTAAAATGTCAAAATTCAAGCAAGGTTCGGTTGACCCAACCTTCTTTCGAAAGAAAGAAGGCGAACATCTAATGATAGTTCAGATTTATGTCGATCACATCATCTTTGGCTCCACGAATCCTAGCTTAACGGCTGAATTCAGGAAGTTGATGGAGACTAATTTGAAATGAGGGCAATGGGTCCGATTAATTTTTTCCTTGGTTTGAATATAAGACAGGGACCAGAAGGTATTTTTATTAACCAAGAGGCCTACACGAAGAACTTGCTGGCAAAGTTCGGAATGACGGGAGATTCAAAAGTGAAGGTTCCTATGGCATTTGGCATAAAGTTAACACCGTCTTTGGAAAAACCTGTTGTTGACGTAACACTCTATCGTCAAATGATATGGTCTCTTATGTATCTAACGGCTAGTAGACCAGACATTATGTTTTCTGTCTGTTATTGTGCCAGGTTTCAAGCTAATCCAAGAGAACCTCACATGGTGGCAGTGAAAAATATTTTTCGTTATCTGAAGCGAACCTCCTCTCTCGGTCTTTGGTACCCGGCTAGATCTGGATTTTTTATTCAAGCCTTTTCTGACGCCGACCTTGGAGGATGTGGTCTGGACTGAAATAGCACAACTGGTGGATGCCAATTCCTTGACGGTAAACTTGTTAGCTGGCAGTCCAAGAAGCAAACCTGTGTGTCTCTTTCAACAGCCGAAGCTGAGTATATAGCTGCAGCATCCTGTACCTCTCAAGTGATATGGATACAAAGCCAACTGAGGGACTACAGACTAAGCATGAAGAAAATACCTCTCTATTGTGACTCAGAAAGTGCAATAAGAATATGCCACAATCCAGTGCAACACTCAAAGACAAAGCACATTGCACTGCGATACCATTTCATCAAGGACCACGTAGAAGATGGGAACGTGGAAGTACATTTCGTTCGGTCCTCTGATCAACTGGCTGACATATTCACTAAAGCCTTACCAGAAGCAAGCTTCAATAAAATTTTACAAGGTTTGGGAATGATGGAAGCAGAGTCGGTACCGAACCCTCAAATCTCTCTCTAAAAATTTGACAAGCGAAATAGAGCGAACGCTCGGTCTATTTCGGTTCCGGATTTTTCGGAACCGAAATGAACCGAACGCTCAGTCTATTTCGGCTCCATAATTTTCGGGAACCGAAATGAACCGAACGCTCGGTCTATTTCGGCTCTGGAATTTTAAGGAACCGAAATGAACCGAACGCTCGGCTTATTTCGCTTCATTCTTTTAAGGTTTGGTTTCGGCTGTATATTTTGTTTTTTTTAAGTCTATTTCTTAATCTATTTTCACTTTTATTTTTTTTATTTTTTTTAAGAGTGTTTTGTGGTAATTTCTTTTTGTTTGTTTCTATTTTTATTATTTTTCAGAAAATTTCAAAACTCCAAAAATATTTTTCTAAGAGTTTTTTTTGTTTTGTTTTGTTTGGTTTGTTTGTTTTTTTGTGTGGTGTGTTTGTTTGTTTGTTCTTTTAATTAGGTCCCAAGTACTTAAGTGTAACATAATTTGGAGCTAAAGCATGTATGATTCTTTTCATCTGAACTAGTTAAGAGTCCCTAGAAGCATGTTGCTGCATGTTGACCAAAGCCTCTAAGACTAAGAGCTAAGCCTTAATGATTCGATCTATACCTATCGTTTCTTCCCAATCAGGCTGTTAAAATACACTCAAGTCAAGAGCTACCTTACTCTTCTCAAATGAGTTAAGAGTTCTCTGCTTTGTCACATTTATATAGCAGAGGTACTTTCGGTTCCTTAACCACCCTCCTTACATTCTCCATCAACTTTCTGTTCACCACGGTAACCCTTGAGACTCTTAGCTTTTACCACTGAGGTTTATGGTTGCATAAAATCTGTGTTTATGATCTTAGATACGTACACCACGTGCTGAGTGAAACCCACAATCCAACACCAACAATGAATTGACGGTGAATCTTTATATTCAAGATCTTACTTGTTACCTAACAAAATCTCATTTTATTTTTGAGTGGTCTTTTATGAAATTGTCTAACACCAAGGCATTTCTTCCCAAAAAGATCCAGTTTGTTTTTGTTTTTGAGATTTATATAACATCTTTAGTCACAGCAAATAATATCCAACCTACTTGTTCAACAGACCACATCGGTCTCACAAGTACTTCCTCCAACGTTCGGTCTTATGTTAAGAATCGACGTTCGGTTGAAGATAAGCCACCCTTAGCCTATTATTTAAAAGATGCCTTTCGGTGTTTCTTTACAAGCACTCGATCGTATTTTCTTGGGAAACCACGCAAGCACTTCAAGTCTCTCTTGACTTTGAAGGAAGCGATTCTTGCCCGGAATCATCTGCTTTATGTCTTCAAATAGACATCACTCACATCCTATACACATTTTGATTTATTTCTTTATCTTTTGTCACACTATTGCATGAAAATTCTTTGTGATTTTACAACATTCTGATTGAGCAACAATGGTTATCCTAATTTTTGGAGTGCAGGATGAATTTCAAACGACGAATTATGGATAAGATTTTGGGTCGTTGAATTTGAACGGTTCCTAAACCCACGCTTGCTGACGTCTATCTGGGGAAACTAAGCTGTCACATCGCGCTTTTTCAGGCGACGTTTCAGTGATTATTTCATCATCACGAAGATTCTTTCTCTCTCCTGGAAATGGTATATAAAGGGTTTCTCGCACACATTGTACCTTCTTACCTTCTTCAAATTCTCTCAATAGTCACTATCATCATCTATTCCCTTCTTCTTATCTTGGTTACCAGAACCCGAAGCTTCATTACCCTTCGGTTCGGTTTTAACTGTGACCTTCGGTTGAGTAAATTGAGCACCTTCTCCCCCTTGTTTTGGAGGTACGAATCTCTCCGAAACACCCTTCATTTCATGTAAGAGAGCAAGGGCAGGAAGAAGTTTGGAAGTCAAATGATTCCTGATGGTCAGAGTAAGTATGGGATCATGAGCACTAAGAAGATTGGTAGGCATATTCTTGACATCCCCAGCACAGCTCCGAAAAACAGCTCGCTGTGTCTTTAACAAGGAAATTTCCTTTTCAGCTTGAGCCAACTGTACTTTCTGAACTTCGATAGTCGAGGCTTGGCGTGCAAGATCTTCTTTTAAAGCACTCTCCTTTGCTAAATCAGCTTGGAGTGTTGTAAGATGAGAAGTCACTGAGCTAATTATAGAAGTGTTCTCAGCTTGAATGGAAGAACGAACAGTCTCAAATTTAGTTTGCTCCTCTTGAAGGGACTTGGATAAGGAATCAACTGAAGCGTTCACTTTGGCTGCATTTGAATCAGCATGTCCTTTGAGTGATTCGAGAAATATCTGAGTACTGTGAACAAGTTCTGCAACCTCAGTAGTGGCCTTCTTGCAAGAAGAAGTGGAATCCTCAACAACCTTCGTCGATTTGTCAATAGCCCCAGTATATTGCTCAAAAGCGGTGTCCATAAAAGCTTTGAGCACAACATCGTTGTAGGACTTGTTAGCGGCAAGCAACTGATCAAGCTTCTCATCAATACTCTGCAGTTGTTGTCGAGTAACAGGAGCTTCATCATCGTCATCTGTAGGGATCCGATAGGGATTGTAGTAAGTCGAGTCAAACTTAACATTATCACCACCAAGAGTGGCACCAGAATCGGTTGAAGGTGAGGGTGAAAGAGGTTTGGATGTAATAGGAGGTTCGGTTTCAGTATTCGCCCCCGTATTAGATACGTTGACGGTAACTGTCGGTTCGGTTGTAGTGGTGGTAGTTGCTTGGGAAATTATAGGAGGGGGTAAAGGAGTTGTAGTAATTGGGATGGTACTAACTAGTGGTGGTGGTGGAATAGAAGTTGTTGTTTGAGATGTGGGAGGTGGTGGAATTGAAGTTGTTGTTTGAGATGTGGGAGGTGGTGAAATTGGAGCAACCGAAATTGGAATAGTGGTTTTTGGTGGAGATGGAGGAGGTGTTGGAATCGTGTCATTAAGAGGTTCGGTTGGAGTTGGTGATCGAGGAGGTGTGTTACCTCTCGGTGATTCATGATTCTGAATTTCCTCTTCTTCATCTTCCTCATCATTGTCTGAGCTCGAAGGGGAAGGACTCTTGGATTTCCGCGCCTTCTTTTTAACCTTCTTTGGCTTAGAAGAATCACCCTTGTCAGCCTTTCGCTTCCTAGACTTGGCAGGCTTAGATGAAGCATCTTCGGTTGTATCAGCCGAAAGTAAGTTGATGGCTGATTACCGAAAGCTTCCTCCCAAGGGACCGAGAGTACTGTCTCCTGAACAGCAGGCTGCTTTAGATGCTGTGGAGAAGCCTGCAAACCGCGGGAAAAGGGCTACTACCAAGAAAGGAACAACCGAAGGTGCTTCATCTAAGCCTGCCAAGTCTAGGAAGCGAAAGGCTGACAAGGGTGATTCTTCTAAGCCAAAGAAGGTTAAAAAGATGGCGCGGAAATCCAAGAGTCCTTCCCCTTCGAGCTTAGACAATGATGAGGAAGATGAAGAAGAGGAAATTCAGCATCATGAATCACCGAGAGGTAACACACCTCCTCTATCACCAACTCCAACCGAACCTCTTAATGACACGATTCCAACACCTCCTCCATCTCCACCAAAAACCACTGTTCCAATTTCGGTTGCTCCAATTCCACCACCTCCCACATCTCAAACAACAACTTCAATTCCACCACCTCCCACATCTCAAACAACAACTTCTATTCCACCACCACCACCAGTTAGTACCATCCCAATTACTACAACTCCTTTACCCCCTCCTATTATTTCCCAAGCAACTACCACCACTACAACCGAACCGACAGTTACCGTCAACGTATCTGATACGGGGGCGAATACTGAAACCGAACCTCCTATTACATCCAAACCTCTTTCACCCTCACCTTCAACCGATTCTGGTGCCACTCTTGGTGGTGATAATGTTGAGTTTGACTCGACTTACTACAGTCCCTATCGGCTCCCTACAGATGACGATGATGAAGCTCCTGTTACTCGACAACAACTGCAGAGTATTGATGAGAAGCTTGATCAGTTGCTTGCCGCTAACAAGTCCTACAACGATGTTGTGCTCAAAGCTTTTATGGACACCGCTTTTGAGCAATATACTGGGGCTATTGACAAATCGACGAAGGTTGTTGAGGATTCCACTTCTTCTTGCAAGAAGGCCACTACTGAGGTTGCAGAACTTGTTCACAGTACTCAGATATTTCTCGAATCACTCAAAGGGCATGCTGATTCAAATGCAGCCAAAGTGAACGCTTCAGTTGATTCCTTATCCAAGTCCCTTCAAGAGGAGCAAACTAAATTTGAGACTGTTCGTTCTTCCATTCAAGCTGAGAACACTTCTCTAATTAGCTCAGTGACTTCTCATCTTACAACACTCCAAGCTGATTTAGCAAAGGAGAGTGCTTTAAAAGAAGATCTTGCACGCCAAGCCTCGACTATCGAAGTTCAGAAAATACAGTTGGCTCAAGCTGAAAAGGAAATTTCCTTGTTAAAGACAGAGCGAGCTGTTTTTCGGAGCTGTGCTGGGGATGTCAAGAATATGCTTACCAATCTTCTTAGTGCTCATGATCCCATACTTACTCTGACCATCAGGAATCATTTGACTTCCAAACTTCTTCCTGCCCTTGCTCTCTTACATGAAATGAAGGGTGTTTCGGAGAGATTCGTACCTCCAAAACAAGGGGGAGAAGGTGCTCAATTTACTCAACCGAAGGTCACAGTTAAAACCGAACCGAAGGGTAATGAAGCTTGGGGTTCTGGTAACCAAGATAAGAAGAAGGGAAGAGATGATGATAGTGATGATGAAGAAGAGACAATTGCTGAGGCCCTAAAAAGTAGGAAAAGGGACAGAGAATTGGATGAAACCCTTCGGGTTGCGAAGGAAGCTGAAGAAAGGGAAAGAAGGAACAAGGAAGAGCAAGATGCTATTAACTGCAAAAAGGCCTTGTTTCCTCTCTGGACAAGAGAAACGCTTATCAAAGAGGTAATAGAATTTCCAAGCGTCTACTGGCTGGAAACTGTCGCTTCTTTTGACTGCGAAAATTCAAAGGATTCACAGTTCGATATGCCTATAACACGAAAGGCATTTACATTTCATTGCTTTGATTCGACTTTTGAAGTTCCTTTCCCTCATCCTAAATTTGATCGTGAACTTATCGAGTTTTATCTGAAGTTCGGTCATCCTCAGTACTTGACATGAAGTGCACAGAAGATTGTTACTGTCAAGGTACTGAAACCTTCGCCTGCCGGGAAATTTATAAATGTCAGTTTCAAAATCACCTGAGGGTCAGCAAACTCGGTTTCGGTTATATCCCTGGCAGATCTTCCAAATTTGAATCCTCATGATTGGATCCTGTTGTTTAACATACTGCTCACCAATCCGAAAGAATATGAGTCGATCCTGGATCATTTGAAGAGGATGTTGGCCTCCTATATCCATGAAGTAGCTTCAATGGATCAGGAGATAGCTAAAGTTATGAATAAGAAACCGACTGTAAAGCCAACAGCAAAACCTGGAGATGTGAATAAAATGAAGATGGGGCAAATTGATTCTACACATCTTACAATAATGTTCACATGAGGCGAAGCCAATCATTTTCTGTTCGCTCTTGTTGACAAACATCTGTTCTCAACAGACTGCTTAGAGCACATTATCAGTATCATTCATCGGTGCAAGCAGAACTCTGAGGCAGACAAGAAGAACTTCACGGACATGCTTCGGTGGTACATCACTTTTCGTCATACTCTTTTGGCCATCATACCGAAGGTGTTCAAGACCATCAAGAAGTCTTCTATAGCTCAACCGAACTGAGCTTTCGGCTCCATTGACGCAAAGGGGGAGATTGTTGGGTATTGTATGTTGCGTCATGGGCTTATTTTGTATATCCGGATTGGGCTTGTCCATCCGTGATTATTATAGGGTTTAGCTATAAATAGTGCATGCATATATGCCTTAGAGACTAACGTGATTATAGTGATTATTGCTTTTGTAACCCTAAACACCTCTACAGTCGAAGTTCTTAATCGAGCTCTTCTGAGGTGTTAAAGTTTAATCATTCGACATCTTTAAAGCCATTCCTGTGTTCTTAATTACGTCTTTAATTATTTATCTGCTTAGAATCTATCGATCCTACTAGAACTTTGTTCTAACAGATACCTTGGGCTTTTTTCCCGAACTCGCTGTCTGAACCCCATCTAGTTTCCTATTCCTCTCCATCTCCAAATCCATCTCCCTCTCCCGAGCCCTCGCTATCATACCCT
The DNA here is from genome assembly GCF_052849685.1 of Lactuca virosa. Lineage (NCBI taxonomy): Eukaryota > Viridiplantae > Streptophyta > Magnoliopsida > Asterales > Asteraceae > Lactuca > Lactuca virosa. The sequence goes on from NC_136429.1 coordinate 132,028,527, forward strand.
CCAGCGTTTTGCAGCTGGATCGGCTCACAAACTACCAAATGTCACTCCTCGACATCTCATGGTACCGGGCCTTTTTCATCTCCTCGTCTGCTACATACTGCGGAACAAGAAGGGCCCTCTCCAATAACTTGGCAGTGATCTCAATCACCATCTCAATCGTCTGCTGGAGATCTTGGAATTCCCGCGCAAGCTGCCGCACCTCAATCACTGGTGCAAACTCTGCCCTAAACTTGGTCAATAAATCACTCCAGTTCATCGCATCGATATCGACATCATCTCCAATAGCTCGTCTAACCTCCTTCCACCAATCCCGTGCCCTGTCCTTCAGGAGGCAGGAAGCAAGTCGGACCTTGTCTCCCTCGGGACAACGGCTGGTGCGAAAGGCGTTGGCGAGATCCACCAACCACCTGCTGCTAGCATTTGGGTCCTTAGCCCCATGATAGTCTGGAGCTCCACAAGCTTGGAACTCCCTGAATGTCATCGTGCGCGCCCCCATCATGGCCGCCATCTCGGTACGGAATGCACCCAGCCTCTCATCCAAAATATCCAAAAATCCCTCCTTGATCGTACTGAAGATCACAAGAGTCTGGTCTATAATACCGTGCGTGATCTCAGATGAAATTAACTCCCTTATCTGATCATCGAGCTGCCCGACTCCAGAGCACGAGCCTGATCCCTCGCCGACGCTAGAATTGCCAACTGGTTGAGTACGTAGTGTCACCATTCTGAAAATACACCATAACAATCATCAGAATACTTATCATAACTCGAGGGATCACACACACCATAAGTTTCCTGGTTTTATCTCAGCCCTCCTTGACTAGAGTATGTATCCTCTGTTTTCAGTAGTACGGGCCCATACTACCTTCCACATCTATCCGTACTTTCCTCAAGAATTGCCTTGACTCCACCAGGTCCCTTCTACTACTATCGCTCTTCATGTTAATCTCATCCTAGGCTTGCCCTAGGGTAATCTTCGACCACTCTCGGCCATCAGCTGCATAAGAAGTCCCTGCTATCTCCCTCTAACTTGATCGCGAATACCATTACATATTACTAAGACCAGATAATTCTCCGAATGAGAGGTCTCTCCCTACAACGGTTAGACTCAAACGAGAGCTGCGAAATAGGGCTAAACCTAACCTTCTGAAATTATTTAGTCCTCGTAATATGTAACTTAACATATTCGTTTACTAGCTAGTTAAAGATAACTAGAATTCGTAAAAGCACAAAGCAAGCAGCATGCGTGCATTGAGTAATCAAAACCAATCATATCCTAATCAGGCCATCATATCACTGACTAATCAGTACTATCATGCAGTTCAATGAGCACATACAGTAGGCATACAAGGCATCCTTCCTAGATCCTTAGCCCTAATCTAGAATGCAGTTCTCATACACATACAACAGGCATACAAGGCATCCTTCCTAGATCCTTAGCCCTAGTCTAGCATGCATCTCTCGTATTCACATTTCATATCATAATATAAACATGTATGTGTAATTTGGGAGAACTTACTTGATCTCGACTGATTGCATGCACCACACCCTTGTTCACTTTTTGAAATCCTTTTTATAAAAATGATTTTCTTTTGAAAATTTTCATACCAAATCCTCAGTTTGAGTTCAGATACACCCGAAAGTATGCCCGAGTCCCTCAAACCAAGGCTCTGATACCAACTTGTAACATCCCAAAGTTCATGACCAAAAATATTGTAAGGGTCAAATTGTTGTAATTAGTCGAAATGTATTTTGAACTCTTCGAATGTTTTGTAATGTATTTTGCTAGGGCGCTTTTATTTGAAGCTTATGTGTCTATGCCTTAGCATATTTTTTGTACACTTTCAGTTCCCTATAAATTGGAATATTTACTAGAGTTAGATAAGAGTTTTTACAGACTCGTCTATTGTACTCTGTAAACATTTGAAAGTGTAATAGAGCTGAAACAAGATCATATTTACATTCGGTGTTCAATCTCGTATTCTTACTTGATTTCATACTCTGATTAATTCTATACTCGATTCTTTAGTTAATCAATTGGTATCAGAGCAGGAATCACATATGTGATCTGATTTTCATCCATTCAAAAAGTTTTTGAATCAAATTTTTGGTTCGAAAAGTTTCCGCACTTTTTGATCGTGAAAAATTGTCTAGATCTTAGTCTGTGATTTGATTCTGCATTTGAATTGTTGAATCGAGTGTTTTTCTTTCAATTCCGATTTGAATCAACAAGTTTGTTTTCAATTTTCCAATTCTTCTTAAAAAGTTTCAAATTCAGCTTCCGTACAACAATGGCGAGTTTCAATCTCAATTCGATGACCTCGTTTTCTCAGCTGTTAGGATCATCAACCAAAATTCCAATGCTAATCCCTGAATATTATGATCAGTGGGCTGATCGTATGCAGGATTATCTTAATGGTCTTGATGAAGAATTATGGTCATGTATCACTGGAAATGTCAATGTTCCAGTGAATGTTCAACCAATTGGATCATCTTCTACAAGTTCTGGAGTTGATAATCAATCTGATCGTCTGAAGAAACTAGAGAAGAGGTGTATGAGAGAACTGCGAGGGGTTTTACCTCCAGTTGTGTACAACTATATAAGGAGTTGTACAACTGCGAAGGAGATCGGGAACAGTCTGAAAGATAAGTTTCAAGGAAGTGAGAAGACGAAAATCAATTCAGTCAAACAGTGTTTGGTTGAGCTGAAAGATTTCAGACAAAAAGAAGGTGAAACAATCAAAGTCTACTATGATCGACTGAATGAGTTAATCTATCGTTGTAATCGCTATGGAATTACCAGGACTTCAATGGAATTCAATCTCATCTTTTTGATGGGTCTTCGAAAAGAATGGAGAAGCGTTAGTATGATGGTGAAGAATCAGCAAAGTTTTGATACATCAACTCTCAATGATTTGTACAATCAGTTGAAAACACACGAAACTGAGGTAAATGAATTTGCTGAAGAGACGAAGCTAAATTTGGGAGGTCCATTGGCACTTGTGTCAAAGATATCTGAGAAAGAAGCAGAAAATGGTGATTCTGAGGAAGAAGAAGGATTCATCATGAATTCGGATGATGAGGCAATAGCTTTTTACTCGAATAATCGTGTTAAGAAGATTTTCAAAAAGCCGTTCAATCCGAAAACAAAACTTGCTGAGGTAAAAGGAAGTGTTGTGAGTAAAACAGCTGATGAGGAGAAAAAGAAAGTTGAGAAGAAAGATTCGAAAATGACTGAAGGAAAGATTGAGAAAAAGCTGAAAGGTGATGCTGCAATAGATTGTCATTATTGCAATGGTGCGAATCATCTTGCGAATGACTGTATGCTTCGAAAGAAGGATGAGAGGAAGAATAAAGTCAAGGATGAGGTGTATTATACAGAGAGGCTTGAGGAGGTACGTGAGAAAGCCAAGAATTTGTCATTGGTTGCAAAGGGTGAACATGAGAATGAAGATGGAACTTATCAAATGTGGTCATCCGGCTCAGACGATGAAGAAATGTGAAATCTGACACATGGAACGTTGTATGCGAAAATGGAGGAGGACTAGGATGATGAGGAATTCGAAGTGAAAGGACGATGCTTCGTATCCAAAGCAGCAGAAAAATCTCCAATGACAACAAAGGTACGTAAAATTCTCGAATCTTTTAATATTCCTACACATGCTTATGATTCTGAACTAATATCTTTTGATGAGACGGTTACTTATTTTGATTCAATTGTTGTGTCTGCTAGCAATGAGGCCAACAAATTGTCCATGGAGTTATTAGAGACCAAAAAGAGATTAGACTTGAAAATAAGCAAAATTGAATGTTTGGAATTACAAATAACAAATATTATGTGTGATAGGGATATTTTAACGAGTGAAGTCAAACTATTGCTAGCACAAAGAAACATTTATTGTAATTCTGCTAAAAGTCTTTATGGCAAACTAACTGATTTACATCATTTATGTGACATAAGTAAAGACCAACATAGAAAATTACTACCTTTTCTAGCATTCGAAAGAGCTAAGGTAGATAATATTTCGTATGATTGTGAGCAAATAATAGCTGATTATGACAAAGTTCCTGATGATAGATATAAATATGGAATTGTCAAAATTGATGAATGTCTTGATGCGAATGAATTAGTTAACATCGTGAATGATACTTTGACGAAATCTGAACAAATTCAAATTTTGAAAAAGACTGAGAAATCAACATCTGATTCTCAATCTAATTTTGCTGATATTGAAGATTTTTCTGACAATATTAGTGAAATTAGTGAACTTGAAGATGTTGATTGTTCTCAGTTGTCTGTTGTTAATGTTGCATCAACATCTAAAGGGAAAGAAAAAGTTAAGGATTTGATGGTTGAGAATAAAACTGATATACCCTTAACTTCGAAATTTGTGATATGAACTTCGTGGATCTCAAAGACAGTCAAACTGATGATAGTGATGATGAAGATGAAGAGAAAATTTCGAAGGAAAAGAAATCTTCAAAGGAAGAAGAAACTCCTCGAATAGTGGTTGATCAAGTGTATGGAGATACACAAAAGTTCGAAAAAGTAATGAATGAAAAAGGTGAACACTATCTTGAAACGAATACAGTGGTTTATCCAAATTTCAAGTGTACAGATGATGTCATTTTTCCAAATCAAGTTTTTGTAACTACTGGAAATGTTGAGAAAATCAAACCAGAATTAAAGAAGTTAGTTGAAGAGGATAATTCAAAAACAACTGATGAAGGTTTTTTCGCAAATCAAAGCACAGTTGAAAACAACTTAACAAAGAATTCGTATGTGTTCCAACGTCAAAAACCACAAAGACAATGGGTTGAAAAATCAAAAATTGAAAAAGAAAATTCAAAACAAGTTGAAAAGGAAAATCAAAATGTTGTCAAACTAAACTCTAAGGAATTTAAAGCTCAAATTGACAAATTTTCGAAGGAAAACAAAATTTCAAAAAGACAAGCAAGAAAAAAAATATTTTGGTAAAATGTTGAGTCTCAAAAGATGTCTGAATCACAATCACCCAAAAATGTTTTCAAAGCTAAAAATTCCTCTTTTTCAACAAAACCTCAACGTTCATCACACTCAAATCATTCAAGGTCTGAAGTGAATAAGCAACCAAAGTTTTCGAAAGTTTCAGAAACTAACAATTCAAGAACATTTTCAAATAAATCAAATCCAAATCAAAAAAATTTTCAACGTCAACATTTTAAATCAACAGTTGATACATCATATGCTCAGTCTTTTCTAACAAATCCAAAAGTTGATTTTGTTCCTCAAAAGCCAAATTTTCCTAATAAAACGAAGAGAGAAACTATGAAAATTTCACGAGAAAAAGGAATGACTTCAAGGAAGAATATTGATCATTGGCTTGAAGGCAAAGGAAAGATGTATCAGTCGAATACATTTTCAAAGGAGCAAATTCACGAAGCATATGAGAAGTATGTGAATAATTCATCAAACGGCAGTTCATCTTCTAAGGATTCGAACATATCCGTCAAAGCTTGGAAACCAGTATCAAAAGCAAAGAATGTTCATTCACAAACTCAGAATTCGAAGAGTAATGTCAGTGAATATTCGAACCCATCAACAACTTATGTTTCTGTTCCTTTAAATGAAGATATAAACTTAATTGATAATCTCAAAACCAAAGTTTGTGATTGGGTTAAAAGTTCTTCATTACATTCGAAATTGAAATCTAATTTCCAAGGACCCAAAAAGCCTTGGGTACCTAAATTTTTTCACTGATTGTAGGTACTATGTGACGAGCAATATGATAACAAGTGGTACATTGATAGTGGTTGCTCTCGTCACATGACTGGGAAGAAGGAAAATTTACGTGATTTTAGAAGTCTCAAATGTTGGAGTAGTGAAGTTTGGGAACAATCAAAAATGCCAAGTCAAAGGATATGGGAAGATCACGAATGGACAATTCACTATGAATCGTGTTGCATATGTTGAAGGTCTTCAACATAACTTGATAAGTGTTTCTCAACTTGTTGTGGGCACTGGCAATCAAGTTCTTTTTAACGAAGAAGGAAGTATTATTTCGAATGTCAACACAAAAGAAGTGTTACTGAAATCCAAAAGGAAAGGTGACATGTTCACTCTGGACATCAATTCGATAGTAGGGAAACCTGCTATATGTCTTCTTTCGAAAGCAACATCAGACTTAAGTTGGCTATGGCATCGAAGACTTTCTCATCTCAATTTTCGAGACATCAATAAACTTGTGGTACAAGATCTGGTAAGAGGTTTACCTGTACTTAAATTTGACAATGATTCTTTATGTGCAGCTTGTGAAGTTGGCAAGCAACATAAACAAGGTCATCCAATTACGATTGATTTGAAAATCGTCGCACCTTTGGAACTTTTACATATTGATTTGTGTGGTCCTTCAACTGTTTCAACTCTCAACAAGAAAAGGTACATTTTAGTTATTGTTGATGACTTTTCCAGATTTACGTGGGTTTATTTTCTCAGGCTTAAATCCGAAGTTGCACAAATCATGATTGACTTTATCAAAAAGATGGAAACAACATTGAAGAAGATTGTTCGAAAAATTAAGAGTGATCATGGAACTGAATTTAAGAACAATGTCCTTGATTCATTTTTGGTGGACAAAGGGATTTCGCATAATTTTTCATCTCCATACACACCACAACAAAATGGTGTTGTTGAACGAAGAAATAGGTCTCTATGCGAAGCGGCAAGAACTATGTTGGCATATGCGAATCTTCCACAATACCTTTGGGCTGAAGCAGTATCCACCGCATGTTTCACTCAAAACAGATCTTTCATTCATCGTCATTTTAACATTACTCCATATGAAATTCTCAACAATCGAAAACCTAACGTAAAATTTTTTCATGTTTTCGGATCCAGGTGTTTCATAATGAATCTCAAGGATAATCTTACGAAATTTCAAGCCAAAGCAGATGAAGGGATTTTCTTAGGATATTCGCATAATTCAGTCGCTTATCATGTGTTGAATAAAAGAACACGAAAAGTTGAAGAAACTTTTAATCTTATATTTGATGATTACTACATTAAACAAACTACCTCACAGTTTGAAAATCATCATATTCTGAAAAACATACAAGATGAATCTGAATCCTCACAAACCTTAGATATTGATTATGATTTAATTTTTGGAATTTCAGATCATGATGTTGATGCTGAAATAAATGCAAATGATAATCATCTCTCTGAACTAACGAAGCTTACTGATGAATCAACATCAATTTCTCCAGAGGAAGGCGAAAGTATGCAAAACAATCCAGTGGAGGGGGAGCACTTGGATTCGAATACTCTAGTTGAAGGAGAGAATTCTTTCGAGGGGGAGAATGAAAGAATGAATGCTGATGTTGAGGGGGAGCATAATGTTGAGGGGGAGCATTTAGAAAACATTGAGAATAATAATGATTTTGATGATGCTTGTTCGATTGCAGGTTCAGAGAATGATGATATGTACGAAGATGCACCTTTGGAATTTGATCCAGCATATCCGCCAATGGAAAAGTGGACAAGAGATCATCCGAAGGATCAAGTAATTGGGAATCCACAAAAGGGAGTTTTAACAAGAGCTCAAATTCGTGCAAAGAATGAGGTATTGATTACTCATCAAGAACTTTGCATGTTCAATGTTTTCATCTCTAAAATTGAACCAAAAACAGTTAAGATTGCAATGGAATACTCAGATTGGGTTGTTGCACTGCAATCTGAATTGTCTGAATTTGAACGAAACAATGTTTGGAGATTAATTCCTAAACCTAAAAATGTTTCGATTGTCGGGTTAATATGGATTTTCAAAAATAAAACCGACAAAGATGGAAACATTGTTCGAAACAAAGTCAGACTTGTTGTTAAAGGATATTCACAACAAGAAGGAATCGACTATGAAGAAACTTTTGCTCCTGTCGCAAGACTCGAGGCTGTTCGTATATTTCTGGCTTATGCAGCTCACAAAGATTTTGATGTTTATCAAATGGACGTGAAGTGTGCATTTCTAAATGGAGAGCTTGAAGAAACTGTTTACGTGGAACAACCCCCAGGTTTTATTAACAAAGAATATCCAAATCATGTTTATATTTTAGATAAGGCAGTTTATGGTTTGAAACAAGCACCACGAGCATGGTATGCAACTCTTACCTCATTTTTGAAACAATCTAAATTTAAACAAGGATCTGTTGACCCCACATTGTTTCGAAAGAAAGTTGGGAATCATCTAATGCTTGTTCAAATTTATGTTGATGATATTATTTTTGGCTCAACTGACCCTGCCTTGTCTAGAGAATTCGAAGATCTGATGAAAAGCAAGTTTGAAATGAGCATGATGGAAAAAATCAATAATTTTCTTGGACTGAATATTCGTCAAAACAGAGAAGGGATTTTCATCAGTCAGGAAAAATATACGAAAAATCTGCTAGAAAAGTTTGGATTGACGAATAGCACAAAGTTACGAGTTCCTATGGCAACTGGCATAAAGCTGACACCTTCGTTAGATAAACCTGCAGTTGACCTAACTCTTTACAGGAGCATGATTGGTTCATTACTTTATCTTACAGCAAGTAGACCTGATATCATGTTTTCAGTGTGTAATTGTGTCAGGTATCAGTCTAATCCACGAGAATCACATCTCACTGCTGTGAAGAATATCTTTCGTTATCTTAAAGGAACAATTTCGTTAGGATTGTGGTATCCTTCGAAAACGGGATTCTTTGTACAAGCATATTCGGATGCAGACTTGGATGGTTGTAATCTTGATAGTAAAAGCACAAGTGGTGGATGTCAATTTCTCGATGGCAAATTGGTGAGCTGGCAGTCGAAAAATCAAACATGTGTCTCAATCTCAACAGCTGAAGCAGAATATGTGTCTGCTGCTGCTTGCACTTCACAAATTATATGGATTCAAAGTCAATTGCGTGATTATGCAATAAATATGAAAAATATTCCATTATATTGTGATTCTCAAAGTGCAATAAGAATTTGTCATAATCCTGTGCAGCATTCGAAGACTAAACATATAGCACTTCGTTATCATTTCATCAAAGATCACGTGGAGGATGGAAATATTGAAGTACATTTCGTGAAAACAACAGATCAGTTAGCTGATATTTTCACGAAACCTTTAGATGAAAAATCCCTTGTGAAAATTATAGAAGGGCTTGGAATGATCGATGGAAATTATGTTCCATGCGAAAAAGAAGAATGATGGTTAACAAGGAATGAATCAGAGGCGCTGAATAAAAGACAATGCAAAGTCATTCAACATTCAGAGGTTACTGTTCATAGTCAACGCTTCGACCCCTTCGAATTCATAAATTTGTCACTTATTTTAAGGGTTGATTCAGAGTTTACTGTTCATAGTCAACGCTTCGACCCCTTCGAATTCGTACATTTGTTACTTTTCAGGGGTTGATAAAATTTCGTGTTTTTGCACAAGTACAGTATATTTTCATTTTCAAAAAATTAAAAATCCAAAAAGATTTTCTTTTGTTTTGTCATTTCATTTTCGAAAATTCAAAAATCTAAAAAAAGATTTTCTTTTGTTTTGTCATTTCATTTTCGAAAATTCAAAAATCTAAAAAAATTTTCTTTTGTTTTGTCATTTCATTTTCGAAAATTCAAAAATCCAAAAAGATTTTCTTTTGTTTTGTCATTTCATTTTCGAAAATTCAAAAATCCAAAAAGATTTTCGTTTGTTCTGTCTTTACGTTCGAAAAATTAAAACAACAAAAATATTTTGATTCTTATTTCTTTTTAGTATTTTGTTGCAGATAATCTTCACGATACAGAGAGGATTATGCTAGCAGTTCTAGGGTCAGGTACATTTTTCATATGAATCGATATATTTTTCATCCTTTGAACTAGTTAAGTTGTCCCTAGAAGCATGTTGCTGCATGTTGTCCAAAAGCCTCCAATGACTCAATGTGTGTGTACGAAAGCCTTAATGAAATTATTCATACGAAAACTTCTTCCCAATCAGGCTTATATTCACATTAGTCTCTGAGCTACCTGACTCTTCTCAAAATGAGTTAAGAGTTTACTGTTTGGTCCAAAAATAACAGAGGTACTTTTCGTGTCTTACATCAATCTTTTTCACCCATAAAGTTCTTACACGATCACACACGAAGACATATGTCCGAGAGGTCTCTGATCAAACCCATCGAGACTTAGACATATCAAAAATCTGTGTTTATGATCTGACATCATGAGACCGTGATGAAAGTGAAACCCAATTTTCACTACACTTTTAAGGAATTGACGGGGAACAATGTTCCAGATTTTCACGAAACTTTTGTTTCTGTACCAAAATTCGAAACTCCAAATCATATTCATTTCGAATGAGTGGTCTTGATAAAACATTCGAAACCCATGATGTTTGTTACCCAACAAGATCCAGCACAAATTTTTGTTCTTGCATATGATTTCCATGTGAGTTTCATTCTAATGTCAAATCCATTTCAAATTTATCAATGCAAACTTGTCACTGACTACACTGGTCAAACAAGTAATTTCGGTTACAGTTTATCACCTTATGTTTAGGTTGACATGTAACGAAAATTTTGAACTACCCACGACGCTTATTAAAAGAAGCCCTTCAATACTTATCAACAAGTATTTGATTGTAATTCACGGGAAACCACACAAGCTATTGATCATTTCTCTTAATGATTAATGAAGTAATCTTTGCCCGGGATTTTATCTGCTTTTATGTCAAATTGACATTTTGACATCACAATATCTCAAATTTTTCGTATTTTTGTTTCTCGTCTACATTCTTTGGAACACCGCACTTACGAAATCCTTGAGGTTCTGAGTAATACCAACTCAGGCTGATGATTTCAAACTTCTGGCGTATGACTTTGCTTTTCATCCCAAAAGTGAAAGAGCCTTGCTTCCATTCAAAGGGTTCTGACGATTACAATATTCTTGGGGATAACAAGACAGGCTGTTTATAAATGACGTATGGTATTCTGTCCGGTTTTCAAGGCGATGTGACAGCTACTTTTTGACGCATGGCTACTTTTACGCAGTAATGGTCCGATTTTCAAGATGTCACGTCAGATATCATTAATTACCTATCCCGCTTCAAATTCAAACTTCAGGGTTACATATAAAAGGGGATTCAAGGGTTCATTCTCAGTTTACGCGATCAAAAAGAAAAATTCCCAAAATTCTCTAATCATCAAAATCTTCAAACCCTAACAATGGCGACTTCTGCTCATGTTGATTCTCATACCACTGAAGATGCCTCTTCATTACCAATAATGAAGATTCAAGCAACAAACTATCACTTGGAGGGTGATGTTTCTCAATACCCGGAAGATTTAAAGATGCTAATCGTGGCATTGAAGAACTCTGTTTTGTCTACGGCGATGTTCAATTCATTCTCTGTTCCACTGTCCTGGCTTTCTCAAGCAGGATCTACTGCTACATACAACAAAGCTTCTGATACGATTACTTTTCATCTGGTGAACGATAAAAAGGTCAGGCTATCCAAGAAACTCTTTTGCCAAATTCTTGAAATTCCAAATTCGCCTCCATATGTTGCTTTCACATTCCCTCAAATCGTTAACGTGTTTAATGAGATGGGATATCAGCCTCCATTGTCTAAGATCAGTGATTTTAAGAAATCTGGTCTTCCACGACTATGGAATTTCTTATTTGGAATCTTTCTACGATGTTTAACTGGGAGAACAGTTGGTCTTGATAAGGGAAGAATGGAGGTTTATGCAATGGTTGCTGGAATCGATTATGATCTTCAAGTGGATTATTCTACACAATTATGGAAGGAATTCCAAAAGGGTGTAGAACATACGAATGCTATTCATGGTATTTCGTGTGCAAGATACTGGAGCCTGATTTTGCAATACTTTTACAATAAGGAAGGGATTTTTGTACCCAATGATGAAGAAAAAGCAATTTTTCAATCGTACCACTATCCGAAGGATGTCCCAGATAGTGCTGAAGTTTTTCCATCAGTTGCTCGTATTCCCGATGCAATGCTTAAAAGAGTTGATCCTTCGAATTCTGTTTTGGTGGCATATTTGAAGAATATTGATTCTACAATCGAAACTGCCATACTATTGGGAAGAGATGATAAGAAATCCAAGAAGTCGAAGAAGAATGAAACTGAGTCAAAATCTTCGAAATCTCCAAAGAAGAAGCCTGAAACAGTTGAAGTATCTGTTGATGATACTCAAGTGATTGAGCCCATTATTGAAGAAACACAAGAGCAGGTAATCCTACCTTCGAAGACTGGTATGTTTCGAAGAATCAAAATGAAGTCAACCAATAAAAGCAAGTCTCCTACACATAAAGTGGTTCGAAAACCTCAAATCACTCATCAAGGTGTGTTAACTAGAGAAGTGCCAGCACCTGTTTCTCCGGTGTCCAAGAAACGAAGGGATGAGGATATGGCAAAACATTTGTCAAAGAAGAAGAAGAAGAAGACCCGAAAACTTGTGATTTCTACTGAGTCAACAGAAGATGATGGTGAAAGGATTCCAGAAACACTAGAGTTCACTCCTGGGCAGACAATTGTCATAACACCCGAAGATTCGGTTGCCAAATCAGTTTCTGAGGCGGTACGAACTTCAGGCATCCCTACAAACGTATCTGATACGGATGCAAATGTCAATATGGGTGATGGAGGTTCGAAAAATGATGATCAAGATAAATCTACTTCTGCTCCTTTCGAAAGTATTGTTTCTTTATCCCAATCCACTATTCCCATTACATCAACCACTGATTCCCCTACATTTGAACACATTATCAATCAACCATTCACTTCTATTTTTTCTTCTCAATCCACTGACACACCCAAACCGACTTCGAATGTTCAAGAAACCATTTTTATGGAAACAGAAACTGATACTGAGGGGTTTGGAGGCACGTTTGAAGAATTGGAATTTCATGAAGAAGAAGAGCAGTTTCCAGATCATATGCTGATGACCATGAAGCAATTTAAAATTCTGAATCAGAAGTTGAATTCGATAATTCAATCTCAAGCTGGTCTGGGGGGTGGTTCATCTATGTTGAAGATGTTCGAAGCCAGAGTTGTGAGCAAAGTATCTGGAATGATTACTGACTCTGAATCTCGAATTTTGGAGAAGGTTGATTATAATGATCAAAATAATGAACTTCGGATCAAATCTCAAAATTCAATGTTTACCAGTGATGTGAAAAATTTGAAGAATGTCACAAAGGAAAGACATGTTCTTTTTGTTCAAGAAGTGAAGAAAGTCAGGGAGGATGTAAATTTGAAGATTCACGAACTTCGTGAAGACATGCAAAAAGAAGTTGCTACTGTTCAAAGAGATTATGCATCCTTGAATCAAAAGGTTGATATAATTTGTGACGCAGTCACACGATTTGTTAAATTGTATGAAAATTTGAGTCCGCAACTTACTCAACTTTCAACATTCGAAAGTACAAACTTTGCGGATGTGATTACTTTGCTCAAGGAGTTAAAAGAAATTTCTGACAGGCCGGTGTCTTCTTCCCTGATTACTCCTGAATTTTTATCACAAAAGTTTATCCAATTCGAAGCCATTCTCAACAAGCAACTTGCTCCTCTCTTTCGCATATCAAGCCTTCTTCCAACAACACATGCCCCGCCTGTTTTCACAGGGGTGCAAGGGGGAGAAAGAAAAACTAGTGAGTTGAAGTCTAGTGGTGAAGATGCGAAAGTTGTAGGAAAGGTTTTTTCTTCGAAGATCCCAACAACAAAGCCAGTTATAGTTTCTGCTGGGATGGTTACTTCAACAGTCGTTACAACATTACCTATTACAAGACCTATTTCGAAAGGAATTGTAATTGGTAAATCTACAGAGACTGGTGAGAGTGGTTCGAAACCAAAAGAGGCAATTGACAATCCAGCTTTGAAAGATAAAGGGAAATCGATTGTTGTGGAAAAGTCGAAAGAAGAAAAGAAGGCTGAAGCAGAAGCTGAAATCGAAAAACTGAGGGTTATTGAAAGCATTATGGCTCAGCGTGCTGGTGATCCGAAGGGAATGGAAAAAGGTGATCCATCCAAACACTACAATTACGAAACAATTGAGGCCAAGGTAGTGTATAATCACATGTATTCGTTTGAGAAGAAACCAAAACAAAGTTATTTGGTTACGAATACAGATGCAAGCCAGTTGGATTTTCCAATAAACGAAATGATGTTCATCATGCCTCAGTTCAAAGCAGAAGGAAATTTTAAAGAAAAGGATGAAGGTACACACATGAAAATTCGTTTTCATGCTGTTATTGCAAAAGCCCCTGAGGAAGTGTGGTCATTGATTAAAATCAAGAAAGTGATTAGTATGAAAAAGGATGTGGTATTCGAAAACACAGTCCAGAACGTTAAGTATGTGGTTGCCAGGGCAAATGGAAATATTTGCGAATTTACGATTGCAGATTTTCCATTAATGAACTTGTATGATCTTATACAAGTCGCATTAATTTTGAAAGATAAATCATTTTCGTTTCTTCAAAACACTGAACCGCATGAATTCAAGCTTGGAGTTGCTCACATCAAGATTTTCATCGAAAACTATTATGAGTGCTTCGCACTAACAGATGTGGAATTAGCTACTACCAAAGGAATGGAAATAAAAGCACCAATGGCACCAACGAAGACTCAAACAGAATTGAAAAAGTATGCTGATGGTGAAATCTACTTGAAGCCTTTTGGAATAGTATTCGCAGGAAAAGACAAAGCTGGAAAAGCTAAACGGTTCCTATTCCAGGCATGCGAAGTGGAGAGATATTCAACGTCTCAATATACGAACTTAATTGTTAGTATGAATCATTGCAAGAAAAAGAATGAAGGAGATAAGAAAGAGCTGAAGAAGATTATCTCCTGGTACACGGAGATTCGAAGAGTGTTACTGTATTCCATCACACTTCTTACAAATTAAGGATTTCGTCTATGATTACAAAGGGGGAGATTGTAAGGGTCGAATTGTTGTAATTAGTCGAAATGTATTTTGAACTCTTCGAATGTTTTGTAATGTATTTTGCTAGGGCGCTTTTATTCGAAGCTTATGTGTCTATGCCTTAGCATATTTTTTGTACACTTTCAGTTCCCTATAAATAGGGATAATTTACTAGAGTTAGATAAGAGTTTTTACAGACTTGTCTATTGTACTCTGTAAACATTTGAAAGCGTAATAGAGCTGAAACAAGATCATATTTACATCCGGTGTTCAATCTCGTCTTCTTACTTGATTTCATACTCTGATTAATTCTATACTCGATTCTTTAGTTCATCAAATATCATTTTTAATTATTAAATAAAACCATAGTTATCAAAACATTTCATCAAAAATAAGTCAAAATATCACAAAACAATATTATCAGTGTTTCCAAATCAAAACATTAGAGTAATCATCCCAGGCTAAACATAATGGTGTGTGCACTGCAGTCATCCCGAGCTCTTCCCTTTGCTTCCAAAAGTACCTGAAACCAAAACTGAAAACTGTAAGCACAAAGCTTAGTAAGCTTCCTCAAAATACCACATACCATACACATAATCACATATAAACATATCGTGGGCCCCGCCCCTTCATTGGGCCCCGCTCGGCATTGGACAATGTCCGGCATCGGGCCCTGCCCGGCATCGAGCAAAGCTCGGTATACATATAAACATACCAACAAATACACATAGAATAATCACATAACATAAGCATATAAACATTCCTCGGGCACCGCCCGACATCGGACCGAAATCCGGAAAGCATATAAACATTCATCGGGAACCGCCCGACATCGAACCTTAGTCCGGAAAACATATAAACAAAGACACATGCAAGAATCACGAAGACATCAATCATACAAACATTCCTCTGGCATCGCCCGACATCGAACCGTAGTCTGGAAAGCATATAAACATTCATCGGGCACCGCCTGGCATCGGATCGAAATCCGGAACATACCATCATACATATGGGTCGGCATTGGTGCCTTCGACCCGCTCCTACAGGAGGAAAACTCACCTCAAATGTCGGATGCTAGCTGAAACGTCTCTACACCGGGATCAACTCTACTCAAACCCCTAAACAGAAAAACCGCTTAGATACCAATTCATACTCACAACCCCTTAGGGTCAACTATGCTCATAACCAAAGTCATGGTCAAATTCAAAATCGAAGTCAATGCTTCGAGTTGACTCAACTCGTCGAGTTACCCTTCAAATCGCCAAGTTTCTATGAATCATAGAATTGTGATTTCGCGATCCAACTCGTCGAGTTCTTCCATGAACTTGTCGAGTTCTTCCTTATTAACAGAATCGGGACACTTCCATTTAACTCGTCGAGTTCTTCAGTCTGCTAACCCTTCTTAATCCATTCAGTCATTATTCTTCAAATCCAAGTACCATCTTCCAGATCTGGGCCGAAAATACATCTAGGAGGGTAAAGTTTCCAACTTTACCCCTTAAAACCTACTCTAGAAGAAATAAGCTCTAACCCTAACCCAAAAAGGCCAAGGTCGTGATCCAAAACCAACCAAAACTACAAGATAGACCATGAGGTCATAGATCTGGACTCTAGGGACTAAATGATAACGTAAAGTCTTAAACTTTATCCTCATGCATGGCCATTAGAAGCTTCAAAAGACCAAAAGGATGGTCTAGAGGTTGCATGGGACTTCCATGGTCATAAAGTTGGCACCTTTATGCCATGAAAATCCCTCCAGACCTTAGATCTGAAGTGTTCTTCACTTGGGACATCCAAATCCCAAGAATCATATCCTTTGGACCAAAACCAAGCAAAATAACCCTAAAAGAAGATCTAAACAACTACAAGGCAAGGTTCAAGCTTTATGCCAGCAAAATGTCGTGGATGAGGCAAGGATTTTGGATCTATAAGCTCCTTCTTGTGTCCTCAAGCTTTTCCTTCTTCCAATGGCTTCAAGTACACACTAAAGCACTTAAAATGGCTCACAAACTCTCACAATAGCATTAGGGTTTCTAGATCTAGGGTTAGGACAGTGGACGCTGGAAATGAGGCCAAGAGAAAAGGTTTAAGGTGTTTAAATAGGGTGCAAACCCCACAAATTAAGGTTTCATATTCCTGCCACCCTACTCGTCGAGTTGAGGCCTCCCAACTCGTGGAGTAGGTTACTTAAAATGTGCGGCCCTTATGATCTTTACTCGACGAGTTTGGGGCTCCCAACTCGTCGAGTAGCTCTATAAAATGAAATAATTTATAAGTTAAATACATACCAGGAACTAGACGTTACATGAACTCAGAATCACAAGGATACCACAACCCAAGATTTGGTTTATGCTTTAAATACTGAAAGATTCTTTTCACAACAAGTAGATGAGATTCCTTTGGACTGGCCTGATAATGAGCACACAATATAATAGCTAACACAATGTCAGGGCGACTGGCAGTAAGATAAAGTGGAGATCCTATCATTCCTTTAAACATGGTTGCATTCACATCAGCGCCATTAGGATCAACGCCAATAGACGTTGATGAGCACATTGGAGTCTTAGCCGACTTGCAATAAGAGAATCCATACTTCTTCAACATATCTACAATATATTTAGCTTGGCAAACGAAAATACCATCAGTTGGTTTTTTGACCTACAAACCTAAAAAGAAAGTTAGTTCACCCATCATGCTTATCTCTAACTTTTTGGACATGATATCTACGAATTCTGAACTTAGCTTCTCATTAGTGGAACCAAAGATGATATCATCCACATATACTTGAGCAAGAATGATATGAGATCTTGAATTCTTTATGAACAAAGTGTTGTCGATCTTCCCTCGTGTGTATCCACTTGAAAGAATATAGCTTGCCAAAGTGTCATACCATGCCCTAGGCGACAACTTTAAACCATATACATCTTTATCAATACGACACACATGATATGGAAACTCTTCACTTTCGAACCCTGGAGGTTGATTTAGAAAAACTTCTTCATGAAGATCACCATGTAGAAAGGCAGTCTTGATGTCCATCTGATAAACATTGAAGTTCTTAAAAGAAGCAAACGCAAGAAATAAGAGAATCGCTTCAAGTCTAGCAACAGGAGAAAAATTTTCATCATAGTTCAACCCTTGAAGCTGACAGAAACCTTGAGCCACAAGCTTAGCTTTGTTTCTTATGAAAATCCCATCTTTATCCATTGTGTTCCTAAAAACCCAGTGAGTGCCAATGATATTATTTCCTTGAGGTTTGGTAACAAGAGTCCACACACGATGACGTTCAAATTCATTCAGCTCATCCTGCATGGCCTTGATCCAGTCAGCTTTTTTCAAGGCATCATCGATATTCTTTGGTTCAATCATTGAGAAAAGTTTACAAACATGCAGAAGTTGCTGCTGACTCTACTACGGGTGAGAATTCAAGAATTTACATCTCCAATGATTTGAGATTCAAGATGACCTCGAAGAATTCTTGGATTTGAACTTTTGTTTGTATTATTTTGAGCATAGTCATCCTGATTTGATGGTTCAACTTGTTAAGGGATGGCAGCCTGATCTTCAGAGATAGGTTGTGAACTGATTAGTTTATCAATGTTTGGTACAACAAGCTCATCGTCACTTCGCAAAAGCTTAGGAACGGGATTAGAGGGAATATAAGTAAGTTCATTTAGAATTAATGAGGGGTGATCAACTCGATCATGAATGAATGAGTCTTCATCAAAGGTAACATGAACCGTTTCTTAAACAACTTGCCTTGAAAGATTGAATACCTTGAAAGCCTTGGATACGCTGGAGTAACCTAGAAACACTCCTTCATCAGCTTTTGCGTCAAACTTCAACGCTGATCTCTTTGATTCAAGACGTAACAAACACATCCAAACACATGAAAAAAATGATGTTTGGTTTCATTCCTTTCAGAAGCTCATAAGCAGTTTTCCCATGACGCTTAACAATGATAGACCAGTTTTTGGTGTAGCAAGTTGTATTGACAACTTCAGCCCAAAATGACAAGGAAAGACCAGCTTCAACGACCATAGTTCTTCCAGCTTCAATGTGAGTTCTATTTCTTCTCTTTGCAATACCATTTTACTGAGGAGTTCTAACTGCTGAAAAGTTCTGAGAAATTCCTAAGATTGAGCAAAAATCATCCAGAAAGGAGTTTCTGAATTTAGTTCCATGATCACTACGTAATTGCCGTACTTTGTGATCATAGAGGACTTCCAACTACTTAATGAGGGCAATGATTTCATCAGCGGCATGACTCTTCTTTCTTAAAAATACAAACCATGTAAACCTTGAAAATTCATCCACAATGACAAGAGTGTATTTCTTTGCATCCATTGACTTAACCAGAACTAGTCCAAACAGATCCATATGAAGAAGATGAAGAGGTTTGACAATAGAAGAGAAGGATTTTGGCTTGAAGGAAGAATTGGTTTTCTTCCCTTTTCACATGTTGAGCACTCCTTGTCCTTGACAAATTGCACTTTATGAATTCCTCTTACAAGTTGATTCCCTGTAATCTTCGAAATGTTCTTAAAGTTCAGATGCGATAGCCACTTGTGCCAAAGCCAATTTAGATGAGATTCAGAACGAGACAAAAAGCAACGACGAAGAGAGTTATCAGCAGAAAACATATCGAGAACATAGATGTCGTTTTGTCGATTTGTAGTAAGAACAATGACACTATTTTGATCAACAACCTTTCCTTCTCTCTTGTTAAAGAGAACTTCATAGTCAACGTCACATAGTTGATTGATAGAAATGAGATTATGCTGAAGACCTTTCACATAAGAGACATTCTTGAAAGCAACAGAGTTGCACTTGATGGATTCAAATCCCTTTGCAACTTCCTTGCCATTATCTCCATACGTAACAGTCGGACCATCTTTCTTTATAAAGTCTTCCAAAAGTGACTTGAATCCGGTCATATGTCTTGAGCATCTGTTGTCTAAATACCAAATATGCTCTTTACCCTGAAACTAAAATACACACTAATCCCTGAAAAAAAAAGTACATAATATACATTGACCCATTTGCAAAGGGTCACTCAAGAAAAGATATCATAACAGTCATCAGGGAGACAGTTCAATGAGTTTTCCTTTTGATCCACTTATCTTTGCGAGTCATGATGTTGTCAGCCTGAATGGAGTTCTTTTCAAATGTGCACTCGTTGACTTTGTGAGAGGCATCACTATATAGATAACAAACTTTAATTCCAGTATTTTTTCCCTTAACATTAGATTTTGATTTCTTTTCAACTGTTGAGTCTGAAGAACTTTGATTTTTTGATTTAAGAGCTCTCAATTGTGATATGGACCAAAGAATGTCATCGACGGTGTGATCATATATTATTTTGTCATGAGGCTCATGATGCATAGAAGATTCATCAGAAGTAGAAGACTTTGATTGATCTTCAGGTTTAGATTTGCTAACTGAGTACTGAGGAAACATGCTAATAATTTCGTTCATAGAATGAACTTCACCATTACATATAGGAAACTTTATTAAAATCTTAGTGGAAGGAAGAACATACTCACGATGAGAGGGTTGGTGAGAAGGATCAAGAACAGATAATTTAGAAACACATTTAGTAATACCATTAGAATCAGTAGAACAGTGAGTATCAATTAAAGTTTGATTTATAAAATAAGATCTCACAAATCTACACTTAAAATCTTCTTTTAAACAATCAGATTTATAGAAGGTTTGTTTAATCTCAACAACTTTGGTTAAGGAAACAACACCTTCTATATCACCTCCAAGAATTTTCTCACGCTGATCTGGAATCTGAGCATTAATAATTCTTGTGACATTAAAGTGAAAAGATGCCCAGTTTTTTAAAATAAGTTGAATGCTTTTAGCATGATCAATAGCCTTTTATTTTTCGTTGTCAAGTAAATTATTGGTCAGCGAGATACATGTGTTTTCCCTTTTTAATATAGAAAGAGACTTTTTGAGAAAAGAAAGTTTTTCCTTGAGTTTCTTTAACTCAAGATTAAGAGTAGATATTTGTTTATTTGAGACAAATAAATCAAAACGTAAGAGATCGATTGTGTCATCCTTTTCGATATGATCAACATAAGAAAATTCAACAAGATTCTTTACTAGATGTGTTGAGGTATCATTCCATTTTGACTTGAGATCCTTATCAGCATGATAAAGATCAGCATCAAGGGTTCCAACGTTGTCATGTGAATCGGCAGTGTGAGATTCAACAATCTCAGCCATGAGACACTTACCTTCATCGTCCGAGGAGTTTTCCTTTTCTAAAGCTGATGATAAAGTGATCATCATCTCTTGATAGGTTGAACAGTTTTGGACCAAACGATAGACATAAAAAGGAAGTGAGTTTCCAATAGCAGTTCTCGCCTTAACATCAAGATTCAACACTCTTTTCTCTTCCTTGTTGTATCCGGGAACATATTTCCCTTCCAGCTTACTACAATATGCACCATCATTGGTTAATTTATGCATAGCGACGATAGGACCTTTATTGATGACATTGAGCATGTCAAAGTCCATGAACTTGAGAGCTTCCATGGCCTTTGATTTCCAAGTAGAGAAGTTTTGTTTATCGAACGGAGGGATCTTGTTGCAGACAGATGATTTTGGAGTTAAGGAGGTTGACATGGTATCAATAACCTGCTCTGATACCAATTGAAGGTTTGTATCGATCATATACACTTCAAATATTAAGAACAAACGTAAACTAATCTAAGAAAAATAAAGAACATAAAATAAATGACATAGTGCGTTCTCCGAATTGTTCTTTCACCCAGAAAGGTTTTTGTCTTCACCAAGAAGAAGGGTTGTGACAAAGACGATTGACACAAAGCCGAACTCACAACATTAGGGTTTACCTTAATGTTGTATATACACTAATCTATACAAGTATATCCCTTGATTGAAGGGATTACGTCTAATCTATACTAAGAACCAATCTTATCACAAAGATACCAGATTTGTGATCTATTCTATACTTATCTATATCATTACATAATATACAAAAGATTACATATAACAACTAATCTATATGCTGACATTGATAAGCTTGATATGGTGGTGATGTCGATGTTGTAGAGTACACACTGACGTTGATGGATGTGTAGAGTGTTTGACTCATCAGATCATAAGGTGTGACCTTACAAAAATTTTATACGGTTATTCGATTCCTCATATAAATCTTACTAAATGAGTGCAGGTCAGAACACCAGAAAGCCAAGAGAAAATGGCATCATTCTGGACATGATATTTCTCTTTCAATTTCGGGATTTATCGAATGTTGTAAACCCTAAGCTGCCATTGATCTTGAGACCTTACACGACGACCACATCTGCCTCCCCTTGTCATCTACGCTTACTCACATACCATCGACGGTTGTTCCATTGGAATTTGACTATTAAACACCACATCTCTTTAACTATTTTTATATTGTATCGACACCTCCTACTACCTTGATGCAACTAGATGACCTGACTGTTAATTTCTTTCATAAAGATTCTCTTGTGTTGTGCTTGATAAGCGGTAAAACAATTTTCTGAAGACCAATTACAAGTTCAGTTTTCCATGAATGAGCTGGAGGTACTACAACTTTTGATTATTTATTTGTTATATGATAACTCACTTCTTTTTTGGTCACTTTACAGATGCAATAAGAACAAGAAAATAGGAAATGGTTATAGCCAAACGAGGTATGCAAGTTCTATAACTTTTTATGCTCTGAGATTTGCAAGTTGGGTATGTAGCCTCAAATTGTCTGAAATGTATGTAACCAAATGCTGCCTATAAAAATATTTATTGTTCTACATCATAGCTGATTTCATTATACATCTTAGTTGTTCCTGAATTGTCCAATTTAGTAATACTAGATGACATAATCACTTTAGAAATTCTACTTAGTCTCATTCATATTGGCTAAGTATTCCCATACGAATTAGTTTTCATGTTATGAGACATTAACACCTTATGTGGTAAGATCATCGTCTTTTTAAATGCATTGTCATTGTGATCTTAGACTATGTATAAGTTTCATAATTTTGATTGAATTAAATGTTCTAGGTTTTCAGTTCCATTAAGGCATTTGAGAGAGGATTTCAACTAACTTTTAAATTAGTTTGTTTGTTTCCGATTGAAGTGACTTTGATTCAAGGATCTCATATGCATTGTCGAGTTCTTGCCTAAGATATTGTTGCATGTATTTTAGTATCATGACAATAAGTACCATATATTAAGATAAGCTAATATTTGTTAAGTTTGAGTAATGTTTTCCTTTATGATTCCAACTTTGATTCAGATTCATGATTTTAAATATAATTTGGAAACCAGAGAAGGTCGAGAGCTTGAAAAAGTGATGAAAAAACTTGGTGGATAGACAAGATAAAGTGGAAAGTTCAAACACCGTAAGTCTCATATATAAACATACTCTTATATATGATTCCATTTTGATATTTTTGAACCTAACATTGAGTTATTACTATATTTTTATTGTTGTAGCTATTGGCCATACTGAATTTCCATAAAAGCAAAAAAAAAAATGAAAAGGTAACCAATAACAACATTGCACTTTCATTTTTGTAAAAAAAAACTAACCGATTTACCAATGAACTTTCATTTTTCTTGAAAAACCAACCGATAATGAAATTGTACTTTCTTTTTCTTTCGAACATTTGAATTTTGTTGAGTTTTTTTTCTCTGTATCTCTATGTATTATATGTGTTTCTAAGATTGTTGATCTGTGGAATTATAATTGTGATTTACTATTTGATGCGAATTTCATGGAGATTTGTAGTGTGGTATAGTTATTAGGCGTTTTGTTTCAAAATAGAAGCAAATCTGTTTAAGAAAGTTTAGCTTTTAAAAATTGTTTTGTAGCTATGGTGTAAGTTTGCTTGATTGATGAAATTAAACTCTTCGATTTAATATTACACCTTGAATTTTAATATACCCGAAGCTAAATCTAGCTCTTTTCATGCAAGTTATTAACTTTTGGTACTATTTCATACGATAGCTTGGAATTCATTACTAGCATCATTTCATAAATCTATCTCTTCAATCATTCATTTGAAAAGAGCGCAATTAAGAGTACACGACCTTTTCATAGTTGATAATTCTCATTTGAAATGATTAATTCATGTTGTACTTTTTATGAATAATCTTGCTTTTGCTTCATATAGGTTTAATGACTTTGGAGTTGATGGTCGATCTACAACAAAAGCCATTACACCAAAATTCAATCTGCTTTCAAAGCATTTCACAACACATATATGCCAAGTGCCTGAATATGAGGTAATACATTTAATAATGTTTTCATTTAATGAAAATTCCTCTTTACTATTTTACTTTCAAAGATCTATAATTTACATTATTGGTTAGCAATTTCTGATTCCCAAAAAATATATATCAAATTTTTTTTTTTGGAAAATTTCAATTGGGTAATCTTTAACTGTTTAACACATGTTTACAGATTGCTACTCCCATGTTATATGACTTCTACAACTATAAAATTGAGAAGAAGGAATTCCTTAAACTTTTTATTAAATTCACACATGTTAGAGGCTACATCAGAGGGAGATTAAAGGCGTCCACATTAAAAGTGAAGATACACAGTTTGATTTCATTGATAAGATGCAATTTTGCCTGCTTTTGGAAATTGAAAATGCATATAAGAGTTATTGCGTATTTAGTTATGCTGTAATAAATTTAAGTAGGACGCTTTAGTATGTAAATTTATGAAAATACATTCCTATTTCTTGATTTAGCAAAAACTTTTTTTCTTTGATATACTGACCATTTAAACATGCACCAATGACACGGGTGACATTCATCTAGTTAATTAATGAAATGGTAAAAATGAGAGAGAACAAAACTCACATTTACCACTTTCTAAGAAACTAATTACAAATTAGTCATATCTCTAAAATAGACACCAATCTTTTTGATTTTTTTTTAAATATTTTTATAGGTTAAATTCTTTGATTTTTCTTTATATTTATACTTTTGTAGTTAAAACTACCATATAAAGTTAAATTTGTTGTGAAAATAATACTTGAAAATTTACCTTAAAAACTTCAATTTCTTTGTTCAAATGAATTTGCAAAAAAATTTATTTTCTTTTTTAAAGACAACACAGTTTGATGATTTTTCAGCCTACTATTAGGCTTAAGGGTGTCCCACTTATTTGCCGACGGTCAGCTAAGGTGGTTTGCTTTACCGCCGGTAAACATCCCCCTCCCCCCAAACATGTTTTTTGCCGATGGTAAATTTCGTAGGTAACATTCCACCGATTGCAAATTATTATATCTAACTATTGATTGGTCAATGAGAATTAAAGTTTTTTTTTTAAAAAAATTATTTTATAGGTAAAAATATCACCACACCCCACTCATAGCTAAATCGTGGCAAAAATGATAAAATCCTATGTGGTGTTTATGTGTCACACTTTTACCATTAACAAAACAAGTACCACATTCTTTAGCCTTAGTTGTGAATGTCATTTGTGAAATCCATAACCATTTTAAATATTTTTAAGTGCTTTTTGAACAATAGTAAAAACAGTGTTAGCTTTTTTTTTTTTTTGTCTTTTTCTCAAAAAATAAAACATTCATTTTCCATTTTTTTATAGATAATCTTAAAACATACTTTCATTAATTTATATTTGTTTTTCTCCATAAGGATTCGGAGAAGAAATTCTTCATATCAGAATTAAGATAAAACATTTTTATAATTTAAAAAGAACTTACAAAAATCTAAACTTCCAACCTTTAACATCATATAAATATAAAATTCATGTTTCTGAACTCCCGGCGCTAGAAACTTTTTTGTGTGTTAAAGGCTACAAGCGATGATTGCAGGGAGTTGGCATGCATTTACGTTGGTACTATTTGTTCTGGTGATGATGGGGTCAATGTGTTTGTGTCGGCATACCATACACTCCAATTAATTAATGCAACAAAATCCTCCACAAAGCCAAATCTCATTGCTTACTCTTTCATCTAATTAATCACAACTCACAAAAGCATAATTTTTAGAGCTGCCAAAAAATGTCCACTCCGTCAACCTAACGGGACCTTATCCAAAAGGACCTTATTCAAGAAAGAAAGGAGGCAAGCTGTAACAACCGAAAAAAAAAATTATATTGATTATAAAAATAATAAATATATGCTACATGCAAATAGCTAGTGTAAGATGAAATAGAAAACGAGAAAGAATAATTGATTAATTTGACAATTTAAATATATGCATATGTTATTTTTGTATGTTATAATTAACATAGCTCCATATATGTGTAAGTCATATGTAATTCAAAAAGTAAGTTAAAGATAAGAATTGAAAAACAAAATAAAAGAGAAGGGGAATCATGATTGGTCAAAAACTAAGTTGAAGATAAGAATTGAAAAACAAAATAAAAGAAAAGGGGAATCATGTTTGGTTATAAAAGAATCGGAATGAACAATTATAAAAATATTCTAGGGGAATCATGTTTGGTTATAAAAGAATCGGAATGAACAATTATAAAAATATCTTTTAGGATTTTTCTTTTGTACATTTGTTTTTGTTGAAATGATATAGTTCGAGTTAATAAAAAAAATATAAAGCTTTTATAATAACTAGGTGGGTAACCCCGCGTTGCCGGGCCAGATGTGTGATTTTTTTTTTATCTAAGTCATTAAAGACATACAGAGGCATTCAAAAGAAGAGTTAAAAAGAAGAAAAAAATTTATGCTTACTGGTCTCCCTAATATGCAGTTTCAATATATGCATCAATAAAGATTCATTTTTCTTACATTATTGAGAGGCTATTGTTGTTTCTCTCCAGCTATATTCAAATACTCAAACCAAAGTATCCATGGTTCCACGAATTTGGTAACTCATTCAATTTGTGAAATATAACCATTTGAAGGCCGAATATGTGATGTAGTACCGGTGAAATAAAGCAAATATTTATCTATTTCAGCATCTCCTGCTTACGTTTCTTCTCGGTCACTTTCCTGTAAGGCCAATATTGTAATTCAATAGTTTGTAATAATATTTAACGCATATTAGAGTTTGACACTTTCTTCATATTTAATTTTCATCATTCATAGTTAAAACAGTTTTTTCAAAGTCAACTTTATCTTTGCTCCACACTTTATTCTTCTCTAACTTTTTGAATAAGTCAACTTCTTAAAAAAAAATCTCAGCCCCAAATCATTCTTATTTCCAACTATTGTCATATTTTTTTTCACCTGCATTCATACTTAACCTGTTAGGTTGATAAAAAAATCACTAAATGAGTTCCAACCTTAATACCTGGAGGATGATAAAAAAAAATCAACAACAATTTCAGCAACAGGAAAACCCGGTTAGCAACTTTAATTTGCTTACATGAACAATTTTTTATGATGTGGCATCTGATGTCCACATAAGCATGTGCTATACTTATGGACACTTAAAAACAACAGTTTTTGACACTTTTACACACGTATGTGGCCATTTCACTTGCCATGTGAAATGCCAACTCATTGAAAAATGTCCAACTGAGAAATCGAACCTGGGAGCTGTTTTTTTAGGTCAAGAATGGCGGAAATGAAGAGGAAAAGTGAATAAATATATTTTATCCAAATAAAAAACTCATAATAGCTTTTGAGGTAAAAGGTTGATAATGTGTAATTTTCCCTAAAACGTTAAAACTAGGGTGAACAAAAACCGCACCGCAACTAAAATTTACCGCAAAAACCGCATAAACCGCAACCGATTAACCGCAACCGCAATAAAAACCGATGGTGAGGTTTTCTGTTTTTCAAAAACCGCAAATTTGCGGTGCGGTGCGGTTATTAGTTTTCAAAAAACCGCAAAAAAACCGCACCGCACCGCATATATTATATACAATTTTTTTTTATTAATTATTAATATATTAAATATTAAAAATAAGACAGGTTTCATGAATGAAAGATTGATAAAATACTAGAAGACAAAAGTGTTGGTTTTTTGTGATGTTTAACTTTGAAAAATAGTGAAATTAGACAATTTTAATATATTTATTGTTAATTACTATTGATTTGACGTTTTTAAGATATTAGTTGTTTGTGATTTAAGTTAATTGTCTTATACCTTATGGTTTTTTTTATTATTACAAGTAATATGTTTGAACTCTTAAAGTCGTTTGAGCCATAGTCACATAGTTCGTGGTACGGTCCGGTACGGGAACAGGGAACGGGATTCATGAGGTTGGGCGTATCGGGTACGAGGGGGTAGGTTCATTTCGGTACGTGTCCGATACGGCGTACCATTGGTCCCTATACGGTGTACCTGTTTTTAGAACACATATTTAGCAATAATTTACTTATAAACATAATTTTCAGCAACATATTTCATTTAGATGTACAATTGCAGCAATATATTTCATTTATAAACAGAATTCCAGCAATATATTTTTATAAACTCAATTCCAGCAATATTTTTCATGATTCCATAATTCAAAATACCAAAATACACATATTGTAAAGATTACATGCTGGAAATTAAAACAGATTACATGCTGGAAATCAAAAATTCAAAACAACAGTTTTGTAATAACTCAAAAACACAAACAGGAAGGGTAAACCAACAAAAACTGAAATGTAACATGTCAATCAACCCGCTGCTTTTTTCCTTGTCCATTCTCCAAATCTTCTTCATCTAAGCACTCCCAAACCATGTCATCTAATCGTGAACTCGAGCCTTCAATGTAAGTACTTTCGGGATTGATGTCCCACTTTTTATGTGGGCCGGATTTGTATGATTCGTGGAAACGAGATAGGAGTCGAATGTTTGAGTGAATGTAAACCAATTTATCGGCTCTTTTTTCATTCAACCAGTTTCTTTTCACATTATAAATATAAGAATACGTACTCCAATTCCTTTCCGCGGAAGAGCTACTAATAGGTTGTGAAAGTACCTTCTTTGCCAACAAGGCCAAATCCGGGGTTTCGGCTCCATAGGTTGACCACCAATCTATTGGATCCATTGTCAAAGCATCCGTTTGTGTTTCTGCCATAGAGTAGATACCTTTCTTCATATGAAATGTTACGAATTGCTCTCGTAACAATCGTCCCTCCTCTTCATTTTCAGAAAATCTATTGAAGGATTCTATGACACCTTGCATAACCTCTTTGACAAGATTTTATGGTTTCCTTTGCATACCACCGGGTGCCATTTTTTGAAGATATCTCCTATCATAAAAGCGTGGGTTTAATGCAAACCCCAAACAATGTAGTGGGATACTCATCTTCTCCCACCTAGTTAAAATTATCTTCTCCACTTGTTCATAATAGCTAGCATAAGTACTTTCTTGCATTATGTCTTTGATTTCCCCCATCATATTATCCATCCTCTCATAAATCTCACCCATTTTAGGGTCTTCACCATCACAAAACTTTATAAGAAGAAAGATGGGTTTAGTGATAGCCAAAACGCTTTCAACATCATCCCAAAATGAATCATCTTTAATTGTATCACATACTTTTGCCCCATTAATTCTCGTATTTTCATCCCCACATTTAACCCAATCTCTCCAAGAATTAAGGACTATAGTTGTGGCAAGAGCCTCCCTACACTCCATAATTCTTTTTAAAAGAATATAGTGTGAAGCAAACCGAGTTGTAGCCACCTTTAATAAATCTAGTTTTGAATTTTCACGAAACATCGACAAGGCATGAGTGTGGTTAATAAAGTATTTCACAATTGCTTTTCCTCTCCTATAGGTATCACTCATCCAATAAAATTTTGTGCCATATCTTTAAAAATCAAGTTTAAACTATGAACACAACAAGGTGACCAAAAGATATGTTTGAATATCTTTTCGATCTCGCGTCCGGCGGCTTTGCAATTAGCCGCGTTGTCCGTCACCACTTGTAAGACATTACTTGGACCAACGGCTTCAATTGCTCCTCTTAGAAACTTGGAAATCGCCACTCCCGTTTTCTCAACTCCCGAATAATCTTCCGCATACATAAACACCGCACCACGAGCATTGACGGCAACAACATTGAGAAGTGGCTTGTGTTTGACATTAGACCATCCATCCGAAATAATCGAAACACCTTGAGTGTACCAAGTATCTTTCAACGGTATTAGTTCTTTATCAATATCTCTCACACACTCATCTAGCAAGACGGTTCTTGCTTTTTCACTAGATGGAGGTTTATATCCATCCGGTGACTTCTTGATGGCTTGTATCATCTCAATGAATTGAGGATTCCGCAAGACATTGAATGGGATACCATTAGCACACAAGCCTCTCATGATTTTGATGTCCACCATATTCCGCTCCATGACACCAAAAGCTTCCTCAAGTCGTCTTTTTGATGCTGAATTTTTTGAAAGGACTGAATTTTTTAAAGTTCTTGACACACCTCCGCTCTCGGCTTCTTTCACCTTGTTCGAAATTCGTTGTAGCTTGGACGGATCTTTAATCATAGCTGGACATCTTCTAATTTCTGCCGTCTTCCCAACTTGAGCACCAAAGAAATGTATATGAATCCTAGTGTATGAACTTGTATATTTCACTTTGCAATGCTTACAAATCCATTGCTTTGATCCTCCAGCATTCTTACTAGTACCCGAACCAACCATAGTCACTTCTTCTAAAAGAGGTTTGCGAGCTTCTTTATCACTTTTTTTGCTTCCTGATGCGCCTACTGTTATGTCCTCGTTCTCACCAATGTCAACAAAATTTTCCTGCGCCTACTGTTATGTCCTCGTTCTCACCAATGTCAACAAAATTTTCCTGTGGTTCTGTTTCAGATACATGAATACTAGCATTGCCATTGCCAAAAACCATTCTCAATAACTAATAGAATAACAGTAGAAGAGAAGAAGAGAAGAAAAGCAGAAATTGACAAGTGTATTAATGGAAGTCGATGAATCAAACCAATTGTCGGGCTATTTAATAACTAATAGAATAACTGTTATTCAATAACAGTAGAACTGTAGAAGAGAAGAAAAGAAGAAAAGCAGAAATCGATTGGATGTTACAGTGGAATGCAAGAATCATCTAATTGAAGAAGATGAAGTTTATGGTGACAGGGGCTGATTTAATAAGCAAATCATACCTGAGGAATCAAACCAATTGCCGAAGCGTTTTTTTTCCTGAATCGGTACTTTTTGGAATCGACATCACAATTCCCGCCCAATCGGTGATCCAATCGCCGTTTTTTTTTGCAATCGCCGACCCAATCGACGAATTGCTGCAATCCAATTCGTCAGAAACGCGTCCCCGCCATCGTACCAGTTGATTGCTCGGATCGCCAAGGAGCCGTACCTGAGAACGTTTCGCATGGCGTTGGGATCGACTTTGTACCCCGTTTGGGTACGAAACGTTCAAAACGTGTTACGTGACCACATGAGCGACTCCTGTGACTATGGTTTGAGCTCCAAACTGTGGTTAAAAACCACACCAAATCCATGTGGTTAATAACCGCAAAACAGAAAAAACAAAACCGCACCGCAAAAATAACCGCCTAACCACACCGCAAAAATAATCGCACCAAGCGGTTTTGAAAATGGATTAACCGCACTTGCGGTTAGTGGTGAGGTTTTGGCTAATAACCGCACCGAACCGCACCGTGCTCACCCCTAGTTAAAACTCACCAAATGAGAACCGATTAGAAAGAGCCCAATTGCTAACCAACACAAAACTGATTCAAAATTTGATACATTTTCTTTTATTGTTGGACCATTTGCATGGATCTTTTCCAGTCTAGTTTTAGTATTTCCATTTCCATTTCAGAAGCTCCAGAAGAACCATGTTGCTGAGAAAAGTTATGAAATGATTAAATGTAAGAAATGGTATTGTTTATATGATAATTATAATATTAGATTGATAAGATAAAAATAACTGATACTAACCTGAAGCTGCAAAATTGTTTTATTAGAATCATATATAAACGGTATGAATTTACAGTTTAAAAAAATGACGGCATACTTGGCCACTTGGGTGGTATATAAAAAAAATATTATGAAATGAAAGTAAGCGTTCAATGTAAGTAACTTACATCAACGCAACCACATTGTCGACATCTGCTTTTTATTTCCAACAATTGAAAAAAAAAGACTTGTAAGTGACAAAACCAAACAACAAATTGGTTATAAATCGCAAAAACAAAGAAAAAAATGTTAAGAAATAACAATTATCAAATACAACTTACTCACAATCACGGTCACGGAAAACTTGAGAGGAAAAAACATCAGCATATCTGCACATGTGATCCAAAAAAATGTCACCAAATAGGATTAGGAAACACATAAACAACACAATGAGACCTAAAATGTCAATGAAACTGACTTTTAGATCTTGCCATGAAGCAGAAGACGGTAACCCAATGAGATAAACTACAAAATCATTAGAAAAATTTGAAATGTTTTTGATAGATTATTAGAAGGGAATAAGGAAACAAAGCAGGAGAATGAACAAACCATGACAGTCAGAGCGCCTTGATAGTCCCGCATGGCTCCGACCTCCCTGTTGTGCCGATCAATGGAAGATAAAAGTTCAACCTTTAATAAAAGTAAACACAAAAGAATTGTCTGGAAGCGGAACCAGAACCGGTGGTTCTTGGAAAGTTCGAACCAGAATCGGAACCGGTTATACCGGTTCTTAATATCTTGGAGCCAATCTTGGAACCGTCGGAACTGGTTCCGGTTTCGGGTACCTGGTGTGGTTTTCTTCTTCTTTTTTTTAATCCTTAAATGTATATGATTTTTTTAACTGAAGTTTTAATCCTTTGTAAATGTAAATGATTTTTGAATAGAAGTTTTAATTCTTTCTTTTTAGTTAATGGCATGGAAGCAGCTCGACTTTTAGATCTTATACTTAAGTATGTATCCTCATTAGTTAACTGTTTAGAATATAGAATTAAAGTTTTAAAAAAATCAAATCACTTAGTCTAATAAAAGCTTTTAATCTTTTTATGAGATACAGTACATATAAAACATAATATATACATTTAGTTTTACCATTTAAAATTTGTTGTTATAGTTAACGTTTTAATATTTAGTATTTAACTTAACAATAATTTTAAGATATGTAATGGAGTTGATATATTTAAGATGGAGTCAGTGGAAGGAATTCGGTAAGCAAACCTTCAAGTTACCCAGCATCGTTTTGAGATGGTGATTGCTTTTCATGATTAGCAGACGAATGTAATTGCATGTTGATATCCAAATTCAATCCGGATCTAGGTATTCTACCATTTGAATGCATCAATCGAAATCCCATAGTATGCTTTGAAAATCCTTTTATCCTCTGTGAAATCTTTCAGCGCCGAAATGCAATGAACAATCATAGTTGATGAACTGCTTCCAAGTTATCCTACAAAATTCTTACAACATCGTTAAAACTCAAAATCGAAATGAAATAGAAGTGACATGTGTTGAATCTGTTGTAAGCTATTTACCCTTTCAAAAACTGAAGCTTCAAATAGCGGATGACCTAACCCATCTACTGTTTTTAGAAAGTTATCAACATTTTCAAATAATTTATAAGCAGGCAATGGCCAAGAATCCCATGTATGTGAATATGTCATTGTGAATGAAATTGAGTAATCTCCACCACCTTTATTACAATTTATCAAATCAGTAATCAAGAAATTGTGTAGAACAATAGGAAAACTAATTTTACAATAAGCAGTGTGAGCTGTACCTTTGGAAGAGGCCTGAGTTGAATTTCATTAATGGCGTCACAAGGGTGTAGGCGGTTTAGGGTAATTTTAGCTCTGGTCAGCTTTCGTTAATGCTGACACAAAGAAATTATGTTGCTTTAGCCTTAACTCCTTCCCCTGAGATAATGAATATGAGTAAATGACCATTATACCCTTGTGTATCGAAATGATGGTCAATAACAAAATGCAGTTAATGTAAGAACTGTTACCCAAAATCCTTCCAAGTCAATGACGTGTGTTTGGTAGGTTCATCCTCAATTTCTTGATATGAACCAACCAAGGGTGCCTTTACACCTAGAAATGGCACAAGAGCCTGTTTATGTGACAAACTTGTCCAACATATTTACTATTGCATTTCCAGATATGGAGATATTGTATCCAGGTATTGAATGGTAGAAAGTTAGCTATGACTCACATCTGAATATAAACATAAAGTAAATTACCATCAATGTCAGTTAAAATTAAAGTGGAATCAAAGGAAGAAGCGACTTTTTTAATTGTTGGTGATGTGATAGAACAATGTTGTATAGTTAAGCTGTAAAGAGGTGGAAAATAAAAGGTAACATTATCAATAGAGATCCACAGAAGAATCTACTGTAGGCTCGTGTCGTGAACATCGAAATGACTAAGGCTCTACATAAACATGAATAAGGGAAGCAATATAGGCACTGTCCCCAACAATTTTCAGGCCGGTAGGGCTTTTCCTTGGAAGACGGCGCTGGCTCGTTTCTTCCTGCAACGATTAGGTGGAATACCTAGAACGGATAGACGGAGCTCGTTCAAAACCAGTCGGTATTGGAGCTGGCTGAAAACCACCTCTGCTGCCAGTTTTAATATGTATAATTAAAATCACAATAAACCCAAAATACAAACCATACCTAGATGAAGGATCGGCTTGTACCTGCCGAGAAATAAAGAAACGGAGTCGCTAAAAAGAAAAACCGGAAACATGTCTGATATGAATCGGAAAAAATTAGGCTGAAATCTATCTGAATCGGGTTCATCATCTCCTGTAATACCTTAACAGGGGCTTTTGCTGGAGGCTTTCTCCGTTCCTCGGTCTTGGTCTGCACCTAGGTCTGTCGAATTCACATACCGACTGTGGTTTACGCCCGATTTCTCTTTTGCCTTACTTCTGTGTTGTGTTCGTCTTCCCTATTGGCCGATCAAAACAAAAGAAACAGGTGGAGTGAAAGAATAGAAGGCTGGAAATCAGAATAGAAAACCTACAAAGTATGAGGCGGTGGATTGAATGGCGGTGGCGATGAAGGAAAGAGGAAAAAGAACAGAAGGTTTGGATAAGGAAGGATGGAAGGAAGAACAGGAAGGATCAGTTACCTAAGCGTGTGGGGATAAAATGACCGGCAAACCGGAACTATTCAAATTCATGCTCTTCTTTAATATATATATATATATATATATATATATATATATATATATATATATATATATATATATATATATGAATTTGTTTAATTGAAAAATCACAATTCCATTATCTTTCATGAAATCAAGTTACCTATCTTTTTTTTCGGTTTAAATCTAGAAATCTATTCACCGAAGTCGAGTTTTTGACAAAAATAGTGTTTTTGTAAAAAAAATATTTACAAGATAGATATAATTTTAAACATATTTACCAAATCGGTATAGTTTCAAAATTTAACATTTTTTTTGGTTTGTTTTTGAGTTTTTGCTTTTGATGTTTATAAAAAAAATCACAAACACCATTATAACCAACAAATTTTTGAATATGTTTTCATATTGTTAGAATTTCGGGGTAATAAAGACATTTGAATATTCTGAGAATTGTGATTCCACTTTCTAATCAAAGTATTTGGGTGGTACATCCTAATATTTGATTGGATAAGACTCAGAAGAGAATCAAAACAGAGAATGAGATGTATCAATTTCGTGAGTACCAAAAAACTGACCAAAAATTGGTTAAATACCTGCTTTGTCTGAAAACTGTTAAAACTGTCATAAAACGGTTTTCCAACAGTCAAAAACTGTCATAAATCCAGGTTTTCTATATGGCTCTGCCCCTTGGACCCCGCTCCCATTAGAACTACCCCCGGACCCTCGTTCATTCAGGGGTTTCGCCCCTAAATGATAGTATACTTTTAATCTTGAATAAACTTAAATAAGTGTGCACTCCACACCTTCCTTACTTGTTTAATATTCATCAAGATTGATTTTAGTCAACAAGTCAACCCATTACACTTAAATACAATTAGTGAAGCAAATCACCAACAAGTGTAATCTTGATTAACTTAAAACAAAACATAACAACAACAAACTGATGCATAAATGAAATGTCGTGACAATTGAATTTCACATTATTATAATATTCATTCCAAATATTTGAATATCAGGGTGTCACTAAGGATTGAGCCTTTTCTATTCATAGTGAACACATGAAGATAATACACACAATAGTTTACATTCTCATAAGTTCTAACTTGACACTAAATTTTACTCACTTGTGTCCCGTCCTTCTATAAGCATATCAAAGTCAAGTCCCAACTTTTTAAAGCAGCTAAACTTCATGCTTATATAGGGAGTTCTTTTGTTCTTGCACCTGTAAATGCAATTTTTCAAAGAACTATTAAGAAATAAAATTCAACCTCCTTAACTTGCAATACCGAACACATACCTTGGGATGATGATAATAATGTGTTCCAATCTTCAAATATCAAGCTTTCCACATTGAATTCAGCATCTAATATTAAATTTGATGGGAATTGGGTATCTTAATATAAAAGATTGTAAGTGGACTTTAAACCCATCCCTACGGCCGCCTTGTGCACAAGATCTCTTGCTAACCCTTTGGTTAGATGATCGGTTAAATTCAACTGAGTTCTTACAAACTCCACAGATATCACACCAGTCATGATGAGCTCACGAATCATGCTATGTCTAACACCTAAATGTCTAGTCTTTCCATTGTACACTTGACTATAAGCCTTAGCCAAGGTTGCATCACTATCACATCTGATAGAAATGGTAGATATCGGTTTGGGCTATAATGGAATTTCATAAATCAAATTCCTTAGGCACTCAGCTTCTTTACCAGCAGTAGACAATGCAACAAACTTAGACTCCATGGTTGAGTTAGTAATACAAGTCTGTTTCTTAGATGCCCAAGAAATGGCACCTCCTCCAAGAAGAAACACCCAACCACTTGTAGAGGAGTGATCCTCTAAGTTGTTAATCCAACTGGCATCTGAATAACCTTCCAAAATAGAAGGATATCCACTATAAGTTAAACCATAATTCATGGTCCCTTTCAAATACTTGAATACTCTACTCACAGCTTGCCAATGATGTAAACTAGGATTACTAGTATATCTACTAAGCTTTCCCACAACATATGTTATATCAGGCCTAGTACTAATCATGGTATACATTAGACAACCAATAGCCCTTGAGTATTCAAGTTGAGACGTTGGAGATCCTTTATTAGGTAGAAGCTTAAGACTAGGATCTATAGGAGTGCTAACGGGAGAACAATTCTCAAAGTTAAACTTTTTCAATATCTTCTCAATGTAATGAGATTGAGAAATTGAAATCCCATTGTTTCCTTGTTTAATTCTTATACCAAGAATTACCTCAGCCTCCCCCATGTCTTTCATTTCAAAACTAGATGACAAGAATTTATTGTTTTTATCAACTTCTTCTAAATCAGTGCCAAAAATCAACATATCATCCACATATAGATAAATCATAACTCTTTTACCAGAAGTATCAAATTTGCTATATACACACTTGTCAGCTTGGTTTAACGCAAACCCTTTAGACAAGACAACATCATCAAACTTTTGATGCCATTGTTTCGGTGCTTGTTTCAAACCATATAATGATTTCTTCAACTTGCACACTTTGTGTTCATTTCTAGGCATCACAAATCCTTCAGGTTGTTTCATGTATATTTCCTCATCCAAGTCATCATTCAAGAATGCAGTTTTCACATCCATTTGGTGAATCACAAGATTATGTATAGTTGTAAGAGCTAATAATAATCTAATAGTGAAAATTATGGAAACAGGAGCATAAGTATCAAAGAAATCAATGCGTTCCTTTTGTCTAAAGCCTTGGATAACCAATCTGGCTTTATACTTATCAATTGTGCCATCCACCTTCATTTTTCTTTTGAGTATCCATTTACATCCTAATGTCTTGCAACCAGGAGGTAAATCAGACAATACCCAAGTATTGTTATGCATGATAGAATCAATCTCATCTTGAATTGCCTCTTTCCAAAAATGCACATACCTAGAAGCCATAACTTCAATGAAAGTATTTGGATCATCCTCAATATTTAAACAATATTGATGTTGAGATACAATATCATCCCTTGTTCCTTCAACTAAATATAGTTGAAAATCAGATCCAAAAGATTTAGCTTTTCTAGCTCTAGTACTCTTTCTAAGTTCAGGCACATAACTTGTACCACCAAAAGCATCTTCAGATTGAGTTGTATTCTTGTTGAAAGATTGTTGAATCATGTCCCTTGGTTTAGGTATAGATGTAAATATTTCTTCATCAAAGATAACATCTATTGACTCTATAACAGTGTTCACAGACACAGAGTCATTAGATTCTAAAACATAGAATCTGTAAGCTTTGGAATGCTCAACATATCCAATAAAGATACAATATATACCTCTTTCACCCAATGTTTTCCTTTTGGATTCAGTGAGCCTCACAACTGCTCGACAACCCCAAACTTTGAGATAAGTTAAATTTTGTACCTTTTTACACCAAAGTTCATAAAGATTATTCTTACTCCTTTTGTTTGGAGTTCTATTCAAAATATAACATGCAGTTAACATAGCCTCATCCCAGAAACCTTCAATTAAACCTGAATATGACAACATGGAATTAACCATTTCTTTTAAAGTCCTATTTTTCCTTTCAGCTACACCATTTTGTTGTGGTTTATAAGGAGTCATAGTTTGATGTATTATACCAGTTGATTCAAAATAAACCGGATCATAATACTCACCACCTCTATCAGTACGTAAAACTTTTATTAATTCATTTTTATGAAATTCAACCTCTTGTTTATAAATCTTAAATTTATCAAGAGCTTCATCTTTGGAATGTAGCAAATAGATATAGCAATATCTAGATCCATCATCAATAAAAGTAACAACATAATTTTTTGTTTCCAAGGGAAGGTGTTGCATGGAAATCTCATAAATCACTATGTATAAGTTCCAACACCTTGCTTCTCTAACAACATCTTTGAAAGGTTGTCTTGTGATTTTAGTTAACATGCATGTTTTACATTTTTTATTGTTTATATCAAAAGTAGAAATTAAACTCATTTTTGACATGTCTTTTAATCTCTTGTAATGAATGTGTCCTAGTCTAGCATGCCATAAATCATATTTATTAAAGTTATTGCTAGTACTAGAAGAAGCCATGCAAACAAAATTATCATAACTAGGATAAGTAATATTAAGCCTAATCATTCCATTACATACATATGTTAGGTTTTGAGCAATATAACACTTCCTAAGTGCACATGTAACCCTAAATACTTTGGATCTATGTTTTCTCTAATTATACATGCATTTTCATTTTTCCAAAGCATTGACCCTAACTAGCATACAATTGAACAAGTGAACAATACAACTAGTTAGATAACTTACCTTTTAGAAGGACTTGTAGTTCTTGACATTTGAAAGCTTAAGCACCTCAAGTGTGATGCCTCTAATGGTACACAAACACCATATGCAAGAGGAGGCTTAAGAGAATAAGTTTTTTAGCACAAAATCAACACACACTCTCAAAGAATGTTGTAGTCGTTCATGTAGCCAATTTTGGCTATAGGGGGGTTCTATTTATAGTGTTGCAAATGCTAGAGTTACACTTTGTAAACCCTAATGCTCCATGACCTTTCACATTCTTATGCTCCATGGGTTTAACCTCCATAGACTATCCATGGATCATTTCATTGGTTTAGCCTATCTTGCATAATCATGGATCATTAGCCCACACTATAAGAATCATTGATTTACATAATCAATCCCCATATATTTAATTAGTCTCTTTTGACCACAAAAGTTAATTCCAAATTAATTCTAGATCAATATTAATTAAATAATAATATGATTTCATATTAATATATTATACTTGTAATATACTAATAAATCATAAATAACCTTATTCTCAAAAGTCCATCCTATCAAGTTGCACTGGTGAAGGCAACCCAAAAGGATCATGCTACAATCGGGTCAAGTACATCCTTGTTATAGTTATGGGCTTAGACACCAAATCCAACAGTCTCCCACTTGGATAAGTCTAATAACTATAACTGCCAATGTACCTTTAGGATCCGACTTAGCAATCGTAAGCTTTCAAAAGTTGTTGTCAAACTCTGACATAGTCAGTGACTCGTCCTTTAGATAAGGGATCATATAATCCTCTGTTCTCAAGATATCAGCCGGACAAATACATGGAACAATGTCATACTTATTGTTTAGTAGTTTGTTTCCCGATTTCTGATTCGTCTGACAAAGAACATAACTGAACACATCAAATTAGTTCTGACCGGGCCCGACACATAGTCAAAACAGAATCATCTAGGGGACCAAGATATCGCTTTTAATCCTCTTAGGATAAAAGGGAACAGATAAACTTCAACATTATATGATTGTACTAACTACTCATTAAGTCATGCACAAAGATACGTTTTATAACATCAAGTTACTGATGCGTTTTCGTATCATCAATGCACAACTAATTCATAGTCAACAACTCATATATCTAGGTTTGAAGACTTATATGATATTATCGTCTCACGATCACTCGTGATAAATTCCATGAAGTGATTCAAGTGAGAGCGGGTTGATCCAATACTCAAATCTTATTTCAGGAGCACTCATGAATGGTGTAGCAAACTTTGCTATGTCTAACGCCTTAGACATCTACAAGCCAACTCATGACAGTCTTCTTTCATACCTACTTCCAACGTATGATCGACTGTGGATGGTTTGAATAATCTTATTATTCGGGAAGTCAAAACATGCAAAATGAAACACAAGAATAATATTAATTCTATATGACCCCAAAACTTGTGAGCATAAATCAAACACCTTTTATTTAATCACCATATTCATTAATCATTATTCATTGTATAATGTTTCGATTTATCAACTAATACTTGAATTAAGATAATAGATATCCCATTCTCCAAGCATGTGATGGGTTTTGAGCATTCTAACACTCCTATGGTGTACATGCAACCCTAGAAACCTTGGATCTATGTTTTCTCTATTATACATGCAAATATGATTTTTCCAAGGTTCTCATCCTAACTAACATACCATGGTGAACTTGTAATATAAAACTTAGTGGGATGACATACCTTTTTCTTGTGGTTGATTCCTTGGAGCTTCAAGAGCCTAGCACCAATAATGTGGATGCCTCAAGTGGAATCATAAATCACCAAAACACCTTGGAAAACTTGAGAGAATAGTAATCACACTAGAAATCAGCCCACTCTTGTTTACTCACACACTAGTGCCATTTCATGTGCCAAAGACCTCTTTATATACTATGGAGGATTAGGGTTACATTCATGTAAACCCTAATACCCATGACCTTTCATTTCCATAGGATCCATGGGTTAAAACTCCATGGACTATCCATGAAAGTTTAGCCCAACCTAAATGAACTTGGCCCATTCTACATATATATATATATATATATATATATATATATATATATATATATATATATATATATATATATATATATATATATATATATAATAGTACATATTTAATTAGTCTCCTTTTGATCACTAAATTAATTCTAAATTAATTCTTGATCAATATTAATTAAATAATATGATTTCATATTAATATATTATAACTTATAATATATTAATAAACCATAGACATACTATTCTCAAAAGACTATCCATACAATTGTTCTGGTGAAGTGCAACCCAAATGGACCATGCTACTCTCGGGTCGAGTACATACCAATAATAGTTATGGGCTTAGACATCTAATCCAAAAGTCTCCCACTTGGATAAGTCTAAAACTATTATTCAAGTATGACTCCAAGATCCCGACTAGCAATTGTAGCTCTTAAAGCCGCTGCCGAACTCTGACTTAGTCAAATGACGTGTCCATTAGATAAGGGATCATATATTCCTCCATTATAGATATCATATGGACTGAGAAATGGATTATAATCATTCTCTATGTGTAACGCCCGCAGATTCGGGCTAGTCAATTTAGAGACAATAAGCATCAAAAATGAGTTTTTGATGGAATATTATTTAGAAGGCTTAATCTTTTCCAAGTGGTTGTATATATTGCAAGGGTTCCGTACATATAAACAACGCCGAAATCCGAGTTATAACGAAGAAGTTATGACCCGTCGAAGTTTTTCGGCAAAACCGGCACAACACCGGGAGACGTAAATAGTGAATTTACGATGGATGACTTTTTAGCCTTAGAAATCTAAACAAAAGTTGTATTATACGTTAAACCGAAAACATACTAAAAAAGAACGCCCAAATCTGACTTCGTATGAGGAAGTTATGAATTTTCTAAGATTTGGCATAGCAGTGCACGACCCGAAACTCGAATTTTAGATCGAGCGGTTTTTGGCCTACGCGACCTAAATGAGAGTTGAATATATCATTAATAGGAACTCAACGGTAAAAAGGCAGACAAAAACGGAGTCCGTATGTAGAAGTTATGAATTTTACCCGGACATTTAACAATATAATCTCCTCATACTGTTAAATTTAAGATCGGTCGAGAATTAGCCGACGGAGTCAAAATGAAAGTTGTAGATCTTATTTTTACCTACGTGTGGATATGAAGAACGTCGAAAACGGAGCTCGTATGCCAATGTTATGAATTTTTGAAAATCGGCTGATTTCCACCCTGTGTGCGATGCCACGTGTCAGCACCAGGCGAAACCTTGGAGCCTACGTGTGACAATCCGAAATTTTTATCCTGTACACTTATTCAAATCAATGAAGGTCAGACTCGTTTTTGCTATCTTCTAGCACTGTTTAGAGTCAATTAGAGTGTTTAAAACCTAGTATAATCGAGGTATGAGTTGTGGGATGAGTATTGTGAGTGTAACACCTTGCAAATGAGCCAAACACACCAACACAAGGTGTGTGCGGCCGCACACCCAAGTGTGCGGCCACACACCCATCCCAGCCGCACACTCCCACCTATATATTCAACACTTAGTCATTTTGAACACTTTTTCCACTTCTTCAAGGCTAGAACTCGTTTTCTCTCAAGTATCATCCAACTTTTCTCTTCAATCTTCAATCGAGTAAGTGATTCATCCTTTGATTAGCTAATACATGACCTTAACTAGCCTTTCCCTTTGATTTGATCCATGAAAACACCTATTTGGTGTTAGATCTCCAAGAACACCAAGAACACACACTACTTTTGGGGCTTTTAACTACACTTTTAAGCCTCTAAATCGAGTATACACTTGCAATAACTTGTTATAAGCTAAGGACCCTTGAATTTATGCATGAAAAATGCCATTTCATATGATCTTCAAGTGTGTACGATCGCACACACCATGTGTACGACCGCACACACCATGTGTAGCCGTACACACCCTTTTAATGTCCCAAAATAGCACCAAACTCCCTTTCCGGCTAAGCAAGGGGTCAAAACACCTTCCCTAGAACATTCTTAAGGCTTGGAAACACGTTTTGACACACTTCATAGTGAGTGTGCGGCCGCACACACACTTGGCCGCACACTCTGGCCGCACACACACAAAACCCATGGTTTTGTGGCCTAACACTCCAATATAGGGCCATACACCCCTTAGGTGCAACCCTAGGTGTTGGTAACACTTAATGCTGAGTGTTTCTATGTCCTTAAGGCATGTCCCTATCACCATTAGTGGATATATACATTAAATTTATTCATATATGTGTAATTATATGTTAAATAGGATTCGTTTGTGCTCAAGACTCCAATTGGCACCCAACAATCTTATATCGATCTTTCATTCGAGTTACTCACTGCAGGTGAGTTCAAACCCCTTAATCAACCTTTTAAATGATTTTAAATGCTTTTATGGGGGGGATACAAGTTGAACTATTATAGTTATTATATCAATCACATGTGATTAATAACTACCAAACAAAGGATTTGTTATTCAATTAGCTGTTTTATCAAACAAACTACTTCAAACTGTTTTACAAACTCTTTTACATGTTAAATTACTTTTATTAAACTCTTTTAAACTTATACTTTGTCAAATGTGTATCTATATAGATATAGTTATATAAGTAGGATTGAAAGGACTTAGGACTGATAACTCGCCTTGCTTCCTGTTCCTTGTTTGGTTGTGGACTTAGGGTATCTGTTGCTTGTCCGAAGGTCATTTGAATTTTAGTTATATATTATGTATATGTACATAGATATAAAAGTTCCTTCTTTCATTTCAATACCTTTGGGTAGCAAAGGTATACAAACATGTTCATTCATACAAACAACATTACTAGTAAACTATAATAGGTATAGTTTAGGAAGTTACAATACTATTACTAGAACAGTGAAACACACAATGAGTCAGTTCATACATGAGTCAATACATACAGATAGAGAATACTATAACGAGAAACAAACATAACATACAGATAGAGAATACTATAACGAGAAACAAATGATAACATACAGAGAGAACATACATACATACTAGACAGAGAGAACATACAACAGTTATGTGAGCCACGTAACGGGGAATGGCATCACCTGTCATGGCTCGTTTTGTATCCAGAATCTCCTTAAATGGGGAGCGTTGAATTTGTGTATAGATCTATGGATTGACTATCCTACACCTTGCTGCTCGCTACAAGAACATTACAACAGTTATGTGAGCCACGTAACGGGGCATGACATCACCTGT
Organism: Lactuca virosa; assembly: GCF_052849685.1. Lineage (NCBI taxonomy): Eukaryota > Viridiplantae > Streptophyta > Magnoliopsida > Asterales > Asteraceae > Lactuca > Lactuca virosa. Next base: position 132,073,067 of record NC_136429.1, read on the forward strand.
CATGGCTCGTTTTGTATCCAGAATCTCCTTAAATGGGGAGCGTTGAATTTGTGTATAGATCTATACTGGATTGACTATCCTACACCTTGCTGCTCGCTACAGTGGGACTTGCAAGTCTACGGGTGCCAAAGGTCATTTCTTCCGACGTCTTTCATCGTCGTGTTTATAGTCGGTAGTATGGTACATGCATATCACATGTTACTTTAAAGAACATATTGGTTTAAGGTAATTAGTACAGCAGTAGTTACTTAATACAACACTACAGTACTTTATTATTTCCCCATTGCGTTCACTTTGTGATCTTCACACAATAAACGGTAATGTAAAACTATATTTTTGGTTAATGATAGTCATACTTGGGAAAATACACACTTTTACAAGAAACAAACATACAGGACAGTTGATGCCTTGGTAGAAGGCTACGTTTAGTAGAAAATGTAGGATTTTCTAGGAGATTCTAACATTTACAAACATTCACAAACATTTACAAACTTATACATCAAGTACTTACAAACACTTTCATACAAGCAATGACACTAAAATACTTATGATCTCACCAGCTTTAAAGCTGATAAACTCTTTCAAAATAACTTGTATTCTCAGGTCACCAGTAGACAGGTACCGGTGCCAGGTTTTGAGAAGATGGAGCTCGTTCAAGACTCATCTTTTATTTTGTTCATATTTTCGGTGTCTATTAAACTTAACAGAACACACTTGTATTAAATTATATTATTAATGCAATGGATGATGTTGTTGCTTGTTTACTATTATGCATTGTTGTGATACTGTACATGACGTCCTCCCCCCCTGAACGTTTCCACCGTTCCGGTTTTGGGGTGTGACAGATTGGTATCAGAGCATTGTTTATAGTGAATCGAGTATATCAACCCATAAAAGATATACAAACTATAAACACAACGGGATTAAAATACTCTGACCAAGAGTTTATACTTTTAAATAATAAAATATTTAACCAAGTATACCTACCTGCATTCATACTAAAATCAGTGTCACTAGGACAGAACAAAAGTATTACGATTGTTGAGCAACACAATTAGACTTAGAGACATATGGTCAAACATGGGAAGATATAGCCTGATCAACTATATTATCCGACGAGTGACTAGCATGTGCCTAAGGGTGGTTGTGAGGTTGCAACAAGTCTAAAAACTTACCAACAATACTACAATGAAAACATTAGAACAGAACATAAACTTAAAATACTATAGGAGTATTTTGTGTTACTATAATTGCTTATCTGAGAATTAAAGGTTTTTATTAGTAGGTCAATAATTGCTAAGTGGATACGCTAAGGTTATATGTGACTAGGATGTCATAGACTTAGAATCTGTGATCTTTGCTTTTCTTCCTGTTCCTTGTTTGGTTGTGGATTTGGAGTTAGGATCACTTATTCGAAGGTCTATCATGTTTTGATTACATATAACTGGTATGCATTATGCAAGTATTGAAGTAACTAATAAAGATCATCTTATAATTATCTAATTAGGTCGTCTATTAATTATTTATTTACCCCTTTTCTCGCGTAGATATCATGGCTGGATTCCATATCCCCGGAGACCCGTACTATCCCAACAACGGCAATGCAGGATGGTTGGGAGAATAGCCAGAAGATGATCACCCAATCCCTTTGAATGATCACCAAGCTGAAGGCTTTTCTGATGGTTCTGACTCAGAACCCGAAGTCAACAACCTACCCCCAGTAGCTCAAAACCCAAACCCGAACCTTAACCCTCGACCAGCATTTCAAGGTCCCACACCCTTGTGGGCAACAAACTTGAACCGTTGGAGTAATGAGCAAGGTCAGCCCATACCGTATAATGGAGACCGAAGCTTTTACAATCTAAGCGAGGGAGGCTCAGCTGATCGAGTCCTACCCATCATGGTCCGTAGGATAGCTCGGAATGTGGAGCAAGGTCGAGCATCTATCAACCGAGTCATGGAAATTGACGCCTACTCTGGCGTTAACACGGTCCGCATTCGCCAACTCGAGGTAGCTATGGAAAGGACTAGGATAACCAATGGGACTCTGCAGCAACAGCTAGCTACATCCCAATCTGCAGTTAGGGAACTTCGGGCTAGGCAGTCAATGTATGAAAGGCGCATGCGAGACATGGAGCGCCGTCTGTCAGGATCAAGGACTCATTCTAGTGGTTCTCGTCGTGGATAGAGCCTACTTAACTTTCTCTTTTGGATATAACTTAGCTATGTAAAACTCTAGTCTAATTTCCTATCTTTGTTAAAACTTGGACCTGTTAGGTCTTGATTAGGTCGTGGTTCTGTCAAAATTTTCCCATCTTGGTTGATGTAAGACCTAATTCTAGGTCATTTTTCCCGAACTTGTTACATCTGTAATACCAGAATTATTGACAGATATCTAATCTCATGGAAATTAATATCCAAATGCTATCATCTCTTAGTACTAGATCTACATTCAATCGTGCTATTCAATTATGTTGTGGGCTATGGAAAGTTAGTCCATGAGTCACTCTCATCATTTCTCTCTATTTTATTCTTACCAATATTATCATCTTTGTAAACTTACAGTTAAAAGATGCCTCCACGCCGATCAACGAGACGTAATCCTCCGGTAACTTCAACACCACCTACTCCTCAAATCGATACTGCAGCTCTTAATGCTGCAGTAGCTGCGGCTGTGGCTACAGCCATGGCTCAATATCATTCTACCAGCGCCAACGGTGCTGGAACGCCCGTTCATTCTACTTATGGTGAAGCCCCTGTGCGCTTGAGAGAGTGCTCCTACAAGGACTTCACCAACTGCAAGCCACTGTCCTTTAAAGGGACTGGCAGAGTCATTGCCCTCTCGCAATGGTTCGAAAAGACGGAGTCGATCTTCGAGATCTGCTCATGCCCGGAAGGAAGCAAAGTCAAATTTGCTGCGTGCACCTTCGAGGCAAAAGCCCTGACATGGCGGAATAGCCATGTCAAGTCACTATCTCTTATAATGTCAAATGCCATGGGATGGGAAGCTCTATGAGAGCTAATGATTGAAGAATACTGCCTGAGGGGCGAAATCCAGAAACTGGAGCAAGAACTGTGGAGCCTAACCATGAAAGGCTCCGATATAGTGACCTATACCGCCAGATTCTACGAGCTGGTGGCCCTTTGTCCCAACATGGTTCATACAGAGGGAAAGAAGATAGAGATGTACATCTGGGGGCTGGTGCCTCCATTCCAGGGGAATGTCTTGGCTTCAAACCCCACTATATTCGATAGTGCCAAGCGGTTGCCACAACGACTTATTGACCATGGGGTCCCTACCCCGTCGTCAACAACAACCCTAGCCATCTCAGAACCCTCCAAAACAGCTGATTCCAAGCGGAAGTTCTGGGATGACAAGAAGAAGAAGAAAGTTGCCAAAAAGCATCAGGTCGTGGCAGTACATGCTGCGATAGCACCTGCCGCTGCTGCTCCGGTCAAGCAGTACGCTGGAAGTTTGCCTAAGTGCAACAAATGCAACTTCCACCACATCGGAGCCTGCCGGGAAATGCAGTGTTCAAACTGAAACAGGAAGGGGCACACTTCCCGTTTCTGCAAAGCTCCGGCGAGGCCAATCAACCAAGTCCCCAGCGCAGGAGTGGGCCAAGCTTGCTACGGTTGTGGCGAGGTGGGCCACTACAAGAGGAACTGCCCTAAGGCAGGGAATGCCGGTGGAGTGGGAAAGGTTCTGGCCATAGGCCACGAGGAAGCGGTTGCCGACCCCACAGTGGTCACTGGTACGTTTCTCCTCGATAACTCTTATGCATGCATACTATTTGATAGTGGAGCGGAGAGGAGTTTCGTGAACCAAACATTTGCTCATTTACTTAAGCAAAAATCACGAGCACTTAAAGAACCGTTCACTGTAGAAATGGCTAATGGAAAGACGGAGAGCACTAGCAGTATATTCATAGGGTGTACCCTAACTCTAGATAGCCATTCATTTTCGATCGACCTCATGCCGGTCTCAATTAAAAGTTTCGACGTCATTATCGGCATGGAGTGGTTGAGTCTACATCGTGCCGACATCATGTGTTATGAAAAGGTTGTTCGCCTTAATCTGCCGTCTGGCGAAACTCTGGTAGTTTATGGCAACAAACCCGGCACGAACCTTCGCCTCATCTCGAGCATTCAAGCCCAAAAATTCTTGCGAAAGGAATGTCGCGCATTCCTTGCTCATGTTGTCGATGTGAGCCAAGAATCGAAAGACATTAAGAATATTCCAGTAGTACGCGATTTTCCCGATATCTTTCCAGAAGAACTCCCAGGATTACCTCCGCAACGTCAAGTCGAGTTCAGAATCGACTTAGTTCCAGGGGCTACCCCAGTAGCCAAATCGCCCTATCGTCTAGCACCTGCAGAGATGCAAGAACTGTCCGGTCAACTTAACGAACTGCTCAGCAAGGGCTTTATAAGACCAAGCTTCTCGTCATGGGGAGCTCCGGTCTTGTTCGTCAAGAAGAAAGACGGATCGTTTCGCATGTGCATCGACTACAGGGAGCTCAACAAGCTAACCATCAAAAATCATTACCCGCTGCCTCGCATAGACGATTTATTTGATCAACTGCAAGGGGCGAACTTCTTTTCAAAAATCGATATAAGAGCCGGATATCACCAACTACGAGTGCTAGGGGAGGATGTTCCGAAGACAGCCTTCCGAACTCGTTATGGGCACTACGAATTCGTAGTGATGTCGTTCGGATTAACAAACGCGCCCGCAATATTCATGGATTTAATGAATAGGGTGTGTCATCCTTACTTGGATCAGTTCGTCATCGTCTTCATCGATGACATACTTATCTAGTCTCGTAGTAAGGAGGAGCATAGTCAACATCTGCGACTAGTCTTAGAAACACTGCGTTCGGAGAAGCTTTATGCGAAGTTCTCGAAATGCGAATTTTGGATCCGAAGAGTCGAATTCTTAGGGCACGTGGTTAGTAAAGAGGGAATATACATGGACCCTTCCAAAATCAAGGCCATTGAGAGTTGGTCAGCACCGAAGACGCCTACAGAAATTCGTCAATTTCTAGGCCTCGCAGGTTCATTCAGAACTTCTCCCGAATTGCGAAACCCCTTACCACTTTGACCCAGAAGGGCGTGGCCTTTGACTGGGAAGAGAAGCAGGAGAAAGCGATTCAAACACTCAAGCGCGCCTTATGCACCGCACCAATACTATCCCTCCCCGAAGGGATAGAAGACTTCGTTGTCTATTGCGATGCGTCAAATCAGGGGCTCGGCTGTGTTCTGATGCAGCGAGGTAAGGTCATCGCCTACGCCTCGAGACAGCTGAAGACACACGAGGTCAACTACACCACACACGATCTTGAGCTAGGAGCAGTTGTGTTTGCTCTGAAGATCTGGAGACACTACCTGTATGGTACAAAAAGCACAATCTTTACAGACCACAAAAGCCTACAACACATATTCGACCAGAAGGAGCTCAACATGAGACAACGACGGTGGGTCGAGCTACTCAGTGACTACGAATGTGAAATTCGTTATCACCCGGGTAAAGCCAATGTAGTGGCTGACGCCCTAAGTCGGAAAGAATACTCGGGTCGTAGAGTCAAATCTTTGACTATGACTATCCATTCACACTTGTCCACACAAATTAAGGAGGCTCAGCTCGACGCTTTGAAACCTGAAAATGTGGCGGGTGAATCCCTGAGAGGGATGGATAAGAACTTGGAAGTCAAGGGTGGCGGAGCTTATTATCTCATGGATCGGATATGGACACCGAAACACGGTGGTTTCAGAGACTTGGTCATGACCGAGGTGCACAACACTCGATATTCCGTCCACCCGGGTTCAGATAAGATGTATCTGGATCTTAAAAAGTTATACTGGTGGCCTAACATGAAAGCAAAGATTGCTACCTTCGTGAGTAAATGCCTTACTTGCGCCAAGGTCAAGATCGAATACCAGAAACCCTCAGGTCTATTACAACAACCGGAGATACCGGAATGGAAGTGGGAGCGGATCACAATGGACTTCATAACCAAGTTTCCCAAGACAACGGGTGGTCTCGATACCATTTGGGTGATCGTAGACAGGTTACCCAAGTCCGCACACTTCCTGCCTATCAAAGAAACAGACAAGATGGAGAAGCTTACAAGAACCTACATACGGGAGATTGTACGACTGCACAGTGTTCCCATATCCATTATCTCGGACAGAGATAATAGATTCACTTCGAGGTTCTGGCAGTCGCTACAAAGTTCCCTAGGAACTAGGTTGGACATGAGTACAGCCTACCATCCACAGACCGACGGACAAAGTGAGAGAACTATCCAAACCTTGGAGGATATGTTGCGAGCCTGTGTGATCGACTTTGGAAAGGCATGGGATACTCATTTGCCCCTTGTCGAGTTTTCCTACAACAACAATTATCACACGAGCATAAAGGCTGCTCCATTCGAGGCCCTCTATGGCCGAAAGTGCATATCCCCTCTGTGCTGGGCTGAGGTGGGTGATACCCAGTTAGCTAAAGGACGAGTTCCTGACAGCACTCTCACGGGTCTGGAAATCATTCGGGAAACGACAGAGAAGATCGTTCAGATTCGTGAACGATTGAAAGCCTCTAGAGACCGACAGAAAAGCTACGCAGACAAACGAAGGAAACCTTTGGAATTCCAGGTGGGAGACGGCGTTCTTTTGAAAGTCTTATCCTGGAAGGGTTTGATACGCTTCGGAAAGCGTGGGAAGCTCAATCCAAGATACGTAGGGCCTTTCGAGATTCTCGCCAGAATCAGCCCTGTAGCTTACAGACTCAACTTACCCCACGAGCTTAGTAACGTGCATTCTACCTTCCACGTCTCAAACTTGAAAAAGTGTCTGTCCGACGAGACTCTTGTAATCCCACTCGACGAGATCAAGATCAACGAGAGCCTCAACTTCGTGGAAGAACCTGTAGATATCATGGACCGAGTGGTCAAGCAAACGAAACAAAGCCGTATCCCGATAGTGAAGGTTCGCTGGAACGCCAAGCGAGGACCCGAGTGTGCGGCCACACACCCATCCCAGCCGCACACTCCTACCTATATATTTAACACTTAGTCCTTTCGAACACTTTTTCCACTTCTTCAAGGCTAGAACTCGTTTTCTCTCAAGTAACATCCAACTTTTCTCTTCAATCTTCAATCGAGTAAGTGATTCATCCTTTGATTAGCTAATACATGACCTTAACTAGCCTTTCCCTTTGATTTGATCCATGAAAACACCTATTTGGTGTTAGATCTCCAAGAACACCAAGAACACACACTACTTTTGGGGCTTTTAACTACACTTTTAAGCCTCTAAATCGGGTATACACTTGCAATAGCTTGTTATAAGCTAAGGACCCTTGAATTTATGCATGAAAAACGCCATTTCATATGATCTTCAAGTGTGTACGGTCGCACACACCATGTGTACGACCGCACACACCATGTGTAGCCATACACACCCTTTTAAGGTCCCAAAATAGCACCAAACTCCCTTTCCGGCTAAGCAAGGGGTCAAAACACCTTCCCTAGAACATTCTTAAGGCTTGGAAACACGTTTTGGCACACTTCATAGTGAGTGTGCGGCCGCACACACACTTGGCCGCACACTCTGGCCGCACACACACAAAACCCATGGTTTTGTGGCCTTACACTCCAATATAGGGCCATACAACCCTTAGGTGCAACCCTAGGTGTTGGTAACATTTAATGCTTAGTGTTTCTATGTCCTTAAGGCATGTCCCTATCACCATTAGTGGATATATACATTAAATGTATTCATATATGTGTAATTATATGTTAAATAGGATTCGTTTGTGCTTAAGACTCCAATTGGCACCCAACAATCTTATATCGATCTTTCATTCGAGTTACTCACTGTAGGTGAGTTCATACCCCTTAATCAACCTTTTAAATGATTTTAAATGCTTTTATGGGGGGGATACAAGTTGAACTATTATAGTTATTATATCAATCACATGTGATTAATAACTACCAAACAAAGGATTTGCTATTCAATTAGCTGTTTTATCAAACAAACTACTTCAAACTGTTTTACAAACTCTTTTACATGTTAAATTACTTTTATTAAACTCTTTTAAACTTATACTTTGTCAAATGTGTATCTATATATATATATATAGTTATATAAGTTGGATTGAAAGGACTTAGGACTGATAACTCGCCTTGCTTCCTGTTCCTTGTTTGGTTGTGGACTTAGGGTATCTGTTGCTTGTCCGAAGGTCATTTGAATTTTAGTTATATATTATGTATATGTACATAGATATAAAAGTTCCTTCTTTCATTTCAATACCTTTGGGTAGCAAAGGTATACAAACATGTTCATTCATACAAACAACATTACTAGTAAACTATAATAGGTATAGTTTAGGAAGTTACAATACTATTACTAGAACAGTGAAACACACAATGAGTCAGTTCATACATGAGTCAATACATACAGATAGAGAATACTATAACGAGAAACAAACATAACATACAGATAGAGAATACTATAACGAGAAACAAATGATAACATACAGAGAGAACATACATACATACTAGACAGAGAGAACATACAATACAGCTAGTACATACAATACATATACAAGAACATTACAACAGTTATGTGAGCCACGTAACGGGGCATGGCATCACCTGTCATGGCTCGTTTTGTATCTAGAATCTCCTTAAATGGGGAGCGTTGAATTTGTGTATAGATCTATACTGGATTGACTATCCTACACCTTGCTGCTCGCTACAGTGGGACTTGCAAGTCTACGGGTGCCAAATGTCATTTCTTCCGACGTCTTTCATCGTCGTGTTTATAGTCGGTAGTATGGTACAGGCATATCACATGTTACTTTAAAGAACATATTGGTTTAAGGTAATTAGTACAACAATAGTTACTTAATACAACACTACCGTACTTTATTATTTCCCCATTGCGTTCACTTTGTGATCTTCACACAATGAACGGTAATGTAAAATTATATTTTTGGTTAATGATAGTCATACTTGGTAAAATACACACTTTTACAAGAAACAAACATACAGGACAGTTGATGCCTTGGTAGAAGGCTACGTTTAGTAGAAACTATAGGATTTTCTAGGAGATTCAAACATTTACAAACATTCACAAACATTTACAAACTTATACATCAAGTTCTTTCAAACACTTTCATACAAGCAATGACACTAAAATACTTATGATCTCACCAGCTTTAAAGCTGATAAACTCTTTCAAAATAACTTGTATTCTCAGGTCACCAGTAGACAGGTACCGGTGCCAGGTTTTGAGAAGATGGAGCTCGTTCAAGACTCATCTTTTATTTTGTTCATATTTTCGGTGTCTATTAAACTTAACAAAACACACTTGTATTAAATTATATTATTAATGCAATGGATGATGTTGTTGCTTGTTTACTACTATGCATTGTTGTGATACTGTACATGACGTCCTCCACCCCTGAACGTTTCCGCCGTTCCGGTTTTGGGGCGTGACACTACGCAACACCACGACATGGTGAGAGGCACCACGACGTGGTGACTCCCCAGGCAGCCTATAAATATAGGTGCCAGGTTCCCTTCATTCTTCACACCATCCATCTTCACTTTCTCTCTCTACTTTCTCTCTCTAAGCCCCAAACCCCCCCCCCCAAGCCTAGGGTAACTCCCTAGCACGAGGCGGAAGCCCCGGAGCGCCCGATGGCTCCGAGAAAAGAGCCTTTCGGCTCGGGAATGCTGCTCCAGCGAAGCCCAGTTTTGCGAAAAACCCGCTGTAAGTGAGCTATGCCTACCCTATCTTTTGTATAGCTTATGTTTCAATATAGTAACATTATTAGGACCTTAAAATAATTATTTGGGCTATTATTATGAGTTATATAAGAGTATTTCTTAACGCTTATATAATAGTAATAATAGCTAGACTATTAATTAGTCGCGATTAACGTTAGACTAAACTCTAGTGGTAATGATACTAGGTTTTGTCCGAGGGAAATTGTTTTAAGAGTAACGAAGTGCTGTCCGAGTACCGAGTCACCACCTTTCCAGGTGAGTGCATAGTTACTTTCATCTTACACATAGATATGAAGTATTTTATATAACCTACGTGCTATGTGTGCATATTATCTGTATACTTGCTATCTATGCTGGATGAACGATTTTATACGAGTTTTATATGATTTAAACTGTATATGTATTTATATCTACATAATATGTTGGGTAAAATATGGGTAGATGAAATATGAGTTGGACGATAAGTTGAGAGGTAATATAGACCATGAGGTAAGGGTGAGGGGTGGACGATGTGAGAAGCCTTGTTCCCAAATGCTTGCCCCGTCATCTAGCAGAGTATGGATGACAACCACAGACTATTCTAGACAGTCCATTGAAACACTAGCAGGCTCGCAACCTGTAGGTGTTGTGAATGATGTGTTCACCCGGTGTACTCTAAACCCTGACGATCATGCAGACTTGGTGCCTAAACCTTGGCGATCATGCAGACTTAGTGCCAAAACCCTGGCGACTATATGGACTAAGTGCCTGTTGTATAAACCCTGGTGACTATGCAGACTTAGTGCCTAAACCCTGGCGACTATGCGGAATTAGTGCATGTTGTATAAATCCTGGTGACTATGCAGACTTAGTGCCTAAACCCCGGTGACGATGGACTTCGTGCCGATTCCTTAGGATGATCCTTAGGAATGAATGAACGAGGAATAGTTGATTCTTAGGGTAGATCCTTAAGAGTAAAGAAGATAATGGGGATGGGTAATTGGGTTAATTGTTTGATGATTAAACATAATAATTATATTATTGTGGGTTGAAAACCCTATGTACTCACCAGGTTTCCCAACCTGACCCACTCAAGCTTATTTGTATCACAGGTGTCGATATAAAGCTACTTTACACCGAGAGATTTAAAAGAGATGTAGATCACTAGTGTAAATGAATGTAATTTCTGTTTATGCTTATGTTTCTGTATTGACGATGACATCCCAAATGTTTTAAAAATGAATAAAAATACATTTCTTTGGAAATGCTTTGATAATGTGTTTATCATGTTTTTCTGGGAACAAATTCTACAACATTTTTATTAAAAGAGATACTCTGATTTTTATAAAGCATAAACAAAATCGGTCTTTTCTGACCGTGAAAATGGGGATGTCACACTCTGTCCATTTGTTATTTCCCGATTTCCGATTTATGATGACTGACTAATTGAACAAATCAAATCAGTCCAGGCTTAGCCAAACACTTAGGGGTGTCATCACTAAATCATCGAGGGGCCCACATATATCGCTTTTATCCCTACAAGGGTAAAAGGAATGGATAAACTTCGATCCAAATGTTCGCTTGTACTTACTCATCAAATCACACACAACGATATGTTTTATAACAACTAAGTTACTGGTTGCGTTTACATATGTCAATGTGCAACCAACTCGCAACTACAACTCACACGTCTCCATTTGAAGAATATAAGATATTATCGTCCCATGATTCACTCATGATAAAATCCATGAAGTGATTCAAATGAGCGTAGGTTGAATCCAATACTCGAATCTCATTCCAGGAGCACTCATGAATGGTACAACAACTTTTGCTATGTCTAAACACTTTAGACATCTACAAGCCCAATTCATGAGAGTCTTAATTCATACCTACTTCCAAAGTATGATTAACTGTGGAGAGTTTGAATAACCTAGTTGTTCGGGAAGTCAAAACATGCAAAGTGAAACACAAGAATAATCGAATCCAATATGGTCTCAGAACTTATGAATATACATAAAACACCTTTTATTTATCACCATATTGATTACACATTATTCATTGCATAATGTTTCGATTTATCAATTTGACACTTGAATTAAAAACAATAGTTGTCCCATGCTCCAAGCATGCACACTATGTTTTCTAAACAATAGTTATTCCATACTCCAAGTATGCACACTATGTTTGTCTATGATCCTTACTTTGTGAAATATATCAATTGAACATGATTACAATGATGCTCATTTCACAATCCCAAATCCTTATCGTAAATGTAAGAATTCCAAATTCCTGCCATTTACCGAAATCTGTTAGATTCTAAACTTATATGCATTGATCCTCTTGTATTGACTATGCACAAAGTCACAAAGACTTGTCAACAGACATTACAAAGTATTCCAATGGAGATCAATTCCATGGAAACAAAGTCTCAAATTCAAAGTACATTCCTTTGAACATCCTTCTTGCATTAAGTTTTCTAATCTTACACAGATTTAATGAATAACTCCACCTATGAAACATATCCATATTCCCATTTTAACCATCACTTCTGAATAAGAGTTGCCTCCTTTCAGAATATGTCAATATGGTCCTTTCTAAAATTGACATCATACTACCAACTGTCCATGAGCAACCAATCTTTGGTAAACCTCAGATTGTCCTCGACAATTGCTTAATCATTTTAGTCATATCCAATTCTAGACCTTTTCCCCTCTTAATGCCCTAGGCATTTGGAAATTTTAGAAAGGATAAATATTATAGCCCATGTAATCGATCCTATACCTAAAGCATATGGGACACGATTCATGATGTCTCACATAAAGACATGATCCTAGACCAGTCTTTTGCTATAATATTTTGTATTTTCCATGTTTTCATAATTCAACTATGAAGAGGGATGTCGTAATCATAATCGATTTTTGAGAACGCAATATATATTGAATTTTCTTATGTTGAACCATTCCAACATAAAATTCATATATATATATATATATATATATATATATATATATATATATCCTTGACTAAAGATGATTAAAATCTCAATCTAAGCTTTTAGAATTGAAATGAAGTATAATTTCCTCTCCCTTAATTATGGCAAACAACTTTTCAACCCCCGCAACTTCACGAATTGAAACCCTTTTTTTTTCTATAATTAACATTGCTAACTTGCAACACTAATCATAATAGTCATGCTCCCACTAACATGATAATTATTATCATAACACTTATGCTCCCACTAGCTTTGACATGTATCCAAAAATCAGTTGGACTTCTAGAAATCAATACTTTACTGACTTTCTTACCAAAGTTCAGATTTCTGATACGAGATGTTTTGATAAGACTTTATCAAAATCATACACCTTTTCTTAGACAGCTCACATGTGTGTCTAATCAATTTTAGAACTATGAAAAGGGATGTCGTAATCATAGTCTTAATTGTTCAGACCTTTGCTATTTCGCACAAGTCCATGTTAGTGTGCCGGTTAACCACACACGCTCCACTAAAGACTTTGAGAATGCAAATATTACAATTGCTATCTACTTAAAATCTATTTAGCGAAAGCGTTTCCTCACCATCATTTTCATGAATCGGAGAGAAACCTAATGTCACTTAGATTTTGTGGTGTTTGTGTTCCTATCCATGTGAATTTGTCAAAACTATAATCACAAGACAAGGTTAGTGACAAATTCATATGGACCGAACTTGTTCAATCTTAATTTCTTGCCACCTGGCAGCACAAGGGCCTACCATGTCTTCCAAGTTGTTATGCAAGCAACCGAGAACTCATAGAACTCACATGCATAGTCAACTTTAACCGGAATGGGCATAGAAACAAGAATTATGTCAGCACGATAGGTTATAAACCTCAAGTCGTGTGCTAGTGATAAACTACAGGTTTTATTCTTGATTAGTTCTTGAAACTCTTTCAGGATCTTTAAGACTCCCACTGTCCTCTTGACATATAAGACTCTCTTGCCAAGAACCATTCCTTGACAAACAAATATTCAAGAGATAGTGTGGATTCTTATCAAGACAAAACACTTCACACAATTGGCCTTAGTTGGTCTTTGTTTTATCCAAAACATCACAACTTACCAATTTCAAATGTACAAGAGTAGAAAACATTTTACTCTACATTTGACAAGTGTTATAAACCTTCTTTAAGATATGTCACTCAAGTTACAATCATGGAGTATGACTCTAAGAATTGTTTTGGAACGAAGTATGACTCATCTTATTGATTTAACCACTTCAACAATTCATGACTCCTCTTCTTAGCCATTGGAATGCACTAAGATGTCCTTAGAGAATCAATTGTGATATGGTTTTATAATCATTAATATGATCATAAAACATGATACTAAAGTACTCTCCCATCTTTTCAGATTTGAGAAACTTTTATCTTTCTGCCTAATTTGATTCTTCTCATTCGTTCTGCCATACATTGAAACTTTTCCAATGTTTCAGAATTATACTCAAGCTTGTAAGTATAACCACATTTACTAAACTTTAGTAAATCATGATGAATAGTCTTATCGATTTTTGTGGTGGACTCGACTAGTGCACAAGAATGTGTACTCGATCCCATAGTCCTTCACTTGACTCCCATATATATGTGAACAAGGAATTAGTCTTAATTTTCCAAAGATGAAAATTCTCATTCATCATACAGTACAACTTGCGTGATTCCAAGTTTCAGTCAAATTGAGACTTGGGTGATGAGAATCTTCCTTATTTGGTAAATTTAGACACTACCACAAATGAATGAATCAAATTCACATTTTCAATATTGCTAGAAACATACAAACATCATTTTTTCATAAATGCCATTGCATGGAGATATAAAACAAAAACAAAATTTTATTTATTTATAAAATGCGGAAAAAACTTTTCCTTACAATGCAACTTTAAATGAAAACTATGCTATTACATATTTCCTAGCAATTTATCATAACTCCTAAGCAGCAGCTCAAAAATCCGATCTTCGAACCATGCGATTGAAATCCATCTTCGCGATCAGATTCAACATACTCTTCTTTTAAGCTTCCTTCCCTTTGCTTGATCCTACCAAACATCAAAATGCAACCTAGTCACATCATGTATTAAGAATCAACAATTAGAAACTTAACAGATTTAGATAGTGTACTTACCTGAAGCAGAGTCAAACATTTTGTCTCTACTTTCTTTCAGATCTTTCAGGTAGTCAGGGCAGCTTCGCTTCCAATGTCCCTTATCTTGACAGTAAAACCATACAGACTCTTTGGGAACGGTACACGGGACTATCACAGACTTAGCCTTTCTCTCTACCATTTGGTCAACCGGGTTGACCATGGCCAATCCCTTTCCATTGGGAAGAGAAAACTTTTCTGGACTTCCAATGTTACCATTGTCAATGTCCATGGAAGTTTGAGAAGTAGATCTTCCACCCAAATTTACTTTTCCAGTGCGCCAAAACATTGCTGATTCAGCAGCAACAAGAAAATAGTTGAGATCAATAAGGGTCATGTCGTGGTATGTCACATAGTAGTCCTTAATGAACTCAGTATACGACTCAGGAAGTGATTGAAGAACCCAATAAACAGCCAACTTCCTTGAGACTTCGACACCCAACACTCTCAGCCTGTCGAAATGTGACTTCATCTCCAAGACGTGAGAACACACAGGCCTTCCATCTTCATTTTTCATTGCAAGTAGGGCTTGAGTGACCTTGAATTTTTCAAGTCTTTGAGCTTGTGGGTCAGGGAGAATAATTGGAGGAGGTGGAGGAAGAGAAGTATGATTTCCATGATCCAATCGCGGGACATCATCTTCATTAGGAAAGCTTGTTCCAAGGGATTTGGGAAGACCATAGTTGTCTGAACCAGACATCTACAATGGGAGAAATTCAAGTTAGTTGATTTAAGTCCTTAATATAACACCCAATATGAAATATTAAGGCTAAGACCTAACACAATATCTTATAACTTGGAAGAGGGATGCCGTAATCCAAGCTATAAAATATTTGAAGGTAGGCGAATGATGATTCACCAATTTCCACCATGAAAAATGAAATAGGTATTAGGTCTTAATTGGATCGAAACTCCTAGATCTTTTGAGATTCATTGAACTTTTCAATGGCATGTTTAAATCTCGATTGTGCCCTCTCAAGTTTGTGACTGGGATGCCGAGGATCACAAACAAGGTGTGAATAACTATGCAAATTAACTTGGTACCCTTAATTTTATCACCTAATCGATGTGCCGCTTACCCACACGTGCTCCACCGATCTATGATAAACATTAAGTCACCCTTTGCCACTCTTACTAGTCCATGTTAGTGTGCCGGTTACCCACACACGCTCCACCAACGACTTGGTAAGGTACAAAGTGTAATTTCATGGGTTAGCACCATCTTCACATTTTCCTAAAGTAACTAAGATTGAGAATTTATAAAAGGTTTAGTTACTTTATATTTATCATTATACTTATAATGAGAATTATAGTCCTTGTCCTACCCGTTCGGCTAACGACCCTCCACCAGTCAAGGAAGCGGTGGGTGAGAGTTGACACCCATTAAGCTGCCATTTTATAGGCAGCAACCTTATACCCCCTTATAGACCGGCTTCGTGAATGAGGCCTACTAACGGTAAGACTGACTTGATCTTATACATATATATATTATTAGCTTATAATACTATAAAGTATAAGGGTTGAATTTTAACCTTTAAAACTCTAGGGTTTGGAATTAAAGTGTGTGTGAGACTTTACAAATTCCAAAACTTGATGGCAAGTTTTGAAACTATTCAAGACTTTTCATTTCTATAACCTATGAGTCTTAATGGCTTTAAAGAAAAGACTTTTGGAATTCCATAACTTGAGGACAAGTTATGGAGTCCATTCATTGGCATTTAGATCAAGAATTACACTAACAAACAATTTGCAAATAATTCCCATGATCTACTAAAACTCATAAGTATGAACATTCATATCAACAATTTCAAGAATCATATAAACATATTTAAAACTTGAAAATTTTATAATAACCATTGAAAATGGATTAGCATAATCATTCCCACACCAAAAACAGGTTTTATAAGTCCAAAACAGTTTAGGGTAATGATTCTAGTCCATTTCCAGCAGCAAAACTCGAAAAACTGCACACATGGCCTCCTACTCGCCGAATGCAAGAGCCAACTCGACGAGTAGGATGAGTTTATACTTGGAATCGTCGAGTCCCCCCATGGACTTGGCGAGTTCACTGTACAGTTAGCAGAATTTCAACTTTTTCAAGCAGTTTGCATCAAGTATAATGAAAACAAGCCTAGGCTCTGATACCACTGATGGGGTTTGAGCATTCTAACACTCCTATGGTGTACATTCAACCCTAGAAACCTTGGATCTATGTTTTCTCTATTATACATGCAAATATGATTTTTCCAAGGTTCTCATCCTAACTAACATACCATGGGGAACTTGTAATATAAAACTTTGTGGGATGACATACCTTTTCTTGTGGTTGATTCCTTGGAGCTTCAAGAGCCTAGCACCAATAATGTGGATGCCTCAAGTGGAATCACAAATCACCAAAACACCTTGGAAAACTTGAGAGAATAGTAATCACACTAGAAATCGGCCACTCTTGTTTACTCACACACTAGTGTCATTTCATGTGCCAAAGACCTCTTTATATAGTATAGAGGATTAGGGTTACATTCATGTAAACCCTAATACCCTCGACCTTTCATTTCCATAGGATCCATGGGTTAAAACGTCATGGACTATCCATGCAAGTTTAGCCCAACCTAAATGAACTTGGCCCATTCTATATATATATATATATATATATATATATATATATATATATATATATATATATATATAAGAGTCAATATTTAATTAGTCTCTTTTTTATCACTAAATTAATTCTAAATTAATTCTTGATCAATACTAATTAAATAATATGATTTCATATTAATATATTATAACTTATAATATATTAATAAACCATAGACATACTATTCTCAAAAGACTATCCATACAATTGTTCCGGTGAAGTGCAACCCAAATGGACCATGCTACTCTCGGGTCGAGTACATACCAATAATAGTTATGGGCTTAGACATCTAATCCAACAACATACACACTATGTTTACCTACGGTCCTTACTTTGTGAAATAGATCAATTTGTAAACATTTCCAACGATACTCATTTCACAATTCCAAATCTTTAAGAATACCAAATTCTTGCCACTATTGAAATGTGTTAGTTCTAAACTATTATGCAAAAATTCCTTTTGTACATTTCTTTGGAAATTGTTACAAGACAATTCCATGGAGATGAAGTCTCAAATTCAAAGCACATTCCTTTGAACATCCTTCTTGCATAAAAGTTTCTAACTTTCTCATAGATTCTTGATATCCAACTCCCATTATGGAAACATTTCCATAATTGCCATATGAGTATCCATTCTTAACAGAATCCTATCTATTCAGAATTATATCAATATGGTCCATTTATTACTATACTTCCAATTATCCATAAGCAACCAATCCTTAGCGAACCTTAGATTGTCCTTGACAGTTGTTTAACCACTTTAGTCATATTTATTTCTAGTCCTTTTTCCCTCTTAATGCCCTAGACATTTGAAAAATTAGAACACATGAATATTATAGCATATGCAATCGACCCTATATCCGAAGCATATAGGACACCATTCATAATGTCTTACATAAAGACATGATATTTGATCAGTCTTTTGCTATAATATTTCTATTTGCCATGTTCTCACAATTCGAACTATGAAGAGGGATGCCGTAATCATAATCGAATTTTGAGAATGCAATTAACATTTCCATATATAGAATTTCCTTATGTCGAATCTTTTCAACATAACATTCATATATGTCTTTGACTAAATTTGATTAAAAATCTCAATCCAAGCTTTTAGAATTGAAAAATGAAGTATAAGTTCCTCTCCCTTAATTATAGCAAAACAACTTTTCAACCCTGCAACTTTGCGATTTGAAACTTTGTTTTCTATAATTAACATTGCTAACTTGCAACACTTACCATAATAATTATGATCCCACTAGCATAATAATTATTATCTTACTGGCATAACACTTATGCTCCCACTAGCTTTGACATGTATCCAAAATCAGCTGGACTTGTAGAAATCAATACTTACTGACTTTCTTACCAAAGTTCAGATTTCTGATAGGAGATGCTTCGATAAGTCTTTATCTAAGCTTATCAAAGTCATACACCTTTCCTTAGATAGCTCACATGTGTGTTTAAACTATTTCAGAACATACAACAATAAGTCTCAAATTGTTTAGACCTTTTTCCATTTCTCACAATTCGAACTATGAAGAGGGACGTTGTAATCATAATCGAATTTGAGAATGCAAATATCACAAATGCTATCTCCTTAAAATCTACTTAGTGAAAGCGTTTCCTCACAATCATTTTCATGAATTGGAGAGAAACCTTATGACACTTAGATTTTATGGTGTATGTGTTCCTATCCATGTGAAATTGTCATAACCATAATCATAAGACAAGGTTAGTGACAATTCCAAACTCATATGGACTGAACCTATCTAATCTTAATTCCTTGCCACTCGGTAGCACAAGGGCCTACCATGTCTTCCAAGTTGTTATGCAAACAGTTGAGAACTCATAAAACTCATGTGCACAGTCAACCTTAACTGGAATAAGCACAGAAACAAGAATATGTCAACACGATAGGTTACAAACCTCAAGTCGTGTGCTAGTGATTAACAATAGGTTGACTCTTGATTAGTTCTTAAAACTTTTCAAGATCTTTAAGACTCCCACTGACCTCTTGACGTATAAGATTCACTTTGTCAAGGAACATTACTTGAAAAACAAATATTCAAGAGTTAGGGCGGTTTCTTATCAAGACAAACACTATTGACAATTGGTCTTAGTTGATCTTTATTTTATCCAAAACATCACAACTACCAATTTCAAATGTACAAGAGTAGAAAACAGTTTACTCTACATTTTCTGATATGTCACTCAATATACAATCTTGGAGTATGACTCTAAGGTTTGATTTTGGAACAAAGTATGATTCATCTTAATTGATTTAACCATTCCAGTAATTCCTGATTCCTCTTCTTAGCCAAACAAATGCACTAAGGTGTCCTTACAGGATCAAATTATGATATGGTTTTCATAATCATTAGGATGATCATAAAACATGATATTCAAGTACTCTTCCATCTTTTCAGATTGGAGAAACTTTTATCTTTCTGTCTAATTTGATTCTTCTTATTCGTCCTGCTGTACATTGAAACTTTTTCAGTGATTCATAATTATACTCAAACTTGTATGCATAACCATATTTGCTAAACTTTAGTAAATCATGACGAATAGTCTTATTGTTCTTTGTGGTGTACTCAATCCTTTACTTGACTCACATTTACATGTGACCAAGGAATTAGTCCTAATTTCCCAAAGATGAAGATTCTCATTCATCATACAATACAAGTTGCATGATTCCAAGTTTCTGTCCAACTGAAACTTGGGTGATGAGAATCTTTCCTTATTTGGTAAATTTAGACACTACCAAAAACGAGAGAATCAAATCCATATTGCTAAAATAGAAACATACAAACATCAATTTTCACAAGTACCATTGCAAGGAAATATAAATAAGATAAAAGGTCAAAATTTTATTTATTTATAAAAGGTGTGGAAAAACTTTTCCTTACAATGCAATTACATATGAAAACTATGCTATTACAAATTTCTAAGCAATCTATCATAACTCCTAAGCAGCAGCCCAAAAATCCGATCATAGAACCATGCGATTGAAATCTATCTCTTTGCAATCAGACTCAGCATGTCTTTCGTTTAAGCTTCCTTTGATCCTACAAAACATCAAAATGTAATCTTATCACATCATTTATTAAGAATCTACAAATAGGAACTTAATAGAGTTAGATAGTGAACTTACCTGAAGCACAGTCAAACTTTTTAATTCTACCTTCTCTCAGATCTTTAAGGTAGTTAGGGCAGCTTCGCTTCCAATGTCCCTTCAAATGGCAGTAGAAACAAATGGCTTCTTTTGCATTGGCACATGAGACAACCCCAAAACTGGCCTTTCTCTTATGATCAAGACTTTTAACCATGGCCAATTCCTTTCCATTAGGAGAAGGAATCATTTCCAGGATGTCCATGTCATTGCCATTGTCAGCTTGGGAGGTAGACCTTCCAATCAAATTTGCTTGACCATTGCACCAAATCATTGCTGATTCAGCAGCAATTAGAAAATAGGTAAGATTAATGAGGGTCATGTCACGATCTGTCATATAGTAATCTTTAACGAACTCACTGTATGACTTGGGAAGTGATTGAAGAACCAAGTCAATAGCCAACTTCCTTGGAAACACGACACCCAACATTACCAGCCTGTCAATATGCAGCTTCATGTCCAATACATGAGCACATATAGACCTTTCATCTTGATGTTTCATTGCAAGTAGGGCTTGAGTGACCTTGAACTTTTCAAGTCTTTGAACTTGTGGGTCAAGGAGAATAATTGGAGGAGGTGGAGGAAGTGAAGTATGATATTGTGGAATATCATCTTCATGTGGAAAGCTTTTTCCAACAGATTCAGGAAGACAATAGTTGTCTAAACTAGACATATACAAGGGAGAAATTCAAGTTAGTTGATTTAAGTCCTTAATATAAAACCCAAAAATGAAGTATTAAGGCTAGGACCCAACACAATATTTTACAATTGCGAAGAGGGATGCCGTAATCCAATTGTAAAATATTTGAAGGTAGGTAAATGACGATTTACCAATTTCCATCATGAAAAACGAAATAATTTATTAAGTTTTAATTGGTTTGAAATTCCTAGATCTTTGAGATTCATTTAAATTTTCAAAGGCATGTTTAAATCTCGATTGTGCCCTTTAGGTTTGTGACTGAGATGCCGAGGATCACAAACAAGGTGTGAATAACCATGCAAATTAGCTTGGTACACCCAATGTTACAGATCACCTAATCAATGTGCCGGTTAACCTCACATGATCTATTGATCTATGATTAACACCAAGTTACCCTTTGCCACACATTGTCAGTTCCGGATTAGTGTGCCGGTTAACCATACACGCTCCACTAACGACTTAACAAAGGTGCAAAGTGTAATTTCCTGTATTAGCACCATTTTCACATTTTTCTAAAGTAACTAAGATTGGGCATTTAATAAAAGTTTAGTTACTTTATATTTATCATTATACTTTTAATGATGGAGAATTAATGTCCTATCCTACCCGTTCGGCTAACGACCCTCCACCAGTCAAGGAAGCGGTGGGTGAGAGTGGACACCCATTAAACTGCCATTTTATAGGTAGTAACCTTATACCCCGCTTATAGACCGGCTTCGTGAATTAGGCCTACTAACGGTAAGACTGACTTGTCTTATATATATATATATATATATATATATATATAAGTATTAACTTTTAATATTATAAAGTATAAGGGTTGAATTTTAAACTTTTAAAATTCTAAGGTTTGGAATTTAAATGTTTCAAAAGTGAGACTTTACAAATTCCAAAACTTGAGGGCAAGTTTTGAAACTTGTCAAAACTCTTCAAATCTATAACTTATGAGTTTAATGTGTGTTTTATGAAAAGAATCTTGATAATCCATAACTTGAGGACAAGTGATGGAGTTCATTAAAACATTTTATGATAAGACTTTTCATGTTCCATAACTCGAGGACAAGTTATGAAACCCATTAAAGAACATTTAGATCAATTCTAACAAGGAAAAATTATCATATAATATTCTATTGATCTAATCTAACTCATGTAGCAAGACAATTCATATCAAATAATACAAATAATTAACCTATTACCTTAATATTTGACAATTGTCCTTTCATTTTCATAACATATGAGTTTAATGCCATTTTAATGTATGGGACTTTTCATTTTCCATAACTTGAGGACAAGTTATGGAGGTCATTAAAATTCATTTAGATCATTTTTCTAACAACTAAAATTATCACATAATTTATGATCTAACTAAACTCATAATCAAGATAATTTCAAGTCACCAATTTGAAAACAATTTTGTTTATCATATAAAACAACAATTATTTTAAAATCTTTGACAATTATCTTGTGGTTGGATGAGTACATGCACTACCATATAATAAAAAAAACATTTCCAATGATCCAAAACAGTTTGTGGTAGTGTTCCTAATCCAAACCAGGCCAAGAAACTCGAAATTTTGCAAACAGGGCCTTCAACTCGTTGAGTGTATGAACTGACTCACCGATTTGCCCTGTTTACTGAGTGGACTCGTCGAGTCTATTCATGTACTCGGCGAGTTCATCAGTCAGAGGCAAATATTTCGACTTTTTCAGCTTTGAAAAACTAGTAAGCATCATATATAATAGAAAACAATCCTAGGCTCTGATACCACTGTTGGGTTTTGAGCACTATAACACTTCCTAAGTGCACATGCAACCCTAAATGCTTTGGATCTATGTTTTCTCTAATTATACATGCATTTTCATTTTTCGAAAGCATTGACCCTAACTAGCATACAATTGAACAATTGAACAATACAACTAGTTAGATAACTTACCTTTTAGAAGGACTTGTAGTTCTTGACCTTTGAAAGCTTGAGCACCTCAAGTGCGATGCCTCTAATGGTTCACAAACACCATATGCAAGAGGAGGCTTAAGAGAATAAGTTATTTAGCACAAAATCAACACACACTCTCCAAGAATGTTGTAGCCACTCATGTAACTGATTTTGGCTATAGGAGGGTTCTATTTATAGTGTTGCAAATGCTAGGGTTACACTTTGTAAACCCTAATTCTCCATGACCTTTCACATTCTTATGCTCCATGGGTTTAACCTCCATGGACTATCCATGGATCATTTCATTGGTTTAGCCCATCTTGCATAATCATGGATAATTAGCCCACTTTATAAGAATCATTGATTTACATAATCAATCCCCATATATTTAATTAGTCTCTTTTGACCACAAAAATTAATTGCAAATTAATTCTTGATCAATACTAATTAAATAATAATATGATTTCATATTAATATATTAATAAATCATAAATAACCTTATTCTCAAAAGTCCATCCTCTCAAGTTGCACTGGTGAAGGCAACCCAAAAGGATCATGCTACAATCGGGTCAAGTACATCCCAGTTATAGTTATGGGCTTAGATACCAAATCCAACAACATATTCGAAACCCATAAAAGAACCATGTCTTACAATATATACTTGTCACTTTCTAATACTTGTTTGTAACGACAGTTATTTAAATCAATTTCAGACACAAAATTCTTTCGAATCCCTGGTACATATAAAATATTGTTCAGACACAAACACTTTCCAGAAGTAAAGTAAAGTAAAACAAATCCTAAACCCTTGATTGGTTCAGTAGCAACATTTCCCATTTTCACCACAGATCCATCTTCAAGTGGTTGACATTCCTTGAACCAACGAAGATCTTTACATATATGGTTTGTTGCTCCCGCCCGAATCAACCAACCATGCAACATCATCATTCTGCACATAAAATGCTTCAGAAATCAAAGAAATATAATTTTGAACATATTTAGAATTCTGCATGAAAACAGAAATCTAACCTTGTTGCTTTTTTTTGGATCCTTGGATTCACTTGGTCCAGCACCATCCTTATTCACTTTACGAAGACGACAATCTTTCTTGAATTGACACGGTTTGTTACAATTCCAACAAACCAACTTAACCTTCTTGTTAGAAGACTTGTCATCATTTCCTTTAAACTTCCTTTTTCCATTAGACTTCTTGGGATTCTTTGAACTTTATCCTTCCACCATGTTCACAGAAGAGGAACCAACTTGGTTCTTGCCTTTAGGATTGTTATCAAGTTCTTGAGTCCTTAAGGACTCTTCAACCCGAAAATGGATTCCAAGTTGAGTCAAAGTTAATTCCTCTTTGTTATGTTTCAGATTATGTTTAAAATCTTTCCAGTAAGGGGGCAATTTTTCAATGATCACATCCATAGAAATGTTTCATTTATTTTTAGATTGTGTTGAGAAAACTATCCCAGGATCCTTAACATTTCATGGAATTGTTCCATAACAGGCCTGGAGTCAGTCATCTTATAACCTATAAAGTTACTTACAAGTAACTTCTTTCTTGAAGCATCTTCAGTCATGTACTTGGATTCAATAGAATCCCACAGTTCTTTTGCAGTTTCAACATTATGATAGATATCAAATAGAGAATCAGACATACCATTGAGAATATGACCATGACAGATGTAGTCATCATTGTCCCACTTAGATCTCCACCTTGTTGCCCCCAAAGTTTCATCTTCAGCAAATTCTGGCATGGGTGTACTTAGAACATACGTCACTTTCAGAGTAGTAAGAAGAAAGTGTATCTTCTTCTGTCATCTACGAAAATCTTGCCCTTCAAACTTGTTCAATTTGTCAAACTTGCTTGTCGTATCCTTCACAGAATCGCCACTTGCCATGATCATAGTATACTTTGATTTTCGTTAGAATTTCGGGGTAATAAAGGTACTTGAATAATCTGAGAATTGTGATTCCACTTTCAAATCAAAGTATTTGGGTAGTACTCCCTAATCTTTGATTGGATAAGACTCATAAGAGAATCCGAATAGAGAATGAGATGTATCAATTTCGTGAGTACCAAAAAACTGACCAAAATTTGGTTAAATACCTCCTTTGTATGAAAATTGTCATAAAACAGTTTTACAACAGTCAAAAACTGTCATAAATCTGGGTTTTCTATAAGGATTAACGCAAAGCCAAAAAACGGGTCAAATATTCAAAATTTGGATTTCTGATGCATTTTTAATACATCAATATAACCCAAATAAAAAAATTCCCTTTGCCCCTTGGACCTCGCCAGGGGCTACCGCCCCTTGGACCCTGTTCCTAGGGGCGATGCCCCCGGACCCCCGTTCGTTAAAGGGCTTCGCCCCTAAATGACAGTATACTTTTAATATTGAATAAACTTAAACAAGTGTTGTTACACCCCCAAACCAGAACGGCGGAAACGTTCGGGGGCGGAGGATGTCATGTGCAGTATCATAACAATTGCATAATAGTAAAACAAGCAACAACATCCATTGTATTTAAAATAGTTAATACATGTGTGTTCTTAGAATTTGTTCGTATGACACGAAAATGTATAGCAAAATAAAAGCAGAGTCTTGAATAGGCTCCGACTCCTCAAAAACTACGTGAGTGTACCTGTCTACTGGTTCCCTGAGAATACAAGTTATTTTGAAAAGAGAATATCAACATTTAAGTTGGTGAGTTCATAAGCATTTAGTATTAGAAATCTGTCTTTGTTTCATGAAAATGTTAGTGTGTTTCTTCGGAAAATCCAATATTTTCTCTATTTAAATGAAAAGTAGTCTTAGGCCTTAAGACCAAAATGTTTGTATGTTATTGTACTCTGAAATAGTGTAAGTGTATGTTTTCCATAAATGTATGTTTTCTTTGATAGAAAATAGTGTACTGCACTTGCATGAACTCTATAGTGTATTAGTGCTGGAAAATAATGATAGGTAGTCCTATTACTCAGAATAAAACCACTGAAGTGATGTTTGTTTTGTAACCAAAATGTTTAATTAATGCTTAATGTGAATGAGATTATAACCATACTGAACTGACTAGTGGCCTACACGACGTTCTTCAGGCGTCAGAATGTTATGACATTTGTCACCCCTAGACCTGCCGGTCCAACTGTAGCTAACAGTCGAGGTGTGGGATTGTCAGTCCCGTATAGATCTATACATAAATTCACGCTCTCCCTCCAGGAGACACTGGTTATAAAATAGGACTTTAACATGTACCTTTGTAGGTACCATGAAGTAGTGGCTCACATTCTAGTATTAACTCGTTTACGTATAGTGTGTATATGTTTCTTGTTTCTTGTAAATGAATAATGTACTTGTAATGAAAAGTAATTTGTACTTATGTAATGATTTATGTAATGTATTATTGATCTAGAAAATAGTGCGAATGGATCTCAAAACTATACCTATTATAGTTTACAAGTGTTATGTTTGTACTGAAATGATTAAAGGAAATACCCCTTTTGCTCGATATGTACAAAAGGGTTAGTAATTGTTATTGAAATAAGTTTTATACTTATATATATATATATATATATATATATATATATATATATATATATATATATATGTTGCATGTATAATTATAATCTAAAAGAAAGTAGGACAAGCATTCCTATCCTAAGCCCACAACCAAACAAGGAATAGGATTTAAGGCAGAAATACTGGTACTAAGCCTTGTCAAATCATAATTATACATATATATATATATATATATATATATATATATATATATATATATATATATATGTGAATATAGTTTGATAAAAACAGTAATTTAAGAGGTTGAAAAACAGTTTAAAATGGTTTGATAAGTTTATAAAAAGCATTAAATATCCTAAAATGATTTGTGATCGTATGTAAGTGTTTACACAACTACCTTGTGTTTTGCTTGTATTCTCCCCCTAAAAGCATTTAAAAATGGTAAAACATAGGGGTATGAACTCACCTTATGTGAGTGTTTGAGTGAAGATACGGTGTAGTAGTAATGATCCTCTAATTTAGAACCCGTGTGAGAAGTCGTATCCTGGGGGTTTTCGGTTGCTTGATGATTCGAAGAGTGTTTTTGGTGTTCTTGGTGAGCACAAGAAGATATGGGTGTTTTCGGTCCAAGATATGAAGATTGGAAGATGTTTTCGGATGATAGTTAAGAGAAAAGGGGGTGTTTTCGGTTGTGTTCTTGAGAGGATAAAGAGTGTTTTCGGCTGTGAAGTGAAAGAATGAAGGGATGATTTCGGTCCACCATATATATAAGACCGAAATCATGATGGGACACCTTCGTTGGGACATGGCAAAATGCCGTGAATCACGTGAAGTGGATAGAATTTAAGGGTTCTCGGTCAGGAACTCTATCCGAGAAACAGTTTTCGGCCGAGAACGGGCACCAAGCGAAGGTTGGCGGTCCGAAGGGTTTGCGGCCGAGAACTCATTTTCGGTCCGAGGGTTTTCACTTATGCGAGGGTTTTCGGTCCTCGCATTTGGATCATTATTTTGCAACACTTATACATTAAAAGGTTTAAATATATCAAAACTTTGGATAAGGTTCTAATAAATAAATAAATCAACGAGTTTGACTTTTATTTGACAAGTTTTGACTTTTGTTGACTTTGGTTGACTTTTACAAATTTGAAAATAACAGGTTGTCACATCATCCCCCCGTTAAAGGGAATTTCGTCCCGAAATTAAGTCTAAAGTGATACACATGGACTAGGGAAAAAGATGTGGGTACTTTTGTTTAATTTGATCTTCCCGCTCCCAAGTGAACTCAGGTCCCTGCTTGGCATTCCAACGAACCTTCACTATAGGTATACGGTTTTGTTTGGTTCTCTTGAATTCCCTATCTAGAATTTCTACTAGTTCTTCCATGAATTTGAGGCTCTCATTTATCTCGATTTCATCGAGTGGGATCACAAGAGTCTCGTCGAATAGACACTTCTTTAGATTAGACACGTGGAAGGTAGGGTGTACGTTGCTAAGTTCTTGGGATAGTTTGAGTTTGTAAGCTACTAGGCCGATTCTATTGATAATCTTGTAAGGCCCAATGTACCTTGGATTCAGTTTGCCATGCTTTCTGAAGCGTATCATGCCCTTCCAGGGTGAGACCTTCAATAGCACGCGGTCACCAACCTGGAATTCCAAGGGTTTTCGTCTTTTGTCTGCGTAGCTATTCTGTCTGTCTCTAGAGGCTTTCAATCATTCACGAATTTGAACAATCTTTTCATTCTCTCTCTGATGATCTCCGGGGCAGTTAGAGTGTTGTCAGGAACTTGTCATTTAGCTAGTTGCGTATCACCCACTTCAACCCAACACAGAGGTGATCTACACTTCCGGCCATAAAGGGCTTCGAATGGGGCAACCTTAATGCTGGTATGGTAGCTGTTGTTGTATGAGAATTCGACCAGTAGTAAATGGGTATCCCATGCTTTACCAAAGTTGATCACACAAGCTCTCAGCATGTCTTCTAATGTTTGCATCGTTCTCTCACTTTGCCTATCGGTTTGTGGGTGGTAGGCTGTACTCATGTCCAGCTGGTTCCCACGGATTTTTGTAGCGATAGCCAGAACCTTGAGGTGAATCTACTGTCTCTATCAGAGATAATAGATATGGTTACCCCATGTAGTCGTACAATCTCTCTAATGTATGTTCTGTTCAGTTTCTCCATTTTGTCAGTTTCTTTAATTGGTAGGAAGTACGCGTAATTGGTTAACCTGCCAACGATAACCCAAATGGTATCGAGGCCACCCGTTGTCTTGGGTAACTTGGTTATGAAATCCATTGTAATCCGCTCCCACTTCCATTCAAGTATTTCTTGTTGCTAAAGCAAACCTGAGGGCTTTTGGTATTCTACCTTAACCTTGGCACAAGTCAGACACTTGCCCACGAAGGTAGCAATCTCTGCTTTCATGTTTGGCCACCAATATAACTTCTTGAGGTCCAAATACATCTTGTATGAACCTGGATGAACGGAGTATCGTGTCTTGTGAGCTTCGTGCATGACAACGTCTCTAAATCCACCAAACTTTGGTGTCCAGATCCGGTTCATGAGATATCGAACTCTGTCACCCTTGACTTATAAGTTCTTGTCCATTCCTCTTAAGTCTTCACCTGTCACATTATCGAGTTTGAAGGCTTCCTGCTGAGTCTCTTTAATTTGTGTAGACAGATGTGAATGGATGGTCATGGTCAGTGCTTTGACTCTACGACCTGAGTACTCCTTTCGACTAAGGGCATCAACTACTACATTGGTTTTGCTGGGATGATAACGAATTTCGCATTCGTAGTCATTTAGTAGTTCTACCCATCGTAGTTGTCTCATGTTCAGGTCCTTCTGATCGAATATTTGTTGAAGGCTTTTGTGGTCTGTGAAAATGGTGCTCTTTGTACCATATAGGTAGTGTCTCCAAATCTTTAGAGCAAATACCACTGCTCCAAGCTCAAGATCGTGAGTAGTGTAGTTGAATTCGTGTGTCTTAAGCTGTCTTGAGGCATAGGCAATGAGCTTTCCCCGTTGCATAAGAACACAACCTAGCCCTTGATTGGATGCATCGCAGTATACCACGAAATCTTCTATCCCTTCTGGAAGAGACAATATCAGTGCGCTGAATATGGCTTGTTTTAGCGTTTGTAATGCATTTTCTTGTTTCTCTTCCCAGCTGTAAGTCACACCCTTTTGAGTCAGGGTGGTAAGTGGTTTAGCGATCCTTGAAAAGTTCTGTATGAAGTTGCGATAGTAGCCAGCAAGGCCTAAGAATTGACGGATCTCCGTAGGCGTTCTTGGTGCTGACCAGTTCTCGATTGCTTTGATTTTGGAAGGGTCCATGTGAATTCAATCTTCGCTGACCACGTGACCTAGGAAATCTACTCTCTGAATCCAAAATTCGCACTTTGAGAATTTCGTATAAAGTTTTTTTGCTCGTAATGTTTCTAAGATCTGTCGTAAGTGCTGACTATGTTCCTCCTTACTGCGTGAGTAGATAAGTATGTCATCTATGAATACTATCACGACTTTATCTAAGTAATGATGGCCCACCCTGTTCATTAAAATGCTAATACTATAAATCACATCGTGATCACCGACGATGTTATATCGGCCATTCGGGACTGTTTATGGGCTCAAAGAGTCGTTTTTCGGTTTTGGGCTGGCGCGCGAACTATTCGGGTGGAATGATGCAGTCTCCGAATTGGACGAAATTTGCACATTATATGCATATGCTAAAACTATAATCACTACGTGATCACCGACAATGTTATTTCGGCCATTCGGGACTGTTTAGGGGCTCAAAAAGCCGTTTTTCGGTTATGGGCTGGCGCCCGAAATTTTCGGGTGGAATGATGCAATCTACGAATTGGACGAAATTTGCACATTCTATGTATATGCTAGTACGATAAATCACTTCGTGATCACTGACGAAGTTATTTCGGCCATTCGGGACTGTTTATGGGCTCAAAATTTCGTTTTACGGTTTTGGGCTGGCACGCAAACTTTTTGGGAGGAAAGACGCAGTCTCGGAATTGGATGAAATTCGCACATTGTATGTATATGCTAAAACTACACATTACTTCTTGATCACTGACGATGTTATTTCGGCCATTCGGGACTGTTTTAGGGGCTCAAAATGTCGTTTTACAGTTTTGGGCTGGCGCGCGAACTTTTCGGGTGGAATGATGCAGTCTCGGAATTGGACGAAATTCACACATTGTATGTATATACTAAAACTATAAATCACTTTGTGATCAACGACGATGTTATTTCAGCCATTCTGGACTGTTTAGGGGCTCAAAATGTCGTTTTTCAGTTTTGGGTTGGCGCTCAAAATGTTATTTCGGCCATTCGGGACTGTTTAGGGGCTTAAAATGTCGTTTTACAGTTTTGGGCTGGCGCACGAACTTTTCGGGTGGAATGATGCAGTCTCGGAATTGGACGAAATTCGCACATTGTATATACATGCTAAATCTACAAATCACTTCGTGATCACCGACGATGTTATTTCGGCCATTCCGGACTGTTAATGGGCTCAAAATGTCGTTTTTCGGATTTGGGCTCGCGCGCGAACTCTTCGGGTGGAATGATGCAGTCTCGGAATTGGACGAAATTCGCACATTGAATGTATATGCTAAACTATAAATCACTTCATGATCACCGACGATGTTTTTTCGGCCATTCGGAACTGTTTAAGGGCTCAAAATGTCGTTTTACGGTTTTGGGCTGGCGCACGAACTTTTCTGGTGGAATTATGCAGTCTCGAAATTGGACGAAATTAGCATATTGTATGTATATGCTAAAACAATAAATCACTCGGTGATCACCGACGATGTTATTTCGGTAATTCGGGACTGTTTAGGGGCTTAAAAAGTCTTTTTTCGGTTTTGTGCTGGCGCACGAACTTTTCGGGTGGAATGATGCAGCTTCGGAATTGGACGAAATTCGCACATTGTATGTATATGCTAAAACTATAGATCTTTTTATGATCACCGACGATGTTATTTTGGCCATTCGGGACTGTTTAGGGGCTCAAAATGTCGTTTTTCGGTTTTGGGCTGGTGCGCGAACTTTTCGGGTGGAATGATGCATTCTCGGAATTGGACAGAATTCGAAAATTGTATCTATATGCTAAAACTATAAATCACCTAGTGATCACCGACGATGTTATTTCGGCCATTCGGGACTGTTTAGGGGCTCAAAATGTCGTTTTTCGCTTATAGCTGGCGCCGGAAATTTTCGGGTGGAATGATGCAGTCTCCGAATTGGACGACATTCGCACTTTGTATGTATATTCTAGTACTATAAATGATTTTGTGATCACCGACGATGTTATTTCGGTCATTCGGGACTGTTTACGGGCTCAAAATGTCGTTTTTCGGTTAAGGGTTGGCGCGCGAAATTTTCGGTTGGAATGATGCAGTCTCCGAATTGGACGAAATTCGCAAATTGTGTGTATATGCAATACGATAAATCACTTTGTGATCACCGACGATGTTATTTCGGCCATTCGAGACTGTTTATGGGCTCAAAATGTCGTTTTACGGTTTTGTGCTGGCGCGCGAACTTTTTGGGTACAATGATGCAGTCTCGGAATTGGACGAAATTCGTACATTGTATGTATATGCTAAAACTTCATATTAATTTGTGATCTCCGACGATGATATTTCGGCCATTCGAGACTGTTTAGGGCTCAGAATGTCGTTTTACGGTTTTCGGCTGACGCTCGAACTTTTCGGGTGGAATGAAGCAGTCTCCGAATTGGACGAAATTAGCACATTGTATGTATATGCTAAAACGATAAATCACTTTGTGATCACCGACGATGTTATTTCGGCAATTCGGGACTGTTTAGGTGCTTCAAAAGTCATTTTTCGGTTTTGGGCTGGCGCACGAACTTTTCGGGTGGAATGATGCAGCTTCAGAATTGGACGAAATTCGCATATTGTATGTATATGCTAATACTATAAATCACTTCGTGATCACCGACAATGTTATTTCGGCAATTCGAGACTGTTTAGGGATTCAAAATGTCGTTTTTCGGTTTTGGGCTGGTGCGCGAGATTTTCGGGTGGAATGATGCAATCTCGGAATTGGATGGAATTTGACATTTGTATCTATATGTTAAAACTATAAATCACTTGGTGATCACCAACGATGTTATTTCGGCCATTCGAGACTGTTTAGGGGCTCAAAATGTCGTTTTTCGGTTAGGGGCTGGCGCGCGAAATTTTCGGGTGGAATGATGCGGTCTCCGAATTGGAAGAAATTCACACATTGTATGTATATGCTAATACTATAAATCACTTTGTGATCACCGACGATGTTATTTCGGCCATTCGGGACTGTTTAGGGAAACAAAATGTCGTTTTTCAGTTTTGGGCTGGCGTACGAAATTTTCGGGTGGAATTAGGGGTGTGCGCGGTGCGGTTTAGAGCCAAAACCGTAAAACCGCACCGCGCATGCGGTTTGAGTTATTTAGAAACTGCAAACCGCACTGCGAACGTTCAAAACCGCATTATGCGGTGGGGTTTGGTGCGGGCGGTTTATGCGGTTTACATGCGGTTTTGCGGTTTGAGTAATTATTTACATTAAAGTTAATGACAATACTATCATTGTCGTCACTAACGGCTCACTAAATGGTCATTAAGAAATTTGGTGGTCATAGAATTGTGGTCATTAACTACTTATGAATATACATAAGTTAAGAAAACATAGTGTATAAAATAATGGTTCCTGAATGTTAGTTGAAAATGAATTTGAGACAAAAAATATGGTCACTCCATTAAATTTTGCATTAAATTTTGGATTAATTAATTTTACATTTCAAAAACTTAAGATAATATCACTAATTTAGGACCTGTCAAATTATTTTCGAATATATATATATATATATATATATATATATATATATATATATATATATATATATATATATATAATCATTAATTGATTTTATCAATGCGGTGCAGTTTAAACCGCAATTTTGTAATCGTAAACCGCAAACCGCACCGCATAATGCGGTTTAACAAAAATACAAACCGCAAACCGCACCGCGAGTGTTTTAAACTGTGTTATGCGGTGCGGTTTGGTGCGGTGCGGGCGGTTTATGCGGTTTGTGCGGTTTATTGCACACCCCTAGGTGGAATGATGCACTCTCTGAATTGGACGAAATTCGCATATTGTATGTATATGCTAATACTATAAATCACTTCGTGATCACCGACGAAGTTATTTCGGCCATTCGGGACTGTTTATGGGCTCAAAATGTCATTTTACGGTTTTGGGCTGGCGCGCGAACTTTTTGGGAGGAATGACGCAGTCTCGGAATTGGATGACATTCGCACATTGCATGTATATGCTAAAACTACACATTACTTCTTGATCACTGACGATGTTATTTCGGCCATTCGGGACTGTTTAGGGGCTCAAAATGTCGTTTTACAGTTTTGGGCTGGCGCGCGAACTTTTCGGGTGGAATGATGCAGTCTCGGAATTGGACGAAATTCACACATTGTATGTTTATACTAAAACTATAAATCACTTTGTGATCACCGACGATGTTATTTCGGCCATTCTGGACTGTTTAGGGGCTCAAAATGTCGTTTTTCAGTTTTGGGTTGGCGCGCGAACTTTTCGGGTGGAATGATGCAGTCTCCGAATTGGACGAAATTCGAACATTATATGTATATGCTAAAACTATAAATCACTTAGTGATCACCGACGATGTTATTTCGGCCATTCGGGACTGTTTAGGGAAACAAAATGTCGTCTTTCAGTTTTGGGCTGGCGCACGAACTTTTCAGGTGGAATGATGCTGTCTCGGAATTGGACGAAACTCGCACATTGTATATATATGCTAAATCTACAAATCACTTCGTGATCACCGACGATGTTATTTCGGCCCTTCGGGACTGTTTAGGGGCTCAAAATGTCGTTTTACGGTTTTGGGCTGGCGCACGAATTTTTCGGGTGGAATGATGCAGTCTCAAAATTGGACGAAATTAAGACATTGTATGTATATGCTAAAACAATAAATCACTTGGGGATCACCGACGATGTTATTTCGGTAATTCGGGACTGTTTAGGGGCTTAAAAAGTCGTTTTTCGGTTTTGGGCTGGCGCATGAACTTTTCGGCGGGAATGATGCAGCTTCGGAATTGGACGAAATTCGCACATTGTATGTATATGCTAAAAATATAAACCATTTTGTGGTCACCAACGATGTTATTTTGGCCATTCGAGACTGTTTAGGCGCTCAAAATGTCGTTTTTCGGTTTTGGGCTGGTGCGCGAACTTTTCGGGTGGAATGATGCATTCTCGGAATTAGGGGGTTAAAATGTCGTTTTACGGTTTTGGGCTGTCACGCGAACTTTTCGGGTGGAATGATGCAATCTCGGAATTTGACGAAATTCGCATATTGTATGTATATGCCAAAACTATAAATCACTTTCTGATCATCGACGATGTTATTTCGGCCATTCGGGACTGTTTAGGGCTCAAAATGGCGTTTTTCGGTTTTGGGATGGCGCGCGAACTTTTCGGTTGGAATGATGTAGTCTCGGAATTGGACGAAATTTGCACATTGTAGGTATATGCTAAAACTACAAATTACGTCCTGATTACCGACGATGTTATTTCGGCCATTCGGGACTGTTTAGGGGCTCAAAATGTCGTTTTACGGTTTTGGGTTGGCGCGCAAATTCTTCGGGTGGAATGATGCAATCTCGGAATTGGACGAAATTCGCACATTGTATGTATATGCTAAACTATAAATAACTTCGCGATCAACGCCGATGTAATTTCAGCAATTCGGGACTGTTCAGGAGCTCAAAATGTCGTTTTTCGGTTTTAAGCTGGCGCGCGGACTTTTCGGGTGGAATGATGCAGTTTCCGAATTGGACGAAATTCGCACATTGTATGTATATGCTAAAACTATAAATCACTTTGTCATCACCGACGATGTTATTTTGGCCATTTGAGACTGTTTACGGGCTCAAAAAGTCGTTTTCCGGTTACGGGCCGGCGCGCGAAATTTTCGGGTGGAATGATGCAGTCTCAGAATTGGATGAAATTTGCACATTGTATGTATATGTTAACACTATAAATCACTTTTTGATCATCGACGATATTATTTCGACCATTCAGGACTGTTTATGGGCTCAAAATGTCGTTTTTCGGTTTTGGGCGGAATTTGAAAATTGAATCTGTATGCTAAAAGTATATATCACTTAGTGATCACCGACGATGTTATTTCGGTCATTCGGGACTATTTAGGGGCTTAAAATGTCGTTTTTCGGTTAACAGCTGGCGCGCGAAATTTTCGAGTGGAATGATGCGGTCTCCGAATTGGATGAAATTCGCACATTGTATGTATATGCTAATACTATAAATCATTTCATGATCACCGACGATGTTATTTCGGCGATTGGGGACTGTTTATGGGCTCAAAATATCGTTTTTCGGTTTTGGACGAACTTTTCATGTGGAATGATGCAATCTCGGAATTGGACGAAATTCGCACATTGTATGTATATTCAAAAACTATAAATTAATTTGTGATTACCGACGATGTTATTTCGGCCATTCGGGACTATTTAGGGGTTCAAAATGTCGTTTTTCGGTTTTGGGCTGGCGCGAACTTTTCGGTTGGAATGATGCAATCTCGGAATTGGACGAAATTCGCTCATTGTATGTATATGCTAAAACTACAAATTATGTCGTGATCACCAACGATGTTATTTCGGCCATTCGGGACTGTTTAGGGGCTCAAAATGTTGTTTTACGGTTTTGGGTTGGCACGTGAACTTTTCGGGTGGAATGATCCAGTCTCGGAATTGGACGAAATTCGCACATTGTATGTATATGCAAAAACTATAAATCACCTTGTGATCACCGACGATTGTTATTTCGGCCATTCGGGACTGTTTAGGAGCTCAAAATATCGTTTTTCGGTTTCGGCTGGCGCGCGAACTTTTCGGGTGGAATGATGCAGTCTCCTAATTGGACGAAATTCGCACATTGTATGTATATGCTAAAACTATAAATCACCTCTTGATCACCGACGATGTTATTTCGGCCATTCGGGACTGTTTAGGGGCTCAAAAAGTCGTTTTTCGGTTAAGGGCTGGCGCGCAAAATTTTCGGGTGGAATGATGCAGTCTCAAAATTGGATGAAATTCGCACATTGTATGTATATGCTAAAGTGTAAATCACTTTGTGATCACCGGCGATGTTATTTCGGCATTTCGGGGCTTTTTAGAGGCTCAAAATGTCGTTCTTCGGTTTTGGGCTGGCGCGTGAACGTTTTGGGTGGAATGATGCAGTTTCGGAATTGGATGAAATTCGCACATTCTACGTATATGCTAAAACTATAAATCACTTCGTGATCACCGACGACGTTATTTCGGCCATTCGAGACTGTTTAGGGGCACAAAATGTCGTTTTCGGTTTTGGGCTGACACACGAACTTTTCGGGTGGAATGATGCAGTTTCGGAATTGGACGAAATTCGCACATTGTATGTATATTCTAAGACTATAAATCACTTTGTGATCAACGACGATGTTATTTCGGCCATTCGGGACAGTTTAGTGGCTCAAAATGTCGTTTTACGGTTTTGGGCTGGCGCGCGAACTTTTTGGGTGGAATGATGCAGTCTTGGAATTGGACGAAATTCGCACATTGTATGTATATGCTAAAACTATTTATCACTTTGTGATCACCATAGATGTTATTTCGGCCATTCGGGACTGTTTAGGGTCTCAAAATGTCGTTTTTCGGTTTTGGGCTGGCGCGCGAATTTTTCGGGTGGAATGATGCAGTCTCAGAATTTGACGAAATTCGCACGTTGTATGTATATACTAATACTATATATCACTCTGTGATCATCGATGATGTTATTTCGGCCATTCGGTACTGTTTATGGGCTCAGAATGTCGTTTTTCGGTTTTGGGCTGGCGCGAAGAATTTTCGAGTGGAATGTTGCACTCTCTGAATTAGACGAAATTCGCACATTATATGTATATGCTAAACTGTAAATCATCTTGTGATCACCGACGATGTTATTTCGGCCATTCGGGACTTTTTCGGGGCTCAAAATGTCGTTCTTCGGTTTTGGGCTGGCGCGCAAACTTTTCGGATGGAATGATGCAGTCTCGGAATTGGACGAAATTCACACATTGTATGTATATGCTAAGACTATAAATCACTTTGTGATCACCGACGACGTTATTTCGGCCATTTGGGACTGTTTAGGGGCACAAAATATCGTTTTTTGGTTTTGGGCTGGCACACGATTTTTCGGGTGGAATGATGCAATTTCGGAATTGGACGAAATTCACACATTGTATGTATATACTAAAACTATAAATCACATTGTGATCACTGCTGATGTTATTTCGGCCATTCGGGACAGTTTAGGGGTCAAAGTTTCGTTTTATAGTTTTGGGCTGGCGCGCGAACTTTTCGGGTGGAATGATGCAGTCTTGGAATTGGACGAAATTCGCACATTGTATGTATATGCTAAAATAATAAAACACTTTGTGATCACCGACGATGTTATTTCGGCAA
Organism: Lactuca virosa; assembly: GCF_052849685.1. Taxonomy (NCBI): domain Eukaryota; kingdom Viridiplantae; phylum Streptophyta; class Magnoliopsida; order Asterales; family Asteraceae; genus Lactuca; species Lactuca virosa. The sequence goes on from NC_136429.1 coordinate 132,111,554, forward strand.
TTCGGGACAGTTTAGGGGTTTAAAATGTCATGTTTCGGTTTTGGGATGGCGCGAACTTTTCGGGTGGTGCAGTCTCGGAATTGGACTAAATTCACACAATGTATGTATATGCTAAAACTACAAATTACTTCGTGATGACCGACGATGTTATTCGACCATTCGGGACTGTTTAGGGGCTCAAAATGTCGTTTTACGGTTTTGGGTTGGCGGGCGAACTTTTCTAGCAGAATGATGCAGTCTCGTAATTGGACGAAATTCACACATTGTATGTATATGCTAAAACTATAAATCACTTTGTGATCACCGACGATGTTATTTCGGCCATTCGGGACTGTTTAGGGCTCAAAATGTCGTTTTTCGGTTTTGGGCTGGCGCGCGAACTTTTCGGGTGGAATGATGCAGTCTACGAATTGGATGAAATTCGCAAATTATATGTATATCAAAAATCTACAAATCACTTCATGATCACCGACGATGTTATTTCGGCCATTCGGGAATGTTTAGCGGCTGAAAATGTCGTTTTACGGTTTTGGGCTCGTGCGCGAACTTTTCGGGTGGAATGATGCAGTCTCGGAATTCGAGGAAATTCGCAAATAGTATTTATATGCTAAAACTATAAATCACTTTGTGATCACCGACGATGTTATTTCGGCCATTCGGGACTATTTATGGGTTCAAAATGTCGTTTTTCGGTTTTGGGCTGACGCGTGAACTTTTTGGGTGGAATGTTGTAGTCTCGGAATTGGACGAAATTCGCACATTGTATGTATATGCTAAAACTTTAAATCACTTTGTGATCACCGAGGATGTTATTTCGGCCATTCTGGACTGTTTAGGAACTCAAAATGTCGTTTTTCGGTTTTGGCCTGACGCGCGAACTTTTCGGGTGGAATGATGCAGTCTCGAAATTGGACGGAATTCCCACATTGTATGTATATGCTAAAACTATAAATCACTTCGTGATCACCGACGATGTTATTTCGGCCATTGGAGACTGTTTAGGGGCACAAAATGTCGTTTTTCGGTTTTGGGCTGACACGAACTTTTCGGGTGGAATGATGCAGTTTCGGAATTGGACGAAATTCGCACATTGTATGTATATTCTAAGACTATAAATCACTTTGTGATCACCGACGATGTTATTTCGGCCATTCGGGACTGTTTAGGGTCTCAAAAAGTCGTTTTTCGGTTTTGGGCTGGCGCGCGAATTTTTCGGGTGGAAGGATGCAGTCTCAGAATTTGACAAAATTCGCACGTTGTATGTATATACTAATACTATATATCACTCTGTGATCATCGATGATGTTATTTCGGCCATTCGGTACTGTTTGTGGGCTCAGAATGTCGTTTTTCGGTTTTGGGCTGGCGCGAAGAATTTTCGGGTGGAATGTTGCACTCTCTGAATTAGACGAAATTCGCACGTTATATGTATATACTAATACTATATATCACTCTGTGATCATCGATGATGTTATTTCGGCCATTCGGTACTGTTTATGGGCTCAGAATGTCGTTTTTCGGTTTTGGGCTGGCGCGAAGAATTTTCGGGTGAAATGTTGCACTCTCTGAATTAGACGAAATTCGCACATTATATGTATATGGTAAACTGTAAATCATCTTGTGATCACCGACGATGTTATTTCGGCCATTCGGGACTTTTTCGGGGATCAAAATGTCGTTCTTCGGTTTTGGGCTGGTGCGCGAATTTTTCGGATGGAATGATGCAGTCTCGGAATTAGACGAAATTCACACATTGTATGTATATGGTAAGACTATATATCACTTTGTGATCACCGACGACGTTATTTCGGCCATTCGGGACTGTTTAGGGGCACAAAATGTCGTTTTTTTGGTTTTGGGCTGGCACACGATTTTTCGGGTGGAATGATGCAATTTCGGAATTGGACGAAATTCACACATTGTATGTATATACTAAAACTATAAATCACATTGTGATCACCGCTGATGTTATTTCGGCCATTCGGGACATATTAGGGGTCAAAGTTTCGTTTTATAGTTTTGGGTTGGCGTGCGAACTTTTCGGGTGGTGCAGTCTCGGAATTGGACTAAATTCACACAATGTATGTATATGCTAAAACTACAAATTACTTCGTGATGACCGACGATGTTATTCAACCATTCGAGACTCTTTAGGGGCTCAAAATGTCGTTTTACGGTTTTGGGTTGGCGCGCGAACTTTTCTGGCGGAATGATGCAGTCTCGTAATTGGACGAAATTCACACATTGTATGTATATGCTAAAACTATAAATCACGTTGTGATCACCGACAATGTTATTTCGGCCATTCGGGACTGTTTAGGGGCTCAAAATGTTGTTTTTCGGTTTTGGGCTGGCGCGCGAACTTTTCGGGTGGAATGATGCAGTCTACGAATTAGATGAAATTTGCACATTATATGTATATCAAAAATCTTCAAATCACTTCGTGATCACCGACGATGTTATTTCGGCCATTCGGGAATGTTTAGCGGCTGAAAATGTCGTTTTACGGTATTGGGCTTTTGCGCGAACTTTTCGGGTGGAATGATGCAGTCTCAGAATTCGAGGAAATTCGCAAATAGAATTTATATGCTAAAACTATAAATCACTTTGTGATCACCAACGATGTTATTTCGGCCATTCGGGACTATTTAGGGGTTCAAAATGTCGTTTTTCGGTTTTGGGCTGACGCGCGAACTTTTTGGGTGGAATGTTGTAGTCTCGGAATTGGACGAAATTCGCACATTGTATGTATATGCTAAAACTTTAAATCACTTTGTGATCACCGAGGATGTTATTTTGGCCATTCTGGACTGTTTAGGAACTCAAAATGTCGTTTTTCGGTTTTGGCCTGGCACGCGAACTTTTCGGGTGGAATGATGCAGTCTCGAAATTGGACGAAATTCCCACATTGTATGTATATGCTAAAACTATAAATCACTTCGTGATCACCGAAGATGTTATTTCGGCCATTTGAGACTGTTTAGGGGCACAAAATGTCGTTTTTCGGTTTTGGGCTGACACACGAACTTTTCGGGTGGAATGATGCAGTTTCGGAATTGGACGAAATTCGCACATTGTATGTATATTCTAAGACTATAAATCACTTTGTGATCACCGGCGATGTTATTTCGCCCATTCGGGACAGTTTAGTGGCTCAAAATGTCGTTTTACGGTTTTGGGCTGGCGCACGAACTTTTTGGGTGGAATGATGCAGTCTTGGAATTGGACGAAATTCGCACATTGTATGTATATGCTAAAACTATTTATCACTTTGTGATCACCGTATATGTTATTTCGGCCATTCGGGACTGTTTAGGGTCTCAAAATGTCGTTTTTCGGTTTTGGGCTGGCGCGCGAATTTTTCGGGTGGAATGATGCAGTCTCAAAATTTGACGAAATTCGCACGTTGTATGTATATACTAATACTATATATCACTCTGTGATCATCGATGATGTTATTTCGGCCATTCGGTACTGTTTATGGGCTCAGAATGTCGTTTTTCGGTTTTGGGCTGGCGCGAAGAATTTTCGGGTGGAATGTTGCACTCTCTGAATTAGACGAAATTCGCACATTATATGTATATGCTAAACTGTAAATCATCTTGTGATCACCGACGATGTTATTTCGGCCATTCGGGACTTTTTCGGGGCTCAAAATGTCGTTCTTCGGTTTTAGCTGGCGCGCAAACTTTTCGGATGGAATGATGCAGTCTCGGAATTGGACGAAATTCACACATTGTATGTATATGCTAAGACTATAAATCACTTTGTGATCACCGACGACGTTATTTCGGCCATTCGGGACTGTTTAGGGGCACAAAATGTCGTTTTTTGGTTTTGGGCTGGCACACGATTTTTCGGGTGGAATGATGCAATTTCGGAATTGGACGAAATTCACACATTGTATGTATATACTAAAACTATAAATCACATTGTGATCACCGCTGATGTTATTTCGGCCATTCGGGACAGTTTAGGGGTCAAAGTTTCGTTTTATAGTTTTGGGCTGGCTCGCGAACTTTTCGGGTGGAATGATGCAGTCTTGGAATTGGAAGAAATTCGCACATTGTATGTATATGCTAAAATAATAAAACACTTTGTGATCACCGACGATGTTATTTCGGCAATTCGAGACAGTTTAGGGGTTGAAAATGTCGTGTTTCGGTTTTGGGATGGCGCGAACTTTTCGGGTGGTGCAGTCTCGGAATTGGACTAAATTCACACAATGTATGTATATGCTAAAACTACAAATTACTTCGTGATGACCGACGATGTTATTCGACCATTCGGGACTGTTTAGGGGCTCAGAATGTCGTTTTACGGTTTTGCGTTGGCGCGCGAACTTTTCTGGCAGAATGATGCAGTCTCGTAATTGGACGAAATTCACATATTGTATGTATATGCTAAAACTATAAATCACTTTGTGATCACCGACGATGTTATTTCGGCCATTCGGGACTGTTTCGGGGCTCAAAATGTCGTTTTTCGGTTTTGGGCTGGCGCGCGAACTTTTCGGGTGGAATGATGCAGTCTACGAATTGGATGAAATTCGCACATTATATGTATATCAAAAATCTACAAATCACTTCGTGATCACCGACGATGTTATTTCAGCCATTCGGGAATGTTTAGCGGCTGAAAATGTCGTTTTACGGTTTTGGGCTCGTGCGCGAACTTTTCGGGTGGAATGATGCAGTCTCGGAATTCGAGGAAATTCACAAATAGTATTTATATGCTAAAACTATAAATCACTTTGTGATCACCGACGATGTTATTTCGGCCATTCGGGAGTATTTAGGGGTTCAAAATGTCGTTTTTCGGTTTTGGGCTGACGCGCGAACTTTTCGGGTGGAATGTTGTAGTCTCGGAATTTGAGGAAATTCGCACATTGTATGTATATGCTAAAACTTTAAATCACTTTGTGATCACCGAGGATGTTATTTCGGCCATTCTGGACTGTTTAGGAACTCAAAATGTCGTTTTTCGGTTTTGGCCTGGCGCGCGAACTTTTCGGGTGGAATGATGCAGTCTCGAAATTGGACGAAATTCCCACATTGTATGTATATGCTAAAATTATAAATCACTTCATGATGATCGACAATGTTATTTCGGCCATTCGGGACTGTTTAGGGGCCCAAAATGTCGTTTTTCGGTTTTGGGTTGGTGCGCGAGCTTTTCGGGTGGAATGATGCATTCTCGCAATTGGAAGAAATCCGCACATTGTATGTATATGCTAAAACTATAAATCACTTCGTGATCACCGACGATGTTATTTCGGCCATTCGAGACTAGTTTAGGGGCTCAAAATGTCGTTTTTCGGTTTTGGGCTGGCGCACGAACTTTTCTGTTGTAATGATGCAGTCTCCGAATTGGACGAAATCCGCACATTGTATGTATATGCTAAACTATAAATCACCTCGTGATCACCGACGATGTTATTTCGGCCATTCGGGACTGTTTATGGGCTCAAAATGTCGTTTTTCGTTCTTAGGCTGGCGCGCGAACTTTTCAGGGGGAATGATGCAGTCTCCGAATTGGACGAAATTCGCACTTTGTATGTATATGCTAAGACTATAAATCACTTCGTGATCACCGACGATGTTGTTTCGGCCATTCGGGACTGTTTAGGGGCTCAAAATATTTTTTTCGGTTTTGGGCTGGCGCACGAACTTTTCGGTTGGAATGATGCGGTCTCGAAATTGGATGAAATTCGCACATTGTATGTATATGCTAGAACGGCAAATCACTTCGTGATCACCGACGATGTTATTTAAGCCATTCGTGACTGTTTAGGGCTCAAAATGTCATTTTATGACTTTGGGCTGGCGCACGAACTTTTCGGGTGGAATGTGGTCGTCTCGGAATTGGACGTAATTCGCACATTGTATGTAGATGCTAAAACTATAAATCACTTTGTGAACACTGGCGATGTTATTTCGGCCATTCGGACTGTTTAGTGGCTCAAAATACCGTTTTTCGGTTTTGGGCTGGCGCGCGAACTTTTCGGGTGGAATTATGTTGTCTCGAAATTGGACGAAATTCGCACATTATATGCATATAATAACACTATAAATCACTTCGTGATCACCGACGATGTTATTTCGGCCATTCGAGACTAGTTTAGGGGCTCAAAATGTCGTTTTTCGGTTTCGGGGTGGCGCGCGAACTTTTAGGGTGGAATGAAGCAGACTCCGAATTGCACGAAATTCGCACATTGTATGTATATGCTAAAACTATCAATCACTTAGTGATCACCGACGATGTTATTTCGGCCATTCGGGACTGTTTAGGGGCCCGAAATGTCGTTTTTCGGTTTTGGGCCTGCGCGCGAGCTTTTCGGGTGGAATGATGCATTCTCGGAATTGGACGAAATCCTGCACATTGTATGTATATGCTAAAACTATAAATCACTTCGTGATCAACTGTGTAGGAGCTCAAAATGTCGTTTTCTGGTATTGGGCTGACGCGCGAACTTTTCAGGGGGAATGATATGTATATGCTAAAACTATAAATCACTTCGTGATCACCGACGATATTATTTCGGCCATTCGGGACTGTTTAGGGGCTCAAAATGCGTTTTTCGGTTATGGGCTGACGCGCGAACTTTTCGGGTGGAAGGATGCAGTCTTGAAATTGGACGAAATTCACACATTGTATGTATATGGTAAAACTATAAATCACTTCGTGATCACCGACGATGTTATTTCGGCCATTCGGGTCTCTTTCGGGGGTCAAAATGTCGTTTTTCGATTTTGGGCTGGCGCACGAACTTTTCTGCTTGAATAATGCAGTCTCCTAATTGGACGAAGTTCGCACATTGTATGTATATGCTAAAACTATAAATTACTTCGTGATCACCAACGATGTTATTTCGACCATTCAGGACTGTTTAGGGGCTCAAAATGTCGTTTTTCGGTTTTGGGCTGGCGCACGAACTGTTCTGGTGGAATGATGCAGTCTCCGAATTGGTCTAAATTCGAACATTGTATGTATAGGCTAAAACTTCAAATCACTTCGTGATCACCGACGATGTTATTTCGGCCATTCGGGACTGTTTAGGGCTCAAAATATCGTTTTTCGGTTTTAGGCTGGCGCGCGAGGTTTTCGGGTGGAATGATGCAGTCTCGGAATTGGACGAAATCCGTACATTGTATGTATATGCTAAAACAATAAATTTGTTCGTGATCACCGACGATGTTATTTCGGCCATTCGGGACTGTTTAGGTGCCCAAAATGTCGTTTTTCGTTTTTAGGCTGGCGCGCGAACTTTTCGGCGGGACTGATGCTCTCTCCGAATTGGACGAAATTCGCACATTGTATGTATATGCTAAAACTATAAATCAGTTTGTGATCACAGACAATGTTATTTCGGCCATTCGGGACTGTTTAAGGGCTCAAAATGCATTTTTCGGTTTTGGGTTGGCGCACAAACTTTTCGGGTGGAATGATGCAGTCTCGAAATGGGACGAAATTCGCACATTGTAGGTATATGCTAAAACGGCAAATCACTTCGTGATCACCGACGATTTTATTTCGGCCATTCGTAACTGTTTAGGGCTCAAAATCTCATTTTATAACTTTGGGCTGGCGCGCGAACTTTTCGGGTGGAATGTTGCAGTCTCGAAATTGGACGTAATTCGCACATTGTATGTAGATGCTAAAACTATAAATCACTTTGTGATCACCGACGCTGTTATTTCGGCCATTCGGGATTGTTTAGGGGCTCAAAATAACGTTTTTCAGTTTTGTGCTGGCGCGCGAAGTTTTCAGGTGGAATTATGTAGTCTCGAAATTGGACGAAATTCGCACATTGTATGTATATACTAACACTATAAATCACTTCGTGATCACCGACGATGTTATTTCGGCCATTCGGGACTGTTTAGGGGCCCAAAATGTCGTTATTCGGTTTCGGGCTGGCGCGCGAGCTTTTCGGGTGGAATGATGTATTCTCGGAATTGGACGAAATCCGCACATTGTATGTATATGCTAAAACTATAAATCACCTCGTGATCACCGACGATGTTATTTCGGCCATTCGGGACTGTTTAGGAGCTCAAAATGTCGTTTTTCGGTTTGGGGCTGGCGCGCGAACTTTTCAGGGGGAAGGATGCAGTCTCGAAATTGGACGAAATTCAAACATTGTATGTATATGGTAAAACTATAAATCACTTCGAGATCACCGACGATGTTATTTCAACCATTCGTGACTGTTTCGGGGCTCAAAATGTTGTTTTTCGGTTTTGGGCTGGCGCACGAACTTTTCTGCTGGAATAATGCATTATCCGAATTGGATGAAATTCGCACAATGTATGTATGTGCTAAAACTATGAAATTACATCGTGATCACCGACGATGTTATTTCGGCCATTTGAGACAGTTTTGGGCTGGCGCACGAACTTTTCTGGTGGAATGATGCAGTGTCCGAATTGGTGGAAATTTGAACATTGTATGTATATGCTAAAACTGCAAATCACTTCGTGATCACCGACGTTGTTATTTCGGTCATTCGGGACTGTTTAGGGGCTCAAAATGTCGTTTTTCGGTTTTAGGCTGGCGCACGAGCTTTTCGGGTTGAATGATGCACTCTCGGAATTGGACGAAATACGCACATTGTATGTATATGCTATAATTATAAATCACTTCGTGATCACCGACGATGTTATTTCGGCCATTCGGGACTGTTTAGGGCTCAAAATGTCGTTTTTCGTTTTTAGGCTGGGGCACGAACTTTTCGGGGGGAATGATGCAGTCTCCGAATTGGACGAAATTCACACATTGTATGTATGTGCTAAAACTATAAATCACTTCGTGATCACCGACGATGTTATTTCGGCCATTCGGGACTGTTTATGGGCTAAAAATGCGTTTTTCGGTTTTGGGTTGGCGCACGAACTTATCAGGGGGAATGATGCAGTCTCCGAATTGGACGAAATTTGCACATTGTATGTATATGCTAAAACTATAAATCACTTCGTGATCACCGACGATGTTTTTTCGGCCATTCGTGACTGTTTACGGCTCAAAATGTCATTTTACGACTTTGGGCTGGCGCGCAAACTTTTCGGGTGGAATGTTGCAGTCTCGGAATTGGACGTAATTCGCACATTGTATGTAGATGCTAAAACTATAATTCACTTTGTGATCACCAACGATGTTATTTCGGCCATTCGGGACTGTTTAGGGGCTCAAAATAACGTTTTTCGGTTTTGGACTGGCGCGCAAAGTTTTCGGGTGGAATTATGTAGTCTCGAAATTGGACGAAATTCGAACATTGTATGTATATACTAACACTATAAATCACTTCGTGATCACAAACGATGTTATTTCGGCCATTCGGGACTGTTTAGGGCCCAAAATGTTGTTTTTCGGTTTTGGGCTGGCGCGCGAGCTTTTCGGGTGGAATGATGCATTCTCGGAATTGGACGAAATCCGCACATTGTATGTATATGCTAAAACTATAAATCACATCGTGATCACCGAGGATGTTATTTCGGCCATTCGGGACTGTTCAGGAGCTCAAAATGTCGTTTTTCGGTTTTGGGCTGGCGCGCGAACTTTTCAGGGGGAATGATGCATTCTCCGAATTGGACGAAATCCGCACATTGTATGAGTATGCCATAACTATAAGTCACCTCGTGATCACCGACGATGTTATTTCGGCCATTCGGGACTGTTTAGGGGCTCAAAATGCGTTTTTCGGTTTTGGGCTGACGCGCGAACTTTTCGGATGGAAGGATGTAGTCTCGAAATTGGACGAAATTCACACATTGTATGTATATGGTAAAACTATAAATCACTTCGTGATCACCGACGATGTTATTTCGGCCATTCGGGACTGTTTCGGGGCTCAAAATGTCGTTTTTCGATTTTGGGCTGGCGCACGAACTTTTCTGCTGGAATAATGCAGTCTCCGAATTGGACGAAGTTCGCACATTGTATGTATATGCTAAAACTATAAATTACTTCGTGATCACCGACGATGTTATTTCGACCATTCAGGACTGTTTAGGGGCTCAAAATGTTGTTTTTCGGTTTTCGGCTGGTGCACGAACTTTTCTGGTGGAATGATGCAGTCTCCAAATTGGTCGAAATTCAAACATTGTATGCATAGGCTAAAACTGCAAATCACTTCGTGATCATCGACGGTGTTATTTCGGCCATTCGGGTGGAATGATGCAGTCTCGGAATTGGACGAAATCCGCACATTGTACGTATATGCTAAAACAATAAATCAGTTCGTGATCACTGACGATGTTATTTCGGCCATTCGGGACTGTTTAGGGGCTCAAAATGTCCTTTTTCGTTTTTAGGTTGGCGCGCGAACTTTTCTGGGGGAATGATGCAGTCTCCGAATTGGACGAAATTCGCACATTGTATCTATATGATAGAACTATAAATCAGTTCGTGATCACCGACAATGTTATTTCGGCCATTCGGGACTGTTTAAGGGCTCAAAATTCTTTTTTCGGTTTTGGGCTGGCGCACGAACTTTTCGGGTGGAATGATGAAGTCTCGAAATTGGACGAAATTTGCACATTGTATGTATATGCTAAAACGGCAAATCACTTCGTGATCACCGAAGATATTATTTCGGCCATTCGTGACTGTTTAGGGCTCAAAATGTCATTTTACGACTTTGGGCTGGCGCCCGAACTTTTCGGGTGGAATGTTGCAGTCTTGGAATTGGACGTAATTCGCACATTGTATGTAGATGCTAAAACTATAAATCACTTTGTGATCACCGACAATGTTATTTCGGCCATTCGGGATTGTTTAGGGGCTCAAAATGCATTTTTCGGTTTTGAGCTGGCGCGCGAACTTTTCAGGGGGAATGATGCAGTCTCCGAATTGGACGAAATTTTCACATTGTATGTATAAGCTAAAACTCTAAATCACTTCGTGATCACCGACTATGTTATTCCGGCCATTCGTGACTTTTTAGGGCTCAAAATGTCATTTTACGACTATGGGCTGGCGCGCGAACTTTTCAGGAGGAATGTTGCAGTCTCGGAATTGGACGTAATTCGCACATTGTATGTAGATGCTAAAACTATAATTCACTTTATGATCACCGACGATGTTATTTCGGCCATTCGGGACTGTTTAGGGGCTCAAAATAACGTTTTTCGGTTTTGGGCTGGCGCGCGAACTTTTCGGGTGTAATTATGTAGTCTCGAAATTGGATGAAATTCGCACATTGTATGTATATACTAACACTATAAATCACTTCGTGATCACCGACGATGTTATTTCGGCTATTCGGGACTGTTTAGGGCCCGAAATGTCGTTTTTCGGTTTTGGGCTGGCGCGCGAGCTTTTCGGGTGGAATGATTCATTCTCAAAATTGGACGAAATCTGCACATTGTATGTACTAATCACTTCGTGATCACCGACGATGTTATTTCGGCCATTCGGGACTATTTAGGAGCTCAAAATGTCGTTTTTCGGTTTTGGGCTGGCGCGCGAACTTTTCAGGGGGAATGATGCAGTCTCCGAATTGCACGAAATTTGCACATTATATGTATATGCCATAACTATAAATCACTTTGTGATCATCGGCGATGTTATTTCGGCCATTTGGGACTGTTTAGGGGCTCAAAATGCGTTTTTCGGTTTTGGGCTGACGCGCGAACTTTTCGGATGGAAGGATGCAGTCTTGAAATTGGACGAAATTCACACATTGTATGTATATGGTAAAACTATAAATCACTTTGTGATCACCGACGATGTTATTTCGGCCATTCGGGACTGTTGCGGGGCTCAAAATGTCGTTTTTCGATTTTGGGCTGGCGCACGAACTTTTCTGGTGGAATGATGTAGTCTCCGAATTGGTCGAAATTCGAACATTGTATGTATAGGCTAAAACTGCAAATCACTTTGTGATCACCGACGATGTTATTTCGGCCATTCGGGACTGTTTAGGGCCCAAAATGTCGTTTTTCGGTTTTAGGCTGGCGCGCGAGCTTTTCGGGTGGAATGATGCAGTCTCGGAATTGGACGAAATCCGCACATTGTATGTATATGCTAAAACAATAAATCAGTTCGTGATCACTGACGATGTTATTTCGGCCATTCGGGACTGTTTAGGGGCTCATTGTATGTATATAATAACACTATATATAATATTTCGGCCATTCGGGTGGAATTATGTTGTCTCGAAATTGGACGAAATTCGCACATTGTGTGTATATAATAACACTATAAATCACTTCGTGATCACCGACGATGTTATTCCGGCCATTCGAGACTAGTTTAGTGGCTCAAAATGCCGTTTTTCGGTTTGGGGTGGCGCGCGAACTTTTAGGGTGGAATGAAGCGGACTCCGAATTGCACGAAATTCGCACATTGTATGTATATGCTCAAACTATAAATCACTTGGTGATCACCGACGATGTTATTTCGGCCATTCGGGACTGTTTCGGGGCTCAAAATGTTGTTTTTTTCGATTTTGGGCTGGCGCACGAACTTTTCTGCTGGGATAATGCAGTCTCCGAATTGGACGAAGTTCGCACATTGTATGTATATGCTAAAACGGAAAATCACTTAGTGATCACCGACGATGTTAGTTCGACCATTCAGGACTGTTTAGGGGCTCAAAATGTCGTTTTTCGGTTTTGGGCTGGCGCACGAACTTTTCTGGTGGAATGATGCAGTCTTGGAATTTGATGTAATTCGCACATTGTATGTAGATGCTAAAACTGCAAATCACTTCGTGATCACCGACGATGTTATTTCGGCCATTCGGGATTGTTTAGGGGCTCAAAATAACGTTTTTCGGTTTTGGGCTGGCGCGCGAAGTTTTCGGGTGGAATTATGTTGTCTCGAAATTGGACGAAATTCGCACATTGTATGTATATGCTAACACTATAAATCACATCGTGATCACCGACGATGTTATTTCGGCCATTCGAGACTGTTTAGGGGCCCAAAATGTCGTTTTTTGGTTTCGGGCTGGCGCACGAGCTTTTCGGGTGGAAAGATGTATTCTCGGAATTGGACGAAATCCGCACATTGTATGTATATGGTAAAACTATAAATCACGTCGTGATCACCGACGATGTTATTTCAACCATTCGAGACTGTTTCGAGGCTCGAAATGTCGTTTTTCGGTTTTGTGCTGGTGCACGAACTTTTCTGCTGGAATAATGCATTCTCCGAATTGGACGAAATTCGCACATTGTATGTATATACTAAAACTATAAATTACTTCGTGATCACCGACGATGTTATTTCGGCAATTCGGGACTGTTTAGGGGCTCAAAATGTCGTTTTTCGGTTTTGGGCTGGTGCACGAACTTTTCTGGTGGAATGATGCAGTCTCCGAATTGGTCGAAATTTGAACATTGTATGTATATGCTAAAACTGCAAATCACTTCGTGATCACCGACGATGTTATTTCGGCCATTCGGGACTGTTTAGGGGTCAAAATGTATATGCTAAACTATAAATCACTTTGTGATCACCGACGATGTTATTTCGGCCATTCGGGACTTTTTAGGGGCTTAAAATAAGTTTTTCGGTTTTGGGCTGGCGCACGAACTTTTCGGGTGGAATGATGCAGTCTCGAAATTGGACGAAATTCGCACATTGTATGTATATGCTAAAACTATAAATCACTTCGTGATCACCGACGATGTTATTCCGGCCATTCGTGACTGTTTAGGGCTCAAAATGTCATTTTACGACTTTGGCTGGCGCGCGAACTTTTCGGGTGGAATGTTGCAGTCTCGGAATTGGACGTAATTCGCACATTGTATGTAGATGCTAAAACTATAAATCACTTTGTGATCACCGACGATGTTATTTCGGCCATTCAGGACTATTTAGGGGCCCAAAATGTCGTTTTTCGGTTTTGGGTTGGCGCGCGAGCTTTTCGTGTGGAATGATGTATTCTTGGAATTGGACGAAATCCGCACATTGTATGTGTATGCTAAAACTATAAATCACCTCGTGATCACCGACGATGATATTTCGGCCATTCGGGACTGTTTCGGGGCTCAAAATGTCGTTTTTCAGTTTTGGGCTGGCGAGCGAGCTTTTCGGGTGGAATGATGTATTCTCGGAATTGGACGAAATCCGCACATACGTATATGCTAAAACTATAAATCACCTTGTGATCACTAACGATGATATTTCGGCCATTCGGGACTGTTTCGGGGTTCAAAATGTCGTTTTTCGGTTTTAGGCTGGCGCGCGAGCTTTTTGGGTGGAATGATGCAGTCTCGGAATTGGAAGAAATCCGCACATTGTATGTATATGCTAAAACAATAAATCAGTCTGTGATCACTGACGATGTTATTTCGGCCATTCGGGACTTTTTAGGGGCTCAAAATGTCTTTTTTCGTTTTTCGGTTGGCGCGCGAACTTTTCGGGGGGAATGATGCAGTCTCCGAATTGGACGAAATTCGCACATTGTATCTATATGCTAAAACTATAAATCAGTTCGTGATCACCGACAATGTTATTTCGGCCATTCGGGACTATTTAAGGGCTCAAAATTTATTTTTCGGTTTTGGGCTGGCGCACGAACTTTTCAGGTGGAATGATGCACTCTCGAAATTGGACGAAATTCGCACATTGTATGTATATGCAAAAACGGCAAATCACTTCGTGATCACCGACGAAGTTATTTCGGCCATTCGTGACTGTTTAGGGCTCAAAATGTCATTTTACGACTTTGGGCTGGCACGCTAACTTTTCGGGTGGAATGTTGCAGTCTTGGAATTGGACGTAATTCGCACATTGTATGTAGATGCTAAAACTATAAATCACTTTGTGATCATCGACGATGTTATTTCGGCCATTCGGGATTGTTTAGGGGCTCAAAATACGTTTTTCGGTTTTGGGCTGGCGCGCGAACTTTTCAGGGGGAATGATGCAGTATCCGAATTGGACGAAATTTTCACATTGTATGTATATGCTAAAACTATAAATCACTTCGTGATCACCGACGATGTTATTCCGGCCATTCGTGACTGTTTAGGGCTCAAAATGTCATTTTACGACTGTGGGCTGGCGCGCGGACTTTTCGGGTGGAATGTTGCAATCTCGGAATTGGACGTAATTCGCACATTGTATGTAGATGCTAAAACTATAATTCACTTTGTGATCACCGACAATGTTATTTCGGCCATTCGGGACTGTTTAGGGGCTCAAAAAAACGTTTTTCGGTTTTGGGCTGGCGCGCGAACTTTTCGGGTGGAATTATGTAGTCTCGAAATTGGACGAAATTCGCACATTGTATGTATATACTAACACTATAAATCGCTTCGTGATCACCGACGATGTTATTTCGGCCATTCGGGACTGTTTAGGGCCCAAAATGTCGTTTTTCGGTTTTGGGCTGGCACGCAAGCTTTTCGGGTGGAATGATGCATTCTCGAAATTGGACGAAATCCGCACATTGTATGTATATGCTAAAACTACTAATCACTTCGTGATCACCGACGATGTTATTTCGGTCGTTCGGGACTGTTTAGGAGCTCAAAATGTCGTTTTTCAGTTTTGGGCTGGCGCGCGAACTTTTCAGGGGGAATGATGCAGTCTCCGAATTGGACGAAATTTGCACATTATATATGTATATGCCATAACTATAAATCACGTTGTGATCACCGACGATGTTATTTCGGCCATTCGGGACTGTTTAGGGGCTCAAAATGTCGTTTTTTGGTTTTGGGATGGCGCGCGAACTTTTCGGGGGGGGGGGGGGGGGAATGATGCAGTCTCCGAATTGGACGAAATTCACACATTGTATGTATATGCTAAAACTATAAATCACATTGTGATCACCGACGATGTTATTTCGGCCCTTCAGGATTGTTTAGGAGCTCAAAATGACGTTTTTCGGTTTGGGCTGGCTCGCGAACTTTTTGGGTGGAATGATGCAGTCTCGGAATTGAACGAAATTCGTCATTGTATGTATATGCTAAAACTATAAATCACTTTGTGATCACCGACGATGTTATTTCCGCCATTCGGGACTGTTTAGGAGCTCAAAATGTCGTTTTTCGGTTTTGGGGGGAATGATGCAGTCTCCGAATTGGACGAAATTCGCACATTGTATGTATATGCTAAAACTATAAATCACTTTGTGATCACCGACGATGTTATTTTGGCCCTTCGGGACTGTTTAGGAGCTCAAAATGACGTTTTTCGGTTGTGCGCTGGCGCGCGAACTTTTCGGGTGGAATGATGCAGTCTCGAAACCGGACGAAATTCGCACATTATATGTATATACTAAAAGTATAAATCACTTTGTGATCACCGTCGATGTTATTTCGGCCATTCAGGACTGTTTAAGGGCTCAAATTGTCGTTTTTCGGTTTTAAGCTGGCGCGCGAACTTTTCGGGTGGAATGATGCAGTCTCGAATTTGGACGTAGTTCGCACATTGTATGTAGATTCTAAAACTATAAATCACTTTGTGATCACCGACGATGTTATTTCGGCCATTCAGGACTGTTTAGGGGCTCAAATTGTCGTGTTTCGGTTCTGGGCTGGCGCCCGAACTTTTCGGGTGGAATGATGCAGTCTCGAAATTCGACGAAATTCGCACATTGTATGTATATGCTAAAACTATAAATCACTTTGTGATCACATATGATGTTATTTCGGCCATTCGGGACCGTTTAGGGGCTCAAAATGTCGTTTTTCGGTTTTGGGCTGGCGCACGAATTTTCTGGGTGGAATGATGCAGTCTCGAAATTGGACGAAATTCGCACATTGTATGTATATGCTAAAACTGTAAATCACTTTGTGATCACAAACGATGTTATTTCGGCCACTTGGGACAGTTTAGGGGCTGAAAATGTCGTTTTTCGGTTTTGGGCTGGCGCGCGAACTTTTCGGGGGGAATGATGTAGTCTCCGAATTGGACGAAATTCGCACATTGTATGTATACGCTAAAACGATAAAACACTTCGTGATCACCGACGATGTTATTTCGGCCATTCAGGACTGTTTAGGGGCTAAAATTGTCGTTTTTCGTTTCTGGGCTGGGGCGCGAACTTTTTGGGTGGAATGATGTAGTCTCGAAATTGGACGAAATTCGCACATTATATATATATATATATATATATATATATATATATATATATATATATATATATATATATATATATATATATATATATATATATATATATATATATATGCTAAAACTATAAATCACTTCATGATCACCGACGATGTTATTTCGGCCATTCAGGACTGTTTAGGGGCTCAAATTGTCGTTTTTCGGTTTTGGGCTGGCGCACGAAATTTTTGGGTGGAATGATACAGTCTCGGAATTGGACGTAATTCGCACATTGTATGTAGATTCTAAAACTATAAATCACCTTGTGATCACAGACGATGTTATTTCGGCCATTTGGGACTGTTTAGGGGTAGGGGTGCAAACGAGCCGAGCCGAGCCCGAGCCTGGCCAGGCTCGGCTCGGGCTCGTTTAAGTTATTTGAGGCTCGAGCTCGAGCTCGGCTCGATTCGAGCTTTCTTGTACTGAGCTCGGCTCGAGCTCGTAAAGAATTATACAAGCTCGGCTCGGGCTCGGGCTCGACTCACTTTTTATCTGACGTGCCTAAATAAGTTTAAGCTCGGCTCGAGCTCGTTAAGAAACTCGTTTACTAATACCCTAAATCCATAATTCTCATAATATGTTTTTATTTTAATATACATAAACAATAATAAATTATATTATATAAAAGCTCGTTTAGGCTCACGAGCCTAATCAAGCTTAATGACATAGGCTCGAGCTCGAGCTCGTTTAAGAAACGAGCTTAGTATTAAGCTCGAGCTCGGCTTGGGCTCATTTAAAATCGATTTGGAGTCGAGCTTTTAACGATCCGATCCTGAGTAGCTCGCGAGTAACTTGACTCGTTTGCACCCCTATTTAGGGGCTCAAAATGTTGTTTTTCGGTTTTGGGCTGGCGCGCGAACTTTTCGGATGGAATGATGCAGTCTCGAAATTGAACGAAATCCGTACATTGTATGTATATGCTAAAACTATAAATCTCCTCGAGATCACCGATGATGTTATTTCGGCCATTCGGGACTGTTTAGGGGCTCAAAATGTTGTTTTTCGGTTTTGGGATGACGCGCGAACTTTTCGGGGGGAATGATGCAGTCTCCGAATTGGACGAAATTCGCACATTGTATGTATATGCTAAAACTATAAATCACTTTGTTATCACCGACGATGTAATTTCGGGCCTTTGGGACTGTTTAGGGCTCAAAATGACGTTTTTCGGTTTGGGGGTAGGGCGCGAACTTTTTGGGTGGAATGATGCAGTCTGGAAATTGGACGAAATTCGCACATTATATATATATATATATATATATATATATATGTATATATATATATATATATATATATATATATATATATATATATATATATATGTTAAAACTGTTAATCACTTCGTGATCTCCGACGATGTTATTTCGGCCATTCAGGACTGTTTAGGGGCTCAAATTGTCGTTTTTCAGTTTTGCGTTGGCGCGCGAACTTTTCGGTTGGAATGATTGTTGGGTTTAGAGCATTCTAACACTCCTAAGTGTACATGCAACCCTAAATACCTTGGATCTATGTTTTCTCTGTTATACATGCAAATATGAACTTTCCAAGGTATTGATCCTAACTAGCATAATAACATTGATTCATATGAATATATCAAGTTAGAATTACATACCTCTTTGATGTAGAATGTCTTCATGAAGCTTGAGTTCCTAGTGCCCCAAGTGTGACACCTCAAATGGTTCACACAACATCAAATGCACATGGAATGACTTGAGAGAAACTGGAACACTTCATAAAATCGGCTAGCCCTTTTTCCTCACACATAGTCACCGATTTCTTGAGCCATGGGTTTTATATGGTGGCTATTAGGGTTACACCATGTAACTCATAACTTTTCCCATTCCTTATGCTCCATGGATTTTAACCTCCATGGAGTATCCATGGGTCACCCCATGGACTTAGTCCAACATAAGGAATCTTGGATCACAAGCCCACATATAAAAGAATGAATGATTTACACAATCAACCCATATATTTAATTAGTCTCCTTTTGATCACTTAATTAATTCCAAATTAATTCTTGATCAATACTAATTAAATAACCTTATTAATATATTAGAACTTATAATATATTAATAAACTTTAAGTGTTATTTCTCTCATTTTAGTCTATCCAAATGCATGATGCCATGCAACCCAAATGGACCATGCCGGGTCGGGTCAAGTCTTACCAATTATAGTTATGGACTTAGACATTAATCCAACAATGATGCAGTCTCGAAATTGGACGAAATTCGCACATTGTATGTATATGGTAAAACTATAAATCACTTTGTGATCACAGACGATGTTATTTCGGCCATTCGGGACTGCTTAGGGGCTCAAAATGTCGTTTTTCGGTTTTGGGCTAGCGCGCGAACTTTTCGGGTGGAATGCTGCAGTCTCGGAATTAGACGTAGTTCGCACATTGTATGTAGATGCTAAAACTATAAATCACTTCATGATCACTGACGATGTTATTTCGGCCATTCAGGACAGTTTAGGGGCTCAAATTTGTCGTTTTTCGGTTTTGGGCTGGTGCACGAACTATTCGTGTGGAATGATGCAGTCTCGAAATTGAACTAAATTCGTACATTGTATATATATATATATATATATATATATATATATATATATATATATATATATGCTAAAACTATAAATCACTTCGTGATCACCGACGATGTTATTTCGGCCATTCAAGACTGTTTAGGGGCTCAAAATGTCGTTTTTCGGTTTTGGGATGGCGCGCGAACTTTTCGGGGGGAATGATGCAGTCTCCGAATTGGACGAAATTCGCACATTGTATGTATATGCTAAAACTATAAATCACTTTGTGATCACCGGCGATGTTATTTCGACCCTTCGTGACTGTTTAGGAGCTCAAAATGACGTTTTTCGGTTTTGGGCTGGCCCGCGAACTTTTTGGGTGGAACGATGCAGTCTCGAAATTGGACAAAATTCGCACATTATATATATATATGCTAAAACTATAAATCACTTTGTGATCACCGACGATGTTATTTCGGCCATTCAGGACTGTTTAGGGGCTCAAATTGTCGTTTTTCAGTTTTGGGCTGGCGCGCGAAATTTTTCGGGTGGAATGATACAGTCTCGGAATTGGACGTAATTCGCACATTGTATGTAGATTCTAAAACTATAAATCGCTTCGTGATCACAGGCGATGTTATTTCGGCCATTTGGGACTGTTTAAGGGCTCTAAATGTTGTTTTTCGGTTTTGGGCTGGCGCGCGAACTTTTCGAGTGGAAGGATGCAGTCTCGGAATTGGACGTAATTCGCACATTGTATGTAGATGCTAAGACTATAAATCACTTCGTGATCACCGCCGATGTTATTTCGGCCATTCAGGACTGTTTAGGGGCTCAAATTGTCGTTTTTCGGTTTGGGCTGGCGCACGAACTTTTCGGGTGGAATGATGCATTCTCGGAATTGAACAAAATTCGTACATTGTATGTATATGCTAAAACTATAAATCACTTCATGATCACCGACGATGTTATTTCCGCCATTCGGGACTGTTTAAGGGCTCAAAATGTCGTTTCTCGTTTTTGGGATGACGCGCGAACTTTTCGGGGGGGGGGGGGGGGGGGATGATGCAGTCTCCGAATTGGATGAAATTCGCACACTGTATGTATATGCTAAAACTATAAATCACTTTGTGATCATCGACGATGTTATTTCGGCCCTTCGGGACTGTTTAGGAGCTCAAAATGACGTTTTTCGGTTTAGGCTGGCGCGCGAACTTTTTGGGTGGAATGATGCAGTCTTGAAATTGGACGAAATTCGCATATTATATGTATATGCAAAAACTATAAATCACTTTGTGATAACCGACGATGTTATTTCGGCCATTCGGGGCTATTTAGGGGCTCAAATTGTCGTTTTTCTATTTTGGGATGGCGCACAAACTTTTCGGGGGGAATGATGCAGTCTCCGAATTGGACGAAATTCGCACATTCTATGTAAATGCGAAAACTATAAATCACTTTGTGATCACCGACGATGTTATTTCGGCCCTTCGAGACTGTTTAGGAGCTCAAAATGACGTTTTTCGGTTTTGGGCTGGCGCGCGAACTTTTCGGGTGGAATGATGCAGTCTCGGAATTGAACGAAATTCATACATTGTATGTATATGCTAAAACTATAAATCACTTTGTGATCACCGACGATGTTATTTGGGGCATTCGGGACTATTTAGGGGCTCAAAATGTCGTTTTTCGGTTTTAGGATAGCGCGCGAACGTTTCGGGGGGAATGATGTCGTCTCCGAATTGGAAGAATTCGCACATTGTATGTATATGCTAAAACTATAAATCTCTTCGTGATCACCGACGATGTTATTTCCGCCATTCGGGACTGTTTAAGGGCTCAAAATGTTGTTTTTCGGTTTTGGGATGGCGCGCGAACTTTTCGGGGGGAATGATGCAGTCTCCAAATTGGACGAAATTCACACATTGTATGTATATGCTAAAACTATAAATCACTTTGTTATCACCGATGATGTTATTTCGGGTCTTTGGGACTGTTTAGGGGCTCAAAATGATGTTTTTCGGTTTGGGGCTGGGGCGCGAACTTTTTGGGTGGAATGATGCAGTCTCGAAATTGGACAAAATTCGCACATTATATATATATATGCTCAAACTATAAATCACTGCGTGATCACCGATGATGTTATTTCGGCCATTCAGGACTGTTTAGGGGCTCAAATTGTCGTTTTTCAGTTTTGCGCTGGCGCGCGAACTTTTCGGGTGGAATGATGCAGTCTCGAAATTGGACGAAATTCGCACATTGGATGCATATGGTAAAACTATAAATCACTTTGTAATCACAGACGATGTTATTTCGGCCATTCGGGACTGTTTAGGGGCTCAAAATGTTGTTTTCGGTTTTGGGCTAGCGCGCGAACTTTTCGGGTGGAATGATGCAGTCTCGGAATTGGACGTAGTTCGCACATTGTATATAGATGCTAAAACTATAAATCACTTCATGATCACCTACGATGTTATTTCGGCCATTTAGGACAGTTTAGGGGCTCAAATTGTCGTTTTTCGGTTTTGGGCTGGCGCACGAACTTTTCGTGTGGAATGACGCAGTCTCGAAATTGAACTAAATTCGTACATTATATATATATATATATATATATATATATATATATATATATATATATATATATGCTAAAACTATAAATCACTTCGTGATCACCGACGATGTTATTTCGGCCATTCGGGACTGTTTAGGGGTTAAAAATGTCGTTTTTCGGTTTTGGGATGGCGCGCGAACTTTTCGGGGGCATTGATGCAGTCTCTGAATTGGACGAAATTCGCACATTGTATGTATATGCTAAAACTATAAATCACTTTGTGATCACCGACGATGTTATTTCGGCCATTCAGGACTGTTTAGGGGCTCAAATTGTCGTCTTTCGGTTTTGGGCTGGCGCGCGAAATTTTTCGGGTGGAATGATACAGTCTCGGAATTGGACGTAATTCGCACATTGTATGTAGATTCTAAAACTATAAATCACTTTGTGATCACATGCGATGTTATTTCGGCCATTTGGGACTGTTTAAGGGCTCAAAATGTTGTTTTTCGGTTTTGGGCTGGCGCGCGAACTTTTTGGGTGGAATGATGCAGTCTCGGAATTGGACGTAATTCGCCTATTGTATGTAGATGCTAAAACTATAAATCACTTCGTGATCACCGCCGATGTTATTTCGGCCATTCAGGACTGTTTAGGGGCTTAAATTGTCGTTTTTCGGTTTGGCTGGCGCGCGAACTTTTCGGGGGGGGGGGGGGGGGGGATGATGCAGTCTCCGAATTGGACGAAATTCGCACATTGTATGTATATGCTAAAACTATAAATCACTTTGTTATCACTAACGATGTTATTTCGGCCCTTCGGTACTGTTTAGGAGCTCAAAATGACGTTTTTCGGTTTTCGGCTAGCGCGCGAACTTTTCGGGTGGAATGATGCAGTCTCGAAATTGAACTAAATTTGTACATTGTGTGTATATGCTAAAACTATAAATCACTTCGTGATCACCGACGATGTTATTTCGGCCATTCGGGACTGTTTAGGGACTCAAAATGTCGTTTTTCGGTTTTGGGATGGCGCACGAACTTTTCGGGGGGAATGTTGCAGTCTCCGAATTGGACGAAATTCGCACATTGTATGTATATGCTAAAACTATAAATCACTTTGTGATCATCGACGATGTTATTTCGGCCCTTCGGGACTGTTTAGGAGCTCAAAATGACGTTTTTCGGTTTAGGCTGGCGCGCGAACTTTTTGGGTGGAATGATGCAGTCTTGAAATTGGACGAAATTCGCATATTATATGTATATGCAAAAACTATAAATCACTTTGTGATAACCGACGATGTTATTTCGGCCATTCGGGACTGTTTAGGGGCTCAAATTGTCGTTTTTCTATTTTGGGATGGCGCACGAACTTTTCGGGGGGAATGATGCAGTCTCCGAATTGGACGAAATTCGCACATTCTATGTAAATGTGAAAACTATAAATCACTTTGTGATCACCGACGATGTTATTTCGGCCCTTCGAGACTGTTTAGGAGCTCAAAATGACGTTTTTCGGTTTTGGGCTGGCGCGCGAACTTTTCGGGTGGAATGATGCAGTCTCGGAATTGAACTAAATTAATACATTGTATGTATATGCTAAAACTATAAATCACTTTGTGATCACCGACGATGTTATTTGGGCCATTCGGGACTATTTAGGGGCTCAAAATGTCGTTTTTCGGTTTTAGGATAGCGCGCGAACTTTTCGGGGGGAATGATGTCGTCTCCGAATTGGAAGAATTCGCACATTGTATGTATATGCTAAAACTATAAATCTCTTCGTGATCACCGACGATGTTATTTCCGCTATTCGGTACTGTTTAAGGGCTCAAAATGTTGTTTTTCGGTTTTGGGATGGCGCACGAACTTTTCGGGGGGAATGATGCAGTCTCCAAATTGGACGAAATTCACACATTGTATGTATATGCTAAAACTATAAATCACTTTGTTATCACCGATGATGTTATTTCGGGTCTTTGGGACTGTTTAGGGGCTCAAAATGATGTTTTTCGGTTTGGGGCTGGGGCGCGAACTTTTTGGGTGGAATGATGCAGTCTCGAAATTGGACAAAATTCGCACATTATATATATATATGCTCAAACTATAAATCACTGTGTGATCACCGATGATGTTATTTCGGCCATTCAGGACTGTTTAGGGGCTCAAATTGTCGTTTTTCAGTTTTGCGCTGGCGCGCGAACTTTTCGGGTGGAATGATGCAGTCTCGAAATTGGACGAAATTCGCACATTGGATGCATATGGTAAAACTATAAATCACTTTGTGATCACAGACGATGTTATTTCGGCCATTCGGGACTGTTTAGGGGCTCAAAATGTTGTTTTCGGTTTTGGGCTAGCGCGCGAACTTTTCGGGTGGAATGATGCAGTCTCGGAATTGGACGTAGTTCGCACATTGTATATAGATGCTAAAACTATAAATAACTTCATGATCACCGACGATGTTATTTCGGCCATTTAGGACAGTTTAGGGGCTCAAATTGTCGTTTTTCGGTTTTGGGCTGGCGCACGAACTTTTCGTGTGGAATGACGCAGTCTCGAAATTGAACTAAATTCGTACATTATATATATATATATATATATATATATATATATATATATATATATATATATATATATATATATATATGCTAAAACTATAAATCACTTCGTGATCACCGACGATGTTATTTCGGCCATTCGGGACTGTTTAGGGGCTAAAAATGTCGTTTTTCGGTTTTGGGATGGCGCGCGAACTTTTCGGGGGGAATGATGCAGTCTCCGAATTGGACGAAATTCGCACATTGTATGTATATGCTAAAACTATAAATCACTTTGTGATCACCGACGATGTTATTTCGGCCATTCAGGACTGTTTAGGGGCTCAAATTGTCGTTTTTCGGTTTTGGGCTGGCGCGCGAAAATTTTCGGGTGGAATGATACAGTCTCGGAATTGGACGTAATTCGCACATTGTATGTAGATTCTAAAACTATAAATCACTTTGTGATCACATGCGATGTTATTTCGGCCATTTGGGACTGTTTAAGGGCTCAAAATGTTGTTTTTCGGTTTTGGGCTGGCGCGCGAACTTTTCGGGTGGAATGATGCAGTCTCGGAATTGGACGTAATTCGCACATTGTATGTAGATGCTAAAACTATAAATCACTTCGTGATCACCGCCGATGTTATTTCGGCCATTCAGGACTGTTTAGGGGCTCAAATTGTCGTTTTTCGGTTTGGGCTGGCGCGCGAACTTTTCGGGTGGAATGATGCAGTCTTGGAATTGAACGAAATTCGTACATTGTATGTATATGCTAAAACTATAAATCACTTCATGATCACCGACGATGTTATTTCCGCCATTCGGGACTGTTTAAGGGCTCAAAATGTCGTTTCTCGTTTTTGGGATGACGCGCGAACTTTTCGGGGGGGATGATGCAGTCTCCGAATTGGACGAAATTCGAACATTGTATGTATATGCTAAAACTATAAATCACTTTGTTATCACCAACGATGTTATTTCGGCCCTTCGGTACTGTTTAGGAGCTCAAAATGACGTTTTTCGGTTTTCGGGTAGCGCGCGAACTTTTCGGTTGGAATGATGCAGTCTCGAAATTGAACTAAATTTGTACATTGTATGTATATGCTAAAACTATAAATCACTTCGTGATCACCGACGATGTTATTTCGGCCATTCGGGACTGTTTAGGGACTCAAAATGTCGTTTTTCGGTTTTGGGATGGCGCACGAACTTTTCGGGGGGAATGTTGCAGTCTCCGAATTGGACGAAATTCGCACATTGTATGTATATGCTAAAACTATAAATCACTTTGTGATCATCGACGATGTTATTTCGGCCCTTCGGGACTGTTTAGGAGCTCAAAATGACGTTTTTCGGTTTTAGGCTGGAGCGCGAACTTTTTGGGTGGAATGATGCAGTCTTGAAATTGGACGAAATTCGCATATTATATGTATATGCAAAAACTATAAATCACTTCGTGATAACCGACGATGTTATTTCGGCCATTCGGGACTGTTTAGGGGCTCAAATTGTCGTTTTTCTATTTTGGGATGGCGCGCGAACTTTTCGGGGGGAATGTTGCAGTCTCCGAATTGGACGAAATTCGCACATTCTATGTATATGCTAAAACTATAAATCACACTGTGATCACCGACGATGTTATTTCGGCCCTTCGAGACTGTTTAGGAGCTCAAAATGACGTTTTTCGGTTTTGGGCTGGCGCGCGAACTTTTCGGGTGGAATGATGCAGTCTCGGAATTGAACGAAATTCATACATTGTATGTATATGCTAAAACTATAAATCAATTTGTGATCACCGACGATGTTATTTGGGCCATTCGGGACTATTTAGGGGCTCAAAATGTCGTTTTTCGGTTTTAGGATAGCGCGCGAACTTTTCGGGGGGAATGATGTCGTCTCTGAATTGGAAGAATTCGCACATTGTATGTATATGCTAAAACTATAAATCTCTTCGTGATCACCGACGATGTTATTTCGGCCATTCGGGACTGTTTAGGGGCTCAAAATGTTGTTTTTCGGTTTTGGGATGGCGCGTGAACTTTTCGGGGGGGATGATGCAGTCTCCAAATTGGACGAAATTCACACATTGTATGTATATACTAAAACTATAAATCACTTTGTTATCACCGATGATGTTATTTCGGGTCTTTGGGACTGTTTAGGGGCTCAAAATGATGTTTTTCGGTTCGGGGCTGGGGCGCGAACTTTTTGGGTGGAATGATGCAGTCTCGAAATTGGACAAAATTCGCACATTATATATATATGCTCAAACTATAAATCACTGCATCATCACCGATGATGTTATTTCGGCCATTCAGGACTGTTTAGGGGCTCAAATTGTCGTTTTTCAGTTTTGCGCTGGCGCGCGAACTTTTCGGGTGGAATGATGCAGTCTCGAAATTGGACGAAATTCGCACATTGGATGCATATAGTAAAACTATAAATCACTTTGTGATCACATACGATGTTATTTCGGCCATTCGGGACTGTTTAGGAGCTCAAAATGTTGTTTTTCGGTTTTGGGCTAGCGCGCGAACTTTTCGGGTAGAATGATGCAGTCTCGGAATTGGACGTAGTTCGCATATTGTATATATGCTAAAACTATAAATCACTTCATGATCACCGACGATGTTATTTCGGCCATTTAGGACAGTTTAGGGGCTCAAATTGTCGTTTTTCGGTTTTGGGCTGGCGCACGAACTTTTCGTGTGGAATGACGCAGTCTCGAAATTGAACTAAATTCGTACATTGTATATATATATATATATATATATATATATATATATATATATATATATATATATATATATATATATATATATATATGTATATATATATATATGTATATATATATATATATATATATATATATATATATATATATATATATATATATATATATATATATATATATATATATATATGCTAAAACTATAAATCACTTCGTGATCACCGACGATGTTATTTCGGCCATTCAGGACTGTTTAGGGGCTAAAAATGTCGTTTTTCGGTTTTGGGATGGCGCACGAACTTTTCGGGGGGAATGATGCTGTCTCCGAATTGGACGAAATTCGCACATTGTATGTATATGCTAAAACTATAAATCACTTTGTGATCACCGACGATGTTATTTCGGCCATTCAGGACTGTTTAGGGGCTCAAATTGTCGTTTTTCGGTTTTGGGCTGGCGCGCGAAATTTTTCGGGTGGAATGATACAGTCTCGGAATTGGACGTAATTCGCACATTGTATGTAGATTCTAAAACTATAAATCACTTTGTGATCACAGACGATGTTATTTCGGCCATTTGGGACTGTTTAAGGGCTCAAAATGTTGTTTTTCGGTTTTAGGCTGGCGCGCGAACTTTTCGGGTGGAATGATGCAGTTTCGGAATTGGACGTAATTCGCACATTGTATGTAGATGCTAAAACTATAAATCACTTCGTGATCACCGCCAATGTTATTTCGGCCATTCAGGACTGTTTAGGGGCTCAAATTGTCGTTTTTCGGTTTGGGCTGGCGCGCGAACTTTTCGGGTGGAATGATGCAGTCTCGGAATTGAACGAAATTCGTACATTGTATGTATATGCTAAAACTATAAATCACTTCATGATCACCGACGATGTTATTTCCGCCATTCGGGACTGTTTAAAGGCTCAAAATGTCGTTTCTCGTTTTTGGGATGACGCGCGAACTTTTCGGGGGGGATGATGCAGTCTCCGAATTGGACGAAATTCGAACATTGTATGTATATGCTAAAACTATAAATCACTTTGTTATCACCAACGATGTTATTTCGGCCCTTCGGTACTGTTTAGGAGCTCAAAATGACGTTTTTCGGTTTTCGGGTAGCGCGCAAACTTTTCGGTTGGAATGATGCAGTGTCGAAATTGAACTAAATTTGTACATTGTATGTATATGCTAAAACTATAAATCACTTCGTGATCACCGACGATGTTATTTCGGCCATTCGGGACTGTTTAGGGACTCAAATGTCGTTTTTCGGTTTTGGGATGGCGCACGAACTTTTCGGGGGGAATGTTGCAGTCTCCGAATTGGACGAAATTCGCACATTGTATGTATATGCTAAAACTATAAATCACTTTGTGATCATCGACGATGTTATTTCGGCCCTTCGGGACTGTTTAGGAGCTCAAAATGACGTTTTTCGGTTTTAGGCTGGCGCGCGAACTTTTTGGGTGGAATGATGCAGTCTTGAAATTGGACGAAATTCGCATATTATATGTATATGCAAAAACTATAAATCACTTCGTGATAACCGACGATGTTATTTCGGCCATTCGGGACTGTTTAGGGGCTCAAATTGTCGTTTTTCTATTTTGGGATGGCGCGCGAACTTTTCGGGGGGAATGTTGCAGTCTCCGAATTGGACGAAATTCGCACATTCTATGTATATGCTAAAACTATAAATCACACTGTGATCACCGACGATGTTATTTCGGCCCTTCGAGACTGTTTAGGAGCTCAAAATGACGTTTTTCGGTTTTGGGCTGGCGCGCGAACTTTTCGGGTGGAATGATGCAGTCTCGGAATTGAACGAAATTCATACATTGTATGTATATGCTAAAACTATAAATCACTTTGTGATCACCGACGATGTTATTTGGGCCATTCGGGACTGTTTAGGGGCTCAAAATGTCGTTTTTCGGTTTTAGGATAGCGCGCGAACTTTTCGGGGGGAATGATGTCGTCTCCGAATTGGAAGAATTCGCACATTGTATGTATATGCTAAAACTATAAATCTCTTCGTGATCACCGACGATGTTATTTCGGCCATTCGGGACTGTTTAGGGGCTCAAAATGTTGTTTTTCGGTTTTGGGATGGCGCGCGAACATTTCGGGGGGAATGATGCAGTCTCCAAATTGGACAAAATTCACACATTGTATGTATATGCTAAAACTATAAATCACTTTGTTATCACCGATGATGTTATTTCGGGTCTTTGGAACTGTTTAGGGGCTCAAAATGATGTTTTTCGGTTTGGGGCTGGTGGCGAACTTTTTGGGTGGAATGATGCAGTCTCGAAATTGGACAAAATTCGCACATTATATATATATATATATATATATATATATATATATATATATATATATATATATATATGCCCAAACTATAAATCACTGCGTGATCACCGATGATGTTATTTCGGCCATTCAGGACTGTTTAAGGGCTCAAATTGTCGTTTTTCAGTTTTGAGCTGGCGCACGAACTTTTCGGGTGGAATGATGCAGTCTCGAAATTGGACGAAATTCGCACATTGGATGCATATGGTAAATCACTTTGTTATCACCGACGATGTTATTTCGGCCATTCGGGACTGTTTAGGGGTTCAAAAGGTTGTTTTTCGGTTTTGGGCTAGCGCGCGAACCTTTCGGGTGGAATGATGCAGTCTCGGAATTGGACGTAGTTCGCACATTGTATATAGATGCTAAAACTATAAATCACTTCATGATCACCGACGATGTTATTTCGGCCATTTAGGACAGTTTAGGGGCTCAAATTGTCGTTTTTCGGTTTTGGGCTGGCGCACGAACTTTTCGTGTGGAATGACGCAGTCTCGAAATTGAACTAAATTCGTACATTGTATATATATATATATATATATATATATATATATATATATATATATATATATATATATATATATATATATATATATATATATATATATGCTAAAACTATAAATCACTTCGTGATCACCGACGATGTTATTTCGGCCATTCGGGACTGTTTAGGGGCTAAAAATGTCGTTTTTCGGTTTTGGGATGACGAGCGAACTTTTCGGGGGGAATGATGCAGTCTTCGAATTGGACGAAATTCGCACATTGTATGTATTTGCTAAAATTATAAATCACTTTGTGATCACCGACGATGTTATTTCGGCCATTCAGGACTGTTTAGGGGCTCAAATTGTCGTTTTTCGGTTTTAGGCTGGCGCACGAAATTTTCGGGTGGAATGATACAGTCTCGGAATTGGACGTAATTCGCACATTGTATGTAGATTCTAAAACTATAAATCACATTGTGATCACAGACGATGTTATTTCGGCCATTCGGGACTGTTTAAGGGCTCAAAATGTTGTTTTTCGCTTTTGGGCTGGCGCGCGAACTTTTCGGATGGAATGATGCAGTCTCGGAATTGGACGTAATTCGCACATTGTATGTACATGCTAAAACTATAAATCACTTCGTGATCACCGCCGTTGTTATTTCGGCCATTCAGGACTGTTTAGGGGCTCAAATTGTCGTTTTTCGGTATTGGGCTGTCGCGCGAACTTTTCGGATGGAATGATGCAGTCTCGGAATTGAACGAAATTCGTACATTGTATGTATATGCTAAAACTATAAATCACTTCGTGATCACCAAGGATGTTATTTCCGCCATTCGGGACTGTTTAGGAGCTCAAAATGTCGTTTTTCGGTTTTGGGATGGCGCGCGAACTTTTCGGGGGGAATGATGCAGTCTCTGAATTGGACGAAATTCGCACATTGTATGTATATGCTAAAACTATAAATCACATTGTGATCACCGACGATGTTATTTCGACCCTTCGGGACTGTTTAGGAGCTCAAAATGACGTTTTTCGGTTTTGGCCTGGCGCGCGAACTTTTTGGGTGGAATGATGCAGTCTCGAAATTGGACAAAATTCGCACATTATATGTATATGCTAAAACTATAAATCACTTTGTGATCACCAACGATGTTATTTCGGCCATTCAGGACTGTTGAGGGGCTCAAATTGTCGTTTTTCGGTTTTGGGCTGGCGCGCGAAATTTTCGGGTGGAATGATACAGTCTCGGAATTGGACGTAATTCGCACATTGTATGTAGATTCTAAAACTATAAATCACTTTGTGATCACAGACGATGTTATTTAGGCCATTTGGGACTGTTTAGGGGTAGGGGTGCAAACGAGCCGAGCCGAGCCCGAGCCTGGCCAGGCTCGGCTCGGGCTCGGCTCGATTCGAGCTTTCTTGTACTGAGCTCGGCTCGAGCTCGTAAAGAATTATACAAGCTCGGCTCGGGATCGGGCTCGACTCGCGTTTTATATGACGTGCCTAAATAAGCTTAAGCTCGGCCATTCGGGACTGTTTAGGGGCTCAAAATGTCGTTTTTCGGTTTTAGGATGGCACGCGAACTTTTCTGGGGGAATGATATAGTCTCCGAATTTGAAGAAATTCGCACATTGTATATATATGCTAAAACTATAAATCACTTCGTGATCACCGACGATGTTATTTCGGCCATTCAGGACTGCTTAAGGGCTCAAATTGTCGTTTTTCGGTTTTGGGCTGGCGCGCGAACTTTTCGGATGGAATGATGCAGTCTCGAAATTGAACGAAATTCGCACATTGTATGTATATGCTAAAACTATAAATCTCTTCGTGATCACCGACGATGTTATTTCGGCCATTCGGGACTGTTTAGGGGTTCAAAATGTTGTTTTTCGGTTTTGGGATGGCGTACGAACTTGTCGGGGGGAATGATGCAGTCTCCGAATTGGACGAAATTCGCACATTCTATGTATATGCTAAAACTATAAATCACTTTGTTATTACCGACGATGTTATTTCGGGCCTTTGGGACTGTTTAGGGGCTCAAAATGACGTTTTTCGGTTTGGGGCTGGGGCGCGAACTTTTTGGGTGGAATGATGCAGTCTCGAAATTGGACGAAATTCGCACATTATGTATATATGCTAGAACTATAAATCACTTCGTGATTACCGACGATTTTATTTCGGCCATTTAGGACAGTTTAGGGGCTCAAATTGTCGTTTTTCAGTTTTGCGTTGTCGCACGAACTTTTCGGGTGGAATGATGCAGTCTCGAAATTGGACGAAATTCGCACATTGTATGTATATGGTAAAACTATAAATCACTTTGTAACATCCCAAGTTCGGAAGCAAGAAGTTGAAGGGTGCAAAGTGTAATTTTGAAGAAGGGACTCGACGAGTAGGTACGCTTACTCGCCGAGTCGGAGCGGGTTTGGGTCGCGGATTAAGTGGCCAACTCGCCGAGTCGGCGGCTTGGACTCGACGAGTTGGTGCTGAAGAGAGAAAACCCTAATCCCGGGGGTTGTGCCCTATATAAAGCACATTATAACCCACCCTCAGCCTCTTTGCTACCCTTTTGAGATCCAGAAACCCTAGAATCGAGTGAGCTTCCATTAATAGAGAGAATAGAGATTTGGAGGAGAAGATCTTGGAAAGGAGCTTGAAGATCAAGAGGTTTGCTGCAAAGGAGTGGTGTAGATCCGGGATCTACTTCAGATTGGAGCTTATATTAGAGGTAATAATCTGTTGCTTGGGCTCTTTTGCATCTAGATCTATTATCATTTGAGATTTGGGGCATTTTTGGTATGATTGAGAGCTATTTCGAGCTAGAAGCTTAGATCTGAGGTTGCTACTTCAGATCTAGGCTTGTGATGGTCCTTAATGTCATAAAGCTCCTGTCTAAGAGTTATTGGTGAAGCCCCTTTGTCATAAACCCTAGCCCTAGAGTGTTTTCGACTGATATCTCCTTGGTTTCACGTAAAGTATGGAACTTTATGTGAGGGTTAAGGCTGTAGATGAGTGGATCTATGGATTGGAGCCTCTGCATGGCTCGAAAAGCCTCTGTATGGATTGAGAACTGAAGGGACTCGGCGAGTCACATGGGTGTACTCGACGAGTCGTATGAACATGTGCATGGACTCGGCGAGTGGAAGAACAACTCGACGAGTCTGTTGAAGATTGTCTTGGACTCGACGAGTCTGTTCTTGGACTCGACGAGTCTGGTCGCAGAACCCCAATCTTTTCTGGTTAAACCTTGAAGCAGTGAGTCAGGAGGTGACTCGGTGAGTTGAGCAGGATGAGACTCGGAGATCGTTGGACTCGACGAGTCTTGGGGTGACTCGGCGAGTAGAGATGTGTTATGGGAGTTTCTGAGTATAAGGACTCGACGAGTCGACGGGTCGACTCGGCGAGTAGAGTCAGTCAGGGAGGTTGACTTTGACTGAGGACTTTGACTTTGACCAAGGGTTGACCAGTTTGTCTACCAAGGGTATTTTGGTGATTTTGGTATTTATGGAATTGGTTCTTTGGTAGTGTTCGGTGGTGGAGTTCGTGTCGGTGGTCGGAGCAGCTGATCTATCCTTTCAGTCGGAAATTTCAGGTGAGTTATCCTCACTATATCGACAGGGTCTACGGCACCAAGGCCGGCCCTTTATCGGATGGAAATCCGGGTATTGTTTGCTATGTTATTGCTTTGCTAGATCTGCATCCTGGTATTTAGGATGGTGTGATGTTAGTGAACTGGTTAAGGTCGGTACCCGGTATATAGGGTAATGATATGCTAGTGACCGGTTAGGTCGGAATCCTGGTTAGGATGTTGATATGCTAAGTGATATGTTAGACTGTTTGTCTCGTTAAGGATTGTTAGGTGATTAGTTGTTTTATGTGCACATGGTTGTTTGACGGGGGTTGGGTTGAGGCGGGTCCTGCTTTGTGCTGCAGGCCAACATACCCAGGGCGGACCGGATATTCCGATGGCCCAGCGAGCGGTCCGGATAGGCTGAAGGCCCCAAGAGGGCAGACCAGACGTGCCGAGGCTCGGAGAGTAGACCAGGCCGACTGAAGGCCCGGTGCGGGCGGACCAGTCATACTATAGACTCAGAGAGTGGACCAGGTGGATTAAAGGCCCGGTGCGGGCGGACCAATCATACTGTAGACTCGATGTGCATACTGTAGACTCAGAGAGTGGACCAGGTGGATTGAAGGCCCGGTGCGGGCGGACCAATCACACTGTAGACTCGATGTGCATGTCTAGACTCGGAGGGTGGACCAGGTGGATTGAAGGCCCGGTGCGGGCGGACCAATCACACTGTAGACTCGATGTGCATGGCTAGACTCGAAGGGTGGACCAGGTGGACTGAAGGCCAGGTGCGGGCGGACCAATCACACAGTAGACCTGATGTGCATGGCTGTTCTATTTGTGATATGTTATGAGTATGTTTATGTGTGGTTGGTATTTTGGGGCTAACTCACTAAGCTTTCGGGCTTACAGTTGAAGTGTTATGTTTCAGGTACTTCAGGAGATCGTGGCAAGGCGAAGGCGTGATCGTACCGCTCCTCATGTTTTATGATTTATATGATATGGTTCTGGGGGATACTCTGATAATAAACTATTTTGAAAACGAGATGTATGAAGTTAATGGTTTTTGAATGACTTAAAATGTTTTAATTTGGCTCAATTTTTATGGGTGTTACAAGTTGGTATCAGAGCCTTGGTTTGAGTGAATTGGAGGAACATTCGTGTGAATCCAGTCTCAAATCAAGGAAAGATTTTCAAATGGTTTTCAAAATAAGTTAAGGAGGATGCAGAGGGTACGATCAGCCGGAGCCAGTAAGTAGACCCCAAAATACCATACAAGTTATTTGATTATGTGATATAAGTAGAACAGCATGCTAGTACTAGGCTAGGAATTTCAGGAATTGCATGATAGAATTGCCTGATTATGTGATGCCTACTAGCCTAGGGTTTTCCTTATGTGAGATATTCAGCTTTCCTCTAGGAGTGAGGATTGAGTGCTCGCCGTGTGTGTATATGGTTAGAGTGTTGTGGTGATACTTGAGACAAATATGGGTAGGTGTGGAAGGTAGTATGGGCCCGTACTACTGAAAGCACAGGACCCATACGCGTATCAAGGAAGTCACAACTCTCTAGGGTATCGGTTATGAGATAGTTCCCCGGACGGGCATGTGATGTGTCTAAGGGTCTTGTTGGTGTATTGCAGTATGGCGATTACGAGACGTTTCGGGGCAGGATCCGGTTCGGGATCAGGATCGGGAGAGGGTGGTCAGGATGGGTCAGTACCACCCGAGGTCATTGGTCAGATGAGTACGGACGAGTTGGATGCCAGGATTCGTGATATCCTGCATGATGAGGTTGTTGCTATGTTCCGAGCCGAGTTGTCGGAGATGTTTGGGTCGATCAAGACCGCCATGGTTGAGTACTTTGATGAGCGATATGCAGCTCTTGCGGAGGCAGCTGCCGCGGCAGCTACAGCGGCTGTAGCAGTGGCAGGGGGAGGAACCGGTCGAGGTTTTCAGTATCGGGACTTCGATAATACGAAGCCCCCTACCTTTGATGGAGTTCAGGATCCTATCATTGCTATGAGATGGTTGTTAGACGTTGAGGGTTGTTTCTTCACGTGTTCATGCTCTGCAGATCAGAGGGTGAGATGTGCTCTGACCCTTTTGAGGCTCGGGGCGAAGGATTGGTGGAGGTTGACTACAGGATCTTACTCTGATGCGCAGCGGTTACGTGGGATCAGTTCCAGGAGATGTTCAGTACTCGTTATGTTCCGCAGGTTAAGAGAGAGGGGTTGGCTCAGGAGTTCCTGGAGCTGAAGCAGGATTCAGAGTCGGTGACGGAGATCACCAGGATGTTTACTGAGAGGGCGATGTTTTGCCCGGAGTTTGCTTCGGAGCAGGCTCAGATGTCCCGATATCTGAGTATGCTCAAGAGGGATATACGGCAGTTTGTGTCCACACAGAGATGTGATACCTTGTTGGAGTTGCAGGAGGCCGCCAGGCGGCGTGAGTTGGAGATTGAGTTGCAGTTGCGAGAGCAGAGGCAGGCCCCGGTGCAGTCACAGCCGGCGCCGAAACGATCCAAAACCGTTGACTTTAGGGTTGGAGGTCAGAGCAGCCACACTTGTGAGAAGTGTGGGAAGGGTCATGCCGGAGTTTGTAGGTCCGGTGGTGAGTGTCGCAAGTACGGGAGAGAGGGGCATTATGCGAGGGATTGCCGTCAGTCAGCCCCGGTGCAGGATATGAGGATTTGTTATCATTGCAATCAGGTTGGACACTTGAGGGCCAACTGCCCACAGTTTGCTGCAGGATCGGTGCAGGCTCCAGCACCGACCACTTTGAGGATTACTGGCAGGGGTCAGGGTGGAGCGGAGCCTCCGAGGGCTCAGGGACGCGCATTCCAGCTTACAGCAGATGAGGTCAGGACAGAGCCAGATGCAGCTGCGGGTATGTTTCCATCTTGTTATCCTGTTATTGATGTGGTATTGTAAATCTGTCTGCATTGTTCCGCATGTTTCGTAGTATGATTGAGGACCTTAGTAGTTAGGAGTTGTAGTTGGTTAGCGTTCAGGAGGATTCTTGGTCGAAAGATAAGGTTTATGATCTCGTTGCTAGGAATAGCAACTGCGATGCGAGAAGTGTTCAGTTGAGATTCAGACTTCCTTGGAGTTCGGGTGTGCGATGGCGGAAGGGTTATTCGGTGAAGGTTACTCACTCCCGAGGGAGTCAGTTCATGGTTAAGAGGGAATATATGGAGTAAGGGCGATTGAGCTAT
Source organism: Lactuca virosa (assembly GCF_052849685.1). NCBI lineage: Eukaryota > Viridiplantae > Streptophyta > Magnoliopsida > Asterales > Asteraceae > Lactuca > Lactuca virosa. The sequence goes on from NC_136429.1 coordinate 132,148,621, forward strand.
GCCGGTTTTGGGCATTGGTGGTTAGTAGTCGGTGCACTAAGTGGGGGAGAATTGGAAAATTCTCCGGTGAAACGACATGCATCCAAGGATGGTTAGTTGTTTGGATTTCAGCAGTGTTTTGCTGAGGGTGTGGATCGGTGAGAGCAAGTGGTGGACAAGTGGGACGGAGCACAGACCATGGTTTTTGGAAAAGGTGACTGATTGTCGTAAGGCCTTGGGTTACGCCGGGAATTGAGTATATGGAATGGAGCTGGAGTTCGGAACCCCAAGAGGGCTAAAACAGTATGCATGTGAGAGATTCCCAAGAAGAATAGTTCAGGATGGCGTATGACAGTTTTGAGCGGTCCGAATAGACTGAAGGCCGGAAGGCGTACCAGTCAGACCGAAGGCTCGGGGAACGGTCCAGACAGGCTGAAGGCCCTGGAGGGCGGTCCAGACATGCTGAAGGTTCTGAGAGTGGTCCAGATAGGCTGAAGGCCTGGTAAGGCGGTCCAGTCATGCTGAAGACTCTGGATGTGTTAGTAGATCTGTATGCAGTGAATGAGTGAATATGTCGCCATGCAATAGTAATCGATATGGTCTAGCCCCAAGTATTGATCATGATGATGAAGTTGGCTGGAGGCCGTGCGTGGGCCTTGTTAGTTATGTGATCGGATTCGGAGTATATGGGAGTTCGAGAATAGCAGTTGCTCTACATGGATAATGTAGAGTGGAGTTTAGCTCAGTGGCACTTATAAGTGCGGTAAGGGTTGTTGAGTAGATTTCTTGGAAAGGAAAGGTATGTAGCTCCGGAAGGAGCATGGGTCCTCTGAGGGGAAGGCAGCAGAGTAAATGGATGATCGAAAGTGCTTGGTAGCAAGCACTGGGATTGTACCAGATATATGGAAGCACATACGGGTTGGATGCCCGTTGAGATTGTGGCAATGTTGGATGATGCGCAGGCACGTTTTCAGTCTCCTTGGAAGAGGAGGAAGAAAGTGGTTCCAGATTGGAGATTGGGACAGAGGAAGGTGAGACAGCAGGTTAACAGACTCGGGAGTAGTCTGGACTGGTGCTGAGGACTGTATGAGGATATTACCGTCAAAGGTCAAGGACCTAGAGATCGTGATAGGGAGGTGTGAGTGGGTTGCACTCCGTTGTGTCGAACCGAAGGGTTCGAGGGTGACGCAAGGACAAGGTCCTTAGTTCCGAGTATGGATGTAGGCTTGAGTGATGTATGTGGAGGTATTCCAATCTGGGGTATTCCATCATGAGGATTCGTTCCAGGTTGCAAGTTATCAGGGTTATCGCCAATTTTGGGCAAAGAAAGATGGATTAGTGTCTTGGCGGAGCTCAGTGGGTGTTGTGGTATCCAGTTTTCGCAGGTGTCGAATGATTGCGTAAGACGGAAGTAAGTAGTGTCTTCAGGTGGCACTTAGTTGATGAGTGTTGTCATCAAAGAAAAGAAGCCGATGGCCGGCTTGGAACAGTTGATCAGGACCCTGCAAGGGAAGAGATGGATTTTAGAGATTCGATAACTGTCTTTGAAGGAATCTGGGTCGGTTTGAGATCAGTGGGTGCATTGTGGGAGTGTCATCCGGAAGTTTGTGTTGCCGCAGGCTTCGAGGACGAAGCCTAGTTTAAGTGGGGGAGAATTGTAACATCCCAAGTTCGGAAGCAAGAAGTTGAAGGGTGCAAAGTGTAATTTTGAAGAAGGGACTCGACGAGTAGGTACGCTTACTCGCCGAGTCGGAGCGGGTTTGGGTCGCGGATTAAGTGGCCAACTCGCCGAGTCGGCGGCTTGGACTCGACGAGTTGGTGCTGAAGAGAGAAAACCCTAATCCCGGGGGTGGTGCCCTATATAAAGCACATTATAACCTACCCTCAGCCTCTTTGCTACCCTTTTGAGATCCAGAAACCCTAGAATCGAGTGAGCTTCCATTAATAGAGAGAATAGAGCTTTGGAGGAGAAGATCTTGGAAAGGAGCTTGAAGATCAAGAGGTTTGCTGCAAAGGAGTGGTGTAGATCCGGGATCTACTTCAGATTGGAGCTTATATTAGAGGTAATAATCAGTTGTTTGGGCTCTTTTGCATCTAGATCTATTATCATTTGAGATTTGGGGCATTTTTGGTATGATTGAGAGCTATTTCGAGCTAGAAGCTTAGATCTGAGGTTGCTACTTCAGATCTAGGCTTGTGATGGTCCTTAATGTCATAAAGCTCCTGTCTAAGAGTTATTGGTGAAGCCCCTTTGTCATAAACCCTAGCCCTAGAGTGTTTTGGACTTATATCTCCTTGGTTTCACGTAAAGTTTGCAACTTTATGTGAGGGTTAGGCTGTAGTAGAGTGGATCTATGGATTGGAGCCTCTGCATGGCTCGAAAAGCCTCTGTATGGATTGAGAACTGAAGGGACTCAGCGAGTCACATGGGTGTACTCGACGAGTCGTATGAACATGTGCATGGACTCGGCGAGTGGAAGAACAACACGGCGAGTCTGTTGAAGATTGTCTTGGACTCGGCGAGTCTGTTCTTGGACTCGACGAGTCTGGTCGCAGAACCCCAATCTTTTCTGGTTAAACCTTGAAGCAGTGAGTCGGGAGGTGACTCGGTGAGTTGAGCCGGATGGGACTCGGAGATCGTTGGACTCGACGAGTCTTGGGGTGACTCGGCGAGTAGAGATGTGTTATGGGAGTTTCTGAGTATAGGGACTCGACGAGTCGACGGGTCGACTCGGCGAGTAGAGTCAGTCAGGGAGGTTGACTTTGACTGAAGACTTTGACTTTGACCAATGGTTGACCAGTTTGTCTACCAAGGGTATTTTGGTGATTTTGGTATTTATGGAATTGGTTCTTTGGTAGTGTTCGGTGGTGGAGTTCGTGTCGGTGTTCGGAGCAGCTGATCTATCCTTTCAGTCGGAAATTTCAGGTGAGTTATCCTCACTATATCGACAGGGTCTACGGCACCAAGGCCGGCCCTTTATCGGATGGAAATCCGGGTATTGTTTGCTATGTTATAGCTTTGATAGATCTGCATCCTGGTATTTAGGATGGTGTTATGTTAGTGACCTGGTTAAGGTCGGTACCCGGTATATAGGGTAATGATATGCTAGTGACCGGTTAGGTCGGAATCCTGGTTAGGATGTTGATATGCTATGTGATATGTTAGACTGTTTGTCTCGTTAAGGATTGTTATGTGATTAGTTGTTTTATGTGCACATGGTTGTTTGACGGGGGTTGGGTTGAGGCGGGTCCTGCTTTGTGCTGTAGGCCAACATACCCAGGGCGGACCGGATATTCTGATGGCCCAGCGAGCGGTCCGGGTAGGCTGAAGGCCCCAAGAGGGCGGACCAGACGTGCCGAGGCTCGGAGAGTGGACCAGGCCGACTGAAGGCCCGGTGCGGGCGGACCAGTCATACTGTAGACTAAGAGAGTGGACCAGGTGGATTGAAGGCCCGGTGCGGGCGGACCAATCACACTGTAGACTCGATGTGCATACGGTAGACTTAGAGAGTGGACCATGTGGATTGAAGGCCCGGTGCGGGCGGACCAATCACACTGTAGACTCGATGTGCATGGCTAGACTCGGAGGGTGGACCAGGTGGATTTTTAAGGCCCGGTGCGGGCGGACCAATCACACTGTAGACTCGATGTGCATGGCTAGACTCGGAGGGTGGACCAGGTGGATTGAAGGCCCGGTGCGGGCGGACCAATCACACTGTAGACTCGATGTGCATGGCTAGACTCGGAGGGTGGACCGGGTGGACTGAAGGCTCGGTGAGGGCGGACTAGTGGCACAGTAGACCTGATGTGCATGGCTGTTCTATTTGTGATATGTTATGAGTATGTTTATGTGTGGTTGGTATTTTGAGGGTAACTCACTAAGCTTTCGGGCTTACAATTGTAGTGTTATGTTTCAGGTACTTCAGGAGATAGTGGCAAGGCGAAGGCGTGATCGTACCGCTCCTCATGTTTTATGATTTATATGATATGGTTCTGGGGGATACTCTGATAATAAACTATTTTGAAAACGAGATGTATGAAGTTAATGGTTTTTGAATGAATTAAAATGTTTTAATTTGGATCAATTTTTATGGGTGTTACACACTTTGTGATCACAGACGATGTTATTTCGGCCATTCAGGACTGTTTAGGGGCTCAAAATGTCGTTTTTCGGTTTTGGGCTAGCGCGCGAACTTTTCGGGTGGAATGATGCAGTCTCGGAATTGGACGTAGTTCGCACATTGTATGTAGATGCTAAAACTATAAATCACTTCATGAACACCGACGATGTTATTTCGGCCATTCAGGACAGTTTAGGGGCTCAAATTGTCGTTTTTAGGTTTCGGGCTGGCGCACGAACTTTTCGTGTCCTTTTTAGGTTTCGAAATTGGACAAAATTCGCACATTATATGTATATGCTAAAACTATAAATCACTTTGTGATCACCGACGATGTTATTTCGGCCATTCAGGACTGTTTAGGGGCTCAAATTGTCGTTTTTCGGTTTTGGGTTGGCGCGCGAAATTTTCTGGTGGAATGATACGGTCTCAGAATTGGACGTAATTCGCACATTGTATGTAGATTCTAAAACTATAAATCACTTGGTGATCACAGACGATGTTATTTCGGCCATTTGGGACTGTTTAGGGGTAGGGGTGCAAACGAGCCGAGCCGAGCCCGAGCCTGGCCAGGCTCGGGTCGGGCTCGTTTAAGTTATTTGAGGCTTGAGCTCGAGCTCGGCTCGATTCGAGCTTTCTTGTACTGGCTCGAGCTCGTAAAGAATTATACAAGCTCGGCTCAAGCTCGGGCTCGACTTGCTTTTTATCTGACGTGCCTAAATAAGCTTAAGCTCGGCTCGAGCTCGTTAAGAAACTCGTTTACTAATACCCTAAATCCATAATTCTCATAATATGTTTTTATTTTAATATATATAAACAATAATAAATTATATTATATAAAAAGCTCATTTAGGCTCGCGAGCCTAATCGAGCTTAATGACATAGGCTCGAGCTCGAGCTCGTTTAAGAAACGAGCTTAATATTAAGCTCGAGCTCGGCTCTGGCTCGTTTAAAATCGATTTCGAGTCGAGCATTTAACGATCCGATCCCGAGTAGCTCGCGAGTAACTTGACTCGTTTGCACCCCTATTTAGGGGCTAAAAATGTTGTTTTTCGGTTTTGGGCTGGCGCGCGAACTTTTCGGGTGGAATGATGCAGTCTCAGAATTGGACGTAGTTCACACATTGTATGTAGATGCTAAAACTATAAATCACTTTGTGATCACCGACGATGTTATTTCGGCCATTCAGGACTGTTTAGGGGTTCAAATTGACGTTTTTCGGTTCTGGGCTGGCGCCCGAACTTTTCGGGTGGAATGATGCAGTCTCGAAATTAGACGTAATTCGCACATAGTATATGTTAAAACTATAAATCACCTTGTGATCACAGACGATGTCATTTCGGCCATTCGGGACACTTTAGGGGCTAAAAATGTCTTTTTTCGGTTTTGGGCTGGCGCGCGAACTTTTCGGGTGGAATGATGCAATCTCGGAATTGAACGAAATTCATACATTGTATGTATATGCTAAAACTATAAATCAATTTGTGATCACCGACGATGTTATTTCGGCCATTTGGGACTGTTTAGGGGCTCAAAATGTCGTTTTTCGGTTTTAGGATGGCGCGAACTTTTCGGGGGCAATAATGTAGTCTCCGAATTTGAAGAAATTCGCACATTGTATGTATATGCTAAAACTATAAATCACTTCGTGATCACCGACAATGTTATTTCGGCCATTCAGGACTGCTTAGGGGGTCAAATTGTCGTTTTTCGGTTTTGGGCTGGCGCGCGAACTTTTCGGATGGAATGATGCAGTCTCGAAATTGAACGACATTCGTACAATGTATGTATATGCTAAAACTATAAATCTCTTCGTGATTACCGACGATGTTATTTCGGCCATTCGGGACTGTTTAGGGGCTAAAAATGTTGTTTTTCGGTTTTGGGATGGCGCGCGAACTTGTCGGGGGGAATTATGCAGTCTCCGAATTGGACGAAATTCGCACATTGTATGTATATGCTAAAACTATAAATCACTTTGTTATCACCGACGATGTTATTTCGGGCCTTTGGGACTGTTTAGGGGCTCAAAATGACGTTTTTCGGTTTGGGGCTGGGGCGCGAACTTTTTGGGTGGAATTATGCAGTCTCGAAATTGGACGAAATTCGCATATTATATATATATATGATAAAACTATAAATCACTTCGTGATCACCGACGATGTTATTTCGGCCATTCAGGACTGTTTAGGGGCTCAAATTGTCGTTTTTCAGTTTTGCGTTGACGCGCGAACTTTTCCGGTGGAATGATGCAGTCTCGAAATTGGACGGAATTCGCATATTGTATGTATATGGTAAAACTATAAATCACTTTGTGATCACATACAATGTTATTTCGGCCATTCGGGACTGTTTAGGAGCTTAAAATGTCGTTTTTCGGTTTTGAGCTAGCGCGCGAACTTTTCAGGTGGAATGATGCAGTCTCGGAATTGGACGTAGTTCGCACATTGTATGTAGATGCTAAAACTATAAATCAGTTCATGATCACCGACGATGTTATTTCGGCCATTCAGGACAGTTTAGGGGCTCAAATTGTCGTTTTTCGGTTTTGGGCTGGCGCACGAACTTTTCGTGTGGAGTGATGCAGTCTCGAAACTGAACTAAATTCGTACATTGTATATATATATATATATATATATATATATATATATATATATATATATATATATATATATGCTAAAACTATAAATCACTTCGTGATCACCGACGATGTTATTTCGGCCATTCGGGACTGTTTAGGGGCTCAAAATGTCGTTTTTTCGTTTTGAGATGGTGCGCAAACTTTTCGGGGGGAATGATGCATTCTCCGAATTGGACGAAATTCGCACATTGTATGTATATGCTAAAACTATAAATCATTTTGTGATCACCGACGATGTTATTTCGACCCTTCGTGACTGTTTAGTAGCTCAAAATGACGTTTTTCGGTTTTGGGCTGGCGCGCGAACTTTTTGGGTGGAATGATGCAGTCTCGAAATTGAACGAAATTCGTACATTGTATGTATATGCTAAAACTATAAATCACTTTGTGATCACCGACGATGTTATTTCCGCCATTCAGGACTGTTTAGGGGCTCAAAATGTCGTTTTTCGGTTTTGGGATGGCGCGCGAACTTTTCGGGGGAAATGATGCAGTCTCCGAATTGGATGAAATTCGCACATTGTATGTATATGTTAAAACTATAAATCACTTTGTGATCACCGACGATGTTATTTCGGCCCTTCGGGACTGTTTAAGAGCTCAAAATGACGTTTTTCGGTTTTGGGCTGGCGCGCGAACTTTTCAGGTGGAATGATGCAGTATCAGAATTGGACGTAATTCGCTAATTGTATATAGATGCTAAAACTATAAATCACTTCGTGATCACCGACGATGTTATTTCGGCCATTCTGGACTGTTTAGGGGATCAAATTCTCGTTTTTCGGTTTTGGGCTGACGCACGAGCTTTTCGGGTGGAATGATGCAGTCTCCGAATTGTACGAAATTCGCACATTCTATGTATATGCTAAAACTATAAATCACTTTGTGATCACCGACGATGTTATTTCGGCCCTTCGAGACTGTTTAGGAGCTCAAAATGACGTTTTTCGGTTTTGGGCTGGCGCGCGAACTTTTCGGGTAGAATGATGCAGTCTCGGAATTGAACGAAATTCATACATTGTATGTATATGCTAAAACTATAAATCAATTTGTGATCACCGACGATGTTACTTTGGCCATTCGGGACAGTTTAGGATAGCGCGCGAACTTTTCGGGGGGAATGATGTAGTCTCCGAATTGGAAGAAATTCGCACATTTTATGTATATGCTAAAACTATAAATCACTTCGTGATCACCGACGATGTTATTTCGGCCATTCAGGACTATTTAGGGGCTCAAATTGTCGTTTTTCGGTTTTGGGCTGGCGCCCGAATTTTTCGGATGAATTGATGCAGTCTCGAAATTAATCGAAATTCGTACATTGTATATATGTGCTAAAACTATAAATCTCTTCGTGATCACCGACGATGTTATTTCGGCCATTCGGGACTGTTTAGGGGCTCAAAATGTTGTTTTTCGGTTTTGGGATGACGCACGAACTTTTCGGGGGGAATGATGCAGTCTCCGAATTGGACGAAATTCACACATTGTATGTATATGCTAAAACTATAAATCACTTTGTTATCACCGACGATGTTATTTCTGGCCTTTGGGGCTGGGGCGCGAACTTTTTGGGTGGAATGATGCAATCTCGAAATTGGATGAAATTCGCACATTATATATATATATATATATATATATATATATATATATATATATATATATATATATATATATATATATATATATATATATATATATATATATATATGCTAAAACTATAAATCACTTCGTGATCACCGACGATGTTATTTCGGCCATTCAGGACTGTTTAGGGGTTCAAATTGTCGTTTTTCAGTTTTGCGCTGGCGCGCAAACTTTTTGGGTGGAATGATGCAGTCTCGAAATTGGACGAAATTCGCACATTGTATGTATATGGTAAAACTATAAATCACTTTGTGATCACAAACGATGTTAATTCGGCCATTCGGGACTGTTTAGGGACTTAAAATGTCGTTTTTCGGTTTTGGGCTAGCGAGCGAACTTTTCGGGTGGAATGATGCAGTCACGGAATTGGACGTAGTTCGCACATTGTGTGTAGAAGATAAAACTATAAATCACTTTTTGATCACAGACGATGTTATTTCGACCCTTCGTGACTGTTTAGGAGCTCAAAATGACGTTTTTCGGTTTTGGGTTGGCGTGCGAACTTTTTGGGTGGAATGATGCAGTCTCGAAATTGGACAAAATTCGCACATTATATGTATATTCTAAAACTAGAAATCATTTTGTGATCACCGACGATGTTATTTCGGCCAATCAGGACTATTTAGGGGCTCAAATTGTCGTTTTTCGGTTTTGGGCTGGCGCGCGAAATTTGCGGGTGGAATGATAGAGTCTCGGACTTGGACGTAATTCGAACATTGTATGTAGATTCTAAATCTATAAATCACTTTGTGATCACAGATGAAGTTATTTCGGCCATTTGGGACTGTTTAATTAAGGGCTCAAAATGTTGTTTTTCGGTTTTGGGCTGGCGCGCGAACTTTTTGGGTGGAATGATGCAGTCTCGGAATTGGACGTAATTCGCACATTGTATGTAGATGCTAAAACTATAAATCACTTTGTGATCACCGCCGATGTTATTTCGGCCATTCAGGACGGTTTAGGGGCTCAAATTGTCGTTTTTCGGTTTTGGGCTGACGCGCGAACTTTTCGGGTGGAATGATGCAGTCTCGGAATTGAACGAAATTCGTACATTGTATGTATATGCTAAAAGTATAAATCACTTTGTGATCACCGACGATGTTATTTCCGCTATTCGGGACTGTTTAGGGGCTCAAAATGTCGTTTTTCGGTTTTGGGATGGCGCGCGAACTTTTCGGGGGAATGATGCAGTCTCCGAATTGGACGAAATTCGCACATTGTATGTATATGCTAAAACTATAAATCACTTTTGAGATCACTGACGATGTTATTTCGGCCTTTCAGGACTGTTTAGGAGCTCAAAATGACGTTTTTCGGTTTTGGGATGGCGCACGAACTTTTCGGTGGGAATGATGCAGTCTCCGAATTGGACGAAATTCGCACATTGTATGTATATGCTAAAACTATAAATCACTTTGTGATCACCGCCGATGTTATTTCGGCCATTCAGGACTGTTTAGGGGCTCAAATTGTCGTTTTTCGGTTTTGGGCTGGCGCGCGAAATTTGCGGGAGGAATGATGCAGTCTCGGAATTGAACGAAATTCGTACATTGTATGTATATGCTAAAAGTATAAATCACTTTGTGATCACCGGCGATGTTATTTCCGCTATTCGGGACTGTTTAGGGGCTCAAAATGTCGTTTTTCGATTTTGGGATGGCGCGCGAACTTTTCGGGGGAATGATGCAGTCTCCGAATTGGACGAAATTCGCACATTGTATGTATATGCTAAAACTATAAATCACTTTGTGATCACCGACGATGTTATTTCGGCCTTTCAGGACTGTTTAGGAGCTCAAAATGACGTTTTTCGGTTTTGGGCTGGCGCGCGAACTTTTTGGGTGGAATGACGCAGTCTCGAAATTCGCATATTATAAGTATATGCTAAAACTATAAATCACTTTGTGATCACCGACGATGTTATTTCGGCCATTCGAGACTGTTTAGGGGCTCAAATTGTCGTTTTTCGGTTTTGGGATGGCGCACGAACTTTTCGGGGGGAACGATGCAGTCTCCGAATTGGACGAAATTCGCACATTCTATGTATATGCTAAAACTATAAATCACTTTGTGATCACCGACGATGTTATTTCGGCCCTTCGAGACTGTTTAGGAGCTCAAAATGACGTTTTTCGGTTTTGGGCTGGCGCGCGAACTTTTCGGGTGGAATGATGCCGTCTCGAAATTGGACGAAATTCGCACATTATATGTATATGCTAAAACTATAAATCATTTCGTGATCACCGACGATGTTATTTCGGCCATTCATGACTGTTTAGGGGCTCAAATTCTCATTTTTCGGTTTTGGGATGACGCGCGAACTTTTCGGGGGGAATGATGCAGTCTCCGAATTGGACGAAATTCACACATTGTATGTATATGCTAAAACTATAAATCACTTTGTGATCACAGGCGATGTTATTTCGGCCATTTGGGACTGTTTAGGGGGTCAAAATGTTGTTTTTCGGTTTTGGGCTGGCGCGCGAACTTTTCGGGTGGAATGATGCAGTCTCGGAATTGGACGTATTTCGCACATTGTATGTAGATGCTAAAACTATAAATCACTTCGTGACCACCGCCGTTGTTATTTCGGCCATTCAGGACAGTTTAGGAGCTCAAATTGTCGTTTTTCGGTATTGGGCTGGCACGCGAACTTTTCGGGTGGAATGATGCAGTCTCGGAATTGAACGAAATTCGTACATTGTATGTATATGCTATAACTATAAATCACTTCGTGATCACCGAGGATGTTATTTCCGCCATTAGGGATTGTTTAGGGGCTCAAAATGTCGTTTTTCGGTTTTGGGATGGCGCGCGAACTTTTAGGGGGGAATGATGCAGTCTCTGAATTGGACGAAATTCGCACATTGTATGTATATGCTAAAACTATAAATCACATTGTGATCACCGACGATGTTATTTCGACCCTTCGGGATTGTTTAGGAGCTCAAAATGACGTTTTTCGGTTTTGGCCTGGCGCGCGAACTTTTTGGGTGGAATGAGGCAGTCTCGAAATTGGAAATAATTCGCACATTATATGTATATGCTAAAACTATAAATCATTTTGTGATCACCGACGATATTATTTCGGCCAATCAGGACTATTTAGGGGCTCAAATTGTCGTTTTTCGGTTTTGGGTTGGCGCGCGAAATTTGCGGGTGGAATGATAGAGTCTCGGAATTGGACGTAATTCGAACATTGTATGTAGATTCTAAATCTATAAATCACTTTCTGATCACAGACGAAGTTATTTCGGGCATTTGGGACTGTTTAAGGGCTCAAAATGTTGTTTTTCGGTTTTGGGCTGGCGCGCGAACTTTTCGGGTGGAATGATGCAGTCTCGGAATTGGACGTAATTCGCACATTCTATGTAGATGCTAAAACTATAAATCACTTTGTGATCACCGCCGATGTTATTTCGGCCATTCAGGACTGTTTAGGGGCTCAAATTGTCGTTTTTCGGTATTGGGCTGGCGCGCGAACTTTTCGGGTGGAATGATGCAGTCTCGGAATTGAACGAAATTCGTACATTGTATGTATATGCTAAAAGTATAAATCACTTCGTGATCACCGACGATGTTATTTCCGCTATTCGGGACTGTTTAGGGGGTCAAAATGTCGTTTTTCGGTTTTGAGATGGCGCGCGAACTTTTCAGGGGAATGATGCAAACTCCGAATTGGACGAAATTCACACATTGTATGTATATGCTAAAACTATAAATCACTTTGTGATCACCGACGATGTTATTTCGGCCCTTCGGGACTGTTTAGGAGCTCAAAATGACGTTTTTCGGTTTTAGGATGGCGCGCGAACTTTTTGGGTGGAATGATGCAGTCTCGAAATTGGACGAAATTCGCATATTATAAGTATATGCTAAAATTATAAATCACTTTGTGATCACCGACGATGTTATTTCGGCCATTCGGGACTGTTTATGGGTTCAAATTGTCGTTTTTCGGTTTTGGGATGGCACGCGAAGTTTTCGGGGGGAACGATACAGTCTTCGAATTGGACGAAATTCGCACATTCTATGTATATGCTAAAACTATAAATCACTTTGTGATCACCGACGATGTTATTTCGGCCCTCCGAGACTGTTTAGGAGCTCAAAATGACATTTTTTGGTTTTGGGCTGGCGCACGAACTTTTCGGGTGGGATGATGCCGTCTCGAAATTGGACGAAATTCGCACATTATATGTATATGCTAAAACTATAAACCACTTCGTGATCACCGACGATGTTATTTCGGCCATCCAGGACTGTTTAGGGGCTCAAATTGTCGTTTTTCGGTTTTGGGATGGCGCGCGAACTTTTCGGGGGGAATGATGCAGTCTCCGAATTGGACGAAATTCGCACATTGTATGCATATGCTAAAACTATAAATCACTTTGTGATCACAGACGATGTTATTTCGGCCATTTGGGATTGTTTAGGGGCTCAAAATGTTGTTTTTTGGTTTTGGGCTGGCGCGCGAACTTTTCGGGTGGAATGATGCAGTCTCGAAATTGGACGTAGTTCGCACACTGTATGTAGATGCTAAAACTATAATTCACTTCGTGATCACCGACGATGTTATTTCGGCCATTCAGGACTGTTTAGGGGGTCAAATTGTCGTTTTTCGGTTTTGGGCTGGCGCACGAACTTTTCGGGTGGAATGATGCAGTCTTGAAATTGAACTAAATTCGTACATTGTATGTGTACGCTAAAACTATAAATCACTACGTGATCACCGACGATGTTATTTCGGCCATTCGGGACTGTTTAGGGGCTCAAAATGTCGTTTTTCGGTTTTGGGATGGCGCACGAACTTTTCGGTGGGAATGATGCAGTCTCCGAATTGGACGAAATTCGCACATTGTATGTATATGCTAAAACTATAAATCACTTTGTGATTACTGACGATGTTATTTCGGCCTTTCAGGACTGTTTAGGAGCTCAAAATGACGTTTTTCGGTTTGGGGTTGGCGCCCGAACTTTTCGGGTGGAATGATGCAGTCTCGAAATTGGACGAAATTCGCACATTATATGTATATGCTAAAACTATAAATCACTTTGTGATCACCGACGATGTTATTTCGTCCATTCAGGACTGTTTAGGGGCTCAAATTGTCGTTTTTCGCTTTTGGGATGGCGCGCGAACTTTTCAGGTTGAATGATGCAGTCTCGGAATTGGATGCTAAAACTATAAATCACTTTGTGATCACAGACGATTTTATTTCGGCCATTTGGGACTGTTTAGGGGCTCAAAATGTTGTTTTTCGGTTTTGGGCTGGCGCGCGAACTTTTCGGGTGGAATAATGCAGTCTCGAAATTGGACATAGTTCGCACACTGTATGTAGATGCTAAAACTATAAACCACTTCGTGATCACCGACGATGTTATTTCGGCCATTCAGGACTGTTTAGGGGCTCAAATTGTCGTTTTTCGGTTTTGGGCTGGCGCGCGAACTTTTCGGTTGGAATGATGCAGTCTTGAAATTGAACTAAATTCGTAGATTGTACGTATACGCTAAAACTATAAATCACTACATGATCACCGACGATGTTATTTCGGCCATTCGGGACTGTTTAGGGGCTCAAAATGTCGTTTTTCGGTTTTGGGATGGCGCGCGAACTTTTCGGGCGGAATGATGCAGTCTCAGAATTGGAGGAAATTCGCACATTGTATGTATATGCTAAAACTATAAATCACTTTGTGATCACCGACGATGTTATTTCGGCCCTTCGGGACTGTTTAGGAGCTCAAAATGATGTTTTTTGGTTTTGGGCTGGCGCGCGAACTTTTTGGGTGGAATGATGCCATCTCGAAATTGGACGAAATTCGCATACTATATGTATATGCTAAAACTATATATCACTTTGTGATCACCGACGATGTTATTTCGGACATTCGGGACTGTTTAGGGGCTCAAATTGTCGTTTTTCGGTTTAAGGATGGCGCACGAACTTTTCGGGGGGAATGATGCAGGCTTCGAATTGGACGAAAATCGCACATTGTATATATATGCTAAAACTATAAATCACTTTGTGATCACCGACGATGTTGTTTAGGCCCTTCGGGACTGTTTAGGAGCTCAAAATGACGTTTTTTGGTTTTGGGGTGGCGCGCGAACTTTTCGGGTGGAGTGATGCAGTCTCGAAATTGGACGAAATTCGCACATTATATGTATATGCTAAAACAATAAATCACTTCGTGAGCACCGACGATGTTATTTCGGCCATTCAGGACTGTTTAGGGGCTTAAATTGTCGTTTTTCAATTTTGGGCTGGCGCGCGAACTTTTCGGGTGGAATGATGCAGTCTCGGAATTGGACGTAGTTCGCACATTGTATGTAGATGCTAAAACTATAAATCAATTCGTGATCACCGACGATGTTATTTCGGCCATTCAGGACTGTTTAGGGGCTCAAATTGTCGTTTTTCGGTTTTGGGCTGGCGCGCGAACTTTTCGGGTGGAATGATGCAGTCTCGGAATTGGACGTAATTCGCACATTGTATGTAGATGCTAAAACTATAAATCACTTCGTGATCACCGCCGATGTTATTTCGGCCATTCAGGACTGTTTAGGGGCTCAAATTGTTGTTTTTCGGTTTTGGGCTGGCGCGCGAACTTTTCGGATGGAATGACGCAGTCTCAGAATTGAACGAAATTCGTACATTGTATGTATATGCTAAAACTATAAATCACTTTGTGATCACCGACGATGTTATTTCGGCTATTCGGGACTGTTTAGGGGCTCAAAATGTCGTTTTTCGTTTTTGGGATGGCGCGCGAACTTTTCGGGGGGAATGATGCAGTCTCCGAATTGGACGAAATTCTTACATTGTATGTATATTCTAAAACTATAAATCACTTTGTAATCACCGACGATGATATTTTGCCCCTTCGGGACTGTTTAGGAGCTCAAAATGACGTTTTTCGGTTTTGGGCAGGCCCGCGAACTTTTCAGGTGGAATGATGCAGTCTCGAAATTGGACGAAATTCGCACATTATATGTATATGCTAAAACTATAAATCACTTCGTGATCACCGACGATGTTATTTCGGCCATTCAGGACTGTTTAGGGGCTGAAATTCTCGTTTTTCGGTTTTCGGCTGACGCGCGAACTTTTCGGGTGGAATGATGCAGTCTCGGAATTGGACGTAGTTCGCACATTGTATGTAGATGCTAAAACTATAAATCACCTCGTGATCACCAACGATGTTATTTTGGTTTTGGGCTGGCGCGCGAACTTTTTGGGTGGAATGATGCAGTCTTAGAATTGAACGAAATTCGTACATTGTATGTGTATGCTAAAACTATAAATCACTTCGTGATCACCGACGATGTTATTTCCGCCATTCGGGACTGTTTAGGGGCACAAAATGTTGTTTTTCGGTTTTGGGATGACGCACAAACTTTTCGGGGGGAATGATGCAGTCTCGGAATTGGACGTAATTCGCACATTCTATGTAGATGCTAAAACTATAAATCACTCTGTGATCACAGACGATGTTATTTCTGCCATTTGGGACTGTTTAGGGGCTCAAAATGTTGTTTTTCGGTTTAGGGCTGGCGCGCGAACTTTTCGTGTGGAATGATCTAGTCTCAAAATTGGACAAAATTCGTACATTGCATGTATATGGTAAAACTATAAATCACTTTGTGATCACAGTCGATGTTATTTCGGCCATTCGGGACTGTTTAGGGGCTCAAAATGTCGTTTTTCGGTTTTGGGCTGGCGCGCGAACTTTTCGGGTGGAATGATGCAGTCTTGGAATTGGACGAAATTCGCACATTGTATGTATATGCTAAAACTATAAATCACTTTGTGATCACAGACGATGTTATTTCTGCCATTCGGGACTGTTTAGAGGCTCAAAATGGCGTTTTTTGGTTATGATGTAGTCTCCGAATTGGACGAAATTCACACATTCTACGTATATGCTAAAATTATAAATCACTTCGTGATCACAAACGATGTTATTTCGGCCCTTCGGGACTCTGTAGGGCTAAAAATGACGTCTTTCGATTTTGGGCTGGCGCGCGAACGTTTTGGGTGGAATGATACAGTCTCGAAATTGGACGAAATTCGCACATTATATGTATATGCTAAAACTATAAATCACTTCGTGATCACCGACGATGTTATTTCGGCCATTCAGGACTGTTTAGGGGCTCAAATTGTCGTTTTTTGGTTTTGCGCTGGCGCGCGAACTCTTTGGATGGAATGGTGCAGTCTCGAAATTGGACGAAATTCACACATTGTATGTATAGGTTAAAACTATAAATCACTTTGTGATCACAGACGGTTTTATTTCGGCCATTCGGGACTGCTTAGGGGCTCAAAATGTCGTTTTTCGGTTTTGGGCTGGCGCGCAAACTTTTCGGGTGGAATGATGCAGTCTCGGAATTGGACGTAATTCGCACATTGTATGTAGATGCTAAAACTATAAATCACTTTGAGATCATCGACGATGTTATTTCGGCCATTCAGGACTGTTTAGGGGCTCAAATTGTCGTTTTTCGGTTTTGGGCTGACGCGCGAACTTTTCGGGTGGAATGATGCAGTCTCGAAATTGAACGAAATTCGTACATTGTATGTATATGCTAAACCTATAAATCACTTCGTGATCACCGACGATGTTATTTAGGCCCTTCAGGACTGTTTAGGAGCTCAAAATGACGTTTTTTGTTTTGGGCTGGCGCGCGAACTTTTCGGGTGGAATAATGCAGTTTCGAAATTGGATGAAATCCGCACATTGTATGTATATGGTAAAACTATAAATCACTTTGTGATCACAGACGATGTTATTTCGGGCATTCGGGACTGTTTAGGGGTTCAAAATGTCGTTTTTCGTTTTTGGGCTAGCGCACGGACTTTTCAGGTGGAATGACACAGTCTCGGAATTGGACGTAGTTCGCACATTGTATGTAGATGCTAAAACTATACATCACTTTGTGATCACCGAAGATGTTATTTCGGCCATTCAGGACTGTATAGGGGCTCAAATTGTCGTTTTTCGGTTTTGGGCTGGCGCGCGAACTTTTCGGGTGGAATGATGCAGTCTCGAAATTGAACTAAATTCGTACATTGTATGTATATGCTAAAACTGTAAATCACTTTGTGATCACCGACGATGCTATTTCGGCCATTCGGGACTGTTTAGGGGCTTAAAATGTCGTTTTTTGGTTTTGGAATGGCGCGCGAACTTTTCGGGGGGGGGGGGGGGGGAATGATGCAGTCTCCGAATTGGACGAAATTCGCACATTGTATGTATATGCTAAAACTATAAATCACTTTATGATCACCGACGATGTTATTTCGGCCCTTCGGGATTGCTTAGGAGCTCAAAATGACGTTTTCGGTTTGGGCTGGCGCGCGAACTTTTTGGGTGGAATGATGCAGTCTCGGAATTGAACGAAATTCGTACATTGTATGTATATGCTAAAACTATAAATCACCTCGTGATCACCGACGATGTTATTACCGCCATTCGGGACTGTTTAGGGGCTCAAAATGTCGTTTTTCGGTTTTGGGATGGCGCGCGAACTTTTCGGGGGGAATGATGCAGTCTCCGAATTGGACGAAATTCGCATATTGTATGTATACGCTAAAACTATAAATCACTTTGTGATCACCGACGATGTTATTTTGGCTCTTCGGGACTGTTTAGGAGCTCAAAATGACGTTTTTCGATTTTTGGCTGGCGCGCGAACTTTTCGGTTGGAATGATGCAGTCTCGAAATTGGACAAAATTCGCACATTATATGTATATTATAAAACTATAAATCACTTTGTGATCACCGACGATGTTATTTCGGCCATTCAGGACTATTTAGGGGCTCAAATTGTCGTTTTTAGGTTCCGGGGTGGCGCCCGAACTTTTCGGGTGGAATGATGTAGTCTCGAAATTGGACGAAATTCGCACATTGTATGTATATGCTAAAACTATAAATCACATTGTGATCACCGACGATGTTATTTCGGCCCTTCGGGACTGTTTAGGGGCTCAAAATGTTGTTTTTCGGTTTTGGGATGGCACACACACTTTTCGGGGGGAATGATGCAGTCTCCGAATTGAACGAAATTCGCACATTGTATGTATATGCCAAAACTATAAATCAGTTTGTTATCACCGACGATGTTATTTCGGGCCTTTGTGACTGTTTAGGGGCTCAAAATGACGTTTTCGGTTTGAGGCTGGCGCGCGAACTTTTTGGGTGGAATGATGCAGTCTCGAAATTGGACGAAATTCGCACATTATATATATATATGCTAAAACTATAAATCACTTTGTGATCACCGACGATGTTATTTCGGCCATTCAGGACTGTTTAGGGGCTCAAATTGTCGTTTTTCCGTTTTTCGCTGGCGCGCGAACTTTTCGGGTGGAATGATGCAGTCTCGAAATTGGACGAAATTCACACATTGTATGTATATGGTAAAACTATAAATCACTTTGTGATCACAGACGATGTTATTTCGGCCATTCAGGACTGTTTAGGGGCTCAAAATGTCGTTTTTCGATTTTGGGCTAGCGCGCGAACTTTTCGGGTAGAATGATGCAGTCTCGGAATTGGACGTAGTTCGCACATTGTATGTAGATGCTAAAACTATAAATCACTTTGTGATCACCGACGATGTTATTTCGGCCATTCAGGACAGTTTAGGGGTTCAAATTGTCGTTTTTCGGTTTTGGGCTGGCGCGCGAACTTTTCGGGTGGAATGATGCAGTCTCGAAATTGAACTAAATTCGTACATTGTATGTATATGCTAAAACTATAAATCACTTTTTGATCACCGACGATGTAATTTCGGCCATTCGGGACTGTTTAGGGGCTCAAAATGTCGTTTTTTGGTTTTGGGATGGCGGGCGAACTTTTCGGGCGGGGGGGGGGGGGGGGGGATGATGCAGTCTCCGAATTGGACGAAATTCGCAAATTGTATGTATATCCTAAAACTACAAATCACTTTGTGGTCACCGACGATGTTATTTCGGCCCTTCGGGATTATTTAGGAGCTCAAAATAACGTTTTTCGGTAAGGGCTGGCACGCAAACTTTTTGGGTGGAATGATGCAGTCTCGGAATTGAACGAAATTCATACATTGTATGTATATGCTAAAACTATAAATCACTTTATGATCACCGACGATGTTATTTCCGCCATTCGGGACTGTTTAAGGGCTCAAAATGTCGTTTTTCGGTTTTGGGCTGGCGCGCGAACTTTTCGGGTGGAATGATGCAATCTTGGAATTGGACAAAATTCTCACATTGTATGTATATGCTAAAACTATAAATCACTTTGTGATCACAGACGATGTTATTTTGGCCATTCGGAAGTGGTTAGAGGCTCAAAATGTCGTTTTTCAGTTATGGGCTGGCGCACGAACTTTTCGGGGGGAATGATGTAGTCTCCGAATTGGACGAAATTCACACATTATATGTGTATGCTAAAACTATAAATCACTTCGTGATCACCAACGATGTTATTTCGGCCCTTCGGGACTCTGTAGGGGCTAAAAATGACGTTTTTCGGTTTTGGGCTGGCGCGCGAACGTTTTGGGTGGAATGATGCAGTCTTGAAATTGGACGAAATTCGCACATTATATGTAGATGCTAAAACTATAAATCACTTTGTGATCAGCGACGATGTTATTTCGGCCATTCAGGACTGTTTAGGGGCTCAAATTGTCGTTTTTTGTTTTGCGCTGGCGCGAACTTTTTGGGTGGAATGGTGCAGTCTCGAAATTGAACGAAATTCGCACATTGTATGTATATGCTAAAACTATAAATCACTTTGTGATCACAGACGATGTTATTTCGGCCATTCGAGACTGTTTAGGGGCTCAAAATGACGTTTTTCGGTTTTAGGCTGGCGCGCGAATTTTTCGGGTGGAATGATGCAGTCTCGGAATTGGACGTAATTCGCACATTGTATGTAGATGCTAAAACTATAAATCACTTCGTGATCACCGACGATGTTATTTCGGCCATTCAGGACTGTTTATGGGCTCAAATTGTTGTTTTTCGGTTTTGGGCTGGCGCGCGAACTTTTCGGGTGGAATGATGCAGTCTCGAAATTGAACGAAATTCGTACATTGTATGCATATGCTAAAACTATAAATCACTTTGTGATCACCGACGATGTTATTTCGGCCATTCGGGACTGTTTAGGGGTTCAAAATGTTGTTTTTCGGTTTTGGGATGGCGCGCGAACTTTTGGGGGAATGATGCAGTCTCCGAATTGGAAGAAATTCGCACATTGTATACATATGAATCACTTTGTGATCACCGACGATGTTATTTCGGCCCTTTGGGATTGTTTAGGGGCTCAAAATGACGTTTTTCGGTTTTGGACTGGCGTACGAGCTTTTTGGGTGGAATGATGCAGTCTCGAAATTGGACGAAATTCGCACATTATATGTATATGCTAAAACTATAAATCACTTTGTGATCACCGACGATGTTATTTTAGCCATTCAGGACTGTTTAGTGGCTCAAATTGTCGTTTTTCAATTTTGTGCTGGCGCGCGAATTTTTCGGGTGGAATGATGCAGTCTCGAAATTGGACGAAATTCGCACATTGTATGTATATGGTCAAACTATAAATCACTTAATTTGTGATCACAGACGATGTTGTTACAGCCATTCGGGACTGTTTAGGGGTTCAAAATGTCGTTTTTCGTTTTTGGGCTAGCGCGCGATCTTTTCGGGTATAATGATGCAGTCTCGGAATTGGACGTAGTTCGCACATTGTATGTAGATGCTAAAACTATAAATCACTTTGTGATCAAAGACGATGTTATTTCGGCCATTCGGGTCTGTATAAGAGCTCAAATTGTCGTTTTTTGGTTTTTGGCTGGCGCGCGAACTTTTCGTGTGGAATGATTCAGTCTCGAAATTGAACTAAATTCGTACATTGTATGTATATGCTAAAACTGTAAATCACTTTGTGATCACCGACGATGTAATTTCGGCCATTCGGGACTGTTTAGGGGCTCCAAATGTCGTTTTTTGGTTTTGGGATGACGCGCGAACTTTTCGGGGGGGGGGGGGGGGGGGATGATGCAGTCTCCGAATTGGACGAAATTCGCAAATTGTATGTATATGCTAAAACTATAAATCACTTTGTGGTCACCGACGATGTCATTTCGGCCATTCGGGATTGTTTAGGAGCTCAAAATAACGTTTTTCGGTATGGGCTGGCGCGCAAACTTTATGGGTGGAATGATGCAGTCTCGGAATTGAACGAAATTCGTACATTGTATGTATATGCTAAAACTATAAATCACGAAATGATCACCGACGATGTTATTTCCGTCATTCGGGACTGTTTAAGGGCTCAAAATGTCGTTTTTCGGTTTTGGGATGGCGCGCGAACTTTTCGGGGGGAATGATACTGTCTCCGAATTGGACGAAATTCGCACATTGTATGTATATGCTAAAACTATAAATCACTTTGTGATCACCGACGATGTAATTTTTGCCCTTCGGGACTGTTTAGGAGCTCAAAATGACGTTTTTTGGTTTTGGGCTGGCGCGCAAACTTTTCGGGTGGAATGATGCAGTCTCGAAATTGGACGAAATTCGCACATTATATGTATATGGTAAAACTATAAATCACTTTGTGATCACCGACGATGTAATTTCGGCTATTCAGGACGGTTTAGGGGCTCAAATTGTCGTTTTTCGGTTTTGAGCTGGCGTGCGAACTTTTCGGTTGGAATGATGCAGTCTCGGAATTGGACGTAGTTCGCACATTGTATGTAGATGCTAAAACTATAAATCACATTGTGATCACCAATGATGTTATTTCGGCAAATCAGGACTGTTTAGGGGCTCAAATTGTCGTTTTTAGGTTTTGGGCTGGCGCCCGAACTTTTCGGGTGGAATGATGCACTCTCGAAATTGGACGAAATTCGCACATTGTATGTATATGCTAAAACGATAAATCACTTTGTGATCACAGATGATATTATTTCGGCTTTAGGGGCTCAAAATGTCGTTTTTCGGTTTTTGGCTGGCGCGCGAACTTTTCGGGTGGAATGATGCAGTCTCGGAATTGAACGAAATTCATACATTGTATATATATATGCTAAAACTATAGATCACTTCGTGATCACCGACGATGTTATTTCGGCCATTCGGGACTGTTTAGGGGCTAAAAATGTCGTTTTTTGGTTTTGGGATGGCGCGCGAACTTTTCGGGGGGAATGATGTAGTCTCCGAATTGGACGAAATTCGCACATTGTATGTATACGCTAAAACTATAAATCACTTCATCATCACTGACGATGTTATTTCGGCCATTCAGGACTGTTTAGGGGCTCAAATTGTCGTTTTTCAGTTTAGGGCTGGCGCGCGAAATTTTCGGATGGAATGATGCAGTCTTGAAATTGAACGAAATTCATACATTGTATGTATCTGCTAAAACTATAAATCACTTCGAGATCACCGACGATGTTATTTCGGCCATTCGGGACTGTTTAGGGGCTCAAAATCTTGTTTTTCGGTTTTAGGATGGCGCGCGAACTTTTAGGGGGGAACGATGCAGTGTCCGAATTGGACGAAATTCGCACATTATATGTATATGCCAAAAATATAAATCACTTTGTTGTCACCGACGATGTTATTTCGGGCCTTTGGGACTGTTTAGGGGCTCAAAATGACGTTTTTCTGTTAGGGGCTGGGGCGCGAACTTTTTGGGTGGAATGATGCAGTATCGAAATTGGACGAAATTCACACATTATATATATATATCCTAAAACTATAAATCACTTTGTGATCACCGACGATGTTATTTCGGCCATTCAGGACTGTTTAGGGGCTCAAATTGTCGTTTTTCAGTTTTGCGCAGGCGCGCGAACTTTTCGGGTGGAATGATGCAGTCTCGAAATTGGACGAAATTCGCACATTGTATGTATTTGGTATAACTATAAATCACTTTGTGATCACAGACGATGTTATTTCGGCCATTCGGGATTGTTTAAGGGCTCGAAATGTCGTTTTTCGGTTTTGGGCTAGCGCGCGAACTGTTCGAGTGGAGTGATGCAGTCTCGGAATTGGACGTAGTTCGCACATTGTATGTAGATGATAAAACTATAAATCACTTCGTGATCACTGACGATGTTATTTCGGCCATTCAGGACAGTTTAGGGGCTCAAATTGTCGTTTTTCGGTTTTGGGCAGGCGCACGAACTTTTCGGATGTAATGTTGCAGTCTCGAAATTGAACTAAATTTGTATATTGTATATATATATATGCTAAAACTATAAATCACTTCGTGATCACCGACAATGTTATTTCGGCCATTCGGGACTGTTTAGGGGCTCAAAATTTGTTTTTCGGTTTTGGGATGGCGCGCGAACTTTTCGTGGGAATGATGCAGTCTCCGAATTGGAAGAAATTCGCACATTGTATGTATATGCTAAAACTATAAATCACTTCATGATCACCGACGATGTTATTTCGGCCATTCAGGCTGTTTAGGGGCTCAAATTGTCGTTTTTCGGTTTTGGGCTGGCGCGCGAAATTTCCGGATGGAATGATGCAGTCTCGAAATTGAATGAAATTTATACATTATATGTATATGCTAAAACTATAAACCACTTCGAGATCACCGACGATGTTATTTCGGCCATTCGGGAATGTTTAGGGGTTCAAAATCTTGTTTTTCGGTTTTGGGATGACGCACGAACTTTTCGAGGGAAATGATGCAGTCTCCGAATTGGACGAAATTCACACATTGTATGTATATGCCAAAACTATAAATCACTTTGTTATAACCGACGATGTTATCTCGGGCCTTTGGGACTGTTTAGGGGCTCAAAATGACGTTTTTCGGTTTGGGGCTGGGGCGCGAACTTTTTGGGTGGAATGATGCAGTCTCGAAATTGGACGAAATTCGCACCTTATATAAATATGCTAAAACTATAAATCATTTCGTGATCACCGACGATGTTATTTCGGCCATTCAGGATTGTTTAGGGGCTCAAATTGTCGTTTTTCAGTTTTGCGCTGGCGCGCGAACTTTTCGGGTGGAATGATGCAGTCTCGAAATTTGACGAAATTCGCACATTGTATGTATATGGTAAAACTATAAATCACTTTGTGATCACAGACGATGTTATTTCGGCCATTCGGGACTGTTTAGGGGCTCAAAATGTTGTTTTTCGGTTTTGGGTTAGCGCGCGAACTTTTCGGATGGAATGATGCAGTCTCGGAATTGGACGTAGTTCGCACATTGTATGTAGATGCTAAAACTATAAATCACATCGTGATCACGGACGATGTTATTTCGGCCATTAAGGACAATTTAGGGGCTCAAATTGTCGTTTTTCGGTTTTTGGCTAGCGCACGAACTTTTCGGGTGGAATGATGCAGTCTCGAAATTGAACTAAATTTTTACAATGTATATATATATATATATATATATATATATATATATATATATATATATATATATATATATATATATATATATATGCTAAAACTATAAATCACTTCGAGATCACCGACGATGTTATTTCGGCCATTCGGGACTGTTTAGGGGCTCAAAATGTCGTTTTTCGGTTTTTGGGATGGCGCGCGAACTTTTCGATGGGAATGATGCAGTCTCCGAATTGGACGAAATTCGCACATTGTATGTATATGCTAAAACTATATCTCACTTTGTGATCACCGACGATGTTATTTCGACCCTTCGGGACTGTTTAGGAGCTCAAAATGACGTTTTTCGGTTTTGGCCTGGCACGCGAACGTTTTGGGTGGAATGATGCATTCTCGAAATTGGACAAAATTCGCACATCATATGTATATGCTAAAACTATAAATCACTTTGTGATCACCGACGATGTTATTTCGGCCATTCAGGACTGTTTAGGGGCTAAAATTGTCGTTTTTCGGTTTTGGGCTGGCGCGCGAAATTTTCGGGTGGAATGATACGGTCTCGGAATTGGACGTAATTCGCATATTGTATGTAGATTCTAAAACTATAAATCACTTTGTGATCACAGACGATGTTATTTCAGCCATTTGGGACTGTTTAGGGGTAGGGGTGCAAACGAGCCGAGCCGAGCCCGAGCCTGGCCAGGCTCGACTCGGGCTCGTTTAAGTTATTTGAGGCTCAAGCTCGAGCTCGGCTCGGTTCGAGCTTTCTTGTACTGAGCTCTTCTCGAGCTCGTAACGAATTATACAAGCTCGGCTCGGGCTCGGGCTCGACTCGCTTTTTATCTGACGTGTCTAAATAAGCTTAAGCTCGGCTCGAGCTCGTTAAGAAACTCGTTTACTAATACCCTAAATCCATAATTCTCATAATATGTTTTTATTTTAATATATATATAAACAATAATAAATTATTTTATATAAAAGCTCGTTTAGGCTCGCGAGCCTAATCGAGCTTAATGACATAGGCTCGAGCTCGAGCTCGTTTAAGAAACGAGCTTAATACTAAGCTCGACCTCGACTCGGGCTCGTTAAAATAGATTTCGAGTCGAGCTTTTAACGATCCGATCCCGAGTAGCTCGCGAGTAGCTTGACTCGTTTGCTCCCCTATTTAGGGGCTCAAAATGTTGTTTTTCGGTTTTGGGCTGGCGCGCGAACTTTTCGGGTGGAATGATGCAGTCTCAGAATTGGACGTAGTTCGCACATTATATCTAGGTGCTAAAACTATAAATCACTCACTTCGTGATCACCGACAATGTTATTTCGGCCATTCAGGACTGTTTAGGGGTTCAAATTGTCGTTTTTCGGTTCTGGGCTGGCGCCCGAACTTTTCGGGTGGAATGATGCAGTCTCGAAATTGGACAAAATTCGCACATTGTATGTATATGTTAAAACTATAAATCACTTTGTGATCACAGACGATGTTATTTCGGCCATTCGGGATTGTTTAGGGGATCAAAATGTCGTTTTTCGGTTTTGGGCTGGCGCACGAACTTTTCGGGTGGAATGCTGCATTCTCGGAATTGAACGAAATTCATACATTGTATGTATATGTTAAAACTATAAATCACTTTGTGATCACCGACGAAGTTATTTCGGCCATTCGGGACTGTTTAGGGGCTCAAAATGTCGTTTTTAGGTTTTTGGATGGCGCGCGAACTTTTCAGGGGGGAATGACGTCGTCTCCGAATTGGACGAAATTCGCACATTGTATGTATATGCTAAAACTATAAATCACTTTGTGATCACCGACGATGTTATTTCGGCCATTCAGGACTATTTAGGGGTTCAAATTGTCGTTTTTCAGTTTTGGGCTGGCGCGCGAAATTTTCGGGTGGAATGATACAGTCTCGGAATTGGACGTAATTCGCACATTGTATGTAGATTCTAAAACTATAAGTCACTTTGTGATCACAGACGATGTTATTTCGGCCATTTGCGACTGTTTAAGGGCTCAAAATGTTGTTTTTCGGTTTTGGGCTGGCGCGCGAACTTTTCTGGTGGAATGATGCAGTCTCGGAATTGGACGTAAATCGCACATTGTATGTAGATGCTAAAACTATAAATCACTTCGTGATCACCGCCGATGTTATTCCGACAATTCAGGACTCTGTTTAGGGGCTCAAATTGTCGTTTTTAGGTTTTGGGCTGGCGCGCGAACTTTTCGGGTGGAATGATGCAGTCTCGGAATTGAACGAAATTCGTACATTGTATGTATATGCTAAAACTATAAATTACTTTGTGATCACCGACGATGTTATTTCCGCCATTCGGGACTGTTTAGGGGCTCAAAATGTCGTTTTTCGGTTTTGGGATGGCGCGCGAACTTTTCGGGGGGAATTATGCAGTCTCCGAATTGGAAGAAATTCGCACATTGCATGTATATGCTAAAACTATAAATCACTTTGTGATCAGCGACGATGTTATTTCGGCCATTCAGGACTATTTAGGGGCTCAAATTTGTCGTTTTTCGGTTTTGGGCTGACGCGCGAAATTTTCGGATGGAATGATACAGTCTCAAAATTGAACGAAATTCATACATTGTATGTATATGCTAAAACTATAAATCACTTTGTGATCACCGACGATGTTATTTCGGCCATTCAGGACTGTTTAGGGGCTCAAATTGTCGTTTTTCGGTTTTGGGCTGGCGCGCGAACTTTTCGGGTGGAATGATGCAGTCTCGGAATGGAACGAAATTCGTACATTGTATGTATATGCTAAACTTATAAATCACTTCGTGATCACCGACGATGTTATTTCTGCCATTCGGGACTGTTTAGGGGCTCAAAATGTCGTTTTTCGGTTTTGGGATGGCGCGCGAACTTTGCGGGGGGAATGATGCAGTCTCCGAATTGGACGAAATTCGCCCATTGTATGTGTATGCTAAAACTATAAATCACTTTGTGATCACCGACGATGTTATTTCGGCCCTTCGGGACTGTTTAGGAGCTCAAAATGACGTTTTTCAATTTTCGGCTGGCGCGCGAACTTTTCGGGTGGAATGATGCAGTCTCGAAATTGAACTAAATTCGTACAGTGTATGTATATGCTAAAATTAGAAATCACTTTGTGATCACCGACGATGTCGTTTTTCGGTTTTGGGATGGCACGCGAACTTTTCTGGGGGAATGATGCAGTCTCTGAATTGGACTAAATTCGAACAATTTATGTATATGCTAAAACTATGAATCACTTTGTGATCACCGACGATGTTATTTCGACCCTTCGGGACTGTTTAGGAGCTCAAAATGACGTTTTTCGGTTTTGGCCTGACGCGCGAACTTTTTGGGTGGAATGATGCAGTCTCGAGATTGGACGAAATTCACATATTATATGTATATGCTAAAACTATAAATCACTCTGTGATCACCGACGATGTTATTTCGGCCGTTCGGGTCTGTTTAGGGGCTCAAATTGTCGTTTTTCGGTTTTGGGATGGCGCGCGAACTTTTCGGGGTAATGATGCAGTCTCTGAATTGGACGAAATTCGCACATTCTATGTATATGCTAAAACTATAAATCACTTTGTGATCACCGACGATGTTATTTCGGCCCTTCGAGACTGTTTAGGAGCTCAAAATGACGTTTTTCGGTTTTGTGCTGGCGCGCGAACTTTTCGGGTGGAATGATGCAGTCTCGAAATTGGACGAAATTCGCACATTATATGTATATGCTAAAACAATAAATCACTTTGTGATCACCGACGATGTTATTTCGACCATTTAGGACTGTTTAGGGGCTCAAATTGTCGTTTTTCGGTTTTGGGATGACGCGTGAACTTTTCGGGGGAAATGATGCAGTCTCCGAATTGTACGAAATTCGCACATTGTATTTATATATGCTAAAACTATAAATCACTTTGTGATCACAGACGATGTTATTTCGGCCATTTGGGACTGTTTAGGGGCTCAAAATGTTGTTTTTCGGATTTGGGCTGGCGCGCGAACTTTTTGGGTGGAATGATGCAGTCTCAGAATTGGACGTAGTTCACACATTGTATGTAGATGCTAAAACTATAAATCACTTCGTCATCTCCGACAATGTTATTTCGGCCATTAAGGACTGTTTATGGGCTCAAATTGTCGTTTTTCGGTTTTGGGCTGGCGCGAACTTTTCGGGTGGAATGATGCAGTCTCGAAATTGAACTAAATTCGTACATTGTATGTATACGCTAAAACTATAAATCACTACGTGATCACCGACGATGTTATTTCGGCCATTCGGGACTGTTTAGGGGCTCAAAATGTCATTTTTCGGTTTTGGTATGGCGCACGAACTTTTCGGCGGGAATGATGCAGTCTTCGAATTGGACGAAATTCGCACATTGTATGTATATGCTAAAACTGTAAATCTCATTGTGATCACCGACGATGTTATTTCGGCCCTTCGGGACTGTTTAGGGGCTCAAAATGTCGTTTTTCGGTTTTGGGATGACGCGCGAACTTTTTGGGGGGAATGATGCAGTCTCCGAATTGGATGAAATTCGCACATTGTAAGTATATGCTAAAACTACAAATAAGTTTGTGATCACCGACGATGTTATTTCGGCCCTTCGGGACTGTTTAGAAACTCAAAATGACGTTTTTCGGTTTTGGGTTGGCGCGCGAACTTTTCGGGTGAATTGATATAGTCTCGAAATTGGATGAAATTCGCACATTATATGTATATGTTAAAACTACAAATCACTTTGTGATCACAGACGATGTTATTTCGGCCATTCGGGACTGTTTAGGGGATCAAAATGTCGTTTCTCGGTTTTGGGCTGGCGCGCGAACTTTTCGGGTGGAATGATGCAGTCTCGAAATTGGACAAAATTCGCACATTGTATGTATATGTTAAAACTATAAATCACTTTGTGATCACAGACGATGTTATTTCGGCCATTCGGGACTGTTTAGGGGATCAAAATGTCGTTTTTCGGTTTTGGGCTGGCGCGCGAACTTTTCGGGTGGAATGCTGCATTCTCGGAATTGAACGAAATTCATACATTGTATGTATATGTTAAAACTATAAATCACTTTGTGATCACCGACGAAGTTATTTCGGCCATTCGGGACTGTTTAGGGGCTCAAAATGTCGTTTTTAGGTTTTTGGATGGCGCGCGAACTTTTCAGGGGGGAATGACGTCGTCTCCGAATTGGACGAAATTCGCACATTGTATGTATATGCTAAAACTATAAATCACTTTGTGATCACCGACGATGTTATTTCGGCCATTCAGGACTATTTAGGGGTTCAAATTGTCGTTTTTCAGTTTTGGGCTGGCGCGCGAAATTTTCGGGTGGAATGATACAGTCTCGGAATTGGACGTAATTCGCACATTGTATGTAGATTCTAAAACTATAAGTCACTTTGTGATCACAGACGATGTTATTTCGGCCATTTGGGACTGTTTAAGGGCTCAAAATGTTGTTTTTCGGTTTTGGGCTGGCGCGCGAACTTTTCTGGTGGAATGATGCAGTCTCGGAATTGGACGTAAATCGCACATTGTATGTAGATGCTAAAACTATAAATCACTTCGTGATCACCGCCGATGTTATTCCGACAATTCAGGACTCTGTTTAGGGGCTCAAATTGTCGTTTTTAGGTTTTGGGCTGGCGCGCGAACGTTTCGGGTGGAATGATGCAGTCTCGGAATTGAACGAAATTCGTACATTGTATGTATATGCTAAAACTATAAATTACTTTGTGATCACCGACGATGTTATTTCCGCCATTCGGGACTGTTTAGGGGCTCAAAATGTCGTTTTTCGGTTTTGGGATGGCGCGCGAACTTTTCGGGGGGAATTATGCAGTCTCCGAATTGGAAGAAATTCGCACATTGCATGTATATGCTAAAACTATAAATCACTTTGTGATCAGCGACGATGTTATTTCGGCCATTCAGGACTATTTAGGGGCTCAAATTTGTCGTTTTTCGGTTTTGGGCTGACGCGCGAAATTTTCGGATGGAATGATACAGTCTCAAAATTGAACGAAATTCATACATTGTATGTATATGCTAAAACTATAAATCACTTTGTGATCACCGACGATGTTATTTCGGCCATTCAGGACTGTTTAGGGGCTCAAATTGTCGTTTTTCGGTTTTGGGCTGGCGCGCGAACTTTTCGGGTGGAATGATGCAGTCTCGGAATTGAACGAAATTCGTACATTGTATGTATATGCTAAACTTATAAATCACTTCGTGATCACCGACGATGTTATTTCCGCCATTCGGGACTGTTTAGGGGCTCAAAATGTCGTTTTTCGGTTTTGGGATGGCGCGCGAACTTTGCGGGGGGAATGATGCAGTCTCCGAATTGGACGAAATTCGCCCATTGTATGTGTATGCTAAAACTATAAATCACTTTGTGATCACCGACGATGTTATTTCGGCCCTTCGGGACTGTTTAGGAGCTCAAAATGACGTTTTTCGGTTTTCGGCTGGCGCGCGAACTTTTCGGGTGGAATGATGCAGTCTCGAAATTGAACTAAATTCGTACAGTGTATGTATATGCTAAAACTAGAAATCACTTTGTGATCACCGACGATGTCGTTTTTCGGTTTTGGGATGGCACGCGAACTTTTCTGGGGGAATGATGCAGTCTCTGAATTGGACTAAATTCGAACAATTTATGTATATGCTAAAACTATGAATCACTTTGTGATCACCGACGATGTTATTTCGACCCTTCGGGACTGTTTAGGAGCTCAAAATGACGTTTTTCGGTTTTGGCCTGACGCGCGAACTTTTTGGGTGGAATGATGCAGTCTCGAGATTGGACGAAATTCACATATTATATGTATATGCTAAAACTATAAATCACTCTGTGATCACCGACGATGTTATTTCGGCCGTTCGGGTCTGTTTAGGGGCTCAAATTGTCGTTTTTCGGTTTTGGGATGGCGCGCGAACTTTTCGGGGGAATGATGCAGTCTCTGAATTGGACGAAATTCGCACATTCTATGTATATGCTAAAACTATAAATCACTTTGTGATCACCGACGATGTTATTTCGGCCCTTCGAGACTGTTTAGGAGCTCAAAATGACGTTTTTCGGTTTTGTGCTGGCGCGCGAACTTTTCGGGTGGAATAATGCAGTCTCGAAATTGGACGAAATTCGCACATTATATGTATATGCTAAAACAATAAATCACTTTGTGATCACCGACGATGTTATTTCGACCATTTAGGACTGTTTAGGGGCTCAAATTGTCGTTTTTCGGTTTTGGGATGACGCGTGAACTTTTCGGGGGAAATGATGCAGTCTCCGAATTGTACGAAATTCGCACATTGTATTTATATATGCTAAAACTATAAATCACTTTGTGATCACAGACGATGTTATTTCGGCCATTTGGGACTGTTTAGGGGCTCAAAATGTTGTTTTTCGGATTTGGGCTGGCGCGCGAACTTTTTGGGTGGAATGATGCAGTCTCGGAATTGGACGTAGTTCACACATTGTATGTAGATGCTAAAACTATAAATCACTTCGTCATCTCCGACAATGTTATTTCGGCCATTAAGGACTGTTTATGGGCTCAAATTGTCGTTTTTCGGTTTTGGGCTGGCGCGAACTTTTCGGGTGGAATCATGCAGTCTCGAAATTGAACTAAATTCGTACATTGTATGTATACGCTAAAACTATAAATCACTACGTGATCACCGACGATGTTATTTCGGCCATTCGGGACTGTTTAGGGGCTCAAAATGTCATTTTTCGGTTTTGGGATGGCGCGCGAACTTTTCGGGGGGAATGATGCAGTCTTCGAATTGGACGAAATTCGCATATTGTATGTATATGCTAAAACTGTAAATCTCATTGTGATCACCGACGATGTTATTTCGGCCCTTCGGGACTGTTTAGGGGCTCAAAATGTCGTTTTTCGGTTTTGGGATGACGCGCGAACTTTTTGGGGGGAATGATGCAGTCTCCGAATTGGATGAAATTCGCACATTATATGTATATGCTAAAACTATAAATCACTTTGTGATCACCGACGATGTTATTTCGGCCATTCAGGACTGTTTAGGGGCTCAAATTGTCGTTTTTCGTTTTTGGGCTTGCGCGCGAACTTTTCAGGTTGAATGATGTAGTCTCGGAATTGGACGTAATTCGCACAATGTATGTAGATGCTAAAACTATAAATCACTTTGTGATCACAGACGATTTTATTTCGGCCATTTGGGACTGTTTAGGGGCTCAAAATGTTGTTTTTCGGTTTTGGGCTGGCGCGCGAAGTTTTCGGGTGGAATGATGCAGTCTCGGAATTGGACGTAGTTCGCACATTGTATGTAGATGCTAAAACTATAAATCACTTCGTGATCACCGACGATGTTATTTCGGCCATTCAGGACTGTTTAGGGGCTCAAATTGTCGTTTTTCGGTGTTGGGCTGGCGCGCGAACTTTTCAGGTTGAATGATGCAGTCTCGGAATTGGACGTAATTCGCACAATGTATGTAGGTGCTAAAACCATAAATCACTTTGTGATCACAGACGATTTTATTTCGGCCATTTGGGACTGTTTAGGGCTCAAAATGTTGTTTTTCGGTTTTGTGCTAGCGCGCGAACTTTCCGGGTGGAATGATGCAGTCTCGGAATTGGACGTAGTTCGCACATTGTAATTAGATGCTAAAACTATAAATCACTTCGTGATCACCGACGATGTTATTTCTGCCATTCAGGACTGTTTAGGGGCTCAAATTGTCGTTTTTCAGTTTTGGGCTGGCGCACGAACTTTTCGGGTGGAATGATGCAATCTCGAAATTGAACTAAATTCGTACATTGTATGTATATGCTAAAACTATAAGTCACTTCGTGATCACCGACGATGTTATTTCGGCAATTCGGGACTGTTAGGGACTCAAAATGTCGTTTTTCGGTTTTGGGATGGCGCGCGAACTTTTCCGGGGGAGTGATGCAGTCTCCGAATTGGACGAAAAATCGCACATTGTATGTATATGCTAAAACTATAAATCACTTTGTGATCACCGACGATGTTATTTCGACCCTTCGGGACTGTTTAGGAGCTCAAAATGACGTTTTTCGGTTTTGGGTGGAATGATGCAATCTCGAAATTGGACGAAATTCGCATATTATATGTATATGCTAAAACTATAAATCACTTTGTGATCACCGACGATGTTATTTCGGCTATTCAGGACTGTTTAGGGGCTCAAATTGTCGTTTTTCAGTTTTGGGATGACGCGCGAACTTTTCGGGGGGAATGATGTAGTCTCCGAATTGATCGAAATTCGCACATTGTATGTATATGCTAAAACTATAAATCACTTCGTGATCACCGACGATGTTATTTCGGCCAATCGGGACTGTTTAGGGACTAAAAATGTCGTTTTTCGGTTTTGGGATGACGCGCAAACTTTTCAGGGGAATGATGCACTCTCCGAATTGGACG
This sequence comes from Lactuca virosa, assembly GCF_052849685.1. Lineage (NCBI taxonomy): Eukaryota > Viridiplantae > Streptophyta > Magnoliopsida > Asterales > Asteraceae > Lactuca > Lactuca virosa. The sequence goes on from NC_136429.1 coordinate 132,182,840, forward strand.
AAAAATCGCACATTGTATGTATATGCTAAAACTATAAATCACTTTGTGATCACCGACGATGTTATTTCGGCCCTTCGGGACTGTTTAGGAGCTCAAAATGACGTTTTTCGGTTTTGGGCTGGCGCGCGAACTTTTTGGGTGGAATGATGCAATCTCGAAATTGGACGAAATTCGCATATTATATGTATATGCTAAAACTATAAATCACTTTGTGATCACCGATGATGTTATTTCGGCCATTCGGGACTGTTTAGGGGCTAAAATTGTCGTTTTTTGGTTTTGGGATGGCGCGCGAACTTTTCGGGGGGAATGATGCAGTCTCCGAATTGGACGAAATTCGCACATTGTATGTATATGCTAAAACTATAAATCAGTTTATGATCACCGACGATGTTATTTCGGCCCTTCGGGACTGTTTAGGAGCTCAAAATGACGTTTTTCGGTTTTGGGTTGGCGAACGAACTTTTCGGGTGGAATGATGCAGTCTCGAAATTGGACGAAATTCGCACATTATATGTATATGCTAAAACTATAAATCAATTTGTGATCACCAACGATGTTATTTCGGCCATTCAGGACTGTTTAGGGGCTCAAATTGTCGTTTTTAGGTTTTGGGCTGGCGCGCGAACTTTTCAGGTTGAATGATGCAGTCTCGGAATTGGACGAAATTGGACGAAATTTGCATATTATATGTATATGCTAAAACTATAAATCACTTTCTGATCACCGTCGATGTTATTTCGGCCATTCGGGACTGTTTAGGTGCTCAAATTGTCGTTTTTTGGTTTTTGGATGGCGCGCGAACTTTTTGGGGGGAATGATGCAGTCTCCGAGTTGGACGAAATTCGCACAATGTATGTAGATGCTAAAACTATAAATCACTTTGTGATCACAGACGATTTTATTTCGGCCATTTGGGACTGTTTAGGGGCTCAAAATGTTGTTTTTCGGTCTTGGGCTGGCGCGCGAACTTTTCGGGTGGAATGATGCAGTCTCGGAATTGGACGTAGATCGCACATTGTATGTAGATGCTAAAACTATAAAGCAGTTCGTGATCACCGACGATGTTATTTCGGCCATTTAGGAGGGCTCAAATTGTCGTTTTTCAGTTTTGGGCTAGCGCACGAACTTTTCGGGTGGAATGATGCAGTGTCGAAATTGAACTAAATTCGTACATTGTATGTATATGCTAAAACTAAAAATCACTTCGTGATCACCGACGATGTTATTTCGGCCATTCGGGACTGTTTAGAGACTCAAAATGTGGTTTTTCGGTTTTGGGATGGCGCGCGAACTTTTCGGGGGAATGATGCAGTCTCCGAATTGGACGAAATTCGCACATTGTATGTATATGCTAAAACTATAAATCACTTTGTGATCACCGACGATGTTATTTCGGCCCTTCGGGACTGTTTAGGAGCTCAAAATGACGTTTTTCGGTTTTAGGCTGGCGCGCGAACTTTTTGGGTGGAATGATGCAATCTCGAAATTGGACGAAATTCGCATATTATATGTATATGCTAAAACTATAAATCACTTTGTGATCACCGACGTTATTTCGGCCATTCGGGACTGTTTAGGGGCTCAAATTATCGTTTTTTGGTTTTGGGATGGCCTGCGAACTTTTCGGGGGGAATGATGCAGTCTCCGAATTGGACGAAATTCGAACATTGTATGTATATGCTAACACTATAAATCACTTTGTGATCACCGACGATTTTATTTCGGCCATTCGGGACTATTTAGGGACTCAAAATGTCGTTTTTCAGTTTTGGGATGACGCGCGAACTTTTCGTGGGGAATGATGCAGTCTCCGAATTGGACAAAAAATCGCACATTGTATGTATATGCTAAAACTATAAATCACTTTGTGATCACCGACGATGTTATTTCGGCCCTTCGGGACTGTTTAGGAGCTCAAAATGACGTTTTTCGGTTTTGGGCTGGCGCTCGAACTTTTTGGGTGGAATGATGCAATCTCGAAATTGGACGAAATTCGCATATTATATGTATCTGCTAAAACTATAAATCACTTTCCGATCACCGATGATGTTATTTCGGCCATTCGGGACTGTTTAGGTGCTCAAATTGTCGTTTTTTAGTTTTGGGATGGCGCGCGAACTTTTTGGGGGGAATGATGCAGTCTCCGAATTGGACGAAATTCGCACATTGTATGTATATGGTAAAACTATAAATCAGTTTGTGATCACCGACGATGTTATTTCGGCCCTTCGGGACTGTTTAGAAGCTCAAAATGAAGTTTTTCGGTTTTGGGTTGGCGCGCGAACTTTTCGGGTGGAATGATGCAGTCTCGAAATTGGACGAAATTCGCACATTATATGTATATGCTAAAACTATAAATCACTTTGTGATCACCGACGATGTTATTTCGGCCCTCCGAGACTGTTTAGGAGCTCAAAATGACATTTTTCGGTTTTGGGCTGGCGCGCGAACTTTTCGGGTGGAATCATGCAGTCTCGAAATTGAACTAAATTCGTACATTGTATGTATACGCTAAAACTATAAATCACTACGTGATCACCGACGATGTTATTTCGGCCTTTCGGGACTGTTTAGGGGCTCAAAATGTCATTTTTCGGTTTTGGGATGGCGCGCGAACTTTTCGGGGGGAATGATGCAGTCTTCGAATTGGACGAAATTCGCACATTGTATGTATATGCTAAAACTGTAAATCTCTTTGTGATCACCGACGATGTTATTTCGGCCCTTCGGGACTGTTTAGGGGCTCAAAATGTCGTTTTTCGGTTTTGGGATGACGCGCGAACTTTTTGGGGGGAATGATGCAGTCTCCGAATTGGATGAAATTCGCACATTATATGTATATGCTAAAACTATAAATCACTTTGTGATCACCGACGATGTTATTTCGGCCATTCAGGACTGTTTAGGGGCTCAAATTGTCGTTTTTCGTTTTTGGGCTTGCGCGCGAACTTTTCAGGTTGAATGATGTAGTCTCGGAATTGGACGTAATTCGCACAATGTATGTAGATGCTAAAACTATAAATCACTTTGTGATCACAGACGATTTTATTTCGGCCATTTGGGACTGTTTAGGGGCTCAAAATGTTGTTTTTCGGTTTTGGGCTGGCGCGCGAAGTTTTCGGGTGGAATGATGCAGTCTCGGAATTGGACGTAGTTCGCACATTGTATGTAGATGCTAAAACTATAAATCACTTTGTGATCACCGACGATGTTATTTCGGCCATTCAGGACTGTTTAGGGGCTCAAATTGTCGTTTTTCGGTGTTGGGCTGGCGCGCGAACTTTTCAGGTTGAATGATGCAGTCTCGGAATTGGACGTAATTCGCACAATGTATGTAGGTGCTAAAACCATAAATCACTTTGTGATCACAGACGATTTTATTTCGGCCATTTGGGACTGTTTAGGGCTCAAAATGTTGTTTTTCGGTTTTGGGCTAGTGCGCGAACTTTCCGGGTGGAATGATGCAGTCTCGGAATTGGACGTAGTTCGCACATTGTAATTAGATGCTAAAACTATAAATCACTTCGTGATCACCGACGATGTTATTTCTGCCATTCAGGACTGTTTAGGGGCTCAAATTGTCGTTTTTCAGTTTTGGGCTGGCGCACGAACTTTTCGGGTGGAATGATGCAATCTCGAAATTGAACTAAATTCGTACATTGTATGTATATGCTAAAACTATAAGTCACTTCGTGATCACCGACGATGTTATTTCGGCAATTCGGGACTGTTAGGGACTCAAAATGTCGTTTTTCGGTTTTGGGATGGCGCGCGAACTTTTCCGGGGGAGTGATGCAGTCTCCGAATTGGACGAAAAATCGCACATTGTATGTATATGCTAAAACTATAAATCACTTTGTGATCACCGACGATGTTATTTCGACCCTTCGGGACTGTTTAGGAGCTCAAAATGACGTTTTTCGGTTTTGGGTGGAATGATGCAATCTCGAAATTGGACGAAATTCGCATATTATATGTATATGCTAAAACTATAAATCACTTTGTGATCACCGACGATGTTATTTCGGCTATTCAGGACTATTTAGGGGCTCAAATTGTTGTTTTTCAGTTTTGGGATGACGCGCGAACTTTTCGGGGGGAATGATGTAGTCTCCGAATTGATCGAAATTCGCACATTGTATGTATATGCTAAAACTATAAATCACTTCGTGATCACCGACGATGTTATTTCGGCCAATCGGGACTGTTTAGGGACTAAAAATGTCGTTTTTCGGTTTTGGGATGACGCGCAAACTTTTCAGGGGAATGATGCACTCTCCGAATTGGACGAAAAATCGCACATTGTATGTATATGCTAAAACTATAAATCACTTTGTGATCACCGACGATGTTATTTCGGCCCTTCGGGACTGTTTAGGAGCTCAAAATGACGTTTTTCGGTTTTGGGCTGGCGCGCGAACTTTTTGGGTGGAATGATGCAATCTCGAAATTGGACGAAATTCGCATATTATATGTATATGCTAAAACTATAAATCACTTTGTGATCACCGATGATGTTATTTCGGCCATTCGGGACTGTTTAGGGGCTAAAATTGTCGTTTTTTGGTTTTGGGATGGCGCGCGAACTTTTCGGGGGGAATGATGCAGTCTCCGAATTGGACGAAATTCGCACATTGTATGTATATGCTAAAACTATAAATCAGTTTATGATCACAGACGATGTTATTTCGGCCCTTCGGGACTGTTTAGGAGCTCAAAATGACGTTTTTCGGTTTTGGGTTGGCGAACGAACTTTTCGTGTGGAATGATGCAGTCTCGAAATTGGACGAAATTCGCACATTATATGTATATGCTAAAACTATAAACCAATTTGTGATCACCAACGATGTTATTTCGGCCATTCAGGACTGTTTAGGGGCTCAAATTGTCGTTTTTCGGTTTTGGGCTGGCGCGCGAACTTTTCAGGTTGAATGATGCAGTCTCGGAATTGGACGAAATTGGACGAAATTTGCATATTATATGTATATGCTAAAACTATAAATCACTTTCTGATCACCGTCGATGTTATTTCGGCCATTCGGGACTGTTTAGGTGCTCAAATTGTCGTTTTTTGGTTTTTGGATGGCACGCGAACTTTTTGGGGGGAATGATGCAGTCTCCGAGTTGGACGAAATTCGCACAATGTATGTAGATGCTAAAACTATAAATCACTTTGTGATCACAGACGATTTTATTTCGGCCATTTGGGACTGTTTAGGGGCTCAAAATGTTGTTTTTCGGTCTTGGGCTGGCGCGCGAACTTTTCGGGTGGAATGATGCAGTCTCGGAATTGGACGTAGATCGCACATTGTATGTAGATGCTAAAACTATAAAGCAGTTCGTGATCACCGACGATGTTATTTCGGCCATTTAGGAGGGCTCAAATTGTCGTTTTTCAGTTTTGGGCTAGCGCACGAACTTTTCGGGTGGAATGATGCAGTGTCGAAATTGAACTAAATTCGTACATTGTACGTATATGCTAAAACTAAAAATCACTTCGTGATCACCGACGATGTTATTTCGGCCATTCGGGACTGTTTAGAGACTCAAAATGTGGTTTTTCGGTTTTGGGATGGCGCGCGAACTTTTCGGGGGAATGATGCAGTCTCCGAATTGGACGAAATTCGCACATTGTATGTATATGCTAAAACTATAAATCACTTTGTGATCACCGACGATGTTATTTCGGCCCTTCGGGACTGTTTAGGAGCTCAAAATGACGTTTTTCGGTTTTAGGCTGGCGCGCGAACTTTTTGGGTGGAATGATGCAATCTCGAAATTGGACGAAATTCGCATATTATATGTATATGCTAAAACTATAAATCACTTTGTGATCACCGACGTTATTTCGGCCATTCGGGACTGTTTAGGGGCTCAAATTATCGTTTTTTGGTTTTGGGATGGCCTGCGAACTTTTCGGGGGGAATGATGCAGTCTCCGAATTGGACGAAATTCGAACATTGTATGTATATGCTAACACTATAAATCACTTTGTGATCACCGACGATTTTATTTCGGCCATTCGGGACTATTTAGGGACTCAAAATGTCGTTTTTCAGTTTTGGGATGACGCGCGAACTTTTCGTGGGGAATGATGCAGTCTCCGAATTGGACAAAAAATCGCACATTGTATGTATATGCTAAAACTATAAATCACTTTGTGATCACCGACGATGTTATTTCGGCCCTTCGGGACTGTTTAGGAGCTCAAAATGACGTTTTTCGGTTTTGGGCTGGCGCTCGAACTTTTTGGGTGGAATGATGCAATCTCGAAATTGGACGAAATTCGCATATTATATGTATCTGCTAAAACTATAAATCACTTTCCGATCACCGATGATGTTATTTCGGCCATTCGGGACTGTTTAGGTGCTCAAATTGTCGTTTTTTAGTTTTGGGATGGCGCGCGAACTTTTTGGGGGGAATGATGCAGTCTCCGAATTGGACGAAATTCGCACATTGTATGTATATGCTAAAACTATAAATCAGTTTGTGATCACCGACGATGTTATTTCGGCCCTTCGGGACTGTTTAGAAGCTCAAAATGAAGTTTTTCGGTTTTGGGTTGGCGCGCGAACTTTTCGGGTGGAATGATGCAGTCTCGAAATTGGACGAAATTCGCACATTATATGTATCTGCTAAAACTATAAATCACTTTGTGATCACCGACGATGTTATTTTGGCCCTCCGAGACTGTTTAGGAGCTCAAAATGACATTTTTCGGTTTTTGGCTGGCGCGCGAACTTTTCGGGTGGAATCATGCAGTCTCGAAATTGAACTAAATTCGTACATTGTATGTATACGCTAAAACTATAAATCACTACGTGATCACCGACGATGTTATTTCGGCCTTTCGGGACTGTTTAGGGGCTCAAAATGTCATTTTTCGGTTTTGGGATGGCGCGCGAACTTTTCGGGGGGAATGATGCAGTCTTCGAATTGGACGAAATTCGCACATTGTATGTATATGCTAAAACTGTAAATCTCATTGTGATCATCGACGATGTTATTTCGGCCCTTCGGGACTGTTTAGGGGCTCAAAATGTCGTTTTTCGGTTTTGGGATGACGCGCGAACTTTTTGGGGGGAATGATGCAGTCTCCGAATTGGATGAAATTCGCACATTATATGTATATGCTAAAACTATAAATCACTTTGTGATCACCGACGATGTTATTTCGGCCATTCAGGACTGTTTAGGGGCTCAAATTGTCGTTTTTCGTTTTTGGGCTTGCGCGCGAACTTTTCAGGTTGAATGATGTAGTCTCGGAATTGGACGTAATTCGCACAATGTATGTAGATGCTAAAACTATAAATCACTTTGTGATCACAGACGATTTTATTTCGGCCATTTGGGACTGTTTAGGGGCTCAAAATGTTGTTTTTCGGTTTCGGGCTGGCGCGCGAAGTTTTCGGGTGGAATGATGCAGTTTCGGAATTGGACGTAGTTCGCACATTGTATGTAGATGCTAAAACTATAGATCACTTCGTGATCACCGACGATGTTATTTCGGCCATTCAGGACTGTTTAGGGGCTCAAATTGTCGTTTTTCGGTGTTGGGCTGGCGCGCGAACTTTTCAGGTTGAATGATGCAGTCTCGGAATTGGACGTAATTCGCACAATGTGTGTAGGTGCTAAAACCATAAATCACTTTGTGATCACAGACGATTTTATTTCGGCCATTTGGGACTGTTTAGGGCTCAAAATGTTGTTTTTCGGTTTTGGGCTAGCGCGCGAACTTTCCGGGTGGAATGATGCAGTCTCGGAATTGGACGTAGTTCGCACATTGTAATTAGATGCTAAAACTATAAATCACTTCGTGATCACCGACGATGTTATTTCTGCCATTCAGGACTGTTTAGGGGCTCAAATTGTCGTTTTTCAGTTTTGGGCTGGCGCACGAACTTTTCGGGTGGAATGATGCAATCTCGAAATTGAACTAAATTCGTACATTGTATGTATATGCTAAAACTATAAGTCACTTCGTGATCACCGACGATGTTATTTCGGCAATTCGGGACTGTTAGGGACTCAAAATGTCGTTTTTCGGTTTTGGGATGGCGCGCGAACTTTTCCGGGGGAGTGATGCAGTCTCCGAATTGGACGAAAAATCGCACATTGTATGTATATGCTAAAACTATAAATCACTTTGTGATCACCGACGATGTTATTTCGACCCTTCGGGACTGTTTAGGAGCTCAAAATGACGTTTTTCGGTTTTGGGTGGAATGATGCAATCTCGAAATTGGACGAAATTCGCATATTATATGTATATGCTAAAACTATAAATCACTTTGTGATCACCGACGATGTTATTTCGGCTATTCAGGACTGTTTAGGGGCTCAAATTGTCGTTTTTCAGTTTTGGGATGACGCGCGAACTTTTCGGGGGGAATGATGTAGTCTCCGAATTGATCGAAATTCGCACATTGTATGTATATGCTAAAACTATAAATCACTTCGTGATCACCGACGATGTTATTTCGGCCAATCGGGACTGTTTAGGGACTAAAAATGTCGTTTTTCGGTTTTGGGATGACGCGCAAACTTTTCAGGGGAATGATGCACTCTCCGAATTGGACGAAAAATCGCACATTGTATGTATATGCTAAAACTATAAATCACTTTGTGATCACCGACGATGTTATTTCGGCCCTTCGGGACTGTTTAGGAGCTCAAAATGACGTTTTTCGGTTTTGGGCTGGCGCGCGAACTTTTTGGGTGGAATGATGCAATCTCGAAATTGGACGAAATTCGCATATTATATGTATATGCTAAAACTATAAATCACTTTGTGATCACCGATGATGTTATTTCGGCCATTCGGGACTGTTTAGGGGCTAAAATTGTCGTTTTTTGGTTTTGGGATGGCGCACGAACTTTTCGGGGGGAATGATGCAGTCTCCGAATTGGACGAAATTCGCACATTGTATGTATATGCTAAAACTATAAATCAGTTTATGATCACCGACGATGTTATTTCGGCCCTTCGGGACTGTTTAGGAGCTCAAAATGACGTTTTTCGGTTTTGGGTTGGCGAACGAACTTTTCGGGTGGAATGATGCAGTCTCGAAATTGGACGAAATTCACACATTATATGTATATGCTAAAACTATAAATCAATTTGTGATCACCAACGATGTTATTTCGGCCATTCAGGACTGTTTAGGGGCTCAAATTGTCGTTTTTCGGTTTAGGGCTGGCGCGCGAACTTTTCAGGTTGAATGATGCAGTCTCGGAATTGGACGAAATTGGACGAAATTTGCATATTATATGTATATGCTAAAACTATAAATCACTTTCTGATCACCGTCGATGTTATTTCGGCCATTCGGGACTGTGTAGGTGCTCAAATTGTCGTTTTTTGGTTTTTGGATGGCGCGCGAACTTTTTGGGGGGAATGATGCAGTCTCCGAGTTGGACGAAATTCGCACAATGTATGTAGATGCTAAAACTATAAATCACTTTGTGATCACAGACGATTTTATTTCGGCCATTTGGGACTGTTTAGGGGCTCAAAATGTTGTTTTTCGGTCTTGGGCTGGCGCGCGAACTTTTCGGGTGGAATGATGCAGTCTCGGAATTGGACGTAGATCGCACATTGTATGTAGATGCTAAAACTATAAAGCAGTTCGTGATCACCGACGATGTTATTTCGGCCATTTAGGAGGGCTCAAATTGTCGTTTTTCAGTTTTGGGCTAGCGCACGAACTTTTCGGGTGGAATGATGCAGTGTCGAAATTGAACTAAATTCGTACATTGTATGTATATGCTAAAACTAAAAATCACTTCGTGATCACCGACGATGTTATTTCGGCCATTCGGGACTGTTTAGAGACTCAAAATGTGGTTTTTCGGTTTTGGGATGGCGCGCGAACTTTTCGGGGGAATGATGCAGTCTCCGAATTGGACGAAATTCGCACATTGTATGTATATGCTAAAACTATAAATCACTTTGTGATCACCGACGATGTTATTTCGGCCCTTCGGGACTGTTTAGGAGCTCAAAATGACGTTTTTCGGTTTTAGGCTGGCGCGCGAACTTTTTGGGTGGAATGATGCAATCTCGAAATTGGACGAAATTCGCATATTATATGTATATGCTAAAACTATAAATCACTTTGTGATCACCGACGTTATTTCGGCCATTCGGGACTGTTTAGGGGCTCAAATTATCGTTTTTTGGTTTTGGGATGGCCTGCGAACTTTTCGGGGGGAATGATGCAGTCTCCGAATTGGACGAAATTCGAACATTGTATGTATATGCTAACACTATAAATCACTTTGTGATCACCGACGATTTTATTTCGGCCATTCGGGACTATTTAGGGACTCAAAATGTCGTTTTTCAGTTTTGGGATGACGCGCGAACTTTTCGTGGGGAATGATGCAGTCTCCGAATTGGACAAAAAATCGCACATTGTATGTATATGCTAAAACTATAAATCACTTTGTGATCACCGACGATGTTATTTCGGCCCTTCGGGACTGTTTAGGAGCTCAAAATGACGTTTTTCGGTTTTGGGCTGGCGCTCGAACTTTTTGGGTGGAATGATGCAATCTCGAAATTGGACGAAATTCGCATATTATATGTATCTGCTAAAACTATAAATCACTTTCCGATCACCGATGAAGTTATTTCGGCCATTCGGGACTGTTTAGGTGCTCAAATTGTCGTTTTTTAGTTTTGGGATGGCGCGCGAACTTTTTGGGGGGAATGATGCAGTCTCCGAATTGGACGAAATTCGCACATTGTATGTATATGCTAAAACTATAAATCAGTTTGTGATCACCGACGATGTTATTTCGGCCCTTCGGGACTGTTTAGAAGCTCAAAATGAAGTTTTTCGGTTTTGGGTTGGCGCGCGAACTTTTCGGGTGGAATGATGCAGTCTCGAAATTGGACAAAATTCACATATTATATGTATATGCTAAAACTATATATCACTTTGTGATCACCGGCGATGTTATTTCGGCCATTCGGGATTGTTTAGGGGCTCAAAATGACGTTTTTCGGTTTTGGGATGACGCGCGAACTTTTCTGGGGGGAATGATGCACTCTCCGAATTGGACGAAAAATCGCACATTATATGTATATGCTAAAACTATAAATCACTTTGTGATCACCGACGATGTTATTTCGGCCATTCAGGACTGTTTAGGGGCTCAAATTGTCGTTTTTCGGTTTTGGGCTGGCGCGCGAACTTTTCAGGTTGAATGATGCAGTCTCGGAATTGGACGAAATTGGACGAAATTCGCATATTATATGTATATGCTAAAACTATAAATCACTTTCTGATCACCGTCGATGTTATTTCGGCCATTCGGGACTGTTTAGGTGCTCAAATTGTCGTTTTTTGGTTTTTGGATGGCGCGCGAACTTTTTGGGGGGAATGATGCAGTCTCCGAGTTGGACGAAATTCGCACAATGTATGTAGATGCTAAAACTATAAATCACTTTGTGATCACAGACGATTTTATTTCGGCCATTTGGGACTGTTTAGGGGCTCAAAATGTTGTTTTTCGGTCTTGGGCTGGCGCGCGAACTTTTCGGGTGGAATGATGCAGTCTCGGAATTGGACGTAGATCGCACATTGTATGTAGATGCTAAAACTATAAAGCAGTTCGTGATCACCGACGATGTTATTTCGGCCATTTAGGAGGGCTCAAATTGTCGTTTTTCAGTTTTGGGCTAGCGCACGAACTTTTCGGGTGGAATGATGCAGTGTCGAAATTGAACTAAATTCGTACATTGTATGTATATGCTAAAACTAAAAATCACTTCGTGATCACCGACGATGTTATTTCGGCCATTCGGGACTGTTTAGAGACTCAAAATGTGGTTTTTCGGTTTTGGGATGGCGCGCGAACATTTCGGGGGAATGATGCAGTCTCCGAATTGGACGAAATTCGCACATTGTATGTATATGCTAAAACTATAAATCACTTTGTGATCACCGACGATGTTATTTCGGCCCTTCGGGACTGTTTAGGAGCTTAAAATGACGTTTTTCGGTTTTGGGCTGGCGCGCGAACTTTTTGGGTGGAATGATGCAATCTCGAAATTGGACGAAATTCGCATATTATATGTATATGCTAAAACTATAAATCACTTTGTGATCACCGACGTTATTTCGGCCATTCGGGACTGTTTAGGGGCTCAAATTATCGTTTTTTGGTTTTGGGATGGCCTGCGAACTTTTCGGGGGGAATGATGCAGTCTCCGAATTGGACGAAATTCGAACATTGTATGTATATGCTAACACTATAAATCACTTTGTGATCACCGACGATTTTATTTCGGCCATTCGGGACTGTTTAGGGACTCAAAATGTCGTTTTTCAGTTTTGGGATGACGCGCGAACTTTTCGTGGGGAATGATGCAGTCTCCGAATTGGACGAAAAATCGCACATTGTATGTATATGCTAAAACTATAAATCACTTTGTGATCACCGACGATGTTATTTCGGCCCTTCGGGACTGTTTAGGAGCTCAAAATGACGTTTTTCGGTTTTGGGCTGGCGCTCGAACTTTTTGGGTGGAATGATGCAATCTCGAAATTGGACGAAATTCGCATATTATATGTATCTGCTAAAACTATAAATCACTTTCCGATCACCGTCGATGTTATTTCGGCCATTCGGGACTGTTTAGGCGCTCGAACTTTTTGGGGGGAATGATGCAGTCTCCGAATTGGACGAAATTCGCACATTGTATGTATATGCTAAAACTATAAATCAGTTTGTGATCACCGACGATGTTATTTCGGCCCTCCGGGACTGTTTAGGAGCTCAAAATGACGTTTTTTGGTATTGGGTTGGCGCGCGAACTTTTCGGGTAGAATGATGCAGTCACGAAATTGGACGAAATTCGCACATTATATGTATATGCTAAAACTATAAATCACTTTGTGATCACCGACGATGTTATTTCGGCCATTCAGGACTGTTTAGGGGCTCAAATTGTCGTTTTTCGGTGTTGGGCTGGCGCGCGAACTTTTCTGGTTGAATGATGCAGTCTCGGAATTGGACGTAATTCGCACAATGTATGTAGATGCTAAAACAGTAAATCACTTTGTGATCACAGACGATTTTATTTCGGCCATTTGGGACTGTTTAGGGCTCAAAATGTTGTTTTTCGGTTTTGGGCGGGCGCGCGAACTTTTCGGGTGGAATGATGCAGTCTCGGAATTGGACGTAGTTCGCACATTGTATGTAGACGCTAAAACTATAAATCACTTCGTGATCACCGACGATGTTATTTCGGCCATTCGGGACTGTTTAGGGACTCAAAATGTCGTTTTTCGGTTTTGGGATGGCGCGCGAACTTTTCCGGGGGAATGATGCAGTCTCCGAATTGGACGAAAAATCGCACATTGTATGTGTATGCTAAAACTATAAATCACTTTGTGATCACCGACGATGTTATTTCGGCCCTTCGGGACTGTTTAGGAGCTCAAAATGGCGTTTTTCGGTTTTGGGTGGAATGATGCAATCTCGAAATTGGACGAAATTCGCATATTATATGTATATGCTAAAACTGTAAATCACTTTGTGATCACCGACGATGTTATTTCGGCCATTCGGGACTGTTTAGGGGCTCAAATTGTCGTTTTTTGGGTTTGCGATGGCGCGCGAACTTTTCGGGGGGAATGATGCAGTGTCCGAATTGGACGAAATTCGCACATTGTATGTATATGCTAAAACTGTAAATCAGTTTATGATCACCGACGATGTTATTTCGGCCCTTCGGGACTGTTTAGGAGCTCAAAATGACGTTTTTTGGTTTTGGGTTGGCGAGCGAACTTTTCGGGTGGAATGATGCAGTCTCGAAATTGGACGAAATTCGAACATTATATGTATATGCTAAAACTATAAATCACTTTGTGATCACCGACGATGTTATTTCGGCCATTCAGGACTGTTTAGGGGCTCAAATTGTCGTTTTTCGGTGTTGGGCTGGCGCGCGAACTTTTCAGGTTGAATGATGCAGTCTCGGAATTGGATGTAATTCGCCCAATGTATGTAGATGCTAAAACTATAAGTCACTTTGTGATCACAGACGATTTTATTTCGGCCATTTGGGACTGTTTAGGGCTCAAAATGTTGTTTTTCGGTTTTGGGCTGGCGCGCGAACTTTTCGGGTGGAATGATGCAGTCTCGGAATTGGATGTAGTTCGCACATTGTATGTAGATGCTAAAACTATAAATCACTTCGTGATCACCGACGATGTTATTTCTGCCATTCAGGACTGTTTAGGGGCTCAAATTGTCGTTTTTCAGTTTTGGGCTGTCGCACGAACTTTTCGGGTGGAATGATGCAGTCTCGAAAATGAACTAAATTCGTACATTGTATGTATAATGCTAAAACTGTAAATCACTTTGTGATCACCGACGATATTATTTCGGCCCTTCGGGACTGTTTAGGAGCTCAAAATGACGTTTTTCGGTTTTGGGTGGAATGATGCAATCTCGAAATTGGACAAAATTCGCATATTATATGTATATGCTAAAACTATAAATGACTTTTTGATCACCGACGATGTTATTTCGGCCATTCGGGACTGTTTAGGGGCTCAAATTGTCGTTTTTCAGTTTTGGGATGGCGCACAAACTTTTCGGGGGGAATGATGCAGTCTCCGAATTGGTCGAAATTCACACATTGTATGTATATGCTAAAACTATAAATCACCTCGTGATCACCGACGATGTTATTTCGGCCATTCGGGACTGTTTAGGGACTGAAAATGTCGTTTTTCGGTTTTGGGATGACGCGCGAACTTTTCGGGGGGAATGATGCACTCTCCGAATTGGACGAAAAATCGCACATTGTATGTATATGCTAAAACTATAAATCACTTTGTGATCACCGACGATGTTATTTCGGCCATTCGGGACTGTTTAGGGGCTAAAATTGTCGTTTTTTGGTTTTGGGATGGCGCGCGAACTTTTCGGGGGGAATGATGCAGTCTCCGAATTGGACGAAATTCACACATTGTATGTATATGCTAAAACTATAAATCAGTTTATGATCACCGACGATGTTCTTTCGGCCCTTCGGGACTATTTAGGAGCTCAAAATGACGTTTTTCGGTTTTGGGTTGGCGAGCGAACTTTTCGGGTGGAATGATACAGTCTCGAAATTGGACGAAATTCGCACATTATATGTATATGCTAAAACTATAAATCAATTTGTGATCACCAACGATGTTATTTCGGCCATTCAGGACTGTTTAGGGGCTAAAATTGTCGTTTTTCAGTTTTGGGCTGGCGTGCGAACTTTTCAGGTTGAATGATGCAGTCTCGGAATTGGACGTAATTCGCACAATGTATGTAGATGCTAAAACTATAAATCACTTTGTGATCACAGACGATTTTATTTCGGCCATTTGGTCTGTTTAGGGGCTCAAAATGTTGTTTTTCGGTCTTGGGTTGGCGCACGAACTTTTCGGGTGGAATGATGCAGTCTCAGAATTGGACGTAGTTCGCACATTGTATGTAGATGCTAAAACTATAAAGCACTTCGTGATCACCGACGATGTTATTTCGGCCATTTAGGACTGTTTAGGGGCTCAAACTGTCGTTTTTCAGTTTTGGGCTAGCGCACAAACTTTTCGGGTGGAATGATGCAGTCTCGAAATTTGAACTAAATTCGTACATTGTATATATATGCTAAAACTATAAATCACTTCGTGATCACCGACGATGTTATTTCGGCCATTTGGGACTGTTTAGGGACTCAAAATGTTGTTTTTCGGTTTTGGGATGGCGCGTGAACTTTCCGGGGCAATGATGCAGTCTCCGAATTGGACGAAATTCGCACATTGTATGTATATGCTAAAACAGTAAATCACTTTGTGATCACCGACGATGTTATTTCGGCCCTTCGGGACTATTTTGGAGCTCAAAATGACGTTTTTCGGTTTTGGGCTGGCGCGCGAACTTTTTGGGTGGAATGATGCAATCTCGAAATTGGACGAAATTCGCATATTAAATGTATATGCTAAAACTATAAATCACTTTGTGATCACCGACGATGTTATTTCGACCATTCGGGACTGTAGGGGCTCAAATTGTCGTTTTTCGGTTTTGGGATGGCGCGCGAACTTTTCGGGGGGAATGATGCAGTCACCGAATTGGACGAAATTCGCATATTGTATGTATATGCTAAAACTATAAATCACTTTGTGATCACAGACGATGTTATTTCGGCCATTTGGGACTGTTTAGGGGCTCAAAATGTTGTTTTTCGGTTTTGGGCTGGCGCGCGAACTTTTCGGGTGGAATGATGCAGTCTCGGAAATGGACGTAGTTCGCACATTGTATTTAGATGCTAAAACTATAAATCACTTTGTGATCACCGACGATGTTATTTCGGCCATTCAGGACTGGTTAGGGGCTCAAATTGTCGTTTTTCAGTTTTGGGCTGGCGCGCGAACTTTTTAGGTGGAATGATGCAGTCTCGAAAATGAACTAAATTCGTACATTGTATGTATACGCTAAAACTGTAAATCACTACGTGATCACCGAATATGTTATTTCTGCCATTCAGGACTGTTTCGGGGCTCAGAATATCGTTTTTCGGTTTTGGGATGGCGCGCGAACTTTTCGGGGGGAATGATGCAGTCTCAGAATTGGACGAAATTCGCACATTGTATGTATATGCTAAAACTGTAAATCACTTCGTGATCACCGACGATGTTATTTCGGCCATTCGGGACTGTTTAGGGACGCAAAATGTCGTTTTTCGGTTTTGGGATGGCGCGCGAACTTTTCCGGGGGAATGATGCAGTCTCCGAATTGGACGAAAAATCGCACATTGTATGTATATGCTAAAACTATAAATTAGTTTGTGATCACCGACGATGTTATTTCGGCCCTTCGGGACTGTTTAGGAGCTCAAAATGACGTTTTTCGGTTTTGGGTGGAATGATGCTATCTCGAAATTGGACGAAATTTGCATATTATATGTATATGCTAAAACTATAAATCACTTTGTGATCACCGACGATGTTATTTCGGCCATTCGGGACTGTTTAGGGGCTCAAATTGTCGTTTTTCGGTTTTCGGATGGCGCGCGAACTTTTCGGGGGGAATGATGAAGTCTCCGAATTGGACGAAATTCGCACATTGTATGTATATGCTAAAAGTATAAATCACTTCGTGATCACCGACGATGTTATTTCGGCTATTCGGGACTGTTTAGGGACTCAAAATGTCGTTTTTCGGTTTTGGGATGGCGCGCAAACTTTTCGGGGGGAATGATGCAGTCTCCGAATTGGACGAAAAACCGCACATTGTATGTATATGCTAAAACTATAAATCTCTTTGTGATCACCGACGATGTTATTTCGGCCCTTCGGGACTGTTTAGGAGCTCAAAATGACGTTTTTCAGTTTTGGGCTGGCACGCGAACTTTTTTGGTGGAATGATGCACTCTCGAAATTGGACGAAATTTGCATATTATATGTATATGCTAAAACAATAAATCACTTTGTGATCACCGACGATGTTATTTCGGCCATTCGGGACTGGTTAGGGGCTCAAATTGTCGTTTTTTGGTTTTGGGATGGCGCGCGAACTTTTCGGGGGGAATAATGCAATCTTCGAATTGGACGAAATTGGCACATTGTATGTATATGCTAAAACTATAAATCAGTTTGTGATCACCGACGATGTTATTTCGGCCCTTCGGGACTGTTTAGAAGCTCAAAATGAAGTTTTTCGGTTTTGGGTTGGCGCGCGAACTTTTCGGGTGGAATGATGCAGTCTCGAAATTGGACGAAATTCGCACATTATATGTATATGCTAAAACTATAAATCACTTTGTGATCACCGACGATGTTATTTCGGCCATTCAGGACTGTTTAGGGGCTCAAATTGTCGTTTTTCGGTTTAGGGCTGGCGCGTGAACTTTTCAGGTTGAATGATGCAGTCTCGGAATTGGACGTAATTCGCACAATGTATGTAGATGCTAAAACTATAAATCACTTTGTGATCACATACGATTTTATTTCGGCCATTTGGGACTGTTTAGGGGCTCAAAATGTTGTTTTTGCGGTCTTGGGCTGGCGTGCAAACTTTTCGGGTGGAATGATGCAGTCTCGGAATTGGACGTAGTTCGCTCATTGTATGTAGATGCGAAAACTATAAAGCACTTCGTGATCACCGACGATGTTATTTCGGCCATTTAGGACTGTTTAGGGCTCAAATTGTCGTTTTTCAGTTCTGGGCTAGCGCACGAACTTTTCGGGTGGAATGATGCAGTGTCGAAATGTCGTTGTATGTATATGCTAAAACTATAAATCACTTCATGATCACCGACGATGTTATTTCGGCCATTCGGGACTGTTTACGGACTCAAAATGTCGTTTTTCGGTTTTGGGATGGCGCGCGAACTTTTCGGGGGAATGATGCCGTCTCCGAATTGGACGAAATTCGCACATTGTATGTACATGCTAAAACTATAAATCACTTTGTGATCACCGACGATGTTATTTCGGCCGTTCGGGACTGTTTAGGAGCTCAAAATGACGTTTTTCGGTTTTGGGCTGGCGCGCGAACTTTTTGGGTGGAATAATGCAATCTCGAAATTGGACAAAATTCGCATATTATATGTATATGCTAAAACTATATATCACTTTGTGATCACCGGCGATGTTATTTCGGCCATTCGGGATTGTTTAGGGGCTCAAAATGACGTTTTTCGGTTTTGGGATGACGCGCGAACTTTTCTGGGGGGAATGATGCACTCTCCGAATTGGACGAAAAATCGCACATTATATGTATATGCTAAAACTATAAATCACTTTGCGATCACCGACGATGTTATTTCGGCCATTTAGGACTGTTTAGGGGCTCAAATTGTCGTTTTTCGGTTTTGGGATGGCGCGCGAACTTTTCGGGGGGAATGATGCAGTCACCGAATTGGACGAAATTCGCACATTGTATCCATATGCTAAAACTATAAATCACTTTGTGATCACAGACGATGTAATTTCGGCCATTTGGGACTGTTTAGGGGCTCAAAATATTGTTTTTCGGTTTGGGGCTGGCGCGCGAACTTTTCGGGTGGAATGATGCAGTCTCGGAATTGGACGTAGTTCGCACATTGTATGTAGATGCTAAAACTATAAATCACTTCGTGATCACCGACGATGTTATTTCGGTCATTCAGGACTGGTTAGGGGCTCAAATTGTCGTTTTTCGGTTTTGGGCTGGCGCGCGAATTTTTCGGGTGGAATGATGCAGTCTCGAAATTGAACTAAATTCGTACATTGTATGTATACGCTAAAACTGTAAATCACTACGTGATCACCGACGATGTTATTTCAGCCATTCGGGACTGTTTAGGGGCTCAAAATATCGTTTTTCGGTTTTGGGATTGCGCGCGAACTTTTCAGGGGGAATGATGCAGTCTCCGAATTGGACGAAATTCGCACATTGTATGTATATGCTAAAACTATAAATCACTTTGTGATCACCGATGATGTTTTTTCGGCCATTCGGGACTGTTTAGGGGCTCAAATTGTCGTTTTTCGGTTTTGGGATGGCGCACGAACTTTTCGGGAGGAATGATGCAGTCTCCGAATTGGACGAAATTCGCACATTGTATGTATATGCTAAAACTATAAATCACTTCGTGATCACCGACGATGTTATTTCGGCCATTCGGGACTGTTTAGGAGCTCAAAATGACGTTTTTCGGGTTTGGGCTGGCGCGCGAACTTTTTGGGTGGAATGATGCAATCTCAAAATTGGACGAAATTCGCATATTATATGTATATGCTAAAACTATAAATCACTTTGTGATCACCAACGATGTTATTTCGGCCATTCGGGAGGGCTAAAATTGTCGTTTTTTGGTTTTGGGATGGCGCATAAACTTTTCGGGGGGAATGATGCAGTCTCCGAATTGGACGAAATTCGCACATTGTATGTATATTCTAAAACTATAAATCATTTTACGATCACCGACGATGTTATTTCGGCCCTTCGGGACTATTTAGGAGCTCAAAATGACGTTTTTCGGTTTCGGGTTGGCGCGCGAACTTTTCGGGTGGAATGATGCAGTCTCGAAATTGGACGAAATTCGCTCATTATATGTATACGCTAAAACTATAAATCACTTTGTGATCACCAACGATGTTATTTCAGCTATTCAGGACTGTTTAGGGGCTCAAATTGTCGTTTTTCGGTTTTGGGCTGGCGCGCGAACTTTTCAGGTTGAATGATGCAGTCTAGGAATTGGACGTAATTCGCACAATGTATGTAGATGCTAAAACTATAAATCACTTTGTGATCACAGACGGTTTTATTTCGGCCATTTGGGACTGTTTAGGGGCTCAAAATGTTGTTTTTCGGTTTTGGGCTGGCGCGCGAACTTTTCAGGTGGAATGATGCAGTCTCGGAATTGGACGTAGTTCGAACATTGTATGTAGATGCTAACACTATAAAGCACTTCGTGATCACCAACAATGTTATTTCAGCCATTCAGGACTGTTTAGGGGCTCAAATTGTCGTTTTTCAGTTTTGGGCTAGCGCACGAACTTTTTGGGTGGAATGATGCAGTCTCGAAATTGAACTAAATTCGTACATTGTATGTATATGCTAGAACTATAAATCACTTCGTGATCACCGACGATGTTATTTCGGCCATTAGGGACTGTTTAGGGACTAGAAATGTCGTTTTTCGGTTTTGGGATGGCGCGCGAACTTTTCGGGGGAATGATGCAGTCTCCGAATTGGACGAAATTCGCACATTGTATGTATATGCTAAAACTATAAATCACTCTATGATCACCGACAATGTTATTTCGGCCCTTCGAGACTGTTTAGGAGCTCAAAATGACGTTTTTCGGTTTTGGGATGGCGCACGAACTTTTCGGGGGGAATGATGCAGTCTCCGAATTGGACGAAATTCGCAGATTGTATGTATATGCTAAAACTATAAATCACTTCGTGATCACCGACGATGTTATTTCGGCCATTCGGGACTGTTTAGGGACTAAAAATGTCGTTTTTCGGTTTTGGGATGACGCATGAACTTTTCTGGGGGGAATGATGCACTCTCCGAATTGGACGGAAAATCGCACAATGTATGTATATGCTAAAACTATAAATCACTTTGTGATCACGGACGATTTTATTTCGGCCATTTGGGACTGTTTAGGGGCTCAAAATGTTGTTTTTCGGTTTTAGGCTGGCGCGCGAACTTTTCAGGTTGAATGATGCAGTCTCGGAATTGGACGTAGTTCGCACATTGTATGTAGATGCTAAAACTATAAATCACTTCGTGATCACCGACGATGTTATTTCGGCCATTCAGGACTGTTTAGGGGCTCAAATTGTCGTTTTTCGGTTTTGGGCTGGCGCACGAACTTTTTTGGTGGAATGATGCAGTCTCGAAATTGAACTAAATTCGTACATTGTATGTATATGCTAGAACTATAAATCACTTCGTGATCACCGACGATGTTATTTCGGCCATTCGGGACTGTTTAGGGACTCAAAATGTCGTTTTTCGGTTTTGGAATGCCGCGCGAACTTTTCAGGGGAATGATGCAGTCTTCGAATTGGACGAAATTCGCACATTGTATGTATATGCTAAAACTATAAATCACTTTGTGATCACCGACGATGTTATTTCGGCCCTTCGGGACTGTTTAGGAGCTCAAAATGACGTTTTTCGGTTTTGGGCTCTCGCGCGAACTTTTTGGGTGGAATGATGCAATCTCGAAATTGGACGAAATTCGCATATTATATGTATATGCTAAAACTATAAATCACTTTGTGATCACCAACGATGTTATTTCGGCCATTCGGGACTGTTTAGGGGCTAAAATTGTCGTTTTTTGGTTTTGGGATGGCGCACGAACTTTTCGGGGGGAATGATGCAGTCTCCGAATTGGACGAAATTCGCACATTGTATGTATATGCTAAAACTATAAATCATTTTACGATCACCGACGATGTTATTTCGGCCCTTCGGGACTGTTTAGGAGCTCAAAATGACGTTTTTCGGTTTCGGGTTGGCGCGCGAACTTTTCGGGTGGAATGATGCAGTCTCGAAATTGGACAAAATTCGCACATTATATGTATATGCTAAAACTATAAATCACTTTGTGATCACCAACGATGTTATTTCGGCTATTCAGGACTGTTTAGGGGCTCAAATTGTCGTTTTTCGGTTTTGGGCTGGCGCGCGAACTTTTCAGGTTGAATGATGCAGTCTCGGAATTGGATGTAATTCACACAATGTATGTAGATGCTAAAACTATAAATCACTTTGTGATCACAGACGATTTTATTTCGGTCATTTGGGACTGTTTAGGGGCTCAAAATGTTGTTTTTCGGTTTTGGGCTGGCACGCGAACTTTTCAGGTGGAATGATGCAGTCTCGGAATTGGACGTAGTTCGCACATTGTATGTAGATGCTAAAACTATAAAGCACTTCGTGATCACCAACGATGTTATTTCAGCCATTCAGGTCTGTTTAGGGGCTCAAATTGTCGTTTTTCAGTTTTGGGCTAGCGCACGAACTTTTTGGGTGGAATGATGCAGTCTCGAAATTGAACTAAATTCGTACATTGTATGTATATGCTAGAACTATAAATCACTTCGTGATCACCGACGATGTTATTTCGGCCATTCGGGACTGTTTAGGGACTCAAAATGTCGTTTTTCGGTTTCGGGATGACGCGCGAACTTTTCGGGGGAATGATGTAGTCTCCGAATTGGACGAAATTCGCACATTGTATGTATATGCTAAAACTATAAATCACTTTGTGTTTACAGACGATGTTATTTCGGCCATTTGGGACTGTTTAGGGGCTAAAAATAATGTTTTTCGGTTTGGGGCTGGCGCGCGAACTTTTCGGGTGGAATGATGCAGTCTCGGAATTGGACGTAGTTCGCACATTGTATGTAGATGCTAAAACTATAAATCACTTCGTGATCACCGACGATGTTATTTCGGCTATTCAGGACTGTTTAGGGGCTCAAATTGTCGTTTTTCGGTTTTGGGCTGGCGCGCGAACTTTTCGGGTGGAATGATGCAGTCTCGAAATTGAACTAAATTCGTACATTGTATGTATACGCTAAAACTGTAAATCACTAAGTGATCACCGACGATGTTATTTCGGCCATTCGGGACTGTTTAGGGGCTCAAAATATCGTTTTTCGGTTTTGGGATGGCGCGCGAACTTTTCGGGGGGAATGATGCAGTCTTCGAATTGGATGAAATTCGCACAATGTATGTATATGCTAAAACTATAAATCACTTTGTGATCACAGACGATTTTATTTCGGCCATTTGGGACTGTTTAGGGGCTCAAAATGTTGTTTTTTCGGTTTTGGGCTGGCGCGCGAACTTTTCGGGTGGAATGATGCAGTCTCGGAATTGGACGTAGTTCGCACATTGTATGTAGATGCTAAAACTATAAATCATTTCGTGATCACCGACGATGTTATTTCGGCCCTTCGGGACTGTTTAGGAGCTCAAAATGACGTTTTTCGGTTTTGGGCTGGCGCACGAACTTTTCGAGTGGAATGATGCAGCCTCGAAATTGGACGAAATTCGTACATTGTATGTATATGTTAAAACTATAAATCACTTCGTGATCACCGACGATGTTATTTCGGCCATTCGGGACTGTTTAGGGACTCAAAATGTCGCTTTTTGGTTTTGGGATGGCGCGCGAACTTTTCGGGGGGAATGATGCAATCTCCGAATTGGACGAAATTGGCACATTGTATGTATATGCAAAAACTATAAATCCGTTTGTGATCACCGACGATGTTATTTCGGCCCTTCGGGACTGTTTAGAAGCTCAAAATGACGTTTTTCGGTTTTGGGTCTGCGCGCGAACTTTTCGGCTGGAATGATGCAGTCTCGAAATTGGACGAAATTCGCACATTATATGTATATGCTAAAACTATAAATCACTTTGTGATCACCGACGATGTTATTTCGGCCATTCAGGACTGTTTAGGGGCTCAAATTCTCGTTTTTCAGTTTTGGGCTGGCGCACGAACTTTTCAAGTTGAATGATGCAGTCTCGGAATTGGACGTAATTCGCACAATGTATGTAGATGCAAAAACTATAAATCACTTTGTGATCACAGACGATTTTATTTCGGCCATTTGGGACTGTTTAGGGGCTCAAAATGTTGTTTTTCGGTTTTGGGCTGGCGAGCGAACTTTTCGTGTGGAATGATGCAGTCTCGGAATTGGACGTAGTTCGCACATTGTATGTAGATGCGAAAACTATAAAGCACTTCGTGATCACCAACGATGTTATTTCTGCCATTCAGGACTGTTAAGGGCTCAAATTGTCGTTTTTCAGTTTTGGGCTGGCGCACGAACTTTTCGGGTGGAATGATGCAGTGTCGAAATTGATCTAAATTCGTATATTGTATGTATATGCTAACACTATAAATCACTTCGTGATCACCGACGATGTTATTTCGGCCATTCGGGAGTGTTTAGGGACTCAAAATGTCGTTTTTCGGTTTTGGGATGGCGCACAAACTTTTCAGGTTGAATGATGCAGTCTCCGAATTTGACGAAAAATCGCACATTGTATGTATATGCTTAAACTATAAATCTCTTTGTGATCACCGACGATGTGATTTCGGCCCTTCGGGACTGTTTAGGAGCTCAAAATGACGTTTTTCGGTTTTGGGTTGGCGCGCGAACTTTTTGGGTGGAATAATGCAATCTCGAAATTGGACGAAATTCGCATATTATATGTATATGCTAAAACTATAAATCACTTTGTGATCACCGACGATGTTATTTCGGCCATTCGGGAGTGTTTAGGGGCTCAAATTGTCGTTTTTCGGTTTTGGGATGGCGCGCGAACTTTTCGGGCGGAATGATGCAATCACCGAATTGGACGAAATTGGCACATTGTATGTATATGCTAAAACTATAAATCACTTTGTGATCACAGACGATGTTATTTCGGCCATTTGGGACTGTTTAGGGGCTCAAAATGTTGTTTTACGGTTTTGGGCTGGCGCGCGAACTTTTCGGGTGGAATGATGCAGTCTCGGATCTGGACGTAGTTCGCACATTGTATGTAGATGCTAAAACTATAAATCACTTCGTGATCACCGACGATGTTATTTCGGCCATTCAGGACGCTTAGGGGCTCAAATTGTCGTTTTTCGGTTTTGGGCTGGCGTGCGAACTTTTCGGGTGGAATGATGCAGTCTCGAAATTGAACTAAATTCGTACATTGTATGTATACGCTAAAACTGTAAATCACTACGTGATCACCGAAGATGTTATTTCAGCCATTCGGGACTGTTTAGGGGCTCAAAATATCGTTTTTCGGTTCTGGGATGCCGCACGAACTTTTCGGGGGGAAGGATGCAGTCTCCGAATTGGATATAAATCACTTTGTGATCACCGACGATGTTATTTCGGCCATTCGGGACTGTTTAGGGGCTCAAATTGTCGTTTTTCGGTTTTGGGATGGCGCGCGAACTTTTCGGGGGGAATGATGCAGTCTCCGAATTGGACGAAATTCGCACATTTTATGTATATGCTAAAACTGTAAATTACTTCGTGATCACCGACGATGTTATTTCGGCCATTCGGGACTGTTTAGGGACTAACAATGTCGTTTTTCGGTTTTGGGATGACGCGCGAACTTTTCGGGGGGAATGATGCACTCTCCGAATTGGACGAAAAATTGCACATTGTATGTATATGCTAAAACTATAAATCACTTTGTGATCACCGACGATGTTATTTCGGCCCTTCGGGACTGTTTAGGAGCTCAAAATGACGTTTTTCGGTTTTGGGCTGGCGCACGAACTTTTTGGGTGGAATGATGAAATCTCGAAATTGGACGAAATTCACATATTGTATGTATCTGCTAAAACTATAAATCACTTTGTGATCACCAACGATGTTATTTCGGCCATTCGGGACTGTTTAGGGGCTAAAATTGTCGTTTTTTGGTTTTGGGATGACTCGCGAACTTTTTGGGGGGAATGATGCAGTCTCCGAATTGGACGAAATTCGCACATTGTATGTATATGATAAAACTATAAATCAGTTTATGAACACCGACGGTGTTATTTCGGCCCTTCGGGACTGTTTAGGAGCTCAAAATGACATTTTTCGGTTTTGGGTTGGCGCGCGAACTTTTCGGGTGGAATGATGCAGTCTCGAAATTGGACGAAATTCGCACATTATATGTACATGCTAAAACTATAAATCACTTTGTGATCACCAACGATGTTATTTCGGCTATTCAGGACTGTTTAGGGGCTCAAATTGTCGTTTTTCTGTTTTGGGCTGGCGCGCGAACTTTTCAGGTTGAATGATGCAGTCTCAGAATTGGACGTAATTCGCACAATGTATGTAGATGTTAAAACTATAAATCACTTTGTGATCACAGACGATTTTATTTCGGCCATTTGGGACTGTTTAGGGGCTCAAAATGTTGTTTTTCGGTTTTGGGCTGGCGCGCGAACTTTTCCGGTGCAATGATGCAGTCTCGGAATTGGACGTAGTTCGCACATTGTATGTAGATGCTAAAACTATAAAGCACTTCGTGATCACCGACGATGTTATTTCGGCCATTCAGGACTGTTTAGGGGCTCAAATTGTCGTTTTTCAGTTTTGGGCTAGCGCAAGAACTTTTCGGGTGGAATGATGCAGTGTCGAAATTGAACTAAATTCGTACATTGTATGTATATGCTAAAACTATAAATCACTTCGTGATCACCGACGATGTTATTTCGGCCATTCGGGACTGTTTAGGGACTCAAAATGTCGCTTTTCGGTTTTGGGATGGCGCGCGAACTTTTCGGCGGGAATGATGCAGTCTCCGAATTGGACGAAATTCGCACATTGTATGTATATGCTAAAACTATAAATCACTTTGTGATCACCGACGATGTTATTTCGGCCCATCGGGACTGTTTAGGGACTCAAAATGTTGTTTTTTGGTTTTGGGATGGCGCGCGAACTTTTCGGGGGGAATGATGCAGTCTCCGAATTGGACGAAATTCGCACATTGTATGTATATGCTAAAACTATAAATCAGTTTGTGATCACCGGCGATGTTATTTCGGCCCTTCGGGACTGTTTAGGAGCTCAAAATGACGTTTTTCGGTTTTGGGTTGGCGCACGAACTTTTAGGGTGGAATGATGCAGTCTCGAAATTGGACGAAATTCGCACATTATATGTATATGCTAAAACTATAAATCACTTTGTGATCACCGACGATGTTATTTCGGCCATTCAGGACTGTTTAGGGGTTCGAATTGTCGTTTTTCGGTTTTGGGCTGGCGCGCGAACTTTTCGGGTGGAATGATGCAGTCTCAGAATTGGACGTAGTTCGCACATTGTCTGTAGATGCTAAAACTATAAATCATTTCGTGATCACCGACGATGTTATTTCTGCCATTCAGGACTGTTTAGGGGCTCAAATTGTCGTTTTTCAGTTTTGGGCTGGCGCACGAACTTTTCGAGTGGAATGATGCAGTCTCGAAATTGAACTAAATTCGTACATTGTATGTCTATGTTAAAACTACAAATCACTTCGTGATCACCGACGATGTTATTTCGGCCATTCGGGACTGTTTAGGGACTCAAAATGTCGTTTTTCGGTTTTGGGATGGCGCGCGAACTTTTCGGGGGGAATGATGCAATCTCCGAATTGGACGAAAAATCGCACATTGTATGTATATGCTAAAACTATAAATCACTTTGTGATCACCGACGATGTTATTTCGGCCCTTCGGGACTGTTAGGAGCTCAAAATGACGTTTTTCGGTTTTGGGTGGAATGATGCAATCTCGAAATTGGACGAAATTCGCATATTACATGTATGTGCTAAAACTATAAATCACTTTGTGATCACGGACGATGTTATTTCGGCCATTCGGGACTGTTTAGGGGCTCAAATTTGCACATTGTATATATATGCTAAAAGTATAAATCACTTCGTGATCACCGACGATGTTATTTCGGCTATTCGGGACTGTTTAGGGACTCATAATGTCGTTTTTCGGTTTTGGGATGACGCGCGAACTTTTCGGGGGGGATGATGCAGTCTCCGAATTGGACGTAAAATCGCACATTGTATGTATATGCTAAAACTATAAATCTCTTTGTGATCACCGACGATTTTATTTCGGCCCTTCGGGACTGTTTAGGAGCTCAAAATGACGTTTTTCGGTTTTGGGCTGGCGCGAACTTATTGGGTGGAATGATGCACTCTCGAAATTTGACGAAATTTGCATATTATATGTATATGCTAAAACTATAAATCACGTTGTGATCACCGACGATGTTATTTCGGCCATTCGGGACTGTTTAGGGGTTCAAATTGTCGTTTTTTGGTTTTGGGATGGCGCGCGAACTTTCGGGGGGAATGATGCAATCTCCGAATTGGACGAAATTGGCACATTGTATGTATATGGTAAAACTATAAATCAATTTGTGATCACCGACGATGTTATTTCGGCCCTTCGGGACTGTTTAGGAGCTCAAAATAACCTTTTTCGGTTTTGGGTTGGCGCACGAACTTTTCGGGTGGAATGATGCAGTCTCGAAATTTGACGAAATTCGCACATTATATGTATATGCTAAAACTATAAATCACTTTGTGATCACCGACGATGTTATTTCGGCCATTCAGGACTGTTTAGGGGCTCAAATTCTCGTTTTTCGGATTTGGGCTGGCGCGCGAACTTTTCAGGTTGAATGATGCAGTCTCGGATTTGGACGTAATTCGCACAATGTATGTAGATGCTAAAACTATAAATCACTTTGTGATCACAGACGATTTTATTTCGGCCATTTGGGACTGTTTAGGGGCTCAAAATGTTGTTTTTCGGTTTTGGGCTGGCGCGCGAACTTTTCGGGTGGAATGATGCTGTCTCAGAATTGGACGTAGTTCGGACATTGTATATATATGCTAAAACTATAATTCACTTCGTGATCACCGACGATGTTATTTCTGCCATTCAGGACTGTTAAGGGGCTCAAGTTGTCGTTTTTCAGTTTTCGGCTGGCGCACGAACTTTTCGGGTGGAATGATGCAGTCTCGAAATTGAACTAAATTCGTACATTGTATGTATATGCTAAAACTATAAATCACTTCGTGATCACCGACGATGTTATTTCGGCCATTCGGGACTGTTTAGGGACTCAAAATGTCGTTTTTCGGTTTTGGGATGGCGCGCGAACTTTTCGGGGGGAATGATACAGTCTCCGAATTGGACGAAAAATCGCACATTGTATGTATATGCTAAAACTATAAATCTCTTTGTGATCACCGACGATGTTATTTCGGCCCTTCGGGACTGTTTAGGAGCTCAAAATGACGTTTTTCGGTTTTGGGCCGGCGCACGAACTTTTTGGGTGGAATGATGCACTCTCGAAATTGGACGAATTTGCATGTATATGCTAAAACTATAAATCACTTTGTGATCACCGACGATGTTATTTCGGCCATTCGGGACTGTTTAGGGGCTTAAATTGTCGTTTTTTGGTTTTGGGATGGCGCACGAACTTTTCGGGTGGAATGATGCAGTCTAGAAATTGGACGAAATTCGCACATTATATGTATATGCTAAAACTATAAATCACTTTGTGATCACCGACAATGTTATTTCGGCCATTCAGGACTGTTTAGGGGCTCAAATTCTAATTTTTCGGTTTTGGGCTGGCGCGCAAACTTTTCAGGTTGAATGATGCAGTCTCGGAATTGGACATAATTCGCACAATGTATGTAGATGCTAAAACTATAAATCACTTTGTGATCACATACGATTTTATTTCGGCCATTTGGGACTGTTTAGGGGCTCAAAATGTTGTTTTTCGGTTTTGGGCTGGCACGCGAACTTTTCGGGTGGAATGATGCAGTCTCGGAATTGGACGTTGTTCGCACATTGTATGTAGATGCTAAAACTATAAAGCACTTCGTGATCACCGACGATGTTATTTCGGCCATTCAGGACTGTTTAGGGGCTCAAATTGTTGTTTTTCAGTTTTGGGCTAGCGCACGAACTTTTCGGGTGGAATGATGCAGTCTCGAAATTGAACTAAATTCGTACACTGTATGTATATGCTAAAACTATAAATCACTTCGTGATCACCGACGATGTTATTTCAGCCATTCGGGACTGTTTAGGGACTCAAAATGTCGTTTTTCGGTTTTGGGATGGCGCGCGAACATTTCGGGGGAATGATGCAGTCTCCGAATTGGACGAAATTCGCACATTCTATGTATATGCTAAAACTATAAATCACTTTGTGATCACCGACGATGTTATTTCGGCCCTTCGGGACTGTTTAGGAGCTCAAAATGACGTTTTTCGGTTTTGGGTTGGCGCGCGAACTTTTTGGGTGGAATGATGCAGTCTCGAAATTGGACGAAATTCACACATTATATGTATATGCTAAAACAATAAATCACTTTGTGATCACCGACGATGTTATTTCGGCCATTCAGGACTGTTTAGGGGCTCAAATTGTCGTTTTTCGGTTTTGGGCTGGCGCGCAAACTTTTCAGGTTGAATGATGGAGTCTCGGAATTGGACGTAATTCGCACAATGTATGTATATGCTAAAACTATAAATCACTTTGTGATCACAGACGATTTTATTTCGGCCATTTGGGACTGTTTAGGGGCTCAAAATGTTGTTTTTTCGGTTTTGGGCTGGCGGACGAACTTTTCGGGTGGAATGATGCAGTCTCGGAATTGGACGTAGTTCGCACATTGTATGTAGATGCTAAAACTATAAATCACTTTGTGATCACCGACGATGTTATTTCGGCCATTCAGGACTGTTTAGGGGCTCAAATTATCGTTTTTCGGTTTTGGGCTGGCGCGCGAACTTCTCGGGTAAATGATGCAGTCTCGAAATTGAACTAAATTCGTACATTGTATGTATACGCTAAAACTGTAAATCACTACGTGATGACCGACGATGTTATTTCGGCCATTCGGGACTGTTTAGGGGCTCAAAATATCGTTTTTCGGATTTGGGATGGCGCGCGAACTTTTCGGGGGGAATGATGCAGTCTCCGAATTGGACGAAATTCGCACATTGTATGTATATGCAAAAACTATAAATCACTTTGTGATCACCGACGATGTTATTTCGGCCCTTCGGGACTATTTAGGGACTCAAAATGTTGTTTTTTGGTTTTGGGATGGCGCGCGAACTTTTCGTCGGGAATGATGCAGTCTCCGAATTGGACGAAATTCGCACATTATATGTATATGCTAAAACTATAAATCAGTTTGTGATCACCGACGATGTTATTTCGGCCCTTCGGGACTGTTTAGGGGCTCAAATTGTCGTTTTTTGGTTTTGGGATGGTGCGCGAACTTTTCGGGGGGAATGATGCAGTCACCGAATTGGACGATGTTATTTAGGCCATTTGGGACTGTTTAGGGGCACAAAATGTTGTTTTTCGGTTTTGGGCTGGCGCGCGAACTTTTCGGGTGGAATGATGCGGTCTCGGAATTGGACGTAGCTCGCACATTGTATGTAGATGCTAAAACTATAAATCACTTCGTGATCACCGACGATGTTATTTCGGCCATTCAGGACTGTTTAGGGGCTCAAATTGTCGTTTTTCAGTTTTGGGCTGGCGCGTGAACTTTTCGGGTGGAATGATGCAGTCTCGAAATTGAACTAAATTCGTACATTGTATGTATACGCTAAAACTGTAAATCACTATTTGATGACCGACGATGTTATTTCGGCCATTCGGGACTGTTTAGGGGCTCAAAATATCGTTTTTCGGTTTTGGGATGGCGCGAGAACTTTTCGGGGGGAATGATGCAGTCTCCGAATTGGACGAAATTCGCACATTGTATGTATATGCTAAAACTATAAATCAGTTTGTGAGCACCGACGATGTAATTTCGGCCCTTCGGGACTGTTTAGGAGCTCAAAATGACGTTTTTCGGTTTTGGGTTGGCGCGCGAATTTTTCGGGTGGAATGATGCAGTCTCGAAATTCGACGAAATTTGTGCTAAAACTATAAATCATTTTGTGATCACCGACGATGTTATTTCGGCCATTCAGGACTGTTTAGGGGCTCAAATTGTCGTTTTTCGGTTTTGGGCTGGCCTGCGAACTTTTCAGGTTGAATAATGCAGTCTCGGAATTGGACGTAATTCGCACAATGTATGTATATGCTAAAACTATAAATCACTTTGTGATCACAGACGATTTTATTTCGGCCATTTGGGACTGTTTAGGGGCTCAAAATGTTGTTTTTCGGTTTTGGGCTGGCGCGCGAACTTTTCCGGTAGAATGATGCAGTCTCGGAATTGGACGTAGTTCGCACATTGTATGTAGCTGCTAAAACTATAAATCATTTCGTGATCACCGACGATGTTATTTCTGCCATTCAGGACTGTTTAGGGCTCAAATTGTCGTTTTTCAGTTTTGGGCTGGCGTACGAACTTTTTGAGTGGAATGATGCAGTCTCGAAATTGAACTAAATTCGTACATTGTATGTATATGTTAAAACTGTAAATCACTTTGTGACCACCGACGATGTTATTTCGGCCATTCGGGACTGTTTACGGACTCAAAATGTCGTTTTTTGGTTTTGGGATGGCGTGCGAACTTTTCGGGGGGAATGATGCAGTCTCCGAATTGGACGAAAAATCGCACATTGTATATGTATGCTAAAACTATAAATCACTTTGTGATCACCGACGATGTTATTTCGGCCCTTCGGGACTGTTTAGGAGCTCAAAATGACGTTTTTCGGTTTTGGGTGGAATGATGCAATCTCGAAATTGGACGAAATTCGCATATTATATTTATATGCTAAAACTATAAATCACTTTGTGATCACCGACGATGTTATTTCGGCCATTCGGGACTGTTTAGGGGCTCAAATTGTCGTTTTTCGGTTTTGGGATGGCGCGCGAACTTTTCGGGGGGAATGATGAAGTCTCCGAATTGGACGAAATTCGCACATTGTATGTATATGCTAAAAGTATAAATCACTTCGTGATCACCGACGATGTTATTTCGGCTATTCGGGACTGTTTAGGGACTCATAATGTCGTTTTTCGGTTTTGGGATGACGCGCGAACTTTTCGGGGGGAATAATGCAGTCTCCGAATTGGACGTAAAATCGCACATTGTATGTATATGCTAAAAGTATAAATCTCTTTGTGATCACCGACGATGTTATTTCGGCCCTTCGGGACTGTTTAGGTGCTCAAATTGTCGTTTTTTGGTTTTGGGTTGGCGCGCGAACTTTTTGGGTGGAATGATGCACTGTCGAAATTGGACGAAATTTGCATACTATATGTATATGCTAAAACTATAAATCACTTTGTGATCACCGACGATGTTATTTCGGCCATTCGGGACTGTTTAGGGATCAAATTCTCGTTTTTCGGTTTTGGGCTGGCGCGCGAACTTTTCAGGTTGAATGAAGCAGTCTCGGAATTGGACGTAATTCGCACAATGTATGTAGATGCTTAAACTATAAATCACTTTATGATCACAGACGATTTTATTTCGGCCATTTGGGACTGTTTAGGGGCTCAAAATGTTGTTTTTCGGTTTTGGGCTGGCGCGCGAACTTTTCGGGTGGAATGATGCAGTCTCGGAATTGGACGTAGTTCGGACATTGTATGTAGATGGTAAAACTATAATTCACTTCGTGATCACCGACGATGTTATTTCTGCCATTCAGGACTGTATTCGGGACTGTTTAGGGACTCATAATGTCGTTTCTCGGTTTTGGGATGGCGCACGAACTTTTCGGGGGGAATGATGCAGTCTCCGAATTGGACGTAAAATCGCACATTGTATGTATATGCTAAAACTATAAATCTCTTTCTGATCACCGACGATGTTATTCCGGCCCTTCGGGACTGTTTAGGAGCTGAAAATGACGTTTTTCGGTATTGGGCTGGCGCGCGAACTTTTTGGGTGGAATGATGCACTCTCGAAATTAGACGAAATTTGCATATTATATGTATATGCTAAAACTATAAATCACTTTGTGATCACCGACGATGTTATTTCGGCCATTCGGGACTGTTTAGGGGCTCAAATTGTCGTTTTTTGGTTTTGGGATGGCGCGCGAACTTTTCGCGGGAAATGATGCAATCTCCGAATTGGACGAAATTGGCACATTGTATGTATATGCTAAAACTATAAATCAGTTTGTGATCACCGACGATGTTATTTCGGCCCTTCGGGACTGTTTAGGAGCTCAAAATGACGTTTTTCGATTTTGGGCTGGCGCGCGAACTTTTCGGGTGGAATGATGCAGTCTCGGAATTGGACGTAGTTCGCACATTGTATGTAGATGCTAAAACTATAAATCACTTCGTGATCACTGACGATGTTATTTCGGCCATTCGGGACTGTTTAGGGGCTCAAATTGTCGTTTTTCAGTTTTGGGCTGGCGCACGAACTTTTCGGGTGGAATGATACAGTCTCGAAATTGAACTAAATTCGTACATTGTATGTATATTCTAAAACTATAAATCACTTCGTGATCATCGACGATGTTATTTCGGCCATTCGGGACTGTTTAGGGACTCAAAATGTCGTTTTTCGGTTTTGGGATGGCGCGCGAACTTTTCGGGGGGAATTATGCAGTCTCCGAATTGGACGAAAAAACGCACATTGTAAGTATATGCTAAAACTATAAATCACTTTGTGATCACCGACGATGTTATTTCGGCCCTTCGGGACTGTTTAGGAGCTCAAAATGACGTTTTTCGGTTTTGGGTGGAATGATGCAATCTCGAAATTGGACGAAATTCGCATATTATATGTAAATGCTAAAACTATAAATCACTTTGTGATCACCGACGATGTTATTTCGGCCATTCGGGACTGTTTAGGGGCTGAAATTGTCGTTTTTTGGTTTTGGGATGGCGCGCGAACTTTTCGGGGGGAATGATGTAGTCTCCGAATTGGACGAAATTCGCACATTGTATGTATATGCTAAAACTATAGATCAGTTTGTGATCACCGACGATGTTATTTCGGCCCTTCGGGACTGTTTTGGAGCTCAAAATGACGTTTTTCGGTTTTGGGTTGGCGCGCGAACTTTTCGGGTGGAATGATGCAGTCTCCAAATTGGACGAAATTCGCATATTATATTTATATGCTAAAACTATAAATCACTTTGTGATCACCGACGATGTTATTTCGGCCATTCGGGACTGTTTAGGGGCTCAAATTGTCGTTTTTTGGTTTTGGGATGGCGCGCGAACTTTTCGGGGGGAATGATGCAATCTCCGAATTGGACAAAATTGGCACATTGTATGTATATGCTAAAACTATAAATCAGTTTGTGATCACCGACGATGTTATTTCGGCCCTTCGGGACTGTTTAGGAGCTCAAAATGACGTTTTTCGGTTTAGGGTTGGCGCGCGAACATTTCGGGTGGAATGATGCAGTCTCGAAATTTGACGAAATTCGCACATTATATGTATATGCTAAAACTATAAATCACTTTGTGATCATCGACGATGTTATTTCGGCCATTCAGGACTGTTTAGGGGCTCAAATTCTCGTTTTTCAGTTTTGGGTTGGCGCGCAAACTTTTCAGGTTGAATGATGCAGTCTCGGAATTGGACGTAATTCTCACAATGTATGTAGATGCTAAAACTATAAATCATTTTGTGATCACAGACGATTTTATTTCGGCCATTTGGCACTGTTTAGGGGCTCAAAATGTTGTTTTTCGGTTTTGGGCTGGCGCACGAACTTTTCGGATGGAATGATGCAGTCTCGGAATTGGACGTAGTTCGCACATTGTATGTAGATGCTAAAACTATGAATCACTTCGTGATCACCGAAGATGTTATTTCTGCCATTCAGGACTGTTTAGGGGCTCAAATTGTCGTTTTTCAGTTTTGGGCTGGCGCACGAACTTTTTGGGTGGAATGATGCAGTCTCGAAATTGAACTAAATTCGTACATTGTATATATATGCTAAAACTATAAATCACTTCGTGATCACCGACGATGTTATTTCGGCCATTCGGGACTGTTTAGGGAATCAAAATGTCGTTTTTCGGTTTTGGGATGGCGCACGAACTTTTCGGGGGGAATGATGCAGTCTCCGAATTGGACGAAAAATCGTACATTGTAAGTATATGCTAAAACTATAAATCACTTTGTGATCACCGACGATGTTATTTCGGCCCTTCGGGACTGTTTAGGAGCTCAAAATGACGTTTTTCGGTTTTGGGTGGAATGATGCAATCTCGAAATTGGACGAAATTCGCATATTATATGTAAGTGCTAAAACTATAAATCACTTTGTGATCACCGACGATGTTATTTCGGCCATTCGGGACTGTTTAGGGGCTCAAATTGTCGTTTTTTGGTTTGGGATGGCGCGCAAACTTTTCTGGGGGAATGATGCAGTCTCCGAATTGGACGAAATTCGCACATTGTATGTATACGCTAAAACTATAAATCAGTTTGTGATCACCGACGATGTTATTTCGGCCCTTCGGGACTGTTTTGGAGCTCAA
Source organism: Lactuca virosa (assembly GCF_052849685.1). NCBI lineage: Eukaryota > Viridiplantae > Streptophyta > Magnoliopsida > Asterales > Asteraceae > Lactuca > Lactuca virosa. The sequence continues at coordinate 132,219,368 of NC_136429.1, forward strand.
AATGACGTTTTTCGGTTTTGGGTTGGCGAGCGAACTTTTCGGGTGGAATGATGCAGTCTCGAAATTTGACGAAATTCGCACATTATATGTATATGCTAAAACTATAAATCACTTTGTGATCATCGACGATGTTATTTCGGCCATTCAGGACTTTTTAGGGGCTCAAATTCTCGTTTTTCGGTTTTGGGTTGGCGCGCAAACTTTTCAGGTTGAATGATACAGTCTCGGAATTGGACGTAATTCTCACAATGTATGTAGATGCTAAAACTATAAATCACTTTGTGATCACAGACGATTTTATTTCGGCCATTTGGGACTGTTTAGGGCTCAAAATGTTCTTTTTCGGTTTTGGGCTGGCGCGCGAAATCTTTGGATGGAATGATGCAGTCTCGGAATTGGACGTAGTTCGCACATTGTATGTAGATGCTAAAACTATGAATCACTTTGTGATCACCGAAGATGTTATTTCTGCCATTCAGGACTGTTTAGGGGCTCAAATTGTCGTTTTTCAGTTTTGGGCTGGCGCACGAACTTTTTGGGTGGAATGATGCAGTCTCGAAATTGAACTAAATTCGTACATTGTATGTATATGCTAAAACTATAAATCACTTCGTGATCACCGACGATGTTATTTCGGCTATTCGGGACTTTTAGGGACTCAAAATATCGTTTTTCGGTTTTAGGATGGAGCGTACTTTTCGGGGGGAATGATGCAGTCTCCGAATTGGACGAAAAATTGGCACATTGTATGTATATGCTAAAACTCTAAATCACTTTGTGATCACCGACGATGTTATTTCGGCCCTTCGGGACTGTTTAGGAGCTCAAAATGACGTTTTTCGCTTTTGGGTTGGCGCGCGAACTTTTCGGGTGGAATGATGCAGTCTCCAAATTGGACGAAATTCGCATATTATATGTATATGCTAAAACTATAAATCACTTTGTGATCACCGACGATGTTATTTCGGCCATTCGGGACTGTTTAGGGGCTCAAATTGTCGTTTTTTGGTTTTGGGATGGCGCGCGAACTATTCGGGGGGAATGATGCAATCTCCGAATTGGACAAAATTGGCACATTGTATGTATATGCTAAAACTATAAATTAGTTTGTGATCACCGACGATGTTATTTCGGCCCTTCGGGACTGTTTAGGAGCTCAAAATGACGTTTTTCGGTTTAGGGTTGGCGCACGAACTTTTCGGGTGGAATGATGCAGTCTCGAAATTTGACGAAATTCGCACATTATATGTATATGCTAAAACTATAAATCACTTTGTGATCATCGACGATGTTATTTCGGCCATTCAGGACAGTTTAGGGGCTCAAATTCTCGTTTTTCGGTTTTGGGTTGACGCGCAAACTTTTCAGGTTGAATGATGCAGTCTCGGAATTGGACGTAATTCTCACAATGTATGTAGATGCTAAAACTATAAATCATTTTGTGATCACAGACGATTTTATTTCGGCCATTTGGCACTGTTTAGGGGCTCAAAATGTTGTTTTTCGGTTTTGGGCTGGCGCGCGAACTTTTCGGATGGAATGATGCAGTCTCGGAATTGGACGTAGTTCGCACATTGTATGTAGATGCTAAAACTATGAATCACTTCGTGATCACCGAAGATGTTATTTCTGCCATTCATGACTGTTTAGGGGCTCAAATTGTCGTTTTTCAGTTTTGGGCTGGCGCACGAACTTTTTGGGTGGAATGATGCAGTCTCGAAATTGAACTAAATTCGTACATTGTATGTATATGCTAAAACTATAAATCACTTCGTGATCACCGACGATGTTATTTCGGCCATTCGGGACTGTTTAGGGACTCAAAATATCGTTTTTCGGTTTTAGGATGGCGCGTACTTTTCGGGGGGAATGATGCAGTCTCCGAATTGGACGAAAAATTGCACATTGTATGTATATGCTAAAACTCTAAATCACTTTGTGATCACCGGCGATGTTATTTCGGCCCTTCGGGACTTTTTAGGAGCTCAAAATGACGTTTTTCGGTTTTGGGTTGGCGCGCGAACTTTTCGGGTGGAATGATGCAGTCTCCAAATTGGACTAAATTCGCATATTATATGTATATGCTAAAACTATAAATCACTTTGAGATCACCGACGATGTTATTTCGGCCATTCGGGACTGTTTAGGGGCTCAAATTGTCGTTTTTTGGTTTTGGGATGGTGCGCGAACTTTTCGGGGGGAATGATGCAATCTCCGAATTGGACAAAATTGGCACATTGTATGTATATGCTAAAACTATAAATCAGTTTGTGATCACCGACGATGTTATTTCGGCCCTTCGGGACTGTTTAGGAGCTCAAAGTGACGTTTTTCGGTTTAGGGTTGGCGCGCGAACTTTTCGGGTGGAATGATGCAGTCTCGAAATTTGACGAAATTCGCACATTATATGTATATGCTAAAACTATAAATCACTTTGTGATCATCGACGATGTTATTTCGGCCATTCAGGACTGTTTAGGGGCTCAAATTCTCGTTTTTCGGTTTTGGGTTGGCGCGCAAACTTTTCAGGTTGAATGATGCAGTCTCGGAATTGGACGTAATTCTCACAATGTATGTAGATGCTAAAACTATAAATCATTTTGTGATCACAGACGATTTTATTTCGGCCATTTGGCACTGTTTAGGGGCTCAAAATGTTGTTTTTCGGTTTTGGGCTGGCGCGCGAACTTTTCGGATGGAATGATGCAGTCTCGAAATTGGACGTAGTTCGCACATTGTATGTAGATGCTAAAACTATGAATCACTTCGTGATAACCGAAGATGTTATTTCTGCCATTCAGGACTGTTTAGGGGCTCAAATTGTCGTTTTTCAGTTTTGGGCTGGCGCACGAACTTTTTGGGTGGAATGATGCAGTCTCGAAATTGAACTAAATTCGTACATTGTATGTATATGCTAAAACTATAAATCACTTCGTGATCACCGACGATGTTATTTCGGCCATTCGGGACTGTTTAGGGACTCAAAATGTCGTTTTTCGGTTTTGGGATGGCGCGCAAACTTTTCGGGGGGAATGATGCAGTCTCCGAATTGGACGAAAAATCGCACATTGTAAGTATATGCTAAAACTATAAATCACTTTGTGATCACCGACGATGTTATTTCGGCCCTTCGGGACTGTTTAGGAGCTCAAAATGACGTTTTTCGGTTTTGGGTGGAATGATGCAATCTCGAAATTGGACGAAATTCGCATATTATATGTAAATGCTAAAACTATAAATCACTTTGTGATCACCGACGATGTTATTTCGGCCATTCGGGACTGTTTAGGGGCTCAAATTGTCGTTTTTTGGTTTTGGGATGACGCGCGAACTTTTCGGGGGGAATGATGCAGTCTCCGAATTGGACGAAATTCGCACATTGTATGTATATGCTAAAACTATAAATCAGTTTGTGATCACCGACGATGTTATTTCGGCCCTTCGGGACTGTTTTGGAGCTCAAAATGACGTTTTTCGGTATTGGGTTGGCGCGCGAACTTTTCGGGTGGAATGATGCAGTCTCCAAATTGGACGAAATTCGCATATTATATGTATATGCTAAAACTATAAATCACATTGTGATCACCGACGATGTTATTTCGGCCATTCGGGACTGTTTAGGGGCTCAAATTGTCGTTTTTTGGTTTTGGGATGGCGCGCGAACTTTTCGGGGGGAATGATGCAATCTCCGAATTGGACAAAATTGGCACATTGTATGTATATGCTAAAACTATAAATCAGTTTGTGATCACCGACGATGTTATTTCGGCCCTTCAGGACTGTTTAGGAGCTCAAAATGACGTTTTTCGGTTTTGGGTTGGCACGCGAACTTTTCGGGTGGAATGATGCAGTCTCGAAATTTGACGAAATTCGCACATTATATGTATATGCTAAAACTATAAATCACTTTGTGATCATCGACGATGTTATTTCGGCCATTCAGGACTGTTTAGGGGCTCAAATTCTCGTTTTTCGGTTTTGGGTTAGCGCACAAACTTTTCAGGTTGAATGATGCAGTCTCGGAATTGGACGTAATTCTCACAATGTATGTAGATGCTAAAACTATAAATCACTTTGTGATCACAGACGATTTTATTTCGGCCATTTGGGACTGTTTAGGGGCTCAAAATGTTCTTTTTCGGTTTTGGGCTGGCGCGCGAACTTTTCGGATGGAATGATGCAGTCTCGGAATTGGACGTAGTTCGCACGTTGTATGTAGATGCTAAAACTATGAATCACTTCGTGATCACCGAAGATGTTATTTCTGCCATTCAGGACTGTTTAGGGGCTCAAATTGTCGTTTTTCAGTTTTGGGCTGGCGCACGAACTTTTTGGGTGGAATGATGCAGTCACGAAAATTGAACTAAATTCGTACATTGTATGTATATGCTAAAACTATAAATCACTTCGTGATCACCGACGATGTTATTTCGGCCATTCGGGACTGTTTAGGGACTCAAAATATCGTTTTTCGGTTTTAGGATGGCGCGTACTTTTCGGGGGGAATGATGCAGTCTCCGAATTGGACGAAAAATTGCACATTGTATGTATATGCTAAAACTCTAAATCAATTTGTGATCACCGACGATGTTATTTCGGCCCTTCGGGACTGTTTAGGAGCTCAAAATGACGTTTTTCGGTTTTGGGCAAGCGCAAACTTGTTGGGTGGAATGATGCAATCTCGAAATTGGACGAAATTCGCATATTATATGTATATGCTAGAACTATAAATCACTTTGTGATCACCGACGATGTTATTTCGGCCATTCAGGACTATTTAGAGGCTCAAATTGTCGTTTTTTGGTTTAGGGATGGCGCGCGAACTTTTCGGGGGGAATGATGCACTCTCCGAATTGGACGAAATTCGCACATTGTATGTATATGCTATAACTATAAATCACTTTGTGATCACAGACGATGTTATTTCGGCTATTCAGGACTGTTTAGGGGCTCAAATTCTCGTTTTTCGGTTTTGGGTTGGCGCGCAAACTTTTCAGGTTGAATGATGCAGTCTCGGAATTGGACGTAATTCTCACAATGTATGTAGATGCTAAAAGTATAAATCATTTTGTGATCACAGACGATTTTATTTCGGCCATTTGGCACTGTTTAGGGGCTCAAAATGTTGTTTTTCGGTTTTGGGCTGGCGCGCGAACTTTTCGGATGGAATGATGCAGTCTCGGAATTGGACGTAGTTCGCACATTGTATGTAGATGCTAAAACTATGAATCACTTCGTGATCACCGAAGATGTTATTTCTGCCATTCAGGACTGTTTAGGGGCTCAAATTGTCGTTTTTCAGTTTTGGGCTGGCGCACGAACTTTTTGGGTGGAATGATGCAGTCTCGAAATTGAACTAAATTCGTACATTGTATGTATATTCTAAAACTATAAATCACTTCGTGATCACCGACGATGTTATTTCGGCCATTCGGGACTGTTTAGGGACTCAAAATATCGTTTTTCGGTTTTAGGATGGCGCGTACTTTTCGGGGGGAATGATGCAGTCTCCGAATTGGACGAAAAATTGCACATTGTATGTATATGCTAAAACTCTAAATCACTTTGTGATCACCGACGATGTTATTTCGGCCCTTCGGGACTTTTTAGGAGCTCAAAATGACGTTTTTCGGTTTTGGGTTGGCGCGCGAACTTTTCGGGTGGAATGATGCAGTCTCCAAATTGGACTAAATTCGCATATTATATGTATATGCTAAAACTATAAATCACTTTGAGATCACCGACGATGTTATTTCGGCCATTCGGGACTGTTTAGGGGCTCAAATTGTCGTTTTTTGGTTTTGGGATGGTGCGCGAACTTTTCGGGGGGAATGATGCAATCTCCGAATTGGACAAAATTGGCACATTGTATGTATATGCTAAAACTATAAATCAGTTTGTGATCACCGACGATGTTATTTCGGCCCTTCGGGACTGTTTAGGAGCTCAAAGTGACGTTTTTCGGTTTAGGGTTGGCGCGCGAACTTTTCGGGTGGAATGATGCAGTCTCGAAATTTGACGAAATTCGCACATTATATGTATATGCTAAAACTATAAATCACTTTGTGATCATCGACGATGTTATTTCGGCCATTCAGGACTGTTTAGGGGATCAAATTCTCGTTTTTCGGTTTTGGGTTGGCGCGCAAACTTTTCAGGTTGAATGATGCAGTCTCGGAATTGGACGTAATTCTCACAATGTATGTAGATGCTAAAACTATAAATCATTTTGTGATCACAGACGATTTTATTTCGGCCATTTGGCACTGTTTAGGGGCTCAAAATGTTGTTTTTCGGTTTTGGGCTGGCGCGCGAACTTTTCGGATGGAATGATGCAGTCTCGGAATTGGACGTAGTTCGCACATTGTATGTAGATGCTAAAACTATGAATCACTTCGTGATAACCGAAGATGTTATTTCTGCCATTCAGGACTGTTTAGGGGCTCAAATTGTCGTTTTTCAGTTTTGGGCTGGCGCACGAACTTTTTGGGTGGAATGATGCAGTCTCGAAATTGAACTAAATTCGTACATTGTATGTATATGCTAAAACTATAAATCACTTCGTGATCACCGACGATGTTATTTCGGCCATTCGGGACTGTTGAGGGACTCAAAATGTCGTTTTTCGGTTTTGGGATGGCGCGCGAACTTTTCGGGGGGAATGATGCAGTTTCCGAATTGGACGAAAAATCGCACATTGTAAGTATATGCTAAAACTATAAATCACTTTGTGATCACCGACGATGTTATTTCGGCCCTTCGGGACTGTTTAGGAGCTCAAAATGACGTTTTTCGGTTTTGGGTGGAATGATGCAATCTCGAAATTGGACGAAATTCGCATATTATATGTAAATGCTAAAACTATAAATCACTTTGTGATCACCGACGATGTTATTTCGGCCATTCGGGACTGTTTAGGGGCTCAAATTGTCGTTTTTTGGTTTTGGGATGACGCGCGAACTTTTCGGGGGGAATGATGCAGTCTCCGAATTGGACGAAATTCGCACATTGTATGTATATGCTAAAACTATAAATCAGTTTGTGATCACCGACGATGTTATTTCGGCCCTTCGGGACTGTTTTGGAGCTCAAAATGACGTTTTTCGGTATTGGGTTGGCGCGCGAACTTTTCGGGTGGAATGATGCAGTCTCCAAATTGGACGAAATTCGCATATTATATGTATATGCTAAAACTATAAATCACATTGTGATCACCGACGATGTTATTTCGGCCATTCGGGACTGTTTAGGGGCTCAAATTGTCGTTTTTTGGTTTTGGGATGGCGCGCGAACTTTTCGGGGGGAATGATGCAATCTCCGAATTGGACAAAATTGGCACATTGTATGTATATGCTAAAACTATAAATCAGTTTGTGATCACCGACGATGTTATTTCGGCCCTTCAGGACTGTTTAGGAGCTCAAAATGACGTTTTTCGGTTTTGGGTTGGCGCGCGAACTTTTCGGGTGGAATGATGCAGTCTCGAAATTTGACGAAATTCGCACATTATATGTATATGCTAAAACTATAAATCACTTTGTGATCATCGACGATGTTATTTCGGCCATTCAGGACTGTTTAGGGGCTCAAATTCTCGTTTTTCGGTTTTGGGTTAGCGCGCAAACTTTTCAGGTTGAATGATGCAGTCTCGGAATTGGACGTAATTCTCACAATGTATGTAGATGCTAAAACTATAAATCACTTTGTGATCACAGACGATTTTATTTCGGCCATTTGGGACTGTTTAGGGGCTCAAAATGTTCTTTTTCGGTTTTGGGCTGGCGCGCGAACTTTTCGGATGGAATGATGCAGTCTCGGAATTGGACGTAGTTCGCACGTTGTATGTAGATGCTAAAACTATGAATCACTTCGTGATCACCGAAGATGTTATTTCTGCCATTCAGGACTGTTTAGGGGCTCAAATTGTCGTTTTTCAGTTTTGGGCTGGCGCACGAACTTTTTGGGTGGAATGATGCAGTCTCGAAATTGAACTAAATTCGTACATTGTATGTATATGCTAAAACTATAAATCACTTCGTGATCACCGACGATGTTATTTCGGCCATTCGGGACTGTTTAGGGACTCAAAATATCGTTTTTTGGTTTTAGGATGGCGCGTACTTTTCGGGGGGATTGATGCAGTCTCCGAATTGGACGAAAAATTGCACATTGTATGTATATGCTAAAACTCTAAATCAATTTGTGATCACCGACGATGTTATTTCGGCCCTTCGGGACTGTTTAGGAGCTCAAAATGACGTTTTTCGGTTTTGGGCAAGCGCAAACTTGTTGGGTGGAATGATGCAATCTCGAAATTGGACGAAATTCGCATATTATATGTATATGCTAGAACTATAAATCACTTTGTGATCACCGACGATGTTATTTCGGCCATTCAGGACTATTTAGAGGCTCAAATTGTCGTTTTTCGGTTTAGGGATGGCGCGCGAACTTTTCGGGGGGAATGATGCACTCTCCGAATTGGACGAAATTCGCACATTGTATGTATATGCTATAACTATAAATCACTTTGTGATCACAGACGATGTTATTTCGGCTATTCAGGACTGTTTAGGGGCTCAAATTCTCGTTTTTCGGTTTTGGGTTGGCGCGCAAACTTTTCAGGTTGAATGATGCAGTCTCGGAATTGGACGTAATTCTCACAATGTATGTAGATGCTAAAACTATAAATCATTTTGTGATCACTGACGATTTTATTTCGGCCATTTGGCACTGTTTAGGGGCTCAAAATGTTGTTTTTCGGTTTTGGGCTGGCGCGCGAACTTTTCGGATGGAATGATGCAGTCTCGGAATTGGACGTAGTTCGCACATTGTATGTAGATGCTAAAACTATGAATCACTTCGTGATCACCGAAGATGTTATTTCTGCCATTCAGGACTGTTTAGGGGCTCAAATTGTCGTTTTTCAGTTTTGGGCTGGCGCACGAACTTTTTGGGTGGAATGATGCAGTCTCGAAATTGAACTAAATTCGTACATTGTATGTATATGCTAAAACTATAAATCACTTCGTGATCACCGACGATGTTATTTCGGCCATTCGGGACTGTTTAGGGACTCAAAATATCGTTTTTCGGTTTTAGGATGGCGCGTACTTTTCGGGGGGAATGATGCAGTCTCCGAATTGGACGAAAAATTGCACATTGTATGTATATGCTAAAACTCTAAATCAATTTGTGATCACCGACGATGTTATTTCGGCCCTTCGGGACTGTTTAGGAGCTCAAAATGACGTTTTTCGGTTTTGGGTTGGCGCGCGAACTTTTCGGGTGGAATGATGCAGTCTCCAAATTGGACTAAATTCGCATATTATATGTATATGCTAAAACTATAAATCACTTTGAGATCACCGACGATGTTATTTCGGCCATTCGGGACTGTTTAGGGGATCAAATTGTCGTTTTTTGGTTTTGGGATGGTGCGCGAACTTTTCGGGGGGAATGATGCAATCTCCGAATTGGACAAAATTGGCACATTGTATGTATATGCTAAAACTATAAATCAGTTTGTGATCACCGACGATGTTATTTCGGCCCTTCGGGACTGTTTAGGAGCTCAAAATGACGTTTTTCGGTTTAGGGTTGGCGCGCGAACTTTTCGGGTGGAATGATGCAGTCTCGAAATTTGACGAAATTCGCATATTATATGTATATGCTAAAACTATAAATCACTTTGTGATCATCGACGATGTTATTTCGGCCATTCAGGACTGTTTAGGGGCTCAAATTCTCGTTTTTCGGTTTTGGGTTGGCGCGCAAACTTTTCAGGTTGAATGATGCAGTCTCGGAATTGGATGTAATTCTCACAATGTATATAGATGCTAAAACTATAAATCATTTTGTGATCACAGACGATTTTATTTCGGCCATTTGGCACTGTTTAGGGGCTCAAAATGTTGTTTTTCGGTTTTGGGCTGGCGCGCGAACTTTTTGGATGGAATGATGCAGTCTCGGAATTGGACGTAGTTCGCACATTGTATGTAGATGCTAAAACTATGAATCACTTCGTGATAACCGAAGATGTTATTTCTGCCATTCAGGACTGTTTAGGGGCTCAAATTGTCGTTTTTCAGTTTTGGGCTGGCGCACGAACTTTTTGGGTGGAATGATGCAGTCTCGAAATTGAACTAAATTCGTACATTGTATGTATATGCTAAAACTATAAATCACTTCGTGATCACCGACGATGTTATTTCGGCCATTCGGGACTGTTTAGGGACTCAAAATGTCGTTTTTCGGTTTGGGGATGGCGCACGAACTTTTCGGGGGGAATGATGCAGTCTCCGAATTGGACGAAAAATCGCACATTGTAAGTATATGCTAAAACTATAAATCACTTTGTGATCACCGACGATGTTATTTCGGCCCTTCGGGACTGTTTAGGAGCTCAAAATGACGTTTTTCGGTTTTGGGTGGAATGATGCAATCTCGAAATTGGACGAAATTCGCATATTATATGTAAATGCTAAAACTATAAATCACTTTGTGATCACCGACGATGTTATTTCGGCCATTCGGGACTGTTTAGGGGCTCAAATTGTCGTTTTTTGCTTTTGGGATGGCTCGCGAACTTTTCGGGGGGAATGATGCATTCTCCGAATTGGACGAAATTCGCACATTGTATGTATATGCTAAAACTATAAATCAGTTTGTGATCACCGACGATGTTATTTCGGCCCTTCGGGACTGTTTTGGAGCTCAAAATGACGTTTTTCGGTATTGGGTTGGCGCGCGAACTTTTCGGGTGGAATGATGCAGTCTCCAAATTGGACGAAATTCGCATATTATATGTATATGCTAAAACTATAAATCACATTGTGATCACCGACGATGTTATTTCGGCCATTCGGGACTGTTTAGGGGCTCAAATTGTCGTTTTTTGGTTTTGGGATGGCGCGCGAACTTTTCGGGGGGAATGATGCAATCTCCGAATTGGACAAAATTGGCACATTGTATGTATATGCTAAAACTATAAATCAGTTTGTGATCACCGACGATGTTATTTCGGCCCTTCAGGACTGTTTAGGAGCTCAAAATGACGTTTTTCGGTTTTGGGTTGGCGCGCGAACTTTTCGGGTGGAATGATGCAGTCTCGAAATTTGACGAAATTCGGACATTATATGTATATGCTAAAACTATAAATCACTTTGTGATCATCGACGATGTTATTTCGGCCATTCAGGACTGTTTAGGGGCTCAAATTCTCGTTTTTCGGTTTTGGGTTGGCGCACAAACTTTTCAGGTTGAATGATGCAGTCTCGGAATTGGACGTAATTCTCACAATGTATGTAGATGCTAAAACTATAAATCACTTTGTGATCACAGACGATTTTATTTCGGCCATTTGGGACTGTTTAGGGGCTCAAAATGTTCTTTTTCGGTTTTGGGCTGGCGCGCGAACTTTTCGGATGGAATGATGCAGTCTCGGAATTGGACGTAGTTCGCACGTTGTATGTAGATGCTAAAACTATGAATCACTTCGTGATCACCGAAGATGTTATTTCTGCCATTCAGGACTGTTTAGGGGCTCAAATTGTCGTTTTTCAGTTTTGGGCTGGCGCACGAACTTTTTGGGTGGAATGACGCAGTCTCGAAATTGAACTAAATTCGTACATTGTATGTATATGCTAAAACTATAAATCACTTCGTGATCACCGACGATGTTATTTCGGCCATTCGGGACTGTTTAGGGACTCAAAATATCGTTTTTCGGTTTTAGGATGGTGCGTACTTTTCGGGGGGAATGATGCAGTCTCCGAATTGGACGAAAAATTGCACATTGTATGTATATGCTAAAACTCTAAATCAATTTGTGATCACCGACGATGTTATTTCGGCCCTTCGGGACTGTTTAGGAGCTCAAAATGACGTTTTTCGGTTTTGGGCTGGCGCGCAAACTTGTTGGGTGGAATGATGCAATCTCGAAATTGGACGAAATTCGCATATTATATGTATATGCTAGAACTATAAATCACTTTGTGATCACCGACGATGTTATTTCGGCCATTCAGGACTGTTTAGAGGCTCAAATTGTCGTTTTTCGGTTTTGGGATGGCGCGCGAACTTTTCGGGGGGAATGATGCACTCTCCGAATTGGACGAAATTCGCACATTGTATGTATATGCTATAACTATAAATCACTTTGTGATCATAGACGATGTTATTTCGGCCATTTGGGACTGTTTAGGGGCTCAAAATGTTGTTTTTCGGTTTTGGGTTGGCGCACGAACTTTTCGGGTGGAATGATGCAGTCTCGGAATTGGACGTAGTTCGCACATTGTATGTAGATGCTAAAACTATAAATCACTTTGTGATCACCGACGATGTTATTTCAGCCATTCAGGACTGTTTAGGGGCTTCAATTGTCGTTTTTCGGTTTTGGGCTGCGCGCGAACTTTTCGGGTGGAATGATGCAGTCTCGAAATTGAACTAAATTCGTACATTGTATGTATATGCTAAAACTATAAATCACTTCGTGATCACCGACGATGTTATTTCGGCCATTCGGGACTGTTTAGGGATTCAAAATGTCGTTTTTCGGTTTTGGGATGGCGCGCGAACTTTTTGGGGGGAATGATGCAGTCTCCGAATTGGACGAAAAATCGCACATTGTATGTATATGCTAAAACTATAAATCACTTTGTGATCACTGACGATGTTATTTCGGCCCTTCGGGACAGTTTACGAGCTCAAAATGACGTTTTTCGGTTTTGGGCTGGCGCGCGAACTTTTTGGGTGGAATGATGCAATCTCGAAACTGGACGAAATTCATATATCATATGTATATGCTAAAACTATAAATCACTTTGTGATCACCGACGATGTTATTTCGGCCATTCGGGACTGTTTAGGGGTTCAAATTGTCGTTTTTCGGTTTTGGGATGGCGCGCGAACTTTTCGGGGGGAATGATGCATTCTCCGAATTGGACGAAATTCGCACATTGTATGTACATGCTAAAACTATAAATCACCTTGTGATCACAGACGATGTTATTTCGGCCATTTTGGAATGTTTAGGGGCTCAAAATGTTGTTTTTCGGTTTTGCGCTGGCGCGCGAACTTTTCGGGTGGAATGATGCAGTCTCGGAATTGGACGTAGTTCGCACATTGTATGTAGATGCTAAAACTATAAATCACTTCGTGATCACCGACGATGTTATTTCGGCCATTCAGGACTGTTTAGGGGCTCAAATTGTCGTTTTTCGATTTTTGGGCTGGCGCGCGAAGTTTTTAGGTGGAATGATGAAGTCTCGAAATTGAACTAAATTTGTACATTGTATGTATACGCTAAAACTATAAATCACTACGTGATCACCGACGATGTTATTTCGGCCATTCGGGACTGTTTAGGGGGTCCAAATGTCGTTTTTCGGTTTTGGGATGGCGCGCGAACTTTTCGGGGGGAATGATGCTGTCTCCAAATTGGACGAAACTCGCACATTGTATGTATATGCTAAAACTATAAATCACTTTGAGATCACCGACGATGTTATTTCGGCCCTTCGGGACTGTTTAGGGACTCAAAATGTCGTTTTTGGTTTTGGGATGGCGTGCGAACTTTTCGGGGGGAATGATGCAGTCTCCGAATTGGACAAAATTCGCACATTATATGTATATGCTAAAACTATAAATCATTTTGTGATCACCGACGATGTTATTTCGGCCCTTCGGGACTGTTTAGGAGCTCAAAATGATGTTTTTCGGTTTTGGGTTGGCGCACGAACTTTTCTTGTGGAATGATGCAGTCTCGAAATTGGACGAAATTCGCACATTATATGTATATGCTAAAATTATAAATCACTTTGTGATCACCGACGATGTTATTTCGGCCATTTGGGACTGTTTAGGGGCTCAAATTGTCGTTTTTCGGTTTTGGGCTGGCGCGCGAACTTTTCAGGTTGAATGATGCAGTCTCGGAATTGGACGTAATTCGCACAATGTATGTAGATGCTAAAACAATAAATCACTTTTTGATCACAGAATATTTTATTTCGGCCATTTGGGACTGTTTAGGGGCTCAAAATGTTGTTTTTCGGTTTTGGGCTGGCGCGAGCTTTTCGGGTGGAATGATGCAGTCTCGAAATTGAACTAAATTCGTACATTGTATGTATACGCTAAAACTATAAATCACTACGTGATCACCGACGATGTTATTTCGGCCCTTCGGGACTATTTAGGTGCTCAAAATGTCGTTTTTCGGTTTTGGGATGGCGAGCGAACTTTTCGGGGGGGGGGGGGAATGATGCAGTTTCGGAATTGGACGAAATTCGCACATTGTATGTATATGCTAAAACTACAAATCATTTTGTGATCATCGACGATGTTATTTCGGCCCTTCGGGACTATCTAGGAGCTCAAAATGACGTTTTTCGGTTTTGGGTTGGCGCGCGAACTTTTAAGGTGGAATGATGCAGTCTCGAAATTGGACGAAATTCGCACATTATATGTATATGCTAAAACTATAAATCACATTGTGATCGCCGACGATGTTATTTCGGCCATTCAGGACTGTTGAGGGGGTCAAATTGTCGTTTTTTGGTTTTGGGCTGGCGCTCAAACTTTTCAGGTTGAATGATGCAGTCTCGGAATTAGACGTAATTCGCACAATGTATGTAGATGCTAAAACTATAAATCACTTTGTGATCACAGACGATTTTATTTCGGCCATTTGGGACTGTTAAGGGTCTCAAAATGTTGTTTTTCGGTTTTGGGCTGGCGCGCAAACTTTTCGGGTGGAAGGATGCAGTCTCGGAATTGGACGTAGTTCGCACATTGTACGTAGATGCTAAAACTATAAATCACTTCGTGATCACCGACGATGTTATTTTGGCCATTCAGGACTGTTTAGGGGCTCAAATTGTTGTTTTTCGGTTTTGGGCTGGCGCACGAACTTTTCTAGTGGAATGATGCAGTCTCGAAATTGAACTAAATTCGTACATTGTATGTATACGCTAAAACTAAAAATCACTACGTGATCACCGACGATGTTATTTCGGCCCTTCGGGACTGTTTAGGTGCTCAAAATGTCATTTTTCGGTTTTGGGATGGCGCGCGAGCTTTTCGGGGAGGGGGGGATGATGCAGTCTCCGAATTGGACGAAATTCGCACATTGTATGTATATGCTAAAACTACAAATCAGTTTGTGATCATCGACGATGTTATTTCAGCCCTTCGGGACTGTCTAGGAGCTCAAAATGACGTTTTTCGGTTTTGGGTTGGCACGCGAACTTTTCAGGTGGAATGATGCAGTCTCGAAATTGGACGAAATTCGTACAATATATGTATATGCTAAAACTATAAATCACATTGTGATCACCGACGATGTTATTTCGGCCATTCAGGACTGTTTAGGGGCTCAAATTGTCGTTTTTTGGTTTTGGGCTGGCGCTCAAACTTTTCAGGTTGAATGATGCAGTCTCGGAATTGGACGTAATTCGCACAATGTATGTAGATGCTAAAACTATAAATCACTTTGTGATCACAGACGATTTTATTTCGGCCATTTGGGACTGTTAAGGGTCTCAAAATGTTGTTTTTCGGTTTTGGGCTGGCGCGCGAACTTTTCGGGTGGAATGATGCAGTCTCGGAATTGGACGTAGTTTGCACATTGTATGTAGATGCTAAAACTATAAATCACTTCGTGATCACCGACGATGTTATTTTGGCCATTCAGGACTGTTTAGGGGCTCAAATTGTCGTTTTTCAGTTTTGAGCTGGCACACGAACTTTTCGGGGGGAATGATGCAGCCTCCGAATTGGACGAAATTCGCACATTGTATGTATATGCTAAAACTATAAATCACTTTGTGATCACCGACGATGTTATTTCGGCCCTTCGGGACTGTTTAGGTGCTCAAAATGTCGTCTTTCGGTTTTGGGATGGCGCGCGAACTTTTCGGGGAGGGGGGGGGGGGGGGGGGAATGATGCAGTCTCCGAATTGGACGAAATTCGCACATTGTATGTATATGCTAAAACTAAAAATCAGTTTGTGATCACCGACGATTTTATTTCGGCCCTTCGGGACTGTTTAGGAGCTCAAAATGACGTTTTTCGGTTTTGGGTTGGCGCGCGAACTTTTCGGGTGGAATGATGCAGTCTCGAAATTAGACGAAATTCTCACATTATTTGTATATGCTAAAACTATAAATCACATTGTGATCACCGACGATCTTATTTCGGCCATTCAGGACTGTTTAGGGGCTCAAATTGTCGTTTTTCGGTTTTGGACTGGCGCGCAAACTTTTCAGGTTGAATGATGCAGTCTCGGAATTGGACGTAATTTGCACAATGTATGTAGATGCTAAAACTTTAAAGCACTTTGTGATCACAGACGATTTTATTTCGGCCATTTGGGATTTCTAAGGGTCTCAAAATGTTGTTTTTCGGTTTTGGGCTGGCGCGCGAACTTTTTGGGTGGAATGATGCAGTCTCGGAATTGGACGTAGTTCGCACATTGTATGTAGATGAAAAAACTATAAATCACTTCGCGATCACCGACGATGTTATTTCGGCCATTCAGGACTGTTTAGGGGCTCAAATTGTCGTTTTTTCAGTTTCGGGTTGGCGCACGAACTTTTCGGGTGGAATGATGCAGTCTCGAAATTGAACTAAATTCGTACATTGTATGTATATGCTAAAACTATAAATCACTTCGTGATCACCGACGATGTTATTTCGGCCATTCAGGACTGTTTAGGGGCTCAAATTGTCGTTTTTCAGTTTTGGGTTGGCGCACGAACTTTTCGGGTGGAATGATGCAGTCTCGAAATTGAACTAAATTCGTACATTGTATGTATATCCTAAAACTATAAATCACTTCTTGATCACCGACGATGTTATTTCGGCCATTCGGGACTGTTTAGGGACTCAAAATGTCGTTTTTCGGTTTTGGGATGGCGCCCGAACTTTTCGGGGGAATGATGCAGTCTCCGAATTGGACGAAATTCGCACATTGTATGTATATGCTAAAACTATAAATCACTTTGTGATCACCGACGATGTTATGTCGGCCCTTCGAGACTGTTTAGGGGCTCAAAATGTCGTTTTTCGGTATTGGGATGGCGCGCGAACGTTTCGGGGGGAATGATGCAGTCTCCGAATTGGACGAAAAATCGCACATTGTATGTATATGCTAAAACTGTAAATCACTTTGTGATCACCGACGATGTTATTTCGGCCCTTCGGGACTGTTTAGGAGCTCAAAATGACGTGTTTCAGTTTGGGGCTGGCGCGCGAACTTTTTGGTTGGAATGATACAATCTCGAAACTGGACGAAATTCGCATATTATATGTATATGCTAACACTATAAATCACTTTGTGATCACCGACGATGTTCTTTCGGTCATTCGGGACTGTTTAGGGGCTCAAATTGTCGTTTTTCGGTTTTGGGATGGCGTGCGAACTTTTCGGGGGGAATGATGTAGTCTCCGAATTGGACGAAATTCGCACATTGTATGTATATGCTAAAACTATAAATCACTTTGTGATCACCGACGATGATATTTCGGCCCTTCGGGACTGTTTAGGTGCTCAAAATGTCGTTTTTCGGTTTTGGGATGACGCGCGAACTTTTCGGGGGGGGGGGGGGGGGAATGATGCAGTCTCCGAATTGGACGAAATTCACACATTGTATGTATATGCTAAAACTACAAATCAGTTTGTAATCACCGACAATGTTATTTCCGCCCTTCGGGACTGTTTAGGAGCTCAAAATGCCGTTTTTCGGTTTTGGGTTGGCGCGCGAACTTTTCGGGTGGAATGATGCAGTCTCGAAATTGGACGAAATTCGCACATTATATGTATATGCTAAAACTATAAATCACATTGTGATCTCCGACGATGTTATTTCAGCCATTCAGGACTGTTTAGGGGCTCAAATTGTCATTTTTCGGTTTCGGGCTGGCGCGCAAACTTTTCAGGTTGAATGATTCAGTCTCGGAATTGGACATAATTCGCACAATTTATGTAGATGCTAAAACTATAAATCACTTTGTGATCATAAACGATTTTATTTCGGCCATTTGGGACTGTAAAGGGTCTCAAAATGTTATTTTTTGGTTTTGGGATGGCGTGCGAACTTTTCGGGTGGAATGATACAGTCTCGGAATTGGATGTAGTTCGCACATTGTATGTAGATGCTAAGACTATAAATCACTTCGTGATCACCGACGATGTTATTTCGGCCATTCAGGACTGTTTAGGGGCTCAAATTGTCGTTTTTCAGTTTTGGGCTGGCGCACGAACTTTTCGGGTGGAATGATGCAGTCTCGAAATTGAACTAAATTCGTACATTGTATGTATATGCTAAACCTATAAATCACTTCGTGGTCACCGACGATGTTATTTCGGCCATTCGGGACAGTTTAGGGACTCAAAATGTCGTTTTTCGGTTTTGGGTTGGCACGCGAACTTTTCAGGTGGAATGATGCAGTCTTGAAATTGGACGAAATTCGTACAATATATGTATATGCTAAAACTATAAATCACATTGTGATCACCGACGATGTTATTTCGGCCATTCAGGACTGTTTAGGGGCTCAAATTGTCGTTTTTTGGTTTTGGGTTGGCGCTCAAACTTTTCAGGTTGAATGATGCAGTCTCGGAATTGGACGTAATTCGCACAATGTATGTAGATGCTAAAACTATAAATCACTTTGTGATCACAGACGATTTTATTTCGGCCATTTGGGACTGTTAAGGGTCTCAAAATGTTGTTTTTCGGTTTTGGGCTGGCGCGCGAACTTTTCGGGTGGAATGATGCAGTCTCGGAATTGGACGTAGTTCGCACATTGTATGTAGATGCTAAAACTATAAATCACTTCGTGATCACCGACGATGTTATTTTGGCCATTCAGGACTGTTTAGGGGCTCAAATTGTCGTTTTTCAGTTTTGAGCTGGCGCACGAACTTTTCGGGGGGAATGATGCAGCCTCCGAATTGGACGAAATTCGCACATTGTATGTATATGCTAAAACTATAAATCACTTTGTGATCACCGACGATGTTATTTCGGCCCTTCAGGACTGTTTAGGTGCTCAAAATGTCGTCTTTCGGTTTTGGGATGGCGCGCGAACTTTTCGGGGAGGGGGGGGGGGGAATGATGCAGTCTCCGAATTGGACGAAATTCGCACATTGTATGTATATGCTAAAACTAAAAATCAGTTTATGATCACCGACGATTTTATTTCGGCCCTTCGGGACTGTTTAGGAGCTCAAAATGACGTTTTTCGGTTTTGGGTTGGCGCGCGAACTTTTCGGGTGGAATGATGCAGTCTCGAAATTAGACGAAATTCTCACATTATTTGTATATGCTAAAACTATAAATCACATTGTGATCACCGACGATGTTATTTCGGCCATTCAGGACTGTTTAGGGGCTCAAATTGTCGTTTTTCGGTTTTGGACTGGCGCGCAAACTTTTCAGGTTGAATGATGCAGTCTCGGAATCGGACGTAATTTGCACAATGTATGTAGATGCTAAAACTTTAAAGCACTTTGTGATCACAGACGATTTTATTTCGGCCATTTGGGATTTCTAAGGGTCTCAAAATGTTGTTTTTCGGTTTTGGGCTGGCGCGCGAACTTTTTGGGTGGAATGATGCAGTCTCGGAATTGGACGTAGTTCGCACATTGTATGTAGATGCTAAAACTATAAATCACTTCGCGATCACCGACGATGTTATTTCGGCCATTCAGGACTGTTTAGGGGCTCAAATTGTCGTTTTTCAGTTTTGGGTTGGCGCACGAACTTTTCGGGTGGAATGATTCAGTCTCGAAATTGAACTAAATTCGTACATTGTATGTATATGCTAAAACTATAAATCACTTCGTGATCACCGACGATGTTATTTCGGCCATTCAGGACTGTTTAGGGGCTCAAATTGTCGTTTTTCAGTTTTGGGTTGGCGCACGAACTTTTCGGGTGGAATGATGCAGTCTCGAAATTGAACTAAATTCGTACATTGTATGTATATGCTAAAACTATAAATCACTTTGTGATCACCGACGATGTTATGTCGGCCCTTCGAGACTGTTTAGGGGCTCAAAATGTCGTTTTTCGGTATTGGGATGGCGCGCGAACGTTTCGGGGGGAATGATGTAGTCTCCGAATTGGACGAAAAATCGCACATTGTATGTATATGCTAAAACTGTAAATCACTTTGTGATCACCGACGATGTTATTTCGGCCCTTCGGGACTGTTTAGGAGCTCAAAATGACGTGTTTCGGTTTGGGGCTGGCGCGCGAACTTTTTGGTTGGAATGATACAATCTCGAAACTGGACGAAATTCGCATATTATATGTATATGCTAACACTATAAATCACTTTGTGATCACCGACGATGTTCTTTCGGTCATTCGGGACTGTTTAGGGGCTCAAATTGTCGTTTTTCGGTTTTGGGATGACGTGCGAACTTTTCGGGGGGAATGATGTAGTCTCCGAATTGGACGAAATTCGCACATTGTATGTATATGCTAAAACTATAAATCACTTTGTGATCACCGACGATGATATTTCGGCCCTTCGGGACTGTTTAGGTGCTCAAAATGTCGTTTTTCGGTTTTGGGATGGCGCGCGAACTTTTCGGGGGGAATGATGCATTCTCCGAATTGGACGAAATTCACACATTGTATGTATATGCTAAAACGACAAATCAGTTTGTAATCTCCGAATTGGAGCTCAAAATGACGTTTTTCGGTTTTGGGTTGGCGCGCGAACTTTTCGGGTGGAATGATGCAGTCTCGAAATTGGACGAAATTCGCACATTATATGTATATGCTAAAACTATAAATCACATTGTGATCTCCGACGATGTTATTTCAGCCATTCAGGACTGTTTAGGGGCTCAAATTGTCGTTTTTCGGTTTCGGGCTGGCGCGCAAACTTTTCAGGTTGAATGATTCAGTCTCGGAATTGGACATAATTCACACAATTTATGTAGATGCTAAAACTATAAATCACTTTGTGATCATAAACGATTTTATTTCGGCCATTTGGGATTGTTAAGGGTCTCAAAATGTTATTTTTCGGTTTTGGGATGGCGTGCGAACTTTTCGGGTGGAATGATACAGTCTCGGAATTGGATGTAGTTCGCACATTGTATGTAGATGCTAAGACTATAAATCACTTCGTGATCACCGACGATGTTATTTCGGCCATTCAGGACTGTTTAGGGGCTCAAATTGTCGTTTTTTGGTTTTGGGTTGGCGCTCAAACTTTTCAGGTTGAATGATGCAGTCTCGAAATTGGACGTAATTCGCACAATGTATGTAGATGCTAAACCTATAAATCACTTCGTGATCACCGACGATGTTATTTCGGCCATTCGGGACTGTTTAGGGACTCAAAATGTCGTTTTTCGGTTTTGGGATAGCGCGCGAACTTTTCTGGGGGAATGATGCAGTCTCCGAATTGGACGAAATTTGCACATTGTATGTATACGCTAAAACTATAAATCAATTTGTGATCACCGACGATGTTATTTCGGCCCTTCGGGACTGTTTAGGGGCTCAAAATGTCGTTTTTCGGTTTTGGGATAGCGCGCGAACTTTTCGGGGGGAATGATACAGTCTCCGAATTGGACGAAAAATCGCACATTGTATGTATATGCTAAAACTATAAATCACTTTGTGATCACCGACGATGTTATTTCGGCCCTTCGGGACAGTTTAGGAGCTCAAAATGGCGTTTTTCGGTTTTCAGCTGGCGCGCGAACTTTTTGGGTGGAATGATGCAATCTCGAAACTGGACGAAGTTCGCGTATTATATGTATATGCTAAAACTATAAATCACTTTGTGATCACCGACGATGTTATTTCGGCCATTCGGGACTGTTTAGGGGCTCAAATTGTCGTTTTTCGGTTTTGGGATGGCGTGCGAACTTTTCGGGGGGAATGATGCAGTCTCCGAATTGGACGAATATGCTAAAACTATAAATCACTTTGTGATCACCGACGATGTTATTTCGGCCCTTCGGGACTGTTTAGGTGCTCAAAATGTCGTTTTTCGGTTTTGGAAAGGCGCGCGAACTTTTCGGGGGGGGGGGGGGGGATTGATGCAGTTTCCGAATTGGACGAAATTCGCACATTGTATGTATATGCTAAAACTACAAATCAGTTTGTGATCACCAACGATGTTATTTCGGCCCTTCGGGACTGTTTAGGAGCTCAAAATGACGTTTTTCGGTATTGGGTTGGCGCGCAAACTTTTCGGGTGGAATGATGCAGTCTCGAAATTGGACGAAATTCGCACATTATATGTATATGCTAAAACTATAAATCACATTGTGATCTCCGACGATGTTAATTCGGCCATTCAGGACTGTTTAGGGGCTCAAATTGTTGTTTTTCGGTTTCGGGCTGGCGTGCAAACTTTTCAGGTTGAATGATTCAGTCTCGGAATTGGACATAATTCGCACAATTTATGTAGATGCTAAAACTATAAATCACTTTGTGATCACAGACGATTTTATTTCGGCCATTTGGGACTGTTAAGGGTCTCAAAATGTTATTTTTCGGTTTTGGGATGGCGCGCGAACTTTCGGGTGGAATGATGCAGTCTCGGAATTGGATGTAGTTCGTTCAGGACTGTTTAGGGGCTCAAATTGTCGTTTTTCGGTTTTGGGATGGCGCGCGAACTTTTCGGGGGGAATGACGCAGTTTCCGAATTGGACGAAATTTCCACATTGTATGTATATGCTAAAACTATAAATCACTTTGTGATCACCGACGATGTTATTTCGGCCCTTCGGGACTGTTCAGGGGCTCAAAATGTCGTTTTTCGGTTTTGGGATGGCGCGCGAACTTTTCGGGGGGAATGATACAGTCTTCGAATTGGACAAATAATCGCACATTGTATGTATATGCTAAAACTATAAATCACTTTGTGATCACCGACGATGTTATTTCGGCCCTTCGGGACTGTTTAGGGGATCAAAATGTCGTTTTTCGGTTTTGGGATGGCGCGCGAACTTTTCGGGGGGAATGATGCAGTCTCCGAATTGGACGAAATTCGCACATTGTATGTTTATGCTAAAACTATAAATCACTTTTTGATCACCGACGATGTTATTTCTTCCCTTCGGGACTGTGCTCAAAATGACGTTTTTCGGTTTTGGGTTAGCGCGCGAACTTTTCGGGTGGAATGATGCAGTCTCGAAATTGGACGAAATTCGCACATTATATGTATATGCTAAAACTATAAATTACTTTGAGATCACCGACGATGTTATTTCGGCCATGCAGGACTGTTTCGGAATTGGACGTAATTCGCACAATGTATGTAGATGCTAAAACTATAAATCGATTTGTGATCACAGACGATTTTATTTCGGCCATTTGGGACTGTTAAGGGGCTCAAAATGCTGTTTTTCGGTTTAGGGCTGGCGCGCGAACTTTTCGGGTGGAATGATGCAGTCTCGGAATTGGACGTAGTTCGCAAATTGTATGTATACGCTAAAACTATA
Organism: Lactuca virosa; assembly: GCF_052849685.1. Taxonomy (NCBI): domain Eukaryota; kingdom Viridiplantae; phylum Streptophyta; class Magnoliopsida; order Asterales; family Asteraceae; genus Lactuca; species Lactuca virosa. The sequence goes on from NC_136429.1 coordinate 132,242,851, forward strand.
AATCACTACGTGATCACCGACGATGTTATTTCGACCATTCGGGACTGTTTAGGGGCTCAAAATATCGTTTTTCGGTTTTGGGATGGCGCGCGAACTTTTCGGGGGGAATGATGCAGTCTCCGAATTGGACGAAATTCGCACATTGTATGTATATGCTAAAACTTTAAATCACTTTGTGATCTCCGACGATGTTATTTCGGCCCTTCGGGACGGTTTAGGGACTCAAAATGTCGTTTTTTGGTTTTGAGATGGCGTGCGAACTTTTCGGGGGGAATGATACAGTCTCCGAATTGGACGAAATTCGCACATTGTATGTATATGCTAAAACTATAAATCACTTTGTGATCACCGACGATGTTATTTCGGCCCTTCGGGACTGTTTAGGAGCTTAAAATGACGTTTTTCAGTTTTGGGCTGGCGCGCAAACTTTTTGGGTGGAATGATGCAATCTCGAAACTGGACGAAAATTGCATATTATATTATGCTAAAACTATAAATCTCTTTGTGATCACCGACGATGTTATTTCGGCCATTCGGGACTGTTTAGGGGCTCAAATTGTCGTTTTTCGGTTTTGGGATGGCGCACGAACTTTTCGGGGGGAATGATGCAGTCTCCGAATTGGACGAAATTCGCACATTGTATGCATATGCTAAAACTATAAATCACTTTCTCATCACCGACGATGTTATTTCGGCCCTTCGGGACTGTTTAGGGGCTCAAAATGTCGTTTTTCGGTTTTGGGATGGCGCGCGAACTTTTCGGGGGGAATGATGCAGTCTCCGAATTGGACGAAATTCGCACATTGTATGTATATGCTAAAACTACAAATCAGTTTGTGATCACCGACGATGTTATTTCGGCCCTCCGGGACTGTTTAGGAGCTCAAAATGACGTTTTTCGGTTTTGGGTTGGCGCGAACTTTTCGGGTGGAATGATGCAGTCTCGAAATTGGACAAAATTCGCACATTATATGTATATGCTAAAACTATAAATCACTTTGAGATCACCGACGATGTTATTTCGGCCATTCAGGACTGTTTAGGGGCTCAAATTGTCGTTTTTCGGTATTGGGCTGGCGCGCGAACTTTTCAGGTTGAATGATGCCGTCTCGGAATTGGACGTAATTCGCACAATGTATGTAGATGCTAAAACTATAAATCACTTTGTGATCACAGACGATTTTATTTCGGCCATTTGGGACTGTTAAGGGGCTCAAAATGTTGTTTTTCGGTTTTGGGCTGGCGCGCGAACTTTTCGGGTGGAATGATGCAGTCTCGGAATTGGACGTAGTTCGCAAATTGTATGTATACGCTAAAACTATAAAACACTACGTGATCACCGACGATGTTTTTTCGGCCATTCGGGACTGTTTAGGGGCTCAAAATATCGTTTTTCGGTTTTGGGATGGCGCGCGAACTTTTTTTGGGGGGGGGGGGGGGGAATGATGCAGTCTCCGAATTGGACGAAATTCGCACATTGTATGTATATGATAAAACTATAAATCACTTTGTGATCTCCGACGATGTTATTTCGGCCCTTCGGGACTGTTTAGGGACTCAAAATGTCATTTTTTGGTTTTGAGATGGCGTGCGAACTTTTCGGGGGGAATGATATAGTCTCCGAATTGGACGAAATTCGCACATTGTATCTATATGCTAAAACTACAAATCACTTTGTGATCACCGACGATGTTATTTCGGCCCTTCGGGACTGTTTAGGAGCTCAAAATGACGTTTTTCGGTTTTGGGCTGGCGCGCAAACTTTTTGGGTGGAATGATGCAATCTCGAAACTGGACGAAAATCGCATATTATATTATGCTAAAACTATAAATCACTTTGTGATCACCGACGATGTTATTTCGGCCCTTCGGGACTGTTTAGGGGCTCAAAATGTCGTTTTTTCGTTTTGGGATGACGCGCGAACTTTTCGGGGGAATGATGCAGTCTCCGAATTGGACGAAATTCGCACATCGTATGTATATGCTAAAACTATAAATCACTTTGTAATCACCGACGATGTTATTTCTTCCCTTCGGGACTGTTTAGGAGCTCAAAATGACGGTTTTCGGTTTTGGGTTAGCGCGCGAACTTTTCGGGTGGAATGATGCAGTCTCGAAATTGGACGAAATTCGCACATTATATGTATATGCTAAAACTCTAAATCACTTTGAGATCACCGACGATGTTATTTCGGCCATTCAGGACTGTTTAGGGCTCAAATTGTCGTTTTTCGGTATTGGGCTGGCGCGCGAACTTTTCAGGTTGAATGATGCAGTCTCGGAATTGGACGTAATTCGCACAATGTATGTAGATGCTAAAACTATAAATCACTTTGTGATCACAGACGATTTTATTTCGGCCATTTGGGACTGTTAAGGGCTCAAAATGTTGTTTTTCGGTTTTAGGCTGGCGCGCGAACTATTCGGGTGGAATGATGCAGTCTCGGAATTGGACGTAGTTCGCAAATTGTATGTATACGCTAAAACTATAAATCACTACGTGATCACCGACGATGTTATTTCAGCCATTCGGGACTGTTTAGGGGCTCAAAATATCGTTTTTCGGTTTTGGGATGGCGCGCGAACTTTTCGGGGGGAATGATGCAGTCTCCGAATTGGACGAAATTCGCACATTGTATGTATATACTAAACCTATAAATCACATTGTGATCACCGACGATGTTATTTCGGCCCTTCGGGACTGTTTAGTGACTCAAAATGTCGTTTTTTGGTTTTGGGATGGCGTGCGAACTTTTCAGGGGGAATGATGCAGTCTCCGAATTGGACGAAATTCGCACATTGTATGTATATGCTAAAACTATAAATCACTTTGTGATCACCGACGATGTTATTTCGGCCCTACGGGACTGTTTAGGAGCTCAAAATGACGGTTTTCAGTTTTGGGTTGGCGTGCGAACTTTTCGGGTGGAATGATGCAGTCTCGAAATTGGACGAAATTCGCGCATTATATGTATATGCTAAAACTATAAATCACTAAGAGATCACCGACGATGCTATTTCGGCCATTCAGGACTGTTTAGGGGCTCAAATTGTCGTTTTTCGGTTTTGGGCTGGCGCGCGAACTTTTCCGGTTGAATGATGCAGTCTCGGAATTGGACGTAATTCGCACAATGTATGTAGATGCTAAAACTATAAATCACTTTGTGATCATAGACAATTTTATTTCGGCCATTTGGGACTGTTAAGGGACTCAAAATGTTGTTTTTCGGTTTTTGGCTGGCGCGAAACTTTTCGGGTGGAATGATGCAGTCTCGAAATTGAACTAAATTCGTACATTGTATGTATATGCTAAAACTATAAATCACTTCGTGATGACCGACGATGTTCTTTCGGCATTTCGGGACTGTTTAGGGACACAAAATGTCGTTTTTCGGTTTTGGGATGGGGCACGAACTTTTCGGGGGGAATGATGCAGTCTCCGAATTGGACGAAATTCGCACATTGTATGTATATGCGAAAACTATAAATCACTTTGTGATCACCGACGATGTTATTTCGGCCCTTCGGGACTGTTTAGGGGATCAAAATGTCGTTTTTCGGTTTTGGGATGGCGCGCGAACTTTTCGGGGGGAATGATGCAGTCTCCGAATTGGACGAAATTCGCACATCGTAAGTATATGCTAAAACTATAAATCACTTTGTGATCACCGACGATGTTATTTCTTCCCTTCGGGACTGTTTAGGAGCTGAAAATGACGTTTTTCGGTTTTGGGTTGGCGCGCGAACTTTTCGGGTGGAATGATGCAGTCTCGAAATTTGACGAAATTCGCAAATTATATGTATATGCTAAAACTATAAATCATTTTGAGATCACTGACGATGTTATTTCGGCCATTCAGGACTGTTTAGGGGCTCAAATTGTCGTTTTTTGGTTTCGGGCTGGGGCGCGAACTTTTCAGGTTGAATGACTCAGTCTCGGAATTGGACGTAATTCGCACAATGTATGTAGATGCTAAAACTATAAATTACTTTGTGATCACAGACGATTTTATTTCGGCCATTTGGGACTGTTAAGGGGCTCAAAATGTTGTTTTTCGGTTTTGGGCTGGCGTGCGAACTTTTCGGGTGGAATGATGCAGTCTCGGAATTGGACGTAGTTCGCACATTGTATGTATACGCTAAAACTATAAATCACTGCGTGATCACCGACGATGTTATTTCGGCTATTCGGGACTGTTTAGGGGCTCAAAATATCGTTTTTCGGTTTTGGGATGGCGCGCGAACTTTTCAGGGGGAATGATGCAGTCTCCGAATTGGACGAAATTCGCACATTGTATGTATATGCTAAAACTATAAATCACTTTGTGATCAGCGACGATGATATTTCGGCCCTACGGGACTGTTTAGGAGCTCAAAATGACGTTTTTCGGTTTTGGGTTGGCGCGCGAACTTTTCGGGTGGAATGATGCAGTCTCGAAATTGGACGAAATTCGCACATTATATGTATATGCTAAAACTATAAATCACTAAGAGATCACCGACGATGTTATTTCGGCCATTCAAGACTATTTAGGGGCTCAAATTGTCGTTTTTCGGTTTTGGGCTGGCGCGAACTTTTCAGGTTGAATGATGCAGTCTCGGAATTGGACGTAATTCGCACAATGTATGTAGATGCTAAAACTATAAATCACTTTGTGATCACAGACGATTTTATTTCGGCCATTTGGGACTGTTAAGGGGCTCAAAATGTTGTTTTTCGGTTTTGGGCTGGCGTGCGAACTTTTCGGGTGGAATGATGCAGTCTCGGAATTGGACGTAGTTCGCACATTGTATGTATACGCTAAAACTATAAATCACTGCGTGATCACCGACGATGTTATTTCGGCTATTCGGGACTGTTTAGGGGCTCAAAATATCGTTTTTCGGTTTTGGGATGGCGCGCGAACTTTTCAGGGGGAATGATGCAGTCTCCGAATTGGACGAAATTCGCACATTGTATGTATATGCTAAAACTATAAATCACTTTGTGATCAGCGACGATGATATTTCGGCCCTACGGGACTGTTTAGGAGCTCAAAATGACGTTTTTCGGTTTTGGGTTGGCGCGCGAACTTTTCGGGTGGAATGATGCAGTCTCGAAATTGGACGAAATTCGCACATTATATGTATATGCTAAAACTATAAATCACTAAGAGATCACCGACGATGTTATTTCGGCCATTCAAGACTGTTTAGGGGCTCAAATTGTCGTTTTTCGGTTTTGGGCTGGCGCGAACTTTTCAGGTTGAATGATGCAGTCTCGGAATTGGACGTAATTCGCACAATGTATGTAGATGCTAAAACTATAAATCACTTTGTGATCACAGACGATTTTATTTCGGCCATTTGGGACTGTTAAGGGGCTCAAAATGTTGTTTTTCGGTTTAAGGCTGGCGCGCGAACTTTTCGGGTGGAATGATGCAGTCTCGGAATTGGACGTAGTTCGCACATTGTATGTATACGCTAAAACTATAAATCACTGCGTGATCACCGACGATGTTATTTCGGCTATTCGGGACTGTTTAGGGGCTCAAAATATCGTTTTTCGGTTTTGGGATGGCGCGCGAACTTTTCAGGGGGAATGATGCAGTCTCCGAATTGGACGAAATTCGCACATTGTATGTATATGCTAAAACTATAAATCACTTTGTGATCACCGACGATGATATTTCGGCCCTACGGGACTGTTTAGGAGCTCAAAATGACGTTTTTCGGTTTTGGGTTGGCGCGCGAACTTTTCGGGTGGAATGATGCAGTCTCGAAATTAGACGAAATTCGCACATTATATGTATATGCTAAAACTATAAATCACTAAGAGATCACCGACGATGTTATTTCGGCCATTCAAGACTGTTTAAGGGCTCAAATTGTCGTTTTTCGGTTTTGGGCTGGCGCGAACTTTTCAGGTTGAATGATGCAGTCTCGGAATTGGACGTAATTCGCACAATGTATGTAGATGCTAAAACTATAAATCACTTTGTGATCACAGACGATTTTATTTCGGCCATTTGGGACTGTTAAGGGGCTCAAAATGTTGTTTTTCAGTTTTAGGCTGGCGCGCGAACTTTTCGGGTGGAATGATGCAGTCTCGAAATTGAACTAAATTCGTACATTGTATGTATATGCTAAAACTATAAATCACTTCGTGATCCCCGACGATGTTCTTTCGGCCATTCGGGACTGTTTAGGGACTCAAAATGTCGTTTTTCGGTTTTGGGATGGGGCGCGAACTTTTCGGGGGGAATGATGCAGTCTCCGAATTGGACGAAATTCGCACATTGTATGTATATGCTAAAACTATAAATCACTTTGTGATCACCGACAATGTTATTTCGGCCCTTCGGGACTGTTTAGGGGCTCAAAATGTCGTTTTTTGGTTTTGGGATGACGCGCGAACTTTTCGGGGGGAATGATGCAGTCTCCGAATTGGACGAAATTCGCACATCGTATGTATATGCTAAAACTATAAATCACTTTGTGATCACCGACGATGTTATTTCTTCCCTTCGGGACTGTTTAGGAGCTCAAAATGACGTTTTTCGGTTTTGGGTTGGCGCGCGAACTTTTCGGGTGGAATGATGCAGTCTCGAAATTGGACGAAATTCGCACATTATATGTATATGCTAAAACTATAAATCACTTTGAGATCACCGACGATGTTATTTCGGCCATTCAGGACTGTTTAGGGGCTCAAATTGTCGTTTTTCGGTATTGGGCTGGCGCGCGAACTTTTCAGGTTAAATGATGCAGTCTCGGAATTGGACGTAATTCGCACAATGTATGTAGATGCTAAAACTATAAATCACTTTGTGATCACAGACGATTTTATTTCGGCCATTTGGGACTGTTAAGGGGCTCAAAATGTTGTTTTTCGGTTTTAGGCTGGCGCGCGAACTTTTCAGGTGGAATGATGCAGTCTCGGAATTGGACGTAGTTCGCAAATTGTATGTATACGCTAAAACTATAAATCACTACGTGATCACCGACGATGTTATTTCGGCCATTCGGGACTGTTTAGGGGCTCAAAATATCGTTTTTCGGTTTTGGGATGGCGCGCGAACTTTTCGGGGGGAATGATGCAGTCTCCGAATTGGACGAAATTCGCACATTGTATGTATATGCTAAAACTATAAATCACGTTGTGATCACCGACGATGTTATTTCGGCCCTTCGGGACTGTTTAGTGACTCAAAATGTCGTTTTTTGGTTTTGGGATGGCGTGCGAACTTTTCAGGGGGAATGATGCAGTCTCCGAATTGGACGAAATTCGCACATTGTATGTATATGCTAAAACTATAAATCACTTTGTGATCACCGACGATGTTATTTCGGCCCTACGGGACTGTTTAGGAGCTCAAAATGACGGTTTTCAGTTTTGGGTTGGCGCGTGAACTTTTCGGGTGGAATGATGCAGTCTCGAAATTGGACGAAATTCGCACATTATATGTATATGCTAAAACTATAAATCACTAAGAGATCACCGACGATGTTATTTCGGCCATTCAGGACTGTTTAGGGGCTCAAATTGTCGTTTTTCGGTTTTGGGCTGGCGCACGAACTTTTCCGGTTGAATGATGCAGTCTCGGAATTGGACGTAATTCGCACAATGTATGTAGATGCTAAAACTATAAATCACTTTGTGATCAGAGACGATTTTATTTCGGCCATTTGGGACTGTTAAGGGACTCAAAATGTTGTTTTTCGGTTTTTGGCTGGCGCGAAAAGTTTCGGGTGGAATGATGCAGTCTCGAAATTGAACTAAATTCGTACATTGTATGTATATGCTAAAACTATAAATCACTTCGTGATGACCGACGATGTTCTTTCGGCATTTCGGGACTGTTTAGGGACACAAAATGTCGTTTTTCGGTTTTGGGATGGGGCACGAACTTTTCGGGGGGAATGATGCAGTCTCCGAATTGGACGAAATTCGCACATTGTATGTATATGCGAAAACTATAAATCACTTTGTGATCACCGACGATGTTATTTCGGCCCTTCGGGACTGTTTAGGTGCTCAAAATGTCGTTTTTCGGTTTTGGGATGGCGCGCGAACTTTTCGGGGGGAATGATGCAGTCTCCGAATTGGACGAAATTCGCACATCGTATGTACATGCTAAAACTATAAATCACTTTGTGATCACCGACGATGTTATTTCTTCCCTTCGGGACTGTTTAGGAGCTCAAAATGACGTTTTTCGGTTTTGGGTTGGCGCGCGAACTTTTCGGGTGGAATGATGCAGTCTCGAAATTTGACGAAATTCGCAAATTATATGTATATGCTAAAACTATAAATCATTTTGAGATCACTGACGATGTTATTTCGGCCATTCAGGACTGTTTATGGGCTCAAATTGTCGTTTTTTGGTTTCGGGCTGGGGCGCGAACTTTTCAGGTTGAATGACGCAGTCTCGGAATTGGACGTAATTCGCACAATGTATGTAGATGCTAAAACTATAAATTACTTTGTGATCACATACGATTTTATTTCGGCCATTTGGGACTGTTAAGGGGCTCAAAATGTTGTTTTTCGGTTTTGGGCTGGCGTGCGAACTTTTCGGGTCGAATGATGCAGTCTCGGAATTGGACGTAGTTCGCACATTGTATGTATACGCTAAAACTATAAATCACTGCGTGATCACCGACGATGTTATTTCGGCTATTCGGGACTGTTTAGGGGCTCAAAATATCGTTTTTCGGTTTTGGGATGGCGCGCGAACTTTTCAGGGGGAATGATGCAGTCTCCGAATTGGACGAAATTCGCACATTGTATGTATATGCTAAAACTATAAATCACTTTGTGATCACCGACGATGATATTTCGGCCCTACGGGACTGTTTAGGAGCTCAAAATGACGTTTTTCGGTTTTGGGTTGGCGCGCGAACTTATCGGGTGGAATGATGCAGTCTCGAAATTGGACGAAATTCGCACATTATATGTATATGTTAAAACTATAAATCACTAAGAGATCACCGACGATGTTATTTCGGCCATTCAGGACTGTTTAGGGGCTCAAATTGTCGTTTTTCGGTTTTGGGCTGGCGTGAACTTTTCAGGTTGAATGATGCAGTCTCGGAATTGGACGTAATTCGCACAATGTATGTAGATGCTAAAACTATAAATCACTTTGTGATCACAGACGATTTTATTTCGGCCATTTGGGACTGTTAAGGGACTCAAAATGTTGTTTTTCGGTTTTTGGCTGGCGCGAAAAGTTTCGGGTGGAATGATGCAGTCTCGAAATTGAACTAAATTCGTACATTGTATGTATATGCTAAAACTATAAATCACTTCGTGATGACCGACGATGTTCTTTCGGCATTTCGGGACTGTTTAGGGACACAAAATGTCGTTTTTCGGTTTTGGGATGGGGCACGAACTTTTCGGGGGGAATGATGCAGTCTCCGAATTGGACGAAATTCGCACATTGTATGTATATGCGAAAACTATAAATCACTTTGTGATCACCGACGATGTTATTTCGGCCCTTCGGGACTGTTTAGGGGCTCAAAATGTCGTTTTTCGGTTTTGGGATGGCGCGCGAACTTTTCGGGGGGAATGATGCAGTCTCCGAATTGGACGAAATTCGCACATCGTATGTACATGCTAAAACTATAAATCACTTTGTGATCACCGACGATGTTATTTCTTCCCTTCGGGACTGTTTAGGAGCTCAAAATGACGTTTTTCGGTTTTGGGTTGGCGCGCGAACTTTTCGGGTGGAATGATGCAGTCTCGAAATTTGACGAAATTCGCAAATTATATGTATATGCTAAAACTATAAATCACTAAGAGATCACCGACGATGTTATTTCGGCCATTCAAGACTGTTTAGGGGCTCAAATTGTCGTTTTTCGGTTTTGGGCTGGCGCGAACTTTTCAGGTTGAATGATGCAGTCTCGGAATTGGACGTAATTCGCACAATGTATGTAGATGCTAAAACTATAAATCACTTTGTGATCACAGACGATTTTATTTCGGCCATTTGGGACTGTTAAGGGGCTCAAAATGTTGTTTTTCGGTTTTGGGCTGGCGTGCGAACTTTTCGGGTGGAATGATGCAGTCTCGGAATTGGACGTAGTTCGCACATTGTATGTATACGCTAAAACTATAAATCACTGCGTGATCACCGACGATGTTATTTCGGCTATTCGGGACTGTTTAGGGGCTCAAAATATCGTTTTTCGGTTTTGGGATGGCGCGCGAACTTTTCAGGGGGAATGATGCAGTCTCCGAATTGGACGAAATTCGCACATTGTATGTATATGCTAAAACTATAAATCACTTTGTGATCAGCGACGATGATATTTCGGCCCTACGGGACTGTTTAGGAGCTCAAAATGACGTTTTTCGGTTTTGGGTTGTCGCGCGAACTTTTCGGGTGGAATGATGCAGTCTCGAAATTGGACGAAATTCGCACATTATATGTATATGCTAAAACTATAAATCACTAAGAGATCACCGACGATGTTATTTCGGCCATTCAAGACTGTTTAGGGGCTCAAATTGTCGTTTTTCGGTTTTGGGCTGGCGCGAACTTTTCAGGTTGAATGATGCAGTCTCGGAATTGGACGTAATTCGCACAATGTATGTAGATGCTAAAACTATAAATCACTTTGTGATCACAGACGATTTTATTTCGGCCATTTGGGACTGTTAAGGGGCTCAAAATGTTGTTTTTCGGTTTAAGGCTGGCGCGCGAACTTTTCGGGTGGAATGATGCAGTCTCGGAATTGGACGTAGTTCGCACATTGTATGTATACGCTAAAACTATAAATCACTGCGTGATCACCGACGATGTTATTTCGGCTATTCGGGACTGTTTAGGGGCTCAAAATATCGTTTTTCGGTTTTGGGATGGCGCGCGAACTTTTCAGGGGGAATGATGCAGTCTCCGAATTGGACGAAATTCGCACATTGTATGTATATGCTAAAACTATAAATCACTTTGTGATCACCGACGATGATATTTCGGCCCTACGGGACTGTTTAGGAGCTCAAAATGACGTTTTTCGGTTTTGGGTTGGCGCGCGAACTTTTCGGGTGGAATGATGCAGTCTCGAAATTAGACGAAATTCGCACATTATATGTATATGCTAAAACTATAAATCACTAAGAGATCACCGACGATGTTATTTCGGCCATTCAAGACTGTTTAAGGGCTCAAATTGTCGTTTTTCGGTTTTGGGCTGGCGCGAACTTTTCAGGTTGAATGATGCAGTCTCGGAATTGGACGTAATTCGCACAATGTATGTAGATGCTAAAACTATAAATCACTTTGTGATCACAGACGATTTTATTTCGGCCATTTGGGACTGTTAAGGGGCTCAAAATGTTGTTTTTCAGTTTTAGGCTGGCGCGCGAACTTTTCGGGTGGAATGATGCAGTCTCGAAATTGAACTAAATTCGTACATTGTATGTATATGCTAAAACTATAAATCACTTCGTGATCCCCGACGATGTTCTTTCGGCCATTCGGGACTGTTTAGGGACTCAAAATGTCGTTTTTCGGTTTTGGGATGGGGCGCGAACTTTTCGGGGGGAATGATGCAGTCTCCGAATTGGACGAAATTCGCACATTGTATGTATATGCTAAAACTATAAATCACTTTGTGATCACCGACAATGTTATTTCGGCCCTTCGGGACTGTTTAGGGGCTCAAAATGTCGTTTTTTGGTTTTGGGATGACGCGCGAACTTTTCGGGGGGAATGATGCAGTCTCCGAATTGGACGAAATTCGCACATCGTATGTATATGCTAAAACTATAAATCACTTTGTGATCACCGACGATGTTATTTCTTCCCTTCGGGACTGTTTAGGAGCTCAAAATGACGTTTTTCGGTTTTGGGTTGGCGCGCGAACTTTTCGGGTGGAATGATGCAGTCTCGAAATTGGACGAAATTCGCACATTATATGTATATGCTAAAACTATAAATCACTTTGAGATCACCGACGATGTTATTTCGGCCATTCAGGACTGTTTAGGGGCTCAAATTGTCGTTTTTCGGTATTGGGCTGGCGCGCGAACTTTTCAGGTTAAATGATGCAGTCTCGGAATTGGACGTAATTCGCACAATGTATGTAGATGCTAAAACTATAAATCACTTTGTGATCACAGACGATTTTATTTCGGCCATTTGGGACTGTTAAGGGGCTCAAAATGTTGTTTTTCGGTTTTAGGCTGGCGCGCGAACTTTTCAGGTGGAATGATGCAGTCTCGGAATTGGACGTAGTTCGCAAATTGTATGTATACGCTAAAACTATAAATCACTACGTGATCACCGACGATGTTATTTCGGCCATTCGGGACTGTTTAGGGGCTCAAAATATCGTTTTTCGGTTTTGGGATGGCGCGCGAACTTTTCGGGGGGAATGATGCAGTCTCCGAATTGGACGAAATTCGCACATTGTATGTATATGCTAAAACTATAAATCACGTTGTGATCACCGACGATGTTATTTCGGCCCTTCGGGACTGTTTAGTGACTCAAAATGTCGTTTTTTGGTTTTGGGATGGCGTGCGAACTTTTCAGGGGGAATGATGCAGTCTCCGAATTGGACGAAATTCGCACATTGTATGTATATGCTAAAACTATAAATCACTTTGTGATCACCGACGATGTTATTTCGGCCCTACGGGACTGTTTAGGAGCTCAAAATGACGGTTTTCAGTTTTGGGTTGGCGCGTGAACTTTTCGGGTGGAATGATGCAGTCTCGAAATTGGACGAAATTCGCACATTATATGTATATGCTAAAACTATAAATCACTAAGAGATCACCGACGATGTTATTTCGGCCATTCAGGACTGTTTAGGGGCTCAAATTGTCGTTTTTCGGTTTTGGACTGGCGCACGAACTTTTCCGGTTGAATGATGCAGTCTCGGAATTGGACGTAATTCGCACAATGTATGTAGATGCTAAAACTATAAATCACTTTGTGATCATAGACGATTTTATTTCGGCCATTTGGGACTGTTAAGGGACTCAAAATGTTGTTTTTCGGTTTTTGGCTGGCGCGAAAAGTTTCGGGTGGAATGATGCAGTCTCGAAATTGAACTAAATTCGTACATTGTATGTATATGCTAAAACTATAAATCACTTCGTGATGACCGACGATGTTCTTTCGGCATTTCGGGACTGTTTAGGGACACAAAATGTCGTTTTTCGGTTTTGGGATGGGGCACGAACTTTTCGGGGGGAATGATGCAGTCTCCGAATTGGACGAAATTCGCACATTGTATGTATATGCGAAAACTATAAATCACTTTGTGATCACCGACGATGTTATTTCGGCCCTTCGGGACTGTTTAGGTGCTCAAAATGTCGTTTTTCGGTTTTGGGATGGCGCGCGAACTTTTCGGGGGGAATGATGCAGTCTCCGAATTGGACGAAATTCGCACATCGTATGTACATGCTAAAACTATAAATCACTTTGTGATCACCGACGATGTTATTTCTTCCCTTCGGGACTGTTTAGGAGCTCAAAATGACGTTTTTCGGTTTTGGGTTGGCGCGCGAACTTTTCGGGTGGAATGATGCAGTCTCGAAATTTGACGAAATTCGCAAATTATATGTATATGCTAAAACTATAAATCATTTTGAGATCACTGACGATGTTATTTCGGCCATTCAGGACTGTTTATGGGCTCAAATTGTCGTTTTTTGGTTTCGGGCTGGGGCGCGAACTTTTCAGGTTGAATGACGCAGTCTCGGAATTGGACGTAATTCGCACAATGTATGTAGATGCTAAAACTATAAATTACTTTGTGATCACATACGATTTTATTTCGGCCATTTGGGACTGTTAAGGGGCTCAAAATGTTGTTTTTCGGTTTTGGGCTGGCGTGCGAACTTTTCGGGTCGAATGATGCAGTCTCGGAATTGGACGTAGTTCGCACATTGTATGTATACGCTAAAACTATAAATCACTGCGTGATCACCGACGATGTTATTTCGGCTATTCGGGAGTGTTTAGGGGCTCAAAATATCGTTTTTCGGTTTTGGGATGGCGCGCGAACTTTTCAGGGGGAATGATGCAGTCTCCGAATTGGACGAAATTCGCACATTGTATGTATATGCTAAAACTATAAATCACTTTGTGATCACCGACGATGATATTTCGGCCCTACGGGACTGTTTAGGAGCTCAAAATGACGTTTTTCGGTTTTGGGTTGGCGCGCGAACTTATCGGGTGGAATGATGCAGTCTCGAAATTGGACGAAATTCGCACATTATATGTATATGTTAAAACTATAAATCACTAAGAGATCACCGACGATGTTATTTCGGCCATTCAGGACTGTTTAGGGGCTCAAATTGTCGTTTTTCGGTTTTGGGCTGGCGTGAACTTTTCAGGTTGAATGATGCAGTCTCGGAATTGGACGTAATTCGCACAATGTATGTAGATGCTAAAACTATAAATCACTTTGTGATCACAGACGATTTTATTTCGGCCATTTGGGACTGTTAAGGGACTCAAAATGTTGTTTTTCGGTTTTTGGCTGGCGCGAAAAGTTTCGGGTGGAATGATGCAGTCTCGAAATTGAACTAAATTCGTACATTGTATGTATATGCTAAAACTATAAATCACTTCGTGATGACCGACGATGTTCTTTCGGCATTTCGGGACTGTTTAGGGACACAAAATGTCGTTTTTCGGTTTTGGGATGGGGCACGAACTTTTCGGGGGGAATGATGCAGTCTCCGAATTGGACGAAATTCGCACATTGTATGTATATGCGAAAACTATAAATCACTTTGTGATCACCGACGATGTTATTTCGGCCCTTCGGGACTGTTTAGGGGCTCAAAATGTCGTTTTTCGGTTTTGGGATGGCGCGCGAACTTTTCGGGGGGAATGATGCAGTCTCCGAATTGGACGAAATTCGCACATCGTATGTACATGCTAAAACTATAAATCACTTTGTGATCACCGACGATGTTATTTCTTCCCTTCGGGACTGTTTAGGAGCTCAAAATGACGTTTTTCGGTTTTGGGTTGGCGCGCGAACTTTTCGGGTGGAATGATGCAGTCTCGAAATTTGACAAAATTCGCAAATTATATGTATATGCTAAAACTATAAATCACTAAGAGATCACCGACGATGTTATTTCGGCCATTCAGGACTGTTTATGGGCTCAAATTGTCGTTTTTTGGTTTCGGGCTGGGGCGCGAACTTTTCAGGTTGAATGACGCAGTCTCGGAATTGGACGTAATTCGCACAATGTATGTAGATGCTAAAACTATAAATTACTTTGTGATCACATACGATTTTATTTCGGCCATTTGGGACTGTTAAGGGGCTCAAAATGTTGTTTTTCGGTTTTGGGTTGGCGTGCGAACTTTTCGGGTCGAATGATGCAGTCTCGGAATTGGACGTAGTTCGCACATTGTATGTATACGCTAAAACTATAAATCACTGCGTGATCACCGACGATGTTATTTCGGCTATTCGGGACTGTTTAGGGGCTCAAAATATCGTTTTTCGGTTTTGGGATGGCGCGCGAACTTTTCAGGGGGAATGATGCAGTCTCCGAATTGGACGAAATTCGCACATTGTATGTATATGCTAAAACTATAAATCACTTTGTGATCACCGACGATGATATTTCGGCCCTACGGGACTGTTTAGGAGCTCAAAATGACGTTTTTCGGTTTTGGGTTGGCGCGCGAACTTATCGGGTGGAATGATGCAGTCTCGAAATTGGACGAAATTCGCACATTATATGTATATGCTAAAACTATAAATCACTAAGAGATCACCGACGATGTTATTTCGGCCATTCAGGACTGTTTAGGGGCTCAAATTGTCGTTTTTCGGTTTTGGGTTGGCGTGAACTTTTCAGGTTGAATGATGCAGTCTCGGAATTGGACGTAATTCGCACAATGTATGTAGATGCTAAAACTATAAATCACTTTGTGATCACAGACGATTTTATTTCGGCCATTTGGGACTGTTAAGGGGCTCAAAATGTTGTTTTTCGGTTTAAGGCTGGCGCGCGAACTTTTCGGGTGGAATGATGCAGTCTCGGAATTGGACGTAGTTCGCACATTGTATGTATACGCTAAAACTATAAATCACTGCGTGATCACCGACGATGTTATTTCGGCTATTCGGGACTGTTTAGGGGCTCAAAATATCGTTTTTCGGTTTTGGGATGGCGCGCGAACTTTTCAGGGGGAATGATGCAGTCTCCGAATTGGACGAAATTCGCACATTGTATGTATATGCTAAAACTATAAATCACTTTGTGATCACCGACGATGATATTTCGGCCCTACGGGACTGTTTAGGAGCTCAAAATGACGTTTTTCGGTTTTGGGTTGGCGCGCGAACTTTTCGGGTGGAATGATGCAGTCTCGAAATTAGACGAAATTCGCACATTATATGTATATGCTAAAACTATAAATCACTAAGAGATCACCGACGATGTTATTTCGGCCATTCAAGACTGTTTAAGGGCTCAAATTGTCGTTTTTCGGTTTTGGGCTGGCGCGAACTTTTCAGGTTGAATGATGCAGTCTCGGAATTGGACGTAATTCGCACAATGTATGTAGATGCTAAAACTATAAATCACTTTGTGATCACAGACGATTTTATTTCGGCCATTTGGGACTGTTAAGGGGCTCAAAATGTTGTTTTTCAGTTTTAGGCTGGCGCGCGAACTTTTCGGGTGGAATGATGCAGTCTCGAAATTGAACTAAATTCGTACATTGTATGTATATGCTAAAACTATAAATCACTTCGTGATCCCCGACGATGTTCTTTCGGCCATTCGGGACTGTTTAGGGACTCAAAATGTCGTTTTTCGGTTTTGGGATGGGGCGCGAACTTTTCGGGGGGAATGATGCAGTCTCCGAATTGGACGAAATTCGCACATTGTATGTATATGCTAAAACTATAAATCACTTTGTGATCACCGACAATGTTATTTCGGCCCTTCGGGACTGTTTAGGGGCTCAAAATGTCGTTTTTTGGTTTTGGGATGACGCGCGAACTTTTCGGGGGGAATGATGCAGTCTCCGAATTGGACGAAATTCGCACATCGTATGTATATGCTAAAACTATAAATCACTTTGTGATCACCGACGATGTTATTTCTTCCCTTCGGGACTGTTTAGGAGCTCAAAATGACGTTTTTCGGTTTTGGTTGGCGCGCGAACTTTTCGGGTGGAATGATGCAGTCTCGAAATTGGACGAAATTCGCACATTATATGTATATGCTAAAACTATAAATCACTTTGAGATCACCGACGATGTTATTTCGGCCATTCAGGACTGTTTAGGGGCTCAAATTGTCGTTTTTCGGTATTGGGCTGGCGCGCGAACTTTTCAGGTTAAATGATGCAGTCTCGGAATTGGACGTAATTCGCACAATGTATGTAGATGCTAAAACTATAAATCACTTTGTGATCACAGACGATTTTATTTCGGCCATTTGGGACTGTTAAGGGGCTCAAAATGTTGTTTTTCGGTTTTAGGCTGGCGCGCGAACTTTTCAGGTGGAATGATGCAGTCTCGGAATTGGACGTAGTTCGCAAATTGTATGTATACGCTAAAACTATAAATCACTACGTGATCACCGACGATGTTATTTCGGCCATTCGGGACTGTTTAGGGGCTCAAAATATCGTTTTTCGGTTTTGGGATGGCGCGCGAACTTTTCGGGGGGAATGATGCAGTCTCCGAATTGGACGAAATTCGCACATTGTATGTATATGCTAAAACTATAAATCACGTTGTGATCACCGACGATGTTATTTCGGCCCTTCGGGACTGTTTAGTGACTCAAAATGTCGTTTTTTGGTTTTGGGATGGCGTGCGAACTTTTCAGGGGGAATGATGCAGTCTCCGAATTGGACGAAATTCGCACATTGTATGTATATGCTAAAACTATAAATCACTTTGTGATCACCGACGATGTTATTTCGGCCCTACGGGACTGTTTAGGAGCTCAAAATGACGGTTTTCAGTTTTGGGTTGGCGCGTGAACTTTTCGGGTGGAATGATGCAGTCTCGAAATTGGACGAAATTCGCACATTATATGTATATGCTAAAACTATAAATCACTAAGAGATCACCGACGATGTTATTTCGGCCATTCAGGACTGTTTAGGGGCTCAAATTGTCGTTTTTCGGTTTTGGGCTGGCGCACGAACTTTTCCGGTTGAATGATGCAGTCTCGGAATTGGACGTAATTCGCACAATGTATGTAGATGCTAAAACTATAAATCACTTTGTGATCATAGACGATTTTATTTCGGCCATTTGGGACTGTTAAGGGACTCAAAATGTTGTTTTTCGGTTTTTGGCTGGCGCGAAAAGTTTCGGGTGGAATGATGCAGTCTCGAAATTGAACTAAATTCGTACATTGTATGTATATGCTAAAACTATAAATCACTTCGTGATGACCGACGATGTTCTTTCGGCATTTCGGGACTGTTTAGGGACACAAAATGTCGTTTTTCGGTTTTGGGATGGGGCACGAACTTTTCGGGGGGAATGATGCAGTCTCCGAATTGGACGAAATTCGCACATTGTATGTATATGCGAAAACTATAAATCACTTTGTGATCACCGACGATGTTATTTCGGCCCTTCGGGACTGTTTAGGTGCTCAAAATGTCTTTTTCGGTTTTGGGATGGCGCGCGAACTTTTCGGGGGGAATGATGCAGTCTCCGAATTGGACGAAATTCGCACATCGTATGTACATGCTAAAACTATAAATCACTTTGTGATCACCGACGATGTTATTTCTTCCCTTCGGGACTGTTTAGGAGCTCAAAATGACGTTTTTCGGTTTTGGGTTGGCGCGCGAACTTTTCGGGTGGAATGATGCAGTCTCGAAATTTGACGAAATTCGCAAATTATATGTATATGCTAAAACTATAAATCATTTTGAGATCACTGACGATGTTATTTCGGCCATTCAGGACTGTTTATGGGCTCAAATTGTCGTTTTTTGGTTTCGGGCTGGGGCGCGAACTTTTCAGGTTGAATGACGCAGTCTCGGAATTGGACGTAATTCGCACAATGTATGTAGATGCTAAAACTATAAATTACTTTGTGATCACATACGATTTTATTTCGGCCATTTGGGACTGTTAAGGGGCTCAAAATGTTGTTTTTCGGTTTTGGGCTGGCGTGCGAACTTTTCGGGTCGAATGATGCAGTCTCGGAATTGGACGTAGTTCGCACATTGTATGTATACGCTAAAACTATAAATCACTGCGTGATCACCGACGATGTTATTTCGGCTATTCGGGACTGTTTAGGGGCTCAAAATATCGTTTTTCGGTTTTGGGATGGCGCGCGAACTTTTCAGGGGGAATGATGCAGTCTCCGAATTGGACGAAATTCGCACATTGTATGTATATGCTAAAACTATAAATCACTTTGTGATCACCGACGATGATATTTCGGCCCTACGGGACTGTTTAGGAGCTTAAAATGACGTTTTTCGGTTTTGGGTTGGCGCGCGAACTTATCGGGTGGAATGATGCAGTCTCGAAATTGGACGAAATTCGCACATTATATGTATATGCTAAAACTATAAATCACTAAGAGATCACCGACGATGTTATTTCGGCCATTCAGGACTGTTTAGGGGCTCAAATTGTCGTTTTTCGGTTTTGGGTTGGCGTGAACTTTTCAGGTTGAATGATGCAGTCTCGGAATTGGACGTAATTCGCACAATGTATGTAGATGCTAAAACTATAAATCACTTTGTGATCACAGACGATTTTATTTCGGCCATTTGGGACTGTTAAGGGGCTCAAAATGTTGTTTTTCGGTTTAAGGCTGGCGCGCGAACTTTTCGGGTGGAATGATGCAGTCTCGGAATTGGACGTAGTTCGCACATTGTATGTATACGCTAAAACTATAAATCACTGCGTGATCACCGACGATGTTATTTCGGCTATTCGGGACTGTTTAGGGGCTCAAAATATCGTTTTTCGGTTTTGGGATGGCGCGCGAACTTTTCAGGGGGAATGATGCAGTCTCCGAATTGGACGAAATTCGCACATTGTATGTATATGCTAAAACTATAAATCACTTTGTGATCACCGACGATGATATTTCGGCCCTACGGGACTGTTTAGGAGCTCAAAATGACGTTTTTCGGTTTTGGGTTGGCGCGCGAACTTTTCGGGTGGAATGATGCAGTCTCGAAATTAGAAGAAATTCGCACATTATATGTATATGCTAAAACTATAAATCACTAAGAGATCACCGACGATGTTATTTCGGCCATTCAAGACTGTTTAAAGGCTCAAATTGTCGTTTTTCGGTTTTGGGCTGGCGCGAACTTTTCAGGTTGAATGATGCAGTCTCGGAATTGGACGTAATTCGCACAATGTATGTAGATGCTAAAACTATAAATCACTTTGTGATCACAGACGATTTTATTTCGGCCATTTGGGACTGTTAAGGGGCTCAAAATGTTGTTTTTCAGTTTTAGGCTGGCGCGCGAACTTTTCGGGTGGAATGATGCAGTCTCGAAATTGAACTAAATTCGTACATTGTATGTATATGCTAAAACTATAAATCACTTCGTGATCCCCGACGATGTTCTTTCGGCCATTCGGGACTGTTTAGGGACTCAAAATGTCGTTTTTCGGTTTTGGGATGGGGCGCGAACTTTTCGGGGGGAATGATGCAGTCTCCGAATTGGACGAAATTCGCACATTGTATGTATATGCTAAAACTATAAATCACTTTGTGATCACCGACAATGTTATTTCGGCCCTTCGGGACTGTTTAGGGGCTCAAAATGTCGTTTTTTGGTTTTGGGATGACGCGCGAACTTTTCGGGGGGAATGATGCAGTCTCCGAATTGGACGAAATTCGCACATCGTATGTATATGCTAAAACTATAAATCACTTTGTGATCACCGACGATGTTATTTCTTCCCTTCGGGACTGTTTAGGAGCTCAAAATGACGTTTTTCGGTTTTGGTTGGCGCGCGAACTTTTCGGGTGGAATGATGCAGTCTCGAAATTGGACGAAATTCGCACATTATATGTATATGCTAAAACTATAAATCACTTTGAGATCACCGACGATGTTATTTCGGCCATTCAGGACTGTTTAGGGGCTCAAATTGTCGTTTTTCGGTATTGGGCTGGCGCGCGAACTTTTCAGGTTAAATGATGCAGTCTCGGAATTGGACGTAATTCGCACAATGTATGTAGATGCTAAAACTATAAATCACTTTGTGATCACAGACGATTTTATTTCGGCCATTTGGGACTGTTAAGGGGCTCAAAATGTTGTTTTTCGGTTTTAGGCTGGCGCGCGAACTTTTCAGGTGGAATGATGCAGTCTCGGAATTGGACGTAGTTCGCAAATTGTATGTATACGCTAAAACTATAAATCACTACGTGATCACCGACGATGTTATTTCGGCCATTCGGGACTGTTTAGGGGCTCAAAATATCGTTTTTCGGTTTTGGGATGGCGCGCGAACTTTTCGGGGGGAATGATGCAGTCTCCGAATTGGACGAAATTCGCACATTGTATGTATATGCTAAAACTATAAATCACGTTGTGATCACCGACGATGTTATTTCGGCCCTTCGGGACTGTTTAGTGACTCAAAATGTCGTTTTTTGGTTTTGGGATGGCGTGCGAACTTTTCAGGGGGAATGATGCAGTCTCCGAATTGGACGAAATTCGCACATTGTATGTATATGTTAAAACTATAAATCACTTTGTGATCACCGACGATGTTATTTCGGCCCTACGGGACTGTTTAGGAGCTCAAAATGACGGTTTTCAGTTTTGGGTTGGCGCGTGAACTTTTCGGGTGGAATGATGCAGTCTCGAAATTGGACGAAATTCGCACATTATATGTATATGCTAAAACTATAAATCACTAAGAGATCACCGACGATGTTATTTCGGCCATTCAGGACTGTTTAGGGGCTCAAATTGTCGTTTTTCGGTTTTGGGCTGGCGCACGAACTTTTCCGGTTGAATGATGCAGTCTCGGAATTGGACGTAATTCGCACAATGTATGTAGATGCTAAAACTATAAATCACTTTGTGATCATAGACGATTTTATTTCGGCCATTTGGGACTGTTAAGGGACTCAAAATGTTGTTTTTCGGTTTTTGGCTGGCGCGAAAAGTTTCGGGTGGAATGATGCAGTCTCGAAATTGAACTAAATTCGTACATTGTATGTATATGCTAAAACTATAAATCACTTCGTGATGACCGACGATGTTCTTTCGGCATTTCGGGACTGTTTAGGGACACAAAATGTCGTTTTTCGGTTTTGGGATGGGGCACGAACTTTTCGGGGGGAATGATGCAGTCTCCGAATTGGACGAAATTCGCACATTGTATGTATATGCGAAAACTATAAATCACTTTGTGATCACCGACGATGTTATTTCGGCCCTTCGGGACTGTTTAGGTGCTCAAAATGTCGTTTTTCGGTTTTGGGATGGCGCGCGAACTTTTCGGGGGGAATGATGCAGTCTCCGAATTGGACGAAATTCGCACATCGTATGTACATGCTAAAACTATAAATCACTTTGTGATCACCGACGATGTTATTTCTTCCCTTCGGGACTGTTTAGGAGCTCAAAATGACGTTTTTCGGTTTTGGGTTGGCGCGCGAACTTTTCGGGTGGAATGATGCAGTCTCGAAATTTGACGAAATTCGCAAATTATATGTATATGCTAAAACTATAAATCATTTTGAGATCACTGACGATGTTATTTCGGCCATTCAGGACTGTTTATGGGCTCAAATTGTCGTTTTTTGGTTTCGGGCTGGGGCGCGAACTTTTCAGGTTGAATGACGCAGTCTCGGAATTGGACGTAATTCGCACAATGTATGTAGATGCTAAAACTATAAATTACTTTGTGATCACATACGATTTTATTTCGGCCATTTGGGACTGTTAAGGGGCTCAAAATGTTGTTTTTCGGTTTTGGGCTGGCGTGCGAACTTTTCGGGTCGAATGATGCAGTCTCGGAATTGGACGTAGTTCGCACATTGTATGTATACGCTAAAACTATAAATCACTGCGTGATCACCGACGATGTTATTTCGGCTATTCGGGACTGTTTAGGGGCTCAAAATATCGTTTTTCGGTTTTGGGATGGCGCGCGAACTTTTCAGGGGGAATGATGCAGTCTCCGAATTGGACGAAATTCGCACATTGTATGTATATGCTAAAACTATAAATCACTTTGTGATCACCGACGATGATATTTCGGCCCTACGGGACTGTTTAGGAGCTCAAAATGACGTTTTTCGGTTTTGGGTTGGCGCGCGAACTTATCGGGTGGAATGATGCAGTCTCGAAATTGGACGAAATTCGCACATTATATGTATATGTTAAAACTATAAATCACTAAGAGATCACCGACGATGTTATTTCGGCCATTCAGGACTGTTTAGGGGCTCAAATTGTCGTTTTTCGGTTTTGGGCTGGCGTGAACTTTTCAGGTTGAATGATGCAGTCTCGGAATTGGACGTAATTCGCACAATGTATGTAGATGCTAAAACTATAAATCACTTTGTGATCACAGACGATTTTATTTCGGCCATTTGGGACTGTTAAGGGACTCAAAATGTTGTTTTTCGGTTTTTGGCTGGCGCGAAAAGTTTCGGGTGGAATGATGCAGTCTCGAAATTGAACTAAATTCGTACATTGTATGTATATGCTAAAACTATAAATCACTTCGTGATGACCGACGATGTTCTTTCGGCATTTCGGGACTGTTTAGGGACACAAAATGTCGTTTTTCGGTTTTGGGATGGGGCACGAACTTTTCGGGGGGAATGATGCAGTCTCCGAATTGGACGAAATTCGCACATTGTATGTATATGCGAAAACTATAAATCACTTTGTGATCACCGACGATGTTATTTCGGCCCTTCGGGACTGTTTAGGGGCTCAAAATGTCGTTTTTCGGTTTTGGGATGGCGCGCGAACTTTTCGGGGGGAATGATGCAGTCTCCGAATTGGACGAAATTCGCACATCGTATGTACATGCTAAAACTATAAATCACTTTGTGATCACCGACGATGTTATTTCTTCCCTTCGGGACTGTTTAGGAGCTCAAAATGACGTTTTTCGGTTTTGGGTTGGCGCGCGAACTTTTCGGGTGGAATGATGCAGTCTCGAAATTTGACGAAATTCGCAAATTATATGTATATGCTAAAACTATAAATCATTTTGAGATCACTGACGATGTTATTTCGGCCATTCAGGACTGTTTATGGGCTCAAATTGTCGTTTTTTGGTTTCGGGCTGGGGCGCGAACTTTTCAGGTTGAATGACGCAGTCTCGGAATTGGACGTAATTCGCACAATGTATGTAGATGCTAAAACTATAAATTACTTTGTGATCACATACGATTTTATTTCGGCCATTTGGGACTGTTAAGGGGCTCAAAATGTTGTTTTTCGGTTTTGGGTTGGCGTGCGAACTTTTCGGGTCGAATGATGCAGTCTCGGAATTGGACGTAGTTCGCACATTGTATGTATACGCTAAAACTATAAATCACTGCGTGATCACCGACGATGTTATTTCGGCTATTCGGGACTGTTTAGGGGCTCAAAATATCGTTTTTCGGTTTTGGGATGGTGCGCGAACTTTTCAGGGGGAATGATGCAGTCTCCGAATTGGACGAAATTCGCACATTGTATGTATATGCTAAAACTATAAATCACTTTGTGATCACCGACGATGATATTTCGGCCCTACGGGACTGTTTAGGAGCTCAAAATGACGTTTTTCGGTTATGGGTTGGCGCGCGAACTTATCGGGTGGAATGATGCAGTCTCGAAATTGGACGAAATTTGCACATTATATGTATATGCTAAAACTATAAATCACTAAGAGATCACCGACGATGTTATTTCGGCCATTCAGGACTGTTTAGGGGCTCAAATTGTCGTTTTTCGGTTTTGGGTTGGCGTGAACTTTTCAGGTTGAATGATGCAGTCTCGGAATTGGACGTAATTCGCACAATGTATGTAGATGCTAAAACTATAAATCACTTTGTGATCACAGACGATTTTATTTCGGCCATTTGGGACTGTTAAGGGGCTCAAAATGTTGTTTTTCAGTTATGGGCTGGCGCGCGAACTTTTCGGGTGGAATGATGCAGTCTCGAAATTGAACTAAATTCGTACATTGTATGTATATGCTAAAACTATAAATCACTTTCTGATCCCCGGCGATGTTCTTTCGGCCATTCGGGACTGTTTAGGGACTCAAAATGTCGTTTTTCGGTTTGGGGATGGGGCGCGAACTTTTCGGGGGGAATGATGTAGTCTCCGAATTGGACGAAATTCGCACATTGTATGTATATGCTAAAACTATAAATCACTTTGTGATCACCGACGATGTTATTTCGGCCCTTCGGGACTGTTTAGGGGCTCAAAATGTCGTTTTTGGTTTTGGGATGACGCGCGAACTTTTCGGGGGGAATGATGCAGTCTCCGAATTGGACGAAATTCGCACATCGTATGTATATGCTAAAACTATAAATCACTTTGTGATCACCGACGATGTTATTTCTTCCCTTCGGGACTGTTTAGGAGCTCAAAATGACGTTTTTCGGTTTTGGGTTGGCGCGTGAACTTTTCGGGTGGAATGATGCAGTCTCGAAATTGGACGAAATTCGCACATTAAATGTATATGCTAAAACTATAAATCACTTTGAGATCACTGACGATGTTATTTCGGCCATTCAGGACTGTTTAGGGGCTCACATTGTCGTTTTTCGGTTTCGGGCTTGCGCGCGAACTTTTCAGGTTGAATGATGCAGTCTCGGAATTGGACGTAATTCGCACAATGTATGTAGATGCTAAAACTATAAATCCCTCTGTGATCACAGACGATTTTATTTCGGCTATTTGGGACTGTTAAGGGGCTCAAAATGTTGTTTTTCGGTTTTGGGCTGGCGTGCGAACTTTTCGGGTGGAATGATGCTGTCTCGGAATTGGACGTAGTTCGCACATTGTATGTATGCGCTAAAACTATAAATCACTATGTGATCACCGACGATGTTATTTCGGCCATTCAGGACTGTTTAGGGGCTCAAATCGTCGTTTTTTGGTTTTGGGATGGCGTGCGAACTTTTCAGGGGGAATGATGCAGTCTCCGAATTGGACGAAATTCGCACATTGTATGTATATGCTAAAACTATAAATCACTTTGTGATCACCGACAATGTTATTTCGGCCCTACGGGACTGTTTAGGAGCTCAAAATGTCGTTTTTCGGTTTTGGGTTGGCGCGCGAACTTTTCGGATGGAATGATGCAGTCTCGAAATTGGACGAAATTCGCACATTATATGTATATGCTAAAACTATAAATCACTAAGAGATCACCGACGATGTTATTTCGGCCATTCAGGACTGTTTAGGGGCTCAAATTGTCGTTTTTCGGTTTTGGGCTGGCGCGAACTTTTCAGGTTGAATGATGCAGTCTCGGAATTGGACGTAATTCGCACAATGTATGTAGATGCTAAAACTATAAATCACTTTGTGATCACAGACGATTTTATTTTGGCCATTTTGGACTGTTAAGGGGCTCAAAATGTTGTTTTTCAAATTTGGGCTGGCGCGCGAACTTTTCGGGTGGAATGATGCAGTCTCGAAATTGAACTAAATTCGTACATTGTATGTATATGCTAAAACTATAAATCACTTCGTGATCCCCGACGATGTTCTTTCGGCCATTCGGGACTGTTTACGGACTCAAAATGTCGTTTTTCGGTTTTGGGTTGGGGCGCGAACTTTTCGGGGGGAATGATGCAGTCTCCGCATTGGACGAAATTCGCACATTGTATGTATATGCTAAAACTATAAATCACTTTGTGATCACCGACGATGTTATTTCGGCCCTTCGGGACTGTTTAGGGGCTCATAATGTCGTTTTTCGGTTTTGGGATGACGCGCGAACTTTTCGGGGGGAATGATGCAGTCTCCGAATTGGACGAAATTCGCACATCGTATGTATATGCTAAAACTATAAATCACTTTGTGATCACCGACGATGTTATTTCTTCCCTTCGGGACTATTTAGGAGCTCAAAATGACGTTTTTCGGTTTTGGGTTGGCGCGCGAACTTTTCGGGTGGAATGATGCAGTCTCGAAATTGGACGAAATTCGCACATTATATGTATATGCTAAAACTATAAATCACTTTGAGATCACTGACGATGTGATTTCGGCCATTCAGGACTGTTTAGGGGCTCAAATTGTCGTTTTTCGGTTTCGGGCTTGCGCGCGAACTTTTCAGGTTGAATGATGCAGTCTCGGAATTGGACGTGATTCGCACAATGTATGTAGATGCTAAAACTATAAATCCCTTTGTGATCACAGACGATTTTATTTCGGCAATTTGGGACTGTTAAGGGGCTCAAAATGTTGTTTTTCGGTTTTGGGCTGGCGTGCGAACTTTTCGGGTGGAATGATGCTGTCTCGGAATTGGACATAGTTCGCACATTGTATGTATGCGCTAAAACTATAAATCACTATGTGATCACCGACGATGTTATTTCGGCCATTCGGGACTGTTTAGGGGCTCAAAACATCGTTTTTCGGTTTGGGATGGCGCGCGAACTTTTCGGGGGGAATGATGCAGTCTCCGAATTGGACGAAATTTCCACATTGTATGTATATGCTAAAACTATAAATCACTTTGTGATCACCGACGATGTTATTTCGGCCCTTCGGGACTATTTAGGGGCTCAAAATGTCGTTTTTCGGTTTTGGGATGGCGCGCGAACTTTTCGGGGGGAATGATGCAGTCTCCGAATTGGACGAAATTCACACATTGTATGTATATGCTAAAACTACAAATCTGTTTGTGATCATCGACGATGTTATTTCGGCCATTCAGGACTATTTAGGGGCTCAAATTGTCGTTTTTCGGTATTGGGCTGGCGCACGAACTTTTCAGGTTGAATGATGCAGTCTCGGAATTGGACGTAATTCGCACAATGTATGTGGATGCTAAAACTATAAATCACTTTGTGATCACAGACGATTTTATTTCGGCCATTTGGGACTGTTAAGGGGCTCAAAATGTTGTTTTCGGTTTTGGACTGGCGCGCGAACTTTTCGGGTGGAATGATGCAGTCTCGGAATTGGACGTAGTTCGCAAATTGTATGTATATGCTAAAACTATAAATCACTACGTGATCACCGACGATGTTATTTCGGCCATTCGGGACTGTTTAGGGGCTCAAAATATCGTTTTTCGGTTTTGGGATGGCGCGCGAACTTTTCGGGGGGAATGATGCAGTCTCCGAATTGTCCAAAATTCGCACATTGTATGTATATGCTAAAACTATAAATCACTTTGTGATCTCCGACGATGTTATTTCGGCCCTTCGGGACTGTTTAGGGACTCAAAATGTCGTTTTTTGGTTTTGAGATGGCGTGCGAACTTTTCGGGGGGAATGATACAGTCTCCGAATTGTACGAAATTCGCACATTGTATGTATATGCTAAAACTATAAATCACTTTGTGATCACCGACGATGTTATTTCGGCCCTGCGGGACTGTTTAGGAGCTCAAAATGACGTTTTTCGGTTTTGGGCGGGCGCGCAAACTTTTTGGGTGGAATGATGCAATCTCGAAACTGGACGAAAATCGCATATTATATTATGCTAAAACTATAAATCACTTTGTGATCACCGACGATGTTATTTCGGCCATTCGGGGCTGTTTAGGGGCTCAAATTGTCGTTTTTCGGTTTTGGGCTGGCGCGCGAACTTTTCGGGGGGAATGATGCAATCTCGGAAATGGACGTAATTCGCACAATGTATGTTGATGCTAAAACAATATATCACTTGGTGATCACAAACAATTTTATTTCGGCCATTTGGGACTGTTTAGGGGCTCAAAATGTTGTTTTTCGGTTTTGGGCTGGCGCGCGAACTTTTCGGGTGGAATGATGCAGTCTCGGAATTGGACGTAGTTCGCACATTGTATGTAGATGCTAAAACTATAAATCACGTCGTGATCACCGACGATGTTATTTCGGCCATTCAGGACTGTTTAGGGGCTCAAATTGTCGTTTTTCGGTTTTGGGATGGCGCGCGAACTCTTCGGGTGGAATGATGCATTCTCGAAAGTGAACTAAATTCGTACATTGTATGTATACGCTAAAACTATAAATCACTACGTGATCACCGACGATGTTATTTCGGCCATTCGGGACTGTTTAGGGCTCAAAATGTCGTTTTAGGGTTTTGGGATGGCGCGCGAACTTTTCGGGGGGAATGATGCAGTCTTCGAATTGGACGAAATTCGCACATTGTATGTATATGCTAAAACTATAAATAACTTTGTGATCACCGACGATGTTATTTCGGCCCTTCGGGACTGTTTAGGGACTCAAAATGTCGTTTTTTGGTTTTGGGATAGCGTGCGAACTTTTCGGGGGGAATGATACAGTCTCCGAATTGGACGTAATTCGCACATTGTATGTATATGCTAAAACTATAAATCACCTTGTGATCACCGACGATGTTATTTCGGCCCTCCAGGACTGTTTAGGAGCTCAAAATGACGTTTTTCGGTTTTGGGTTGGCGCGCGAACTTTTCGGGTGCAATGATGCAGTCTCGAAATTGGACGAAATTCGCACATTATATGTATATGCTAAAACTATAAATCACTATGTGATCACCGACGATGTTATTTCGGCCATTCAGGACTGTTTAGGGGCTCAAATTGTCGTTTTTCGGTATTGGGCTGGCGCGCGAACTTTTCAGGTTGAATGATGCAGTTTCGTAATTGTATGTAATTCGCACAATGTATGTGGATGCTAAAACTATAAATCACTTTGTGATCACAGACGATTTTATTTCGGCCATTTGGGACTGTTAAGGGGCTCAAAATGTTGTTTTTCGGTTTTGGGCTGGCGCACGAACTTTTCGGGTGGAATGATGCAGTCTCGGAATTGGACGTAGTTCGCAAATTGTATGTAGATGCTAAAACTATAAATCACTACGTGATCACCGACGATGTTATTTCGGCCATTCGGGACTGTTTAGGGGCTCAAAATATCCTTTTTCTGTTTTGGGATGGCGCGCGAACTTTTCGGGGGGAATGATGCAGTCTCCGAATCGTACGAAATTCGCACATTGTATGTATAGGCTAAAACTATAAATCACTTTGTGATCTCCGACGATGTTATTTCGGCCCTTCGGGACTGTTTAGGGACTCAAAATGTTGTTTTTTGGTTTTGAGATGGCGTGAGAACTTTTCGGGGGGAATGATACAGTCTCCGAATTGGACGAAATTCGCACATTGTATGTATATGCTAAAACTATAAATCACTTTGTGATCACCGACGATGTTATTTCGGCCCTTCGGGACTGTTTAGGGACTCAAAATGACGTTTTTTGGTTTTGGGCTGGCGCGCAAACTTTTTGGGTGGAATGATGCAATCTCGAAACTGGACAAAATTCGCATATTATATTAAGCTAAAACTATAAATCACTTTGTGATCACCGACGATGTTATTTCGGCCATTCGGGATTGTTTAGGGGCTCAAATTGTCGTTTTTCGGTTTTGGGATGGCGCACGAACTTTTCGGGGGGAATGATGCAGTCTCCGAATTAGACGAAATTCGCACATTGTATGTATATGCTAAAACTATAAATAACTTTGTGGTCACAGACGATGTTATTTCGGCCTTTTGGGACTGTTTAGGGGCTCAAAATGTTGTTTTTCGGTTTTGGGCTGGCGCGCGAACTTTTCGGGTGGAATGATGCAGTCTCGGAATTTGACGTAGTTCGCACATTGTATGTAGATGCTAAAACTATAAATCACTTCGTGATCACCGACGATGTTATTTCGGCCATTCAAGACTGTTTAGGGGCTCAAATTGTCGTTTTTCGGTATTGGGCTGGCGCGCGAACTCTTTGGGTGGAATGATGCATTCTCGTAAGTGAACTAAATTCGTACATTGTATGTATACGCTAAAACTATAAATCACTACGTGATCACCGACGATGTTATTTCGGCCATTCGGGACTGTTTAGGGCTCAAAATGTCGTTTTTCGGTTTTGGGATGACGCACGAACTTTTCGGGGGGAATGATGCAGTCTTCGAATTGGACGAAATTTGCACATTGTATGTATATGCTAAAACTATAAATAACTTTGTGATCACCGACGATGTTATTTCGGCCCTTCGGGACTGTTTAGGGACTCAAAATGTCGTTTTTTGGTTTTGGGATGGCGTGCGAACTTTTCGGGGGGAATGATACAGTCTCCGAATTGGACGAAATTCGCACATTGTATGTATATGCTAAAACTATAAATCACTTTGTGATCACCGACGATGTTATTTCGGCCCTTCGGGACTGTTTAGGGACTCAAAATGTCGTTTTTTGGTTTTGGGATGGCGTGCGAACTTTTCAGGGGGAATGATACAGTCTCCGAATTGGACGAAATTCGCACATTGTATGTATATGCTAAAACTATAAATCACTTTATGATCACCGACGATGTTATTTCGGCCCTTCGGGACTGTTTAGGAGCTCAAAATGACGTTTTTCGGTTTTGGTTTGGCGCGCGAACTTTTCGGGTGGAATGATGCAGTCTCGGAATTGGACGAAATTCGCACATTATATGTATATGCTAAAACTATAAATCACTTTGTGATCAACGATGATGTTATTTCGGCCATTCGGGACTGTTTTGGGGCTCAAATTGTCGTTTTTCATTTTTGGGCTGGCGCGCGAACTTTTCAGGTTGAATGATGCAGTCTCGGAAATGGACGTAATTCGCACAATGTATGTTGATGCTAAAACAATATATCACTTGGTGATCACAGACGATTTTATTCGGCCATTTGGGACTGTTTAGGGGCTCAAAATGTTGTTTTTCAGTTTTGGGCTGGCGCGCGAACTTTTCGGGTGGAATGATGCAGTCTCGGAAATGGACGTAGTTCGCACATTGTATGTAGATGCTAAAACTATAAATCACTTCGTGATCACCGACGATGTTATTTTGGCCATTCAGGACTGTTTAGGGGCTCAAATTGTCGTTTTTCAGTTTTGGGCTGGCGCACAAACATTTCGGGTGGAATAATGCAGTCTCGAAAGTGAACTAAATTCGTACATTGTATGTATATGCTAAAACTATAAATCACTTCGTGATCACCGACGATCTTATTTCGGCCATTCGGGACTGTTTAGGGACTCAAAATGTCGTTTTTCGGTTTTGGGATGGCGCGCGAACTTTTCGGGGGGAATGATGCAGTCTCCGAATTGGACAAAATTTGCACATTGTATGTATATGCTAAAACTATAGATAACTTTGTGATCACCGACGATGTTATTTCGGCCCTTCGGGACTGTTTAGGGACTCAAAATGTCGTTTTTTGGTTTTGGGATGGCGTGCGAACTTTTCGGGGAGAATGATACCATCTCCGAATTGGACGAAATTCGCACATTGTATGTACATGCTAAAACCATAAATCACTTTGTGATCACCGACGATGTTATTTCGGCCCTTCGGGACTGTTTAGAAGCTCAAAATAACGTTTTTTGATTTTGGGTTGGCGCGCGAACTTTTCGGGTGGAATGATGCAGTCTCGAAATTGGACGAAATTCGCACATTATATGTATATGCTAAAACTATAAATCACTTTGTGATCACCGACGATGTTATTTCGGCCATTCGGGACTGTTTTGGGGCTCAAATTGTCGTTTTTCATTTTTGGGCTGGAGCGCGAACTTTTCAGGTTGAATGATGCAGTCTCGGAAATGGACGTAATTCGCACAATGTATGTTGATGCTAAAACAATATATCACTTGGTGATCACAGACGATTTTATTTCGGCCATTAGGGACTGTTTAGGGGCTCAAAATGTTGTTTTTCGGTTTTGGGCTGGCGCGCGAACTTTTCGGGTGGAATGATGCAGTCTCGGAATTGGACGTAGTTCGCACATTGTATGTAGCTGCTAAAACTATAAATCACTTCGTGATCACCGACGATGTTATTTCGGCCATTCGGGACTGTTTAGGGACTCAAAATATCGTTTTTCGGTTTTGGGATGGCGCGCGAACTTTTCGGGGGGAATGATGCAGTCTCCGAATTGGACGAAATTCGCACGTTGTATGTATATGCTAAAACTATAAATCACTTTGTGATCTCCGACGATGTTATTTCGGCCCTTCGGGACTGTTTAGGGACTCAAAATGTCGTTTTTTTGTTTTGAGATGGCGTGCGAACTTTTCGGGGGGGGGGGGGGGGGGGAGAATGATACAGTCTCCGAATTTGACGAAATTCGCAAATTGTATGTATATGCTAAAACTATAAATCACTTTGTGATCACCGACGATGTTATTTCGGCCCTTCGGGACTGTTTAGGAGCTCAAAATGACGTTTTTCGGTTTTGGGCTGGCGCACAAACTTTTTGGGTGGAATGATGCAATCTCGAAACTGGACAAAATTCGCATATTATATTAAGCTAAAACTATAAATCACTTTGTGATCACCGACGATGTTATTTCGGCCACTCGGGACTGTTTAGGGGCTCAAATTGTCGTTTTTCGGTTTTGGGATGGCGCACGAACTTTTCGGGGTAATGATGTAGTCTCCGAATTGGACGAAATTCGCACATTGTATGTATATGCTAAAACTATAAATAACTTTATGGTCACAGACGATGTTATTTCGGCCTTTTGGGACTGTTTAGGGGCTCAAAATGTTGTTTTTCGGTTTTGGGCTGGCGCGCGAACTTTTCGGGTGGAATGATGCAGTCTCGAAATTTGACGTAGTTCGCACATTGTATGTAGATGCTAAAACTATAAATCACTTCGTGATCACCGACGATGTTATTTCGGCCATTCAGGACTGTTTAGGGGCTCAAATTGTCGTTTTTCGGTTTTGGGCTGGCGCGCGAACTCTTCGGGTGGAATGATGCATTCTCGTAAGTGAACTAAATTCGTACATTGTATGTATACGCTAAAACTATAAATCACTACGTGATCACCGACGATGTTATTTCGGCCATTCGGGACTGTTTAGGGCTCAAAATGTCGTTTTTCGGTTTTGGGATGGCGCACAAACTTTTCGGGGGGAATGATGCAGTCTTCGAATTGGACGAAATTTGCACATTGTATGTATATGCTAAAACTATAAATAACTTTGTGATCACCGACGATGTTATTTCGGCCCTTCGGGACTGTTTAGGGACTCAAAATGTCGTTTTTTGGTTTTGGGATGGCGTGCGAACTTTTCAGGGGGAATGATACAGTCTCCGAATTGGACGAAATTCGCACATTGTATGTATATGCTAAAACTATAAATCACTTTGTGATCACCGACGATGTTATTTCGGCCCTTCGGGACTGTTTAGGAGCTCAAAATGACGTTTTTCGGTTTTGGGTTGGCGCGCGAACTTTTCGGGTGGAATGATGCAGTCTCGGAATTGGACGAAATTCGCACATTATATGTATATGCTAAAACTATAAATCACTTTGTGATCACCGATGATGTTATTTCGGCCATTCGGGACTGTTTTGGGGCTCAAATTGTCGTTTTTCATTTTTGGGCTGGCGCGCGAACTTTTCAGGTTGAGTGATGCAGTCTCGGAAATGGACGTAATTCGCACAATTTATGTTGATGCTAAAACAATATATCACTTGGTGATCACAGTCGATTTTATTCGGCCATTTGGGACTGTTTAGGGGCTCAAAATGTTGTTTTTCGGTTTTGGGCTGGCGCGCGAACTTTTCGGGTGGAATGATGCAGTCTCGGAATTGGACGTAGTTCGCACATTGTATGTAGATGCTAAAACTATAAATCACTTCGTGATAACCGACGATGTTATTTTGGCCATTCAGGACTGTTTAGGGGCTCAAATTGTCGTTTTTCAGTTTTGGGCTGGCGCACGAACATTTCGGGTGGACTGATGCAGTCTCGAAAGTGAACTAAATTCGTACATTGTATGTATATGCTAAAACTATAAATCACTTCGTGATCACCGACGATGTTATTTCGGCCATTCGGGACTGTTTAGGGACTCAAAATGTCGTTTTTCGGTTTTGGGATGGCGCGCGAACTTTTCGGGGGGAATGATGCAGTCTCCGAACTGGACGAAATTCGCACATTGTATGTATATGCTAAAACTATAAATCACTTTGTGATCACCGCCGATGTTATTTCGGCCCTTCGGGACTGTTTAGAAACTCAAAATGACGTTTTTCGGTTTTGGGCTGGCGCGCGAACTACTTGGGTGGAATGATGCAATCTCGAAACTGGACGAAATTCGCATATTATATGTATATGCTCAAACTATAAATCACTATGTGATCACCGACGATGTTATTTCGGCCATTCGGGACTGTTTAGGGACTTAAATTGTCGTTTTTTGGTTTTGGGATGGCGCGCGAACTTTTCGGGGGGAATGATACAATCTCCGAATTGGACGAAATTCGCACATTGTATGTATATGCTAAAACTATAAATCACTTTGTGATCTCCGACGATGTTATTTCGGCCCTTCGGGACTGTTTAGGGACTCAAAATGTCGTTTTTTGGTTTTGAGATGGCGTGCGAACTTTTCGGGGGGAATGATACTGTCTCCGAATTGGACGAAATTCGCACATTGTATGTATATGCTAAAACTATAAATCACTTTGTGATCACCGACGATGTTATTTCAGCCCTTCGGGACTGTTTAGGAGCTTAAAATGACGTTTTTCGGTTTTAGGCTGGCGCGCGAACTCTTCGGGTGGAATGATGCATTCTCGAAAGTGAACTAAATTCGTACATTGTATGTATACGCTAAAACTATAAATCACTACGTGATCACCGACGATGTTATTTCGGCCATTCGGGACTGTTTAGGGCTCAAAATGTCGTTTTCCGGTTTTGGGATGGCGCGCGAACTTTTCGGGGGGAATGATGCAGTCTTCGAATTGGACGAAATTTGCACATTGTATGTATATGCTAAAACTATAGATAACTTTGTGATCACCGACGATGTTATTTCGGCCCTTCGGGACTGTTTAGGGACTCAAAATGTCGTTTTTTGGTTTTGGGATGGCGTGCGAACTTTTCGGGGAGAATGATACCGTCTCCGAATTGGACGAAACTCGCACATTGTATGTACATGCTAAAACCATAAATCACTTTGTGATCACCGACGATGTTATTTCGGCCCTTCGGGACTGTTTAGAAGCTCAAAATAACGTTTTTCGATTTTGGGTTGGCGCGCGAACTTTTCGGGTGGAATGATGCAGTCTCGAAATTGGACGAAATTCGCACATTATATGTATATGCTAAAACTATAAATCACTTTGTGATCACCGACGATGTTATTTCGGCCATTCGGGACTGTTTTGGGGCTCAAATTGTCGTTTTTCATTTTTGGACTGGAGCGCGAACTTTTCAGGTTGAATGATGCAGTCTCGGAAATGGACGTAATTCGCACAATGTATGTTGATGCTAAAACAATATATCACTTGGTGATCACAGACGATTTTATTTCGGCCATTTGGGACTGTTTAGGGGGCTCAAAATGTTGTTTTTCGGTTTTGGGCTGGCGCGCGAACTTTTCGGGTGGAATGATGCAGTCTCGGAATTGGACGTAGTTCGCACATTGTATGTAGCTGCTAAAACTATAAATCACTTCGTGATCACCGACGATGTTATTTCGGCCATTCGGGACTGTTTAGGGACTCAAAATATCGTTTTTCGGTTTTGGGATGGCGCGCGAACTTTTCGGGGGGAATGATGCAGTCTCCGAATTGGACTAAATTCGCACGTTGTATGTATATGCTAAAACTATAAATCACTTTGTGATCTCCGACGATGTTATTTCAGCCCTTCGGGACTGTGTAGGGACTCAAAATGTCGTTTTTTGGTTTTGGGATGGCGCGCGAACTTTTCGGGGAGAATGATGCAGTCTCCGAATTGGACGAAATTCGCACATTGTAAGTATATGCTAAAACTATAAATCAGTTTGTGATCACCGAAGATGTTATTTCGGTCCTCCGGGACTGTTTAGGAGCTCAAAATGACGTTTTTCGGTTTTGGGTTGGCGCGCGAACTTTTCGGGTGGAATGATGCAGTCTCGGAATTGGACGAAATTCGCAAATTATATGTATATGCTAAAACTATAAATCACTTTGAGATCACCGACGGTGTTATTTCGGCCATTCAAGACTGTTTAGGGGCTCAAATTGTCGTTTTTCGGTTTTGGGCTGTCGCGCGAACTTTTCAGGTTGAATGATGCAGTCTCGGAATTGGACGTAATTCGCACAATGTATGTAGATGCTAAAACTATAAATCACTTTGTGATCAATGACGATTTTATTTCGGCCATTTGGGACTGTTAAGGGGCTCAAAATGTTGTTTTTCGGTTTTGGACTGGCGCACGAGCTTTTCGGGTGGAATGATGCAGTCTCGGAATTGGATGTAGTTCGCAAATTGTATATATACGCTAAAACTATAAATCACTTCGTGATTACCGACCATGTTATTTCGGCCATTCGGGACTGTTTGGGGGCTCAAAATATCGTTTTTCGGTTTTGGGATGGCGAGTGAACTTTTCGGGGGGAATGATGCAGTTTCCGAATTGGACGAAATTCGCACATGGTATGTATATGCTAAAACTATAAATCACTTTGTGATCTCCTACGATGTTATTTCGGCCCTTCGGGACTGTTTAGGGACTCAAAATGTCGTTTTTTGGTTTTGAGATGGCATGCGAAATTTTCGGGGGGAATGATACAGTCTCCGAATTGGACGAAATTCGCACATTGTATGTATATGCTAAAACTATAAATCACTTTGTGATCACCGACGATGTTATTTCGGCCCCTCGGGACTGTTTAGGAGCTCAAAATGACGTTTTTCGGTTTTGGGCTGGCGCGCAAACTTTTTGGGTGGAAGGATGCAATCTCAAAACTGGACAAAATTCGCATATTATATTAAGCTAAAACTATAAATCACTTTGTGATCACCGACGATGTTATTTCGGCCATTCGAGACTGTTTAGGGGCTCAAATTGTCGTTTTTCGGTTTTGGGATGGCGCACAAACTTTTCGGGGGGAATGATGCAGTCTCCGAATTGGACGAAATTCGCACATTGTATGTATATGCTAAAACTATAAATAACTTTGTGGTCACAGACGACGTTATTTCGGCTATTTGGGACTGTTTAGGGGCTCAAAATGTTGTTTTTCGGTTTTGGCTGGCGCGCGAACTTTTCGGGTGGAATGATGCAGTCTCGGAATTGGACGTAGTTCGTACATTGTATGTAGATGCTAAAACTATAAATCACTTCGTGATCACCGACGATGTTATTTTGGCCATTCAGGACTGTTTAGGGGCTCAAATTGTCATTTTTCAGTTTTGGGCTGGCGCACGAACTTTTCGGGTGGAATGATGCTGTGTCGAAAGTGAACTAAATTAGTACATTGTATGTATATGCTAAAACTATAAATCACTTCGTGATCACCGACGATGTTATTTCGGCCATTCGGGACTGTTTAGGGACTCAAAATGTCGTTTTTCGGTTTTGGGATGGCGCGCGAACTTTTCGGGGGGAATGATGCAGTCTCTGAATTGGACGAAATTCGCACATTGTATGTATATGCTAAAACTATAAATCACTTTGTGATCACCGACGATGTTATTTCGGCCCTTCGGGACTGTTTAGGAGCGCAAAATGACGTTTTTTGGTTTTGGGCTGTCGCGCGAACTACTTAGGTGGAACGATGCAATCTCGAAACTGGACGAAATTCGCATATTATATGTATATGCTAAAACTATAAATCACTATGTGATCACCGACGATGTTATTTCGTCCATTTGGGACTGTTTAGGGGCTCAAATTGTCGTTTTTTGGTTTTGGGATGGCGCTCGAACTTTTCGGGGGGAATGTTGCAGCCTCCAAATTCGACGAAATTCGCACATTGTATGTATATGCTAAAACTATAAATCAGTTTGTGATCACAGACGATGTTATTTCGGCTATTTGGGCTGTTTAGGTGGTCAAAATGTTGTTTTTCGATTTTGGGCTGGCGCGCGAACTTTTCGGGTGGAATGATGGAGTCTCGGAATTGGACGTAGTTCGCACATTGTATGTAGATGCTAAAACTATAAATCACTTCGTGATCACCGCCGATGTTATTTCGGCCAGTCAGGAGTGTGTAGGGGCTCAAATTGTCGTTTTTCGGTTTTGGGCTGGCGCGCGAACTTTTCGGGTGGAATGATGCAGTCTCGAAATTGAACTAAATTCGTACATTGTATGTATATGCTAAAACTATAAATCACTACGTCATCACCGACGATGTTATCTCGGCCATTCGGGACTGTTTAGGGGCTCAAAATGTCGTTTTTCTGTTTTGGGATGGCGCGCGAACTTTTCGGGGGGAATGATGCCGTCTATGAATTGGACGTAATTCGCAACATTGTATGTATATTCTAATACTATAAATCACTTTGTGATCACCGAGGATGTTATTTCGGCCGAGGATGTATATTCTAATACTATAAATCACTTTGTGATGGCGTGCGAACTATTCGAGGGGAATGATACAGTCTCCGAATTGGACGAAATTCGCACATTGTATGTATATGCTAAAACTATAAATCACTTTGTGATCACCGACGATGTTATTTCTTCCCTTCGGGACTGTTTAGGAGCTCAAAATGACGTTTTTCGGTTTTGGGTTAGCGCGCGAACTTTTCGGGTGCAATGATGCAGTCTCGAAATTGGACGAAATTCGCACATTATATGTATATGCTAAAACTATAAATCACTTTGTGATCACCGACGATTTTATTTCGTGACTGTTTTGGGGCTCAAATTGTCGTTTTTTGGTTTTGGGCTGGCGCGCGAACTTTTCAGGTTGAATGATGCATTCTCGGAAATGGACGTAATTCGCACATTGTGTGTATATGCTAAAACTGTAAATCACTTTGAGATCACAGACGATGTTATTTCTGCCATTCGGGACTGTTTAGGGGCTCAAAATGTCGTTTTTCGGTTTTGGGCTGGCGCGCGAACTTTTCGGGTGGAATGACACACTCTCGGAATTGGACGAAATTCGCACATTGTGTGTATATGCTAAAACGATAAATCACTTCGTCATCACCGACGATGTTATTTATGCCATTCGGTACTGTTTATGGGCTCAAAATGTCGTTTTTCGGTTTTTGGGCTGGCGCGCGAACTTTTCAGGTGGAATGATGCAGTCTCCAAATTGGACGAAATTCGCACATTGTATGTATATGCTAAAACTGTAAATCACTTTGTGATCACAGACGACGTTATTTCGGCCATTCGGGACTGTTTAGGGGCTCAAAATGTCGTTTTTCAGTTTTGGGCTGGCGCGTTCTTTTCGGGTGGAATAATGTAGTCTCGGAATTGGACGAAATTCGCACATTGTATGAAGATGCTAAAAATATAAATCACTTCGTGATCACCTACGATGTTATTTCAGCTATTCGGGACTGTTTAGGGCTGAAAATGTCGTTTTTAGGTTTTGGGCTGGCACGCGAACTTTTCGGGTGGAATGATACACTCTCGGAATTGGACGAAATTCGCACATTGTATGAAGATGCGAAAACTATAAATCACTTTGTCATCACCGACGATGTTATTTCTGCCATTCGGGACTGTTTAGGGGCTGAAAATGTCGTTTCTCGGTTTTGGGTTGGCGCGCGAACGTTTCGGGTGGAATGATCCACTCTCGAAATTGGACGAAATTCGCACATTGTATGTATATGCTAAAATTATAAATCACTTCGTGATCACCGACGACGTTATTTCGGCCATTCGGGACTATTTAGGGGCTCAAAATGTCGTTTTTCGGTTTTGGGATGGCACGCGAACTTTTCGGGTGGAATGATGCAATTTCCGAATTGGACAAATTCCCACATTGTATGTATATGCTAAAACTATAAATCACTTTGTGATCACCGACGATGTTATTTCGTCCATTCAGGACTGTTTAGGGGCTCAAAATGTTGTTTTTCGAGTTTGGGATAGCGCGCGAACTTTTCGGGGTGAATGATGCAGTCTCCGAATTGGACGAAATTCGCACATTGTATGTATATGGTAAAACTATAAATCACTTTGTGATCACCGACGATGTTATTTCGGCCATTCGGTACTATTTAGGGGCTCAAAATGTCGTTTTTCGGTATTGGGCTGGCGCGCGAACTTTTCGGGTGGAATGATGCAGTCCCCAAATTGGACGAAATTCGCACATTGTATGTATATGCTAAAACAATAAATCACTTTGTGATCACCGACGATGTTATTTCGGCCATTCGGGACTGTTTAGGGGCTCAAAATGTCGTTTTTCGGTTTTGGGCTGGCGCGCGAACTTTTCGGGTGGAATGATGTAGTCTCGAAATTGGACGAAATTCCCACATTGTATGTATATGCTAAAACTATAAATCACTTTGTGATCACCGTCGATGTTATTTCGGCCATTCGAGACTGTTTAGGGGCTCAAAATGTGTTTTTCGGTTTTGGGATGGCGCGCGAACTTTTCGGGTGGATTGATGCAGTCTCGAAATTGTACGAAATTCGAACATTGTATGTATATGGTAAAACTATAAATCACTTCGTGATCACTGACGATGTTATTTCGGCCATTCGGAATTGTTTAGGGGCTCAAAATGAAGTTTTTCGGTACTGGGCTGGCGCGCGAACTTTTCGGGTGGAATCAAGCAGTCTCTGAATTGGACGAAATTCACACATTTTATGTATATGCAAAAACTATCAATCACTTCATGATCACCGACGATGTTATTTCGGCCTTTCGTGGCTGTTTAGGGGCTCAAAATGTTGTTTTTCGGTTTTGGGCTGGCGCATGAACTTTTGGGGTGGAATGATGCAGTCTCGAAATTGGACGAAATTCGCACATTGTATGTATATGGTATAACTATAAATCACTTTGTGATCACCGACGATGTTATTTCGGCCATTCGGTACTGTTTAGGGGCTCAAAATGTCGTTTTTCGGTTTTGGGCTGACGCGCGAACTTTTCGGGTGGAATGATACACTCTCGGAATTGGACGAAATTCGCACATTGTATGAAGATGCTAAAACTATAAATCACTTTGTCATCACCGACGATGTTATTTCTTCCATTCGGGACTGTTTAGGGGCCGAAAATGTCGTTTCTCGGTTTTGGGCTGGCGCGCGAACTTTTCGGGTGGAATGATGCAGTCTCCAAATTGGACGAAATTCGCACATTGTATGTATATGCTAAAATTATAAATCACTTCGTGATCACCGACGATGTTATTTCTGCCATTCGGGACTATTTAGGGGCTCAAAATGTCGTTTTTCGGTTTTGGGCTGGCGCACGAACTTTTCGGGTGGAATGATGTAGTCTCGAAATTGGACAAATTCCCACATTGTATGTATATGCTAAAACTATAAATCACTTCGTGATCACCGACGATGGTATTTCGGCCATTCGGGACTGTTTAGGGGCTCAAAATGTCGTTTTTCGGTTTTGAGATGGCGCACGAACTTTTCGGGTGGATTGATGCAGTCTCGAAATTGTACGAATTTCGCACATTGTATGTATATGGTAAAACTATAAATCACTTCGTGATCACCGACGATGTTATTTCGGCCATTCGGGAATGTTTAGGGGCTCAAAAAATAAGTTTTTCGGTTTTGGGCTGGCGCGCGAACTTTTCGGGTGGAATGAAGCAGTCTCTGAATTGGACGAAATTCACACATTGTATGTATATGCTAAAACTATAAATCACTTCATGATCACCGACGATGTTATTTCGGCCTTTCGTGGCTGTTTAGGGGCTCAAAATGTTGTTTTTCGGTTTTGGGCTGGCGCACGAACTTTTGGGGTGGAATGATGCAGTCTCGAAATTGGACGAAATTCGCACATTGTATGTATATGGTATAACTATAAATCACTTTGTGATCACCGACGATGTTATTTCGGCCATTCGGTACTGTTTAGGGGCTCAAAATGTTGTTTTTCGGTTTTGGGCTGGCGCGCAAACTTTTCAGGTGGAATGATGCAGTCTCCAAATTGGTCGAAATTCGCACATTGTATGTATATGCTAAAACTATAAATCACTTTGTGATCACAGACGACGTTATTTCGGCCATTCGGGACTGTTTAGGGGCTCAAAATGTCGTTTTTCGGTTTTGGGCTGGCGCGCGAACTTTTCGGGTGGAATGATGTAGTCTCGGAATTGGACGAAATTCGCACATTGTATGAAGATGCTAAAAATATAAATCACTTCGTGATCACCTACGATGTTATTTCTGCCATTCAGGACTGTTTAGGGCTGAAAATGTCGTTTTTCGGTTTTGGGCTGGCGCGCGAACTTTTCGGGTGGAATGATACACTCTCGGAATTGGACGAAATTCGCACATTGTATGAAGATGCTAAAACTATAAATCACTTTATCATCACCGATGATGTTATTATTGGATAAGGTGTCTAAGTCCATAAC
This sequence comes from Lactuca virosa, assembly GCF_052849685.1. NCBI lineage: Eukaryota > Viridiplantae > Streptophyta > Magnoliopsida > Asterales > Asteraceae > Lactuca > Lactuca virosa. Next base: position 132,286,330 of record NC_136429.1, read on the forward strand.
TATTTCTGGTATGTACTTGACCCGACCCGGCATGGTCCATTTGGGTTGCATGGCACCATGCAATTGGATAAACTAAAATGAGAGAAATAACACTTATGGTTAATTAATATATTATAAGTTCTAATATATTAATAATATTATTTAATTAGTTTGATCAAGAATTAATTTAGAATTAATTAAGTGATCAAAAGATAACTAATTAAATATATGGGTAGATTATGTAAATCTTCCATATCTTATATAGTGGGCTAAGAGGCTCCATGGATTATCAAGTTGGGTTCCACCCATAGGATGCTCCATGGATGCTCCATGGGAGTTACAAACCCATGGGTCATGGAAATGAAGAGTCATGACACATTAGGGTTTACATGGTGTAACCCTAGATGTGTCAACACTATATAAGAAACCCATTCTCCACAAAAATAGGCTACACTAAGAAACAAGAGGGCTAGAGCCGATTTTGCAAGTGTAAGATTCTCTCAAAGTTTACTCCTTTGCATTTGGTGTTGTGTGAAGCATTTGAGGCATCACACTTGGGGTGCTAGGCTCACAAGGTTTCAAGGATCATAATCAACAACAAGGTAAGTTATTCTATCTTTCATTCAAGTTAAAAATGTTCCCCATGTATGCTAGATAGGAATATAACCTTGGAATTCAACTTTGCATGATTATTAGACAAACATAGATCCAAGGTTATTAGGGTTGCATGTACACTTAGGAAGTGTTAGAATGCTCAAAACCCATCAGTGGTATCAGAGACAGGTTCGTTTGTTGTTTTTTTTTTGTGTGCAAACAGCTTGAAAAAAAATCGTTTTTCTGTTTTCTGCTCGTATGAAAGTTTGCACATTTGTTGCTGGAAATGGACTAGAAACATTACCCTAAACTGTTTTGATGTTTTAAAGCTTGTTTTAGATGGTGTAATGTTTAGGCTAATCCATTTACAATGGCAATTATTAAAATTACAAGTTTTTTTTTAAGTGTAATTTTTGATTCTTGAAAGTGTTCATATTCATGTTCTTAAACTTATGAAGATTAGATGATCATAGGAATTGTTTGTAACCTTCATGGTAGTTTAATTCATGATCATAATGTGTTTTAATGGAGTCCATAACTTGTCCTCAAGTTATGGAAAACCAAAAGTCTCACTTTTATTAAAGCCATTAAAAGAACACAAAAGTTATAAAAATGAAGAGTCTTCATTTTTATTACTCAATTAATTCATAAGTTATAAGAAATGAAAAGTTTTGGAAGTTTACAAAACTTGCCCTCAAGTTTTGGAACATGTAAAGTCTTGATTAAAACTTTAGTTCCAACCCTTAGAATTTTAAAAGTTAAAATTCAACCCTTATACTTTATAATATTATAAGTTACTAATATATATATATGTATAACGTCAAGTCGTCTTACCGCTAGTACGCCTCATTCACGAAGCCGGTCTATAAGGGGGGTATAAGGTTGTTGCCTATAAAAAATGGTAACTTAATGGGTGTCCACTCTCACCCACCGCTTCCTTGATCGGTGGAGGGTCGTTAATCGAACGGGTATGACAAGGACTTATAAATTCTCATTAAAAGTATGATGAATATTATAAAGTAACTAAATGCTTTTATTAAATTCCCAATCTTAGTTACTTTAGGAAAATGTGAATAAGGTGCTAATCCATGAACTTACACTTTACACTTTGTTTAAGTCGTTGGTGGAGCGTGTGTGGTTAACCGGCACACTAACTTGGACTTAACAAGGTAGGTAAAGGGTGACTTAAGGTTTACCATAGCATCGGTGGAGCGTGTGTGGTTTACCGGCACATCGATTGAGTGATAAACCTTGAGGGTACCAAGTGATTTGCATGGTTACTTCACACCTCGTTTTGTGATCCTCGGTATCCCAGTTACAAAACTTGGAGGGCACACTCGAGATTGAAACATGCCTTTGAAAAGTTCATTGAATCTCAAAAGAATCTAGGAATTTCTAAGAACCAATTAAAAACCTAATATTTATATTTCGTTTTTCATGGTGGAAATTGGTGAATCGTCATTCACCTACCTTTCAAATATGTTATAGCTTGGATTACGGCATACCTCTTCTAAGTTATAATATATTCTGATTGGATCCTAGCCTTAATATTACATTTGGGTGTTTTATTAAGGACTCTCTTAATATCTAAACTAATCTTGTTCTCTTCTTTCAGATGTCTTCAAACAATGCTGCTTCTGGCTCTAATCCTAATGGCTCCTTTACCCTTATGAACTTGTGTGGGAAAGTCACTTTTGATGGATCCAACTTCAATGAATGGATCAGAAACATCAGGATGATTACCCGCTACGAGGACAAAGAATATGTCCTTGACAAGGAGCTTAAGGAGATTGATGAGACCACTGCAACTCCCCAGGAGATCGCTGACTTCCGGGCACATGAAAGGGATGCTACAAAAGTGGCATGCATCATGTTGGCCACCATGACAGCGGAACTCCAAAAGTCCTATAAGGACTTCTACCCTTTTGAAATGCACCAAGATCTGATGGAAAGATACCATCAAAGTGCACGACAAGAGAGGTATGAAATCATATGCTCTATCATAACAACCATGATGAAGGACGGGGAATCTGTCACGAGCCACATGCAGAAAATGCAAAGGTATGTGGATCGGTTGCTGAAGCTTAATGTGAACTTCCCTGAGGAGCTTGCAATAGATATCATTTTGCACTCCTTACCATCGTGCTATGATCAATTCCGCATGACATATCACATGAATAAGGAAGAGGTCACACTCAGCAAACTTCAGGGACTCCTCAAGACCGCAGAAACAGGTCTTAAGGGTAAGTCGGTTGTTAACACTCCTACTCCAAACTCCGCCCCGGTTTTGGCAATCGGGAAAGGTAGAGGGAAGAAGAGGAAGAGCTCTTCGAAGGGTACCAAGGCTAGGACCCTTGATGGCTCTTCTTCAAGTGGAACCAAGAAAGGTTTCGTCACTCCTTCTTCTGACCCAAAAGAGGCTGAATGCTTCTATTGCCATGAAAAGTCACATTGGAAGCGGAACTGCCCAAAGTATCAACAAGATGTGAAGGATGGGAAAGTTAAACCCAACCATGCAGGTATTTACACTATCTTATCTAATAACTCACCCCATTCTAACTCTTGGGTCCTTGATACCGGTTGTGGTATTCATATCTGTTCTGATTTCCAGGGACTAAGAAGAAGTGAGAATGTGGAGCATGGAAGAATAAACTTAATCATGGGGAATAGGAAAGCTTTACCTGTCACCAAGATTGAAGTTTATACTTTATCGCTAAGTAGTGGGTTTATTTTAGATTTGAATAAATGTTGTTATTCGCCAGAAATGGCAAGAAATATTATTTCCTTTCATGCATTGTATAAACAAGGTTTCACCTTTTCATTTGATAATGAAGTTGGTTCGATTAATGCTTTCTTTAATAATGTTCTTTATTTTAAAGCATTACCTTGTGATGGTGTGTATGAAACTGTATTTGTGGTTGATAACTTAGGAAATAATGTATTGTGTATTGATTCTGTTAATGATAATAACTTGGATAAAGCATCATTATGGCATAGTCGTCTTGGACATATAAGCAAGAAACGCATAGGCCAACTCCAAAAGGATGGAGTATTGGAGTCATTTGACCTAAAGTCAGATGATAGTTGCGAATCATGCTTACTTGGAAAATTGACAAAGTCACCCTTCACAGGTTCTTGTGAGAGGGGTGAAGGTTTGTTGGATCTTATACACACGGATGTGTGTGGGCCCTTCCAACATGCCACAAGGGATGCTAATCGTTATTATTTGACTTTTACTGATGATTACAGTAGATATGGATATGTCTACTTAATCAAGCATAAGTCAGAGACTTTTGAGAGGTTTAAAGAGTTTAAATAGGAAGTCGAGAATCAATTGGGCAGGAAAATTAAGATGCTTCGATCCGATCGAGGTGGTGAGTATCTTAGTTCAGAGTTCCTCGACTATCTTAGGGAATGTGGGATTGTCTCACAATTGACACCTCCCAGGACACCGCAGTTGAATGGTGTATCTGAGAGGCGTAATCGAACCTTGTTGGATAAGGTTCGTTCCATGATGAGTTGAGCTTCGCTACCAACCTCATTTTGGGGGTATGCCTTAGAGACTGCCGCCCATATCCTTAATCTAGTTCCCACAAAGAAAGTTGCCAAAACTCCTCATGAGATGTGGACTGGTAAAGTACCCAAACTAGACCACATTAAGATTTGGGGTTGCGAGGCTTTCATGAGACGCGAGACTCATGATAAGCTCGAACCTCGAAGTGAGAGGTGTATTTGCATCGGCTACCCACAGAAATCCTTTGGTTACCTCTTCTACAGACCTAGTGATAATGTGGTCTTTGTAGCTAGGAGGGCTTTCTTTAAAGAGAGAGAGAGTTCATAAGCCAAGGAGACAGTGGGAGGCAAGTTGACCTTGAAGAAATTCAAGAGTCAAGTGGTGAAGGAACTTCAAACCCTAGTACTCAACTTGAGGAGGAAACTTCTGTTGAGCCAATTGACAAGTCTGTACCTCTGAGGCGTTCCATAAGGGTTAGGAATGCACCTGAGCATTACTATGGATTCCATATTACTGCGGAAGGTGATACACTTATCAGTGATGAGACACTGATAGGTCTGGATGAACCTAACAGTTACACGGAAGCCATGGCAGGCCCTGAGTCAGCCAAGTGGAAAGAGGCAATGGACAGCGAGATACAGTCCATGTATGACAATCAAGTTTGGAACTTGGTTGAGAATGTACCAGGTCGTAAGACTGTAGGGTACAAATGGATCTTCAAGAAGAAGACCGACATGGATGGTAATGTACACACTTATAAGGCACGACTGGTTGCAAAGGGTTTCTCACAAACTCCGAGAGTTGATTATGATGAGATCTTTTCTCCAGTGGCCAAGATTAAGTCTATTAGGGTTCTGTTAGCCATAGCCGCATTTCATGACTATGAAATATGGCAAATGGATGTCAAAACCGCTTTCCTTAATGGAAAGTTGGCTGAGGATGTTTACATGAGTCAGCCAGAGGGTTTTGTCAACACAGAGTACCCTAATAGAGTGTGTAAGCTTGAGAAATCCATTTATGGGTTAAAGCAAGCACCTCGTAGATGGAATCTTTGCTTTGATGAGAAAGTCAAGGAATTTGGATTTTCTAGGAGTGAAGATGAATCTTGTGTATATGTCAAGGCTAGTGGGAGTATAGTTAGCTTTTTGGTATTGTATGTGGATGACATACTACTCACAGGAAATGACATCCCAACTCTGCAGGAAGTTAAGTCCTGGCTTGGGAAGTGTTTCTCTATGAAGGACCTAGGAGAAGTTGCCTATATTCTAGGGATAAGGATCTTGAGAGACCGGAGTAAAAGACTAATTGGACTTAGTCAGAGTACTTACTTGGATAAGGTGTTGAAGAGATTCGGCATGCAGGACTCCAAGAAAGGAGAGTTACCCATCCAGAGTAATGCCAGATTGAGTAAGACACAAAGCCCTAGTACTGAGGCTGAGATAGCAGAAATGAGTCGAATACCTTATGCTTCGGCTGTAGGATCGATCATGTATGCTATGACGTGTACTCGAGCTGATGTAGCCTTTGCTTTGAGCATGGTTAGCAGGTATCAGGGGAACCCTGGCAAGGCACACTGGACTGCGGTAAAGAATATCCTCAAGTACCTACGGAGGACTAAGGACTGGGTCCTTACCCTCGGTGGGAGTGAAGACTTGAGAGTTGTAGGGTATAGTGATGCTAGCTTTCAGACTGATAGGGATAATTTCCGCTCTCAGTCAGGCTGGGTCTTTACCTTAAATAGAGGAGCAATTTCTTGGAAGAGTTCCAAGCAAGAGACAGTGGCTGATTCAACTTGCGAATCAGAGTATATAGCAGCTAGCGAGGCAGCAAAGGAGGCGATATGGCTGAAGAACTTCATTGGAGACCTTGGAGTTGTACCAACTATTAAAGAGCCAATGGAAATTTTCTGTGATAGTGAAAGTGCAGTTGCCTTAGCCAAGGAACCAAGGGATCACGGGAGATCCAGACACATCGACAGAAAATACCATTTCATCAGACATCGAATAGAAGAAGGACTCCTCGTGGCAAAGAGGGTATCATCGGATGAGAATCCAGCAGATCCCCTCACGAAGGGACTGACTCGGGTTAAGCATCTCCAGCATGCTCGGAGCATAGGGCTGAAGGATGATATTAGATTTAGTAGTTAGATAACCTTGAAATTTGTAAAGTGTAATTGACATTAGATGATGAATAAAAGGTGTTTTATTTATGAGTAAAGTGTTGCTATCTCTTGTCGATCGTTTACTATATTTCTTTTGCATGTTTTGACTTCCAGAATAATTATGTTTGGTATATCATATTATTCGAACCTCCACAGTCGGTCATATGTCGGAAGTAGGTATGAATCCAGACTGTCATGATTGGTTGCAGAGGTCTAAGTTGTTGGACATGGCTACAACACTCATGAGTGCTCATAAGTTCTGAGCATTGGACTCAACCCACGCTCACTGGAATCACTTCATGGAATTTATCTCGAGTGATCGTGACACGGTAATATCATATAAGTCTTCAAACCTAGAGATATGATTTGTTACTTATGAGTTGGTTATGCATTGATTGTACGTTAACGCATTGGTAACTCGATGTTATAAAACATGCTTTTGTGTATAATTCAATGAGTGGTAGAACAAACATATGAGTCGAAGTTTATCTGTTCCTTCTTGGATTAGAAGCTGATATCTGGGCCCCTCGATGATTTTGTTTTGACCTATGTACCGGGCCCGGTCAGAACTAAGATGATGTGTTCAATTAAGTTCTTTGTCAAACAAATCGGAAATCGGGAAACAAACTGTTGGACAATAAGTAAGACACTGTTCCATGTATTTGTCCGGCTGATATCTAGAACAGAGGATTATATGATCACTTATCTTAAATGGCGTATCATCATCTTCTCAGTTCCGAGAGACCTTGAAAGAGCTATGATTGCCGATCGGTTCCTGAAGTATTGCAGTTATAGTTATTAGACTTATCCAAGTGGGAGACTGTTGGATAAGGTGTCTAAGTCCATAACTATTTTTGGTATGTACTTGACCGGACCCGACATGGTCCATTTGGGTTGCATGGCACCATGCAATTGGATAAACTAAAATGTGAGAAATAACACTTATGGTTTATTAATATATTATAAGTTCTAATATATTAATAATATTATTTAATTAGTTTGATCAAGAATTAATTTAGAATTAATTAAGTGATCAAAAGATAACTAATTAAATATATGGGTAGATTATGTAAATCTTCCATATCTTATATAGTGGGCTAAGAGGCTCTATGGATTATCAAGTTGGGTTCCACCCATAGGATGCTCCATGGGAGTTACAAACCCATGGGTCATGGAAATGAAGAGTCATGACACATTAGGGTTTACATGGTTTAACCCTAGATGTGTCAACACTATATAAGAAATCCATTCTCCACCAAAATAGGCTACACTAAGAAACAAGAGGGCTAGAGCCGATTTTGCATGTGTAAGATTCTCTCAAAGTTTACTCCTTTGCATTTGGTGTTGTGTGAAGCATTTGAGGCATCACACTTGGGGTGCTAGGCTCACAAGGTTTCAAGGATCATAATCAACAACAAGGTAAGTTATTCTATCTTTCATTCAAGTTAAAAATGTTCCCCATGTATGCTAGATAGGAATATAACCTTGGAATTCAACTTTGCATGATTATTAGACAAACATAGATCCAAGGTTATTAGGGTTGCATGTACACTTAGGAAGTGTTAGAATGCTCAAAACCCATCAGTTATTTCTTCCATTCGGGACTGTTTAGGGGCTGAAAATGTCGTTTCTCGGTTTTGGGTTGGCGCGCGAACTTTTCGGGTGGAATGATGCAGTCTCGAAATTGGACGAAATTCGCACATTTTATGTATATGCTAAAATTATAAATCACTCCGTGATCACCGACGATGTTATTTCGGCCATTCGGAACTATTTAGGGGCTCAAAATGTCTTTTTTCGGTTTTGGGCTGGCACGCGAACTTTTCGGGTGGAATGATGCAATTTCCGAATTGGACAAATTCCAACATTGTATGTATATGCTAAAACTATAAATCACTTTGTGATCACCGACGATGTTATTTCGTTCATTCAGGACTGTTTAGGGGCTCAAAATGTTGTTTTTCGGTTTTGGGATGGCGCACGAAATTTTCGGGGTGAATGATGCAGTCTCCGAATTGGATGAAATTCACACATTGTATGTATATGGTAGAACTATAAATCACTTTGTGATCACCGACGATGTTATTTCGGCCATTCGGTACTATTTAGGGGCTCAAAATGTCGTTTTTCGGTTTTGGGCTGGCGCGCGAACTTTTCGGGTGGAATGATGCAGTCCCCAAATTGGTTGAAATTCGCACATTGTATGTATATGCTAAAACTGTAAATCACTTTGTGATCACAGACGATGTTATTTTTGCCATTCGGGACTGTTCAGGGGCTGAAAATGTCGTTTTTCGGTTTTGGGCTGGCGCGCGAACTTTTCGGGTGGAATGATACACTCTCGGAATTGGACGAAATTCGCACATTGTATGTATATGCTAAAACGATAAATCACTTTGTGATCACCGACGATGTTATTTCGGCCATTCGGTACTGTTTAGGGTCTCAAAATGTCGTTTTTCGGTTTTGGGCTGGCGCGCGAACTTTTCAGGTGGAATGATGCAGTCTCCAAATTGGACGAAATTCGCACATTGTATGTATGTGCTAAAACTGTAAATCACTTTGTGATCACAGACGACGTTATTTCGGCCATTCGGGACTGTTTAGGGGCTCAAAATGTCGTTTTTCGGTTTTGGGCTGACGCGTTCTTTTCGGGTGGAATGATGTAGTCTCGGAATTGGACGAAATTCGCACATTGTATGAAGATGCTAAAAATATAAATCACTTCGTGATCACCTACGATCTTATTTCTGCCATTCGGGACTGTTTAGGACAGAAAATGTCGTTTTTCGGTTTTGGGCTGGCGCGCGAACTTTTCAGGTGGAATGATACACTCTCGGAATTGGACGAAATTCGCACATTGTATGAAGATGCTAAAACTATAAATTACTTTGTCATCACCGACGATGTTATTTCTGCCATTCGGGACTGTTTAGGGGCTGAAAATGTCGTTTCTCGGTTTTGGGTTGGCGCGCGAACTTTTCGGGTGGAATGATGCAATCTCGAAATTGGACGAAATTCGCACATTATATGTATATGCTAAAATTATAAATCACTTCGTGATCACCGACGATGTTATTTCGGCCATTCGGGACTATTTGGGGGCTCAAAATGTCGTTTTTCGGTTTTGGGCTGGCACGCGAACTTTTCGGGTGGAATGATGCAATTTCCGAATTGGACAAATTCCCACATTGTATGTACATGCTAAAACTATAAATCACCTTGTGATCACCGACGATGTTATTTCGTCCATTCATGACTGTTTAGGGGCTGAAAATGTTGTTTTTCGGTTTTGGGATGGCGCGCGAACTTTTCGGGGTGAATGATGCAGTCTCCGAATTGGACGAAATTTGCACATTGTATGTATATGGTAAAACTATAAATCACTTTGTGATCACCGACGATGTTATTTCTGCCATTCGGTACTGTTTAGGGGCTCAAAAGTCGTTTTTCGGTTTTGGGCTGGCGCACAAACTTTTCGGGTGGAATGATGCAGTCCCCAAATTGGACGAAATTCGCACATTGTATGTATATGCTAAAACTGTAAATCACTTTGTGATCATAGACGATGTTATTTCTGCCATTCGGGACTGTTTAGGCGCTGAAAATGTCGTTTTTTGGTTTTGGGCTGGTGCGCGAACTTTTCGGGTGGAATGATACACTCTCGGAATTGGACGAAATTCGCACATTGTATGTATATGCTAAAACGATAAATCACTTCGTCATTACCGACGATGTTATTTCGGCCATTCGGTACTGTTTAGGGGCTCAAAATGTCGTTTTTCGGTTTTTGGGCTGGCGCGCGAACTTTTAAGGTGGAATGATGTAGTCTCGAAATTGGACGAAATTCCCACATTGTATGTATATGCTAAAACTATAAATCACTACATGATTACCGACGATGTTATTTCGGCCATTCGGGACTGTTTAGTGGCTCAAAATGTTGTTTTTCGGTTTTGGGATGGCGCGCGAACTTTTCGGGTGGATTGATGCAGTCTCGAAATTGTACGAAATTCGAACATTGTATGTATCTGGTAAAACTATAAATCACTTCGTGATCACCGACGATGTTATTTCGGCCATTCGGAATTGTTTAGGGGCTCAAAATGAAGTTTTTCGGTTTTGGGCTGGCGCGCGAACTTTTCGGGTGGAATGAAGCAGTCTCTGAATTGGACGAAATTCACACATTGTATGTATATGCAAAAACTATCAATCACTTCATGATCACCGACGATGTTATTTCGGCCTTTCGTGGCTGTTTAGGGGTTCAAAATGTTGTTTTTCGGTTTTAGGCTGGCGCATGAACTTTTGGGGTGGAATGATGCAGTCTCGAAATTGGACGAAATTCGCACATTTTATGTATATGGTATAACTATAAATCACTTTGTGATCACCGACGATGTTATTTCGGCCATTCGGTACTGTTTAGGGGCTCAAAATGTCGTTTTTCGGTTTTGGGCTGGCGTGCGAACTTTTCAGGTGGAATGATGCAGTCTCCAAATTGGACGAAATTCGCACATTGTATGAAGATGCTAAAACTATAAATCACTTCGTGATCACCTACGATGTTATTTCTGCCATTCGGGACTGTTTAGGGCTGAAAATGTCGTTTTTCGGTTTTGGGCTGGCTCGCGAACTTTTCGGGTAGAATGATACACTCTCAGAATTGGATGAAATTCGCACATTGTATGAAGATGCTAAAACTATAAATCACTTCGTGATCACCGACGATGTTATTTCTGCCATTAAGCACTGTTTAGGTGCTGAAAATGTCGTTTTTCGAATTTGGGTTGGCGCGCGAACTTTTCGGGTGGAATGATGCAGTCTCGAAATTGGACGAAATTTGCACATTGTATGTATATGCTAAAACTATAAATCACTTCGTGATCACTGACGATATTATTTCGGCCATTCGGGACTATTTAGGGGCTCAAAATGTCGTTTTTCGGTTTTGGGCTTGCGCACGAACTTTTCGGGTCGAATGATGCAATTTCCAAATTGGAAGAAATTCCCACATTGTATGTATATGCTAAAACTATAAATCACTTTGTGATCACCGACGATGTTATTTCGTGTATTCGGGACTGTTTAGGGGCTTAAAATGTCGTTTTTCGGTTTTGGGATGGGGCGCGAACTTTTCGGGGGGAATGATGCAGTCTACGAATTGGACGAAATTCGCACATTGTATGTATATGGTAAAACTATAAATCACTTTGTGATCACAGACGATGTTATTTCGGCCATTCGGGAGTGTTTAGGGCTCAAAATGTCGTTTTTCGGTTTTGGGCTGGCGCGCGAACTTTTCGGGTGGAATCATGTAGTCTCGAAATTGGACGAAATTCGCACATTGTATGTATATGCTAAAAATATAAATCACTTCGGGATCACCGACGATGTTATTTCGGCCATTCGGGACTGTTTAGGGGAAAAAAATGTCGTTTTTCTGTTTTGGGATGGCGCGAACTTTTCGGGTGGAATGAGGCATTCTCTGAATTGGATGATGTTATTTCGGCAATTCGAGACTATTTACGGGATCAAAATGTCATTTTTCGGTTTTGGGCTGGTGCGCGAAATTATCGGGTGGAATGAAGCAGTCTCTGAATTGGTCGAAATTCGCACAATGTATGTATATGCTAAAACTTTAAATCACTTCGTGATAACGACGTTGTTATTTCGGCCATTCGTGACAGTTCAGGGGCTCAAAATGTCGTTTTTCGGTTTTGGGCTGGCGCTCTAATTTTTCGGGTGGAATGATACAGTCTCGGAATTGGACGAAATTTGCACATTGTATGTATATGCTAAAACGATAAATCACTTCGTGATCAACAACGATGTTATTTCGGCTATTCGGGACTGTTTAGGGGCTCAAAATGACGTTTTTCGGTTTTGGGCTGGCGCGCGAACTTTTCAGGTGGATTGATGCAGTCTCGAAATTGGACGAAATTCGCATATTGTATGTATATGCTAAAACTATAAATCGCCTTGTGATCATCGACGATGTTATTTCGGCCATTCGAGACTGTTTAGGGGCTCAAAATGTCGTTTTTTCAGTTTTGGGCTGGCGCGCGAACTTTTCGGGTGGAATGATACACTCTCGGAATTGGACGAAATTCGCACATTGTATGAACATGCTAAAACTATAAATCACTTCGTGATCACCGACGATGTTATTTCTGCCATTCGGGACTGTTTAGGGGCTGAAAATGTCGTTTTTCGGTTTTGGGTTGGCGCGCGAACTTTTCGGGTGGAATGATGCAGTCTCGAAATTGGACGAAATTCGCACATTGTATATATATGCTAAAACTATAAATCACTTCGTGATCACCGACGATGTTATTTCGGCCATTCGGGACTGTTTAGGGGTTCAAAATGTTGTTTTTCGGTTTTGGGCTTGCGCGAACTTTTCGGGTGGAATGATGCAATTTCCGAATTGGACGAAATTCCCACATTGTATGTATATGCTAAAACTATAAATCACTTTGTGATCACCGACGATGTTATTTCGTCCATTCGGGACTGTTTAGAGGCTCAAAATATCGTTTTTCGGTTTTGGAATGGCGTGCGAACTTTTCGGGGGGAATGATGTTGTCTCCGAATTGGACGAAATTCGCACATTGTATGTATATGGTAAAACTATGAATCACTTTGTGATCACCGACGATGTTATTTCGGCCATTCGGGACTGTTTAGGGGCTCAAAATGATATTTTTCGGTTTTGGGGGGGGGGGGAGGGGGGGGGGGGGGGCGCACAAACTTTTCGGGTGGAATGATGTAGTCTCGGAATTGGATGAAATTTACACATTATATGAAGATGTTAAAACTATAAATCACTTTGTGATCACCGACGATGTTATTTCTGCCGTTCGAGACTGTTTAGGTGCTGAAAATGTCGTTTTTCGGTTTTGGGCTGTCGCGCGAACTTTTCGGGGGGAATGAAGCACTCTCTGAATTGGACGAAATTCGCACATTGTATGTATATGCTAAAAGGATAAATCACTTCGTGATCACCGACGATGTTATTTCGGTCATTCGGGACTGTTTATGGGCTCAATATGTCGTTTTTCGGTTTCGGGCTGGCGCGCGAACTTTCGGGTGAAATGATGTAGTCTCGAAATTGGACGAAATTCCCACATTGTATGTATATGCTAAAACTATAAATCACTTCGTAATCACCGACGATGTTATTTCGGCCATTCGGGACTGTTTAGGGTTTCAAAATGTCGTTTTTCGGTTTTGGGATGCCGCGCGAACTTTTCGGGTGGAATGATGCAGTCTTGAAATTGTATGAAATTCGCACATTGTATGTATATGCTAAAACTGTAAATCACTTTGTGATCACAAACGATGTTATTTCGGCCATTCGGGACTGTTTAGGGGCTCAAAATGTCGTTTTTCGGTTTTGAGATGGCGCGCGAACTTTTCGGGTGGTATGATGCGGTCTCGAAATTGTACGAAATTCGCACATTGTATGTATATGATAAAACTATAAAACACTTCTTGATCACCGACGATGTTATTTCAGCCATTCGGGAATGTTTAAGGGCTCAAATTGACGTTTTTCAGTTTTGGGCTGGCGCGCGAACTTTTCTGGTGGAATGAAGCAGTCTCTGAATTGGACGAAATTCACACATTGTATGTATATGTTAAAACTATAAATCACTTCATGATCACCGACGATGTTATTTCGGCCTTTCGTGGCTGTTTAGGGGCTCAAAATGTTGTTTTTCTGTTTTAGGCTGGCGCGCGAACTTTTCGGGTGGAATGATGCAGTGTCGGAATTGGACGTAGTTCGCACATTGAATGTAGATGCAAAAACTATAAATCACTTCGTGATCACCGACGATGTTATTTCGGCCATTCGGTACTGTTTAGGGGCTCAAAATGTCGTTTTTCGGTTTTGGGCTGGCGCGCGAACATTTAGGGTGGAATGATGCAGTCTTCAAATTTGACGAAATTCGCACATTGTATGTATATATGCTAAAACTGTAAATCACTTTGTGATCACATACGATATTATTTCGGCCATTCGGTACTGTTTAGGGGCTCAAAATGTCGTTTTTCGGTTTTGGGTTGGCGCACGAACTTTTCGGGTGCAATGATGTAGTCTCGGAATTGGACGAAATTCGCACATTATATGAAGATGCTAAAACTATAAATCACGTTGTGATCACCTACGATGTTATTTCTGCCATTGGGGACTGTTTAGGGCTGAAAATGTCATTTTTCGGTTTTGGGTTGGCGCGCGAACTTTTCGGTTGGAATGATGCAGTCTCGAAATTAGACGAAATTCGCAGATTGTATGTATATGCTAAAACTATAAATCACTTTGTGATCACCGACGATGTTATTTTGGCCATTCGGGACTGTTTAGGGGCTCAAAATGTTGTTTTTCGGTTTTGGGCTTGCGCGCGAACTTTTCCGGTGGAATGATGCAATTTCCGAATTGAACGAAATTCCCACATTATATGTATATGCTATAACTATAAATTACTTTGTGATCACCGGCGATGTTATTTCGTCCATTCGAGACTGTTTAGAGGCTCAAAATGTCGTTTTTCGGTTTTGGGATGGCGTGCGAACTTTTTGGGGGAATGATCCAGTCCACGAATTGGACGAAATTCGCACATTATATGTACATGGTAAAACTATAAATCACTTTGTGTGCACCGACGATGTTATTTCGGCCATTCGGGACTGTTTAGGGGCTCAAAATGATGTTTTTCGGTTTTGGGCGGGCGCACGAACTTTTCGGGTGGAATGATGTAGTCTTGAAATTGGACGAAATTCGTACATTGTTTGTATTTTTTAAAACTATAGATCACTTCGTGATCACCGACGATGTTATTTCGGCCATTCTAGACTGTTTAGGGGCTCAAAATGTCGTTTTTCGGTTTTGGGCTGGCGCGAAATTTTTGGGTGGAATGAAGCAGTCTCTGAATATGTCGAAATTCGCACTTTGTATGTATATGCCAAAACTTTAAACCACTTCGTGATCACCGACGATGTTATTTCGGCCATTCGTGACTGCTTAGGGGCCCACAATGTCGTCTTTCGGTTTTGGGCTGGCGCACGAACTTTTCGGGTGGAATAATGCAGTCTCGAAATTGGACGAAATTTGCACATTGTATGTATATGCTTATACTATAAATCACTTTGTGATCACCGACGATGTTATTTTGGCCCTTCGGGACTGTTTAGGGGCTCAAAATGACGTTTTTCGGTTTTGGGCTTAAGCGCGAACTTTTCGGGTGGAATGATGCAGTCTCGAAATTTGACGAAATCCGCACATTATATGTATATGCTAAAACTATAAATCACTTTGTGATCACCGACGATGTTATTTCGGCGATTCAAGACTGTATAGGGGCTCAAAATGTCGTTTTTCGGTTTTGGACTGGCGCACGAACTTTTCGGGTGGAATGAAGCAGTCTCTGAATTGGCCGAAATTCGCACATTGTATGTATATGCTAAAACTTTAAATCACTTTGTGATCACCGACGATGTTATTTCAGCCATTCGAGACTGTTTAGGGGCTCAAAATGTCGTTTTTCAGTTTTGGGTTGGCGTGCTAATTTTTCGGGTGGAATGATACAGTCTCGGAATTGGACGAAATTCGCACATTGTATGTATATTCTAAAACGATAAATCACATTGTGATCACCGACGATGTTATTTCGGTCATTCGGGACTGTTTAGGGGCTTAAAAATGTCGTTTTTCGGTTTTGGGATGGCGCGAACTTTTCGGGGGGAATGATGCAGTCTCCAAATTGGACGAAATTTGCACATTGTATGTATATGGTAAAACTATAAATCTCTTCATGATCACCGACAATGTTTTTTCGGCCATTCGGGACTGTTAAGGGGCTCAAAATGTCATTTTTCGGTTTTGGGCTGGCGCGCGAACTTTTCTGGTGGAATGATACACTCTCGGAATTGGACGAAATTCGCACATTTTATGAAGATGCTAAAACTATAAATCACTTCGTGATCACCGACGATGTTATTTCTGCCATTCGGGACTGTTTAGGGGCTGAAAATGTCGTTTTTCGGTATTGGGCTGGCGCGCGAACTTTTCGGGTGGAATGATGCAGTCTCGAAAATGGACGAAATTCGCAGATTGTATGTATATGCTAGAACTAGAAATCACTTTGTGATCACCGACGATGTTATTTCGGCCATTCGGGACTCTTTAGGGGCTCAAAATTTCGTTTTTCGGTTTTGGGCTGGCGCGCGAACTTTTCGGATGGAATGATGCAATTTCAGAATTGGACGAAATTCCCACATTGTATGTTTATGCTAAAACTAGAAATCACTTTCTGATCACCGACGATGTTATTTCGTCCATTCGGGACTGTTTAGGGGCTCAAAATGTCGTTTTTCGGTTTTGGGATGGCGCACGAACTTTTCGGGGGGAATGATGCTATCTCCGAATTGGATGAAATTCGCACATTGTATGTATATGGTAAAACTATAAATCACTTTCTGATCACCGACAATGTTATTTAGGACATTCGAGACTGTTTAGGGGCTCAAAATGACGTTTTTCGATTTTGGGCGGGCGCACGAACTTTCCGGGTGGAATGATGCAGTCTTGAAATTGGACGAAATTCGCACATTGTTTGTATATGCTAAAACTATAAATCACTTTGTGATCACCGACGATTTTATTTCGGCCATTCGAGACTGGTTAAGGGCTCAAAATGTCATTTTTCGTTTTGGGCTGGCGCGCGAAATTTTCGAGTGGAATGAAGCAGTCTCTGAATTGGTCGAAATTCGCACATTGTATGTATATGCTAAAACTTTAAATCACTTCGAGATCACCGACAATGTTATTTCGGCCAGTCGTGACTGTTTAGGGGCTCAAAATGTCGTTTTCCGGTTTTGGGCTGGCGCGCTAATTTTTCGGGTGGAATGATACAGTCTCGGAATTGGACGAAATTCGCACATTGTATGTATATGCTAAAACGATAAATCACTTTGTGATCACCGACGATGTTATTTCGGTCATTCGGGACTGTTTAGGGGCTCAAATGTCGTTTTTCGGAATGATGCAGTCTCCGAATTGGACGAAATTTGCACATTGTATGTATATGGTAAAACTATAAATCACGTCGTGATCACCGACGATGTTATTTCGGCCATTCAGGACTGCGTACGGGCTCAAAATGACGTTTTCCGGTTTTGGGCTGGCGCACGAACTTTTCGGGTGGAATAATGCAGTCTCGAAATTGGACGAAATCCGCACATTGTATGTATATGCTTATACTATAAATCACTTTGTGATCACCGACGACGTTATTTTGGCCCTTCGGGACTGTTTAGGGGCTCAAAATGACGTTTTTCGGTTTTGGGCTTGCGTGCGAACTTTTTGGGTGGAATGATGCAGTCTCGAAATTTGACGTAATCCGCACATTATATGTCTATGCTAAAACTATAAATCACTTCGTGATCACCGACGATGTTAATTCGGCCATTCAAGACTGTATAGGGGCTCAAAATGTCGTTTTTCGGTTTTGGGCTGGCGCACGAACTTTTCTGGTGGAATAAAGCAGTCTCTGAATTGGTCGAAATTCACAGATTGTATGTATATGCTAAAACTTTATATAACTTTGTGATCACCGACGATGTTATTTGGGCCATTCGTGACTGTTTAGGGGCTCAACATGTCGTTTTTCCGTTTTGGGCTCGCGCTAATTTTTCGGGTGGAATGACACAGTCTCGAAATTGGACGAAATTCGCACATTGTATGTATATTCTAAAATGATAAATCACATCGTGATCACGTACAATGTTATTTCTGCCATTCGGGACTGTTTAGGGGCTCAAAATGACGTTTTTCGGTTTTGGGCTGGCGCGAACTTTTCGGGTGGAATGATGCAGTCTCGAAATTTGACCAAATTCGCACATTGTATGTATATGATAAAACTATAAATCACTTCATAATCATCGACGATGTTATTTCGTCCATTCGGGACTGTTTAGGGGCTCAAAATGTCGTTTTTCGGTTTTGGGATGGCGCGCGAACTTTTCTGGGGGAATGATGCAGTCTCCAAATTGGACGAAATTCGCACATTATATGTATATGGTAAAACTATAAATCACTTCGTGATCACCGTCGATGTTATTTCGGCCATTCGGGACTGTTTAGGGGCTGAAAATGTCGTTTTTCGGTTTTGGGCTGGCGCGCGAACTTTTCGAGTGGAATGATGCAGTCTCGAAATTGGATGAAATTCCCACATTGTATGTATATGCTAAAACTATAAATCACTACGTGATCACAAACAATGTTATTTCGGCCATTCGGGACTGTGTAGGGGCTCAAAATGTAGTTTTTCAGTTTTGGGCTGGCGCGCGAACTTTTCGGGTGAAATGATAAAGTCTCGAAATTGGACGAAATTCGCACATTGTATGTATATTCTAAAACTATAAATCACTTTGTGATCACAGACGCTGTTATTTCGGCCATTCGGGACTGTTTAGGGAATCAAAATGTCGTTTTTCGGTTTTGGGCCGGCGCGAGAACTTTTCGGGTGGAATGATGCAGTCTCGGAATTGGATGAAATTCGCACGTTGTATGTATATGCTAAAACTACAAATCACTTCGTGATCACCGACGATGTTATTTCGGCCATTCAGGACTGTTTACGGGCTCAAAATGTCGTTTTACGGTTTTGGGCTGGCGCTCGAACTTTGTGGGTGGAATGATACACTCTCGGTATTGGACGAAATTCGAACATTGTATGAAGATGTTAAAACTATAAATCAGTTCGTGATCACCGACGATGTTATTTCGGCCATTCTAGACTGTTTAGGGGCTCAAAATGTCGTTTTTCGGTTTTGGGTTGGCGCGAAATTTTCGGGTGGAATGAATCAGTCTCTGAATTGGTCGAAATTCGCACATTGTATGTATATGCTAAAACTTTAAATCCCTTCGTGATCACCGACGATGTTATTTCGGCCATTCGTGACTGTTTAGGGGCTCAAAATGTCGTTTTTCGGTTTTGGGCTGGCGCTTTAATTTTTCCGGTGGAATGATACAGTCTCGGAATTGGACGAAATTCGCACATTGTATGTATATGCTAAAACGATAAATCACTTCGTGATCACCGACGATGTTATTCCGGCCATTCGGGACTGTTTAGGGTCTCAAAATGTCGTTTTTCGGTTTTGGGATGGCGCGCGAAATTTTCGGGCGGAATGATGCGGTCTCCGAATTGGACGAAATTCACACATTGTATGTATATGGTAAAACTATAAATCACTTCGTGATCACCAACAATGTTATTTCGACCATTCAGGACTGCTTAGGGGCTCAAAATGACGTTTTTCGGTTTTGGGCTGGCGCGCGAACTTTTCGGGTGGAATGATGCAGTCTCCAAATTGGACGAAATTCGCACATTGTATGAATATGCTAAAACTGTAAATCACTTTGTGATCACAGACGATGTTATTTCGGCCATTCGGGACTATTTAGGGGCTCAATATGACGTTTTTCGGTTTTGGGCTGGCGCGCGAACTTTTCGGGTGGAACGATGTAGTCTCGGAATTTGACGAAATTCGCACATTGTATGAAGATGATAAACTGTAAATCACTTCGTGATCACCTACGATGTTATTTCTGCCATTCGGGACTGTTTATGGCTGAAAATGTCGTTTTTCGGTTTTGGGCTGGCTCGCGAACTTTAAGGGTGGAATGATACACTCTCGGAATTGGACGAAATTCGCACATTGTATGAAGATGCTAAAACTATATATCACTTCGTGATCACCGACGATGTTATTTCTGCCATTCGGGACTGTTTAGGGGCTGAAAATGTCGTTTTTCGGTTTTGGGTTGGCGCGCGAACTTTTCGGCTGGAATAAAGCAGTCTCTGAATTGGTCGAAATTCGCACATTGTATGTATATGCTAAAACTTTAAATCACTTCGTGATCACCGACGATGTTATTTCGGCCATTCGTGACTGTTTAGGGGCTCAAAATGTCGTTTTTCGGTTTTGGGCTGGCGCTATAATTTTTCGGGTGGAATGATACAGTCTCGGAATTGGACGAAATTCGCACATTGTATGTATATTTTAAAACTATAAATCACTTCATGATCACCGACGATGTTATTTCGGCCATTCGGGACTGTTTAGGGGCTCGAAATGTCGTTTTTCGGTTTCGGGATGGCGCGCGAACTTTTCGGGCGGAATGATGCTGTCTCCGAATTGGACGAAATTCGCACATTGTATGTATATATGGTAAAATTATAAATCACTTCGTGATCACCAACAATGTTATTTCAGCCATTCAGGACTGCTTAGGGGTTTAAAATGATGTTTTTCGGTTTTGGGCTGGCGCACGAACTTTTCAGGTGGAATAATGCAGTCTCGAAATTGGACGAAATTCGCACATTGTATGTATATGCTTATACTATTAATCACTTTGTGATCACCGACGACGTTATTTTGGCCCTTCGGGACTGTTTAGGGGCTCAAAATGACGTTTTTTCGGTTTTAGGCTTGCGTGCGAACTTTTCGGGTGGAATGATGCAGTCTCGAAATTTGACGAAATCCGCACATTATATGTATATGCTAAAACTAGAAATCACTTTCTGATCACCGACGATGTTATTTCGTCGATTCGGGACTGTTTAGGGGCTCAAAATGTCGTTTTTCGGTTTTGGGATGGCGCACGAACTTTTCGGGGGGAATGATGCTATCTCCGAATTGGATGAAATTCGCACATTGTATGTATATGCTAAAACTTTAAATCACTTTGTGACCACGACGATGTTATTTCGACCATTCGTGACTGTTTAGGGGCTCAAAATGTCGTTTTACAGTTTTGGGCGGGCGCGCTAATTTTTCGGGTGGAATGATACAGTCTCGGAATTGGACGAAATTTGCACATTGTATGTATATTCTAAAACGATAAAGCACATCGTGATCAACGACGATGTTATTTCGGCCATTCGTGACTGTTTAGGGGCTCAAAATGTCGTTTTTTTGTTTTGGGTTGGCGCTCTAATTTTTCGGGTGGAATGAAGCAGTCTCTGAATTGGTCGAAATTCGCACATTGTATGTATATGCTAAAACGATAAATCACTTCGTGATCACCGACGATGTTATTTCGGCCATTCGGGACTGTTTATGGGCTCAAAATGTCGTTTTTCGGTTGTGGGATGGCGCGCGAACTTTTCGGGCGGAATGATGCAGTCTCCGAATGGGACGAAATTCACACATTGTATGTATATGGTAAAACTATAAATCACTTCGTAATCACCAACAATGTTATTTCGGCCATTCAGGACTGCTTAGGGGCTCAAAATGACGTTTTTCGGTTTTGGGCTGGCGCGCGAACTTTTCGGGTGGAATGATGTAGTCTCCAAATTGGACGAAATTCTCACATTGTATGAATATGCTAAAACTGTAAATCACTTTGTGATCACAGACGATGTTATTTCGGCCATTCGGGACTATTTAGGGGCTCAATATGACGTTTTTCGGTTTTGGGCTGGCGCGCGAACTTTTCGGGTGGAACGATGTAGTCTCGGAATTGGACGAAATTCGCACACTGTATGAAGATGATAAACTTTAAATCACTTCGAGATCACCTACGATGCTATTTCTGCCATTCGGGACTGTTTATGGCTGAAAATGTCGTTTTTCGGTTTTGGGCTGGCGCGCGAACTTTAAGGGTGGAATGATACACTCTCGGAATTGGACGAAATTCGCACATTGTATGAAGATGCTAAAACTATATATCACTTCGTGATCACCGACGATGTTATTTCTGCCATTCAGGACTGTTTAGGGGCTGAAAATGTCGTTTTTCGGTTTTGGGTTGGCGCGCGAACTTTTCGGCTGGAATAAAGCAGTCTCTGAATTGGTCGAAATTCGCACATTGTATGTATATGCTAAAACTTTAAATCACTTCGTGATCACCGACGATGTTATTTCGGCCATTCGTGACTGTTTAGGGGCTCAAAATGTCGTTTTTCGGTTTTGGGCTGGCGCTCTAATTTTTCGGGTGGAATGATACAGTCTCGGAATTGGACGAAATTCGCACATTGTATGTATATGCTAAAACGATAAATCACTTCATGATCACCGACGATGTTATTTTGGCCATTCGGGACTGTTTAGGGGCTCAAAATGTCGTTTTTCAGTTTCGGGATGGCGCGCGAAATTTTCGGGCGGAATGATGCAGTCTCCGAATTGGACGAAATTCGCACATTGTATGTATATGGTAAAACTATAAATCACTTCGTGATCACCAACAATGTTATTTCGGCCATTCAGGACTGCTTAGGGGCTCAAAATGACGTTTTTTCGGTTTTGGGCTGGCGCGCGAACTTTTCGGGTGGAATGATGTAGTCTCCAAATTGGACGAAATTCTCACATTGTATGAATATGCTAAAACTGTAAATCACTTTGTGATCACAGACGATGTTATTTCGGCCATTCGGGACTATTTAGGGGCTCAATATGACGTTTTTCGGTTTTGGGCTGGCACGCGAACTTTTCGGGTGGAACGATGTAGTCTCGGAATTGGACGAAATTCGCACATTGTATGAAGATGATAAACTATAAATCACTTCGTGATCATCTACGATGTTCTTTCTGCCGTTCGGGACTGTTTATGGCTGAAAATGTCGTTTTTCGGTTTTGGGCTGGCGCCCGAACTTTAAGGGTGGAATGATACACTCTCGGAATTGGATGAAATTCACACATTGTATGAAGATGCTAAAACTATATATCACTTCGTGATCACATACGATGTTATTTCTGCCATTCGGGACTGTTTAGGGGCTGAAAATGTCGTTTTTCGGTTTGGGTTGGCGTGCGAACTTTTCGGCTGGAATAAAGCAGTCTCTGAATTGGTCGAAATTCGCACATTGTATGTATATGCTAAAACTTTCAATCACTTCGTGATCACCGACGATGTTATTTCGGCCATTCGTGACTGTTTAGGGGCTCAAAATGTCGTTTTTCGGTTTTGGGCTGGCGCTCTAATTTTTCGGGTGGAATGATACAGTCTCGGAATTGGACGAAATTTGCACATTGTATGTATATGCTAAAACGATAAATCACTTCATGATCACCGACGATGTTATTTCGGCCATTCGGGACTGTTTAGGGGCTCAAAATGTCGTTTTCGGTTTCGGGATGGCGCGCGAAATTTTCGGGCGGAATGATGCAGTCTCCGAATTGGACGAAATTCGCACATTGTATGTATATATGGTAAAACTATAAATCACTTCGTGATCACCAACAATGTTATTTCAGCCATTCAGGACTGCGTAGGGGCTTAAAATGACGTTTTTCGGTTTTGGGCTGGCGCACGAACTTTTCGGGTGGAAAAATGCAGTCTCGAAATTGGATGAAATTCGCACATTGTATGTATATGCTTATACTATTAATCACTTTGTGATCACCGACGATGTTATTTTGGCCCTTCGGGACTGTTTAGGGGCTCAAAATGACGTTTTTCGGTTTTGGGCTTGCGTGCGAACTTTTCGGGTGGAACGATGCAGTCTCGAAATTTGACGAAATCCGCACATTATATGTATATGCTAAAACTATAAATCACTTCGTGATCACCGACGATATTATTTCGGCCATTCAAGACTGTATAGGGGCTTAAAATGTCGTTTTTCGGTTTCGGGCTGGCGCACGAACTTTTCGGGTGGAATGAAGCAGTATCTGAATTGGTTGAAATTCGCACATTGTATGTATATGCTAAAACTTTAAATCACTTTGTGATCACCGACGATGTTATTTCGGCCATTCGTGACTGTTTAGGGGCTCAAAAAATCTTTTTACAATTTTGGGCGGGCGCGCTAATTTTTTGGGTGGAATGATACAGTCTCGGAATTGGACGAAATTCGCACATTGTATGTATATTCTAAAACGATAAAGCACATCGTGATCAACGACGATGTTATTTCGGCCATTCGTGACTGTTTAGGGGCTCAAAATGTCGTTTTTTGGTTTTGGGTTGGCGCTCTAATTTTTCGGGTGGAATGATACAGTCTCGGAATTGGACGAAATTCGCACATTGTATATATATGCTAAAACGATAAATCACTTCGTGATCACTGACGATGTTATTTCGGCCATTCGGGACTGTTTAGGGGCTCAAAATGTCGTTTTTCGGTATTGGGATGGCGCGCGAACTTTTCGGGTGGAATGATAAAGTCTCGAAATTGGACGAAATTCGCACATTATATGTATATTCTAAAACTATAAATCACTTTGTGATCACAGACGCTGTTATTACGGCCATTCGGGACTGTTTAGGGACTCAAAATGTCGTTTTTCGGTTTTGGGCCGGCGCGAGAACTTTTCGGGTGGAATGATGCAGTCTCAGAATTGGATGAAATTGGCACGTTGTATGTATATGCTAAAACTATAAACCACTTCGTGATCACCGACATTGTTATTTCGGCCATTCGTGACTGTTTAGGGGCTCAAAATGTCGTTTTTCGGTTTTGGGCTGGCGTTCTAATTTTTTGGGTGGAATACCACAGACGATGTTATTTCGGCCATTCGGGACTGTTTAGGGGCTCAAAATGTCGTTTTTCGGTTTTGGGCTGGCTCGCGAACTTTAAGGGTGGAATGATACACTCTCGGAATTGGACGAAATTCGCACATTGTATGAAGATGCTAAAACTATATATCACTTCGTGATCACCGACGATGTTATTTCTGCCATTCGGGACTGTTTAGGGGCTGAAAATGTCGTTTTTCGGTTTTGGGTTGGCGCGCGAACTTTTCGGCTGGAATAAAGCAGTCTCTGAATTGGTCGAAATTCGCACATTGTATGTATATGCTAAAACTTTAAATCACTTCGTGATCACCGACGATGTTATTTCGGCCATTCGTGACTGTTTAGGGGCTCAAAATGTCGTTTTTCGGTTTTGGGCTGGCGCTCTAATTTTTCGGGTGGAATGATACAGTCTCGGAATTGGACGAAATTCGCACATTGTATGTATATGCTAAAACGATAAATCACTTCATGATCACCGACGATGTTATTTCGGCCATTCGGGACTGTTTAGGGGCTCGAAATGTCGTTTTTCGGTTTCGGGATGGCGCGCGAACTTTTCTGGCGGAATGATGCTGTCTCCGAATTGGACGAAATTCGCACATTGTATGTATATATGGTAAAATTATAAATCACTTCGTGATCACCAACAATGTTATTTCAGCCATTCAGGACTGCTTAGGGGTTTAAAATGACGTTTTTCGGTTTTGGGCTAGCGCACGAACTTTTCAGGTGGAATAATGCAGTCTCGAAATTGGACGAAATTCGCACATTGTATTTATATGCTTATACTATTAATCACTTTGTGATCACCGACGACGTTATTTTGGCCCTTCGGGACTGTTTAGGGGCTCAAAATGACGTTTTTTCGGTTTTGGGCTTGCGTGCGAACTTTTCGGGTGGAATGATGCAGTCTCGAAATTTGACGAAATTCGCACATTATATGTATATGCTAAAACTATAAATGACTTCGTGATCACCGACGATATTATTTCGGCCATTCAAGACTGTATAGGGGCTCAAAATGTCGTTTTTCGGTTTTGGGCTGGCGCACGAACTTTTCGGGTGGAATGAAACAGTCTCTGAATTGGTTTAAATTCGCACATTGTATGTATATGCTAAAACTTTAAATCACTTTGTGACCACGACGATGTTATTTCGACCATTCGTGACTGTTTAGGGGCTCAAAATGTCGTTTTACAGCTTTGGGCGGGCGCGCTAATTTTTCGGGTGGAATGATACAGTCACGGAATTGGACGAAATTTGCACATTGTATGTATATTCTAAAACGATAAAGCACATCGTGATCAACGACGATGTTATTTCGGCCATTCGTGACTGTTTATGGGCTCAAAATGTCGTTTTTTTGTTTTGGGTTGGCGCTCTAATTTTTCGGGTGGAATGATACTGTCTCGGAATTGGACGAAATTCGCGCATTGTATGTATATGCTAAAACGATAAATCACTTCGTGATCACCGACGATGTTATTTCGGCCATTCGGGACTGTTTATGGGCTCAAAATGTCGTTTTTCGGTTTTGAGATGGCGCGCGGACTTTTCGGGCGGAATGATGCAGTCTCCGAATGGGACGAAATTCACACATTGTATGTATATGGTAAAACTATAAATCACTTCGTAATCACCAACAATGTTATTTCGGCCATTCAGGACTGCTTAGGGGCTCAAAATGACGTTTTTCGGTTTTGGGCTGGCGCGCGAACTTTTCGGGTGGAATGATGTAGTCTCCAAATTGGACGAAATTCTCACATTGTATGAATATGCTAAAACTGTAAATCACTTTGTAATCACAGACGATGTTATTTCGGCCATTCGGGACTATTTAGGGGCTCAATATGACGTTTTTCGGTTTTGGGCTGGCGCGCGAACTTTTCGGGTGGAACGATGTAGTCTCGGAATTGGACGAAATTCGCACACAGTATGAAGATGATAAACTATAAATCACTTCGAGATCACCTACGATGTTATTTCTGCCATTCGGGACTGTTTATGGCTGAAAATGTCGTTTTTCGGTTTTGGGCTGGCGCGCGAACTTTAAGGGTGGAATGATACACTCTCGGAATTGGACGAAATTCGCACATTGTATGAAGATGCTAAAACTATATATCACTTCGTGATCACCGACGATGTTATTTCTGCCATTCAGGACTGTTTAGGGGCTGAAAATGTCGTTTATCGGTTTTGGGTTGGCGCGCGAACTTTTCGGCTGGAATAAAGCAGTCTCTGAATTGGTCGAAATTCGCACATTGTATGTATATGCTAAAACTTTAAATCACTTCGTGATCACCGACAATGTTATTTCGGCCATTCGTGACTGTTTAGGGGCTCAAAATGTCGTTTTTCGGTTTTGCGCTGGCGCTCTAATTTTTCGGGTGGAATGATACAGTCTCGGAATTGGACGAAATTCGCACATTGTATGTATATGCTAAAACGATAAATCACTTCATGATCACCGACAATGTTATTTTGGCCATTCGGGACTGTTTAGGGGCTCAAAATGTCGTTTTTCAGTTTCGGGATGGCGCGCGAAATTTTCGGGCGGAATGATGCAGTCTCCGAATTGGACGAAATTCGCACATTGTATATATATGCTAAAACGATAAATCACTTCGTGATCACTGACGATGTTATTTCGGCCATTCGGGACTGTTTAGGGGCTCAAAATGTCGTTTTTCGGTTTTGGGCTGGCGCGCGAACTTTTCGGGTGGAATGATAAATTCTCGAAATTGGACGAAATGCGCACATTATATGTATATTCTAAAACTATAAATCACTTTGTTATCACAGACGCTGTTATTACGGCCATTCGGGACTGTTTAGGGACTCAAAATGTCGTTTTTCGGTTTTGGGCCGGCGCGAGAACTTTTCGGGTGGAATGATGCAGTCTCATAATTGGATGAAATTGGCACGTTGTATGTATATGCTAAAACTATAAACCACTTCGTGATCACCGACATTGTTATTTCGGCCATTCGTGACTGTTTAGGGGCTCAAAATGTCGTTTTTCGGTTTTGGGCTGGCGTTCTAATTTTTTGGGTGGAATACCACAGACGATGTTATTTCGGCCATTCGGGACTGTTTAGGGGCTCAAAATGTCGTTTTCAGTTTTGGGCTGGCGCGCGAACTTTTCGGGTGGAATGATGTAGTCTCGAAATTCGACGAAATTCGCACATTTTATGTATATTCTAAAACTATAAAACACTTTGTGATCACTGACGATGTTATTTCGGCTGTTCGAGACTGTTTAGGGACTCAAAATGACGTTTTTCGGTTTTGGGCTGGCGCGCGAACTTTTCGTATGGAATGATGCAGTTTCGGAATTGGACGAAATTCAATCATTGTATGTATATGCTTAAACTGTAAATCACTTTGTAAACACAGACGATGTTATTTCGGCCATTCGGGACTGTTTAGGGGCACAAAATGTCGTTTTTCGGTTTTGGACTGGCGCGCAAAATTTTCGGGTGGAATGATGTAGTCTCGAAATTGTACGAAATTCCCACATTGTATGTATATGCAAAAACTATAAAGCACTTCGTGATCACCGACGATGTTATTTCGGCCATTCAGGACTGTTTAGGGGCTCAAAATGTCGTTTTT
Source organism: Lactuca virosa (assembly GCF_052849685.1). Classification (NCBI taxonomy): domain Eukaryota; kingdom Viridiplantae; phylum Streptophyta; class Magnoliopsida; order Asterales; family Asteraceae; genus Lactuca; species Lactuca virosa. Next base: position 132,314,728 of record NC_136429.1, read on the forward strand.
CGGTTTCGGAATGGCGCGCGAACTTTTCTGGGGGAATGATGCAGTCTTCGAATTGGACGAAATTCGCACATTGTTTGTAAATGGTAAAACTATAAATCACTTCGTGATCACCAACGATGTTATTTCGGCCATTCGGGAATGTTTAGGGCTCAAAATGACATTTTTTTTGTTTTGGGCTGGCGCGCGAACTTTTCGGGTGGAATCATGTAGTCTCGAAATTGTACGAAATTCGCACATTGTATGTATATGCTAAAACTAGAAATCATTTTGTGATCACCGACGATGTTATTTCGGCAATTCGGTACTGTTTAGGGGCTCAAAATGTCGTTTTTCAGTTTTGGGCTGGCGCGCCAACTTTTCGGGTGGAATGATGCAATTTCCGAATTGGACAAAATTCCCACATTTTATGTATATGCTAAAACTATAAATCACTTCGTGATCACCGACGATGTTATTCCGGCCATTCGGTACTGTTTAGGGCTCAAAATGACGTTTTTCAGTTTTGGGCTAGCGCGCGAACTTTTTGGGTGGAATTATGCAGTTTAGAAATTGGACGAAATTGGCACATTGTATGTATATGCTAAAACTATAAATTACTTCGTGATCACCGACGATGTTATTTCGGCCATTCGGGACTGTTTAGGGGATCAATATGTCGTTTTTCGGTTTTGGGCTGGAGCGCGAACTTTTCGGGTGGAATGATGCAGTCTCGAAATTGGACGAAATTCCCACATTGTATGAATATGCTAATTATAAATCACTTTGTGATCACCGACTATGTTATTTCGGCCATTCGGGACTGTGTAGGGGCTCAAAATGTCGTTTTTCGGTTTTGGGGTTGCGCGCGAACTTTTCGGGTGGAATGATGCAGTCTCGAAATTGGACGAAATTCGCATATTGTATGTATATTCTAAAACAATAAATCACTTTGTGATCACATAGGATGTTATTTCGGCCATTCGGGATTGTTTAGGGACTCAAAATGTCGTTTTTCGGTTTTGGGCTGGCGCGCGAACTTTTCAGATGGAATGATGCATACTCGGAATTGGACGAAATTCGCACGTTGTATGTATATGCTAAAACTACAAATCACTTTGTGATAACCGAAGATGTTATTTCGGCCATTAGGGACTGTTTAGGGGCTGGATATGTCGTTTTACGGTTTGGGATGGCGCGCGAACTTTTCGGGTGGAATGATGTAGTCTCCGAATTGGACGAAATTCGCACATTGTATGTATATGCTAATACTATAAATCACTTTGTGATCACCGACGATGTTATTTTGGCCCTTCAGGACTGTTTATGGCTCAAAATGTCGTTTTTCGGTTTTCGGCTGGTGCGCGAAATTTTATGGTGGAATGAAGCAGTCTCTGAATTGGTCGAAATTCGCACATTATATGTATTTGCTAAAACTTTAAATCACTTCGTGATCACCGACGATGTTATTTCGGTCATTCGTGACTGTTTAGGGGCTCAAAGTCTCGTTTTTCGTTTTGGGCTGGCGCGCGAACTTTTCGAGGGGAATGAAGCAGTCTCTGAATTGGACGAAATTCACTCATGGTATGTATATGCTAAAACGATAAACCACCTCGTGATCACCGACGATGTTATTTCGGCCATTCGGGAATGTTTAGGGCTCAAAATGGCGTTTTTCGGTTTTGGGCTGGCGCGCGAACTTTTCGGGTGGAATGATGTAGTTTCGAAATTGGACAAAATTCTCACATTGTATGTATATGCTAAAACTATAAATCACTTCGTGATCACCGACGATGTTATTGTGGCCATTCGGGACTGTTTAGGGGCTCAAAATGTCGTTTTTCGGTTTTGGGATGGCGCGCGAACTTGTCGGGGGGAATGATGCAGTCTCCGAATTGGATGAAATTCGAACACTGTATGTATATGCTAAAACTACAAATCACTTCGTGATCACCGACGATGTTATTTAGGCCATTCGTGACTGTTTAGGGGCTCAAAATGTCGTTTTACGACTTTGGGCTGGCGCGCGAACTTTTTGGGTGGAATGATGCAGTCTCGGAATTAGACGGAATTCGCACATTGTATATAGATGCTAAAACTATAAATCACTTTGTGATGACCGACAATGTTATTTCGGCCATTCAGGACTGTTTAGGGGCTCAAAATGTCGTTTTTCGGTTTTGGGCTGGCGCGCGAACTTTTCGGGTGGAATGATGCAGTCTTCGAATTGGACAATATTCCCACATTGTATGTATATGCTAAAACTGTAAATCACTTTGTGATCACAGACAGTGTTATTTCGGCCATTCGGGACTGTTTAGGGGCTCAAAATGTCGTTTTTCGGTTTTGTGCTGGCGCGCGAACTTTTCGGGTGGAATGATGTAGTCTCGAAATTGGACGAAATTCCCACATTGTATGTATATGCTAAAACTATAAATCACTTCGTGATCACCGACGATGTTATTTCGGCAATTCGGGACTGTTTAGGGGCTCAAAATGTCGTTTTTCGGTTGTGGGATGGCTGGCGAACTTTTCAGGGGGAAATGATGCAGTCTCCGAATTGGACGAAATTCGCACATTGTATGTATATGGTAAAACTATAACTCACCTCATGATCACCGACGATGTTATTTCGGCCATTCGGGACTGTTTAGGGGCTCAAAATGACGTTTTTCGGTATTGGGCTGGCGCACGAACTTTTCGGGGGGAATGATGCAGTCTCGAAATTGGATGAAATTCGCACATTGTTTGTATATTCTAAAATTATAAATCACTTTGTGATCACTGACGATGTTATATAGGCCATTCGAGACTGTTTAGGAGCTGACAATTTCGTTTTTCGGTCTTGGGCTGGCGCGCGAACTTTTTGGGTGGAATGAAGCAGTCTTTGAATTGGACGAAATTCGCACATTGTATGTATATGCTATAACTATAAATCACTTTGTGATCACCGACGATGTTATTTCGGCCAATTGTGACTGTTTAGGGGTTCAAAATGTCGTTTTTCGGTTTTGGGCTGGGGCGCGAACTTTTCGGGTGGAATGATGCAGTCTCGAGATTGGACGAAATTCACACGTTGTATGTATATGATAAAACTGTAAATCACTTTTTGATCACAGACAATGTTATTTCGGCCATTCGGGACTGTTTAGGGGCTCAAAATATCGTTTTTCGGTTTTGGGCTGGCGCACGAGCTTTTCGGGTGGAATGATGTAGTCTCGAAATTGGACGAAATTCGCACATTGTATGTATATGTTAAAACTATAAATCACTTCGTGATCACCGGCGATGTTATTACGGCCATTCGGGAATGTTTAGGGGCTCAAAATGACGTTTTTCGGTTTTGGGCTGGCGCACGAACTTTTCGGGTGGAATGATGCAGTCTCGAAATTGTACGAAATTTGCACATTGTATGTATATGCTAAAACTTTGTGATCAGAGACGATGTTATTTCGGCCATTCGTGACTGTTTAGGGGCTCAATATGTCGTTTTTCGGTTTTGGGCTGGCGCGCGAACTTTTTGGGTGGAATGATGCAGTCTCGAAATTGGACGAAATTCGCACATTGTATGTATATGTTATAACTATAAATCACTTTGTGCTCACCGACGATGTTATTTCGGTCACTCGATACTGTTTAGGGGCTCAAAATGTCGTTTTTCGGTTTTGGGCTGGCGAGCGAACTTTTCGGGTGGAATGATGCAGTCTCCAAATTGGACGAAATTCGCACATTATATGTATATGCTAAATCTGTAAATCACTTTGTGATCACAGACAGTGTTATTTCGGCCATTCGTGACTGTTTAGGGGCTCAAAATCTCGTTTTTCGGTTTTGTGCTGGCGTGCGAACTTTTCGGGTGGAATGATGTAGTCTCGAAATTGGACGAAATTCCCACATTGTATGTATATGCTAAAACTATAAATCACTTTGTGATCACCGATGATGTTATTTCGGCCATTCGGTATTGTTTAGGGGCTCAAAATGTCGTTTTTCAGTTTAGGATGGCGCGAACTTTTCGGGGGGAATGATGCAGTCTCCGAATTGGACGAAATTCGCTCATTGTATGTATATGGTAGAACTATAAATCACTTCGTGATCACCGACGATGTTATTTCGGCCATTCGGGAATGTTTAGGGGCTCAAAATTACGTTTTTCGGTTTTGGGCTGGCGCGCGAACTTTTCGGGTGGAATGATTCAGTCTCGAAATTGTATGAAATTCGCACATTGTATGTATATGCTAAAATTATAAATCACTTTGTGATCACCGACGATGTTATTTCGGCCATTCGTGACTGTTTACGGGCTCAAAATGTTGTTTTTCGGTTTTGGGCTGGCGCGCGAACTTTTTGGGTGGAATGATGCAATTTCCGAATTGGACGAAATTCCCACATTGTGTGTATATGCTAAAACTATAAATCACTTCGTGATCACCGACGATGTTATTTCATCCATTCGGGACTGTTTAGGAGCTCAAAATGTCGTTTTTCGGTATTGGGATGGTGCGCGAACATTTCGGGGGGAATGATGCAGTCTCCGAATTTGATGAAATTCGCACATTGTATGTATATGGTCATACTATAAATCAATTTATGATCACCGACAATGTTATTTCGGCCATTCGGGGCTGATAAGGGGCTCAAAATGACGTTTTTCGGTTTAAGGCTGGCGCACGAACTTTTCGGGTGGAATGATGCAGTCTCGAAATTGGACGAAATTCGCACATTGTTTGTATATGCTAAAACTATAAATCATTTTGTGATCACCGAAGATGTTATTTCGGCCATTCGAGACTATTTTGGGGCTCAAAATGTCGTTTTTCGGTTTTGGGCTGGCGCGCGAACTTTTCGGGTGGAATGATGCAGTCTCGAAATTGGATGAAATTCCCACATTGTATGTATATGCTAAAACTATAAATCACTACGTGATCACCGACGATGTTATTTCGGCCATTCGGGACAGTGTAGGGGCTCAAAATGTCGTTTTTCAGTTTTGGGCTGGCGCGCGAACTTTTCGGGTGGAATGATGCAGGCTCGAAATTGGACGAAATTCGCACATTGTATGTATATTCTAAATCTATAAATCACTTAATGATCACCGACGATGTTATTTCTGTCATTCGGGACTGTTTAAGGGCTCAAAATGTCGTTTTTCGGTTTTCGGCTGGCACGCGAACTTTTCGGGTGGAATGATGCAGTTTCCGAATTGGACGAAATTCGCACATTGTATGTATATGCTAAAACTATAAATCACTTTGTGATCACGACGATGTTATTTCCGCCATTCGTGGCTGTTTAGGGGCTCAAAATGCCGTTTTTCAGTTTTGGGTTGGCGCGCGAACTTTTTGGGTGGAATGATGCAGTCTCAAAATTGGACGAAATTCGCGCATTGTATATATATGCTAAAACTATAAATCACTTCGTGATCACCGACGATGTTATTTCGGCCATTAGGGAGTGTTTAGGGGATCAATATGTCGTGTTTCGGTTTTGGGATGTCGCGCGAACTTTTTGGGTGGAATGATGCAATTTCCGAATTGGACGAAATTCCCACATTGTGTGTATATGCTAAAACTATAAATCACTTCGTGATCACCGACGATGTTATTTCATCCATTCGGGACTGTTTAGGAGTTCAAAATGTCGTTTTTCGGTATTGGGATGGCGCGCTAACATTTCGGGGGGAATGATGCAGTCTCCGAATTGGACGAAATTCGCACATTGTATGTATATGGTCATACTATAAATCAATTTATGATCACTGACGATGTTATTTCGGCCATTCGGGGCTGATAAGGGGCTCAAAATGACGTTTTTCGGTTTAGGGCTTGTGCACGAACTTTTCGGGTGGAATGATGCAGTCTCGAAATTGGACGAAATTCGCACATTGTTTGTATATGCTAAAACTATAAATCACTTTGTGATCACCGAAGATGTTATTTCGGCCATTCGAGACTGTTTTGGGGCTCAAAATGTCATTTTTCGGTTTTGGGCTGGCGCGCGAACTTTTCGGGTGGAATGATGCAGTCTCGAAGTTGGATGAAATTCCCACATTGTATGTATATGCTAAAACTATAAATCACTTCGTGATCACCGACGATGTTATTTCGGCCATTCGGGACTGTGTAGGGGCTCAAAATGTCGTTTTTCAGTTTTGGGCTGGCGCGCGAACTTTTCGGGTGGAATGATGCAGGCTCGAAATTGTACGAAATTCGCACATTGTATGTATATTCTAAATCTATAAATCACTTAATGATCACCGACGATGTTATTTCTGTCATTCGGGACTGTTTAAGGGCTCAAAATGTCGTTTTTCGGTTTTCGGCTGGCACGCGAACTTTTCGGGTGGAATGATGCAGTTTCCGAATTGGACGAAATTCGCACATTGTATGTATATGCTAAAACTATAAATCACTTTGTGATCACGACGATGTTATTTCCGCCATTCGTGGCTGTTTAGGGGCTCAAAATGTCGTTTTTCGGTTTTGGTCTGGCGCGCGAACTTTTTGGGTGGAATGATGTAGTCTCAAAATTGGACGAAATTCGCGCATTGTATGTATATGCTAAAACTATAAATCACTTCGTGATCACCGACGATGTTATTTCGGCCATTAGGGAGTGTTTAGGGGATCAATATGTCGTGTTTCGGTTTTGGGATGTCGCGCGCACTTTTCGGGTGGAATGATGCAGTCTCGAAATTAGAAGAAATTCGCACATTGTATGTGTATGCTAAAACTATAAATCACTTTGTGATCACCGACGATATTATTTCCGCCATTCAGCACTGTTTTGGGGCTCAAAATGTCGTTTTACGGTATTGGTCTGGCGCGCGAACTTTTCGGGTAGAATGATGCAGCCTCGGAATTGGACGAAATTCGCACATTGTATGTAGGTGCTAAAACTATAAATCACTTTGTGATCACTGACGATGTTATTTCGGCCATTCGGGACTGTTTAGGAGCTTAAAATGTCGTTTTTCGGTTTTGGGCTGGCGGACGAACTTTTCGGGTGGAATGATGCAGTCTCGAAAGTGGATGAAATTTCTACATTATATGTATATGCTAAAATTATAAATCACTTTGTGATCACCGACGATGTTATTTCGGCCATTCGGGACAGTTTAGGGGCTCAAAATGTCGTTTTTCGGGTGGAATGAAGCAGTCTCGGAATTGTACGAAATTCGCACATTGTATGTATATGCTAAAACTAGAAATCACTTTGTGATCACCGACGATGTTATTTCGGCCATTCGTGACTGTTTATGGCTCAAAATGTCGTTTTACAGTTTTGGTATGGCGCCCGAACTTTTCGAGTTGAATGATGCAGTCTCGAAATTGGACGAAATTCGCACATTTTATGTAGATGCTAAATTTAAATATCACTTTGTGATCACCGACGATATTATTTTGGCCATTCGGGACTGTTTAGGGGCTCAAAATGACGTTTTCGATTTTGGGCTGGCGCGCGAACTTTTCGGGTGGAATGATGCAAATTTCCGAATTGGACGAAATTTGCACATTGTATGTATCTGCTAAAACTATAAATCGCTTTGTGATCACCAACGATGTTATTTCGGCCATTCGGGACTGTTTAGGGGCTCAAAATGTCGTTTTTCGGTTTTGGGATGGCGCGCAAACTTTTCGGGTGGAATGATGCAGTCTCGGAATTGGACGAAATTCGCATATTGTATGTATATGCTAAAACTATAATTCACATCGTGATCACCGACGATGTTATTTTGGCCATTCGGTACTGTTTAGGGGCTCAAAATGTCGTTTTTCAATTTTGGGCTGGCGCACGAACTTTTCGGGTGGAATGATGTAGTCTCAGAATTCGACGGAATTCGCACATTGTATATATATATATATATATATATATATATATATATATATATATATATATATATATATACTAAAACTATAAATCACTTCGTGATCACCGACGATCTTATTTATGCCATTCGGGACTGTTTAGGGCGTCAAAATGTTGTTTTCGGTTTTGGGCTGGCGCGCGAACTTTTCGGGTGGAATGATGCAGTCTCAGAATTTGACGAAATTCGCACATTTTATGTATATGCTAAAACTATAAATCTATTTGTGCAACTCCGGAAGTAAAAATGAGATTGTCACTCCATCATCAGGTGTAAGCAAAGGGTGGGGGAGACAGTCAAGGACTACTTCACCAGGTTCACCAAAGCAACACTAGACGTCCCAGGGCATGATGAAGGATTGATCGTAGGGGCATTTACCTGGGGATTACTACCAGGTTCCCTGTCCCAAAAACTTATGGGTAAACAGACTTAGACGAGAGCAAAACTAAAAGAGCGAGTGGAGTGTTTCCTGGGCCAAGAAGAAGGTGAAGCGTCAAAGCAAGCATACCTCAACGCCATGTCCTCCTCAGCCGGAAAGCGTCACCACCAATCAACCTCTAACCACGACCCCCGGGGGGTAGGGTCTCAGGACGAGACAGACGACCGCATGGACGGTTTAGGCCTTTCACAAGGGACGACAGACGAGGAAGACGAGCAGAAGTTTATATTGTCGCCGATAAACCAGCGGCAAAGCGTACTAAGACGCGATATTATGAATACCACAAAAGTAGAATGCACGACACGGTCAACTGCTCGGTTCTAAAACGAGAGATGGAAGAAAAAGCAACTTAATAGAAACGTGACAGAAATCGCCAAAAGTCTGTGAGCTAAGTTTGCCGCAGAAAATCCCAAAGACAACACAGGTGGGGCAGACTATCGACAAGAGATCCTCATGATCCACCACAAGCGGGGGAGAGTAGAATGCACAACCATCGTGCGAAGTATCACGAAAACCATGCAAGGGCTGACTTTATCCATGACCGACCCAAGCCCAGCTGGATGGAAAGGGGATAACCCCCTCTTCATCCAGGGATCCATTCGGAATATCATGATATACCGGGTGTACGTCGATATCATTTACGAGCATTGCTTCCGGCTGCTACCAGACACATGGAAGGAAGGACTGCGACCAGCCGCAGGCCAGCTCACAGGATTCACAGGACACAGCCTGTGGCCTTTAGGTACGATCCACTTACCATTCACACTCACTAGTCAAGACAAGACCAAGCGACGGACCGCCCTTGTGGCTTTCGTGGTCATAAGACTCCCGTCCGAGCACAATGTCATACTAGGACGAACTACCCTACTAAAATTTGGAGCAATTTCATCGATGATTCACGGAATAGTAAAGTTTATCACGAGTCAAGGCCCAGGGATAATACTATCCACTCCCCCTAAGGAACTCAAATGCTATGAGATCATGCAACCAAATGATATTTCAATCGAAGCCAAGAGGCCGAAGCCAGATTCATCAAGTGGAGGGGTGGTAATCAACAGAGAATACCCAAGCCAGCAAATAAGTGTGGGAAACACCCTCCCCACGACAGTGAGGCAAGCGTTGATCCAACTGCTGCAAAAATACAAACACGTATTCGCCTGGATGCCCACAGAAATGGTGGGGATCGATCGAGCAATTATAGAACACAAGCTAATGATAAAGCAAGGGGCAAAGAAGTAAAACAAAAGAAGCGGGTCCAGGGAGGAGATCGCAACAAGGCGATCAATGCAGAGGTGGCCAAGCTCACCAGCGCTGGAATCCTCGGGGAAGTGATCTTCCTAATATGGATCGCCAACCCGGTAATGGTAAGGAAACACGATGGTAGTTGACACATGTATATCGACTACTCATACCTCAACAAGGCGTGTCCCAAAGACTGCTACCCATTGCCGGAAATAGACCAAAAGGTGGAGTCTCTGCAAGGGTTCCAATGGAAAATTTTCTTGGATGCGTACAAGGGATATCACCAAATCCTATTGAGCAAAGATGACGAAGAGAAGATAGCCTTCTACACAGACCATGGCACGTTCTGCTATACAAAGATGCCATTCGGACTGAAGAACGCCGTCGCAACCTACCAACGATTGGTCGACTCCCTGTTCGCCAATCAAATCGGCAGAAACATCGAAGTTTATGTCGATGACATGATCATCAAAAGCCTAGACGAACAGAGACTATTGTGCGACATGGAGGAAACACTGCGAACTTTGGAGAAAGCTAAGATGAAACTGAACCCCACAAAGTGTACCTTTGGGGTAGAAGAGGGGCAATTCCTGGGATACTATGTGACGAAGGAAGGAATCCAGCCAAGCCCGATCAAGATTTACGAGCTTAAAGACACACCCTCGCCAAGCACACTAAGGGACGCCCAAGGTTTGAATGGCAAACTAACAACACTCAATCGTTTTATCTCTAAATCAGTCGAGAAGGCCTTGCCTCTATTTCACACACTCAAGGGATGCATCGAAAAAAACAACTTCCGATGGACGCCAGAGGCTGAATCCGCGCTGCAGAAAATAAAAAAGGCACTGCACACACTCTTTATGCTAGCCAGCCCGGTACCAGGCGAGACGTTGCAGGTCTACTTATCCGCATCAAAGGACGCTATTTCGTCAGTCCTAGTAGTCGAAAGGCAAGGAAGACAACTCTCGCTCTACTTCGTGAGTCGAGCCCTACAAGGGCCAAAGATTAACTACCCGATTGTCGAGAAACTAGTGCTCGCCTTAATCTACGTGGCCCGACGGCTTCGCCGGTACTTCCAGGCTCACCAGATAGAGGTGTTGACCAGTTGCCCAATCAAGCAGGTGCTCTTAAAACCAGAGATATCTGGACGTCTCGCAAAGTGGGCCATAGAACTAGGAGAACACTGTTGGATTAGTGTCTAAGCCCGTAACTATATTTGGTAAGTACTTGACCCGGTTATGCATGGTCCTTTTAGGTTGCCTTCACCAAAGCAACATGATAGGATGATTTATTAAGAAAGAGTTTATTATGATTTATTAATATATGAATAATGTATTAATGGAGAAATCATATAATTAAATTAATATTAGACAAGAACTAATTAAGAAATTAATTCTGTGGCTAAAAGACATTAATTTAATATCAGGGACTTAAACTGTCAAATGTGTGATAGTTGAGTATTGGGCTGAGGAGCCTTCTGGATTAGGCATGGACGAAATTAGGATGTGTTAATCCATAATTTCGGCCATAAGGCCCTATTCCAGAAACTTCATTGGATAACTTAAGGCCTAAGTTGTCCATTAGGGTTGAGGCTGAAACCCTAACAGCTCCAGTATAAATAGGACCCATAGGCTACAGAAATCGGCTACCCTAACCCTAAGAGTGATAGAGCCGATTTCAAGAAGACTCCAACCTCTCTCCAAGATCATTCTTTTGCTATTGGTGTTTGTAAGTCATTAGAGGAGTGACACTTGTGACTCTAAGCTTAAAAGACAAGAAGAATCAAGCAAGCAACAAGAGGTAATGATCTAGATCTGATTTTTTTCTTATAGTTTCAAATTACTCTTATTAGATATAGTGTTTAAAAGTCTTGGATGAAAGCATGTACAATTAGAGAAACCTAGATCCAAGCATTAGGGTTTGCATGAGCACATAGGATGTTTTTTTGGCTCAAACCCATCAGTGGTATCAGAGCCTTGATTGGCTTCTATTGTATTGATGCTTTGTGTTTTCATTCAATCTTTAAAATCGAATTTTTTGCCCCCTGACTGACAGACTCGGCGAGTCCCAGAGTGGGCTTGACGAGTAGGATGAACTCGACGAGTGCATAAGGGGACTCGGCGAGTTGGAGCGTCTGTCAGAGGGATTTTCGGGATTTCTTGTTGTTTTGCTTAAGGATAATTACCTAAATCGTTTTTGACTAATAAAATCCGAATTTCATTACTGTTTTATGATTATCCTTACCAAAACAAAAGATAATTACCAATTGTTCGAATAATAAATTCCTTATTTGATAATATTTGATTATTTGAATTTATTTGGTGAATTATCTTGTAAATAATCTTGATTAGGTCAAATTTTGATAATCATTAAATTAATTGTTTAATTTAAAATTATTTGTTATTTGATCCTTTGTGTTTTGAAAAGTTCAAAACTTGTCCTCAAGTTTTGAAATCTAAATTTTATGATTAAAATGTTTAATTTGAACTATTTAAATTTCAAACCCTAGAATTTTTTCAAGTTTAAAATTCAACCTTATACTTTATAATATTATAAGATTAATATATATATATATATATATATATATATATATATATATATATATATATATATATATATGTATAACTTAAAATGCTAGTCTTACCGTTAGTAGGCCTCATTCACGAAGCCGATCTATAAGGGGGATATAAGGTTATGACCTATAAAATGGCCGTTTAATGGGTGTCCACTCTCACCCACCGCTTCCTTGATTGGTGGAGGGTCGTTAGCCGAACGGGTAGGATAGGGCAAACATTTCCTCATGAAAAGTATAATGAATCTTTATAAAAGTAACTAAACGTTTTTACAAAATTCCCAATGTTAGTTACTTTAGGCAAAAGTGAATTGATGCAATTCCATGAAGTTACACTTTGTACCCTTGCTAAGACGTTAGTGGAGCGTATGTGGTTAACCGACACACTAATTGGGTTCTGAGCAAAGGAGGCAAAGGGTGACTCATTTTTTGTCATAGTTCGATGGAGCGTGTGTGGTTAACCAGCACATCGAATAGGTGACTGTAACAATGAGGGCACCATGTATATTTGCATGGTTATTCACACCCTCTTTGTGATCCTCGGCATCCCAGTCACAAACTAGAGGGGCATATCGAGATTTAAACATGCCATTGAAAAGTTCAATGAATCTCAAAAGATCTAGGAGTTTTCAATACATTTAAAACTTAATCCTTTTTCGTTTTTCATGGTGGAGAATTAGTGAATCATCATTCACTTACCTTCAAATTATTTACTTGTTAGATTACGGCATCCCTTTTCTAATTTGTAAATAATGTTGTTGGATCCTAGCCCTAATTTCTCATTTGGGTGTTTAATTGGGGATTCATTTCTAATCAAACTTTGTTCTTTTTCCTTTTCAGATGTCGAACGTCAACAACAACGCTTCTGGTTCTACTTCCTCTAGCTCATTCTCACTCATGGACGTGTGTGGGAGAGTGATCTTTGACGGATCCAATTTCAATGATTGGATCCGCAACATTCGAATGGTCACTCGTTACGAGGACAAAGAATATGTCCTTAATGAGAAGTTGAAGGAGATCAACCTCAAGAACGCTACTGCTGAAGAGATCGCGGCTTTTGAGGCCCATGAGCGTGATGCCACGAAAGTCTATTGCATCATGCTAGTGACTATGACCGCAGAACTCTAGAAGTCCTATGAGGGCATGTACCCCTATGAAATGCATCAGGATCTGCTGGACCGGTACCACCAAAGCGCTAGGCAAGAAAGGTACGAGATCATCACTTCGATGATCACTACCAAAATGGGTAATGGAGAGTCCCTTACTGCTCATCTGCAAAAGATGCAGAGATATGTCGATCGCCTGCTAAAGTTGAATGTGAACTTTGATGAAGAGCTGGCAATTGACATCATCCTTCATTCCTTGCCTCCTTGTTATAGCCAGTTCCGCATGACCTACCACATGAATAAGGAAGAGGTCCCTTTGAGCAAGCTTCAAGGCTTGCTAAGGACTGCTGAGAGCAACCTCAAAGATAAAACTATTGCATCAACTCCAACTCCTACTGTTGCCCCTGTCTTGGCAATAGGGAAAGGGAAAGGTAAGAAGAGGAAGGCTCCCTCAAAGATCCACCACAAGGGAAAGTCCCAAGATGGTACCTCTTCTAGTGGAACCAAAGTTAGTTCTGCTAAACCCAACTCTAACCCTAAGGAGGCAGAGTGCCACCACTGCCACAAGATAGGGCATTGGAAAAGAAGCTGCCCAGAATATCTGCAAGCTATCAAGGATAGGAAGATCAAACTGTCCTTCGCATGTATTTACACTATTAAATCTAATGATTCATCTCATGCTATCTCTTGGTTTCTTGATACAGGATGTGGTTTTCACATATGTTCTGATTTGCAGGGACTAAGAAGAAATAGGGATGTGGAGCGTGGAGCGTGGAGCGTGGAAGGATAAACCTAATCATGGGAAACAGAAGATCGTCACCTGTCACCAAGATTGGAGTATATTCCTTAGTGCTTAGTAATGGATTGATTAGGTTTAGATTTAAATAATTGTTGCTATTCGCCAGATATGGCAAGAAACATCATTTCTTTTCATGGTTTATATAGACAAGGATTTAGATATTCATTTGATAATGAAAAGGGTTCTATTTATGCTTATCTTAATTGTGTTTTATTTTTTGAGGCATTGCCTTGTAATGGAATATATGAAACTGTGATGGTTGTAGACAAACTAGGAAATGATGTGTTGTGTATTGATTCTTCCAATGATTTGGATAAAGCATGCTTGTGGCATTGTCGTCTTGGACATGTCAACAATAAGCGCATAGCCCAGCTCCAAAAGGATGGAGTATTGGAGTCATTCAACCTTAGGGACGATGACGTGTGCGAATCTTGTTTACTTGGAAAGATGACCAAGTCACCCTTCACTGGCACTTGTGCGAGGGGTGAGGGTTTATTGGACCTCATACATACAGATGTATGTGGACCATTTAGATCCACCACAAGGGATGCCTGCCGCTTCTACGTGACTTTTACCGATGATTATAGCAGATATGGTTATATCTACCTAATCAGGCATAAGCTAGAAACCTTTGAAAAGTTAAAAGAGTTCAAGAAAGAAGTGGAGAATCAGTTGGGCAGGAAAATCAAGATGCTTCGATCTGATCGAGATGGAGAATACCTAAGTCTTGAATTCCACGACTACCTCAAGGAATGCATAATTTTTTTGCAATTGATGCCACCTAGGACACCACAGTTGAATGGTGTGGCTGAGAGGCGTAATCGAACCTTGCTAGACATGGTTCGTTCCATGATGAGTCGTGCTTCGCTACCTATCTCATTCTGGGGGTATGCCTTAGAGACTGCCGCCCATATCCTTAACTTAGTCCCTACGAAGAAGGTTGCCAAAACACCTCACGGGATGTGGACAAGGAAAGCTCCCTCGTTAGCACACATCAAGGTTTGGGGTTGCGAGGCTTTCGTAAGACGAGAGATTCACGACAAGCTCGAACCTCGTAGTGAGCGATGTATTTTCATCGGCTACCCACAGAAGTCCTTTGGATATCTCTTCTATAGACCGAGTGACAATGTTGTCTTCGTTGCGAGGAGAGGGGTTTTCTGAGAGCGAGAACTCATAAGCCAAGGGGACAGTGGGAGGCAAATCGATCTTGAAGAGCTTCAAGAGTCGAGCGATGAAGGAACTTCTAACACTGGCTTTCAACCCGAGGAGGAAACTCCAGTTGAACCAATTGACAGGTCATTACTTCTTAGGCGTTCCGAAAGAGTTAGGGTTCAACCCCAGTTATATGGTTTTCATATTACTACAGAAGGGGCTACGTATATTAGTGATAGTACACTAATAAATTTGGACGAACCTAACAACTATAAGGAAGCCATGGCAGGCCCGGAGTCTGCAAAGTGGAAAGAGGCGATAGAGAGCGAGATTCAGTCCATGTATGACAACCAAGTTTGGAATTTGGTTGATAATGTGCCAGGTCGTAAGACGGTCGGGTGCAAGTGGATCTTCAAGAAGAAGACCGACATGGATGGGAATGTACACACCTATAAGGCGCGATTGGTTGTGAAGGGTTTCACTCAAACTCCCGGAGTTGACTATGATGAAACCTTCTCACCAGTTGAGAAGATAAAATCCATTAGGGTGATGCTAGCCATTGCTGCATTTCATGACTATGAAATATGGCAAATGGATGTCAAAACCGCTTTCCTAAATGGAAAGTTGGCTGAGGATGTTTACATGGCTCAGCCAGAGGGTTTTGTCGATACGAAGCATCCCAATAGAGTGTGTAAGATTGAGAAGTCCATTTATGGACTTAAGCAAGCATCTTGCAGATGGAATCTATGTTTCGATGAGAAAGTTAAAGAGTTTGGCTTTCTGCGGAACGAAGATGAATCATATGTATATGTCAAAGCCAGTGGGAGTATAGTAAGCTTCCTCGTATTGTATGTCAATGACATACTACTCATAGGAAACGACATCTCGACGCTGTAGGAAGTAAAGTCCTGGCTCGGGAAGTGCTTCGCTATGAAGGACCTTGGAGAGGCTGCCTATATTTTGGGAATAAGGATAGTAAGAAACATAAGTAAGAGACTAATAGGACTTAGTCAGAATACTTACTTGGACAAGGTACTAAAATGTTTTAGTATGGAGAATTCAAAGAAGGAGGAGTTACCAATCCAAAGTAATGCCAAGTTGAGTAAGACTCAAAGTCCGAGTACCGAAGTCGAGATAGCAGAGATGAGCCGAGTACCTTACGCTTCCGCAGTTGGCTCCATTATGTATGTTATGACTTGTACTCGCCCTGATGTGGCCTTCGCTTTGAGCATGGTCAGCAGATATCAAGGGAACCCTGGAAAAGCACATTGGACCGCAGTCAAGAATATTCTTAAATACCTTCGAAGGACCAAGGAATGGTTTCTAGTCCTCAGTGGGAGTGATGACTTAAAAGTGCGAGGGTATAGTGATGCCGGTTTTCAGACCGACAAGGACGATATTAGTTTAGATTAGATAGTTTAGAAACGTGGAATAGATAAATTGTAATTAACATTTGATGATTAAATAAAAGAGTGTTATTTATTAGTAATGTTACTGTCTTATGTTAATTATTTAACTATTGTTTCACTTTGCATGTTTTGACTTCCTGAATAATGAGATTATTCGAATGGTCCACAGTCGTTCATATGTTGGAAGTAGGTATGAATGAAGACTATCATGAATTGATGTGTAGATTATCTAAAATGTATTAGACATAGAAAAAGTTTGCTACAACGTTCATGAGTGCTTATGAATTTGATTTGAACATTGGAATAAACCCACGCTTGCTGGAATCACTTCATGGAATTTATCACGAGTGATTGCAAGACGATAATATCATATGGTCTTAAAACCTAGATATATGGTTTGTTGTTTGCTAATTGGTTGTGCATTGATAATGCGTAAACGCATTAGTAATTTGATGTTATAAAACGCATTGTTGTGTATGATTTGATTAGTGGATAGTAAATGCATATAAGTCGAAGTTTATCTGTTCCTTTTATCCTAGGAGGGTAAAAGCGATACCAGGGCCCCTTGATGATTTGGTTTGACTTATGTGTCGGGCCCGGTCAGGACTGAATTGATGTGTTCAATTAAGTTCTATGTCGAACGAATCAGAGATCGAGAAACAAACTGCTGGACAATAAGTATGACTATGTTCCATGTAATTGTCAGCACGATATCTAGAACTGAGGACTATACGATCCCTTATCTAAAGGACAGGTTACTGATGAGATCAGAGTTTGACAGCGTCTTTGAGAGCTACGATTGCTAATCGAATTGTATTTGCATTTGTAGTTACTAGACTTATCCAAGTGGGAGACTGTTGGATTAGTGTCTAAGCCCGTAACTATATTTGGTAAGTACTTGACGCGGTTGTGCATGGTCCTTTTGGGTTGCCTTCACCAAAGCAACATGATAGGATGATTTATTAAGAAAGAGGTTATTATGATTTATTAATATATGAATACTGTATTAATGGAGAAATCATATAATTAAATTAATATTAGACAAGAATTAATTAAGAAATTAATTTTGTGGCTAAAAGACATTAATATAATATCAGGGACTTAAACTGTCAAATGTGTGATAGTTGAGTATTGGGCTGAGGAGCCTTCTGGATTAGGCATGGACGAAATTAGGATGTGTTAATCCATAATTTCAGCCATAAGGCCCTATTCCAGAAACTTCCTTGGATAACTTAAGGCCTAAGATGTCCATTAGGGTTGAGGCTGAAACCCTAACCGCTCCAGTATAAATAGGACCCCTAGGCTACAGAAATTGGCTACCCTAACCCTAAGAGTAATAGAGTCGATTTCAAGAAGCCTCCAACCTCTCTCCAATATCATTCTTTTGCTATTGGTGTTTGTAAGCCATTAGAGGAGCGACACTTGTGACTCTAAGCCTCAAAGACAAGAAGAATCAAGCAAGCAACAAAAGGTAATGATCTAGATCTGATTTGTTTCTTATAATTTCGAATTACTCTTATTAGATCTAGTGTTTAAAAGTCTTGGATGAAAGCATGTACAATTAGAGAAACCTATATCCAAGCATTAGGGTTTGCATGAGCACATAGGATGTTCTTTTGGCTCAAACCCATCAAACACGACATCAACTATCACCCCAGGGTGAGCATCAAAGGACAAGCACTGGCGGACTTCCTATTGGAAATCCCGGGGGAACTCCAGCAGGAAATGATGGATACCACCCAGCGAAGGAACCCAGGAGAAGAGGCCGATCAGCAATGGACCCTCTACATGGATGGAGCTTCCAGTAAAGAGGGCTCATGAGCGCGTTTGATCCTAACCAGCCCTACGGGCGAAGAAATCACGTACGCCCTACGCTTCGACTTCTACACCTCCAACAATGAAGCCAAATACGAAGCTTTGCTAGCTGGCCTAAGGTTGGTAGTAAAAATGGGGGCGGAAAGGATAGTAGCCCTAACCGATTCACGTCTGGCATCTAACCAGGTCACTGGAGAATTTGAAGCGAAGGATAGAAGAATGGAGAAGTATGTCAAAGCAGTCCAACGAATCATAAGTCCACTTAAGAGTTTCACCATAAAGCAGATTCTAAGAGGAAGCAATAGACCGGCAAGTGCCCTAAGCAAGCTTGCATCAACATGTTTTGGCCATCTCTCTAAGGAGGTCTTGGTAGAAGTACTAAAGGAAAGGAGCATCGACGAACGCCAAGTTGACTCTCTATACACGGCACGACCCAGCTGGATGACACCAATCATAGACTATTTACAACATGGAATACTTCCTGACGACCATGGAGAGGCACGAAAAACAAGAACACACGCCCCCCAGTACGCAATCCTAGGAGGAGCGTTATATAGAAGATGCGACATGGCTCCGTGGCTAAAATGCATAGACAAACGAGTCAAGAAAGAAAGCCCTCCAAGAAGCTCAAGCGGGGTCAGCTAGAGCCCACAATGTGGCAAGGGCACTTACAAGCAAGATACTACGCATGGGACTCTATTGGCCGGACATACACCATGACGCCACCAAACTGACCCGGGCGTGTGTGGAGTGCCAGACTTTTCACCAGTACAAGGCGTACCCTCAACCAAGTTGACGAGTATAGTTAGCCCATAGCCCTTTTACCAATGGGGGATCGACATCGTATGTCCCTTCCCCAAAGCACTAGGAAAAGTGAAGTTCTTGGTCGTTGCGGTCGATTACTTCACGAATGGATAGAAGCCGAGTCGTTGGCATGTATCATTGGAAAACAAATGATCAAGTTCATGTGGAAAAACATCATAACAAGGTTCGGAACACCGAAAGTCCTGATCAGCGGCAATGGGCTGCAATTCGCCGAGAACCTCTTCAGAAACAGGTGTGCAGAGAGAGGAATAGAGCAAAGATTCACGTCGGTGGCACACCCCCAAGCCAATGGACAGACAGAGGTGTCCAATAGGACGCTGGTGTAGGGAATCAAAAATCGCCTTGGCAAGGAAAAGTGTAATTGGGTAGACGAATTACCGGAAGTCCTCTGGTCGTATCGAACCACACCGCGAACCAGCACAAAGGAAACACCGTTCAGCCTGGCCTACGGAGCCGAAGCGATGTTGCCGGTGGAGATGATGATAGGGTCGATACGAACGGAACACTATCAAGAGCAAACAAACGAAAAAAACCTGAGGGAAATTTTGGACCTTTTGGAGGAGCGACGGGAACGCTCAAGCATACGCCAAGTTGCATACAAAAAAATAGTTGAGGGGTACTATAATCAGAGGGTCAAAGACAAGGCTTTCCGTGTCGGGGATTACGTCCTACGGAAAAATGAGGCCATGCGAGCGCAGCCCTGCGGAAAACTGAGCCAGACGTGGGAAGGTTCGTACAAGGTGGTAGAAGCACACTGCAACGGGTCATATTCTTTAGAGACACCTGAGGGAAGACAAATCCCGAGAACGTGGAATGCAAGGAACCTAAGGATGTTCCATTTCTGAGTGAATTCACGAATCCCTACATAGAAGGGAGGACAGTTCTAGTAAAACATTCCCTGGCCGGATTGATCACCCGAACCAACAGACGGACGCTCAACGTAGTCCGATAGGGAACTTTAGTGCACTAAAACCGAGCATGTATCAGGAGTACATAATGGCAATAAAAATGCACTAGTTTTTATATATTACACACCATGGGCATGTATGATGAAGTAAAAATAAAACACAGAGGATACTTAGTGAATCCACACGCGCATACACACATACTTTCACAAAAAAAATAAAGCAACAAAACGACAAGTTTTAGAATAAAGTCGTAGCAAGCAACAAAATCTATATAGGAGGCTTAGTATGCCCACAATTGCAAAAAAATGCATCCAAGGGTAAACAAACACACCCAATTCACATAAAATAAAAAGAGAGCAAGACAGTGCAGAGTAGCGACAAAGCTAACAAAAGCAAATGCAACTATTGTCAATCAGTACATACGCAAAAAACCACAAAAGGCCTTTAAGGCCACAAGTCATTGGAAAACAAAGAAAACGGAAACAAGAAGAACAAAGCTTCATCAAATTTTTCACACCCCGAAGGGTAGCTCTAACCAACCTCAAAAACCACTGGGACCGCTATTACCATCCCCAGCAACACTAACCGCTGGCCCACCACCACCACCGTCCACACCAGTACCATCCCCTCCAGCCGAAATAGCCGCCGCACCCACCGCAACATCCTCAGCCTCGTCAAACACACATAGCACCCTACCCCATTTACATCAAGCTGACCTAATCCAAGCAGACCCGCAAAATCCATAGTCGCCAAAGCCAGCAGAGCATCGTCCAGAGCTGAAGAATGGCTTGAGCGAGAATCACTAGCAGACGGATCATATGTCCCAGCGTCAACCTGTGCTTTCAAACCTGCTCGACCCGATTCCTCACCTGCAACAAATGCAACATGGCGAATGCGGCGGATACCCCCGGCAAATTCAGGGTGCTCTTTGAATTTATCCATTACGCGCACAAGCCCAACCTGAAGTAGTGATGCATGCAAATAGCTACACCTAATTTTATATTTATAACCTAACTAACTTAACTAACTAAATTGCACCTAGGCGGTGTACCTAGTCAAATTATACAATAGTCGGGTAAGTCGGGTGTCGATCATAGGAAACGGTTTTGACTAATTAATCTATCTACTACTAAATTAACCTAATTACTAACAAAGAAAGGGGATTTATCTAATTTTGCAAGTTTAGATGAACTTAATTCTTTAACACAAATTCAATCAGTAAACAAAACACTTCTGTTAGTTCGAATCCACTTTCCCTCAATGGTTTATAAATTAGCTATGACAATTACTGTTGGTTACCAATTAAGATAGTATTAGCAATTTAGTTCTAAATCTACTAACATTAATTAATTCTTGTAAATCTATGTATGGTCACACAATAGCTAACACATAATCAATTATTAAATAGAATTGGAGCTATGTAAGATTGATTTGACAAACACACTTATGGTCATAATATGAGTTCTCTAGCACAGCCTAATTTTAATAATTCAATTGCTTATCTAAGATTAGTTTGATCTTAGCTCTAATAACCTAGTGTTCACTGAATTATTAGGTATTCAAATTCATGCAGATTCATATTCACTAACTACACAGAACAAGAATTTAAAGCAATCAAATATTAAATCAAACATGTTAGGTTCAAACAATCAAACACAAGTCTTAACCAACAAGTAAATCAAAGCTATAGTATTAAAACCATGAGTTCCAGCTTCATCTAGCTAACAGAGCAGCTAGATTTAGTTGGACATACTAGCAAACAAAGTCAAATAACTCATACTCGAAAACATAATTAAAGTACCAAAACTAGAATCCAATTATGAACTTCTCGTCTCATTTGGTGTTGAAAGCCAATTCCAGACCACTTCTCCTTCTGCATTTCATCTCCAGGAACTCCCTCAATCAGCCAAAAGTCCCCAAAGTCGTAATGATCAAGCAAATATATAGTTTCTGATTTTTCCACTCTCACGATGTGAGCAAGTATGTCTCACGTCGTGAGCACGTAATTATCCGTTTTTGACAAGGATTCTTCCTCCCGATGCCTATCTTCTCGAATACTCCAACTCATGCCGTGAGCCTTCAATTCTCACGTCGTGAGTACGCGTTTTTGCTGAATTTTTATTCTTCTTTTCTTCAAGTCTCCAAAGTTCCATGTTTTGTCAATTTTAGTCCTTTTCTCCAAAAATGCTTCTATTTGGCTGCAAAATATAATTTAAGCTTATAAGTATCATTATTTTATGCAAATAACCATAATATGTATAAAAATGTAAATAAATTTTGCCTAAAAACATGTATAAATATGGAAAAATCAAGTAGCCAGTCACGGTCTGTTTTCAAGCTCTCCAACTCACGATCACGGTCAGCAAGATCACACTCTAGGCTCTCATTCTGGATCATCAAACCCTCATTTGTCTGCGTCAGCAATTCCACACGCGCCTCCAAAGTGATCCGAACATCCTCCAACACCAACTTCTCCGATACCAGCGACTTATTTTGTTGATGTGATAGACGAGCAGTAGCTCCAAGCTCCTCCACCTGCCCCTTCAAGGCTGTTGTCACACCCCCGAACCAAACGGCGAAAACGTCTGAGGGCTCGTGTGACTTAAATTGAATATCATCACAATGAATATACATGAAGCATAACATAAACATCACCATGCATTAATACATTACAATTGACCTTGTTCACATCAAGTACATTGTCTAAATATTACATATCCATAGCATAAATTGTTTGAGAGTTTTCAAAACATAACATCGTAACACACTTGGTATTGTTCTTCGGCTTATCTGTTACCTAAGAATACAAGTTATTTTGAAAACGTCAACATATGAAATGTTGGTGAGTTCATAAGCAGGGTTGATTTGAAAATGTTTTGTGTAGTTTATAAAACCCAGAAAATCCGATATTTTCTGAAAAGACAATTGTTTATACTAAAGTGTGAAGATCCATAGGTTTATGTATGAATGATTTCAAAGCGTGTATAAATGAGAAGTTTTGCATTATAGTTATTGAAAATACAAGTGAATGGTGTTGATTTCCTCGAAAAACCCGATGTTTTCTGATAATATAATATAATTATTTCGAATTATTATACTGTCACAACGAATGATTATGAATTCCCTTGATTACTCAGATAGTATTGGATTTATTATGCGAGTCGTTATAACCATGCATGATAATGACTAATTCGTCTGTCTTGGAATTCTAGTGAACGCCGGAATTGATCTTAAGATTTTGTCACCCTAGACTGGCCGAGTCTAACTGTAGCGAACAGCTGAGGTGTGGGGGAGTCACCCCCGTATAGATCTATACACAAACTCTCGCTCTCCCTCCAGGAGACTTTGATTATAACTATAGACTACGACCGACACTTAAAGGTGTCGCCCGTTATTACTCACTTAATCCAAACGAATTTGATTACCCTTGATTAACGACCTGATTTTGTTTACTTGAATTTGAAGGTAAGCCTAACAGACGAGGAGAAGAGGATTACGAGGTCCTACTAATTACGTAAGTTATTTAGGGCTGTTGAGTATACGAAGGACGCGTTGGCCCATTTCGCATATGATTTACTTGGACCTTACTAGCAATGCTAATGGGTCACTGAGGCCCAATAGCACGTAAAAGCCATTGAGGGTCCCTTAAGCATGTAATTTGGTCGCAGGAGGCCCAATAGACATGTATTATTATTGTTAGGCCCAAAAGTCATGTTAATGGGTCACGAAGGCCCAATAAACATGATTAGAATCTTTCAAGCCCAACAATTTAAATATTTACTTGTTTTAGGTATGGTATAATTGTCGGAAGGTCTGATGGTTCAATTGTTAAATCGCAAAGGCACGAAGTTTGTCGATTGTTTATAACGATATTTGAAAATATATGTATATTTTTCATTCTAAATTCGTAAGTTATAATTTGGTATTTTTTTTCACCCAAATATCTTAATAATAAAATAATTGACTCAAAATATTGGTTTGACCTATTCAGCCCTTCTTTAATAAAAATGAAAATTTTAGTCCCTTTTTATAAAAAATGACATTTTAGGTCCTTAAACTATTTTTCTTGACATTTTGGCCCATAGACTTATTTAAATAATGTTTTCAGCCCAAAGTTTGCTTTTTGGCAGTTTCAGCCCTTTTAGTAAAAAGATTTTCATTTATAGTCCAAACTTTTCGCAACTTTTACAAATTTGACCCAAAATCCAAAAACTTTGCATTTTTTATCCTTTTTGGCAAAAAGGGTCATTTTAACCCCTGAAATAGATTTATTATCTTTTTACCCACTGTTTTAAGAAATTTACCATTTCAGTCCCTTAAAACCCATTTTTTCGCAAGTTTGGGCCTATGGGCCGAAAAGCCCATAAATTTGGCCCAATAGGCTACAATTTACATTTCTAGCCCTTTGAAGAGCATAATATTCGTAAAAACTTCTATTTTAACTGTTTTGACCCTTTGGGTCCTTATAAAACCGTGAATGACAACCTTTAACCCAACTTTTGTTTATTTGACGAAAATAGCCCAAAAATGAGTTTTATGTTGTAACATGTTTATTTTAACCTTAGGTGATAATTTTTCTTGACTTGTTTAATGTAATACATCCTAGATCACATATATTTTCCTCCTTGAGCCATAGATCTCGATATTTCTTTCCTTTTTGGCACATATTTACCACATAAACACATGAAATCACACATAACATACACATACACATAGATCTACACATTTTACTTGTATTCTCCCCCATAAAACTTGTGAAAACCGAAAATAGAGGGGTATGAACTCACATTTGCTTGTTGTTTTCGGTTTTGAAGAAAGAATGGAAGAGTTTGATGTTATTTTCGACCTTAGCAAGCTTTCTTGGGTTGATCTCGAACTTATGGATGTTTCTAGGATGATCATGAGTTTGCACGAGTTGAGAAGAGAATTTTTGATAAAACAAAGAAACTAGATCATGGATCTAAGCACAAACTTACCAAGAATGATGATTTCTTATGGAAGAACCCTCTTGAAATGCCCTAGATCTCGAAATTTTGATGGAGGAATGAAGGTATTCTTGAGAGAGTTTGTTTTAAAGAGATGGATGAAATGTGTGTGTGGGTTGTATGTCTTCGGCCGAAGATAGAAAGGAGAGGGAAAAGAGAGATAAATTGAGTTGACATGCATGGAAGTATGGGATTTATGCATGGGTTTCCAATGGACAAATATGAGGTGTCTTCCCCTCATAATTCTTCATTTCTTCCTTTTTATTTATCTACTTTTTACTTTTTTTTTATTCTTGTTGGCCGAGAATGGGCTAAGGGAAAGAATGGTTTGGGCCTTTTTGTGCTTGAATCCATAATATGGGCCCAATTGGATGGTTTTCGACCCATTGAGCCTTTTAGAGTAATTCACGGCCCAATATACATCAAGGAATGAGTTTTATGGCCCATTAGGGCTAATTAGATTTGTTATGGCCCAATAAGGCCCATTTAGATAAACTAGCCCATTTTAGGCTTATAAGCCCCAAAAAGGTTAAGTTTTATGGAAGTGGGTCCAATTGGGGCCCATTTAAGAGTTCTTAGCCCAAAATAGTGAAATTGGAAGTTTATTGGTCCATTAGGCCCAATAAGGAAATCCTAGTCCAAAATGGACTTGAACCGGGATTTTTAGGGTTTCCAACCTTTTGTTGACTACTTGAATGTTTGTATAGAGTATTTGATGGAATTTTGTGGTCATTGAATAAGCACCATACATGTTTTTAAGTTTTAG
This sequence comes from Lactuca virosa, assembly GCF_052849685.1. Lineage (NCBI taxonomy): Eukaryota > Viridiplantae > Streptophyta > Magnoliopsida > Asterales > Asteraceae > Lactuca > Lactuca virosa. The sequence goes on from NC_136429.1 coordinate 132,340,589, forward strand.
TTACAATGTTGTCCTTGTTAAGGGTTTTACAAAGCATCAGAATTCCTAGTTGTGACATCATCCCCCCGTTAGAGGGAATTTCGTCCCGAAATTCTTTTTGAAGCTAGATTTGAAATTGCGAGAATAGGTGAGGGTACTTCTGCTTCATCTGGTCTTCGCGTTCCCATGTGAATTCTGGTCCACGTTTCACGTTCCACCGAACTTTCACAATCGGAATGCGACTTTGCTTAGTACGTTCACTTCCCTGTCCATGATTTCGACTGGTTCCTCGATGAACAGGAGATTCTCGTTGATTTTGAATTCTTCTAATGGAATGACGAGGGTTTCGTCGGATAAGCACTTCTTTAAACTGGAAACATGGAACACGGGGTGTGTACTGTTAAGCTCAGCGGGTAGCTGCAGTCTATAAGCCACTGGACCGATTCGGGCAAGAATCTCGAAGGGTCCAATGTATCGTGGGTTTAGTTTTCCCCGTTTCCCAAAACGAATCACCCCTTTCCAGGGAGAGACTTTTAACAGCAACCGATCTCCGACTTGAAATTCCAAGGGCTTTTCCCGTTTATCAGCGTAGCTCTTCTGTCTGTCTCATGATGCTTGCAGTCGAGCTCTGATCTGAATTATCTTCTCGGTCGTTTCGCGTATGATTTCTGGTCCCGTCAATGCATTGCTTGGTGTCTGTCCTCTTGCTAGCTGAGTGTCACCTATCTCAGCCCAACACAACGGTGATCTACATTTACGCCCATACAATGCCTCGAATGGAGCAACTTTGATGCTTGAGTGATAACTGTTGTTGTACGAGAACTTGATTAAAGGCAAGTGGGTATCCCACGACCTTCCAAAGTCTATCACACATGCGCGAAGCATATCTTCAAGCGTTTGAATGGTTCGCTCGCTTTGACCATCCGTTTGTGGGTGGTAGGCAGTGCTCATGTCAAGTTGTTTTCCCATAGCTTTCTGAAGCGATTGCCAAAAGTGTGAAGTAAACCTACTATCTCTATCTGAGATGATAGATATTGGCACTCCATGGAGTCTCACAATTTCCTTGATATAGGTTCTTGTCAATCGTTCCATCTTGTATGACTCTTTTATTGGCAGGAAATGAGCGGATTTTGTCAACCTGTCGACTATTCCCATATGGTATCCAAACCATCTGTTGTCTTGGGTAGTTTGGTCACAAAGTCCATAGTAATCTTTTCCCATTTCCACTCGGGTATTACTGGTTGTTGTAATAATCCCGAGGACTTCTGATATTCTACCTTTACTTTAGCACAAGTGAGGCACTTGCTAACGTAAGTGGCAATTTCTGCCTTCATGTTAGGCCACCAATAATGTTGCTTGATATCCAAGTACATTTTATCTGAACCCGGATGGATGGAGTATCGTGTCTTGTGGGCTTCATTTATGACTACTTCTCTGAATCCCCCAAGTTTAGGGATCCAAATTCGGTTCATGGAATAATATGCTCCGTCCTCCTTAACTTCGAAATTCTTTTCCATTCCACGTAACGCTTCGCTTGTTCTGTTTTCTATCTTCATAGCATCGAACTGGGCTGCTTTGATTTGCGTAGACAGATGGGATTGAATGGTTATTGAAAGAGTTTTCACACAACGATTTGAGAATTATTTCCGACTCAAGGTATCAGCTACCACGTTAGCCTTGCCTGGGTGATACTTGATTTCGCACTCATAATCGTTTAGCAGCTCAACCCATCTTCGCTGCCTCATGTTTAACTCCTTTTGATTTAAAATGTGTTGGAGACTCTTGTGGTCCGTGAAAATGGTGCACTTTGTACCATAAAGGTAGTGCCTCCAAATCTTCAAGGCGAAGACCACAGCTCCCAATTCGAGATCATGGGTGGTATAATTCACCTCATGTGTCTTTAGTTGTCGGGACGCATAAGCTATCACCTTCCCACGCTGCATGAGTACACTGCCTAAACCCTGATTCGATACATCGCAGTAAACTACGAAGTCCTCTGTTCCCTCTGGTAGTGATAGTATCGGTGCACTGCAGAGTGCTTGCTTCAGAGTTTGGAATGCAGCTTCTTGCTTATCTGTCCATTCAAAGGGTACACCTTTTTGTGTAAGCATGGTAAGTGGCTTGGCTGTTTTGGAGAAGTTCTGAATGAATCTCCTGTAGTAGCCTGCGAGACCTAAAAATTGGCGAATTTCTGTGGGTGTCGTTGGGATCGCCCATCCTTCAATGGCTTTGACCTTAGAAGGATCCATATGTATCCCTTCTTGACTAACAACATGACCCAAAAAGTTCACACTACGGAGCCAGAACTCACACTTAGAGAGTTTTGCATATAACTTTTCGGTTCGTAGGGTTTCCAAGCTTTGTCGGAGATGTCGGCCATGCTCCTCTTCGCTTCGAGAATAGACTAGGATATCGTCGATGAAAACAATGACAAAATTGTCGAGGAATGGTCGTTAGATTCGATTCATCAGGTCCATGAATGCGGCAGGGGGATTCGTTAGACCGAAGGGCATTACAACAAATTCGTAATGTCCGTAACGAGTCCGGAAAGCGGTTTTGAGGATATCCTCTTCCCGGACCTTGAGTTGGTGGTATCTGGACCGCAGATCTATCTTAGGGAAGTAGCTTGCTCCTTGGAGCTGGTCAAATAGATCGTCGATTCGCGGAAGTGGATAGCGATTTTTGATAGTGAGCTTATTTAGTTCTCTGTAGTCAATACACATCCTAAAGGAGCCGTCCTTTTTCTTAACAAAGAGAACCGGAGCTCCCCAAGGTGAGAACCTGGGTCGGATGAATCCTTTGTCCAAAAGTTCGCTGAGTTGGCTGGACAGTTCTTGCATCTCCGCAGGAGCCAACCTATAGGGCGATTTGGCGATGAGTGTAGCTCCTGGCACAAGGTCAATTCGGAACTCGACTTGTCTTTCTGGGGGTATCCCCGGAAGATCTTCAGGAAAGACATCCGGGAAATCGCAAGTCACTGAGATGTCTCGAATATTGACCTCTTCCTTGGACTTATCCACTATATGAGCCAGAAACGTCAAGTCTTTCTTTCGTAAATACTTATGTGCCTTAATGCACAAGATAAGACGAAGGTTCATGCTGGGTTTGTCTCCGTATATAATGAGGGTTTCGCGATTTGGGAGGTGAAGGCGAACGGCCTTCTCGTGACACATAATTTCAGCATAGAAGGGGCTTAACCAGTCCATGCCGATAATCACATCGAAACTCCTAATAGTTACAGGCATCAAGTTTATTTGAAAGACGTGATGATTTAAGGTCAGGGTACATCCTATGTAGATTTCCCCAGTGGATTCTGTTTTCCCATTAGCCATTTCCACCGTAAAGGTTTCATTAAGCTTCTGGGGTTGTTGTTTTAACAAGTGTTTGAATTTATTACTCACAAAGCTTCGTTCTGCCCCGGTATCAAATAGGATGCATGCATAAGTGTGGTTTAGGAGAAACGTACCGGTGACGACAGCAGGATCCTGAACCGCTTCTCCTTGACCCATGGCCAGCACTCTCCCTGCTCCTCCATTCCCAGGGTTGTTGACGTTGGGGCAGTTTCGACGGAAATGTCCAGTCTTTCCACATCCATAACAGGTGTGGCTTGGCCCCGGGTTGTTGCCGCTGTTGTTGGTCTTGTTGTTGTAGTTGCGGTTGTTGCTGTTGTTGTTGTTGTTGTTGTTGTTTCCCTGCTGCTGGTTCTGGGGAGGATAGGTCCTGCAGTATTTTGTCGTGTGACCCTTTCGATTGCAACTGGTACAGTGCATCTCCCTGCATTCGCCATTGTGATGGAGATTGTACTTGTTGCACTTTGGGAGATTCCCGGAGTACTGCCTAGGGGCACTTGGAGTAGATGAGACTGGAGCATGTGGTGTGGCGGGAACTTGGGTGGTTGCAGCATTGACTATCACTGTTTGTTGTTTCTTTGACGACTCTGAGCCTTGTCGCCCTTTTCTCTTGTTATTCTGTCCTTTCTTGTTGTCACTCTCCTTCTTGCCTTCAGTTTCCCCTGACTTCTCGCCCTTCTTGTTGTTGTGGTCGTACAGTTTCTTGGCGAACCTCTTGGCACTGTCGAAGGTTTAAGGATTTGCAGTTATCACATTTCCTTGAATTGGGGAGGTTAATCCCCAGATGAATCGTTCGATTTTCTTTCCCTCTGAAGTAATCATGCCAGGGCACAACAGTGACAGTTCGCTAAACCTTGATATGTATGCATCAATGTCGGAGTTTCGGACGGTGAGATTCCATAACTCTTGCTCCATTTTCTGAATTTCGCCACGCGGGCAGTATTCGGCCATCAAAATTTCTTTCAACTCCGCCCACGGCATGGCGTTGGCTACGGGGAGAGTCATGGCCTCTACATGTCCATTCCACCAGGTGAGAGCTTGGTCAACGAATGTGCATGCGGCAAACTTCACTTTCATCTCCTCGGGGCATTCACTATCTCGAATACCGATTCGCACATTGTATGTATATGCTAAAACAATAAATCACTTCGTGATCACCGACGATGTTATTTCGGCAATTCGGAACTGTTTAGGGGCTCAAAATGTCGTTTTTCGGTTTTGGGATGGCGCGTGAAATTTTCGGGCGGAATGATGCAGTCTCCGAATTGGACGAAATTTGCACATTGTATGTATATGGTAAAACTATAAATCACTTTGTGATCACCGACGATGTTATTTCGGCCATTCGGGACTGTTTAGGGGCTCAAAATGATGTTTTTCGGTTTTGGGCGGGCGCACGAAATTTTCGGGTGGAATGATGCAGTCTTGAAATTGGACGAAATTCGCACATTGTTTGTATATGCTAAAACTATAAATCACTTTGTGATCACCGACGATGTTATTTTGGCCATTCTAGACTGTTTAAGGGCTCAAAATGTAGTTTTTCGGTTTTGGGCTGGCGCGAAATTTTCGGGTAGAATGAAGCAGTCTCTGAATTGGTCGAAATTCGCACATTGTATGTATATGCTAAAACTTTAAATCACTTCGTGATCACCGACGATGTTATTTCGGCCATTCGTGACTGTTTAGGGGCTCACAATGTCATTTTTCGGTTTTGGGCTGGCGCTCTCATTTTTCGGGTGTAATGACACAGTCTCGGAATTGGACGAAATTCGCACATTGTATGTATATGCTAAAACAATAAATCACTTCGTGATCACCGACGATGTTATTTCGGCCATTCGGAACTGTTTAGGGGCTCAAAATGTCGTTTTTCGGTTTTGGGATGGCGCGTGAAATTTTCGGGCGGAATGATGCAGTCTCTGAATTGGACGAAATTCGCACATTGTATGTATATGGTAAAACTATAAATCACTTCGTGATCACCGACGATGTTATTTCGGCCATTCAGGACTGCGTAGGGGCTCAAAATGACGTTTTTCGGTTTTGGGCTGGCGCACGAACTTTTCGGGTGGAATAACGCAGTCTCGAAATTGGACGAAATTCGCACATTGTATGTATATGCTTATACTATAAATCACATTGTGATCACCGACGACGTTATTTTGGCCCTTCGGGACTGTTTAGGAGCTCAAAATGACGTTTTTCGGTTTTGGGCTTGCGCGCGAACTTTTCGGGTGGAATGATGCAGTCTCGAAAGTTGACAAAATCCGCACATTATATGTATATGCTAAAACTATAAATCACTTCGTGATCACCGACGATGTTATTTCGGCCATTCAAGACTGTATAGGGGCACAAAATGTCGTTTTTCGGTTTTGGGCTGGCGCACGAACTTTTCGGGTGGAATGAAGCAGTCTCTGAATTTGACGAAATTCGCACATTGTATGTATATGCTAAAACTTTATATCACTTTGTGATCACCGACGACGTTATTTCGGCCATTCGTGACTGTTTAGGGGCTCAAAATGTCGTTTTTCCGTTTTGGGCAGGCGCGCTAATTTTTCGGGTGGAATGATACAGTCTCGGAATTGGACGAAATTCGCACATTGTATGTATATTCTAAAACGATAAATCACATCGTGATCACCGACGATGTTATTTCGGTCATTCGGGACTGTTTAGGGGCTCAAAATGTCGTTTTTTGGTTTTGGGATGGCGCGAACTTTTCAGGGGAATGATGCAGTCTGAATTGGCCGAAATTCGCACATTGTATGTATATGGTAAAAGTATAAATCACTTCATGATCACCGACAATGTTATTTCGGCCATTCGAGACTGTTTAGGCGCTCAAAATGTCGTTTTTCGGTTTTGGCTGGCGCGCGAACTTTTCAGGTGGAATGATGCAGTCTCCAAATTCGACGAAATTCGCACATTATATATATATGCTAAAACTGTAAATCAGTTTGTGATCACATACGATGTTATTTCGGTCATTCGGGACTGTTTAGGGGCTCAAAATGTCGTTTTTCGGTTTTGGGCTGGCGCTTGAACTTTTCGGGTTGAATGATGTAGTCTCGGAATTGGATGAAATTCGCACATTGTATGAAGATGCTAAAACTATAAATCACTTCTTGATCACCTACGATGTTATTTCTGCCATTCGGGACTGTTTAGGGCTGAAAATGTCGTTTTTCGGTTTTGGGCTGGCGCACGAACTTTTCGGGTGGAATTATACACTCTCGGAATTGGACGAAATTCGCACATTTTATGAAGATGCTAAAACTATAAATCACTTCGTGATCACCGACGATGTTATTTCTGCCATTCTGGACTGTTTAGGGGCTGAAAATGTCGTTTTTCGGTTTTGGGTTGGCGCGCGAACTTTTTGGGTGGAATGATGCAGTCACGAAATTGGACGAAATTCGCACATTGTATGTGTATGCTAAAACTATAAATCACTTCGTGATCACCGACGATGTTATTTCGGCCATTCAGGATTGTTTAGGGGCTCAAATTTTCGTTTTTCGGTTTTGGGCTGGCGCGCGAACTTTTCGGGTGGAATGATGCAATTTCCGAATTGGACGAAATTCCCACATTGTATGTATATGCTAAAACTATAAATCACTTTTTGATCACGACGATGTTATTTCGTCCATTCGGGACTGTTTAAGGGCTCAAAATGTCGTTTTTCGGTTTTGGGATGGCGCGCGAACTTTTGGGGAGAATGATGCTATCTCCGAATTGAATGAAATTCGCACATTGTATGTATATGGTAAAACTATAAATCACTTTGTGATCACCGACGATGTTATTTCGGCCATTCGAGACTGTTTAGGGGCTCAAAATGACGTTTTTCGGTTTTGGGCGGGCGCACGAACTTTCCGGGTGGAATGATGCAGTCTTGAAATTGGACGAAATTCGCACATTGTTTGTATATGCTAAAACTATAAATCACTTCGTGATCACCGACGATGTTATTTCGGCCATTTGAGACTGTTTAGGGGGTCAAAATGTCGTTTTTCGGTTTTGGGCTGGCGCGCGAAATTTTCGAGTGGAATGAAGCAGTCTCTGAATTGGTCGAAATTCGCACATTGTATGTATATGCTAAAACTTTAAATCACTTCGTGATCACCGACAATGTTATTTCGACCATTCGTGACTGTTTAAGGGCTTAAAATGTCGTTTTTCGGTTTTGGGCTGACGCTCTAATTTTTCGGGTGGAATGATAGAGTCTCGGAATTGGACGAAATTCGCACATTGTATGTATATTCTAAAACGATAAATCACATAGTGATCATCGACGATGTTATTTCGGTCATTCGGGACTGTTTAGGGGCTCAAATGTCGTTTTTCGATTTTGGGATGGCGCACGAAATTTTCGGGCGGAATGATGCAGTCTCCGAATTGGACGAAATTTGCACATTGTATGTATATGGTAAAACTATAAATCACTTCGTGATCACCGACGATGTTATTTCGGCCATTCAGGACTGCGTAGGGGCTCAAAATGACGTTTTTCGGTTTTGCGCTGGCGCACGAACTTTTCGGGTGGAATAATGCAGTCTCGAAATTGGACGAAATCCGCACATTGTATGTATATGCTTATACTATAAATCACTTTGTGATCACCGACGACGTTATTTTGGCCCTTCGGGACTGTTTAGGGGCTCAAAATGACGGTTTTCGGTTTTGGGCTTAAGCGCGAACTTTTCGGGTGGAATGATGCAGTCTCGAAATTTGACGAAATCCGCACATTATATGTCTATGCTAAAACTTTAAATCACTTTGTGATCACCGACGATGTTATTTCGGCCATTCAAGAATATGCTAAAACTGTAAATCACTTTGTGATCACAGACGATGTTATTTCGGCCATTCGGGACTGTTTAGGGGCTCAAAATGTCGTTTTTCGGTTTTGGAATGGCGCGCGAAATTTTCGGGCGGAATGATGCAGTCTCCTAATTGGACGAAATTCGCACATTGTATGTATATATGGTAAAACTATAAATCACTTCGTGATCACCGACAATGTTATTTCGGTCATTCAGGACTGCTTAGAGGCTCAAAATGACGTTTTTGGGTTTTGGGCTGGCGTACGAACTTTTCGGGTGGAATAATGCAGTCTCGAAATTGGACGAAATTCGCACATTGTATGTATATGCTTATACTATAAATCACTTTGTGATCACCGACGTTGTTATTTTGGCCCTTCGGGGCTGTTTAGGGGCTCCAAATGACGTTTTTCGGTTTTAGGCTTGCGCGCGAACTTTTCGGGTGGAATGATGCAGTCTTAAAATTTGACGAAATCCGCACATTATATGTATATGTAAAACTATAAATCACTTCGTGTTCACCGACGATGTTATTTCGGCCATTCAATACTGTATAGGGGCTCAAAATATCGTTTTTCGGTTTTGGGCTGGCGCACGAACTTTTCGGCTGGAATGAAGCAGTCTCTGAATTGGTCGAAATTCGCACACTGTATGTATATGGTAAAACTATAAATCACTTTGTGATCACCGACGATGTTATTTCGGCCATTCGGGACTGTTTACGGGCTCAAAATGATGTTTTTCGGTTTTGGGCGGGCGCACGAACTTTTCGGGTGGAATGATGCAGTCTTGAAATTGGACGAAATTCGCACATTGTTTGTATATGCTAAAACTATAGGTAACTTCGTGATCACCGACGATGTTATTTCGGCCATTCTAGACTGTTTAGGGGCTCAAAATGTCGTTTTTCGGTTTTGGGCTGAAGCGAAATTTTCGGGTGGAATGAAGCAGTCTCTGAATTGGTCGAAATTCGCACATTGTATGTATATGCTAAAACTTTAAACCACTCCGTGATCACCGACGATGTTATTTCGGCCATTCGTGACTGTTTAGGGGCTCACAATGTCGTCTTTCGGGTTTGGGCTGGCGCTCTAATTTTTCGGGTGGAATGATACAGTCTCGAAATTGGACGAAATTCGCACATTGTATGTATATGCTAAAACAATAAATCACTTCGTGATCACCGACGATGTTATTTCGGCCATTCGGAACTGTTTAGGGGCTCAAAATGTCGTTTTTCGGTTTTGGGATGGCGCGCGAAATTTTCGGGCGAAATGATGCAGTCTCCGAATTGGACGAAATTCGCACATTGTATGTATATGGTAAAACTATAAATCACTTCGTGATCACCGACGATGTTATTTCGGCCATTCAGGACTGCGTAGGGGCTCACAATGACGTTTTTCGGTTTTGGGCTGGCGCACGAACTTTTCGGGTGGAATAATGCAGTCTCGAAATTGGACGAAATTCGCACATTGTATGTATATGCCTATACTATAAATCACTTTGTGATCACCGACGACGTTATTTTGGCCCTTCGGGACTGTTTAGGGGCTTAAAGTGACGTTTTTCGGTTTTGGGCTTGCGCACGAACTTTTCGGGTGGAATGATGCAGTCTCGAAATTTGACGAAATTCGCACATTATATGTATATGCTAAAACTATAAATCACTTCGTGATCACCGACGCTGTTATTTCGGCCATTCAAGACTGTATAGGGGCACAAAATGTCGTTTTTCGGTTTTGGGCTGGCGCACGAACTTTTCGGGTGGAATGAAGCAGTCTCTGAATTGGTTGAAATTCGCACATTGTATGTATATGCTAAAACTTTATATCACTTTGTGATCACCGACGATGTTATTTCGGCCATTCGTGACTGTTTAGGGGCTCAAAATGTCGTTTTTCCGTTTTGGGCTGGCGCGCTAATTTTTCGGGTGGAATGATACAGTCTTGGAATTGGACGAAATTCGCACATTGTATGTATATTCGGTTTTGGGATGGCGCGAACTTTTCGGGGGGAATGATGCAGTCCGAATTGGCCGAAGTTCGCACATTGTATGTATATGGTAAAACTATAAATCACTTCATGATCACCGACAATGTTATTTCGGCTATTCGGGACTGTTTAGGTCCTCAAAATATCGTTTTTCGGTTTTGGGCTGGCGCGCGAACTTTTCGGGTGGAATGATGCAGTCTCCAAATTGGACGAAATTCGCACATTGTATGTATATGCTAAAACTGTAAATCACCTTGTGATCACAAACGATGTTATTTCGGTCATTCGGGACTGTTTAGGGGCTCAAAATGTCGTTTTTCAGTTTTGGGCTGGCGCGCGAACTTTTCGGGTGGAATGATGTAGTCTCGGAATTGGATGAAATTCGCACATTGTATGAAGATGCTAAAACTATAGATCACTTCGTGATCACCTACGATGTTATTTCTGCCATTCGGGACTGTTTAGGGCTGAAAATGTCGTTTTTCGGTTTTGGGCTGGTGCGCGAACTTTACGGGTGGAATGATACACTCTTGGAATTGGACGAAATTCGAACATTGTATGTATATGCTAAAACAATAAATCACTTCGTGATCACCGACGATGTTATTTCGGCCATTCGGAACTGTTTAAGGGCTGAAAATGTCGTTTTTCGGTTTTCGGATGGCGCGCAAACTTTTCGGGTAGAATGATGCAGTCTCGAATTGGACGAAATTCGCACATTGTATGTATATGCTAAAACTATAAATCACTTCATGATCACCGACGATGTTATTTCGGCCATACGGGATTGTTTAAGGGCTCAAAATGTCGTTTTTCGGTTTTGGAATGGCGCACGAAATTTTCGGGCTGAATGATGCAGTCTCCGAATTTGACGAAATTCACACATTGTATGTATATGGTAAAACTATAAATCACTTCGGGGCTCAAAATGACGTTAGGGGCTCAAAATGACGTTTTTCGGTTTTGGGCTGGCGCTCGAACTTTTCGGGTGGAATATTGCAGTCTCGAAATTGGACGAAATTCGCACATTGTATGTATATGCTTATACTATAAATCACTTTGTGATCACCGACGTTGTTATTTTGGCCCTTCGGGGCTGTTTAGGGGCTCAAAATGACGTTTTTCGGTTTTGGGGTTGCGCGCGAACTTTTCGGGTGGAATGATGCAGTCTCAAAATTTGACGAAATCCGCACATTATATGTATATGTAAAGCTATAAATCACTTCGTGACCACCGACGATGTTATTTCGACCATTCAAGACTGTATAGGGGCTCAAAATATCGTTTTTCGGTTTTGGGCTGGCGCACGAACTTTTCGGCTGGAATTAAGCAGTCTCTGAATTGGTCGAAATTCGCACATTGTATGTATATGGTAAAACTATAAATCACTTTGTGATCACCGACGATGTTATTTCGGCCATTCGGGACTGTTTACGGGCTCAAAATGATGTTTTTCGGTTTTGGGCGGGCGCACGAACTTTTCGGGTGGAATGATGCAGTCTTGAAATTGGACGAAATTCGCACATTGTATGTATATGCTAAAACTTTAAATCACTTCGTGATCACCGACGATTTTATTTCGGCCATTCGTCACTGTTTAGGGGCTCACAATGTCGTCTTATGGTTTTGGGCTGGCGCTCTAATTTTTCGGGTGGAATGATACAGTCTCGAAATTGGACGAAATTCGAACATTGTATGTATATGCTAAAACAATGTTATTTCGGCCATTCGGAACTGTTTAGGGGCTCAAAATGTCGTTTTTCGGTTTTCGGATGGCGCGCGAAATTTTCGGGCGGAATGATGCAGTCTCCGAATTGGACGAAATTCGCACATTGTATGTATATGGCAAAACTATAAATCACTTCGTGATCACCGACGATGTTATTTCGGCCATTCAGGACTGCGTAGGGGCTCAAAATGACGTTTTTCGGTTTTGGGCTGGCGCACGAACTTTTTCGGATGGAATAATGCAGTCTTGAAATTGGACGAAATTCGCACATTGTATGTATATGCTTATACTATAAATCACTTTGTGATCACCGACGACGTTATTTTGGCCCTTCGGGACTGTTTAGGGGCTCAAAATGACGTTTTTCGGTTTTGGGCTTGCGCGCGAACTTTTCGGGTGGAATGATGCAGTCTCGAAATTTGACGAAATCCGCACATTATATGTATATGCTAAAACTATAAATCACTTCGTGATCACCGACGATGTTATTTCGGCCATTCAAGACTGTATAGGGGCACAAAATGTCGTTTTTCGGTTCTGGGCTGGCGCACGAACTTTTCGGGTGGAATGAAGCAATCTCTGAATTGGTTGAAATTCGCACATTGTATGTATATGCTAAAACTTTATATCACTTTGTGATCACCGACGATGTTATTTCGGCCATTCGTGACTGTTTAGGGGCTCAAAATGTCGTTTTTCCGTTTTGGGCTGGCGCTAATTTTTCGGGTGGAATGATACCGTCTTGGAATTTGACGAAACTCGCACATTGTATGTATATTCGGTTTTGGGATGGCGCGAACTTTTCGGGGGGAATGATGCAGTCCGAATTGGCCGAAGTTCGCACATTGTATGTATATGGTAAAACTATAAATCACTTCATGATCACCGACAATGTTATTTCGGCTATTCGAGACTGTTTAGGGGCTCAAAATGTCGTTTTTCGGTTTTGGGCTGGCGCGCGAACTCTTCGGGTGGAATGATGCAGTCTCCAAATTGGACGAAATTCGCACATTGTATGTATATGCTAAAACTGTAAATCACTTTGTGATCACAGACGATGATATTTCGGCCATTCGGGACTGTTTAGGGGCTCAAAATGTCGTTTTTCAGTTTTGGGCTGGCGCGCGAACTTTTCGGCTGGAATGATATAGTCTCGGAATTGGACGAAATTCGCACATTGTATGAAGATGCTAAAACAATAAATCACTTCGTGATCACCTACGATGTTATTTCTGCCATTCGGGACTGTTTAGAGCTGAAAATGTCGTTTTTCGGTTTTTGGCTGGCGCGCGAACTTTTCGGGTGGATTGATACACTCTCGGAATTGGACGAAATTCGCACATTTTATGAAAATACTAAAACTATAAATCACATCGTGATCACCGACGATGTTACTTCTGCCATTCGGGACTATTTAGGGGCTGCAAATGTCGTTTTTCGGTTTTGGGTTGGCGCGCGAACTTTTCGGGTGGAATGATGCAGTATCGAAATTTGATGAAATTCACACATTGTATGTATATGCTAAAACTATAAATCACTTCGTGATCACCGACGATGTTATTTCGGCCATTCGGGACTGTTTAGGGGCTCAAAATTTCGTTTTTCGGTTTTGGGCTGGCGCGCGAACTTTTCGGGTGGAATGATGCAATTTCCGAATTGGACGAAATTCCCACATTGTATATATATGCTAAAACTATAAATCACTTTCTGATCACCGACGATGTTATTTCGTCCATTCGGGACTGTTTAGGGGCTCAAAATGTCGTTTTTCGGTTTTGGGATGGCGCGCGAACTTTTCGGGGGGAATGATGCTATCTCCGAATTGGATGAAATTCGCACATTGTATGCATATGGTAAAACTATAATTCACTTTGTGATCACCGACGATGTTATTTCGGCCATTCGAGACTGTTTAGGGGCTCAAAATGACGTTTTTCGGTTTTGGGTGGGCGCACGAACTTTCCGGGTGGAATGATGCAGTCTTGAAATTGGACGAAATTCGCACATTGTTTGTATATGCTAAAACTATAAATCACTTTGTGATCACCGACGATGTTATTTCGGCCATTCGAGAGTTTTGGGGGTCAAAATGTCGTTTTTTGTTTTGGGCTGGCGCGCGAAATTTTCGAGTGGAATGAAGCAGTCTCTGAATTGGTCGAAATTCGCACATTGAATGTATATGCTAAAACTTTAAATCACTTCGTGATCACCGACAATGTTATTTCGGCCATTCGTGACTGTTTAGGGGCTTAAAATGTCTATTTTCGGTTTTGGGCTGGCGCTCTAATTTTTCGGGTGGAATGATACAGTCTCGGAATTGGACGAAATTCGCACATTGTATGTATTTGCTAAAACGATAAATCACTTCATGATCACCGACGATGTTATTTCGGCCATTCGGGACTGTTTAGGGGCTCAAATGTCGTTTTCCGGTTTTGGGATGGCGCGCGAAATTTTCGGGCGGAATGATGCAGTCTCCGAATTGGATGAAATTTGCTCATTGTAGGTATATGGTAAAACTATAAATCACTTCGTGATCACAATGTCATCTTTCGGTTTTGGGCTGGCGCTCTCATTTTTCGGGTGTAATGACACAGTCTCGGAATTGGACGAAATTCGCACATTGTATGTATATGCTAAAACAATAAATCACTTCGTGATCACCGACGATGTTATTTCGGCCATTCAGGACTGCGTAGGGGCTCAAAATGACGTTTTTCGGTTTTGGGCTGGCGCACGAACTTTTCGTGTGGAATAACGCAATCTCGAAATTGGACGAAATTTGCACATTGTATGTATATGCTTATACTATAAATCAATTTATGATCACCGACGACGTTATTTTGGCCCTTCGGGACTGTTTAGGGGCTCAAAATGACGTTTTTCGGTTTTGGGCTTGCGCGCGAACGTTTCGGGTGGAATGATGCAGTCTCGAAATTTGACGAAATTCGCACATTATATGTCTATGCTAAAACTATTAATCACTTCGTGATCACCGACGATGTTATTTCGGCCATTTAAGACTGTATAGGGGCTCAAAATATCGTTTTTCGGTTTTGGGCTGGCGCACGAACTTTTCGGGTGGAATAAAGCAGTCTCTGAATTGGTCGAAATTCGCACATTGTATGTGTATGCTAAAACTTTATATCACTTTGTGATCACCGACGATGTTATTTCAGCCATTCGTGACTGTTTAGGGCTCAAAATGTCGTTTTTCCGTTTTGGGCTGGCGCGCTAATTTTTCGGGTGGAATGATACAGTCTCGGAATTGGACGAAATTCGCACATTATATGTATATTCTAAAACGATAAATCACATCGTGATCACCGACGATGTTATTTCGGTCATTCGGGACTGTTTAGGGGCTCAAAATGTCGTTTTTCGGTTTGGGAATGGCGCGAACTTTTAAGGGGAATGATGCAGTTCGAATTGGCCGAAATTCGCACATTTTATGTATATGGTAAAACTATAAATCACTTCATGATCACCGGTAATGTTATTTCGGCCATTCGGGACTGTTTAGGGGCTCAAAATGTCGTTTTTCGGTTTTGGGCTGGTGCGTAAACTTTTCGGGTGGAATGATGCAGTCTCCAAATTGGACGAAATTCGTACATTGTATGAATATGCTAAAACTGTAAATCACTTTATGATCACAGATGATGTTATTTCGGCCATTCGGGACTGTTTAGAGGCTCAATATGTCGTTTTTCGGTTTTGGGTTGGCGCGCGAACTTTTCGGGTGGAATGATGTATTCTCGGAATTGGACGAAATTCGCACATTGTATGAAGATGCTAAAACTATAAATCACTTCGTGATCACCTACGATGTTATTTCTGCCATTCTGGACTGTTTAGGGCTAAAAATGTCGTTTTTCGGTTTTGGGCTGGCGCGCGATCTTTACGGGTGTAATGATACACTCTCGGAATTAGACGAAAGTCGCACATTGTATGAAGATGCTAAAACTATATATCACTTCGTGATCACCAACGATGTTATTTCTGCCATTCGGGACTGTTTAGGGGCTGAAAATGTCGTTTTTTGGTTTTGGGTTGGCGCGCGAACTTTTCGGGTGGAATGATGCAGTCTCGAAATTGGACGAAATTCGCACATTGTATGTATATGCTAAAACTATAAATCACTTTGTGATCACCGTCAATTTTATTTCGTCCATTCGGGACTGTTTAGGGGCTCAAAATGTCGTTTTTCAGTTTTGGGATGGCGCGCGAACTTTTCTGGGGGAATGATGCAGTCTCCGAATTGGACGAAATTTGCACATTATATGTATATGGTAAAACTATAAATCACTTCGTGTTCACCGACGATGTTATTTCGGCTATTCGGGACTGTTTAGGGGCTTGGGCTGGCGCATGAAGTTTTCGGGTGGAAAGATGCATACTCGAAATTGGACGAAATTGGCACATTGTTTGTATATGCTAAAACTATAAATCACTTCGTGATCACCGACGATGTTATTTAGGCCATTCGAGACTGTTTAGGGGCTCAAAATGTCGTTTTTCGGTTTAGGGCTGGCGCGCGAACTTTTCGAGTGGAATGATGCAGTCTCGAAATTGGATGAAATTCCCACATTGTATGTGTATGCTAAAACTATAAATCGCCACGTGATCACCAACAATGTTGGCCATTCGGGACTGTGTAGGGGCTCAAAATGTCGTTTTTCAGTTTTGCGCTGGCGCGCGAACTTTTCGGGTGGAATGATAAAGTCTCGAAATTGGACGAAATTCGCACATTGTATGTATATGCTAAAACTACAAATCACTTCGTGATCACCTACGATGTTATTTCGGCCATTCATGACTGTTTAGGGGCTCAAAATGTCGTTTTACGGTTTTGGGCTGGCGCTCGAACTTTTCGGGTGGAATGATACACTCTCGGTATTGGACGAAATTCGAACATTGTATGAAGATGCTAAAACTATAAATCAGTTCGTGATCACCGACGATGTTATTTCGGCCATTCTAGACTGTTTAGGGGCTCAACATGTCGTTTTTCGGTTTTGGGTTGGCGCGAACTTTTCGGGTGGAATGAAGCAGTCTCTGAATTGGTCAAAATCCGCACATTGTATGTATATGCTAAAACTTTAAATCACTTCGTGATCACCGACGATGTTATTTCGGCCATTCGTGACTGTTTAGGGGCTCAAAATGTCGTTTTTCGGTTTTGGGCTGGCCCTCTAATTTTTCGGGTGGAATGATACAGTCTCGGAATTGGACGAAATTCGCACATTGTATGTATATGCTAAAACAATAAATCACTTCCTGATCACCGACGATGTTATTTCGGCCATTCGGGACTGTTTAGGGGCTCAAAATGTCGTTTTTCGGTTTTGGGATGGTGCGCGACATTTTCGGGCGGAATGATGCAGTCTCCGAATTGGACGAAATTCGCACATTGTATGTATATGGTAAAACTATAAATCACTTCGTGATCACCAACAATGTTATTTCGGCCATTCAGGACTGCTTAGGGGCTCAAAATGACGTTTTTCGATTTTGGGCTGGCGCGCGAACTTTTCGGGTGGAATGATGCAGTCTCCAAATTGGACGAAATTCGCACATTGTATGAATATGCTAAAACTGTAAATCACTTTGTGATCACAGACGATTTTATTTCGGCCATTCGGGACTGTTTAAGGGCTACATATGACGTTTTTCGGTTTTGGGCTGGCTCGCGAACTTTTCGGGTGGAATGATGTAGTCTCGGAATTGGACGAAATTCGCACATTGTATGAAGATGATAAAACTATAAATCACTCCGTGATCACCAACGATGTTATTTCTGCCATTCGGGACTGTTTAGGGCTGAAAATGTTGTTTTTCGGTTTTGGGCTAGCGCGCGAACTTTAAGGGTGGAATGATACACTCTCGGAATTGGACGAAATTCGCACATTGTATGAAGATGCTAAAACTATATATCACTTCGTGATCACCGACGATGTTATTTCTGCCATTCGGGACTGTTTAGGGGCTGAAAATGTTATTTTTCGGTTTTGGGTTGGCGCGCGAACTTTTCGGGTGGAATGAAGCAGTCTATGAATTGGTCGAAATTCGCACATTGTATGTATATGCTAAAACTTTAAATCACTTCGTGATCACCGACGATGTTATTTCGGTCATTCGTGACTGTTTAGGGGCTCAAAATGTCGTTTTTCGGTTTTGGGCTGGCGCTCTAATTTTTCGTGTGGAATGATACAGTCTCGGAATTGGACGAAATTCGCACATTGTATGTATATGATAAAACGATGAATCACTTCGTGATAACCGACGATGTTATTTCGGCCATTAGGGACTGTTTAGGGGCTCAAAATGTCGTTTTTCGGTTTTGGGATGGCGCGCGAAATTTTCGGGCGGAATGATGCAGTCTCCGAATTTGACGAAATTCGCACATTGTATGTATATGGTAAAACTATAAATCAGTTCGTGATCACCAACAATGTTATTTCGGCCATTCAGGACTGCTTAGGGGCTTAAAATGACGTTTTTCGGGTTTGGGCTAGCGCACGAACTTTTCGGGTGGAATAATGCAGTCTCGAAATTGGACGAAATTCGCACATTGTATGTATATGCTTATACTATAAATCACTTTGTGATCACCGACGATGTTATTTTCGCCATTCGGGACTGTTTAGGGGCTCAAAATGACGTTTTCGGTTTTGGGCTTGCGTGCAAACTTTTCGGGTGGAATGATGCAGTCTTGAAATTTGACGAAATCCGCACATTATATGTATATGCTAAAACTATAAATCACTTCGTGATCACCAACGATGTTATTTCGGCCATTCAAGACTGTATAGGGGCTCAAATTGTCGTTTTTCGATTTTGGGCTGGCGCACGAACTTTTCGGGTGGAATGAAGCAGTCTCTGAATTGGTTGAAATTCGCACATTGTATGTATATGCTAAAATTTTAAATCACTTTGTGATCACCGACGATGTTATTTCGGCCATTCGTGACTGTTTAGGGGCTCAAAATGTCGTTTTTCAGTTTTGGGCGGGGCGCTAATTTTTCGGGTGGAATGATACAGTCTCGGAATTGTACGAAATTCGCACATTGTATGTATTTTCTAAAACGATAAAGCACATCGTGATAACCGACGATGTTATTTCGGTCATTCGGGACTGTTTAGGGCCTCAAAATGTCGTTTTTCAGTTTTGGGATGGCGCTCGAACTTTTCGGGTGGAATGATGCAGTCTCCAAATTGGACGAAATTCGCACATTGTATGAATATGCTAAAACTGTAAATCACTTTGTGATCACAGACGATGTTCTTTCGCCATTCGGGACTGTTTGGGGGCTCAATATGACGTTTTTCGGTTTTGGGCTGGCGCGCGAACTTTTCGGGTGGAATGATGTAGTCTCGGAATTGGACGAAATTCGCACATTGTATGAAGATGATAAAACTACAAATCACTTCGTGATCACCGACGATGTTATTTCGGCCATTCGTGACTGTTTAGGGTTGAAAATGTCGTTTTTCGGTTTTGGGCTGGCGCGCAAACTTTACGGGTGGAATGATACACTCTCGGAATTGGACGAAATTCGCACATTGTATGAAGATGCTAAAACTATATATCACTTCGTGATCACCGAAGATGTTATTTCTGCCATTCAGGACTGTTTAGGGGCTTAAAATGTCGTTTTTCGGTTTTCGGCTGGCGCGCGAACTTTTCGGGTGGAATGAAGCAGTCTCTGAATTGGTCGAAATTCGCACATTGTATGTATTTCCTAAAACTTTAAATCACTACGTGATCACCGACGATGTTATTTCGGCCATTCGGGACTGTTTAGGGGCTCAAAATGTCGTTTTTCGGTTTTGGGATGGCGCGCGAACTTTTCAGGGGGAATGATGCACTCTCCGAATTGGACGAAATTCGCACATTGTATGTATATGCTAAAACTACAAATCACTTCGTGATCACCGCCGATGTTATTTCAGCCATTCGTGACTGTTTAGGGCTCAAAATGTCGTTTTACGAAATTTGCACATTGTATGTATATGCTAAAAATATAAATCACTTTGTGATCAGAGATGTTGTTATTTCGGCCATTCATGGCTGTTTAAGGGCTCAATATGTCGTTTTTCGGTTTTCGGCTGGCGCGCGAACTTTTCGGGTGGAATGATGGAGTCTTGAAATTGGACGAAATTCGAACATTGTATGTATATGCTATAACTATAAATCACTTTGTGCTCACCGACGATGTTATTTCGGCCATTCGATACTGTTTAGGGGCTCAAAATGTCGTTTTTTGGTTTTGGGCTGGCGAGCGAACTTTTCGGGTGGAATGATGCAGTCTCCAAATTGGACGAAATTCGCACATTGTATGTATATGCTAAAACTGTAAATCACTTTGTGATCACAGACGGTGTTATTTCGGCCATTCGGGACTGTTTAGGGGCTCAAAATGTCGTTTTTCGGTTTTGGGATGGCGCGCGAACTTTTGGGGTGGAATGATGTAGTCTCGAAATTGGACGAAATTCCCACATTGTATGTATATGCTAAAACTATAAATCACATCATGATCACCGACGACGTTATTTCGGCCATTCGGTACTGTTTAGGGGCTCAAAATGTCGTTTTTCGGTTTAGGATGGCGCGAACTTTTCGGGGGGAATGATGCAGTCCCCGAATTGGACGAAATTCGCTCATTGTATGTATATGGTAGAACTATAAATCACTTCGTGATCACCGACGATGTTATTTCGGCCATTCGGGAATGTTTAGGGGCTCAAATTTACGTTTTTCGGTTTTGGGCTGGCGCACGAACTTTTCGGGTGGAATGATGCAGTCTCGAAATTGTACGAAATACGCACATTTTATGTATATGCTAAAACTATAAATCACTTTGTGATCACCGACGATGTTATTTCGGCCATTCGTGACTGTTTAGGGGCTCAAAATGTCGTTTTTCGGTTTTGGGCTGGCGCGCAAACTTTTCGTGTGGAATGATGCAATTTCCGAATTGGATGAAATTCCCACATTGTATGTATATGCTAAAACTATAAATCACTCCATGATCACCGACGATGTTATTTCGTCCATTCGGGACTGTTTAGGAGCACAAAATGTCGTTTTTCGGTATTGGGATGGCGCACGAACATTTCGGGGGGAATGATGCAGTCTCCGAATTGGACGAAATTCGCACATTGTATGTATATGGTCATACTATAATCCAATTTGTGATCACCGACGATGTTATTTCGGCCATTCGGGGCTGATTAGGGGCTCGAAATTGGACGAAATTCGCACATTGTTTGTATATGCTAAAACTATAAATCACTTTGTGATCACCGACGATGTTATTTCGGCCATTCGAGACTGTTTTGGGGCTCAACGTAGTGGCCGACGCCCTGAGCCGCAAGGCAGTAGCCGCCCCGATCAGAGATATTTGTCTGAGGATGACAGTGATTACTCCATTGTTGGAGCAGATCAGAGAGGCACAGGTTGAGGGCCTGGAGGAGGAGAGACAGAAGTGTTAGAGGATTGTGGGCCAACTAGCTTCCTTTGACTATGACAGTCGAGGATTGTTGACCCTTCATGGGAGAGTTTGTGTACCGTACTGGGGAGGAGTACGGCAGGTACCGAGGGATGAGGCCCACAAGTCTCAGTTCTCCATCCACCCAGGGGCGACGAAGATGTACAGAGATCTTCGACCCGACTATTGGTGGCCCTGCATGAAGCGGGACGTAGCTTGGTACGTGGAGAGATGCCTGACCTGCAGGAAGATCAATGCGGAGCATCAGAGACCCCACGGCAAGATGCAACCGTTAGACATTCCCGTGTGGAAATAGGAGGATATCACCATGGATTTCATCACTAAGCTTCCCAGGACCGCACGTGGAGTTGATTCGATTTGGTTCATAGTGGATCGGCTGACCAAGAGCGCGCATTTCATACCGATTCAGGAGAGTATATCGGCCGAGAAGCTAGCTGATATTTATGTGCGCGAGGTAGTGGCACGGCATGGAGTGCCTGTCTCGGTGGTATCAGACCGAGATGTCCGGTTTACTTCCAGATTTTGGAAGCGATTTCATGACGAGATGGGTACTCGTCTCCATTTCAGCACCGCTTTCCACCCTCAGACGGATGGACAGAGCGAGAGGACGACTCAGACCCTCGAGGACATGCTTCGGGCATGTGTACTAGATTTCGGTGGCAGTTGGGATACGTATCTTCCGTTAGCGGAGTTTTCGTATAACAATAGCTACCACTCCAGTATAGACCGACCTCCTTTCGAGATGCTCTACGGGAGGAAGTGCAGGACCCCAATCTGTTGGGGTGAGGTCGGTCAGCGAGTCATGGGGAGTACAGATGTGGTACTCAAGACCACAGAGTTGATCCAGCAGGTCCGTAATAGACTGCAGACTGCGCAGAGTCGGCAGAAGAGTTACGCCGACAGGAGGCGTTCGGATTTGGAGTTTCAGGTGGGCGATATGGTCCTCCTGAAGGTATCACCCTGGAAGGGTGTTATCAGGTTCCGAAAGAGGGGCAAGCTAGGCCCCAGGTTCATTGGTCCTTTTAGGTTTTGGCCCGAGTAGGTCGAGTCGCCTATCGGTTGGATCTTCCAGCAGAGCTTAGCCAGATCCACAACACTTGTCATGTTTCTCAGTTGAGGAAGTGTTTGGTGGACGATTCAGTGGTTGTACCCTTGGAGGATATTCAGGTTGATAGCAGCCTGAATTATATCGAGAGACCAGTTACGATCTTGGATTGGAAAACGAAGACTCTGAGGAACAAGGTAGTCCAGCTAGTAAAGGTGCAGTGGCAGCACCGAAAGGGTTCAGAATGGACGTGGGAGGCCGAGGAGGAAATGAGGGGGCATTATCCAGAGTTGTTTATAGATTCAACAGCAGCAGACTTCAAGGACGAAGTCTAAGATAAGTGGGGGAGAATTGTAACGCCCCATTTATGGTATGTGATTTAATAAAGTAATTTTCATTTTTAAGGGGTACTCGACGAGTCTGTAGCCCGACTCATCGAGTAGAGACGGGTTGATCACGCGTATTAAGCTGGCTACTCGGCGAGTCCATATGCTGGGACTCGGCGAGTCCGCTTGTCTGGATGAAGCCCTAATTTTAAGGGTCTGCACCCTATTTAAACACATTTATGCGCCCCAACCTCGCCTCCATCACCCTCAGAACATTTCTTATCAAACCCTAGCCTCCTTAAAGAGTGTGTGAGTGGTTGTTGCCTTGTGAAGGAACTTTTGGTGCATTTTGAAGCAAGTAGAAGAAGGAGAAGGTTGAAGAGTTCAAGGAAGAAGAAGTAGATCCGGGACACACTCCTTTGTGGTCATCTTTTCTGGTAATAAAGTCTCCATCTTGTTTATTGATCTAATAGATCTAGTTTGTCCCCAAAAAATTTTATATTAAGCTCAAAAACCCCAAATCTCTTGTAATAAAGCCTTATGATCGAGTTATACTTCAGATCTAGCCCCTCTTGAACTCCAGGAGCTCATTATAGCCACCTTTATGCAATCTTGGCCTTGTTCCAAACCCTAAGTGCTTAGTAGTTGATGATTTTTGGTATTTTAGCCTCATACCCTTGTGCATGCACGTAAAGTTGGAAACTTTACGTGTAAAACCAGTCCTAGAAGCTCAGATCTATGATTTAGAAGCACTGAAATCGATTAGAATCGACTGTATAGTAATAGCATGCTTGGGACTCGGTGAGTTGTTCTTCAACTCGGCGAGTTGTTCTTCAGGCTCGACGAGTTGTTCTTACGACTCGGCGAGTCGCAGACTGGACGTGTTCATATGATGAAGGGGAACTCGACGAGTTGTTCATGCAACTCGGCGAGTCGGATGAAGTTAGACTCGATGTATGTATCGAAGAGGAACTCATCGAGTCTTCGCCAAACTCGACGAGTAGAAGCGAGTAGAGGTCTAGAACGGATGAAAGGGACTCGGCGAGTTGGTGGCCCAACTCGTCGAGTCCGGTCAACTGGAAGTTGACTTTGACCAGGAAGTTGACTTTGATCAGGAAGTTGACTTTGACCAGGGGTGAAATAGTCATTCTACCCTGAGATTAGTTATCAGTATTTGATTTAGTGTTTATGGGATTTGTAGCCGGGGAGTTCCGGAGCAGCAGTCAGACAGTCTCAGACTTAGCACCTCAGCAGCCAGCGTTACGAGGTGAGTTTCCTTTCAGTAGGAACGGGTCTCCGGCCACAATGCCGGCCCGTTTAGTTAGCAGTAGTTCCGGACTCCGGTCCGATGCAGTAGTTCAGTGTGCTTGATGTCTTTGTGATTCAAGAATGTCTTTGTGTTATGTGTTCCGGACTCCGGTCCGATGCAGTATGCAGTATATGTGCTATGTTAGTAGTTATGATTACGCTATTCTATGTACAGTCAGTTTCCTTACTTCGGTCTGATGCAGAGGGCAAGGCCCTGGTTAGTTCCGGACTTCGGTCCGATGCAGTTTCCGGACTTCGGTTCGATGCAGAGAGCAAGGCCCTGGTTAGTTCCGCACTTCGGTCCGATGCAGTTTCCGAACTTCGGTCCGATCAGAGGGCAAGGCCCTGGTTAGTTCCGGACTTCGGTCCGATGCAGTTTCCGAACTTCGGTCCGATGCAGTGGGCATGGCCCAGTAGTTGTTTTATATGTTATTGTATGGTATGTGGTAGATTGGGGGAACTCACTAAGCTTTGTGCTTACAGTTTCAGTTTTGGATTTAGGTACTTCCGCTAGCAAGGGGAAGAGCTCGGTATGATGGCATGGCACACACCACAACTTCAGTTTAGCCTGGGAGTTCACTCTGATAGTTTGATATGATTTGACACATTTTCTGATTTGATACATGGATTATAACTTTTGAGATACATGTTCCATGGTTTTTATGATATGACATTTGATGTTGTGATTTTTGGTAATGTTGAAACAAAAATTTTTGGGTCATGTTTTTGGGTTGTTTCAAGTTGGTATCAGAGCCTTGGTTTGAGGGGTTCAGGCACACACTCGGGTGTGACTGGACTCAAACTAAGTAAATGGTAAAAAGATTTTCAAAAGAAAAACGTTTTCAAGAGGATTTTGGAAAAAGAAACTTAAAAAGAAAAAGAGTTTTGAGAAAAGAAAAAAGGGTGTGGTGCATGCGATCAGCCGAGCTCAAGTAAGTACTCCCAAATTACCCATACAAGTTTATGTTATGTATATCAGTTCCAGTTTCAGTAGAACAACATGCTAGAATAGGACTAAGGATCTAGGAGGATGCCTTATGTGCCTGCTATATGTGTTTCAGCTTTATGAGAATTGCATGCTAGTATTGAGTAGACAGCAGTAGGATAGCATGTTTAGGTTATGCCTGATAGTATGAGCTTAGCATTGTATGCTAGTACAATTTCTTGTTATGAGGATAGAATTGCTTGAGTAGTCTCCTGTGTCTGAATGCTGCTTGCTTCGTGCTTTGTGGGACTCGGAGTGATGGGAATTAGCCATTAGGTGAATACGACACGTCACATGTGAACAGGGTTGAATAATCTCTGAGTGCTAGATTTGGCCCTATTGCGCAGCTCTTGTTTGAGTCTAACCGTTGTAGGGACGAGTCTTTTACTCGAAGGATTATATGAGCCTCGCCACATGCGATGGTATTCAGGTGATGGCTAATTAGCATTACAAGGAGGCCTTCAGCAGCTGAGGACTAGATTGGGTGGAGTCAGAGATTTCCCTAGGGCAAACCTAGGATGAGAGTAGCAGAGATCAGTAGCAGTAGAAGTGACTTGGTGGAGTCAAGGCAGTACTTGAGGAAAGTACGGATAGATGTGGAAGGTAGTATGGGCCCGTACTACTAAAAGCAGAGGATCCGTACTTGAACCAAGGAAAGCTGAGATGAGACCAGGAAACTGGTAGTAGTAGCGATCCCTCGAGATATATCAGTGTTTCTGACGTTTGTCATGATGTGTTTTCAGAATGGTGGTTTTACGCCCTAGACCAGCAGTCGGCAGTTCAGGTGCCGGAGAGGGATCAGGATCAGGCCCGGAGGCCGGGCAGTTGGACGAGCAGACTAGGGAGTTTCTCTCTTCAGAGATTACTCGCACTATACTTGAGCAGACTCCTGTGATCTTCGGTTCGATCAAGGAGGGTATTTTAGAGCTGATGGACGAGAGGTTGAGCACCTTCCGTGCTGAGGTGGCGGCTATGATGGGGTCGCGCACACTCACCTTCAGGGAGTTCCGGGCTTGTGGAGCTCCAGACTACCATGGGGCACGAGATCCCATTGCGAGTACCAGGTGGTTGGCAGATGTCGCCAATGCGTTCCGCACCAGCAGATGTCCCGAGGGGGACAAGGTCAGACTAGCATCCTGTCTTCCGAAGAACAGGGCATGAGATTGGTGGGAGGAGGTCGGGCATGTCATCGGGGATGATGCAGCGCTTGATGCCATGACTTGGGCTGATTTTACTACCAGGTTCAGAGCCGAGTTTGCACTGGTTATTGAGGTGCAGCAGTTAGCCAGGGAGTTCCAGGATCTCACCCAGACTACAGAGACAGTGGCGGAGATTACCGCCAAGTTCAGGGAGAGGGCTCTTTTTGTTCCTCAGTACGCAGCTGATGAGGAAATGAAGAAGGCCCGTTATCATGAGATGTTGCGGAGTGATATCCGCCAGTTTGTGAGCCGGTCCAGCTGTAAAACGCTGGATGATATGATTGCAAGGGCTCGGGAGAGGGAGATAGATCTGGAGATGGAGAGGAAGAGGAAGCCAGAGGTGGCTTCTGGTACAGGGAGTTCGGGAAAAAAGCCCAAGGTGTCAGATCACAGATCCAGAGGACAGCAGAGCCACAGTCGGTGTGGCAAGTGTGGGAGATTGCACGATGGGGCGTGCAAGGCAGGTAGTGCCAGTTGCTATAAGTGCGGCCGGACTGGGCATATGAGTAGAGATTGTACAGCTACTACTACCGCCACCGCAGCAGTTGATCTGATTTGCTTCCATTGCAATCAGAGGGGACATAAAAAGTCCCAGTGCCCGAGTTTAGCAGCAGCAGGGAAGGTGGCAGCACCTGCCCCTGCTACCTTGAGGATTACAGACGGCTGTCAGGGCCGGGGTGAGACGCCAGTGGCGAAGAGTAGAGCTTTCCAGATGACAGCAGAGGAGGCGCGAGCGACTCCTGATGTGTTGACAGGTATATATTTTCCTTTTCTCTCCTTATTGATATTGATCGTTTCTCATGGTTATATGTTTTCATATAGGGTCGTTCTTAGTGAACGGCATTTCAGCTACAGTATTGTTTGACTCGGGGGCTACCCGATCATTTGTGTCTCTTGCGCTTAGCAAGAGGTTTAGCAGAGCTCCGGGAGAGCTGGATTGCCCACTAGAGGTTGAGATAGCTGATGACAGGACCGTCAGGGTCGCGAGAGTTCATAGGGCATGTTCGCTGCAGATATTCGATGAGCAGTTTTCAGTGGACTTGGTTCCCATTCCCCTGCGAGGGAATAAGGTTATAGTGGGTATGGATTGGCTGAGCCCCAATAGGGCAGTGATTGATTGTGAGTTGCAGTTAGTGAGGGTTCGCACTCCCAGTGGGGGAGAGTTAGTGATTCAGGGCGAGAGGCCACAGCGCGGACCGATACTGTGTTCAGCAACGAGAGCGAGGCGCTACGTTCAGCAGGGTTGCGCAGGGTACGTCTCCTATGTCATAGATGCCCGGGAGAAGGGTAAGGCGACGGTTGACGATGTGCCAGTAGTACGAGAGTACCTGGACGTATTCCCAGAGGATTTGCCTGGAATACCTCCGGAGAGACAGGTCGAGTTTCGGATTGACCTGGTTCCGGGTGCGGCTCCGATAGCCAAAGCACCGTATCGGTTGGCTCCTCCAGAGATGCTAGACAACGGTTTCATCAGGCCGAGTAGTTCAACATGGGGAGCCCCGATCCTTTTCGTGAGGAAGAAGGATGGGTCGCACCGTATGTGTATAGATTACCCGGAGTTGAACAAGGTAACGGTGAAGAACCGTTACCCACTTCCGAGGATAGACGACTTGTTTGACCAGCTTCAGGGAGCATCTTGGTTCTCCAAGATTGATCTACGGTCAGGATATCACCAGATGCGGGTCAGGGATGAGGATGTGCAGAAGACCGCTTTTAGGACCCGCTATGGTCATTATGAGTTTGTGGTGATGCCGTTCGGGCTCACCAACGCTCCAGTCGCATTCATGGATCTCATGAACCGCGTATGCAGACCAATGATGGATTGGTCTGTGATAGTGTTCATTGATGACATCTTGGTTTATTCCAAGACTCAGGAGCAGCATGAGGAGCACCTGAGGGAGGTGCTAGAGACTTTGAGGAGGGAGAGACTTTTTGCGAAGTTCTCCAAGTGCGAGTTCTGGTTGCGCGAGGTGCAGTTCCTTGGTCACCTCGTCAACCAGAAGGGTATTCTAGTAGATCCGGCCAAGATAGAGGCCGTGATGCAGTGGGAGGTCCCGAGGTCTCCAACTGAGATTCGGAGCTTCCTAGGATTAACAGGGTACAACAGGAGATTCATTCAGGATTTCTCCAAGATAGCAGTCCCGCTCACCTGACTGACCAAGAAGTCGGTGGTGTTTCGTTGGGGGCCTGAGCAGCAGGCAGCATTTGAGACCCTCAGGCAGATATTGTGCGAGGTGCTGATTCTCACCCTGCCAGAAGGAGTAGAGGATTTTGTAGTCTACTGTGATGCTTTGATCACAGGTATGGGAGCAGTGTTGATGCAGCGAGGGCATGTGATAGCTTACGCCTCTAGACAGTTGAAGCCTCACGAGGCTAACTATCCGACGCATGACTTAGAGTTGGGGGCGGTAGTGTTTGCCCTCAAGATTTGGAAACATTACCTCTATGGGGTCCGCTGTATCATTTACACGGATCACAAGAGTTTGAAGTACCTCATGGATCAGCCGAATCTGAACATGAGGCAGCGCCGATGGTTAGATGTGGTAAAGGACTACGATTGTGAGATCCTTTATCATCCGGGCAAGGCCAACGTAGTGGCCGACGCCCTGAGCCGCAACGCGGTAGTCGCCCCGATCAGAGATATTTGTCTGAGGATGACAGTGATTACTCCATTGTTGGAGCAGATCAGAGAAGCACAGGTTGAGGGCCTGAAGGAGGAGAGACAGAAGTGTGAGAGGATTGTGGGCCGAGTAGCTTCCTTTGACTATGACAGTCGAGGATTGTTGACCCTTCATGGGAGAGTTTGGGTACCGTACTGTGGAGGAGTACGGCAGGTACTGAGGGATGAGGCCCACAAGTCTCGGTTCTCAATCCACCCAGGGGCGACGAAGATGTACAGAGATCTTCGACCCGACTATTGGTGGCCCTGCATGAAGCGGGACATAGCTTGGTACGTGGAGAGATGCCTGACCTGCAGGAAGGTCAAGGCGGAGCATCAGAGACCCCACGGCAAGATGCAGCCGTTAGACATTCCCGTGTGGAAATGGGAGGATATCACCATGTATTTCATCACTAAGCTTCCCAGGACCGCACGTGGAGTTGATTCGATTTGGGTCATAGTGGATCGGCTGACCAAGAGCGCGCATTTCATACCGATTCAGGAGAGTATATCGGCCGAGAAGCTAGCTGATATTTATGTGTGCGAGGTAGTGGCACGGCATGGAGTGCCTGTCTCGGTGGTATCAGAACGAGATGTCCGGTTTACTTCCAGATTTTGGAAGCGGTTTCATGACGAGATGGGTACTCGTCTCCATTTCAGCACCGCTTTCCACCCTCAGACGGATGGACAGAGCGAGAGGACGATTCAGACCCTCGAGGACATGCTTCGGGCATGTGTACTAGATTTCGGTGGCAGTTGGGATACGTATCTTCCGTTAGCGGAGTTTTCGTATAACAATAGCTACCACTCCAGTATAGACCGACCTCCTTTCGAAATTCTCTACGGGAGGAAGTGCAGGACCCCAATCTGTTGGGGTGAGGTCGGTCAGCGAGTCATGGGGAGTACAGATGTGGTACTCAAGACCACATAGTTGATCCACCAGGTCCGTAGCAGACTACAGACTGCGCAGAGTCGGCAGAAGAGTTACGCCGATAGGAGGCGTTCGGATTTGGAGTTTCAGGTGGGCGATATGGTCCTCCTGAAGGTATCACCCTGGAAGGGTGTTATCAGGTTCCGAAAGAGGGGCAAGTTGGGCCCCAGGTTCATTGGTCCTTTTAGGGTTTTGGCCTGAGTAGGTCGGGTCGCCTATCGGTTGGATCTTCCAGTAGAGCTTAGCCAGATCCACAACACTTTTCATGTTTCTCAGTTGAGGAAGTGTTTGGTGGACGAGTCATCGGTTGTACCCTTGGAGGATATTCAGGTTGATAGCAGCCTGAATTATATCGAGAGACCAGTTGTGATCTTGGATCGGAAAACGAAGACTCTGAGGAACAAGGTAGTCCAGCTAGTGAAGGTGCAGTGGCAGCACCGGAAGGGTTCAGAATGGACGTGGGAGGCCGAGGAGGAAATGAGGGGGCATTATCCAGAGTTGTTTATAGATTCAGCAGCAGCAGACTTCGAGAACGAAGTCTAAGATAAGTGGGGGAGAATTGTAACGCCCCATTTCTGGTATGTGATTTAATAAAGTAATTTTCATTTTTAAGGGGTACTCGACGAGTCTGTAGCCCGACTTGTCGAGTAGAGACCGGTTGATCACGCGTATTAAGCTGGCTACTCGGCGAGTCCATATGCTGGGACTCGGCGAGTCCGCTTGTCTAGATGAAGCCCTTATTTTAAGGGTCTGCACCCTATTTAAACACATTTATGCGCCCCAACCTCGCCTCCATCACCCTCAGAACATTTCTTATCAAACCCTAGCCTCCTTAAAGAGTGTGTGAGTGGTTGTTGCCTTGTGAAGGAACTTTTGGTGCATTTTGAAGCAAGTAGAAGAAGGAGAAGGTTGAAGAGTTCAAGGAAGAAGAAGTAGATCCGGGACACACTCCTTTATGGTCATCTTTTCTGGTAATAAAGTCTCCATCTTGTTTATATATCTAATAGATCTAGTTTGTCCCCAAAATTGTTGATATTAAGCTCAAAAACCCCAAATCTCTTGTAATAAAGCCTTATGATCGAGTTATACTTCAGATCTAGCCCCTCTTGAACTCCAGGAGCTCATTATAGCCACCTTTATGCAATCTTGGCCTTGTTCCAAACCCTAAGTGCTTAGTAGTTGATGATTTTGGGTATTTTAGCCTCATACCCTTGTGCATGCACGTAAATTTGGAAACTTTACATGTAAAACCAGTCCTAGAAGCTCAGATCTATGATTTAGAAGCACTGAAATCGATTAGAATCGACTGTATAGTAATAGCATGCTTGGGACTCGGCGAGTTGTTCTTCAACTCGGCGAGTTGTTCTTTAGGCTCGACGAGTTGTTCTTACGACTCGGCGAGTCGCAGACTGGACGTGTTCATATGATGAAGGGGAACTCGACGAGTTGTTCATCCAAGTCGGCGAGTCGGATGAAGTTAGACTCGATGTATGTATCGAAGAAGAACTCGTCGAATCTTCGCCAAACTCGACGAGTAGAAGCGAGTAGAGGTCTAGAACGGATGAAAGGGACTCGGCGAGTTGGCGGCCCAACTCGGCGAGTCCGGTCAACTGGAAGTTGACTTTGACCAGGAAGTTGACTTTGATCAGGAAGTTGACTTTGACCAGGGGTGAAATAGTCATTCTACCCTGAGATTAGTTATCAGTATTTTATTTAATGTATATGGGATTTGTAGCCGGGGAGTTCCGGAGCAACAGTCAGACAGTCTCAGACTTAGCACCTCAGCAGCCAGCGTTACGAGGTGAGTTTCCTTTCAGTAGGAACGGGTCTACGGCCATAATGCTTGCCCGTTTAGTTAGCAGTAGTTCCGGACTCCGGTCCGATGCAGTAGTTCAGTGTGCTTGATGTCTTTGTGATTCAAGAATGTCTTTGTGTTATGTGTTCCGGACTCCGGTCCGATGCAGTATGCAGTATATGTGCTATGTTAGTAGTTATGATTACGCTATTCTATGTACAGTCAGTTTCCGGACTTCGGTCTGATGCAGAGGGCAAGGCCCTGGTTAGTTCCGGACTTCGGTCCCATGCAGTTTCCGGACTTCGGTCCGATGCAGAGGGCAAGGCCTTGGTTAGTTCTGGACTTCGGTCCGATGCAGTTTCCGGACTTCGGTCCGATCAGAGGGCAAGGCCCTGGTTAGTTCCGGACTTCGGTCCGATGCAGTTTCCGGACTTCGGTCCGATGCAGTGGGCATGGCCCAGTAGTTGTTTTATATGTTATTGTATGGTATGTGGTAGATTGGGGGAACTCACTAAGCTTTGTGCTTACAGTTTCAGTTTTGGTTTCAGGTACTTCCGCTAGCAAGGGGAAGAGCTCGGGATGATGGCATGGCACACACCACAGCTTCAGTTTAGCCTGGGAGTTCACTCTGATAGTTTGATATGATTTGACACATTTTCTGATTTGATACATGGATTATAACTTTTGAGATACATGTTCCATGGTTTTTATGATATGACATTTGATGTTGTGATTTTTGGTAATGTTGAAACAAAAATTTTTGGGTCGTGTTTTTGGGTTGTTTCAGACTACTTAACCAGGTTCACCAAAGCATGATGAAGGATTGATCGTAGGGGCATTTACCTGGGGATTACTACCAGGTTCCCTGTCCCAAAAACTTATGGGTAAACAGCCCCAGACGAGAGCAAAACTAAAAGAGCGAGTGGAGTGTTTCCTGGGCCAAGAAGAAGGTGAAGCATCAAAGCAAGCATACCTCAACGCCATGTCCTCCTCAGCCGGAAAGCGTCACCACCAATCAACCAATAACCACGACCCCAGGGGGTAGGGTCTCAGGACGAGACAGACGACCGCATGGACGGTTTAGGCCTTTCATAAGGGACGATAGACGAGGAAGACGAGCAGAAGTTTATATTGTCGCCGATAAACCAGCGGCAAAGGGTACTAAGACGCGATATTGTGAATACCACAAAAGTAGAACGCACGACACGGTCAACTTCTCGGTTCTAAAACGAGAGATGGAAGAAAAAGCAACTTAATAGAAGCGTGACAGGAATCGCCAAAAGTCTGTGAGCTAAGTTTGCCGCAGAAAATCCCAAAGACAACACAGGTGGGGCAGACTATCGACAAGAGATCCTCATGATCCACCACAAGCGGGGGAGAGTAGAATGCACAACCATCGTGCAAAGCATCACGGAAACCATGCAAGGGCTGACTTTATCCACGACCGACCCAAGCCCAGCTGGATGGAAAGGGGATAACCCCCTCGTCATCCAGGGATCCATTCGGAATATCATGATACACCGGGTGTACGTCGACACGGGGAGTTTCGCAGATATCATTTACGAGCATTACTTTCGGCTGCTACCAGACACATGGAAGGAAGGACTGCGACCAGCCGCAGGCCAGCTCATAGTATTCACAGGACACAGCCTGTGGCCTTTAGGTATGATCCACTTACCATTCACACTCACTAGTCAAGACAAGACCAAGCGACGGATCGCCCTTGTGGCTTTCGTGGTCATAAGACTCCCTTCCGAGCACAATGTCATACTAGGACGAACTGCCCTACTAAAATTTGGAGCAATTTCATCGACGATTCACGGAATAGTAAAGCTTATCACGAGTCAAGGCCCAGGAACAATCATATCCACTCCCCCTAAGGAACTCAAATGCTATGAGATCATGCAACCAAATGATATTTCAATCGAAGCCAAGAGGCCGAAGCCAGATTCATCAAGTGGAGGGGTGGTAATCAACAGAGAATACCCAAGCCAGCAAATAAGTGTGGGAAACACCCTCCCACGACAGTGAGGCAAGCGCTGATCCAACTGCTGCAAAAATACAAACACGTATTCGCCTGGACGCCCACAGACATGGTGGGGGTCGATCGAGCAATTATAGAACACAAGCTAATGATAAAGCAAGGGGCAAAGAAGTAAAACAAAAGAAGCGGGTCCAGGGAGGAGATCGCAACAAGGCGATCAATGCGGAGGTGGCCAATCAAAAGGTGGAGTCTCTGCAAGGGTTCCAATGGAAATTTTTCTTGGATGCGTACAAGGGATATCACCAAATCCTAATGAGTAAAGATGACGAAGAGAAGACAGTCTTCTAGACAGACCATGGCACGTTCTGCTATACAAAGATGCCATTCGGATTGAAGAATGTCGGCGCAACCTACCAACGATTGGTCGAATCCCTATTCGCCAATCAAATCGGCAGAAACATCGAAGTTTATGTCGAGGACATGATCATCAAAAGCCTAGACGAACAGAGACTATTGTGCGACATGGAGGAAACACTGCGAACTTTGGAGAAAGCTAAAATGAAACTGAACCCCGCAAAGTGTACCTTTGGGGTAGAAGAGGGGCAATTCCTGGGATACTATGTGACGAAGGAAGGAATCCAGCCAAGCCCGATCAAGATTTACGAGCTTAAAGACACACCCTCGCCAAGCACACTAAGGGACGCCCAAGGTTTGAATGGAAAACTAACAACGCTCAATCGTTTTATCTCTAAATCAGTCGAGAAGGCCCTGCCTCTATTTCACACACTCAAGGGATGCATTGAAAAAAACAACTTCCGATGGATGCCAGAGGCTGAATCCGCGCTGCAGAAAATAAAAAAGGCACTGCACACACACCTTATGCTAGCCAGCCCGGTACCAGGCGAGACGCTGCAGGTCTACTTATCCGCATCAAAGGACGCTATTTCGTCAGTCCTAGTAGTCGAAAGGCAAGGAAGACAACTCTCGCTCTACTTCGTGAGTCGAGCCCTACAAGGGCCAAAGATTAACTACCCGATTGTCGAGAAACTAGTGCTCGCCTTAATCTACACAGCCCGACGGCTTCGCCGGTACTTCCAGGCTCACCAGATAGAGGTGTTGAGCAGTTTCCCAATCAAGCAGGTGCTCTTAAAACCAGAGACATCTGGACGTCTCGCAAAGTGGGCCATAGAACTAGGAGAACATTGTTAGATTAGTGTCTAAGCCCGTAACTATATTTGGTAAGTACTTGACCCGGTTATGCATGGTCCTTTTGGGTTGCCTTCACCAAAGCAACATGATAGGATGATTTATTAAGAAAGAGGTTATTATGATTTATTAATATATGAATAATGTATTAATGGAGAAATCATATAATTAAATTAATATTAGACAAAAATTAATTAAGAAATTAATTATGTGGCTAAAAGACATTAATTTAATATCAGAGACTTAAACTGTCAAATGTGTGATAGTTGAATATTGGGCTGAGGAGCCTTCTGGATTAGGCATGGACGAAATTACGATGTGTTAATCCATAATTTCGGCCATAATGCCCTATTCCAGAAACTTCATTGGATAACTTAAGGCCTAAGTTGTCCATTAGGGTTGAGGCTGAAACCCTAACAGCTCCAGTATAAATAGGACCCCTAGGCTACAGAAATCGGCTACCCTAACCCTAAGAGTGATAGAGCCGATTTCAAGAAGACTCCAACCTCTTTCCAAGATCATTCTTTTGCTATTGGTGTTTGTAAGTCATTAGAGGAGTGACACTTGTAACTCTAAGCTTCAAAGACAAGAAGAATCAAGCAAGCAACAAGAGGTAATGATCTAGATCTGATTTGTTTCTTATAATTTCAAATTACTCTTATTAGATATAGTGTTTAAAAGTCTTGGATGAAAGCATGTACAATTAGAGAAACCTAGATCCAAGCATTAGGGTTTGCATGAGCACATAGGATGTTTTTTTGGCTCAAACCCATCAGTGGTATCAGAGCCTTGATTGGCTTCTATTGTATTGATGTTTTGTGTTTTCATTCAATCTTTAAAATCGAATTTTTTGCCCCCTGACTGACAGACTCGGCGAGTCCCAGAGTGGGCTCGACGAGTAGGATGAACTCGACGAGTGCATAAGGGGACTCGGCGAGTTGGAGCGTCTGTCAGAGGGATTTTCGGGATTTCTTGCTGTTTTGCTTAAGGATAATTACCTAAATCGTTTTTGACTAATAAAATCCGAATTTCATTACTGTTTTATGATTATCCTTACCAAAACAAAAGATAATTACCAATTGTTCGAATAATAAATTCCTTATTTGATAATATTTGATTATTTGAATTTATTTGGTGAATTATCTTGTAAATAATCTTGATTAGGTCAAATTTTGATAATCATTAAATTAATTGTTTAATTTAAAATTATTTGTTATTTGATCCTTTGTGTTTTGAAAAGTTCAAAACTTGTCCTCAAGTTTTGAAATCTAAATTTTATGATTAAAATGTTTAATTTGAACTATTTAAATTTCAAACCCTAGAACTTTTTCAAGTTTAAAATTCAACCTTATACTTTATAATATTATAAGATTAATATATATATATATATATATATATATATATATATATATATATATATATATATGTATGTATAACTTAAAATGCTAGTCTTACCGTTAGTAGGCCTCATTCAGGAAGCCGATCTATAAGGGGGGTATAAGGTTATGGCCTATAAAATGGCCGTTTAATGGGTGTCCACTCTCACCCACCGCTTCCTTGATTGGTGGAGGGTCGTTAGCCGAACGGGTAGGATAGGGCAAACATTTCCTCATGAAAAGTATAATGAATCTTTATAAAAGTAACTAAATGTTTTTACAAAATTCCCAATGTTAGTTACTTTAGGCAAAAGTGAATTGATGCAATTCCATGAAGTTACACTTTGTACCCTTGCTAAGACGTTAGTGGAGCGTATGTGGTTAACCGACACACTAATTGGGTTCTGAGCAAAGGAGGCAAAGGGTGACTCATTTTTTGTCATAGTTCGATGGAGCGTGTGTGGTTAACCGGCACATCGAATAGGTGACTGTAACAATGAGGGCACCATGTATATTTGCATGGTTATTCACACCCTCTTTGTGATCATCGGCATCCCAGTCACAAACTAGAGGGGCATATCGAGATTTAAACATGCCATTGAAAAGTTCAATGAATCTCAAAAGATCTAGGAGTTTTCAATACATTTAAAACTTAATCCTTTTTCGTTTTTCATGGTGGAGAATTAGTGAATCATCATTCACTTACCTTCAAATTATTTACTTGTTAGATTACGGCATCCCTTTTCTAATTTGTAAATAATGTTGTTGGATCCTAGCCCTAATTTCTCATTTGGGTGTTTAATTGGGGATTCATTTCTAATCAAACTTTGTTCTTTTTCCTTTTCAGATGTCGAACGTCAACAACAACGCTTCTGGTTCTACTTCCTCTGGCTCATTCTCACTCATGGACGTGTGTGGGAGAGTGATCTTTGACGGATCCAATTTCAATGATTGGATCCGCAACATTCGAATGGTCACTCGTTACGAGGACAAAGAATATGTCCTTAATGAGAAGCTGAAGGAGATCAACCTCAAGACTGCTACTGCTGAAGAGATCGCGGCTTTTGAGGCCCATGAGCATGATGCCACGAAAGTCCATTGCATCATGCTAGTGACTATGACCGCAGAACTCTAGAAGTCCTATGAGGGCATGTACCCCTATGAAATGCATCAGGATCAGCTGGACTGGTACCACCAAAGCGCTAGGCAAGAAAGGTACGAGATCATCACTTCGATGATCACTACCAAAATGGGTAATGGAGAGTCCCTTACTGCTCATCTGCAAAAGATGCAGAGATATGTCGATCGCCTGCTAAAGTTGAATGTGAACTTTGATGAAGAGCTGGCAATTGACATCATCCTTCATTCCTTGCCTCCATGTTATAGCCAGTTCCGCATGACCTACCACATGAATAAGGAAGAGGTCACTTTGAGCAAGCTTCAAGGCTTGCTAAGGACTGCTAAGAGCAACCTCAAAGATAAAACTGTTGCATCAACTCCAACTCCTACTGTTGCCCCTGTCTTGGCAATAGGGAAAGGGAAAGGTAAGAAGAGGAAGGCTCCCTCAAAGATCCACCACAAGGGAAAGTCCCAAGATGGTACCTCTTCTAGTGGAACCAAAGTTAGTTCTGCTAAACCCAACTCTAACCCTAAGGAGGCAGAGTGCCACCACTGCCACAAGATAGGGCATTGGAAAAGAAGCTGCCCAGAATATCTGCAAGCTATCAAGGATAGGAAGATCAAACTGTCCTTCGCATGTATTTACACTATTAAATCTAATGATTCATCTCATGCTATCTCTTGGGTTCTTGATACAGGATGTGGTTTTCACATATGTTCTGATTTGCAGGGACTAAGAAGAAATAAGGATGTGGAGCATGGAGCGTGGAAGGATAAACCTAATCATGGGAAACAGAAGATCGTCACCTGTCACCAAGATTGGAGTATATTCCTTAGTGCTTAGTAATGGATTGATTAGGTTTAGATTTAAATAATTGTTGCTATTCGCCAGATATGGCAAGAAACATCATTTCATTTCATGGTTTATATAGACAAGGATTTAGATATTCATTTGATAATGAAAAGGGTTCTATTTATGCTTATCTTAATAGTGTTTTATATTTTGAAGCATTGCCTTGTAATGGAATATATGAAACTGTGATGGTTGTAGACAAACTAGGAAATGATGTGTTGTGTATTGATTCTTCCAATGATTTGGATAAAGCATGCTTGTGGCATTGTCGTCTTGGACATGTCAACAATAAGCGCATAGCCCAGCTCCAAAAGGATGGAGTATTGGAGTCATTCGACCTTAGGGACGATGACGTGTGCGAATCTTGTTTACTTGGAAAGATGACCAAGTCACCCTTCACTGGCACTTGTGCGAGGGGTGAGGGTTTATTGGACCTCATACATACAGATGTATGTGGACCATTTAGATCCACCACAAGGGATGCCTGCCGCTTCTACGTGACTTTTACCGATGATTATAGCAGATATGGTTATATCTACCTAATCAGGCATAAGCCAGAAACCTTTGAAAAGTTAAAAGAGTTCAAGAAAGAAGTGGAGAATCAGTTGGGCAGGAAAATCAAGATGCTTCGATCTGATCGAGATGGAGAATACCTAAGTCTTGAATTCCACGACTACCTCAAGGAATGCATAATTTTTTTGCAATTGATGCCACCTAGGACACCACAGTTGAATGGTGTGGCTGAGAGGCGTAATCGAACCTTGCTAGACATGGTTCGTTCCATGATGAGTCGTGCTTCGCTACCTATCTCATTCTGGGGGTATGCCTTAGAGACTGCCACCCATATCCTTAACTTAGTCCCTACGAAGAAGGTTGCCAAAACACCTCACGAGATGTGGACAAGGAAAGCTCCCTCGTTAGCACACATCAAGGTTTGGGGTTGCGAGTCTTTCGTAAGACGAGAGACTCACGACAAGCTCGAACCTCGTAGTGAGCGATGTATTTTCATCGGCTACCCACAGAAGTCCTTTGGATATCTCTTCTATAGACCGGGTGACAATGTTGTCTTCGTTGCTAGGAGAGGGGTTTTCCGAGAGCGAGAACTCATAAGCCAAGGGGACAGTGGGAGGCAAATCGATCTTGAAGAGCTTCAAGAGTCGAGCGATGAAGGAACTTCTAACACTGGCTTTCAACCCGAGGAGGAAACTCCAGTTGAACCAATTGACGGGTCATTACGTCTTAGGCGTTCCGAAAGAGTTAGGGTTCAACCCCAGTTATATGGTTTTCATATTACTATAGAAGGGGCTACGTATATTAGTGATAGTACACTAATAAATTTAGACGAACCTAACAACTATAAGGAAGCCATGGCAGGCCCGGAGTCTGCAAAGTGGAAAGAGGCGATAGAGAGCGAGATTCAGTCCATGTATGACAACCAAGTTTGGAATTTGGTTGATAATGTGCCAGGTCGTAAGACGGTCGGGTGCAAGTGGATCTTCAAGAAGAAGACCGACATGGATGGGAATGTACACACCTATAAGGCGCGATTGGTTTCGAAGGGTTTCACTCAAACTCCCGGAGTTGACTATGATGAAACTTTCTCACCAGTTGAGAAGATAAAATCCATTAGGGTGATGCTAGCCATTGCTGCATTTCATGACTATGAAATATGGCAAATGGATGTCAAAACCGCTTTCCTAAATGGGAAGTTGGCTGAGGATGTTTACATGGCTCATCCAGAGGGTTTTGTCGATGCGAAGCATCCCAATAGAGTGTGTAAGCTTGAGAAGTCCATTTATGGACTTAAGCAAGCATCTTGCAGATGGAATCTATGTTTCGATGAGAAAGTTAAAGAGTTTGGCTTTCTGCGGAACGAAGATGAATCATATGTATATGTCAATGCCAGTGGGAGTATAGTAAGCTTCCTCGTATTGTATGTCAATGACATACTACTCATAGGAAACGACATCTCGACGCTGTAGGAAGTAAAGTCCTGGCTCGGGAAGTGCTTCGCTATGAAGGACCTTGGAGAGGCTGCCTATATTTTGGGAATAAGGATAGTAAGAAACAGAAGTAAGAGACTAATAGGACTTAGTCAGAATACTTACTTGGACAAGGTACTAAAATGTTTTAGTATGGAGAATTCAAAGAAGGGGGAGTTACCAATCCAAAGTAATGCCAAGTTGAGTAAGACTCAAAGTCCGAGTACCGAAGTCGAGATAGCAGAGATGAGCCGAGTACCTTACGCTTCCGCAGTTGGCTCCATTATGTATGTTATGACTTGTACTCGCCCTGATGTGGCCTTCGCTTTGAGCATGGTTAGCAGATATCAAGGGAACCCTGGAAAAGCACATTGGACCGCAGTCAAGAATATTCTTAAATACCTTCGGAGGACCAAGGAATGGTTTCTAGTCCTCAGTGGGAGTGATGACTTAAAAGTGGGAGGGTATAGTGACGCCGGTTTTCAGACCGACAAGGACGATATTAGTTTAGATTAGATAGTTTAGAAATGTGGAATAGATAAATTGTAATTAACATTTGATGATTAAATAAAAGAGTGTTATTTATTAGTAATGTTACTGTCTTATGTTAATTATTTAACTATTGTTTCACTTTGCATGTTTTGACTTCCTGAATAATGAGATTATTCGAATGGTCCACAGTCGTTCATATGTTGGAAGTAGGTATGAATGAAGACTGTCATGAATTGATGTGTAGATTATCTAAAATGTATTAGACATAGCAAAAGTTTGCTACAACGTTCATGAGTGCTTATGAATTTGATTTGAACATTGGAATAAACCCACGCTTGCTGGAATTACTTCATGGAATTTATCACGAGTGATCACAAGACGATAATATCATATGGTCTTAAAACCTAGATATATGGTTTGTTGTTTGCTAATTGGTTGTGCATTGATAATGCGTAAACGCATTAGTAATTTGATGTTATAAAACACATTGTTGTGTATGATTTGATTAGTGGATAGTAAATGCATATAAGTCGAAGTTTATCTGTTCCTTTTATCCTAGGAGGGTAAAAGCGATATCAGGGCCGCTCGATGATTTGGTTTGACTTATGTGTCGGGCCCGGTCAGGACTGAATTGATGTGTTCAATTAAGTTCTATGTCGAACGAATCAGAGATCGAGAAACAAACTGCTGGACAATAAGTATGACTATGTTCCATGTAATTGTCAGCACGATATCTAGAACTGAGGACTATACGATCCCTTATCTAAAGGACAGGTTACTGATGAGATCAGAGTTTGACAGCGTCTTTGAGAGCTACGATTCCTAATCGAATTGTATTTGCATTTGTAGTTACTAGACTTATCCAAGTGGGAGACTGTTGGATTAGTGTCTAAGCCCGTAACTATATTTGGTAAGTACTTGACGCGGTTGTGCATGGTCCTTTTGGGTTGCCTTCACCAAAGCAACATGATAGGATGATTTATTAAGAAAGAGGTTATTATGATTTATTAATATATGAATACTGTATTAATGGAGAAATCATATAATTAAATTAATATTAGACAAGAATTAATTAAGAAATTAATTCTGTGGCTAAAAGACATTAATTTAATATCAGGGACTTAAACTGTCAAATGTGTGATAGTTGAGTATTGGGCTGAGGAGCCTTCTGGATTAGGCATGGACGAAATTAGGATGTGTTAATCCATAATTTCAGCCATAAGGCCCTATTCCAGAAACTTCCTTGGATAACTTAAGGCCTAAGCTGTCCATTAGGGTTGATGCTGAAACCCTAACAGCTCCAGTATAAATAGGACCCCTAGGCTACAGAAATTGGCTACCCTAACCCTAAGAGTAATAGAGTCGATTTCAAGAGGCCTCCAACCTCTCTCCAATATCATTCTTTTGCTATTGGTGTTTGTAAGCCATTAGAGGAGCGACACTTGTGACTCTAAGCCTCAAAGACAAGAAGAATCAAGCAAGCAACAAAAGGTAATGATCTAGATCTGATTTGTTTCTTATAATTTCGAATTACTCTTATTAGATCTAGTGTTTAAAAGTCTTGGATGAAAGCATGTACAATTAGAGAAACCTAGATCCAAGCATTAGGGTTTGCATGAGCACATAGGATGTTCTTTTGGCTCAAACCCATCAAACACGACATCAGCTATCACCCCAGGGTGAGCATCAAAGGACAAGCACTGGCGGACTTCCTATTGGAAATCCCGGGGGAACTCGAGCAGGAAATGATGGATACCACCCAGCGAAGGAACTCAGGAGAAGAGGCCGATCAGCAATGGACCCTCTATACGGATGGAGCTTCCAGTAAAGAGGGATCATGAGCGGGTTTGATCCTAACCAGCCCTACGGGCGAAGAAATCACGTACGCCCTACGCTTCAACTTCTACACCTCCAACAATGAAGCCAAATACGAAGCTTTGCTAGCTGGCCTAAGGTTGGTATTAAAAATGGGGGCGGAAAGGATAGTAGCCCTAACCGATTCACGTCTGGCATCTAACCAGGTCACTAGAGAATTTGAAGCGAAGGATAGAAGAATGGAGAAGTATGTCAAAGAAGTCCAACGAATCATAAGTCCACTTAAGAGTTTCACCATAAAGCAGATTCCAAGAGGAAGCAATAGACGGGCAAGTGCCCTAAGCAAGCTTGCATCAACATGTTTTGGCCATCTCTCTAAGGAGGTCTTGGTAGAAGTACTAAAGGAAAGGAGCATCGACGAACGCCAAGTTGACTCTCTATGCACGGCA
The DNA here is from genome assembly GCF_052849685.1 of Lactuca virosa. Taxonomy (NCBI): domain Eukaryota; kingdom Viridiplantae; phylum Streptophyta; class Magnoliopsida; order Asterales; family Asteraceae; genus Lactuca; species Lactuca virosa. Next base: position 132,383,513 of record NC_136429.1, read on the forward strand.
CGACCCAGCTGGATGACACCAATCTAGACTATTTACAACATGGAATACTTCCTGACGACCATGGAGAGGCACGAAAAACAAGAATACGGGCCCCCATGTACGCAATCCTAGGAGGAGCGTTATATAGAAGAGGCTACATGGCTCCGTGGCTAAAATTCATAGACAACGAGTCAGGAAAGAAAGCCCTCCAAGAAGCTCAAGCGGGGTCAGCTAGAGCCCACAATGAGGCAAGGGCACTTACAAGCAAGATACTACGCATGGGACTCTATTGGCCAGACATACACCATGACGCCACCAAACTGACCCGGGCGTGCGTGGAGTGCCAGACTTTTTCACCAGTACAAGGCGTACCCTCCACCAACTTGACGAGTATAGTTAGCCCATGGCCCTTTTACGAATGGGGGATCGACATCGTATGTCCCATCCCCAAAGCACTAGGAAAAGTGAAGTTCTTGGTCGTTGCGGTCGATTACTTCACGAATGGATAGAAGCCGAGTCGTTGGCATGTATCACTGGAAAACTAATGATCGAGTTCATGTGGAAAAACATCATAACAAGGTTCGGAACACCGGAAGTCCTGATCAGCGACAACGGGCTGCAATTCGCCGAGAACCCCTTCAGAAACTGGTGTGCAGAGAGAGGAATAGAGCAAAGATTCACGTCGGTGGCACACCCCCAAGCCAATGGACAGACAGAGGTGTCCAATAGGACGCTGGTGTAGGGAATCAAAAATCGCCTTGGCAAGGAAAAGTGTAATTGGGTAGACGAATTACCGGAAGTCCTCTGGTCGTATCGAACCACGCCGCGAACCAGCACAAAGGAAACACTGTTCAGCCTGGCCTACGGAGCCGAAGCGATGTTTCCGGTGGAGATGATGATAGGGTCGATACGAACGGAACACTATCAAGAGCAAAAAAACGAAAAAAACCTGAGGGAAATTTTGGACCTTTTGGAGGAGCGACGGGAACGCTCAAGCATACACCAAGTTGCATACAAAAAAATAGTTGAGGGGTACTATAATCAGCGGGTCAAAGACAAGGCTTTCCGTTTCGGGGATTACGTCCTACGGAAAAATGAGGCCATGCGAGCGCAGCCCTGCGGAAAACTGAGCCAGACGTGGGAAGGTTCGTACAAGGTGGTAGAAGCACACTGCAACGGGTCATATTCTTTAGAGACACCTGAGGGAAGACAAATCCCGAGAACGTGGAATGCAAGGAACCTAAGGATGTTCCATTTCTGAGTGAATTCACGAATCCCTACATAGAAGGGAGGACAGTTCTAGTAAAACATTCCCTGGCCGGATTGATCACCCGGACCGACAGACGGACGCTCAACGTAGTCCGATAGGGAACTTTAGTGCACTAAAAACGAGCATGTATCAGGAGTACATAATGGCAATAAAAATGCACTAGTTTTTATATATTACGCACCATGGGCATGTATGATGAAGTAAAAATAAAACACAGAGGATACTTAGTGAATCCACACGCGCATACACACATACTTTCACAAAAAAAAATAAAGCAACAAAACGACAAGTTTTAGAATAAAGTCGTAGCAAGCAACAAAATCTATATAGGAGGCTTAGTATGCCCACAATTGCAAAAAAAATGCATCCAAGGGTAAACAAACACACCCAATTCACATAAAATAAAAAGAGAGCAAGACAGTGCAGAGTAGCGACAAAGCTAACAAAAGCAAATGCAACTATTGTCAATCAGTACATACGCAAAAAACCATAAAAGGCCTTCAAGGCCACAAGTCATTGGAAAACAAAGAAAACGGAAACAAGAAGAACAAAGCTTCATCAAATTTTGCACACCCCGAAGGGTAGCTCTAACCAACCTCAAAAACCACTGGGATCGCTATTACCATCCCCAGCAACACTAACCGCTGGCCCACCACCACCACCGTCCACACCAGTACCATCCCCTCCAGCCGAAATAGCCGCCGCACCCACCGCAACATCCTCAGCCTCGTCAAACACACATAGCGCCCTACCCCATTTACATCAAGCTGACCTAATCCAAGCAGACCCGCAAAATCCATAGTCGCCAAAGCCAGCAGAGCATCGTCCAGAGCTGAAGAATGGCTTGAGCGAGAATCACTAGCAGACGGATCATATGTCCCAGCGTCAACCTGTGCTTTCAAACCTGCTCGACCCGATTCCTCACCTGCAACAAATGCAACATGGCGAATGCGGCAGATACCCCCGACAAATTCAGGGTGCTCTTTGAATTTATCCATTACGCGCACAAGCCCAACCTGAAGTAGTGATGCATGCAAATAGCTACACCTAATTTTATATTTATAACCTAACTACCTTAACTACCTAAATTGCACCTAGGAAGTGTACCTAGTCAAATTATACAATAGTCGGGTAAGTCGGGTGTCGATCACAGGGAACGGTTTTGACTAATTAATCTATCTACTACTAAATTAACCTAATTACTAACAAAGAAAGGGGATTTATCTAATTTTGCAAGTTTAGATGAACTTAATTCTTTAACACAAATTCAATCAGTAAACAAAACACTTCTGTTAGTTCGAATCCACTTTCCCTCAATGGTTTATAAATTAGCTATGACAATTACTATTGGATACCAATTAAGATAGTATTAGCAATTTAGTTCTAAATCTACTAACATTAATTAATTCTTGTAAAACTATGTATGGTCACACAATAGCTAACACATAATCAATTATCAAATAGAATTGGAGCTATGTAAGATTGATTTGACAAACACACTTATGGTCATAATATGAGTTCTCTAGCACAGCCTAATTTTAATAATTCAATTGCTTATCTAAGATTGGTTTGATCTTAGCTCTAATAACCTAGTGTTCACTGAATTATTAGGTATTCAAATTCATGCAGATTCATATTCACTAACTACACAGAATAAGAATTTAAAGCAATCAAATATTAAATCAAACATGTTAGGTTCAAACAATCAAACACAAGTCTTAACCAACAAGTAAATCAAAGCTATAGTATTAAAACCATGAGTTCCAGCTTCATCTAGCTAACAGAGCAGCTAGATTTAGCTGGACATACTAGCAAACAAACTCAAATAAATAATACTCGAAAACATAATTAAAGTACCAAAACTAGAATCCAATTATGAACTTCTCTTCTCATTTGGTGTTGAAAGCCAATTCCAGACCACTTCTCCTTCTGCAATTCGTCTCCAGGAACTCCCTCAATCAGCCAAAAGTCCCCAAAGTCGTAATGATCAAGCAAATATATAATTTCTGATTTTTCCACTCTCACGATGTGAGCAAGTATGTCTCACGTCGTGAGCACGTAATTATCCGTTTTTGACAAGGATTCTTCCTCCCGATGCCTATCTTCTTGAATACTCCAACTCATGCCGTGAGCCTTCAATTCTCACGTCGTGAGTACGCGTTTTTGCTGAATTTTTATTCTTCTTTTCTTCAAGTCTCCAAAGTTCCATGTTTTGTCAATTTTAGTCCTTTTCTCCAAAAATGCTTCTATTTGGCTGCAAAATATAATTTAAGCTTATAAGTATCATTATTCTATGCAAATAACCATAATATGTATAAAAATGTAAATAAATTTTGCCTAAAAACATGTATAAATATGGCAATATCAAGTAGCCAGTCACGGTCTGTTTTCAAGATCTCCAACTCACGATCACGGTCAGCAAGATCACGCTCTAGGCTCTCATTCTGGATCATCAAACCCTCATTTGTCCGCGTCAGCAATTCCACACGCGCCTCCAAAGTGATCCGAACATCCTCCAACACCAACTTCTCCGATACCAGCGACTTATTTTGTTGATGTGATAGACGAGCAGTAGCTCCAAGCTCCTCCACCTGCCCCTTCAAGGCTGCTGTCACACCCCCGAACCAAACGGCTGAAACGTCTGAGGGCTCGCGTGACTTAAATTGAATATCATCACAATGAATATACATGAAGCATAACATAAACATCACCATGCATTAATACATTACAACTGACCTTGTTCACATCAAGTACATTGTCTAAATATTACATATCCATAGCATAAATTGTTTGAGAGTTTTCAAAACATAACATCCTAACACACTTGGTATTGTTCTTCGGCTTATCTGTTACCTAAGAATACAAGTTATTTTGAAAACATCAACATATGAAATGTTGGTGAGTTCATAAGCAGGGTTGATTTGAAAATGTTTTGTGTAGTTTATAAAACCCAGAAAATCCGATATTTTCTGAAAAGACAATTGTTTATACTAAAGTGTGAAGATCCATAGGTTTATGTATGAATGATTTCAAAGCGTGTATAAATGAGAAGTTTTGCATTATAGTTATTGAAAATACAAGTGAATGGTGTTGATTTCCTCAAAAAACCCGATGTTTTCCGATAATATAATATAATTATTTCGAATTATTATACCGTCACAACGAATGATTATGAATTCCCTTGATTACTCAGATAGTATTGGATTTATTATGCGAGTCGTTATAACCAAGCATGATAATGACTAATTCGTCTGTCTTGGCATTCTAGTGAACGCCGGAATTGATCTTAAGATTTTGTCACCCTAGACTAGCCGAGTCTAACTGTAGCGAACAGCTGAGGTGTGGGGGAGTCACCCCCGTATAGATCTATACACAAACTCTCGCTCTCCCTCCAGGAGACTTTGATTATAACTACAGACTACGACCGACACTTAAAGGTGTCGCCCGTTATTACTCACTTAATCCAAACGAATTTGATTACCCTTGATTAACGACCTGATTTTGTTTACTTGAATTTGAAGGTAAGCCTAACAGACGAGGAGAAGAGGATTACGAGGTCCTACTAATTACATATGTTATTTAGGGCTGTTGAGTATACGAAGGACGCGTTGGCCCATTTCGCATATGATTTACTTGGACCTTACTAGCAATTCTAATGGGCCACTGAGGCCCAATAGCACGTACAAGCCATTGAGGGTCCCTTAAGCATGTAATTGGGTCGCAGGAGGCCCAATAGACATGTATTATTATTGTTAGGCCCAAAAGTCATGTTAATGGCTCACGAAAGCCCAATAAACATGATTAGAATCTTTCAAGCCCAACAATTTAAATATTTACTTGTTTTAGGTATGGTATAATTGTCGGAAGGTCTGATGGTTCAATTGTTAAATCGCAAAGGCACGAAGTTTGTCGATTGTTTATAACGATATTTGAAAATATATGTATATTTTTCATTCTAAATTCATAAGTTATAATTTGGTATTTTTTTTCACCCAAATATCTTAATAATAAAATAATTGACTCAAAATATTGGTTTGACCTATTCAGCCCTTCTTTAATAAAAATGACAATTTTAGTCCCTTTTTATAAAAAATGACATTTTAGGTCCTTAAACTATTTTTCTTGACATTTTGGCCCATAGACTTATTTAAATAATGTTTTCAGCCCAAAGTTTACTTTTTGGCATATTTAGCCCTTTTAGTAAAAAGATTTTCATTTATAGTCCAAACTTTTCGCAACTTTTACAAATTTGACCCAAAATCCAAAAACTTTGCATTTTTTATCCTTTTTGGCAAAAAGGGTCATTTTAACCCCCGAAATAGATTTATTACCTTTTTACCCACTGTTTTGAGAAATTTACCATTTCAGTCCCTTAAAACCCATTTTTTTGCAAGTTTGGGCCTATGGGCCGAAAAGCCCATAAATTTGGCCCAATAGGCTACAATTTACATTTCTAGCCCTTTGAAGAGCATAATATTCGTAAAAACTTCTATTTTAACTGTTTTGACCCTTTGGGTCCTTATAAAACCGTGAATGACAACCTTTAACCTAACTTTTGTTTATTTGACGAAAATAGCCCAAAAATGAGTTTTATGTTGTAACATGTTTATTTTAACCTTAGGTGATAATTTTTCTTGACTTGTTTAATGTAATACATCCTAGATCACGTATATTTTCCTCCTTGAGCCATAGATCTTGATATTTCTTTCCTTTTTGGCACATATTTACCACATAAACACATGAAATCACACATAACATACACATACACATAGATCTACACATTTTACTTGTATTCTCCCCCATAAAACTTGTGAAAACCGAAAATAGAGGGGTATGAACTCACCTCTGCTTGTTGTTTTCGGTTTTGAAGAAAGAATGGAAGAGTTTGATGTTTTATTCGACCCTAGCAAGCTTTCTTGGGTTGATCTCGAACTTATGGATGTTTCTAGGATGATCATGAGTTTGCATGAGTTGAGAAGAGAATTTTTTATAAAACAAAGAAACTAGATCATGGATCTAAGCACAAACTTACCAAGAATGATGATTTCTTATGGAAGAACCCTCTTGAAATGCCCTAGATCTCGAAATTTTGATGGAGGAATGAAGGTATTCTTGAGAGAGTTTGTTTTAAAGAGATGGATGAAATGTGTGTGTGGGTTGTGTGTCTTCGGCCGAAGATAGAAAGGAGAGGGAGAAGAGAGATAAATTGAGTTGACATGCATGGAAGTATGGGATTTATGCATGGGTTTCCAATGGACAAATATGAGGTGTCTTCCCCTCATAATTCTTCATTTCTTCCTTTTTATTTATCTACTTTTTACTTTTTTTTTTATTCTTGTTGGCCGAGAATGGGCTAAGGGAAAGAATGGTTTGGGCCTTTTTGTGCTTGAATCCATAATATGGGCCCAATTGGATGATTTTCGGCCCATTGAGCCTTTTAGAGTAATTCACGGCCCAATATACATCAAGGAATGAGTTTTATGGCCCATTAGGGCTAATTAGATTTGTTATGGCCCAATAAGGCCCATTTAGATAAACTAGCCCATTTTAGGCTTATAAGCCCCAAAAAGGTTAAGTTTTATGGAATTGGGTCTAATTAGGGCCCATTTAAGAGTTCTTAGCCCAAAATAGTGAAATTGGAAGTTTATTGGTCCATTAGGCCCAATAAGGAAATCCTAGTCCAAAATGGACTTGAACCGGGATTTTTAGGGTTTCCAACCTTTTGTTGACTACTTGAATGTTTGTATAGAGTATTTGATGGAATTTTGTGGTCATTGAATAAGCACCATACATGTTTTCAAGTTTTAGTTACAATGTTATCCTTGTTAAGGGTTTTACAAAGCATCAGAATTCCTAGTTGTGACATCATCCCCCCGTTAGAAGGAATTTCGTCCCGAAATTCTTTTTGAAGCTAGATTTGAAATTGCGAGAATAGGTGAGGGTACTTCTGATTCATCTGGTCTTCGCGTTCCCATGTGAATTCTGGTCCACGTTTCACGTTCCACCGAACTTTCACAATCGGAATGCGACTTTGCTTAGTACGCTTCACTTCCCTGTCCATGATTTCGACTGGTTCCTCGATGAACAGGAGATTCTCGTTGATTTCGAATTCTTCTAATGGAATGACGAGGGTTTCGTCGGATAAGCACTTCTTCAAACTGGAAACATGGAACACGGGGTGTGCACCGTTGAGCTCAGCGGGTAGCTGCAGTCTATAAGCCACTGGACCGATTCGGGCAAGAATCTCGAAGGGTCCAATGTATCGTGGGTTTAGTTTTCCCTGTTTCCCAAAATGAATCACCCCTTTCCAGGGAGAGACTTTTAACAACAACCGATCCCCGACTTGAAATTCGAAGGGCTTTTCCCGTTTATCAGCGTAGCTCTTCTGTCTGTCTCATGATGCTTGCAGTCGAGCTCTGATCTGAATTATCTACTCGGTCGTTTTGCGTATGATTTCTGGTCCCGTCAATGCATTGCTTGGTGTCTGTCCTCTTGCTAGCTGAGTGTCACCTATCTCAGCCCAACACAACGGTGATCTACATTTACGCCCATACAATGCCTCGAATGGAGCAACTTTGATGCTTGAGTGATAACTGTTGTTGTACGAGAACTCGATTAAAGGCAAGTGGGTATCCCACGACCTTCCAAAGTCTATCACACATGCGCGAAGCATATCTTCAAGCGTTTGAATGGTTCGCTCGCTTTGACCATCCGTTTGTGGGTGGTAGGCAGTGCTCATGTCAAGTTGTTTTCCCATAGCTTTCTGAAGCGATTGCCAAAAGTGTGAAGTAAACCTACTATCTCTATCTGAGATGATAGATATTGGCACTCCATGGAGTCTCACAATTTCCTTGATATAGGTTCTTGTCAATCGTTCCATCTTGTATGGCTCTTTTATTGGCAGGAAATGAGCGGATTTTGTCAACCTGTCGACTATTACTCATATGGTATCCAAACCATCTGTTGTCTTGAGTAGTTTGGTCACAAAGTCCATAGTAATCCTTTCCCATTTCCACTCGGGTATTACTGGTTGTTGTAATAATCCCGAGGACTTCTGATATTCTACCTTTACTTTAGCACAAGTGAGGCACTTGCTAACGTAAGTGGCAATTTCTGCCTTCATGTTAGGCCACCAATAATGTTGCTTGATATCCAAGTACATTTTATCTGAACCCGGATGGATGGAGTATCGTGTCTTGTGGGCTTCATTTATGACTACTTCTCTGAATCCCCCAAGTTTAGGGATCAAAATTCGGTTCATGAAATAATATGCTCCGTCCTCCTTAACTTCGAAATTCTTTTCCATTCCACGTAACGCTTCGCTTGTTCTGTTTTCTATCTTCATAGCATCGAACTGGGCTGCTTTAATTTGCGTAGACAGATGGGATTGAATGGTTATTGAAAGAGTTTTCACACGACGATTTGAGAATTATTTCCGACTCAAGGTATTAGCTACCACGTTAGCCTTGCCTGGGTGATACTTGATTTCGCACTCATAATCGTTTAGCAGCTCAACCCATCTTCGCTGCCTCATGTTTAACTCCTTTTGATTTAAAATGTGTTGGAGACTCTTTTGGTCCGTGAAAATGGTGCACTTTGTACCATAAAGGTAGTGCCTCCAAATCTTCAAGACGAAGACTACAGCTCCCAATTCGAGATCATGGGTGGTATAATTCACCTCATGTGTCTTTAGTTGTCGGGACGCATAAGCTATCACCTTCCCACGCTGCATGAGTACACAGCCTAAACCCTGATTCGATACATCGCAGTAAACTACGAAGTCCTCTGTTCCCTCTGGTAGTGATAGTATCGGTGCACTGCAGAGTGCTTGCTTCAGAGTTCGGAATGCAGCTTCTTGCTTATCTGTCCATTCAAAGGGTACACCTTTTTGTGTAAGCATGGTAAGTGGCTTGGCTGTTTTGGAGAAGTTCTGAATGAATCTCCTGTAGTAGCCTGCGAAACCTAAAAATTGGCGAATTTCTGTGGGTGTCGTTGGGATCACCCATCCTTCAATGGCTTTGACCTTAGAAGGATCCATATGTATCCCTTCTTGACTAACAACATGACCCAAAAAGTTCACACTACGGAGCCAAAACTCACACTTAGAGAGTTTTTCATATAACTTTTCGGTTCGTAGGGTTTCCAAGCTTTGTCAGAGATGTCGGCCATGCTCCTCTTCGCTTCGAGAATAGACTAGGATATCGTCGATGAAAACAATGACAAAATTATCGAGGAATGGTCGGCAGATTCGATTCATCAGGTCCATGAATGCGGCAGGGGCATTCGTTAGACCGAAGGGCATTACAACAAATTCGTAATGTCCGTAACGAGTTCGGAAAGCGGTTTTGGGGATATCCTCTTCCCGGACCTTGAGTTGGTGGTATCCGGACCGCAGATCTATCTTAGGGAAGTAGCTTGCTCCTTGGAGCTGGTCAAATAGATCGTCGATTCGCGGAAGTGGATAGCGATTTTTGATAGTGAGCTTATTTAGTTCTCTGTAGTCAATACACATCCTAAAGGAGCCGTCCTTTTTCTTAACAAAGAGAACCGGAGCTCCCCAAGGTGAGAAGCTGGGTCGGATGAATCCTTTGTCCAAAAGTTCGCTGAGTTGGCTGGACAGTTTTTGCATCTCCGCAGGAGCCAACCTATAGGGCGATTTGGCGATGAGTGTAGCTTCTGGCACAAGGTCAATTCGGAACTCGACTTGTCTTTCTAGGGGTATCCCTGGAAGATCTTCAGGAAAGACATCCGGGAAATCGCAAGTTATTGGGATGTCTCGAATATTGACCTCTTCCATGGACTTATCCACTATATGAGCCAGAAACATCAAGTCTTTCTTTCGTAAATACTTATGTGCCTTAATGCACAAGATAAGACGAAGGTTCATGTTGGGTTTGTCTCCGTATATAATGAGGGTTTCGCGATTTGGGAGGTGAAGGCGAACGGCCTTCTCGTGACATATAATTTCAGCATAGTGGGGGCTTAACCAGTCCATGCCGATAATCACATCGAAACTCCTAATAGTTACAGGCATCAAGTTTATTTGAAAGACGTGATGATTTAAGGTCAGGGTACATCCTATGTAAATTTCCCCAGTGGATTCTGTTTTCCCATTAGCCATTTCCACCGTAAAGGTTTCATTAAGCTTCTGGGGTTGTTGTTTTAACAAGTGTTTGAATTTATTACTCACAAAGCTTCGTTCTGCCCCGGTATCAAATAGGATGCATGCATAAGTGTGGTTTAGGAGAAACGTACCGGTGACGACAACAGGATCCTGAACCGCTTCTCCTTGACCCATGGTCAGCACTCTCCCTGCTCCTCCATTCCCAGGGTTGTTGACGTTGGGGCAGTTTCGACGGAAATGTCCAGTCTTTCCACATCCATAACAGGTGTGGCTTGGCCCCGGGTTGTTGCCGCTGTTGTTGGTGTTGTTGTTGTAGTTGCGGTTGTTGCTGTTGTTGTTGTTGCTGTTGTTGTTGTTTCCCTGCTGCTGGTTTTGGGGAGGATAGGTCCTGCAGTATTTTGTCGTGTGACCCTTTCGATTGCAACTGGTACAATGCATCTCCCTGCATTCGCCATTGTGATGGAGATTGTACTTGTTGCACTTTGAGTAGATGAGACTGGAGCATGTGGTGTGGCGGGAACTTGGGTGGTTGCAGCATTGACTGTCACTGTTTGTTGTTTCTTTGACGACTCTGAGCCTTGTCGCCCTTTTCTCTTGTTATTATGTCCTTTCTTGTTGTCACTCTCCTTCTTGCCTTCAGTTTCCCCTGACTTCTCGCCCTTCTTGTTGTTGTGGTCGTAAAGTTTCTTGGCGAACCTCTTGGCACTGTCGAAGGTTTCAGGATGTGCAGCTATCACATTTCCTTGAATTGGGGAGGTTAATCCCCAGATGAATCCTTCGATTTTCTTTCCCTCTGAAGTAATCATGCCAGGGCACAACAGTGACAGTTCGCTAAACCTTGATATGTATGCATCAATGTCGGAGTTTCGGACGGTGAGATTCCATAACTCTTGCTCTATTTTCTGAATTTCGCCACGCGGGCAGTATTCGGCCATCAACATTTCTTTCAACTCCGCCCACGGCATGGCGTTGGCTACGGGGAGAGTCATGGCCTCTACATGTCCATTCCACCAGGTGAGAGCTTGGTCAATGAATGTGCATGCGGCAAACTTCACTTTCATCTCCTCGGGGCATTCACTATCTCGAATACCGATTCCACCTTTTCAATCCATCTCATTAGGATTATCATTCCCCCTGTGCCATTAAATGTTCGTGGCTTGGCGTTGGTGAAATCTTTGTAAGATCATGTCTTGGTAGGCCCTTGATTTATTCCGTTGTTCGAACTTCCAGCCCCTTGTCCATTGCATCCACCATTGTTCCCTTGGTGGATTTGTGCCATGGCTGCTGTGACCGCAGCAGATACAGCTGCTTGAAATGCAACTGAGTTGATTTCTGGTGGGGTTGGCTCAGGGTTTCCACTGGTAGGTCGTTGAGGCATCTTTATGTCATGGAACGGAAAGATGTTGAGTGCCTAAAATTTTTGTGAGTTCGTGGTCCTATAAAGTAGGTGTATTGCATGTAATTAAGTAGTTTCACATATTAATCATACAATCATGGAAACATAACACATAACAGACAACAATATCACGATAGAACACATATATTTTTCCACTAATAATATCCGTACTTTGATACATGAAAATTTGCTCGAAAGAGCATACATAAAGGGTACAAGTTCGGCAGCGTAACGACTCTATGAGTAGTGTAATCACTTAAACATAGAGTCGATGGTACATAACATAGATCATATAAGCATAACACTAAGGACGGATACGTCTAGTTCTAGTCATGGTGGGATGTGCCAGGGGGTGGTGCTGAGGAAGTGGACGCTCCCTGAAGGCTAGCCACCTATCGTTACGCGTCTCGGAGTCGAGCCTCCCACCTCACCTGCCTCATGTGGAACTCTCGGATAACCTCTCGCGTCTCCTGTTCTGTACGCTCAACTCTAGTCCGCATCTGGTGCATCTGATCAACGGTGCTCTGAGCTAGGTCGCCAGTGTTCCGCAATCGTCTCACCATGACTGGAAGCGCGCGATCAGCCGGTCCTCCCTCCCTCAAGTCGTAGAACTCGCGTGCCATGCCAAACGGGGGTCGCTGTCCCTTTTGCCTGCTCCACCTCCAAATGTCGATACCCCAGGGGTATGTTTTAAGTTTACCTACCATCGCGATTTCCCCAGGGCATGTGATAGTTGTATTCCGGAGGAAATGTAGTTGATCAGGCTACATTCGCCCCTTAATACAACTGTGAACAGCCCTGGCTTAACCGAGATGTCAGGATCATCTTATTTGATTTGGTATTATGTTCTTTTTCCTATATCGCACAAGTAAAGGTGTTTTATCGTTATATTTTATTTGTTTTGTTCAGAGTTGTTTAGTCCCTCTTTGGTTTATAGTTGCATATCAATGTGTGGTAAGATATACCAGTTCACTATAAACAGAGCTCTGATACCAACCTGTCACACCCCCGAACCAGACGGCGGAAACGTTCGAGGGCTCGCGTGACTTAAATTGAATATCATCACAATGAATATACATGAAACATTACATAAACATCACCATGCATTAATACATTACAACTGACCTTGTTCACATCAAGTACATTGTCTAAATATTACATATCCATAGCATAAATTGTTTGAGAGTTTTCAAAACATAACATCCTAACACACTTGGTATTGTTCTTCGGCTTATCTGTTACCTGAGAATACAAGTTATTTTGAAAACGTCAACATATGAAATGTAGGTGAGTTCATAAGCAGGGTTGATATGAAAATGTTTTGTGTAGTTTAGAAAACCCAGAAAATCCGATATTTTCTGAAAAGACAATTGTTTATACTAAAGTGTGAAGATCCATAGGTTTATGTATAAATGATTTCAAAGCGTGTATAAATGAGAAGTTTTGCATTATGGTTATTGAAAATACAAGTGAATGGTGTTGATTTCCTCGAAAAACCCGATGTTTTCCGATAATATAATATAATTATTTCGAATTATTATACCGTCATAACGAATGATTATGAATTCCCTTGATTACTCAGATAGTATTGGATTTATTATGCGAGTCGTTATAACCATGCATGATAATGACTAATTCGTCTGTCTTGACATTCTAGTGAACGCCGGAATTGATCTTAAGATTTTGTCACCCTAGACTGGCCGAGTCTAACTGTAGCGAACAGCTGAGGTGTGGGGGAGTCACCCCCGTATAGATCTATACACAAACTCTCGCTCTCCCTCCAGGAGACTTTGATTATAACTACAGACTACGACCGACACTTAAAGGTGTCACCCGTTATTACTCACTTAATCCAAACGAATTTGATTACCCTTGATTAACGACCTGATTTTGTTTACTTGAATTTGAAGGTAAGCCTAACAGACGAGGAGAAGAGGATTACGAGGTCCTACTAATTACGTATGATATTTAGGGCTGTTGAGTATACGAAGGACGCGTTGGCCCATTTCGCATATGATTTACTTAGACCTTACTAGCAATTCTAATGGGCCACTGAGGCCCAATAGCACGTACAAGCCATTGAGGGTCCCTTAAGCATGTAATTGGGTCGCAGGAGGCCCAATAGACATGTATTATTATTGTTAGGCCCAAAAGTCATGTTAATGGCTCACGAAAGCCCAATAAACATGATTAGAATCTTTCAAGCCCAACAATTTAAATATTTACTTGTTTTAGGTATGGTATAATTGTCGGAAGGTCTGATGGTTCAATTGTTAAATCGCAAAGGCATGAAGTTTGTCGATTGTTTATAACGATATTTGAAAATATATGTATATTTTTCATTCTAAATTCATAAGTTATAATTTGGTATTTTTTTTCACCCAAATATCTTAATAATAAAATAATTGACTCAAAATATTGGTTTGACCTATTCAGCCATTCTTTAATAAAAATGACAATTTTAGTCCCTTTTTATAAAAAAATGACATTTTAGGTCCTTAAACTATTTTTCTTGACATTTTGGCCCATAGAATTATTTAAATAATGTTTTCAGCCTAAAGTTTACTTTTTGGCAGGTTCATCCCTTTTAGTAAAAAGATTTTCATTTATAGTCCAAACTTTTCGCAACTTTTACAAATTTGACCCAAAATCCAAAAACTTTGCATCTTTTATCCTTTTTGGCAAAAAGAGTCATTTTAACCCCTGAAATAGATTTATTTACCTTTTTACCCACTTATTTTGAGAAATTTACCATTTCAGTCCCTTAAAACCCATTTGTTTTCGCAAGTTTGGGCCTATGGGCCGAAAAGCCAATAAATTTGGCCCAATAGGCTACAATTTACATTTATAGCCCTTTGAAGAGCATAATATTCGTAAAAACTTCTATTTTAACTGTTTTGACCCTTTGGGTCCTTATAAAACCGTGAATGACAACCTTTAACCCAACTTTTGTTTATTTGACGAAAATAGCCCAAAAATGAGTTTTATGTTGTAACATGTTTATTTTAACCTTAGGTGATAATTTTTCTTGACTTGTTTAATGTAATACATCCTAGATCACGTATATTTTCGTCCTTGAGCCATAGATCTCGAGATTTCTTTCCTTTTTGGCACATATTTACCACATAAACACATGAAATCACACATAACATACATATACACATAGATCTACACATTTTACTTGTATTCTCCCCCATAAAACTTGTTAAAACCGAAAATAGAGGGGTATGAACTCACCTTTGCTTATTGTTTTCGGTTTTGAAGAAAGAATGGAAGAGTTTGATGCTATTTTCGACCCTAGCAAGCTTTCTTGGGTTGATCTCGAACTTATGGATGTTTCTAGGATGATCATGAGTTTGCATGAGTTGAGAAGAGAATTTTTTATAAAACAAAGAAACTAGATCATGGATCTAAGCACAAACTTACCAAGAATGATGATTTCTTATGGAAGAACCCTCTTGAAATGCCCTAGATCTCGAAATTTTGATGGAGGAATGAAGGTATTCTTGAGAGAGTTTGTTTTAAAGAGATGGATGAAATGTGTGTGTGGGTTGTGTGTCTTCGGCCGAAGATAGAAAGGAGAGGGAGAAGAGAGATAAATTGAGTTGACATGCATGGAAGTATGGGATTTGTGCATGGGTTTCCAATGGACAAATATGAGGTGTCTTCCCCTCATAATTCTTCATTTCTTCCTTTTTATTTATCTACTTTTTACTTTTTTTTATTCTTGTTGGCCGAGAATGGGCTAAGGGAAAGAATGGTTTGGGCCTTTTTGTGCTTGAGTCCATAATATGGGCCCAATTGGATGGTTTTCGGCCCATTGGGCCTTTTAGAGTAATTCACGGCCTAATATACATCAAGGAATGAGTTTTATGGCCCATTAGGGCTAATTAGAGTTGTTATGGCCCAATAAGGCCCATTTAGATAAACTAGCCCATTTTAGGCTTATAAGCCCCAAAAAGGTTAAGTTTTATGGAAGTGGGTCCAATTAGGGCCCATTTAAGAGTTCTTAGCCCAAAATAGTCAAATTGGAAGTGGGCTTGCGCGCGAACTTTTCGTGTGGAATGATGCAATTTCCGAATTGGACGAAATTCCCACATTGTATGTATATGCTAAAACTATAAATCACTTTGTGATAACCGACGATGTTATTTCGTCCATTCGGGACTGTTTAGAGGCTCAAAATATCGTTTTTCGGTTTTGGGATGGCGTGCGAACTTTTCGGGGGGAATGATGCAGTCTCCGAATTGGACGAAATTCGCACATTGTATGTATATGGTAAAACTATAAATCACTTTGTGATCACCGACGATGTTATTTCGGCCATTCGGGACTGTTTAGGGGCTCAAAATGATGTTTTTCGGTTTTGGGCGGGCGCACGAACTTTTCGGGTGGAATGATGCAGTCTTGAAATTGGACGAAATTCGCACATTGTTTGTATATGCTAAAACTATAAATCACTTCGTGATCACCGACGATGTTATTTCGGCCATTCTAGACTGTTTAAGGGCTCAAAATGTCGTTTTTCGGTTTTGGGCTAGCGCGAAATTTTCGGGTGGAATGAAGCAGTCTCTGAATTGGTCAAAATTCGCACATTGTATGTATATGCTAAAACTTTAAATCACTTCGTGATCACCGACGATGTTATTTCGGCCATTCGTGACTGTTTATGGGCTCACAATGTCGTCTTTCGGTTTTGGGCTGGCGCTCTCATTTTTCGGGTGGAATGATACAGTCTCGGAATTGGACGAAATTCGCACATTGTATGTATATGTAAAACAATAAATCACTTCGTGATCACCGACGATGTTATTTCGGCCATTCGGAACTGTTTAGGGGCTCAAAATGTCGTTTTTCGGTTTTGGGATGGCGCGCGAAATTTTTGGGCGGAATGATGCAGTCTCTGAATTGGACGAAATTCGCACATTGTATGTATATGGTAAAACTATAAATCTCTTCGTGATCACCGACGATGTTATTTCGGCCATTCAGTACTGCGTAGGGGCTCAAAATGACGTATTTCGGTTTTGGGCTGGCGCACGAACTTTTCGGGTGGAATAACGCAATCTCGAAAATTGACGAAATTCGCACATTGTATGTATATGCTTATACTATAAATCACTTTGTGATCACCGACGACGTTATTTTGGCCCTTCGGGACTATTTACGGGCTCAAAATGACGTTTTTCGGTTTTGGGCTTACGCGCGAACTTTTCGGGTGGAATGATGCAGTCTCGAAAGTTGACGAAATCCGCACATTATATGTATATGCTAAAACTATAAATCACTTCGTGATCACCGGCAATGTTATTTCGGCCATTCAAGACTGTATAGGGGCACAAAATGTCGTTTTTCGGTTTTGGGCTGGCGCACGAACTTTTCGGGTGGAATGAAGCAGTCTCTGAATTGGTCGAAATTCGCACATTGTATGTATATGCTAAAACTTTATATCACTTTGTGATCACCGACGATGTTATTTCGGCCATTCGTGACTGTTTAGGGGCTCAAAATGTCGTTTTTCCGTTTTGGGCTGGCGCGATAATTTTTCGGGTGGAATGATACAGTCTCGGAATTGGACGAAATTCGCACATTGTATGTATATTCTAAAACGATAAATCACATCGTGATCACCGACGATGTTATTTCGGTCATTCGGGACTGTTTAGGGGCTCAAAATGTCGTTTTTCGGTTTTGGGATGGCGCGAACTATTCAGGGGAATGATGCAGTCCGAATTGGCCGAAATTCGAACATTGTATGTATATGGTAAAAGTATAAATCACTTCATGATCACCGACAATGTTATTTCGGCCATTCGGGACTGTTTAGGGGCTCAAAATGTCGTTTTTCGGTTTTGGGCTGGCGCGCGAACTTTTCGGGTGGAATGATGCAGTCTCCAAATTGGACGAAATTCGCACATTGTATGTATATGCTAAAACTGTAAATCAGTTTGTGATCACAGACGATGTTAATTCGGTCATTCGGGACTGTTTAGGGGCTTAAAATGTCGTTTTTCGGTTTTGGGCTGGCGCGCGAACTTTTCGGGTGAAATGATGTAGTCTCGGAATTGGATGAAATTCGCACATTGTATGAAGATGCTAAAACTATAAATCACTTCGTGATCACCTACGATGTTATTTCTGCCATTCGGGACTGTTTAGGGCTGAAAATGTCGTTTAGGGCTGAAAATGTCGGTTTTGAGATGGCGCGGGAACTTTTCGGGGGGAATGATGCTATCTCCGAATTGAATGAAATTCGCACATTGTATGTATATGGTAAAACTATAAATCACTTTGTGATCACCGACGATGTTATTTCGGCCATTCGAGACTGTTTAGGGGCTCAAAATGACGTTTTTCGGTTTTGGGCGGGCGCACGAACTTTCCAGGTGGAATGATGCAGTCTTGAAATTGGACGAAATTTGCACATTGTTTGCATATCCTAAAACTATAAATCACTTTGTGATCACCGACGATGTTATTTCGGCCATTCGAGACTGTTTAGGGGGTCAAAATGTCGTTTTTCGTTTTGGGCTGGCGCGCGAAATTTTCGAGTAGAATGAAGGAGTCTCTGAATTGGTCGAAATTCGCACATTGTATGTATATGCTAAAACTTTAAATCACTTCGTGATCACCGACAATGTTATTTCGGCCATTCGTGACTGTTTAGGGGCTTAAAATGTCGTTTTTCGGTTTTGGGCTGGCGCTCTAATTTTTGGGTGGAATGATACAGTCTCGGAATTGGACGAAATTCGCACATTGTATGTATATTCTAAAACGATAAATCACATCGTGATCACCGACGATGTTATTTCGGTCATTCGGGACTGTTTAGGGGGTCAAAATGTCGGTTTTCGGTTTTGGGATAGCGCGAACGTTTCGGGGGGAATGATGCAGTCCGAATTGGCCGAAATTCGCACATTGTATGTATATAGAAAAAATATAAATCACTTTGTGATCACCGACGATGTTATTTCGGCCATTCGGGACTGTTTAGGGGCTCAAATGTCGTTTTTCGGTTTTGGGATGGCGCGCAAAATTTTCGGGCGGAATGATGCAGTCTCCGAATTGGACGAAATTTGCACATTGTATGTATATGGTAAAACTATAAATCACTTCGTGATCACCGACGATGTTATTTCGGCCATTCAGGACTGCGTAGGGGCTCAAAATGACGTTTTTCGGTTTTGGGTTGCCGCACGAAATTTTCGGGTGAAATAATGCAGTCTCGAAATTGGATGAAATCCGCACATTGTATGTATATGCTTATACTATAAATCACTCTGTGATCACCGACGACGTTATTTTGGCCCTTCAGGACCGTTTAAGGGCTCAAAATGACGTTTTTCGGTTTTGGGCTTGCGCGTGAAATTTTCGGGTGGAATGATGCAGTCTCGAAATTTGACGAAATCCGCACATTATATGTCTATGCTAAAACTTTAAATCACTTCTTGATCACCGACGATGTTATTTCGGCCATTCAAGACTGTATAGGGGCTCAAAATGTCGTTTTTCGGTTTTGGGCTGGCTCACGAACTTTTCGGGTGGAATGAAGCAGTCTCTGAATTGGTCGAAATTCGCACATTGTATGTATATGCTAAAACTTTATATCACTTTGTGATCACCGACGATGTTATTTCGGCCATTCGTGACTGTTTAGCGGCTTAAAATGTCGTTTTTCCGTTTTGGGCTAGCGCGCTAATTTTTCGGGTGGAATGATACAGTCACGGAATTGGACGAAATTCGCACATTGTATGTATATTCTAAAAGGATAAATCACATCGTGATCACCGACGATGTTATTTCGGTCATTCGGGACTGTTTAGGGGCTCAAAATGTCGTTTTTCGGTTTTGCGGTGGCGTGAACTTTTCGGGGGGAATGATGCAGTCCGAACAGGACGAAATTCGCACATTGTATGTATATGGTAAAACTATAAATCACTTCATGATCACCAACAATGTTATATCGGCCATTCGGGACTGTTTAGGGGCTCAAAATGTCGTTTTTCGGTTTTGGGCTTGCGCGCGAACTTTTCTGGTGGAATGATGCAGTCTCCAAATTAGACGAAATTCGCACATTGTATGAATATGCTAAAACTGTAAATCACTGTGTGATCACAGACGATGTTATTTCGGCCATTCGGGACTGTTTAGGGGCTCAATATGTCGTTTTCGGTTTTGGGCTGGCGCGCGAACTTTTCGGGTGGAATGATGTAGTCTTGGAATTGGACAAAATTCGCACATTGTATGAAGATGCTAAAACTATAAATCACTTCGTGATCACCTACGATGTTATTTCAGCCATTCGGGACTGTTTAGGGCTGAAAATGTCGTTTTTCGGTTTTGGGCTGGCGCACGAACTTTTCGGGTGGAATGATACACTCTCGGAATTGGACGAAATTCGCACATTGTATAAAGATGCTAAAACTATATATCACTTCGTGATCACCGACGATGTTATTTCTGCCATTCGGGACTGTTTAGGGGCTGAAAATGTCGTTTTTCGGTTTTGGGTTGGCGCGCAAACTTTTCGGGTGGAATGATGCAGTCTCGAAATTGGACGAAATTCGCACATTGTATGTGTATGCTAAAACTATAAATCACTTCGTGATCACCGACGATGTTATTTCGGTCATTCAGGACTGTTTAGGGGCTCAAAATTTCGTTTTTCGGTTTTGGGCTGGCGCGCGAACTTTTCGGGTGGAATGATGCAATTTCCGAATTGGACGAAATTCCCACATTGTATGTATATGCTAAAACTATAAATCATTTTCTGATCACCGACGATGTTATTTCGTCCATTCGAGACTGTTTAGGGGCTCAAAATGTCGTTTTTCGGTTTTGGGATGGCGCGGGAACTTTTCGGGGGGAATGATGCTATCTCCGAATTGAATGAAATTCGCACATTGTATGTATATGGTAAAACTATAAATCACTTTGTGATCACCGACGATGTTATTTCGGCCATTCGAGACTGTTTAGGGGCTCAAAATGACGTTTTTCGGTTTTGGGCGGGCGCACGAACTTTCCGGGTGGAATGATGCAGTCTTGAAATTGGACGAAATTTGCACATTGTTTGTATATGCTAAAACTATAAATCATTTTGTGATCACCGACGATGTTATTTCGGCCATTCGAGACTGTTTAGGGGGTCAAAATGTCGTTTTTCGTTTTGGGCTGGCGCGCGAAATTTTCGAGTAGAATGAAGGAGTATCTGAATTGGTCGAAATTCGCACATTGTATGTATATGCTAAAACTTTAAATCACTTCGTGATCACCGACAATGTTATTTCGGCCATTCGTGACTGTTTAGGGGCTCAAAATGACGTTTTTCGGTTTTGGGCGGGCGCACGAACTTTCCGGGTGGAATGATGCAGTCTTGAAATTGGACGAAATTCGCACATTGTTTGTATATGCTAAAACTATAAATCACTTTGTGATCACCGACGATGTTATTTCGGCCATTCGAGACTGTTTAGGGGGTCAAAATGTCATTTTTCGTTTTGGGCTGGCGCGCGAAATTTTCGAGTGGAATGAAGGAGTCTCTGAATTGGTCGAAATTCGCACATTGTATGTATATGCTAAAACTTTAAATCACTTCGTGATCACCGACAATGTTATTTCGGCCATACGTGACTATTTAGGGACTTAAAATGTCGTTTTTCGGTTTTGGGCTGGCGCTCTAATTTTTCGGGTGGAATGATATAGTCTCGGAATTGGACGAAATTCGCACATTGTATGTATATTCTAAAACAATAAATCACATCGTGATCACCGACGATGTTATTTCGGTCATTCGGGACTGTTTAGGGGCTCAAAATGTCGTTTTTCGGTTTTGGGATGGCGCGAACTTTTTGGGGGGAATGATGCAGTCCGAATTGGCCGAAATTCGCACATTGTATGTATATGGTAAAACTATAAATCACTTTATGATCACCGACGATGTTATTTCGGCCATTCGGGACTGTTTAGGGGCTCAAATGTAGTTTTTCGGTTTTGGGATGGCGCGCGAAATTTTCGGGCGGAATGATGCAGTCTCCGAATTGGATGAAATTTGCACATTGTATGTATATGGTAAAACTATAAATCACTTCTTCATCACCGACGATGTTATTTCGGCCATTCAGGACTGCGTAGGGGCTCAAAATTACGTTTTTCGATTTTGGGCGGGCGCACGAACTTTTTGGGTGGAATAATGCAATCTCGAAATTGGACGAAATCCGCACATTGTATGTATATGCTTATACTATAAATCACTTTGTGATCACCGACGACGTTATTTTGGCCCTTCGGGACTGTTTACGGGCTCAAAATGACGTTTTTCGGTTTTGGGCTTGCGTGCGAACTTTTCGGGTGGAATGATGCAATCTTGAAATTTGACGAAATCCGCACATTATATGTCTATGCTAAAACTTTAAATCACTTCGTGATCACCGACGATGTTATTTCGGCCATTCAAGACTGTATAGGGGCTCAAAATGTCGTTTTTCGGTTTTGGGCTGGCACACGAACTTTTCGGGTGGAATGAAGCACTCTCTGAATTGGTCGAAATTCGCACATTGTATGTATATGCTAAAACTTTATATCACTTTGTGATCACCGACGATGTTATTTCGGCCATTCGTGACTGTTTAGGGGCTTAAAATATCGTTTTTCCGTTTTGGGCTAGCGCGCTAATTTTTCGGATGGAATGATACAATCTCGGAATTAGACGAAATTCGCACATTGTATGTATATTCTAAAATGATAAATCACATCGTGATCACCGACGATGTTATTTCGGTCATTTGGGACTGTTTAGGGGCTCAAAATGTCGTTTTTCGGTTTTAGGGTGGCGCGAACTTTTCGGGGGGAATGATGCAGTCCGAATGGGACGAAATTCGCACATTGTATGTATATGGTAAAACTATAAATCACTTCATGATCACCAACAATGTTATTTCGGCCATTCGGGACTGTTTAGGGGCTCAAAATGTCGTTTTTCGGTTTTGGGCTGGCGCGCGAACTTTTCGGGTGGAATGATGCAGTCTACAAATTGGACGAAATTCGCACATTGTATGAATATGCTAAAACTGTAAATCACTTTGTGATCACAGACGATGTTATTTTGGCCATTCGGGACTGTTTAGGGGCTCAATATGTCGTTTTTCGGTTTTGGGCTGGCGCGCGAACTTTTCGGGTGGAATGAAGCAGTCTCTGAATTGGTCGAAATTCGCACATTGTAGGTATATGCTAAAACTTTAAATCACTTCGTGATCACCGACAATGTTATTTCGGCCATTCGTGACTGTTTAGGGGCTTAAAATGTCGTTTTTCGGTTTTGGGCTGGCGCTCTAATTTTCGGGTGGAATGATACAGTCTCGGAATTGGACGAAATTTGCACATTGTATGTATATTCTAAAACGATAAATCACATCGTGATCACCGACGATGTTATTTCGGTCATTCGGGACTGTTTAGGGGGTCAAAATGTCGTTTTTCGGTTTTGGGATAGCGCGAACGTTTCGGGGGGAATGATGCAGTCCGAATTGGCCGAAATTCGCACATTGTATGTATATAGAAAAAATATAAATCACTTTGTGATCACCGACGATGTTATTTCGGCCATTCGGGACTGTTTAGGGGCTCAAATGTCGTTTTTCGGTTTTGGGATGGCGCGCGAAATTTTCGGGCGGAATGATGCAGTCTCCGAATTGGACAAAATTTGCACATTGTATGTATATGGTAAAACTATAAATCACTTCGTGATCACCGACGATGTTATTTCGGCCATTCAGGACTGCGTAGGGGCTCAAAATGACGTTTTTCGGTTTTGGGTTGGCGCACGAAATTTTCGGGTGAAATAATGAAGTCTCGAAATTGGATGAAATCCGCACATTGTATGTATATGCTTATACTATAAATCACTCTGTGATCACCGACGACGTTATTTTGGCCCTTCGGGACCGTTTAAGGGCTCAAAATGACGTTTTTCGGTTTTGGGCTTGCGCGTGAAATTTTCGGGTGGAATGATGCAGTCTCGAAATTTGACGAAATCCGCACATTATATGTCTATGCTAAAACTTTAAATCACTTCGTGATCACCGACGATGTTATTTCGGCCATTCAAGACTGTATAGGGGCTCAAAATGTCGTTTTTCGGTTTTGGGCTGGCTCACGAACTTTTCGGGTGGAATGAAGCAGTCTCTGAATTGGTCGAAATTCGCACATTGTATGTATATGCTAAAACTTTATATCACTTTGTGATCACCGACGATGTTATTTCGGCCATTCGTGACTGTTTAGCGGCTCAAAATGTCGTTTTTCCGTTTTGGGCTAGCGCGCTAATTTTTCGGGTGGAATGATACAGTCACGGAATTGGACGAAATTCGCACATTGTATGTATATTCTAAAAGGATAAATCACATCGTGATCACCGACGATGTTATTTCGGTCATTCGGGACTGTTTAGGGGCTCAAAATGTCGTTTTTCGGTTTTGCGGTGGCGTGAACTTTTCGGGGGGAATGATGCAGTCCGAACAGGACGAAATTCGCACATTGTATGTATATGGTAAAACTATAAATCACTTCATGATCACCAACAATGTTATTTCGGCCATTCGGGACTGTTTAGGGGCTCAAAATGTCGTTTTTCGGTTTTGGGCTTGCGCGCGAACTTTTCTGGTGGAATGATGCAGTCTCCAAATTGGACGAAATTCGCACATTGTATGAATATGCTAAAACTGTAAATCACTGTGTGATCACAGACGATGTTATTTCGGCCATTCGGGACTGTTTAGGGGTTCAATATGTCGTTTTCGGTTTTGGGCTGGCGCGCGAACTTTTCAGGTGGAATGATGTAGTCTTGGAATTGGACAAAATTCGCACATTGTATGAAGATGCTAAAACTATAAATCACTTCGTGATCACCTACGATGTTATTTCAGCCATTCGGGACTGTTTAGGGTTGAAAATGTCGTTTTTCGGTTTTGGGCTGGCGCACGAACTTTTCGGGTGGAATGATACACTCTCGGAATTGGACGAAATTCGCACATTGTATAAAGATGCTAAAACTATATATCACTTCGTGATCACCGACGATGTTATTTCTGCCATTCGGGACTGTTTAGGGGCTGAAAATGTCGTTTTTCGGTTTTGGGTTGGCGCGCAAACTTTTCGGGTGGAATGATGCAGTCTCGAAATTGGACGAAATTCGCACATTGTATGTGTATGCTAAAACTATAAATCACTTCGTGATCACCGACGATGTTATTTCGGCCATTCAGGACTGTTTAGGGGCTCAAAATTTCGTTTTTCGGTTTTGGGCTGGCGCGCGAACTTTTCGGGTGGAATGATGCAATTTCCGAATTGGACGAAATTCCCACATTGTATGTATATGCTAAAACTATAAATCATTTTCTGATCACCGACGATGTTATTTCGTCCATTCGAGACTGTTTAGGGGCTCAAAATGTCGTTCTTCGGTTTTGGGATGGCGCGGGAACTTTTCGGGGGGAATGATGCTATCTCCGAATTGAATGAAATTCGCACATTGTATGTATATGGTAAAACTATAAATCACTTTGTGATCACCGACGATGTTATTTCGGCCATTCGAGACTGTTTAGGGGCTCAAAATGACGTTTTTCGGTTTTGGGCGGGCGCACGAACTTTCCGGGTGGAATGATGCAGTCTTGAAATTGGACGAAATTTGCACATTGTTTGTATATGCTAAAACTATAAATCATTTTGTGATCACCGACGATGTTATTTCGGCCATTCGAGACTGTTTAGGGGGTCAAAATGTCGTTTTTCGTTTTGGGCTGGCGCGCGAAATTTTCGAGTAGAATGAAGGAGTATCTGAATTGGTCGAAATTCGCACATTGTATGTATATGCTAAAACTTTAAATCACTTCGTGATCACCGACAATGTTATTTCGGCCATTCGTGACTGTTTAGGGGCTCAAAATGACGTTTTTCGGTTTTGGGCGGGCGCACGAACTTTCCGGGTGGAATGATGCAGTCTTGAAATTGGACGAAATTCGCACATTGTTTGTATATGCTAAAACTATAAATCACTTTGTGATCACCGACGATGTTATTTCGGCCATTCGAGACTGTTTAGGGGGTCAAAATGTCATTTTTCGTTTTGGGCTGGCGCGCAAAATTTTCGAGTGGAATGAAGGAGTCTCTGAATTGGTCGAAATTCGCACATTGTATGTATATGCTAAAACTTTAAATCACTTCGTGATCACCGACAATGTTATTTCGGCCATACGTGACTATTTAGGGGCTTAAAATGTCGTTTTTCGGTTTTGGGCTGGCGCTCTAATTTTTCGGGTGGAATGATATAGTCTCGGAATTGGACGAAATTCGCACATTGTATGTATATTCTAAAACAATAAATCACATCGTGATCACCGACGATGTTATTTCGGTCATTCGGGACTGTTTAGGGGCTCAAAATGTCGTTTTTCGGTTTTGGGATGGCGCGAACTTTTTGGGGGGAATGATGCAGTCCGAATTGGCCGAAATTCGCACATTGTATGTATATGGTAAAACTATAAATCACTTTATGATCACCGACGATGTTATTTCGGCCATTCGGGACTGTTTAGGGGCTCAAATGTAGTTTTTCGGTTTTGGGATGGCGCGCGAAATTTTCGGGCGGAATGATGCAGTCTCCGAATTGGACGAAATTTGCACATTGTATGTATATGGTAAAACTATAAATCACTTCTTCATCACCGACGATGTTATTTCGGCCATTCAGGACTGCGTAGGGGCTCAAAATTACGTTTTTCGATTTTGGGCGGGCGCACGAACTTTTTGGGTGGAATAATGCAATCTCGAAATTGGACGAAATCCGCACATTGTATGTATATGCTTATACTATAAATCACTTTGTGATCACCGACGACGTTATTTTGGCCCTTCGGGACTGTTTACGGGCTCAAAATGACGTTTTTCGGTTTTAGGCTTGCGTGCGAACTTTTCGGGTGGAATGATGCAATCTTGAAATTTGACGAAATCCGCACATTATATGTCTATGCTAAAACTTTAAATCACTTCGTGATCACCGACGATGTTATTTCGGCCATTCAAGACTGTATAGGGGCTCAAAATGTCGTTTTTCGGTTTTGGGCTGGCGCACGAACTTTTCGGGTGGAATAATGCAGTCTCGAAATTGGACGAAATTCGCACATTGTATGTATATGCATATACTATAAATCACTTTGTGATCAACGACGATGTTATTTTGGCCCTTCGGGGCTGTTTAGGGGCTCAAAATGACGTTTTTCGGTTTGGGGCTTGCGCGCGAACTTTTCGGGTGGAATGATGCAGTCTTGAAATTTGACGAAATCCGCACATTATATGTATATGCTAAAACTATAAATCACTTCGTGATCACCGACGATGTTATTTCGGCCATTCAAGACTGTATAGGGGCTCAAAATGTCGTTTTTCGGTTTTGGGCTGGCGCACGAACTTTTCGGGTGGAATGAAGCAGTCTCGGAATTGGTCGGAATTCGCACATTGTATGTATATTTGCTAAAACTTTAAATCATTTTGTGATCACCGACGATGTTATTTCGGCCATTCGTGACTGTTTAGGGGATCAAAATGTTGTTTTTCAGTTTTGGGTTGGCGCGCTAATTTTTCGGGTGGACTGATACAGTCTCGGAATTGGACGAAATTCGCACATTGTATGTATATTCTAAAACGATAAATCACATTGTGATCACCGACGATGTTATTTCGGTCATTCTGGACTGTTTAGGGGCTCAAAATGTCGTTTTTCGGTTTTGGGATGATGCAAACTTTTCGGGGGGAATGATGCAGTCCGAATTGGCCGAAATTCGCACATTGTATGTATATGGTAGAACTATAAATCACTTTGTGATCACCGACAATGTTATTTCGGCCATTCGGGACTGTTTAGGGGCTCAAAATGACATTTTTCGGTTTTGGGCGGGCGCACGAACTTTCCGGGTGGAATGATGCAGTCTTGAAATTGGACGAAATTTGCACATTGTTTGTATATGCTAAAACTATAAATCACTTTGTGATCACCGACGATGTTATTTCGGCCATTCGAGACTGTTTAGGGGGTCAAAATGTCGTTTTTCGTTTTGGGCTGGCGCGCGAAATTTTCGAGTAGAATGAAGGAGTCTCTGAATTGGTCGAAATTCGCACATTGTATGTATATGCTAAAACTTTAAATCACTTCGTGATCACCGACAATGTTATTTCGGCCATTCGTGACTGTTTAGGGGCTCAAAATGACGTTTTTCGGTTTTGGGCGGGCGCACGAACTTTCCGGGTGGAATGATGCAGTCTTGAAATTGGACGAAATTCGCACATTGTTTGTATATGCTAAAACTATAAATCACTTTGTGATCACCGACGATGTTATTTCGGCCATTCGAGACTGTTTAGGGGGTCAAAATGTCATTTTTCGTTTTGGGCTGGCGCGCGAAATTTTCGAGTGGAATGAAGGAGTCTCTGAATTGGTCGAAATTCGCACATTGTATGTATATGCTAAAACTTTAAATCACTTCGTGATCACCGACAATGTTATTTCGGCCATACGTGACTATTTAGGGGCTTAAAATGTCGTTTTTCGGTTTTGGGCTGGCGCTCTAATTTTTCGGGTGGAATGATATAGTCTCGGAATTGGACGAAATTCGCACATTGTATGTATATGCTAAAACGATAAATCACATCGTGATCACCGACGATGTTATTTCGGTCATTCGGGACTGTTTAGGGGCTCAAAATGTCGTTTTTCGGTTTTGGGATGGCGCGAACTTTTCGGGGGGAATGATGCAGTCCGAATTGGCCGAAATTCGCACATTGTATGTATATGGTAAAACTATAAATCACTTTATGATCACCGACGATGTTATTTCGGCCATTCGGGACTGTTTAGGGGCTCAAATGTAGTTTTTCGGTTTTGGGATGGCGCGCGAAATTTTCGGGCGGAATGATGCAGTCTCCGAATTGGACGAAATTTGCACATTGTATGTATATGGTAAAACTATAAATCACTTCTTCATCACCGACGATGTTATTTCGGCCATTGGCCGAAATTCGCACATTGTATGAATATGCTAAAACTGTAAATCACTTTGTGATCACAGACGATGTTATTTTGGCCATTCGGGACTGTTTAGGGGCTCAATATGTCGTTTTTCGGTTTTGGGCTGGCGTGCGAACTTTTCGGGTGGAATGATGTAGTCTCGGAATTGGTCAAAATTCGCACATTGTATGAAGATGTTAAAACTATAAATCACTTCGTGATCACCTACGATGTTATTTCTGCCATTCAGGACTGTTTAGGGTTGAAAATGTCGTTTTTCGGTTTTGGGCTGGCGCGCGAACTTTACGGGTGGAATGATACACTCTCGGAATTGGACGAAATTCGCACATTGTATAAAGATGCTAAAACTATATATCACTTCGTGATCACCGACGATGTTATTTCTGCCATTCGGGACTGTTTAGGGGCTGAAAATTTCGTTTTTCGGTTTTAGGTTGGCGCGCGAACTTTTCGGGTGGAATGATACAGTCTCGAAATTGGACGAAATTCGCACATTGTATGTATATGCTAAAGCTATAAATCACTTCATGATCACCGCCGATGTTATTTCGGCCATACGAGATTGTTTAGAGGCTCAAAATGTCGTTTTTCGGTTTTGGAATGGCGCGCGAACTTTTCCGGTGGAATGATGCAGTCTCCAAATTGGACGAAATCCGCACATTGTATGTATATGCTAAAACTGTAAATCACCTTGTGATCACAAACGATGTTATTTTAGTCATTCGGGACTGTTTAGGGGCTCAAAATGTCGTTTTTCAGTTTTGGGCTGGCGCGCGAACTCTTCGGTTGGAATGATGTAGTCTCGTAATTGGATGAAATTCGCACATTGTATGAAGATGCTAAAACTATAAATCACTTCGTGAGCACCTACGATGTTATTTCTGCCATTCAGGACTGTTTAGGGCTGAAAATGTCGTTTTTCGGTTTTGGGCTGGCGCGCGAACTTTTCGGGTGGAATGATACACTATCGGAATTGGACGAAATTCGCATATTTTATGAAGATACTAAAACTATAAATCACTTCGTGATCACCGACGATGTTATTTCTGCCATTCGGGACTGTTTAGGGGCTGAAAATGACGTTTTTCGGTTTTAGGTTGACGCGTGAACTTTTCGGGTGGAATGATGCAGTATCGAAATTGGACGAAATTCGCACATTGTATGTATATGCTAAAACTATAAATCACTTCGTGATCACCGACGATGTTATTTCGGACATTCGGGACAGTTTAGGGGCTCAAAATTTCGTTTTTCGGTTTTGGGCTGGCGCGCGAACTTTTCGGGTGGAATGATGCAATTTCCGAATTGGACGAAATTCCCACATTGTATATATATGTTAAAACTATAAATCACTTTCTGATCAACGACGATGTTATTTCTTCCATTCGGGACTGTTTAGGGGCTCAAAATGTCGTTTTTCGGTTTTGGATGGCGCGCGAACTTTTCGGGGGGAATGATGCTATCTCCGAATTGGATGAAATTTGCACATTGTATGTATATGGTAAAACTATAATTCACTTTGTGATCACCGACGATGTTATTTCGGCCATTCGAGACAGTTTAGGGGCTCAAAATGACGTTTTTCGGTTTTGGGCGGGCGCACGAACTTGCCAGGTGGAATGATGCAGTCTTGAAATTGGACGAAATTCGCACATTGTTTGTTTATGCTAAAACTATAAATCACTTTGTGATCACCGACGATGTTATTTCGGCCATTCGAGAGTTTTAGGGGTCAAAATGTCGTTTTTCGTTTTGGGCTGGCGCGCGAAATTTTCGAGTGGAATGAAGCAGTCTCTGAATTGGTCGAAATTCGCACATTGTATGTATATGCTAAAACTTTAAATCACTTCATGATCACCAACAATGTTATTTCGGCCATTCGTGACTATTTAGGGGCTTAAAATGTCGTTTTTCGGTTTTGGGCAGGCGCTATAATTTTTCGGGTGGAATGATACAGTCTCGGAATTGGACGAAATTCGCACATTGTATGTATATGTTAAAACGATAAATCACTTCGTGATCACCGACGATGTTATTTCGGCCATTCGGGACTGTTTAGGGGTTCAAATGTCGTTTTTCAGTTTTCGGATGGCGCGCGAAATTTTCGGGCGGAATGATGCAGGCTTCGAATTGGACGAAATTTGCACATTCTAGGTATATGGTAAAACTATAAATCACTTCGTGATCACCGACGATGTTATTTCGGCCATTCAGGACTGCGTAGGGGCTCAAAATGACGTTTTTCGGTTTTGGGCTGGCGCACGAACTTTTCGGGTGAAATAATGCAGTCTCGAAATTGGACGAAATCCGCACATTGTATGTATATGCTTATACTATAAATCACTTTGTGATCACCGACGACGTTATTTTGGCCCTTCGGGACTATTTAGGGGCTCAAAATGACGTTTTTTGGTTTTGGGTTTGCGCGCGAACGTTTCAGGTGGAATGATGCAGTCTCAAAATTTGACGAAATCCGCACATTATATGTCTATGCTAAAACTATTAATCACTTCGTGATCACCGACGATGTTATTTCGGCCAGTCAAGACTGTATAGGGGCTCAAAATATCGTTTTTCGGTTTTGGGCTGGGGCACGAACTTTTCGGGTGGAATAAAGCAGTCTCTGAATTGGTCGAAATTCGCACATTGTATGTATAAGCTAAAACTTTATATCACTTTATGATCACCGCCGATGTTATTTCTGCCATTCGTGACTGTTTAGGGGCTCAAAATGTCGTTTTTCCGTTTTGGGCTGGCGCGCTAATTTTTCGGGTGGAATGATACAGTCTCGGAATTGGACAAAATTCGCACATTGTATGTATATTCTAAAATGATAAATCACATCGTGATCACCGACGATGTTATTTCGGTCATTCGAGACTGTTTAGGGGCTCAAAATGTCGTTTTTCGGTTTTGGGATGGCGCGAACTTTTCAGGGGAATGATGCAGTCCGAATTGGCCGAAATTCGTACATTGTATGTATATGGTAAAACTATAAATCACTTCATGATCACCGGTAATGTTATTTCGGCCATTCGGGACTGTATAGGGGCTCAAAATGTCGTTTTTTGGTTTTGGGCTGGCGCGTGAACTTTTCGGGTGGAATGATGCAGTCTCCAAATTGGACGAATTCGTACATTGTATGAATATGCTAAAACTGTAAATCACTTTGTGATCACAGACGTTGTTATTTCGGCCATTCGAGACTGTTTAGGGGCTCAATATGTCGTTTTTCGGTTTTGGGCTGGCGCGCGAACTTTTCGGGTGGAATGATGTATTCTCGGAATTAGACGAAATTCGCACATTGTATGAAGATGCTAAAATTATAAATCACTTCGTGATCACCTACGATGTTATTTCTGCCATTCGGGACTGTTTAGGGCTGAAAATGTCGTTTTTCGCTTTTTGGGCTGGCGCGCGAACTTTACGGGCGGAATGATACACTCTCGGAATTAGACGAAATTTTCACATTGTATGAAGATGATAAAACTATATATCACTTCGTGATCACCAACGATGTTATTTCTGCCATTCGGGACTGTTTAGGGGCTGAAAATGTCGTTTTTCGGTTTTAGGTTGGCGCGCGAACTTTTCGGGTGGAATAATGCAGTCTCGAAATTGGACGAAATTCGCACATTGTATGTATATGCTAAAACTATAAATCACTTCATGATCACCGACGATGTTATTTCGGCCATTCGGGAATGTTTAGGGGCTCAAAATGTCGTTTTTCGGTTTTCGAATGGCGCGCGAAATTTTCGTGCAGAATGATGCAGTCTCCGAATTGGACGAAATTCGCACATTGTATGTATATGGTAAAACTATAAATCACTTCGTGATCACCGACAATGTTATTTCGGTCATTCAGGACTGCTTAGGGGCTCAAAATGTCGTTTTTCGGTTTTGGGCTGGCGCACGAACTTTTCGGGTGGAATAATGCAGTCTCGAAATTGGACGAAATTCGCACATTGTATGTATATGCATATACTATAAATCACTTTGTGATCAACGACGATGTTATTTTGGCCCTTCGGGGCTGTTTAGGGGCTCAAAATGACGTTTTTCGGTTTGGGGCTTGCGCGCGAACTTTTCGGGTGGAATGATGCAGTCTTGAAATTTGACGAAATCCGCACATTATATGTATATGCTAGAACTATAAATCACTTCGTGATCACCGACGATGTTATTTCGGCCATTCAAGACTGTATAGGGGCTCAAAATGTCGTTTTTCGGTTTTGGGCTGGCGCACGAACTTTTCGGGTGGAATGAAGCAGTCTCGGAATTGGTCGGAATTCGCACATTGTATGTATATTTGCTAAAACTTTAAATCATTTTGTGATCACCAACGATGTTATTTCGGCCATTCGTGACTGTTTAGGGGCTCAAAATGTTGTTTTTCAGTTTTGGGTTGGCGCGCTAATTTTTCGGGTGGACTGATACAGTCTCGGAATTGGACGAAATTCGCACATTGTATGTATATTCTAAAACGATAAATCACATTGTGATCACCGACGATGTTATTTCGGTCATTCTGGACTGTTTAGGGGCACAAAATGTCGTTTTTCGGTTTTGGGATGATGCAAACTTTTCGGGGGGAATGATGCAGTCCGAATTGGCCGAAATTCGCACATTGTATGTATATGGTAGAACTATAAATCACTTTGTGATCACCGACAATGTTATTTCGGCCATTCGGGACTGTTTAGGGGCTCAAAATGACATTTTTCGGTTTTGGGCGGGCGCACGAACTTTCCGGGTGGAATGATGCCGTCTTGAAATTGGACGAAATTTGCACATTGTTTGTATATGCTAAAACTATAAATCACTTTGTGATCACCGACGATGTTATTTTGGCCATTCGAGACTGTTTAGGGGCTCAAAATGTCGTTTTTCGTTTTGGGCTGGCGCGCGAAATTTTCTGGTGGAATGAAGCAGTCTCTGAATTGGTCGAAATTTGCACATTGTATGTATATGCTAAAACTATAAATCACTTCGTGATCACCGACGATGTTATTTCGGCGATTCAGGACTGTTTAAGGGCTCCAAATGTCGTTTTTCGGTTTTGGGATGGCGCGCGAAATTTACGGGTGGAATGATACTCTCGGAATTGGACGAAATTCGCACATTGTATGAAGATGCTAACACTATATATCACTTCGTGATCACTGACGATATTATTTCTGCCATTCGGGACTGTTTAGGGGCTGAAAATGTCGTTTTTCGGTTTTGGGTTGGCGCGCGAACTTTTCGGGTGGAATGATGCAGTCTTGAAATTGGACGAAATTCGCACATTGTATGAAGATGCTAAAACTATATATCACTTTGTGATCACCGACGATGTTATTTCGGCCATTCGAGACTGTTTAGGGTCTCAAAATGTCGTTTTTCGTTTTGGGCGGGCGCACGAACTTTTCGGGAGGAATGATGCAGTCTTGAAATTGGACAACATTCGCACATTGTATGTATATCGTAAAACCATAAATCACTTCGTGATCACCGACGATGTTATTTCGGCCATTCGGGAATGTTTAGGCGCTGAAAATGACGTTTTTCGGTTTTGGGCTGGCGCGTCAACTTTTCGGGTGGAATGGTGCAGTCTCGAAATTGTACGAAATTTGCACATTGTATGTATATTCTAAAACTATAAATCACTTTGTGATCAGAGATGATGTTATTTCGGCCATTCGTGGCTGTTTAGGGGCTCAATATGTCGTTTTTCGGTTTTCGGCTGGCGCGCGAACTTTTCGGGTGGAATGATGCAATCTTGAAATTGGACGAAATTCGCACATTGTATGTATATGCTATAACTATAAATCACTTTGTGATCACCGACGATGTTATTTCGGCCATTCAGGACTATTTAGGGGCTCAAAATGTCGTTTTTCGGTTTTGGGTTGGCGCGAAATTTTCGGGTGGAATGAAGCAGTCTCCAAATTGGTCGAAATTCGCACATTGTATGTATATGCTAAAACTTTAAATCACTTCGTGATTACCGACGATGTTATTTCGGCCATTCGTGACTGTTTAGGGGCTCAAAATGACGTTTTTCGGTTTTGGGCTGGCGCACGAACTTTTGGGGTGGAATATTGCAGTCTCGAAATTTGACGAAATTCGCACATTGTATGTATATGCTAAAACGAAAAATCACTTCGTGATCACCGACGATGTTATTTCGACCATTCGGGACTGTTTAGGGGCTCAAAATGTCGTTTTTCGTTTTGGGCTGGCGCGCGAAATTTTCTGGTGGAATGAAGCAGTCTCTGAATTGGTCGAAATTCGCACATTGTATGTATATGCTAAAAGTATAAATCACTTCGTGATCACCGACGATGTTATTTCGGCCATTCGGGACAGTTTAAGGGCTCAAAATGTCGTTTTTCGTTTTTGGGATGGCGCGCGAAATTTACGGGTGGAATGATACTCTCGGAATTGGACGAAATTCGCACATTGTATGAAGATGCTAACACTATATATCACTTCGTGATCACCGACGATATTATTTCTGTCATTCGGGACTGTTTAGGGGCTGAAAATGTCGTTTTTCGGTTTTGGGTTGGCGCGCGAACTTTTCGGGTGGAATGATGCAGTCTTGAAATTGGACGAAATTCACACATTGTATGAAGATGCTAAAACTATATATCACTTCGTGATCACCGACGATGTTATTTCGGCCATTCGAGACTGTTTACGGCTCAAAATGTCGTTTTTCGTTTTGGGCGGGCGCACGACCTTTTCGGGAGGAATGATGCAGTCTTGAAATTGGACAAAATTCGCACATTGTATGTATATCGTAAAACTATAAATCACTTCGTGATCACCGACGATGTTATTTCGGCCATTCGGGAATGTTTAGGCGCTCAAAATGACGATTTTCGGTTTTGGGCTGGCGCGCGAACTTTTCGGGTGGAATGATGCAGTCTCGAAATTGTACGAAAATTGCACATTGTATGTATATTCTAAAACTATAAATCACTTTGTGATCAGAGATGATGTTATTGCGGCCATTCGTGGCTGTTTAGGGGCTCAATATGTCGTTTTTCGGTTTTCGGCTGGCGCGCGAACTTTTCGGGTGGAATGATGCAGTCTTGAAATTGGACGAAATTCGCACATTGTATGTATATGCTATAACTATAAATCACTTTGTGATCACTGACGATGTTATTTCGACCATTCGGGACTGTTTAGGGGCTCAAAATGTCGTTTTTCGGTTTTGGGTTGGCACGAAATTTTCGGGTGGAATGAAGCAGTGTCCAAATTGGTCGAAATTCGCACATTGTATGTATATGCTAAAACTTTAAATCACTTCGTGATTACCGACGATGTTATTTCGGCCATTCGTGACTGTTTAGGGCTCAAAATGACGTTTTTCGGTTTTGGGCTGGCGCACGAACTTTTGGGGTGGAATAATGCAGTCTCAAAATTTGACGAAATTCGCACATTGTATGTATATGCTAAAACGATAAATCACTTCGTGATCACCGACGATGTTATTTCGACCATTCGCGACTGTTTAGGGGCTCAATATGTCGTTTTTCGGTTTTCGGCTGGCGCGCGAACTTTTCGGGTGGAATGATGCAGTCTTGAAATTGGACGAAATTCGCACATTGTATGTATATGCTATAACTATAAATCACTTTGTGATCACTGACGATGTTATTTCGACCATTCGGGACTGTTTAGGGGCTCAAAATGTCGTTTTTCGGTTTTGGGTTGGCGCGAAATTTTCGGGAGGAATGAAGCAGTCTCCAAATTGGTCGAAATTCGCACATTGTATGTATATGCTAAAACTTTAAATCACTTCGTGATTACCGACGATGTTATTTCGGCCATTCGTGACTGTTTAGGGGCTCAAAATGACGTTTTTCGGTTTTGGGCTGGCGCACGAACTTTTGGGGTGGAATAATGCAGTCTCGAATTTTGACGAAATTCGCACATTGTATGTATATGCTAAAACGATAAATCACTTCGTGATCACCGACGATGTTATTTCGACCATTCGCGACTGTTTAGGGGCTCAAAATGTCGTTTTTCGTTTTGGGCTGGCGCGCGAAATTTTCTGGTGGAATGAAGCAGTCTCTGAATTGGTCGAAATTCGCACATTGTATGTATATGCTAAAAGTATAAATCACTTTGTGATCACCGACGATGTTATTTCGGCCATTCGGGACTGTTTAAGGGCTCAAAATGTCGTTTTTCGGTTTTGGGATGGCGCGCGAAATTTACGGATGGAATGATACTCTCG
The DNA here is from genome assembly GCF_052849685.1 of Lactuca virosa. Taxonomy (NCBI): domain Eukaryota; kingdom Viridiplantae; phylum Streptophyta; class Magnoliopsida; order Asterales; family Asteraceae; genus Lactuca; species Lactuca virosa. The sequence continues at coordinate 132,420,604 of NC_136429.1, forward strand.
GAATTGGACGAAATTCGCACATTGTATGAAGATGCTAACACTATATATCACTTCGTGATCACCGACGATGTTATTTCGGCCATTCGAGACTGTTTAGGGGCTGAAAATGTCGTTTTTCGGTTTTGGGTTGGCGCGCGAACTTTTCGGGTGGAATGATGCAGTCTTGAAATTGGACAAAATTCGCACATTGTATGAAGATGCTAAAACTATATATCACTTCGTGATCACCGACGATGTTATTTCGGCCATTCGAGACTGTTTACGGCTCAAAATGTCGTTTTTCGTTTTGGGCGGGCGCACGACCTTTTCGAGAGGAATGATGCAGTCTTGAAATTGGACAAAATTCGCACATTGTATGTATATCGTAAAACTATAAATCACTTTGTGATCACCGACGATGTTATTTCGGCCATTCGGGAATGTTTAGGCGCTCAAAATGACGTTTTTCGGTTTTGGGCTGGCGCGCGAACTTTTCGGGTGGAATGATGCAGTCTCGAAATTGTACGAAAATTGCACATTGTATGTATATTCTAAAACTATAAATCACTTTGTGATCAGAGATGATGTTATTGCGGCCATTCGTGGCTGTTTAGGGGCTCAATATGTCGTTTTTCGGTTTTCGGCTGGCGCGCGAACTTTTCGGGTGGAATGATGCAGTCTTGAAATTGGACGAAATTCGCACATTGTATGTATATGCTATAACTATAAATCACTTTGTGATCACTGACGATGTTATTTCGACCATTCGGGACTGTTTAGGGGCTCAAAATGTCGTTTTTCGGTTTTGGGTTGGCACGAAATTTTCGGGTGGAATGAAGCAGTGTCCAAATTGGTCGAAATTCGCACATTGTATGTATATGCTAAAACTTTAAATCACTTCGTGATTACCGACGATGTTATTTCGGCCATTCGTGACTGTTTAGGGCTCAAAATGACGTTTTTCGGTTTTGGGCTGGCGCACGAACTTTTGGGGTGGAATAATGCAGTCTCAAAATTTGACGAAATTCGCACATTGTATGTATATGCTAAAACGATAAATCACTTCGTGATCACCGACGATGTTATTTCGACCATTCGCGACTGTTTAGGGGCTCAATATGTCGTTTTTCGGTTTTCGGCTGGCGCGCGAACTTTTCGGGTGGAATGATGCAGTCTTGAAATTGGACGAAATTCGCACATTGTATGTATATGCTATAACTATAAATCACTTTGTGATCACTGACGATGTTATTTCGACCATTCGGGACTGTTTAGGGGCTCAAAATGTCGTTTTTCGGTTTTGGGTTGGCGCGAAATTTTCGGGAGGAATGAAGCAGTCTCCAAATTGGTCGAAATTCGCACATTGTATGTATATGCTAAAACTTTAAATCACTTCGTGATTACCGACGATGTTATTTCGGCCATTCGTGACTGTTTAGGGGCTCAAAATGACGTTTTTCGGTTTTGGGCTGGCGCACGAACTTTTGGGGTGGAATAATGCAGTCTCGAATTTTGACGAAATTCGCACATTGTATGTATATGCTAAAACGATAAATCACTTCGTGATCACCGACGATGTTATTTCGACCATTCGCGACTGTTTAGGGGCTCAAAATGTCGTTTTTCGTTTTGGGCTGGCGCGCGAAATTTTCTGGTGGAATGAAGCAGTCTCTGAATTGGTCGAAATTCGCACATTGTATGTATATGCTAAAAGTATAAATCACTTTGTGATCACCGACGATGTTATTTCGGCCATTCGGGACTGTTTAAGGGCTCAAAATGTCGTTTTTCGGTTTTGGGATGGCGCGCGAAATTTACGGATGGAATGATACTCTCGGAATTGGACGAAATTCGCACATTGTATGAAGATGCTAACACTATATATCACTTCGTGATCACCGACGATATTATTTCTGCCATTCGGGACTGTTTAGGGGCTGAAAATGTCGTTTTTCGGTTTTGGGTTGGCGCGCGAACTTTTCGGGTGGAATGATGCAGTCTTGAAATTGGACAAAATTCGCACATTGTATGAAGATGCTAAAACTATATATCACTTCGTGATCACCGACGATGTTATTTCGGCCATTCGAGACTGTTTACGGCTCAAAATGTCGTTTTTCGTTTTGGGCGGGCGCACGACCTTTTCGAGAGGAATGATGCAGTCTTGAAATTGGACAAAATTCGCACATTGTATGTATATCGTAAAACTATAAATCACTTTGTGATCACCGACGATGTTATTTCGGCCATTCGGGAATGTTTAGGCGCTCAAAATGACGTTTTTCGGTTTTGGGCTGGCGCGCGAACTTTTCGGGTGGAATGATGCAGTCTCGAAATTGTACGAAAATTGCACATTGTATGTATATTCTAAAACTATAAATCACTTTGTGATCAGAGATGATGTTATTTCGGCCATTCGTGGCTGTTTAGGGGCTCAATATGTCGTTTTTCGGTTTTCGGCTGGCGCGCGAACTTTTTGGGTGGAATGATGCAGTCTTGAAATTGGACGAAATTCGCACATTGTATGTATATGCTATAACTATAAATCACTTTGTGATCACTGACGATGTTATTTCGGCCATGGGGGACTGTTTAGGGGCTCAAAATGTCGTTTTTCGGTTTTGGGTTGGCACGAAATTTTCGGGTGGAATGAAGCAGTGTCCAACTTGGTCGAAATTCGCACATTGTGTGTATATGCTAAAACTTTAAATCACTTCGTGATTACCGACGATGTTATTTCGGCCATTCGTGACTGTTTAGGGGCTCAAAATGACGTTTTTCGGTTTTGGGCTGGCGCACGAACTTTTGGGGTGGAATAATGCAGTCTCGAAATTTGACGAAATTCGCACATTGTATGTATATGCTAAAACGATAAATCACTTCGTGATCACCGACGATGTTATTTCGACCATTCGGGACTGTTTAGGGGCTCAAAATGTCGTTTTTCGGTGTTGGGATGGTGCGCAAAATTTTCAGGCGGAATGATGCAGTCTCCAAATTGGACGAAATTCGCACATTGTATGTATATGGTAAAACTATAAATCACTTCGTGATCACCAACAATGTTATTTCGGCCATTCAGGACTGCTTAGGGGCTCAAAATGACGTTTTTCGGTTTTGGGCTGGCCCACGAACTTTTCGGGTGGAATAATAAAGTCTCGAAATTGGACGAAATTCGCACATTGTATGTATATGCTTATACTATAAATCACTTTGTGATCACCGACGATGTTATTTTGGCCCTTCGGGACTGTTTAGGGGCTCAAAATGACGTTTTTCGGTTTTGGGCTTGCGTGAGAACTTTTCAGGTGGAATGATGCAGTCGCAAAATTTGCCGAAATCCGCACATTATATGTATATGCTAAAACTATAAATTACTTTGTGATCACCGACGATGTTATTTCGGCCAGTCAAGACTGTATAGGGGCTCAAAATGTCGTTTTTCGGTTTTGGGATGGCGCGCGAACTTTTCGGGTGGAATGATGCAGTCTTCAAATTGGACGAAATTCGCACATTGTATGTATATGCTAAAACTGTAAATCACTTTTTGATCACAGATGATGTTATTTCGGCCATTCGGGACTGTTTAGGGGCTCAAAATGTCGTTTTTCGCTTTTGGGCTGGCGCGCAAACTTTTCGGGTGGAATGATGTAGTCTCGGAATTGGACGAAATTCGCTCATTGTATGAAGATGCTAAAACTATAAATCACTTCGTGATCACGTACGATGTTATTTCTGCCATTCGGGGCTGTTTAGGGCTGAAAATGTCGTTTTTCGGTTTCGGGCTGGCGCGCGAACTTTTCGGGTGGAATGATACACTCTCAGAATTGGACGAAATTCGCACATTGTATGAAGATGCTAAAACTAAAAATCACTTTGTGATCACGGACGATGTTATTTCTGCCATTCGGGACTGTTTAGGGGCTGAAAATGTCGTTTTTCGGTTTTGGGTTGGCGTGCGAACTTTTCGGGTGGAATGATGCAGTCTCGAAATTGGACGAAATTCGCACATTGTATGTATATGCTAAAACTATAAATCACTTCGTGATCACCGACGATGTTATTTCGTCCATTCGGGACTGTTTAGGGGCTCAAAATGTCGTTTTTCGGTTTTGGGATGGCGCGCGAACTTTTCTGGGGGAATGGTGCAGTCTCCGAATTGGACGAAATTCGCACATTATATGTAAATGGTAAAACTATAAATCACTTCGTGTTCACCTACGATGTTATTTCGGCTATTCGGGACTGTTTAGGGACTCAAAATGACGTTTTTCGGTTTTGGGCTGGCGCACGAAGTTTTCGGGTGGAAAGATGCATCCTCGAAATTGGACGAAATTGGCAACATTGTTTGTATATGCTAAAACTATAAATCACTTCGTGATCACCCACATTGTATGTATATGCTAAAACTATAAATCGCTACGTGATCACCAACAATGTCGGCCATTCGGGACTGTGTAGGGGCGCGAACTTTTCGGGTGGAATGATGACGTCTCGAAATTGGACGAAATTCGCACATTGTATGTATATGCTAAAACTACAAATCACTTCGTGATCACCGACGATGTTATTTCGGCCATTCAGGACTGTTTAGGGGCTCAAAAAATGTCGTTTTACGGTTTTGGGCTGGCGCTCGAACTTTTCGGGTGGAATGATACACTCTCGGTATTGGACGAAATTCGAACATTGTATGAAGATGCTAAAACTATAAATCAGTTCGTGATTACCGACGATGTTATTTCGGCCATTCTAGACTGTTTAGGGGCTCAAAATGTCGTTTTTCGGTTTTGGGTTGGCGTGAAATTTTCGGGTGGAATGAAGCAGTCTCTTAATTGGTCGAAATCCGCACATCGTATGTATATGCTAAAACTTTAAATCACTTCGTGATCACCGACGATGTTATTTCGTCCATTCGTGACTGTTTAGGGGCTCAAAATGTCGTTTTTCGGTTTTCGGCTGGCCCTCCAATTTTTCGGGTGGAATGGTACATTCTCGGAATTGGACGAAATTTGCACATTGTATGCATATGCTAAATCAACAAATCACTTCGTGATCACCGACGATGTTATTTCGGCCATTCGGGATTGTTTAGGGGCTCAAAATGTCGTTTTTCAGTTTTGGGATGGCGCGCGAAATTTTTGGGCGGAATGATGCATTCTCCGAATTTGACGAAATTCGCACATTGTATGTATATGGTAAAACAAAAAATCACTTCGTGATCACCAACAATGTTATTTCGGCCATTCAGGACTGCTTAGGGGCTCAAAATGACGTTTTTCGATTTTGGGCTGGCGCGCGAACTTTTTGGTTGGAATGATGCAGTCTCCAAATTGGACGAAATTCGCACATTGTATGAATATGCTAAAACTGTAAATCACTTTGTGATCACAGACGATGTTATTTCGGCCATTCGGGACTGTTTAGGGGCTCCATATGACGTTTTTCGGTTTTGGGCTGGCGCGCGAACTTTTCAGGTGGAATGATGTAGTCTCGGAATTGGACGAAATTCGCACATTGTATGAAGATGATAAAACTATAAATCACTCCGTGATCACCAACGATGTTATTTCTGCCATTCGGGACTGTTTAGGGCTGAAAATGTCGTTTTTCGGTTTTGGGCTAGCGCGCGAACTTTACGGGTGGAATGATACACTCTCGGAATTGGACGAAATTCGCACATTGTATGAAGATGCTAAAACTATATATCACTTCGTGATCACCGACGATGTTATTTCTGCCATTCGTGACTGTTTAGGGGCTCAAAATGTCGTTTTTCGTGACTGTTTAGGGGCTCAAAATCCGCACATTGTATGTATATGCTAAAACTTTATATCACTTTGTGATCACCGAGGATGTTATTTCGGCCATTCGTGACTGTTTAGGGGCTCAAAATGTCGTTTTTCGGTTTTGGGCTGGCGCTCTAATTTTTCGGGTGGAATGATACAGTCTCGGAATTGGACGAAATTCGCACATTGTATGTATATGCTAAAACGATAAATCACTTCGTGATCACCGACGATGTTATTTCGGCCATTCGGGACTGTTTAGGGGCTCAAAATGTCGTTTTTCGGTTTCGGGATGGCGCGCGAACTTTGCCGGGGGAAAGATGCAGTCTCCGAATTGGACGAAATTCGCACATTGTTTGTATATGGTAAAACTATAAATTACTTCGTGATCACCAACGATGTTATTTCGGCCATTCGGGAATGTTTAGGGGCTCAAAATGACGTTTTTTGGTTTTGGGCTGGCGCGCGAACTTTTCGGGTGGAATCATGTAGTCTCGAATTTGTACGAAATTCGCACATTGTATGTATATGCTAAAACTATAAATCACTTTGTGATCATCGACGATGTTATTTCGGCCATTCGGTACTGTTTAGGGGCTCAAAATCTCGTTTTTCAGTTTTGGGCTGGCGCGCGAATTTTTCGGGTAGAATGATGCAGTCCCGAAATTCGACGAAATTCGCACATTTTATGTATATTCTAAAACTATAAATCACTTTGTGATCACAGACGACGTTATTTCGGCTATTCGGGATTGTTTAGGGACTCAAAATGACGTTTTTCGGTTTTGGGCTGGAGCGCGAACTTTTCTGGTGGAATGATGCAGTTTCGGAATTGGACGAAATTCAATCATTGTATGTATATGCTAAAACTGTAAATCACTTCGTAAACACAGACGATGTTATTTCGGCCATTTGGGACTGTTTAGGGGCTCAAAATGTCGTTTTTCGGTTTTGGACTGGCGCGCGAACTTTTCGGGTGGAATGATGTAGTCTCGAAATTGTACGAAATTTCCACATTGTATGTATATGCAAAAACTATAAAGCACTTCGTGATCACCGACGATGTTATTTCGTCCATTCGGGACTGTTTAGGGGATCAAAATGTCGTTTTTAGGTTTCGGGATGGCGCGCAAACTTTTTTTGGGGGAATGATGCAGTCTCCGAATTGGACGAAATTCGCACATTGTTTGTTTATGGTAAAACTATCAATCACTTTGTGATCACCAATGATGTTATTTCGGCCATTCGGGAATGTTTAGGGGCTCAAAATGACGTTTTTTGGTTTGGGCTGGCGCGCGAACTTTTCGGGTGGAATCATGTAGTCATGAAATTGTACGAAATTCGCACATTGTATGTATATGCTAAAACTATAAAACACTTTGTGATCACCGACATTGTTATTTCGGCCATTCGGTATTGTTTAGAGGCTCAAAATGTTGTTTTTCAGTTTTGGGCTGGCCCGCGAACTTTTCGGGTGGAATGATGCAATTTCCGAATTGGACGAAATTCCCACATTGTATGTATATGCTAAAACTATAAATCACTTCGTGATCACCGACGATGTTATTCCGGCCATTCGGTACTGTTTAGGGCTCAAAATGACGTTTTTCAATTTTTGGGCTAGCACGCGAACTTTTTGGGTGGAATGATGCAGTCTAGAAATTGGACGAAATTCGGACATTGTATGTACATGCTAAAACTATAAATCACCTCGTGATCATCGACGATGTTATTTCGGCCATTCGAGACTGTTTAGGGGCTCAAAATGTCGTTTTTCGGTTTTGGGCTGGCTCGCGAACTTTTCGGGTGGAATGATGCAGTCTCGAAATTGGACGAAATTCCCACATTGTATGTATATGCTAAAATGATAAATCACTTTGTCATCACCGACAATGTTATTTCGGCCATTCGGGACTATGTAGGGGCTCAAAATGTCGTTTTTCGGTTTTGGGTTGGCGCGCGAACTTTTCGGGTGGAATGATGCAGTCTCGAAATTGGACGAAATTCGCACATTGTATGTATATTCTAAAACAACAAATCACGTTGTGATCACAGACGATGTTATTTCGGCCATTCGGGACTGTTTAGGGGCTCAAAATGTCGTTTTTCGGTTTTGGGCTGGCACGCGAACTTTTCGGGTGGAATGATGTTGTCTCGGAATTGGACGAAATTCGCACGTTGTATGTATATTCTAAAACTACAAATCACTTTGTAATAACCGAAGATGTTATTTCGGCCATTAGGGACTGTTTAGGGGCTCAATATGTCGTTTTACGGGTTTTGGAAAGGCGCGCGAACTTTTCGGGTGGAATAATGCAGTCTCGAAATTGGACGAAATTCGCACATTGTATGTATATGCTAATACTATAAATCACTTTGTGATCACCGACGATGTTATTTTGGCCCTTCAGGACTGTTTAGGGCTCAAAATGTCGTTTTTCGGTTTTCGGCTGGCGCGCGAATTTTTCGGGTGGAATGAAGCAGTCTCTGAATTGGTCGAAATTCGCACATTGTATGTATTTCCTAAAACTTTAAATCACTTTGTGATCACCGACGATGTTATTTCGGCCATTCGATACTGTTTAGGGGCTCAAAATGTCGTTTTTCGGTTTTCGGCTGGCGCGCGAACTTTTCGGGGGGAATGAAGCAGTCTCTGAATTGGACGAAATTCACTCATGGTATGTATATGCTAAAATGATAAATCACTTCGTGATCACCGACGATGTTATTTCGGCCATTCGGGACTCTTTAGGGCTCAAAATGTCGTTTTTCGGTTTTGGGCTGGCGCGCGAACTTTTCGGGTGGAATGATGCAGTCTCGAAATAGGACGAAATTCGCACATTGAATGTATATGCTATAACTATAAATCACTTTGTGATCACCGACGATGTTATTTCGGCCATTCGGTACTGTTTAGGGGCTCAAAATGTCGTTTTTCGGTTTTGGGCTGGTGCGCGAACTTTTCGGGTGGAATGATGTAGTTTCAAAATTGGACGAAATTCGCACATTGTATGTATATGCTAAAACTACAAATCACTTCGTGATCACCGACGATGTTATTTCGGCCATTCGTGACTGTTTAGGGCTCAGAATGTCGTTTTACGACTTTGGGCTGGCGCGCGAACTTTTCTGGTGGAATGATGCAGTCTCGGAATTGGACGGAATTCGCACGTTGTATATAGATGCTAAAACTATAAATCACTTTTTGATGACCGAAAATGTTGTTTCGGCCATTCAGGACTGTTTAGGGGCTCAAAATGTCGTTTTTCGGTTTTGGGCTGGCGCGCGAACTTTTCGGGTGGAATGATGCAGTCTCGAAATTGGACGAAATTCCCACATCGTATGTATATGCTAAAATTATAAATCACTTTGTGATCACCGAGAATGTTATTTCGGCCATTCGGGACTGTGTAGGGGCTCAAAATGTCGTTTTTCGGTTTTGGGCTGGCGTGCGAACTTTTCGGGTGGAATGATGCAGTCTCGAAATTGGACGAAATTCGCACATTGTATGTATATTCTAAAACAATAAATCACTTTGTGATCACAGACGATGTTATTTCGGCCATTCGGGACTGTTTAGGGACTCAAAATGTCGTTTTTCGGTTTTGGGCTGGCGCGCGAACTTTTCGGGTGGAATGATGCAGTCTCGGAATTTGACGAAATTCGCACGTTGTATGTATATGCTAAACCTACAAATCACTTTGTGATAACCGAAGATGTTATTTCGACCATTAGGGACTGTTTAGGGGCTCAATATGTCGTTTTACGGTTTTGGGATGACGCGCGAACTTTTCGGGTGGAATGATGTAGTCTCCGAATTGGACGAAATTCGCACATTGTATGTATATGCTAATACTATAAATCACTTTGTGATCACCGACGATGTTATTTTGGCCCTTCAGGACTGTTTAGGGCTCAAAATGTCGTTTTTCTGTTTTCGGCTTGCACGCGAACTTTTCGGGTGGAATGAAGCAGTCTCTGAATTGGTCGAAATTCGGACATTGTATGTATATGCTAAAACTATAAATCACTTCGTGATCACCGACGATGTTATTTCGGCCATTCGTGACTGTTTAGGGGCTCAAAATGTCGTTTTTCGATTTTAAGCTGGCGCGCGAACTTTTGGGGGGGGGGGGGGGGTGGAATTAAGCAGTCTCTGAATTGGACGAAATTCACTCATGGTATGTATATGCTAAAACGATAAATCACTTTGTGATCACCGACGATGTTATTTCAGCCATTCGGGACTGTTTAGGGCTCAAAATGTCGTTTTTCGGTTTTGGGCTGGCGCGCGAACTTTTCGGGTGGAATGATGCAGTCTCGAAATAGGACGAAATTCGCACATTGAATGTATATGGTATAACTATGAATCACTTTGTGATCACCGGCGATGTTATTTCGGCCATTCGGTATTGTTTAGGGGCTCAAAATGTCGTTTTTCGGTTTTGGGCTGGCGCGCGAACTTTTCGGGTGGAATGATGTAGTTTCGAAATTGGATGAAATTCTCACATTGTATGTATATGCTAAAACTATAAATCACTTCGTGATCACCGACGATGTTATTTCGGCCATTCGGGATTGTTTAGGGGCTCAAAATGTCGTTTTTTGGTTTTTGGGATGGCGCGCGAACTTTTCGGGGGGAATGATGCAGTCTCCGAATTGGACGAAATTCGCACATTGTATGTATATGCAAAAACTACAAATCACTTCGTGATCACCGACGATGTTATTTCGGCCATTCGTGACTGTTTAGGGGCTCAAAATGTCGTTTTACGACTTTGGGCTGGCGCGCGAACTTTTCAGGTGGAATGATGCAGTCTCGGAATTGGACGCAATTCGCACATTGTATATAGATGCTAAAACTATAAAGCACTTCGTGATGACCGACAATGTTATTTCGGCCATTCAGGACTGTTTAGGGGCTCAAAATGTCGTTTTTCGGTATTGAGCTGCCACGCGAACTTTTCGAGTGGAATGATGCAGTCTCGGAATTGGACGAAATTTGCACATTGTATGTATATGCGAAAACCATAAATCACGTTGTGATCACCGACGATGTTATTTCGACCATTCGGGACTGTTTAGGGGCTCAAAATGTCGTTTTTCGGTTTTGGGATGGCGCACGAACTTTTTGGGGGGAATGATGCAGTCTCTGAATTGGACAAAATTCACACATTGTATTTATATGGTAAAACTATAAATCACTTTGTGATCACCGACCATGTTATTTCGGCCATTCGGTACTGTTTAGAGCTCAAAATCACGTTTTTCGGTTTTGGGCTGGCGCGCGAACTTTTTGGGTGGAATGATGCAGTCTCAAAATTGGACGAAATTCGCACATTGTATGTATATGCTAAAACTATAAATCACTTTGTCATCACTGAGGATGTTAATTCGACCATTCGAGAATGTTTACGGACTCAAAATGTCATTTTTCGGTTTTGGGCTGGCGCGCGAACGTTTCGGGTGGAATGATGCAGTCTTCGAATTGGACAATATTCCCACATTGCATGTATATGCTAAAACTATAAATCACTTCGTGATCACCGACGATGTTATTTCGGCAATTCGGGACTATTTAGGGGCTCAAAATGTCGTTTTTCGGTTGTGGGATGGTGCGCGAACTTTTCGGGGGGAATGATTCAGTTTCCGAATTGGACGAAATTCGCACATTGTATGTATATGGTAAAACTATAAATCTCCCCATGATCACCGATGATGTTATTTCGGCCATTCGAGACCGTTTAGGGGCTCAAAATGACGTTTTTCGGTATTGGGCTGGCGCGCGAACTTTTCGGGGGGAATGATGCAGTCTCGAAATTGGACGAAATTCGCTCATTGTTTGTTTATGCTAAAATTATAAATCACTTTGTGATCACCGACGATGTTATTTAGGCCCTTCGAGACTATTTAGGAGCTCAAAATGTCGTTTTTTGGTTTTGGGCTGGCGCGAACTTTTTGGGTGGAATGAAGCAGTCTCTGAATTGGACGAAATTCGCACATTGTATGTATATGCTATAACTATAAATCACTTTGTGATCACCGACGATGTTATTTCGGCCAATTGTGACTGTTTAGGGGTTCAAAATGTCGTTTTTCGGTTTTGGGCTGGGGCGCGAACTTTTCGGGTGGAATGATGCAGTCTCGAGATTGGACGAAATTCACACGTTGTATGTATATGCTAAAACTGTAAATCACTTTGTGATCACAGACAATGTTATTTCAACCATTCGGGACTGTTTAGGGGCTCAAAATATCGTTTTTTAGTGTTGGGCTGGCGCGCGAGCTTTTCGGGTGGAATGATGTAGTCTCGAAATTGGACGAAATTCGCACATTGTATGTATATGCTAAAACTATAAATCACTTTGTGATCACCGACGATGTTATTTCGGCCATTCGGGACTGTTTAGGGGCTCAAAATAACGTTTTTTGGTTTTGGGATGGCGCGCAAACTTTTCGGGTGCAATGATGCAGTTCCGAATTTGACGAAATTCGCACATTGTATGTATATGGTAAAACTATAAATCACTTTGTGATCACCGACGATGTTATTTCGGCCATTCGGGAATGTTTAGGCGCGCAAAATGACGTTTTTCGGTTTTGGGCTGGCGCGCGAACTTTTCGGGTGGAATGATGCAGTCTCGAAATTATACGAAATTTGCACATTCTATGTATATGCTAAAACTATAAATCACTTTGTGATCAGAGATGATGTTATTTCGGCCATTCGTGGCTGTTTAGGGGCTCAATATGTCGTTTTTCGGTTTTCGGCTGGCGCGCGAACTTTTTGGGTGGAACGATGCAGTCTTGAAATTGGATGAAATTCGAACATTGTATGTATATGCTATAACTATAAATCACTTTGTGCTCACCGACGATGTTATTTCGGCCATTCGATACTGTTTAGGGGCTCAAAATGTCGTTTTTCGGTTTTTGGCTGGCGAGCGAACTTTTCGGGTGGAATGATGCAGTCCTCAAAATTGTACGAAATTCGCACATTGTATGTATATGCTAAAACTGTAAATCACTTTGTGATCACAGACGGTGTTATTTCGGCCATTAGGGACTGTTTAGGGGCTCAAAATGTCGTTTTTCGGTTTTGGGCTGGCGCGCGAACTTTTCGGGTGGAATGATGTAGTCTCGAAATTGGACGAAATTCCCACATTGTATGTATATGCTAAAACTATAAATCACTTCGTGATCACCGACGACGTTATTTCGGCCATTCGGTACTGTTAGGGGCTCAAAATGTCGTTTTTCGGTTTAGGATGGCGCGAACTTTTCGGGGGGAATGATGCAGTCTCCGAATTGGACGAAATTCGCTCATTGTATGTATATGGTAGAACTATAAATCACTTTGTGATCACCGACGATGTTATTTCGGCCATTCGGGAATGTTTAGGGGCTCAAAATTACGTTTTTCGGTTTTGGGCTGGCGCGCGAACTTTTCGGGTGGAATGATGCAGTCTCGAAATTGTACGAAATACGCACATTGTATGTATATGCTAAAACTATAAATCACTTTGTGATCACCGACGATGTTATTTCGGCCATTCGTGACTGTTTAGGGGCTCAAAATGTCGTTTTTCGGTTTTGGGCTGGCGCGCGAACTTTTCGTGTGGAATGATGCAATTTCCGAATTGCACGAAATTCCCACATTTTATGTATATGCTAAAACTATAAATCACTATGTGATCACCGACGATGTTATTTCGTCCATTCGGGACTGTTTAGGAGCACAAAATCTCGTTTTTCGGTATTGGGATGGCGCACGAACATTTCGGGGGGAATGATGCAGTCTCCGAATTGGACGAAATTCGCACATTGTATGTATATGGTCATACTATAAATCAATTTGTGATCACCGACGATGTTATTTCGGCCATTCGGGGCTGATTAGGGGCTCAAAATGACGTTTTTCGGTTTAGGGCTGGCGCACGAACTTTTCGGGTGGAATGATGCAGTCTCGAAATTGGACGAAATTCGCACATTGTTTGTATATGCTAAAACTATAAATCACTTTGTGATCACCGACGATGTTATTTCGGCCATTCGAGACTGTTTTGGGGCTCAACGTAGTGGCCGACGCCCTGAGCCGCAAGGCGGTAGCCGCCCCGATCAGAGATATTTGTGTGAGGATGACAGTGATTACTCCATTGTTGGAGCAGATCAGAGAGGCACAGGTTGAGGGCCTGAAGGAGGAGAGACAGAAGTGTTAGAGGATTGTGGGCCGAGTAGCTTCCTTTGACTATGACAGTCGAGGATTGTTAACCCTTCATGGGAGAGTTTGGGTACCGTACTGGGGAGGAGTACGGCAGATACTGAGGGATGAGGCCCACAAGTGTCGGTTCTCCATCCACCCAGGGGCGACGAAGATGTACAGAGATCTTCGACCCGACTATTGGTGGCCCTGCATGAAGCGGGACGTAGCTTGGTACGTGGAGAGATGCCTGACCTGCAGGAAGGTCAAGGCGGAGCATCAGAGATCCCACGGCAAGATGCAGCCGTTAGACATTCCCGTGTGGAAATAGGAGGATATCACCATGGATTTCATCACTAAGCTTCCCAGGACCGCACGTGGAGTTGATTCGATTTAGGTCATAGTGGATCGGCTGACCAAGAGCGCGCATTTCATACCGATTCAGGAGAGTATATCGGCCGAGAAGCTAGCTGATATTTATGTGCGCGAGGTAGTGACACAGCATGGAGTGCCTGTCTCGGTGGTATCAGACCGAGATGTCCGGTTTACTTCCAGATTTTGGAAGCGGTTTCATGACGAGATGGGTACTCGTCTCCATTTCAGCACCGCTTTCCACCCTCAGACGGATGGACAGAGCGAGAGGACGATTCAGACCCTCGAGGACATGCTTCGGGCATGTGTACTAGATTTCGGTGGCAGTTGGGATACGTATCTTCCGTTAGCGGAGTTTTCGTATAACAATAGCTACCACTCCAGTATAGACCGACCTCCTTTCGAGATGCTCTACGGGAGGAAGTGCAGGACCCCAATCTGTTGGGGTGAGGTCGGTCAGCGAGTCATGGGGAGTACAGATGTGGTACTCAAGACCACAGAGTTAATCCAGCAGGTCCGTAGCAGACTGCAGACTACGCAGAGTCGGCAGAAGAGTTACGCCGACAGGAGGCGTTCGGATTTGGAGTTTCAGGTGGGCGATATGGTCCTCCTGAAGGTATCACCCTGGAAGGGTGTTATCATTTTCCGAAAGAGGGGTAAGCTGGGCCCCAGGTTCATTGGTCCTTTTAGGTTTTGGCCCGAGTAGGTCGGGTCGCCTATCGGTTGGATCTTCCAGCAGAGCTTAGCCAGATCCACAACACTTTTCATGTTTCTCAGTTGAGGAAGTGTTTGGTGGACGAGTCAGTGGTTGTACCCTTGGAGGATATTTAGGTTGATAGCAGCCTGAATTATATCGAGAGACCAGTTGCGATCTTGGATCGGAAAACGAAGACTCTGAGGAACAAGGTAGTCCAGCTAGTGAAGGTGCAGTGGCAGCACCGGAAGGGTTCAGAATGGACGTGGGAGGCCGAGGAGGAAATGAGGGGGCATTATCCAGAGTTGTTTATAGATTCAGCAGCAGCAGACTTCGAGGACGAAGTCTAAGATAAGTGGGGGAGAATTGTAACGCCCCATTTCTGGTATGTGATTTAATAAAGTAATTTTCATTTTTAAGGGGTACTCGATGAGTCTGTAGCCCGACTCGTCGAGTAGAGACGGGTTGATCACGCGTATTAAGCTGGCTACTCGGCGAGTCCATATGCTGGGACTCGGCGAGTCCGCTTGTCTGGATGAAGCCCTAATTTTAAGGGTCTGCACCCTATTTAAACACATTTATGCGCCCCAACCTCGCCTCCATCACCCTCAGAACATTTCTTATCAAACCCTAGCCTCCTTAAAGAGTGTGTGAGTGGTTGTTGCCTTGTGAAGGAACTTTTGGTGCATTTTGAAGCAAGTAGAAGAAGGAGAAGGTTGAAGAGTTCAAGGAAGAAGAAGTAGATCCGGGACACACTCCTTTGTGGTCATCTTTTCTGGTAATAAAGTCTCCATCTTGTTTATTGATCTAATAGATCTAGTTTGTCCCCAAAATTGTTTATATTAAGCTCAAAAACCGCAAATCTCTTGTAATAAAGCCTTATGATCGAGTTATACTTCAGATCTAGCCCCTCTTGAACTCCAGGAGCTCATTATAGCCACCTTTATGCAATCTTGGCCTTGTTCCAAACCCTAAGTGCTTAGTAGTTGATGATTTTGGGTATTTTAGCCTCATACCCTTGTGCATGCACGTAAAGTTGGAAACTTTACGTGTAAAACCAGTCCTAGAAGCTCAGATCTATGATTTAGAAGCACTGAAATCGATTAGAATCGACTGTATAGTAATAGCATGCTTAGGACTCGGCGAGTTGTTCTTCAACTCGGCGAGTTGTTCTTCAGGCTCGACGAGTTGTTCTTACGACTCGGCGAGTCGCAGACTGGACGTGTTCATATGATGAAGGGGAACTCGACGAGTTGTTCATGCAACTCGGCGAGTCGGATGAAGTTAGACTCGATGTATGTATCGAAGAGGAACTCGTCGAGTCTTCGCCAAACTCGACGAGTAGAAGCGAGTAGAGGTCTAGAACGGATGAAAGGGACTCGGCGAGTTGGCGGCCCAACTCGTCGAGTCCGGTCAACTGGAAGTTGACTTTGACCAGGAAGTTGACTTTGATCAGGAAGTTGACTTTGACCAGGGGTGAAATAGTCATTCTACCCTGAGATTAGTTATCAGTATTTGATTTAGTGTTTATGGGATTTGTAGCCGGGGAGTTCCGGAGCAGCAGTCAGACAGTCTCAGACTTAGCACCTCAGCAGCCAGCGTTACGAGGTGAGTTTCCTTTCAGTAGGAACGGGTCTACGGCCACAATGCCGGCCCGTTTAGTTAGCAGTAGTTCCGGACTCCGGTCCGATGCAGTAGTTCAGTGTGCTTGATGTCTTTGTGATTCAAGAATGTCTTTGTGTTATGTGTTCCGGACTCCGGTCCGATGCAGTATGCAGTATATGTGCTATGTTAGTAGTTATGATTACGCTATTCTATGTACAGTCAGTTTCCGGACTTCGGTCCGATGCAGAGGGCAAGGCCCTGGTTAGTTCCGGACTTCGGTCCGATGCAGTTTCCGGACTTCGGTCCGATCAGAGGGCAAGGCCCTGGTTAGTTCCGGACTTCGGTCCGATGCAGTTTCCTGACTTCGGTCCGATGCAGTGGGCATGGCCCAGTAGTTGTTTTATATGTTATTGTATGGTATGTGGTAGATTGGGGGAACTCACTAAGCTTTGTGCTTACAGTTTCAGTTTTGGTTTCAGGTACTTCCGCTAGCAAGGGGAAGAGCTCGGGATGATGGCATGGCACACACTACAGCTTCAGTTTAGCCTGAGAGTTCACTCTGATAGTTTGATATGATTTGACACATTTTCTGATTTGATACATGGATGATAACTTTTGAGATACATGTTCCATGGTTTTTATGATATGACATTTGATGTTGTGATTTTTGGTAATGTTGAAACAAAAATTTTTAGGTCGTGTTTTTGGGTTGTTTCAAGTTGGTATCAGAGCGTTGGTTTGAGGGATTCAGGCACACACTCGGGTGTGACTGGACTCAAACTAAGGAAATGGTAAAAAGATTTTCAAAAGAAAAACGTTTTCAAGAGGATTTTGGAAAAAGAAACTTAAAAAGAAAAAGAGTTTTGAGAAAAGAAAAAAGGGTGTGGTGCATGCGATCAGCCGAGCTCAAGTAAGTACTCCCAAATTACCCATACAAGTTTATGTTATGTATATCAGTTCCAGTTTCAGTAGAACAACATGCTAGAATAGGACTAAGGATCTAGGAGGATGCCTTATGTGCCTGCTATATGTGTTTCAGCTTTATGAGAATTGCATGCTAGTATTGAGTAGACAGCAGTAGGATAGCCTGTTTAGGTTATGCCTGATAGTATGAGCTTAGCATTGTATGCTAGTACAATTTCTTGTTATGAGGATAGAATTGCTTGAGTAGTCTCTTGTGTCTGAATGTTGCTTGCTTCGTGCTTTGTGGGACTCGGAGTGATGGGAATTAGCCATTAGGTGAATACGACACGTCACATGTGAACAGGGTTGAATAATCTCCGAGTGCTAGATTTGGCCCTATTACGCAACTCTTGTTTGAGTCTAACCGTTGTAGGGACGAGTCTTTTACTCGAAGGAGTATCTGAGCCTCGCCACATGTGATGGTATTCAGGTGATGGCTAATTGGCATTACAAGGAGGCCTTCAGCAGCTGAGGACTGGATTGGGTGGAGTCAGAGATTTCCCTAGGGCAAGCCTAGGATGAGAGTAGCGGAGATCAGTAGCAGTAGAAGTGACTTGGTGGAGTCAAGGCAGTACTTGAGGAAAGTACGGATAGATGTGGAAGGTAGTATGGGCCCATACTACTGAAAGCAGAGGATCCGTACTTGAACCAAGGAAAGCTGAGATGAGACCAGGAAACTGGTAGTAGTAGCGATCCCTCGAGATATATCAGTGTTTCTGACGTTTGTCATGATTTGTTTTTAGAATGGTGGTTTTACGCCCTAGACCAGCAGTCGGCAGTTCAGGTGCCGGAGAGGGATCAGGATCAGGCCCGGAGGCCGGGCAGTTGGACGAGCAGACTAGGGAGTTTCTCTCTTCAGAGATTACTCGCACTATACTTGAGCAGACTCCTGTGATCTTCGGTTCGATCAAGGAGGGTATTTTAGAGCTGATGGACGAGAGGTTGAGCACCTTCCGTGCTGAGGTGGCGGCTATGATGGGCTCGCGCACACTCACCTTCAGGGAGTTCCGGGCTTGTGGAGCTCCAGACTACCATGGGGCACGGGATCCCATTGCGAGTACCAGGTGGTTGGCGGATGTCGCCAATGCGTTCCGCACCAGCAGATGTCCCGAGGGGGACAAGGTCAGACTAGCATCCTGTCTTCTGAAGGACAGGGCACGAGATTGGTGGGAGGAGGTCGGGCATGTCATTGGGGATGACGCAGCGCTTGATGCCATGACTTGGGCTGATTTTACTACCAGGTTCAGAGCCGAGTTTGCACTGGTTATTGAGGTGCAGCAGTTAGCCAGGGAGTTCCAGGATCTCACCCAGACTACAGAGACAGTGGCGGAGATTACCGCCAAGTTCAGGGAGAGGGCTCTTTTTGTTCCTTAGTACGCAGCTGATGAGGAAATGAAGAAGGCCTGTTATCATGAAATGTTGCGGAGTGATATCCGCCAGTTTGTGAGCCGGCCCAGCTGTAAAACGCTGGATGATATGATTGTGAGGGCTCGGGAGAGGGAGATAGATCTGGAGATGGAGAGGAAGAGGAAGCCAGAGGTGGCTTCTGGTACAGGGAGTTCGGGCAAAAAGCCCAAGGTGTCAGATCACAGATCCAGAGGACAGCAGAGCCACATTCGGTGTGGCAAGTGTGGGAGATTGCACGATGGGGCGTGCAAGGCAGGTAGTGCCGGTTGCTATAAGTGCGGCCGGACCGGGCATATGAGTAGAGATTGTACAGCTACTACTACCGCCACCGCAGCAGTTGATCTGATTTGCTTCCATTGCAATTAGAGGGGACATAAAAAGTCCCAGTGCCCGAGTTTAGCAGCAGCAGGGAAGGTGGCAGCACCTGCCCCTGCTACCTTGAGGATTACAGACGGCTGTCAGGGCCGGGGTGAGACGCCAGTGGCGAAGAGTAGAGCTTTCCAGATGACAGCAGAGGAGGCGCGAGCGACTCCTGATGTGGTGACAGGTATATATTTTCCTTTTATCTCCTTATTGATATTGATCGTTTCTCATGGTTATATGTTTTCATATAGGGTCGTTCTTAGTGAACGGCATTTCAGCTACAGTATTGTTTGACTCGGGGGCTACCCGATCATTTGTGTCTCTTGCGCTTAGCAAGAGGTTTAGCAGAGCTCCGGGAGAGCTGCATTGCCCACTAGAGGTTGAGATAGCTTATGACAGGATCGTCAGGGTCGCGAGAGTTCATAGGGCGTGTTCGCTGCAGATATTCGATGAGCAGTTTTCAGTGGACTTGGTTCCCATTCCCCTGCGAGGGAATACGGTTATAGTGGGTATGGATTGGCTGAGCCCCAATGGGGCAGTGATTGATTGTGAGCTGCAGTTAGTGAGGGCTCGCACTCCCAGTGGGGGAGAGTTAGTTATTCAGGGCGAGAGGCCACAGCGCGGACCGATACTGTGTTCAGCAACGAGAGCGAGGCGCTACGTTCAGCAGGGTTGCGCAGGGTACGTCGCCTATGTCATTGATGCCCGGGAGAAGGGTAAGGCGACGGTTGACGATGTGCCAGTAGTACGAGAGTACCCGGACGTATTCCCAGAGGATTTGCCTGGAATACCTCCGGAGAGACAGGTCGAGTTTCGGATTGACCTGGTTCCGGGTGCGGTTCCGATAGCCAAAGCACCGTATCAGTTGGCTCCTCCAGAGATGCAGGAGTTGTCTACGCAGCTGCAGGAGCTGCTAGACAAGGGTTTCATCAGGCCGAGTAGTTCACCATGGGGAGCCCCGATCCTTTTCGTGAGGAAGAAGGATGGGTCGCACCGTATGTGCATAGATTACCCGAAGTTGAACAAGGTAACGGTGAAGAACCGTTACCCACTTCCGAGGATAGACGACTTGTTTGACCAGCTTCAGGGAGCATCTTGGTTCTCCAAGATTGATCTACGGTCAGGATATCACCAGATGCGGGTCAGGGATGAGGATGTGCAGAAGACCGCTTTTAGGACCCGCTATGGTCATTATGAGTTTGTGGTGATGCCGTTCGGGCTCACCAACGCTCCAGCCGCGTTCATGGATCTCATGAACCGCGTATGCAGACCAATGATGGATCGGTCTGTGATAGTGTTCATTGATGACATCTTGGTTTATTCCAAGACTCAGGAGCAGCATGAGGAGCACCTGAGGGAGGTGCTAGAGACTTTGAGGAGGGAGAGACTTTTTGCGAAGTTCTCCAAGTGAGAGTTCTGGTTGCGCGAGGTGCAGTTCCTTGGTCACCTCGTCAACCAGAAGGGTATTCTAGTAGATCCGGCCAAGATAGAGGCCGTGATGCAGTGGGAGGTCCCGAGGTCTCCAACTGAGATTCGGAGCTTCCTAGGATTAGCAGGGTACTACAGGAGATTCATTCAGGATTTCTCCAAGATAGCAGTCTCGCTCACCTGACTGACCAAGAAGTCGGTGGTGTTTTGCTGGGGGCCTGAGCAGCAGGCAGCATTTGAGACCCTCGGGCAGATATTGTGCGAGGCGCTGATTCTCACCCTGCCAGAAGGAGTAGAGGATTTTGTAGTCTACTGTGATGCTTCGATCATAGGTATGGGAGCAGTGTTGATGCAGCGAGGGCATGTGATAGCTTACGCCTCTAGACAGTTGAAGCCTCACGAGGCTAACTATCCGACGCATGACTTAGAGTTGGGGGCGGTAGTGTTTGCCCTCAAGATTTGGAGACATTACCTCTATGGGGTCCGCTGTATCATTTACACGGATCACAAGAGTTTGAGGTACCTCATGGATCAGCCGAATCTGAACATGAGGCAGCGCCGATGGTTAGATGTGGTAAAGGACTACGATTGTGAGATCCTTTATCATCCGGGCAAGGCCAACGTAGTGGCCGACGCCCTGAGCCGCAAGGCGGTAGTCGCCCCGATCAGAGATATTTGTCTGAGGATGACAGTGATTACTCCATTGTTGGAGTAGATCAGAGAGGCACAGGTTGAGGGCCTAAAGGAGGAGAGACAGAAGTGTGAGAGGATTATGGGCCGAGTAGCTTCCTTTGACTATGACAGTCAAGGATTGTTGACCCTTCATGGGAGAGTTTGGGTACCGTACTGGGGAGGAGTACAGATGTGGTACTCAAGACCACAGAGTTGATCCAGCAGGTCCGTAGCAGACTGCAAACTGCGCAGAGTCGGCAGAAGAGTTACGCCGACAGGAGGCGTTCGGGTTTGGAGTTTCAAGTGGGCGATATGGTCCTACTGAAGGTATCACCCTGGAAGGGTGTTATCAGGTTCCGAAAGAGGGGCAAGCTGGGCCCCAAGTTCATTGGTCCTTTTAGGGTTTTGGCCCGAGTAGGTCGGGTCGCCTATCGGTTGGATCTTCCAGCAGAGCTTAGCCAGATCCACAACACTTTTCATGTTTCTCAATTGAGGAAGTGTTTGGTGGACGAGTCAGCGGTTGTACCCTTGGAGGATATTCAGGTTGATAGCAGCCTGAATTATATCGAGAGACCACTTGCGATCTTGGATCGGAAAACGAAGACTCTGAGGAACAAGGTAGTCCAGCTAGTGAAGGTGCAGTGGCAGCACCGGAAGGGTTCAGAATGGACGTGGGAGGCCGAGGAGGAAATGAGGGGGCATTATCCAGAGTTGTTTATAGATTCAGCAGCAGCAGACTTCGAGGACGAAGTCTAAGATAAGTGGGGGAGAATTGTAACGCCCCATTTCTGGTATGTGATTTAATAAAGTAATTTTCATTTTTAAGGGGTACTCGATGAGTCTGTAGCCCGACTCGTCGAGTAGAGACGGGTTGATCACGCGTATTAAGCTGGCTACTCGGCGAGTCCATATGTTGGGACTCAGCGAGTCCATATGCTGGGACTCGGCGAGTCCGCTTGTCTGGATGAAGCCCTAATTTTAAGGGTCTGCACCCTATTTAAACACATTTATGCGCCCCAACCTCGCCTCCATCACCCTCAGAACATTTCTTATCAAACCCTAGCCTCCTTAAAGAGTGTGTGAGTGGTTTTTGCCTTGTGAAGGAACTTTTGGTGCATTTTGAAGCAAGTAGAAGAAGGAGAAGGTTGAAGAGTTCAAGGAAGAAGAAGTAGATGCGGGACACACTCCTTTGTGGTCATCTTTTCTGGTAATAAAGTCTCCATCTTGTTTATTGATCTAATAGATCTAGTTTGTCCCGAAAATTGTTTATATTAAGCTCAAAAACCCCAAATCTCTTGTAATAAAGCCTTATGATCGAGTTATACTTCAGATCTAGCCCCTCTTGAACTCCAGGAGCTCATTATAGCCACCTTTATGCAATCTTGGCCTTGTTCCAAACCCTAAGTGCTTAGTAGTTGATGATTTTGGGTATTTTAGCCTCATACCCTTGTGCATGCACGTAAAGTTGGAAACTTTACGTGTAAAACCAGTCCTAGAAGCTCAGATCTATGATTTAGAAGCACTGAAATCGATTAGAATCGACTGTATAGTAATAGCATGCTTGGGACTCGGCGAGTTGTTCTTCAACTCGGCGAGTTGTTCTTCAGGCTCGACGAGTTGTTCTTACGACTCGGCGAGTCGCAGACTGGACGTGTTCATATGATGAAGGGGAACTCGACGAGTTGTTCATGCAACTCGGCGAGTCGGATGAAGTTAGACTCGATGTATGTATCGAAGAAGAACTCGTCGAGTCTTCGCCAAACTCGACAAGTAGAAGCGAGTAGATGTCTAGAACGGATGAAAGGGACTCGGCGAGTTGGCGGCCCAACTCGTCGAGTCCGGTCAACTGGAAGTTGACTTTGACCAGGAAGTTGACTTTGATCAGGAAGTTGACTTTGAACAGGGGTGAAATAGTCATTCTACCCTGAGATTAGTTATCAGTATTTGATTTAGTGTTTATGGGATTTGTAGCCGGGGAGTTCCGGAGCAGCAGTCAGACAGTCTCAGACTTAGCACCTCAGCAGCCAGCGTTACGAGGTGAGTTTCCTTTCAGTAGGAACGGGTCTACGGCCATAATGCCGGCCCGTTTAGTTAGCAGTAGTTCCGGACTCCGGTCCGATGCAGTAGTTCAGTGTGCTTGATGTCTTTGTGATTCAAGAATGTCTTTGTGTTATGTGTTCCGGACTCCGGTCCGATGCAGTATGCAGTATATGTGCTATGTTAGTAGTTATGATTACGTTATTCTATGTACAGTCAGTTTCCGGACTTCGGTCTGATGCAGAGGGCAAGGCCCTGGTTAGTTCCGGACTTCGGTCCGATGCAGTTTCCGGACTTCGGTCCGATGCAGAGGGCAAGGCCCTGGTTAGTTCTGGACTTCGGTCCGATGCAGTTTCCGGACTTCGGTCCGATCAGAGGGCAAGGCCCTGGTTAGTTCCGGACTTCGGTCCGATGCAGTGGGCATGGCCCAGTAGTTGTTTTATATGTTATTGTATGGTATGTGGTAGATTGGGGGAACTCACTAAGCTTTGTGCTTACAGTTTCAGTTTTGGTTTCAGGTACTTCCGCTAGCAAGGGGAAGAGCTCGGGATGATGACATGGCACACACCACAGCTTCAGTTTAGCCTGGGAGTTCACTCTGATAGTTTGATATGATTTGACACATTTTCTGATTTGATACATGGATTATAACTTTTGAGATACATGTTCCATGGTTTTTATGATATGACATTTGATGTTGTGATTTTTGGTAATGTTGAAACAAAAATTTTTGGGTCGTGTTTTTGGGTTGTTTCAGACTACTTAACCAGGTTCACCAAAGCAACACTAGACGTCCCAGGGCATGATGAAGGATTGATCGTAGGGGCATTTACCTGGGGATTACTACCAGGTTCCCTGTCCCAAAAACTTATGGGTAAACAGCCCCAGACGAGAGCAAAACTAAAAGAGCGAGTGGAGTGTTTCCTGGGCCAAGAAGAAGGTGAAGCGTCAAAGCAAGCATACCTCAACGCCATGTCCTCCTCAGCCGGAAAGCGTCACCACCAATCAACCTCTAACCACGACCCCCAGGGGGTAGGGTCTCAGGACGAGACAGACGACCGCATGGACGGTTTAGGCCTTTCACAAGGGACGATAGACGAGGAAGACGAGCAGAAGTTTATATTGTCGCCGATAAACCAGTGGCAAAGGGTACTAAGACGCGATATTGTGAATACCACAAAAGTAGAACGCACGACACGGTCAACTTCTCGGTTCTAAAACGAGAGATGGAAGAAAAAGCAACTTAATAGAAGCGTGACAGGAATCGCCTAAAGTCTGTGAGCTAAGTTTGCCGCAGAAAATCCCAAAGACAACACAGGTGGGGCAGACTATCGACAAGAGATCCTCATGATCCACCACAAGCGGGGGAGAGTAGAATGCACAACCATCGTGCGAAGCATCACGGAAACCATGCAAGGGCTGACTTTATCCACGACCGACCCAAGCCCAGCTGGATGGAAAGGGGATAACCCTCTCGTAATCTAGGGATCCATTCGGAATATCATGATACACCGGGTGTACGTCGACACGGGGAGTTTCGCAGATATCATTTACGAGCATTACTTCCGGCTGCTACCAGACACATGGAAGGAAGGACTGCGACCAGCCGCAGGCCAGCTCACAGGATTCACAGGACACAGCCTGTGGCCTTTAGGTATGATCCACTTACCATTCACACTCACTAGTCAAGACAAGACCAAGCGACGGACCGCCCTTGTGGCTTTCGTGGTCATAAGACTCCCTTCCGAGCACAATGTCATACTAGGACGAACTGCCCTACTAAAAATTGGAGCAATTTCATCGACGATTCACGGAATAGTAAAGCTTATCACGAGTCAAGGCCCAGGGACAATCATATCCACTCCCCCCAAGGAACTCAAATGCTATGAGATCATGCAACCAAATGATATTTCAATCGAAGCCAAGAGGCCGAAGCCAGATTCATCAAGTGGAGGGGTGGTAATCAACAGAGAATACCCAAGCCAGCAAATAAGTGTGGGAAACACCCTCCCACGACAGTGAGGCAAGCACTGATCCAACTGCTGCAAAAATACAAACACGTATTCGCCTGGACGCCCACAGACATGGTGGGGGTCGATCGAGCAATTATAGAACACAAGTTAATGATAAAGCAAGGGGAAAAGAAGTAAAACAAAAGAAGCGGGTCCAGGGAGGAGATCGCAACAAGGCGATCAATGCGGAGGTGGCCAATCAAAAGGTGGAGTCTCTACAAGGGTTCCAATGGAAATTTTTCTTGGATGCATACAAGGGATATCACCAAATCCTAATGAGCAAAGATGACGAAGAGAAGACAGCCTTCTACACAGACCATGGCACGTTCTGCTATACAAAGATGCCATTCGGATTGAAGAACGTCGGCGCAACCTACCAACGATTGGTCGAATCCCTGTTCGCCAATCAAATCGGCAGAAACATCGAAGTTTATGTCGAGGACATGATCATCAAAAGCCTAGACGAACAGAGACTATTGTGCGACATGGAGGAAACACTGCGAACTTTGGAGAAAGCTAAAATGAAACTGAACCCCGCAAAGTGTACCTTTGGGGTAGAAGAGGGGCAATTCTTGTGATACTATGTGACGAAGGAAGGAATCCAGCCAAGCCCGATCAAGCTTTACAAGCTTAAAGACACACCCTCGCCAAGCACACTAAGGGACGCCCAAGGTTTGAATGGCAAACTAACAACGCTCAATCGTTTTATATCTAAATCAGTCGAGAAGGCCCTGCCTCTATTTCACACACTCAAGGGATGCATCGAAAAGAACAACTTCCGATGGATGCCAGAGGCTGAATCCGCGCTGCAGAAAATAAAAAAGGCACTGCACACACTCCCTATGCTAGCCAGCCCGGTACCAGGGGAGACGCTGCAGGTCTACTTATCCGCATCAAAGGACGCTATTTTGTCAGTCCTAGTAGTCGAAAGGCAAGGAAGACAACTCTCGCTCTACTTCGTGAGTCGAGCCCTACAAGGGCCAGAGATTAACTACCCGATTGTCGAGAAACTAGTGCTCGCCTTAATCTATGCGGCTCGACAGCTTCGCCGGTACTTCCAGGCTCACCAGATAGAGGTGTTGACCAGTTGCCCAATCAAGCAGGTGCTCTTAAAACCAGAGACATCTGGACGTCTCGCAAAGTGGGCCATAGAACTAGGAGAACACTGTTGGATTAGTGTCTAAGCTCGTAACTATATTTGGTAAGTACTTGACCCGGTTATGCATGGTCCTTTTGGGTTGCCTTCACCAAAGCAACATGATAGGATGATTTATTAAGAAAGAGGTTATTATGATTTATTAATATATGAATAATGTATTAATGGAGAAATCATATAATTAAATTAATATTAGACAAGAATTAATTAAGAAATTAATTATGTGGCTAAAAGACATTAATTTAATATCAGGGACCTAAACTGTCAAATGTGTGATAGTTGAGTATTGGGCTGAGGAGCCTTCTGGATTAGGCATGGACGAAATTACGATGTGTTAATCCATAATTTCGGCCATAATGCCCTATTCCAGAAACTTCATTGGATAACTTAAGGCCTAAGTTGTCCATTAGGGTTGAGGCTGAAACCCTAACAGCTCCAGTATAAATAGGACCCCTAGGCTACAGAAATCGGCTACCCTAACCCTAAGAGTGATAGAGTCGATTTCAAGAAGCCTCCAACCTCTCTCCAAGATCATTCTTTTGCTATTGGTGTTTGTAAGTCATTATAGGAGTGACACTTGTGACTCTAAGCTTCAAAGACAAGAAGAATCAAGCAAGCAACAAGAGGTAATGATCTAGATCTGATTTGTTTCTTTTAATTTCAAATTACTCTTATTAGATATAGTGTTTAAAAGTCTTGGATGAAAGCATGTACAATTAGAGAAACCTAGATCCAAGCATTAGGGTTTGCATGAGCACATAGGATGTTTTTTTGGCTCAAACCCATCAGTGGTATCAGAACCTTGATTGGCTTCTATTGTATTTATGCTTTGTGTTTTCATTCAATCTTTAAAATCGAATTTTTTGCCCCCTGAATGACAGACTCGGCGAGTCCCACAGTGGGCTCGACGAGTAGGATGAACTCGACGAGTGCATAAGGGGACTCGGCGAGTCGGAGCGTGTGTCAGAGGGATTTTCGGGATTTCTTGTTGTTTTGCTTAAGGATAATTACCAAAATTGTTTTTGACTAATAAAATCCGAATTTCATTACTGTTTTATGATTATCCTTACCAAAACAAAAGATAATTACCAATTGTTTGAATAATAAATTCCTTATTTGATAATATTTGATTATTTGAATTTATTTGGTGAATTATCTTGTAAATAATCTTGATTAGGTCAAATTTAGATAATCACTAAATTAATTGTTTAATTTAAAATTATTTGCTATTTGATCCTTTGTGTTTTGAAAAGTTCAAAACTTGTCCTCAAGTTTTGAAATCTAAATTTTATGATTAAAATGTTTAATTTGAACTATTTAAATTTCAAACCCTAGAATTTTTTCAAGTTTAAAATTCAACCTTATACTTTATAATATTATAAGATTAATATATATATATATATATATATATATATATATATATATATATATGTATAACTTAAAATGCTAGTCTTACCGTTAGTAGGCCTCATTCACGAAGCCGATCTATAAGGGGGGTATAAGGTTATGGCCTATAAAATGGCCGTTTAATGGGTGTCCACTCTCACCCACCGCTTCCTTGATTGGTGGAGGGTCGTTAGCCGAACGGGTAGGGTAGGGAAAACATTTCCTCATTAAAAGTATAATGAATCTTTATAAAAGTAACTAAATTTTTTTCCAAAATTCCCAATCTTAGTTACTTTAGGAAAAAGTGAATTGATGCAATTCCCAATCTAAATTCTAGGATTTTTCAATACATTTAAAACTTAATCCTTTTTCGTTTTTCATGGTGGAGAATTAGTGAATCGTCATTCACTTACCTTCAAATTATTTACTTGTTAGATTACGGCATCCCTTTTCTAATTTGTAAATAATGTTGTTGGATCCTAGCCCTAATTTCTCATTTGGGTGTTTAATTGGGGATTCATTTCTAATCAAACTTTGTTCTTTTTCCTTTTCAGATGTCGAACGTCAACAACAACGCTTCTGGTTCTACTTCCTCTGGCTCATTCTCACTCATGAACTTGTGTGGGAGAGTGATCTTTGACGGATCCAATTTCAATGATTGGATCCGCAACATTCGAATGGTCACTCGTTAGAGGACAAAGAGTATGTCCTTGATGAGAAGCTGAAGGAGATCAACCTCAAGACTGCTACTACTGAAGAGATCGCGGCTTTTGAGGCCCATGAGCGTGATGCCACGAAAGTCCATTGCATCATGCTAGTGACTATGACTGCAGAACTCTAGAAGTCCTATGAGGACATGTATCCCTATGAAATGCATCAGGATCTGCTGGACCGGTACCACCAAAGCGCTAGGCAAGAAAGGTACGAGATCATCACTTCGATGATCACTACCAAAATGGGTAATGGAGAGTCCCTTACTGCTCATCTGCAAAAGATGCAGAGATATTTCGATCGCCTGCTAAAGTTGAATGTGAAATTTGATGAAGAGCTGGCAATTGATATCATCCTTCATTCCTTGCCTCCCTGTTATAGCCAGTTCTGCATGACCTACCACATGAATAAGGAAGAGGTCACTTTGAGCAAGCTTAAAGGCTTGCTAAGGACTGCTGAGAGCAACCTCAAAGATAAAACTGTTGCATCAACTCCAACTCCTACTGCTGCCCCTGTCTTGGCAATAGGGAAAGGGAAAGGTAAGAAGAGGAAGGCTCCCTCAAAGATCCACCACAAGGGAAAGTCCCAAGATGGTACCTCTTCTAGTGGAACCAAAGTTAGTTCTGCTAAACCCAACTCTAACCCTAAGGAGGCAGAGTGCCACCACTGCCACAAGATAGGGCATTGGAAAAGAAGCTGCCCAGAATATCTGCAAGCTATCAAGGATAGGAAGATCAAACCGTCCTTCGCATGTATTTACACTATTAAATCTAATGATTCATCGCATGCTATCTCTTGGGTTCTTGATACAGGATGTGGTTTTCACATATGTTCTGATTTGCAGGGACTAAGAAGAAATAGGGATGTGGAGCGTGGAAGGATAAACCTAATCATGGGAAACAGAAGATCGTCACCTGTCACCAAGATTGGAGTATATTCCTTAGTGTTTAGTAATGGATTGATTAGGTTTAAATTTAAATAATTGTTGCTATTCGCCAGATATGGCAAGAAACATCATTTCATTTCATGGTTTATATAGACAAGGATTTAGATATTCATTTGATAATGAGAAGGGTTCTATTTATGCTTATCTTAATAGTGTTTTATATTTTGAAGCATTGCCTTGTAATGGAATATATGAAACTGTGATGGTTGTTGACAAACTAGGAAATGATGTGTTGTGTATTGATTCTTCCAATGATTTGGATAAAGCATTCTTATGGCATTGTCGTCTTGGACATGTCAACAATAAGCGCATAGCCAAGCTCCAAAAGGATGGAGTATTGGAGTCATTCGACCTTAGGGACGATGACGTGTGCGAATCTTGTTTACTTGGAAAGATGACCAAGTCACCCTTCACTGGCACTTATGCGAGGGGTGAGGGTTTGTTGGACCTCATACATACAGATGTATGAGGACCATTTAGATCCACCACAAGGGATGCCTGCCGCTTCTACGTGACTTTTACCGATGATTATAGCAGATATGGTTATATCTACCTAATCAGGCATAAGCCAGAAACCTTTGAAAAGTTAAAAGAGTTCAAGAAAGAAGTGGAGAATCAGTTGGGCAGGAAAATCAAGATGCTTCGATCTGATCGAGATGGAGAATACCTAAGTCTTGAATTCCACGACTACCTCAAGGAATGCATAATTTTTTTGCAATTGATGCCACCTAGGACACCACAGTTGAATGGTGTGGCTGAGAGGCGTAATCGAACCTTGCTAGACATGGTTCGTTCCATGATGAGTCGTGCTTCGCTACCTATCTCATTCTAGGGGTATGCCTTAGAGACTGCTGCCCATATCCTTAACTTAGTCCCTACGAAGAAGGTTGCCAAAACACCTCACGAGATGTGGACAAGGAAAGCTCCCTCGTTAGCACACATCAAGGTTTGGGGTTGCGAGGCTTTCGTAAGACGAGAGACTTACGACAAGCTCGAACCTCGTAGTGAGCGATGTATTTTCATCTGCTGCCCACAGAAGTCCTTTGGATATCTCTTCTATAGACCGAGTGACAATGTTGTCTTCGTTGCGAGGAGAGGGGTTTTCCGAGAGCGAGAACTCATAAGCCAAGGGGACAGTGGGAGGCAAATCGATCTTGAAGAGCTTCAAGAGTCGAGCGATGAAGGAACTTCTAACACTGGCTTTCAACCCGAGGAGGAAAATCCAGTTGAACCAATTGACAGGTCATTACCTCTTAGGCGTTCCGAAAGAGTTAGGGTTCAACCCCAGTTATATGGTTTTCATATTACTACATAAGGGGTTACGTATATTAGTGATAGTACACTAATAAATTTGGACAAACCTAACAGCTATAAGGAAGCCATGGCAGGCCCGGAGTCTACAAAGTGGAAAGAGGCGATAGAGAGCGAGATTCAGTCCATATATGACAACCAAGTTTGGAATTTGGTTGATAATGTGCCAGGTCGTAAGACGGTCGGGTGCAAGTGGATCTTCAAGAAGAAGACCGACATGGATGGGAATGTACACACCTATAAGGTGCGATTGGTTGCGAAGGGTTTCAGTCAAACTCTCGGAGTTGACTATGATGAAACCTTCTCACCAGTTGAGAAGATAAAATCCATTAGGGTGATGCTAGCCATTGCTGCATTTCATGACTATGAAATATGGCAAATGGATGTCAAAACCG
This sequence comes from Lactuca virosa, assembly GCF_052849685.1. Classification (NCBI taxonomy): domain Eukaryota; kingdom Viridiplantae; phylum Streptophyta; class Magnoliopsida; order Asterales; family Asteraceae; genus Lactuca; species Lactuca virosa. The sequence continues at coordinate 132,452,027 of NC_136429.1, forward strand.
CTTTCCTAAATGGGAAGTTGGCTGAGGATGTTTACATGGCTCAGCCAGAGGGTTTTGTCGATACGAAGCATCCCAATAGAGTGTGTAAGCTTGAGAAGTCCATTTATGGACTTAAGCAAGCATCTCGCAGATGGAATCTATGTTTCGATGAGAAAGTTAAAGAGTTTGGCTTTCTGCGAAACGAAGATGAATCATGTGTATATGTCAAAGCCAGTGGGAGTATAGTAAGCTTCCTCGTATTGTATGTCAATGACATACTACTCATAGGAAACGACATCTCGACGCTGTAGGAAGTAAAGTCCTGGCTCGGGAAGTGCTTCGCTATGAAGGACCTTGGAGAGGCTGCCTATATTTTGGGAATAAGGATAGTAAGAAACAGAAGTAAGAGACTAATAGGACTTAGTCAGAATACTTACTTGGACAAGGTACTAAAACGTTTTAGTATGGAGAATTCAAACGTTTTAGTATGGAGAATTCAAAGATAGTTTAGAAATGTGGAATAGATAAATTGTAATTAACATTTGATGATTAAATAAAAGAGTGTTATTTATTAGTAATGTTATTGTCTTATGTTAATCATTTAACTATTGTCTCACTTTGCATGTTTTGACTTCCTGAATAATGAGATTATTCGAATGGTCCACAGTCGTTCATATGTTGGAAGTAGGTATGAATGAAGACTGTCATGAATTGATGTGTAGATTATCTAAAATGTATTAGACATAGCAAAAGTTTGCTACAACGTTCATGAGTGCTTATGAATTTGATTTGAGCATTGGAATAAACCCACGCTTGCTGGAATCACTTCATGGAATTTATCACGAGTGATCGCAAGACGATAATATCATATGGTCTTAAAACCTAGATATATGGTTTGTTGTTTGCTAATTGGTTGTGCATTGATAATGCGTAAACGCATCAGTAATTTGATGTTATAAAACGCATTGTTGTGTATGATTTGATTAGTGGATAGTAAATGCATATAAGTCGAAGTTTATCTGTTCCTTTTATCCTAGGAGGGTAAAAGCGATATCAGGGCCCCTCGGTGATTTGGTTTGACTTATGTGTCGGGCCCGGTCAGGAGGACTGAATTGATGTGTTCAATTAAGTTCTATGTCGAATGAATCAGAGATCGAGAAACAAACTGTTGGACAATAAGTATGACTATGTTCCATGTAATTGTCAGCACGATATCTAGAACAGAGGACTATACGATCCCTTATCTAAAGGACAGGTTACGGATGAGATCAGAGTTTGACAGCGTCTTTGAGAGCTACGATTGCTAATCGAATTGTATTTGCATTTGTAGTTACTAGACTTATCCAAGTGGGAGACTGTTGGATTAGTGTCTAAGCCCGTAACTATATTTGGTAAGTACTTGACGCGGTTGTGCATGGTCCTTTTGGGTTGCCTTCACCAAAGCAACATGATAGGATGATTTATTAAGAAAGAGGTTATTATGATTTATTAATATATGAATAATGTATTAATGGAGAAATCATATAATTAAATTAATATTAGACAAGAATTAATTAAGAAATTAATTATGTGGCTAAAAGACATTAATTTAATATCAGGGACTTAAACTGTCAAATGTGTGATAGTTGAGTATTGGGCTGAGGAGCATTCTGGATTAGGCATGGATGAAATTAGGATGTGTTAGTCCATAATTTCAGCCATAAGGCCCTATTCAAGAAACTTCCTTGGATAACTTAAGGCCTAAGCTGTCCATTAGGGTTGAGGCTGAAACCCTCACAGCTCCAGTATAAATAGGACCCCTAGGCTACAGAAATTGGCTACCCTAACCCTAAGAGTAATAGAGTCGATTTCAAGAAGCCTCCAACCTCTCTCCAATATCATTCTTTTGCTATTGGTGTTTGTAAGCCATTAGAGGAGCGACACTTGTGACTCTAAGCCTCAAAGACAAGAAGAATCAAGCAAGCAACAAAAGGTAATGATCTAGATCTGATTTGTTTCTTATAATTTCGAATTACTCTTATTAGATCTAGTGTTTAAAAGTCTTGGATGAAAGCATGTACAATTAGAGAAACCTAGATCCAAGCATTAGGGTTTGCATGAGCATATAGGATGTTCTTTTGGCTCAAACCCATCAAACACGACATCAGCTATCACCCCAGGGTGAGCATCAAAGGACAAGCACTGGCGGACTTCCTATTGGAAATCCCGGGGGAACTCCAGCAGGAAATGACGGATACGACCCAGCGAAGGAACCCAGGAGAAGAGGCCGATCAGCAATGGACCCTCTACACGGATGGAGCTTCCAGTAAAGAGGGCTCATGAGCGGGTTTGATCCTAACCAGCCCTACGGGCGAAGAAATCACGTACGCCCTACGCTTCGACTTCTACACCTCCAACAATGAAGCCAAATACGAAGCTTTGCTAGCTGACCTAAGGTTGGTAGTAAAAATGGGGGCGGAAAAGATAGTAGCCCTAACCGATTCACGTCTGGCATCTAACCAGGTCACTGGAGAATTTGAAGCAAAGGATAGAAGAATGGAGAAGTATGTCAAAGCAGTCCAACAAATCATAAGTCCACTTAAGAGTTTCACCATAAAGCAGATTCCAAGAGGAAGCAATAGACGGGCAAGTGCCCTAAGCAAGCTTGCATCAACATGTTTTGGCCATCTCTCTAAGGAGGTCTTGGTAGAAGTACTAAAGGAAAGGAGCATCGACGAACGCCAAGTTGACTCTCTATACACGGCACGACCCAGCTGGATGACACCAATCTAGACTATTTACAACATGGAATACTTCCTGACGACCATGGAGAGGCACGAAAAACAAGAATACGGGCCCCCCAGTACGCAATCCTAGGAGGAGCGTTATATAGAAGAGGCTACATGGCTCCGTGGCTAAAATTCATAGACAACGAGTCAGGAAAGAAAGCCCTCCAAGAAGCTCAAGCGGGGTCAGCTAGAGCCCACAATGAGGCAAGGGCACTTACAAGCAAGATACTACGCATGGGACTCTATTGGCCAGACATACACCATGACGCCACCAAACTGACCCGGGCGTGCGTGGAGTGCCAGACTTTTTCACCAGTATAAGGCATACCCTCCACCAAGTTGACGAGTATAGTTAGCCCATGGCCCTTTTACGAATGGGGGATCGACATCGTATGTCCCTTCCCCAAAGCACTAGGAAAAGTGAAGTTCTTGGTCGTTGCGGTCGATTACTTCACGAATGGATAGAAGCCGAGACGTTGGCATGTATCACTGGAAAACAAATGATCAAGTTCATGTGGAAAAACATCATAACAAGGTTCGGAACACCGAAAGTCCTGATCAGTGACAACGGGCTGCAATTCGCCGAGAACCCCTTCAGAAACTGGTGTGCAGAGAGAGGAATAGAGCAAATATTCACGTCGGTGGCACACCCCCAAGCCAATGGACAGACAGAGGTGTCCAATAGGAAGCTGGTGTAGGGAATCAAAAATCGCATTGGCAAGGAAAAGTGTAATTGGGTAGACGAATTACCGGAAGTCCTCTGGTCGTATCGAACACGCCACGAACCAGCACAAAGGAAACACCGTTCAGCCTGGCCTACGGAGCCGAAGCGATGTTGCCGGTGGAGATGATGATAGGGTCGATACGAACGGAACACTATCAAGAGCAAACAAACGAAAAAAACCCGAGGGAAATTTTGGACCTTTTGGAGGAGCGACGGGAACGCTCAAGCATACGCCAAGTTGCATACAAAAAAATAGTTGAGGGGTACTATAATCAGCGGGTCAAAGACAAGGCTTTCCGTGTCGGGGATTACGTCCTACGGAAAAATGAGGCCATGCGAGCGCAGCCCTGCGGAAAACTGAGCCAGACGTGGGAAGGTTCGTACAAGGTGGTAGAAGCACACTGCAACGGGTCATATTCTTTAGAGACACCTGAGGGAAGACAAATCCCGAGAACGTGGAATACAAGGAACCTAAGGATGTTCCATTTCTGAGTGAATTCACGAACCCCTACATAGAAGGGAGGACAGTTCTAGTAAAACATTCCCTGGCCGGATTGATCACCCGGACCGACAGACGGACGCTCAACGTAGTCCGATAGGGAACTTTAGTGCACTAAAAACGAGCATGTATCAGGAGTACATAATGGCAATAAAAATGCACTAGTTTTTATATATTACGCACCATGGGCATGTATGATGAAGTAAAAATAAAACACAGAGGATACTTAGTGAATCCACACGCGCATACGCACATACTTTCACACAAAAAAATAAAGCAACAAAACGACAAGTTTTAGAATAAAGTCGTAGCAAGCAACAAAATCTATATAGGAGGCTTAGTATGCCCACAATTGCAAAAAAAAATGCATCCAAGGGTAAACAAACACACCCAATTCACATAAAATAAAAAGAGAGCAAGACAGTGCAGAGTAGCGACAAAGCTAACAAAAGCAAATGCAACTATTGTCAATCAGTACATACGCAAAAAACCACAAAAGGCCTTCAAGGCCACAAGTCATTGGAAAACAAAGAAAACGGAAACAAGAAGAACAAAGCTTCATCAAATTTTTCACACCCCGAAGGGTAGCTCTAACCAACCTCAAAAACCACTGGGACCGCTATTACCATCCCCAGCAACACTAACCGCTGGCCCACCACCACCACCGTCCACACCAGTACCATCCCCTCTAGCCGAAATAGCCGCCGCACCCACCGCAACATCCTCAGCCTCGTCAAACACACATAGCGCCCTACCCCATTTACATCAAGCTGACCTAATCCAAGCAGAACCGCAAAATCCATAGTCGCCAAAGCCAGCAGAGCATCGTCCAGAGCTGAAGAATGGCTTGAGCGAGAATCACTAGCAGACGGATCATATGTCCCAGCGTCAACCTGTGCTTTCAAACCTGCTCGACCCGATTCCTCACCTGCAACAAATGCAACATGGCGAATGCGACGGATACCCCCAGCAAATTCAGGGTGCTCTTTGAATTTATCCATTACGCACACAAGCCCAACCTGAAGTAGTGATGCGTGCAAATAGCTACACCTAATTTTATATTTATAACCTAACTAACTTAACTAACTAAATTGCACCTAGGCAGTGTACCTAGTCAAATTATAGAATAGTCGGGTAAGTCGGGTGTCGATCACAGGGAACGGTTTTGACTAATTAATCTATCTACTACTAAATTAACCTAATTACTAACAAAGAAAGGGGATTTATCTAATTTTGCAAGTTTAGATGAACTTAATTCTTTAACACAAATTCAATTAGTAAACAAAACACTTCTGTTAGTTCGAATCCACTTTCCCTCAATGGTTTATAAATTAGCTATGACAATTACTGTTGGTTACCAATTAAGATAGTATTAGCAATTTAGTTCTAAATCTACTAACATTAATTAATTCATGTAAATCTATGTATGGTCACATAATAGCTAACACATAATCAATTATTAAATAGAATTGGAGCTATGTAAGATTGATTTGACAAACACACTTATGGTCATAATATGAGTTCTCTAGCACAGCCTAATTTTAATAATTCAATTGCTTATCTAAGATTGGTTTGATCTTAGCTCTAATAACCTAGTGTTCACTGAATTATTAGGTATTCAAATTCATGCAGATTCATATTCACTAACTACACAGAACAAGAATTTAAAGCAATCAAATATTAAATCAAACATGTTAGGTTCAAACAATCAAACATAAGTCTTAACCAACAAGTAAATCAAAGCTATAGTATTAAAACCATGAGTTCCAGCTTCATCTAGCTAACAGAGCAGCTAGATTTAGCTGGACATACTAGCAAACAAACTCAAGTAACTCATACTCGAAAACATAATTAAAGTACCAAAACTAGAATCCAATTATGAACTTCTCTTTTCATTTGGTGTTGAAAGCCAATTCCAGACCATTTCTCCTTCTGTAATTCGTCTCCAGGAACTCCCTCAATCAGCCAAAAGTCCCCAAAGTCGTAATGATCAAGCAAATATATAGTTTCTGATTTTTCCACCCTCACGATGTGAGCAAGTATGTCTCACGTCGTGAGCACGTAATTATCTGTTTTTGACAAGGATTCTTCCTCCCGATGCCTATCTTCTCTAATTTTCCAACTCACGCCGTGAGCCTTCAATTCTCACGTCGTGAGTACACGTTTTTACTGAATTTTTATTCTTCTTTTCTTCAAGTCTCCAAAGTTCCATGTTTTGTCAATTTTAGTCCTTTTCTCCCAAAATGCTTCTATTTGGCTGCAAAATATAATTTAAGCTTATAAGTATCATTATTCTATACAAATAACCATAATATGTATAAAAATGTAAAGAAATGTTGCCTAAAAACATGTATAAATATGGCAATATCAAGTAGCCAGTCACGGTCTGTTTTCAAGATTTCCAACTCACGATCACGGTCAGCAAGATCACGCTCTAGGCTCTCATTCTGGATCATCAAACCCTCATTTGTCTGCGTCAGCAATTCCACACGCGCCTCCAATGTGCTCCGAACATCCTCCAACACCAACTTCTCCGATACCAGCGATTTATTTTGTTGATGTGATAGACGAGCAGTAGCTCCAAGCTCCTCCACCTGCCCCTTCAAGGCTGCTGTCAGACCCCCGAACCAGACGGCGGAAACTTCTGAGGGCTCGCGTGACTTAAATTGAATATCATCACAATGAATATACACGAAGCATAACATAAACATCACCATGCATTAATACATTACAACTGACCTTGTTCACATCAAGTACATTGTCTAAATATTACATATCCATAGCATAAATTGTTTGAGAGTTTTCAAAACATAACATCCTAACAGACTTGGTATTGTTCTTCGGCTTATCTGTTACCTAAGAATACAAGTTATTTTGAAAACGCCAACATATGAAATGTTGATGAGTTCATAAGCAGGGTTGATTTGAAAATGTTTTGTGTAGTTTATAAAACCCAGAAAATCCGATATTTTCTAAAAAGACAATTGTTTATACTAAAGTGTGAAGATCCATAGGTTTATGTATGAATGATTTCAAAGCGTGTATAAATGAGAAGTTTTGCATTATAGTTATTGAAAATACAAGTGAATGGTGTTGATTTCCTCGAAAAACCCGATGTTTTCCGATAATATAATATAATTATTTCGAATTATTATACCGTCACAACGAATGATTATGAATTCCCTTGATTACTCAGATAGTATTGGATTTATTATGCGAGTCGTTATAACCATGCATGATAATGACTAATTCGTCTGTCTTGGCATTCTAGTGAACGCCGGAATTGATCTTAAGATTTTTTCACCCTAGACTGGCCGAGTCTAACTGTAGCGAACAGCTGAGGTGTGGGGGAGTCACCCCCGTATAGATCTATACAAAAACTCTCGCTCTCCTTCCAGGAGACTTTGATTATAACTACAGACTACGACCGACACTTAAAGGTGTCGCCCGTTATTACTCACTTAATCCAAACGAATTTGATTACCCTTGATTAACGACCTGATTTTGTTTACTTGAATTTGAAGGTAAGCCTAACAGACGAGGAGAAGAGGTTTATGAGGTCCTACTAATTACGTATGTTATTTAGGGCTGTTGAGTATACGAATGACGCGTTGACCCATTTCGCATATGATTTACTTGGACCTTACTAGCAATGCTAATGGGCCAGTGAGGCCCAATAGCACGTACAAGCCATTGAGGGTCCCTTAAGCATGTAATTGGGTCGCAGGAGTCCCAATAGACATGTATTATTATTGTTAGGCCCAAAAGCCATGTTAATGGGTCACGAAGGCCCAATAAACATGATTAGAATCTTTCAAGCCCAACAATTTAAATATTTACTTGTTTTTGGTATGGTATAATTGTCGGAAGGTCTGATGGTTCAATTGTTAAATCGCAAAGGCACGAAGTTTGTCGATTGTTTATAACGATATTTGAAAATATATGTATATTTTTCATTCTAAATTCATAAGTTATAATTTGGTATTTTTTTTACCCAAATATCTTAATAATAAAATAATTGACTCAAAATATTGGTTTGACCTATTCAGCCCTTCTTTAATAAAAATGACAATTTTAGTCCCTTTTTATAAAAAAAATGATATTTTAGGTTCTTAAACTATTTTTCTTGACATTTTGGCCCATAGACTTATTTAAATAATGTTTTCAGCCCAAAGTTTACTTTTTGGCAGTTTCAGCCCTTTTAGTAAAAAGATTTTCATTTATAGTCCAAACTTTTCGCAACTTTTATAAATTTGACCCAAAATCCAAAAACTTTGCATTTTTGATCCTTTTTGGCAAAAAGGGTCATTTTAACCCCTGAAATAGATTTATTACCTTTTTACCCACTGTTTTGAGAAATTTACCATTTCAGTCCCTTAAAACCCATTTTTTCGCAAGTTTGGGCCTATGGGCCGAAAAGCCCATAAATTTGGCCCAATAGGCTACAATTTACATTTCTAGCCCTTTGAAGAGCATAATATTCGTAAAAACTTCTATTTTAACTGTTTTGACCCTTTGGGTCCTTATAAAACCGTGAATGACAACCTTTAACCCAACTTTTGTTTATTTGACGAAAATAGCCCAAAAATGAATTTTATGTTGTAACATGTTTATTTTAACCTTAGGTGATAATTTTTCTTGACTTGTTTAATGTAATACATCCTAGATCACGTATATTTTCCTCCTTGAGCCATAGATCTCGAGATTTCTTTCCTTTTTGGCACATATTTACCATATAAACACATGAAATCACACATAACATACACATACACATAGATCTACACATTTTACTTGTATTTTCCCCCATAAAACTTGTGAAAACCGAAAATATAGGGGTATGAACTCACCTTTGCTTGTTGTTTTCGGTTTTGAAGAAATAATGGAAGAGTTTGATGTTATTTTCGACCCTAGCAAGCTTTCTTGGGTTGATCTCGAACTTATGGATGTTTCTAGGATGATCATGAGTTCGCATGAGTTGAGAAGAGATTTTTTGATAAAACAAAGAAACTAGATCATGGATCTAAGCACAAACTTACCAAGAATGATGATTTCTTATGGAAGAACCCTCTTGAAATGCCCTTGATCTCGAAATTTGGATGGAGGAATGAAGGTATTCTTGAGAGAGTTTGTTTTAAAGAGATGGATGAAATGTGTGTGTGGGTTGTGTGTCTTCGGCCGAAGATAGAAAGGAGAGGGAGAAGAGAGATAAATTAAGTTGACATGCATGGAAGTATGGGATTTGTGCATGGGTTTCCAATGGACAAATATGAGGTGTCTTCCCCTCATAATTCTTCATTTCTTCCTTTTTATTTATCTACTTTTTACTTTTTTTTTATTCTTGTTGGCCGAGAATGGGCTAAGGGAAAGAATGGTTTGGGCCTTTTTGTGCTTGAGTCCATAATATGGGCCCAATTGGATGGTTTTCGGCCCATTGGGCCTTTTAGAGTAATTCACGGCCCAATATACATCAAGGAATGAGTTTTATGGCCCATTAGGGCTAATTAGATTTGTTATGGCCCAATAAGGCCCATTTAGATAAACTAGCCCATTTTAGGCTTATAAGCCCCAAAAAGGTTAAGTTTTATGGAAGTGGGTCCAATTAGGGCCCATTTAAGAGTTCTTAGCCCAAAATAGTCAAATTGGAATTTTATTGGTCCATTAGGCCCAATAAGGAAATCCTAGTCCAAAATGGACTTGAACCGGGATTTTTAGGGTTTCCAACCTTTTGTTGACTACTTGAATGTTTGTATAGAGTATTTGATGGAATTTTGTGGTCATTGAATAAGCACCATACATGTTTTCAAGTTTTAGTTACAATGTTATCCTTGTTAAGGGTTTTACAAAGCATCAGAATTCCTAGTTGTGACATCATCCCCCCGTTAGAGGGAATTTCGTCCCGAAATTCTTTTTGAAGCTAGATTTGAAATTGCGAGAATAGGTGAGGGTACTTCTGCTTCATCTGGTCTTTACGTTCCCATGTGAATTTTGGTCCACGTTTCGCATTCCACCGAACTTTCACAATCGGAATGCGACTTTGCTTAGTACGCTTCACTTCCCTGTCCATGATTTCGACTGGTTCCTCGATGAACAGGAGATTCTCGTTGATTTCGAATTCTTCTAATGGAATGAAGAGGGTTTCTTCGGATAAGCACTTCTTCAAATTGGAAACATGGAACACGGGGTGTGCACTGCTGAGCTCAGCGGGTAGCTGCAGTCTATAAGCCACTGGACCGATTTGGGCAAGAATCTCGAAGGGTCCAATGTATCGTGGGTTTAGTTTTCCCCGTTTCCCAAAACGAATCACCCCTTTCCAGGGAGAGACTTTTAACAACACCCAATCCCCGACTTGAAATTCCAAGGGCTTTTCCCGTTTATCAGCGTAGCTCTTCTGTCTGTCTCATGATGCTTGCAGTCGAGCTCTGATCTGAATTATCTTCTCGGTCGTTTCGCGTATGATTTCTGGTCCCGTCAATGCATTACTTGGTGTCTGTGCTCTTGCTAGCTGTGTGTCACCTATCTCAGCCCAACACAACGGTGATCTACATTTACGCCCATACAATGCCTCGAATGGAGCAACTTTGATGCTTGAGTGATAACTGTTGTTGTACGAGAACTCGATTAAAGGCAAGTGGGTATCCCACGACCTTCCAAAGTCTATCACACATGCGCGAAGCATATCTTCAAGCGTTTAAATGGTTCGCTCGCTTTGACCATCCGTTTGTGGGTGGTAGGCAGTGCTCATGTCAAGTTGTGTTCCCATAGCTTTCTGCAGCGATTGCCAAAAGCGTGAAGTAAACCTACTATCTCTATCTGAGATGATAGATATTGGCACTCCATGGAGTCTCACAATTTCCTTGATATAGGTTCTTGTCAATCGTTCCATCTTGTATGACTCTTTTATTGGCAGGAAATGAGCGGATTTTGTCAACCTGTCGACTATTCCCATATGGTATCCAAACCGGAATTGATCTTAAGATTTTGTCTGTAATATGGGCCCAATTGGATGGTTTTCGGCCCATTGGGCCTTTTAGAGTAATTCACGGCCCAATATACATCAAGCAATGAGTTTTATGGCCCATTAGGGCTAATTAGATTTGTTATGGCCCAATAAGGCTCATTTAGATAAACTAGCCCATTTTAGGCTTATAAGGCCCAAAAAGGTTAAGTTTTATGGAAGTGGGTCCAATTAGGGCCCATTTAAGAGTTCTTAGCCCAAAATAGTCAAATTGGAAGTTTATTGGTCCATTAGGCCCAATAAGGAAATCCTAGTCCAAAATGGACTTGAACCGGGATTTTTAGGGTTTCCAGCCTTTTGTTGACTACTTGAATGTTTGTATAGAGTATTTGATGGAATTTTGTGGTCATTGAATAAGCACCATACATGTTTTCAATTTTAGTTACAATGTTATCCTTGTTAAGGGTTTTACAAAGCATCAGAATTCCTAGTTGTGACAGCTGCCTCGCTCGCCACCAGAGCAGAGTGTGCGCGCTCCAAATCATCAAATCGCTACACACGACGGGATCCAGCAGCAAGGTAAGTCATGGCATGTGCGGCAGCATAAGCCAGATTGTGGGCAAGGGCAGTGTTGTTCATTGCGTCCATATCGTCAACAGTGGCAGGAGGAAAGCAGCGAAGCGAACAGACAAACGAGCGTCTGCCCGAAGATTCCAGTCGGGAACAAAGACAAAAGCACCATGGAAATCCTTTGCAGCAGAAGACTCAAATCGCTCAACACTATCTCTTGAAGATCGAGGACTAACACAAGGACTCAAAGCAATTGGAACAGGAACAATGGGCTGTTGAGGCTCCCCTCAATACCCTCAGACTGTTAAACGTCGTCATTGGGTATTACCAGCCATTATGCCAAGACCGTAACGCATGCATTTGTGTCTAAAATTTTCCTAAGGACCCCCCTAATTCTAAATACTCACAATCCTCATAAACACTCGCCCACTTCTTTTGAACAACGCTCATTTTATGCATCCCTCCGAATCCATCCTCAGAAAACTTTCTAACCTCAGGGTAATTTTTGTAAAGCTACCCAAGCGTACATAATCTATAAATTACAACTTTTAGATATCACAATATGGAGCTCTTGAATTCTTTACTTCTTTGATATTTGATCTTCAATTTCTTTGAATTCACCACCTTTTTGTGTGATTTTTGGTATCTTCAACTTTTGAATTTCTTCAGAATTTTTGATCTTTGATCTTCATACTTTATACTTCTATTGCTCCAAAATTTCTTCAACTTTTCACTTTTTGGTAATTTCTCTCTTTCTTTTTTTTATATCTACTCACTGTTTTTCTTTTTCACTCAAATCTTACATGCTTAAGCAGGGGCGCTTAACTTCAACCTTTATTGGTTAAAGTATTAGTTTTCCTGGATACATTTCTGGTACACGATGCTAAACATATTGCGATCCTCATACTAAGCGAGGTTGTGTTTTTGTCCCATGATTTCACTAGAATAAAGGGGGCCACAAATGCACTATAACGTATATTGGCTCAACTAAACATTTGAGCTCTCATCGGATCACCCCATATAATAGCAGCAATTTAAGTTCAAATTATCATCACTAGACTAAATTATTAGATTATTATTTCAAACCTATTAAAATTTTATTTCTAATTTTTTAAATTATCTAAATTTTCTAGCAATTTACTTTTTCGAACCCCTACCCCACACTTATTACATACAATGTCCTCATTGTATGCATAAACTAATATAAAAGCAATAAAAGGGAGAAAAAGGAACAGATTCCCCTGGGATAGAAGTGGCAAGATCGAACTCTAATCGTGTAGATGAAGTGTGCATCTTGAATATGGACGTCTTTTTTGAATAAGGAACTTGGATCTTGATCTCACGAGATATGTAATGTGCTAACAAAACATGGAATCGAAACTTCAATCTTCAACAAATGTGGTGCAAATCTCCAAGGTGTGAAGAACAATGTGGGAAAGCATACGCCACATTGCATAATAGAGAAGACGAGCCATACTAATCGTCATGATAACTCCAAAAACACTGGTGTTGAATCATGTAGTAAATGTGAATGAAAAAACTTCATTTTTGTGAAAATATACGACTCACGACGTGAGTGATAAGGATCACGACGTGAGGTCGCTAAAACGTGAATTCTGAAAACCCTTTGTAACCGAGCTCACGACGTGAAAACTGGGCGGACAAAAATCTGCCAATCCTTCTTTCAACTTGGAACTTTGTAACGCCCCCTTTCTCTAACTCTACCCTCTCTCTTGACTCACCCCACACTTATTTCTAATTGTGGGTTTTGTAACGCCTGTGTTTCGGGGCTAAGCAGTAGTATATGATGTAATAGTCTAGGTCAACTATTGTAACTCTTTTTGAAGTAATAAAGATGAATTATTTGAGTATTATGTGAATTATGTGCATTTATGTGCTTATTACTTATTTATAAATGTATAATAAATAAAGGATAAAAATAAGCGTCAAAATTAAAGTGTGAGATAAACCCGATATCTTTACATAAAGTTGTAGTGGTCGAAACAAGGATTCCGGATATATAAAGAACGCCGAAATCCGAGTTATAACGAAGAAGTTATGACCCGTCGAAGTTTCGCGACGGAACCGACACGGCACCGGGAAGACGTAAATAATGAATTTACGATATAGGACTTTTTAGCCTTAGTGATCTAAACAAAAGTTTTAGTATACGTTAAACTGAGAACATACAAAAAAAAGAACGCCCAAATCTACTTCGTATGAAGAAGTTATGAATTTTCTAAGATTTGGCAAAGTAGTGCACGACCCGAAACTCGAATTTTAGATCGAGCGGTTTTTGGCTTACTCGACCTAAATGAGAGTTGAAGATCTCATTAATAGGAACTCAATGGTAAAAATACAGACGAAAACGGAGTCCATATGAAGGAGTTACAAAATTTTCGCGGCTATTTAACAGTCTAATCTCCTCCTACTGTTAAATTTAAGATCGGTCGAGAACTAGCCGACGGAGTCAAAATGAAAGTTGTAGATCTTGTTTTTACCTACGCGTGGAAAAAATAAACGTCGAAAACGGAGCTCGTATGCGAAAGTTATGAATTTTTTAAAATTGGCTGATTTCCACCATGTATGTGATGCCACGTGTCAGCACCAGGGGAAACCTTGGAGCCTACGCAACACCACGACGTGGTGTGGCTCCAGGAGCACTATAAATAGAGGCTCGGGGCTGCCTCATTCCTCACACCTTTCCCCACTTCTTTCTCTCTCTAAACTCTCTCTCTAACCCCCCAAACCCCCCCCCCCCCCCCCCAAAAAAAATAGCCTAGGGAACCCCCTAGCACGAGGCGGAAGCCCCAGAGCGCCCGAAGGCTCCGAGAAGAAGAGCCTTTCAGCTCGGAAACGCTGCTCCAAGCGAAGCCCAGTTTTCTATAAAACTCACTGTAAGTGAGCTACGCCTACGCTATTTTTAATATAGCTTCTAATTAATTATGGTAACATTATTAGGACCTTAAAATAATTATTTAGGCTATTATTATGAGTTATATAAGGGTGTTGTTTAACGCTTATATAAAAGTAATAATAGCTAGACTATTAATTAGTCTCGGTGAATATTAGACTAAACCCTAGTGGTAGTGATACTAGGTTTTGTCGAACGAAACTGTTTTAAGTAAACGAAGCGCTGTCCGAGTACCGAGTCACCACCTTATCAGGCGAGTGCATAGTCACTTTCATCTTACACATAGATATGAAGTATTTAATATAAACTACGTGTTATGTGTGCATATTGTCTGAATACTTGCTGTCTATGCTGATGAAAGATTTTTATACATGTTTCAAATGATTTAAACTGTATATGTATTTTATATCTACAAAAATGTTTGGGTAAAACATGGGTAGATGTAATAGACGATGTGTGATAAAATGATGAGAGGCCTCGATGTTGTTGTTGTTTCTGTCATCTAGCAAAGTATGGATGACGACCACGGACTCTTCTAGACAGTCCAGTGGAACGCTAGTAGGCTCGCAACCTGTAGGTGTTTGTGAACGATGTGTTCACCGGTGTACTCCATCCTCCTCATGGTTTCCTTAAAGACATTTATTGCCAAGGAATCCCCTTAGCAGTAGTGTCCATCCCGATGATGATCCTTAGGCTAGGTCCCTTATGATAGGTGTTTAGGGACGTAAAGTGAGGATAACGGGAACGGGTAATCGGGTTATTGTTGGTTGATGAAATTAAATAACTTATTTATTGTGGGTTGAAAACCCTATGTGCTCACCAGGCTCCCAAGCCTAACCCACTCAGTTTCATGTATTACAGGTAGTGGCGCTCGAGCATAGATGTGATGTTTTGGATGAGGGATTACGGATATAGGCCTGTAGATATGAAATAATGTAGTAAGACTTATATTGTACAGTTTATGCTTTTGATCTGTATCGAACATGATATCCCGAGTCTTTTTAATGAAATACATTTCTATGGAAATGCTTTGATAAATATTTATCATATTTTTATTTTGGGAACAAATTCCGCAACACTTTTACGTAAAATGTTACTCTGATTTTCAAACAAGCATAAACAAAATCGGTCTTTTCTGGCCATGAAGATGGGGATGTCACAGGTCTCGACTCTCGACTCTAGACGACGCGTGATTAGATGTAAACACTCTTGGTGCTCGACTTTCCTTTCCCATGACTCCTTTAGCAAATCTGGAAATAACCACAAAAGGAAATAGAAAAGTAACATAATAGCTTAAAAAGTTTTACAAACCAAAACAAATTTCAAAAACAAAATTAAAACCAAACCAAACTAAAATAAACAAAATAATCAATCGTCATCTTCATCCTCTTGAGCTCCACTCGTTCCCGCTCCATCTCCTCCTTGACTTTGATACTCACTCCACCTAGGGAAAATGGGGTAATGATACCCCAAATGAGGAGGTTGCTCAACATGCAAGTGTTGCACGAAATTATCCACTGTCCCACTAATCCAATTCACACTTAACGACAACTGATCAAAGTAACCCGACATGTCTCCCCCAAAGTTGGGTCCTCCCATGGGTGCATTTTGGTGCACCGGTTGTCCTCTGTCACCTCTTCCTCTCACATTTCTTCGTCCTTTTGGCCTCGGTTGGGGTGCGGGTTGGTCTTGGTGTACCACATCATCATCCACCGGTATGCTCCAATGTGATCCCTCATTTGTTACCACACGCATAGACTCTAAATATCCCATAGGGAGATCATCACCAGGCTTGCGTGTCAAAGTCCGGGTCAAACATGGGACAAGAAGACCATAGGATTTCGCGATTGTAACAAAATGACCCCCATTAATGGGACTACCAGCTCTAGAAATAGCAGCCTTGCTGCCCAAATAGTTCGCCAGATGGTACGGGATGTTGCAGAAAACCCCCGGCGTGACAATGCTCCAAAGGAAAATTAGGTTCAAGCTAGTTACCTTGTCCCCATGTCGCTTGTGATTGATGGAAAAACCGATCAAACGGTGAAGCAATCGGTGGATCGGGGATCTAATTTGACTCTCCTGTGAGACCCCCGAGTGAAATACTCCATTGGCTATTGACACCCAAAAATCCGGTCCTAGTGCGCCCGACAAATACTCCCGTGCTGCTGTCCTCATAAAAAGCTCAAATGCAGGCAATTGTGTTTCATGCTGCTCATAAATACCCATGCGCCATGCAAACTCGACCAAGCTGCATTCCCTGTACTCGCAACCTAGGCGGAATATGAGTTCCCTTGAGTAAAAGGGATCAATAGTAGCGGCTTAAAAAGATACGGAAGCGAAGAACTCCACACAAAGCTCCTGGTAAACTGGATCACTGATAGCAAACTAGTTTCTCCACCCGTTACAAGTGAAGGAAAAATTATCCACTGAAAAGTGCTTAGTTAAAAATGGAGCCATCCTTTCCATCAATCCAATCTCCCCAAATTGTACCCAATCATCCTTGGAGAAATGGCAAACTCCCTGCTACGCAATCACCCCAATTTGTTTGTGAAGTTAGTAAGCACATCGGTTGGCATATCCACTGGAATTCGGTACAATGTGTGGCGGGATGACACATGGCCTTGAAATTGCTCATTTGCACCTCTTGAAGCCATTTTTATGCAAAAACAAATAAACCAGAAAAACAAAACAAAATGCTTCACATGTTAAATAGATTAGCAGCAAACAGAAAACCATATCGCAGGTCTCACGTCGTGAGTTTGTTGCCTACAGCGAGAATCGGCAATGACAGTTTACAATCGGGTCAAATACTTTGTTGGGGTTTTATGCTAACTTGATTCAAAGTATACTCAACCCACATGCAGTAAAGATTTTACATATGTAGGGTATTGATTTTGACATTCAAATAAACTACAAACCCTAACCCCTAAATTAACCAAATAAGTCAAAATTAAACACTAAAAGTAAGATTGGTGTACCTTAACTTGATTTAACATGAGCACAAAAGTAAAATGTAGTGGAATCGGCCGAAATCAAGTGTGTGGGGGGACCAAGAAGTTGTCGGCGTTTGAGGGAGAAGATAATGGTAGGTCAAACGGAATCTGATTTCTTTATTCTAGTGGTCCTGATTCATTCTTGCTCACGTCGTGAGACTAAGGACATCACGTCGTGAGTAATATGTGGGCTAAAACAATTGGGTTGTTTAATCAAGCGGAAATGGGCTAATGCACTTATTGGATTATTATAAATGGGCTGAGAGAAAATGATGGACTAATAATTAAAGTATTCCAGTCCGTATATCCGTCTAGACTCACGTCGTGAGCCATACGTGCTCACGTCGTGAGTTCGCTTCTGATTTGAAAAAAAATAATTTCATTATTATTAAAAACCTTAAATTTTTTAAACCATTTAATTTTTAAGAACCCCCACACTCGATTTTTACCATTCAGAGGATTATTAGATGATGAGACAATTGATATTCCTAAAAACTAAAAATTCAAAAACTAAAAAGAAAAGAAAATTCAAACCGAGCTCGGCTTGCCTCCCGAGAAGCGCTTCTTTTTTATGGAGTCGTGAGCCGGACTCCGTGCCGCCTACGTTGAATCGTCTGAAGAGTCCACCACCAACTGAATCTTCTGCTCATTCCATCGCCTCTTGTAAGCTTGGACACGTCTAATATACGCCTTCTTCGAGTTCTCCTTTTTAGCTTTCACCTCGCCTACCTCAAGCTTTCTTTTGATCCCTTTAGTCTCCAATTTTTCGTCATTCTTCTTAAGCTCCATAGGAACCTTTTCTTCTTTCACCACTGGACTCGTCTCCTTGGAAGTAACCTCGTCTTCATCACTTGACAAATCATCGCTTTCCTCACTCACCAAAGATGTTGGAGTTTTATAGGAAAACACTTCAAAAACAAGTGGAACGGATGCTCTTGGTTTGGTGCGTTTGACTTGTTGAATTGTCTTGATTTCTTCCTCCATGAGCTTCTCTAATTATTTAAGTTCATTCTCTTCATCAATATTGAAGACTTCACCTTGAATATCATTTCCTTGGAAACCATCTTGTACTCCAAAAGTTTCCTCTTCATCTCCAACTCTCAAAGTAAGCTTGGATTCACGAACATCAACCAAGGCTCTAGCAGTATTAAGTAAAGGGCGACCAAGAATGATTGGGATATTGACATCTTCTTTCATATCCATAACTACAAAATCAACTGGGATAACGAATTTCCCAATTTTCACCAGGATATCTTCTACAATCCCCCTAGGATGAGTTACTGAACGATTGGCCATTTGAATGGTCATTTTTGTAGCCTTCATCTTTTGAATATGCAACTTCTGATAAAATGAATAAGGCATCAAATTTATGCTAGCCCCAGAATCAGCTAAAGCATAAATCTTCAAATTATTTCCAAACTCACATGGAAGAGTGAGGCGTCCAGGATCTCCCATCTTCTTATGTATCTCTCCCAATACCACTTTTGAGCTTTGCTCACTAAGAATAACTATGGAAGTCTTCTTCAATTGATGACGAGTATCTATCAAGTCTTGTAGAAACTTTGCGTATTCGGGAATTTTGGATAATGACTCGACAAATGGAGTATTAATTGGAATACCCTTTACTTGCTTAATAAACTCCAGATGCTCCCTTTCCAATGGACTAAGATTAGCTCGAGATGGGAATGGTAAAGGTGGACGATAAGCCGGAACATCTACTGAATTTTTCTGTTCAGATTGGTCCCACGTCGTGAGCATAGCGGGCTCACGTCGTGAGTTGGGTGTTTCAGCAGCATTTTCATTTTCAAGCTTCGACTTCTTTGGCTTTGGATCGAATGGCTTTGGCTCCACTTCTAGTGCTTCTAAGAACTCAGAGATAGCCTCTTCTTCAGTATCAATCACCATGACATGGGAATGAGTCTTCTTATCGAGAAATTGGGGAAATAGCTTCTCATTCACCAAAGTAGTAAGTTGACCAAGTTGATCTTCGAGATTGTGGATTGAGGCTTGCTGATTTCTTAATGATGTTTGATGGTCAAGCATCATTGCTTGATGATTTTTCATCATAGATTGATGCTCCTTCATCATTATTCTTTGATCCTTCAGTGCTGCATTAGTATCATCATGCCTTTTCTCTGAAGCTTCCATGAAACGAACTAACATGGTCTCCAAGTCAGCTTTCTTCTCAGCTGGTGGTTGCTCTTTTTGGTAGAAACCTCGGCCAGTCTTCCTGTATTTTGTCACAACTATCATTTTAGCTAGGAAATTCTATTCTAATGTAAACATCATCTATTGTAAAGCATGTACTCTAAGTGATAATCATACTCTATGCTCAATCAAAACCATCCATTTGAATCCAAACTCTTGATTTAAGTTCAAAACCTAATACAATACATCTCATATGGATTGAAAACCCTAGAAATCCCAGCCCAAGTTAATATGGACTAGGATCCTCTTATTGGGCTCTAATTGGACCCACATTCATAAGATTTTAGCATTTTGGGCCATGTGAGCCTAGAATAATGCATCTTATCTCTAATGGGCCTTATTGGGCCATAAATGATTTCATTTGCCCTAATGGGCCGTGAACCCTTTTAATTGGGCTTCATTGGGTCGTGAACTCCCCAAAGGGCCCAATGGGCCGAAAAATATTATTGGGCTTCATAAAATTCGAACAAAGCCAAGAATGGGCCCAACACTATTTCATTCTCATCTCTTTTAGCCCAAATTCTCGGCCCAATAGAAATATATATATATATATATATATATATATATATATATATATATATATATATATATATATATATATATATATATATATATATATATATATATATATATATATATAATAATAAAAAAAGAGAAAAAGGATTATTTTTGCACTTGACACCTCACTTTTTCATGGTGGATTTCCATGCACACATCACTTCAATCCTCTCTCCTTCTCTCTTCTTCTACTCTCGGCCAAACCCCTCACCCCTCACCATCTCCACTTTCTTTCAAACATCTCTCTAGAAATCTCTCAAGAACTCCTCCTTCCCCCCTCTAAATTTTCGAGATTTTGTGTGTATTTTCAAGAGGTTTTTCATCAAGATCATCATCCTTGGTAAGTTCTTACTTGAATCTATGGTTTAACTTCTAGATTTCATCAAAAATCTCTTCTTAACCCATATCATTTCATGATCTATACTCTTGAACCTCATAGAGTTCGAAAATCATCTCAAGGAGCTTGCTAGGGCCGAGATCTTCTCACATCTTCACCAAAAACCGAATCCAAACCTCAATGTGAGTTTATACCCCTTGTTTTTCGGTTTTGCTATGTTTTGGGGGAGGATACAAGTTGATATGTGCTAGATCTATGTATTTGAGCATGTTTATGTGTGTTCTTTAAGTTATATGTGTTATTTTGTGAAGAACTTCATAGATCTCGACAATATAAGTAAACTAAAACACTTTATACAACTTACCACAAAGATAAAAGTGTTAAACATGTTAAGGATGTTGGAAAAACTAAACAAAAGCTTGTAAAGGGACCATTTTTGACAAATAAACAAAAAGAATGTGGTTTTATGAAACGGTTTTACATGGACTAAAAGCGTCAAATATACATAACAAAATGGTTCTCTATGATAATCATAGTTTTATAAGGGCTGAAAGTGTTAAATTTCGTATTATGGGCCTTAATGTCGTCCTTCACGGTTTTGTTGGGCCAAATTTGTAAATTTAAGATTTTTATGGATTAAATTGTCATTTAACACAAACTTGAGCCAAAAATGTAAATTTACGATTTTATGGGCTGAAAACGTCACTTTATTTGAATTTGGGCCTAAAATGTTATTCTTACAAAACTTGGGCCAAAAATGTCATTTTATCTAAAAAGGGCTGAAAATGTAAATTATATATATAAATAGACCAAAAATGTAAATTTTATATTAATGGGCCGAAAACATCAATTTATATTTCCTTGGGCCAAAAATGTCAACTTACATAAAATTGGACTAAAGAGGTAAATTTTCATGTTTATTGGGCCTAACATGTATAATCCATGTTAATGGGCTCTAGTGGCCCATTTACATGCTTATTGGGCCTCGATTATACATTACATGTTTATTGGGCCTTAGTGGCCCATATACATGCTTATTGGACCTAAATTATACATTACATGTTTATTGGGCCTTAGTGGTCCTTTTACATGTCTGTTGGGCCTCGTACATTCATATACATACTCGTTGGGCTTTTCAAACATAAAACATACAAGTAAACATTATATAACATAATACAATATTCGCGTAAACTCAGTCAAGGATGCTAGTGAGACATGTCGGTTGACACCTCTAGAGTGTACAATCGTAGGCTGTAGTTATAACCTGAGTCTCCTATAGGGAGAGCGAGAGTTTGTGTATAGATCTATACAGGGTGACACCCCACACCTGAGTTGTTCGCTACAGCTAGACTAGGCCAGTCTAGGGTGACAAACCTTACCGTAAATCAAGTCGGCGCCTAAGAACGCCACGACAGGAGAATTCTTCATAATCAAGTATGGTTAAAACGGCTCACCTAGAGATCCTCTCCAACATAATTTTATGAAACATTTATAAAATCTTGTTGATACGAAAACATACATACACGGGTATTCGATCTTAGGGTTGAGACCACAACACTTTTATAAGCAAAAAATATAGGATTTTCTGAGGAGATACACAGCTAAACAATACCTTTTACTTACAACAGAAAATACAGGGTTTTTATCTGGATTACATTTTTATATACATTCCAAAAACAGAAAACACACATGCATTAATACCTTATTTTGATACATCACTTTCAAATCATTTTTACAGAAAATATCGGATTTTCTGGTGTTTTATGAACAATACAAAACTTTTCATTCAAATATGCTTATGAATTCACCAACATTATATATGTTGACGTTTTCAAAATAACTTGTATTCTCGGGGAGTCGTTAAGCGGAAAGGTCAGGATGAAGTGTGGAATTTGTTACATTTTGTTATCATCATACATGGAATATTTTAACATGTAATTTATGATACTATACTTGATGTAAACAATGCTCGTTGTATTTTGATATGTATGATGATGGTGTCGACTTGTTTCAATTATATACATTGTGATGATATTACAAGATGAAGTCATGCACAAGCCCCCAGACGTTTCCGCCGTCTAGTTCGGGGGTGTGACAGATTGGTATCAGAGCATTGTTTATAGTGAACTGGAATATCTAATCATACTTGATATGCAACTATAAATACAATGGGACTAAAACACTCTGAATAAAAATGAATACCTTGGTGTACATTAAAACAATAACACTAAAAGTCTCTGGAGGAAATTGAACATTGTGATTAAATCCGGACAGTTATGTGGTCATATTAGGGATGAATATTGCCTGATCAACTATATTTATTCAAAATATGACTAACATGTGTTTGGGGGTAATCGTGGCGGGAAATGGACCTAGAAACTTACCTTGTATCCAAAACTTCTAAGGAACTCAAACTCAAATAATTAAAATACTATATTAGGAGTATTTTTGGAAAACTTATTGCACATACCTCCCCCCCTTTTACCCACTTCTCACTCCCAGATTCTCGCGCAGTCGCCATGGACGAAGCACATCAGGGCGTTCTTTTCTATCAGGCCCTAGTGGCCCACGGGATGATCGAGGAAGACCCCGTAATGGGTCAGGAGGCAGCCCCCGGTGTTGGGCCCGAGGAGTACATGGAGACGGACTACGAGTTTGGAGAAGACGATGAGATCATGGAAGAGGATGGGAGCGCGAATGAAGTCCCCAGTGAGCCTCCCACTTCAGAGATAGTGCAGGATCACTCCACAGCACCATGGGATCCCATAGATAGGACACGGTCCCTAGAGAAGGAGGTTGCCACCCTTCGGCAACAACTATTAGCAACAGAATCCCGAGTTGTACAGGCAGAGCACGAGAGGGACGAGGTAGTCAGGGAGATGACCGAGATGGCTGATCTCGTAGCACGACATTTCGGCATGTGATTTCGTTACCATACCCACCCCGTCGCAACTAGTACCCATTCATGTACTATCGTTATGATTTCCTTTTATGTATTACTCTATGTACTATCGACCATATGTTTAAGTGATTACACTACTCATAGGGTCGTCATGTTGTCGGATCATATGTTTCCCTATGTACTGTATGCCTTTCAGGCAAATTTTCCCTGTATTGAAATAGTTATTACTAGTGGAAATGATATATATATATATATATATTTATCGTAATGTTGTGATCTGCTATGTGTTCTATTACTTTTACTACATGTTGATTGTATGCATTCACTCACTTATACACAACCAAATCTCTGACACTGTACTATAACCAAGAAATCGTGAAACTAAATACATTGGATACTCAACATCTTTCCGTTCTATGACAGAAAGATGCTCAAAGACCAAATCGTGGAAACAACACGACACCGACGCCACCAGAAATAAAATCAGTCGCATTCCAAGCAGCAGTGTCCGCTGCGGTCACTGCAGCACTTGCGCAGATTCGCAACGGAAACAACGGAGAAGGCAACGGGCAGGGAACCGGAAGCACAAATTAGGGAACAAACCACGGAACCACAAGAACCTGCACCTACAAGGACTTCACCAACGCCAAGCCTCGAACCTTCAACGGGACAGGAGGCGTAATAACCCTGAAAAGATGCATAGAGAAGGTGGAATCAGTGTTTGAAATATGCGGATGTCCGGATGGGTGCAAGGTCAAGTTTGCGGCCTGCACGTTCGTTGATCAAGCTCTCTCTTGGTGGAATGGTCACGTAAAGGCCATGACACTCCCGGTGGCGAACGCGATGCCATGGGAGGAACTTAAAGAAATGTTGTTGGCTGAGTACTGTCCAAGGGGAGAAATCCAGAAAATGGAACAAGAGCTGTGGAACCTAACGGTTCAAAATTCTGACATCGATGCCTACATATCAAGGTTTAGTGAGCTGTCTCTTTTGTGTCCCGGAATGATCACCTCTGAAGGGAAGAAGATTGAAAGATTTATCTGGGGATTGACTGCACCAATCCAAGGGAATGTGATAGCAGCAAACCCGACCACGTATGATAGTGCAAAGAGACTAGCCAAGAAACTGTACGATCATAGCAACAAAAAGGGTAGCAAAGCAGGGGAAGCTGAAGTTAAGAAAGAGGATAATAGCAAGAAGGGTAAAAACAACAAGCGGAAGGGAAGACAAAATTCAGAATCATCAAAGAAACAACAAACTGTGACTGTCCATGCTGCTACTCAAGCTACCACAACACCACATGCTCCAGCCTCATCCACACCAAATAATCCCAAGCAATACTCAGGGACCCTACCCAGGTGCAGAAAATGCAATTTCCACCATCACGGGGAATGCAGAGAGATGCACTGCGCAAGCTGCAACCGAAAGGGTCACACGGCAAGATACTGTAGAACTCACCCTCAACAGAACCAACAGTCGAACCACAACAACAACAACAACAACAACAACAGCAATCACAACAATAACAACAACAATCACAACAACAACAACAATGTTGGGGTCAGCTACACCTGATATGGGTGTGGTGGAACCGGTCACTTCAAGCGCGACTGCCCCAAAGCAAACAATCAGGGGGCAGGAACATCAGGAAGAGTGTTGACAATGGGTCAAGGTGAAGCAGTTCAGGACCTAGCAGTTGTTACCGGTACGTTCTTACTTAACAACACATACACATGCATCTTATTCGATAGTGGGGCGGAACGAAGTTTCGTTAGTAATAAATTCAAACACTTACTAAACCAACAACCCCATAAGCTCAACGAAGCCTTCACGGTGGAAATAGCTAATGGGAAAACTGAAACAACCAAAGATGTCTATGTAGGGTGCACATTAACACTAAACAATCACTCTTTTCAAATAGATTTGATGCCAGTAAATATTAGGAGTTTTGATGTGATAATCGGCATGGATTGGTTAAGCCCCCACCATGCTGATATTATGTGTTGCGAGAAGGCCGCTCTCCTTCATCTTCCCAATCACGAAACCCTAATAATCTATGGTGATAAACCTGGCGCCAATCTTCGCCTTATCTCGTGCATCAAGGCACAAAAGTTCCTACACAAGAAGAACTACGCCTTCCTCACTCATGTTGTGGATAAGACCAAGGAAGAAGTAAACATTAGAGACATTCCAATGGCATGCGACTACCCGTATGTGTTTCCAGAAGATCTTACGGGAATACCCCCAGAAAGACAGGTCGAATTCCGAATCGATCTAATACCAGGAGCCACATCAATTGCCAAATTAACCTACAGGTTAGCTCCCGCTGAAATGCAGGAGTTATCCAGCCAATTAAGCGAGCTGCTGAGCAAAGGGTTCATCCGACCAAGATTCTCACCCTGGGGAGCTCCGGTCTTGTTTTTCAATAAAAAGGACGGATCCTTCAGAATGTGCATCGATTATAGGGAATTATAAAAGCTCACCATCAAAAATCGATACCCACTTCCACGAATCGATGATCTATTTGACCAGCTTCAAGGAGCTAGTTATTTCTCAAAAATAGATCTGAGATCCGGTTATCATCAACTCCGAATTCGGGAAGAGGATATCCCCAAAACTGCCTTTCGAACTCGGTACGGTCATTACGAATTCATCGTGATGCCCTTCGGTCTAACAAATGCCCCCGCTGCATTTATGGACCTCATGAATCGAGTCTGTCGCCCATTCCTGGATAAATTCGTGATTAACTTCATCGACGATATTCTTATCTACTCTCGAAGTAAAGAAGAGCAGGGTCAACATCTCCGTCAAATCTTGGAAACCCTAAGAGTTGAAAGATTATATGCGAAGCTCTCCAAATGCGAATTCTGGATCCGCAGTGTAAACGTTTTGGGCCACGTAGTCAACGAGGAGGGGATTCACATAGATCCTTCCAAGATGAACGTCATTGAAGGCTGGGCGATCCCGAGAACCCCAACAGAAATCCGCCAATTCTTGGGTCTCACAGGCTACTACCGGAGGTTTATCCAGAATTTTTCTAAGATAGTCAAACCCCTTACCTCCTTGACATAAAAGGGTGTATCTTTCAACTGGACGAAAAAGCAAGAAGCCGCCTTCCAAACCCTGAAGTGAGCCCTTTGTAGTGCACCAGTGTTATCCTTACCAGAGGGAACCGAAAATTTTGTAGTCTACTGCGATGCTTCGAATCAAGGGTTAGGCTGTGTCCTTATGCAGCGTGGAAAGGTGATAGCTTACGCATCCAGGCAACTAAAGACGCATGAAGTAAATTACACCACTCATGATCTCGAGCTGGGATTTGTGGTCTTCGCCCTAAAGATTTGGAGGCACTACCTCTACGGTACAAAGTGCACCATCTTCACCGACCATAAAAGCCTCCAGCACATTCTGAATCATAAAGAATTAAACATGAGGCAACGAAGATGGGTTGAGCTGCTAAACGATTACGAGTGTGAGAACAAGTACCACCCAGGCAAGGCTAACGTGGTAGCCGATGCCCTGAGCAGAAAATAATACTCAGGTCGTCAGGTGAAAACCTTATCAATAACCATCCAATCCCACCTAACCTCATAAATCGAGGAAGCCCAAACAGATGCATTGAAGCCGGAGAACGTCGCAAATGAAACGCTGCGTGGGATGGATAAAGATTTTGAAGCCAGAGAGGACGGAGCTTATTATTTCATGAACAGAATCTGGGTCCCTAAACTTGGGGGATTCAGAGAAATGATCATGAACGAATCCCACAAGACGCGATATTCCATCCATCAAGGTTCGGATAAGATGTACCTGGACATAAAGCAACATTATTGGTGGCCAAATATGAAGGCAGATATCGCCACTTACGTGGGCAAGTGTCTCACCTGCGCCAAGGTGAAAGTGGAATACCAAAAGCCCTCGGGACTATTACAACAACCTGTAATACCCGAGTGGAAATGGGAAAGGATTACTATGGACTTCGTGACCAAATTACCTAAGACGACAGACGGATTGGATGCAATCTGGGCAATCGTCGATAGGTTAACAAAATCCGCTCATTTCCTTCCAATAAAAGAATCTTACAAGATGGAAAGGTTGACACGAATCTACATCAAGGAGATCGTAAGACTTCATGGGGTGCCAGTGTCTATTATCTCGGATCGAGATAGTAGGTTTACCTCATGGTTTTGGCAGTCACTTCAGAAAGCAATGGGAACACAACTAGACATGAGCACTGCTTACCACCCTCAAACCGATGGCCAAAGCGAACGAACCATACAAACACTCGAAGACATGCTCCGAGCCTGTGTGATTGACTTCGGCAAGTCATGGGATACCCACTTTCCCTTGGTTGAATTCTCATACAACAACAGTTATCACACGAGCATCAAGGTTGCTCCTTTCGAGGCTCTTTATGGTCGTAAATGCAGATCGCCTCTATGCTGGGCTGAGGTGGATGACACCCAACTAGCGAAAGGACAATCACTAGACAGCACTCTCACAGGGCCAGAAATCATTTGAGAAACGACCGAGAAGATAATCCAAATCAAAGCCCGACTTCAGGCATCGCGAGACCGACAAAAGAGTTATGCTGATAAACGGCGAAAGCCTTTGGGGTTCCAAGTCGGGGACCGGGTGCTATTGAAAGTCTCTCCCTCGAAAGGAATGATCCATTTTGGGAAACGGGGAAAACTGAACCCGCGATACATCAGACCATTCGAGATCCTTGCCCGAATTGGTCTGGTAGCTTATAAGTTGCAGCTACCTTCAAAGCTTAGCAACGTACACCCTGTGTTCCACGTCTCGAATTTGAAGAAGTGTTTATCAGATGAAACTCTTGTCATTCCTCTAGAAGAAATTGAAATAAACGAGAATCTCCTGTTCGTCAAAGAACCAGTCGAGGTAATGGATAGGGAAGTGAAGCGTACGAAGCAGAGTCGCATTCCGATTGTGAAGGTTCGATGGAACGCTAAGCATGGACCGGAATTCACATGGGAACGCGAAGACCAGATGAAGTAGAAGTACCCTCACTTATTCTCTCATTTATGATGTTACCTTTCAAAAGAATTTCGGAACGAAATTCCCTCTAACGGGGGGATGATGTCACAACTAGCATTTTAGCTAGGAAATTCTATTCTCATGTAAACATCATCTATTGTAAAGCATGTAGTCTAAGTGATAATCATACTCTATGATCAATCAAAACCATCCATTTGAATCCAAACTCTTGATTTAAGTTCAAAACCTAATACAATACATCTCATATGGATTGAAAACCCTAGAAATCCCAGCCTAAGTTAATATGGACTAGGATCCTCTTATTGGGCTCTAATTAGACCCACATTCATAAGATTTTAGCATTTTGGGCCATGTGAGCCTAGAACAATGCATCTTATCTCTAATGGGCCTTATTGGGCCATAAATGATTTCATTTGCCCTAATGGGCCATGAACCCTTTTAATTGGGCTTCATTGGGTCGTGAACTCTCCTAAGGGCCCAATGGGCCGAAAAATATTATTGGGCTTCATAAAATTCGAACAAAGCCAAGAATGGGCCCAAAACTATTTCATTCTCATCTCTTTTAGCCTAAATTCTCGGCCCAATAGAAATATATATATATATATATATATATATATATATATATATATATATATATATATATATATATATATATATATATATATATATATATATGTGTGTGTGTGTGTGTGTAATAAAAAAAAGAAAAAAATGATTATTTTTGCACTTGACACCTCACTTTTGCATGGTGGATTTCCATGCACACATCACTTCAATCCTCTATCGTTCTCTCTTCTTCTACTCTCATCCGAACCCCTCACCCCTCACCATCTCCATTTTCTTTCAAAAATCTCTCAAGAACTCTCTCAAGAACTCCTCCATCCTCCTCTAAATTTTCGAGATTTTGTGTGTATTTTCAAGAGGTTTTTCATCAAGATCATCATCCTTGGTAAGTTCTTACTTGAATCTATGGTTTAACTTCTAGATTTCATCAAAAATCTCTTCTTAACCCATATCATTTCATGATCTATACTCTTGAACCTCATAGAGTTCGAAAACCATCTCAAGGAGCTTGCTAGGGCCGAGATCTTCTCACATCTTCACCAAAAACCGAATCCAAACTTCAATGTGAGTTCATACCCCTTGTTTTTCGGTTTTGCTATGTTTTGGGGGAGGATACAAGTTGATATGTGCTAGATCTATGTATTTGTGCATGTTTATGTGTGTTTTTAAGTTATATGTGTTATTTTGTGAAGAACTTCATAGATCTCGACAATATAAGTAAACTAAAACACTTTATACAACTTACAACAAAGATAAAAGTGTTAAACATGTTAAGGTTGTTGGAAAAACTAAACAAAAGCTTGTAAAGGGACCATTTTTGACAAATAAACAAAAAGAATGTGGTTTTATGAAACTTACGGTTTTACATGGACTAAAAGAGTCAAATATACATAAAAATGGTTCTCTATGATAATCATAGTTTTATAAGGGCTGAAAGTGTTTAATTTCGTATTATGGGCCTTAATGTGGGTCTTCACGGTTTTGTTGGGCCAAATTTGTAAATTTAAGATTTTTATGGATTAAATTGTCATTTAACACAAACTTGAGCCAAAAATGTAAATTTACGATTTTATGGCTGAAAACATCACTTTATTTGAATTTGAGCCTAAAATGTTATTCTTACAAAACTTGGGCCAAAAATGTCATTTTATCTAAAAAGGGCTGAAAATGTAAATTATATATATAAATAGGCCGAAAATGTAAATTTTATATTAATGGGCCGAAAACATCAATTTATATTTACTTGGGCCAAAAATGTCAACTTACATACAATTGGACTAAAGAGGTAAATTTTCATGTTTATTGGGCCTAACATGTATAATCCATGTTAATGGGCTCTAGTGGCCCATTTACATGCTTATTGGGCCTCGATTATACATTACATGTTTATTGGTCCTTAGTGGCCCATATACATGCTTATTGGACCTAAACTATACATTACATGTTTACTGGGCCTTAGTGGTCCTTCTACATGTCTG
This sequence comes from Lactuca virosa, assembly GCF_052849685.1. Taxonomy (NCBI): domain Eukaryota; kingdom Viridiplantae; phylum Streptophyta; class Magnoliopsida; order Asterales; family Asteraceae; genus Lactuca; species Lactuca virosa. Next base: position 132,482,489 of record NC_136429.1, read on the forward strand.
TTGGGCCTCGTACATTCATATACATACTCGTTGGGCTTTTCAAACATAAAACATACAAGTAAACATTATATAACATAATACAATATTCGCGTAAACTCAGTCAAGGATGCTAGTGAGACATGTCGGTTGACACCTCTAGAGTGTATAATCGTAGCCTGTAGTTTTAACCAGAGTCTCTTGAAGGGAGAGCGAGAGTTTGTGTATAGATCTATACGGGGTGACACCCCACACCTGAGTTGTTCGCTACAGTTAGACTAGGCCAGTCTAGGGTGACAAACCTTACCGTAAATCAAGCCGGCGCCTAAGAACGCCACGACAGGCGAATTCGTCATAATCAAGTATGGTTAAAACGGCTCACCTAGAGATCCTCTCCAACATAATTTTATGAAACATTTATAAAATCTTATTGATACGAAAACATACATACACGGGTATTCGGTCTTAGGGTTGAGACCACAACACTTTTATAAGCAGAAAATATAGGATTTTCTGGGGAGATACACAGCTAAACAATACCTTTTACTTACAACAGAAAATACAGGGTTTTTATTCGGATTACATTTTTATATACATTCCAAAAACAGAAAACACACATGCATTAATACCTTATTTTGATACATCACTTTCAAACCATTTTTACAGAAGATATCGGATTTTCTGGTGTTTTATGAACAATACAAAACTTTTCATTCAAATATGCTTATGAACTCACCAACATTATATATGTTGACGTTTTCAAAATAACTTGTATTCTCAGGGAATCGTTAAGCGGAAAGGTTAGCATGAAGTGTGGAATATGTTATATTTTGTTATCATTTATACATGGAATATTTTGACATGTAATTTATGATACTATACTTGATGTAAACAATGTTGGTTGTATTTTGATATGTATGATGATGGTGTCGACTTGTTTCAATTATATACATTGTGATGATATTACAAGATGAAGTCACGCACAAGCCCCCGGACGTTTCCGTCGTCTGGTTCGGGGGTGTGACATATTTCTCCTCCTTCTTCTTCTTATACTCATCATATGGCAGCCACTCCTTCTTTGGTTTTCTCTAATCTTCATCATACTTGTCCCCACTCGAGTAGCAAACTTGAGCCTTCTTGTTCCCATATTCATCCAAGTGGCAATCTCTAGTCAAGTGTGGACCATTGCATCTCTCACAACCAAATCTAATTGCATGAATTGATTGGTCCATTTGGGTCAATCTTCGGTCCATATTATTCAACATCGCCATCATAGAAGCCATTTCTTCAGAATGTGCACCCCCACTGCCTTTCTCTCCATCTTGTCTTGGGTTATGGTACTCACGAGAGTGCTTTACGAATTCTTCAACCAACACCTTGATATGATTAGGATTCTTCTTCGTAAGAGGTCCTTGCGAATCAAGGAGTTGTCGTGTCATGACATTGACCCCGTCATAGAATATAGACACCTCTTGTTGTATGTTGAGGTCATGTTGAGGACAATTCCTTAGTAACCCTTTGTAACGCTTCCATGCCTCGTAAAGTGACTCCCCTGGTTGTTGCCCAAAATTGGTTATCGCCTTTTTGAGTTTAGCTATCTTTAATGGTGGGCAAAATTGGTCCAAAAATTGTTCGCGCATCTGAGCCCAGGTAGTGATTGCACCAGGTAGAAGTGCTTTTAACCACTCTTTCGCAACTCCTTTAAAAGTAACAGGAAGCATCCTTAGCAAGACGATATCTCTATTAACATTCGAGACATTGAAATAATCTGCAATGTCATTGACCTCATCTAGATGCTTAAAATCATCCTCATGATCTTTTCCATAAAATGGAATATCTTTTAGCGCGGTAAAAATGTGTCCTTTCAGCTCGAATGTGGCAGTAGCGGGAATTGCGGGTTGTATTAACCCTGGACCAACATCATCTCTAATACGCTTCTTGTAAGCTCCCATGGACATCTCTTCAATGTTTGTCATCTGGTTTTCTGGCTCGTTCTCGGGTTCACTCGTATATAGTCCAAACTCGGCCTCGGATTCATTTGGGATAGGTTTTTTTTATCTAAGCTTTCTATCTTGCTTTTGTCCTTTGAAGATGAACTCGACTCTCCTATTTTCTTTCCAGACTTCTTTGTAAAGACAGATTTGAGATCTTGGAAAGGTTTCTTCTTTGGTGTTTGGTTCACTTCTGCGTTCTTATCCGTCTTCTTGTGAAGGGATGACTCTGGATCTTCAAGTGGTGGCACCAAAGGTGTGTTGGAACCTCTGGTCATGAACTTCTGCAATAAAACAAAAATAAAAACGTAAAACTGAACCAAATAATACTAGAAATAGCCTACTAACTGGTCACCACGACGTGGTAAAAAGTACCACCTCGTGTTGTCGCAGAAAATTAAACAGAAAAGAAAAACGAAGAAAACGCAAAATCTACTGAAATCACGTCGTGAGCTTAAGGCTCACATCGTGAGTTGGGTACTGGAACAAAAATTAAGCTAAAAAAGTAACTTTTTGTAGGTTCTACCCCACAAAAAGGATCGATTAACCTCAAGTAAATAAATCAACTAACTATTAAGTCGTTCCCCAGCAACGGCGCCAAAACCTTGATGCGTGCAAATAGCTACACCTAATTTTATATTTATAACCTAACTAACTTAACTAACTAAATTGCACCTAGGCAGTGTGTGACAACCTGAAAATCTTTGCCTTGCAAGTTCAGCCATTCAATCCAACCGAGTGTCAGACTCGTTTCTGCTATCTTTTAGCCTTGCTTAGAGTCTGTTTAAGTGTTCAAAGCTCAGTACATTCAAGCATTGGGTATAGGATTGAGTTGCGTAAGTTCTTCGCGTCGAAATCAAGCCGAACACTCCATTAGAGGGAGTGTACGGCCGTACACATGAGTGTACGGCCGTACCCACATGTGTGTGCGGCCGTACACCCATTTTGGCCGTACACCCCCTCCATAAGAGTGATATCCTTCCATTTCTAAGCCATTTCCTCAGTTTCCAAGTCAAGAACATCGATTTCTCTCTCAACTATCATCGAGCTTTTCACCCCGATCTTCAAGAATGTAAGCCTTTCTTCCATTTGATTTGTTGTTATCCTTCTTAACCTAGTAACACCCTTTGATTTCATCCATTGCAAATCATCTTTAGGGTAGATCTTCATCTTTCACCAAGAACACACACTTGTTCTTGGTGATTGTGAACCCTCTTGAGCCTCCAAATCGTAAGTACTCCTTCCTTATGCTTAGTACTTGTTAGGAACACTTGATTAACACCCTAATAACGACCAAAACTCAAGATCAAAAGGAGTGTACGTCCGTACACTCATGTGTGGCCGTACACCCCTCAAAACACCCCTAAAGGGCCTCCAAAGTGCAAACCTGGCTTCAACACTTGATGAGCAATTGTCCCAAAAGCTTCCCTATCATTAAAAGACACTTTTGTGCACTTGTAACCATGAGTGTACGGCCGTACACCCATGGCCGCACACTCCTTTTAGTGGCCGTGCACTCGCCTTAGATGAATCACATCTCATTCTAACACTTGGTCCAAGTGTTTCCTAGTCCCTAAAGGTGTTTCCTTGTATGTGGTTGCTTCTAAACACTATATTCATGCCAATATATGTCATTATATGTCATTTAGGACTCGTTTGTGTCTCGGGACTTCATTCGTGGAACTTCTCATCCTTACGCACATATTCGTTTGAATCACCCATATAAGGTGAGTTCATACCCCTATAATGAATCTTTTAAACTGTTTTAAATGCTTTTAAGGGGGGGAATACAAGTTGAAGACAATGATAATTGTGTAAATGTTTGTTATAAAAAATCTTTCAAAAGATTACTTATGTCTTTTATAAGTGATCAAAACATTTCAAAAACTCTTTTTAAGTTATGTTACTTTATAGTGTATAAAACTCCGTTTTTAAAGTACAATCATAACTTAGTAGATAAATGAGTCTTTTCAATAACAGTTCAAGTAAAAATACTAGTAAACTATAATAGGTATAGTTTAGGGGTTCAGTTCATACTAGATACTAGAACATACTATAAAGAGAATAAGGGAGGTAGATACAATACACGATAACATAGAGATCATACTATAAAGAGAAACAGGGAGGAAGATACAATACGCGATAACAGAAAGAACATACTACATGCTATAGCAGGAGAACAGTATAAGATCTAACTATACCAATAATCACTAACTCATTGTTCTAAACAAAAAGTGATAGTAAATTGGGTATATATGATCATATAACTTTAATGTGAACTTACACGGCCTAGCAATTTGTTTGCGAAAGTCGCGTTTGGTCCCCATAATCTCTTGCAGGGAGAGCGTATAGTATGGGTACTATCCATCACATTATGACCTTAATAAAACAAACATGTTTTAAGGTAATCAGTACGTCAGGATGTCAATTCAAAAGACAACTGTGTACTTACATTTTCCCATTACTTTTATATTGTGATAGTTCCACGTGAAAGTTAATGCAAACTATTTTCGAGTTAAGATAGTTATAAACTAGGGAAAACTTACATCTTTTCAAACTACAAACAGAACAGTCGAGTCTAGTACATTCAGTAGAAAGGGGCCTATAATGCTAACTTTATGATTATTAGTTTATACATTAGGAATATATATTAATCGGATCCGACAGGTAGCAGGATGTGTGCTTTCCGCTTCATTTCAAGTTCCTTGTTTGGTTGTGGGCTTAGAGCAGATTCACCCAGCCTACTATCTATCCGATCTTAGCTATATATATGTTCCATATACACCAAGTAATCAAAAGGGGTACCAGGTATGGGCCAGGTCATAGGACACTAATTCAATGCACAGTTTTCTAGTACAAAACATACTTTTCAAATAGAACATTTGGTATTCAAAATTAGAAACTTACCAGTAAAGGGTTTAATCCATTTTATTAAACCAGTATAACTTAAAGGACCTTAGGTGGTTAATTCTATAATACCTTAGTTTATACATCAGGGTTATATATAATTAATACCCGATATGTAGTTGGATGTGTGATTTCCGCCTCATTTTCTGTTCCTTGTTTGGTTGTGGGCTTAGGGCTGATTCACACAATTAACTATTTGTTCGATATAAGATTATATATAGCTAGTATAAACTAAGTGATTATAGAAGGAACCACTGTGGTTACCATTTTTACTAAAAGAAATAAGGGTTTTCTTAAAGAATATTTTCATCAAATATAAAGGAACTATTACAGTTAACTCCGTGAGTACCAAGTGAATACATCAGGGTTATATACAACGATGATCTAACAAACAATGGGATGTGTGTCTTCCGCCTCATTTCCTGTTCCTTGTTTGGTTGTGGGCTTAGGGCAGATACACACAACCGATTGTTTGTTTACTCTGGGTTTTATATAACTTGTATCCATTTAGTACGCATAGAAAGGATTGCAGAGTCATTTTTACTTATCTTTCATCAAATCAGGAAATATAGGATTTTCTGGAGGAACAGGCGAACTTTTCTAAAAGAACACACAACTTACTTACAACTTCTTACAATTTCTTACAACTTACTTACATCACTAAAATCTTATGTACTCACCAGCTTAAATGTTGACAATTTTAATAATTCAATTGCTTATCTAATATTGGTTTGATCTTAGCTCTAATAACCTAGTGTTCACTGAATTATTAGGTATTCAAATTCATGCAGATTCATATTCACTAACTACATTGAACAAGAATTTAAAGCAATCAAATATTAAATCAAACATGCTAGGTTCAAACAATTAAACACAAGTCTTAACCAACAAGTAAATCAAAGCTATAGTATTAAAATCATGAGTTCCAGGTTTATCTAGCTAACAGAAGCATCTAGATTTAGCTGGACATACTAGCAAACAAACTCAAATAACTCATACTCAAAAACATAATTAAAGTACCAACACTAGAATCCAATTATGAACTTCTCTTCTCCTTTGGTGTTGAAAGCCAATTCCAGACCACTTCTCCTTCTGCAATTCATCTCCAGGAACTCCCTCAATCAGCCAAAAGTCCCCAAAGTCGTAATGATCAAGCAAATATATAGTTTTTGATTTTTCCACTCTCACGAAGTGAGCAAGTATGTCACGTCGTGAGCATGTAATTATACGTGTTTGACAAGGATTCTTCCTCCCGATGCCTATCTTCTCGAATACTCCAACTCACGTCGTGAGCCTTCAATTCTCACGTAGTGAGTACGTGTTTTTGCTGAATTTTTATTCTTCTTTTCTTCAAGTCTCCAAAGTTCCATGTTTTGTCAATTTTAGTCATTTTCTCCAAAAATGCTTCTATTTGGCTGCAAAGTATAATTTAAGCTTATAAGTATCATTATTCTATGAAAATAACCAAAATATGTATTAAAATGTAAATAAATGTTGCCTAAAAACATGTATAAATATGGCAATATCAAGTAGCCAGTCACGGTCTGTTTTCAAGATCTCCAACTCACGATCACGGTAAGCAAGATCACGTTCTAGGCTCTCATTCTGGATCATCAAACCCTCATTTGTCTGCGTCAGCAATTCCACACGAGCCTCCAAAGGGCTTCGAACATCCTCCAACACCAACTTCTCCGATACTAGCGACTTATTTTGTTGATCCGATAGACGAGCAGTAGATCCAAGCTCCTCCACCCGCCTCTTCAAGGCTGCCTCGCTCGCCACCAAAGCAGAGTGTGCGCGCTCCAAATCATCAAATCGCTGCACATGACGGGATCCAGCAGCAAGGTAAGTCATGGCCTGTGCGGCCCAGATTGTGGGCAATGGCAGTGTTGTTCATTGCGTCCATATCGTCAACAGTGGCAGGAGGAAGGGCATGGCGGGTAAACTCCATAGCAGCGAAGCGAACAGACAAACGAGCGTCTGCTCGAAGATTCCAGCCGGGAACAAAGACAAAAGCACCATGGAAAGGCTTTGCAGCAGAAGACTCATGATGCAATCGCTCAACACTATCTCTTGAAGATCGAGGACTAACACAAGGACTCAAAGCAATTGGAACAGGAACAATGGGCTGTTGAGGCTCCCCTCAATACCCTCAGACTGTTGAACGTCGTCATCGGGTATTACCAACACATCTCCATGATGAGGTGGCGCGGAAGATAGTAGACGCACAACTCCACGACGTTGCACCACGCGCCTGCCGATCTGGCCAGAACTACCCCCGGACACCGGCTCACCCATCGTTTGAGCAGCTTTTCGCTTCTCAGCAACACGACGGATGATGGTAATGATTCCATCCTTACTGTCCACCACTGTTATATTAGGTGTCTAAGCCCATAACTATAATTGGTATGTACTCGACCCGAGAGTAGCATGGTCCATTTGGGTTTCCTTCACCAAAACAATTTGATAGGAAGGATATTTGAGAAAGAGGTTATTTATGATTTATTAATACATTACAAGTATAATATATTAATTGTGAAATCATATTATTTAATTAGTATTGATCAAGAATTAATTTGGAATTAATTTAGTAATCAAAAGCGACTAATTAAATTAACGGGGACTAATTATGTAAATCAGTGATATATATATAGTGTTTGGGCTATTGATCCATGATGAGCTAAGTTTTATGTAAGTACCTATAAAGAGTTAGCCCACATGAGATATGGATCATAACCTAAGTGTGTGGATTAGGGTTTACCCATGACTCTTGGAATCCTACACTATATAAATGTCACCCTTAGCCAAAATCGGTTACACTGGTGTTCCAAAAAGAGCATGGACGATTTTAGTGCCTCCTAAACTCTCTCTCAAAGTTCTCCTTTGTTCATGGTGTTTGAGAACCATTTGAGGCATCACACTTGAGGTGCTAAGCTCTTGAAAGGCCAAGAACTACAAACTACATCAAGAGGTATTCATCTAACTTGATTTTATATAGTATATCCTCTACTGTATGCTAGTTAGGATGTATGCTTTGGAAAATTCAAATTGCATGTATAATTAGAGAAAACATAGATCCAAAGCATCTAGGGTAGCATGTGCACCATATGAGTGTTATAATGCTTAAAACCCAACAACCACATCATCGACTGAAGGCTCACTCGATGGGCGAGGCACTGGGGTAGGAGACAACACAACATCTGGCGGCGCCTGGCTACCCGTCGCAGTAGAACTCCCCACTGGTTGTGGGGGCGTCACAATAGAGATACTCAAGCGACGGGGAGGAGGTAAAACCTCATGAAGAGGCACTGCCCGGTGCTCTAACTTCCCCTGATACCATTTTCGCAAGATAGAATCCATGGAAACAGAGCATTTGGTACCTGCGTAACGAAACCAATAAACACAAACATGAAACGTCTTCCTTTCTCCAAACACAAAAGGGGGAGGGAGGGAGGAAGGAGGAACAGAGCAAATAAGAACAACTCACTGTTAGAGACGGTGTAGAAGACCTCCGACAACACATCAATGTCAACTTGAAGAGTGCGCAAGAGATCGGTGATCACCTGGTTATGGGGAAACAGCTTAGGACTAACATCTGACAAAGTATTCGCCCGATGGTACTCCCGGCCAAGCAGTTCCCGGTTGACCCATAACCACTTGTCCTGCCAATTCTTCGACGGTTTTCTATTTAGGATAAGGTTGTGACCCCCACGGCGAGCAGAAAAGGTGTACTTGTCGTTGGTGGCTACAAATCAGAAAAAGAACTTGAAGACGAAGAAGTCGGGGATGATGTCGTTAGCCCGGTATATCATCTCAAAAGCCATCATTTTGTGAATGGCACCAGGAGTCAACATTTGAACACTGCAACCATTATGACGAAGCATTTCTTCTTGAAAGTCGGTCAAAGGAAGCCGGAGGCCGACGTCAAAAATCTTCAGGTAAACGCCCACATTTTCGGTAGTCGGTGAAGTAATCACAGACCCATCAGCCGGGAACTCTACTCCGTCGGCCGGAGTAAGCCCATAAGCTTCCCGAAGATTGCCAAACTCATAAGAACTGGGGATCAGACTCATGGAAGAAGCCATAAAGGATATACCGGAAGAGAAGAGAAGAGAAAAGAAAAAGAAACGAAAGAAGAAGGTAGGAAAACCAAGGAGATTTTGCCTAGAAGTTATAGAGGGAAAAACAGGATTTACTAAGACCCATAACACAGCTGACGTAACCGCCGCAGAACAGTCACATCGCCGAAAATGAAGTGACGACCAGATAAAGGCATGACACGTGTACCAACAGTTACGTCCATAACATCATAGCTAGCTAGCATACAATATGACTACTGGACTGGGGGACTTGATGACACGCCCCTCAGAGCGGGCCAGGAATAAGGAAGCCTCCGACGAGGAGTACCCTGCAGGGCCTAGCCAGGTTTGACTTGACCACTCTAACCGCTAGGCGCCCCCAGCTACCGGGTGCCCTAGCAGGACGACCGCGCAGAAGGCTCACCCTCGCCAAAGGTCGTCCTCTACTACAGTCCAAATATAATGGCTTCATGCGACAAGGAGCACATCCAGAGCATTATCGCCTGGACCAATCGATGGGTCTGACACACCGAGGGATACGACTCACCAATAAGGACAGCAGATCTTGTCGGGATTGCAGTCCCTATCCCTCGATCGGATCGAAGAATATCCTCAGTATAAAAGGACCATCACCTCGCCTTGATGGGTAAGCTATCTCTCCCGATTCTCAAACCCTTACTCCCAAATACTCTACTGACTTGACCGTCGGAGCGTTTTTCTAGGACCTCCTTCCAGAGAGCGGCTGATGGTTTTATTTCTTTGTGACCTCTCAGGTTTCCCCCAGACGATCATAGTTAACGCCTCCTAGGTGGTCGGAAGCCAGGTCGCATCAATGCCACTGACTCAGTCGTCTGTCTCATATCCAGAAGCTTCCTGGCTGGCTGTTGAATCTCCACCGCTGGCGCAAACTCGGCCCGAAATCTGGTCACAAAGTCCAACCAGGTCATAGCCTCCACGGTTGGGGCTCCCAAAGCATCACTAACTGCCTCCCACCAGTCTCTAGCTCTCTCTCTCTCTCTCAGACAACTAACAACATACCTGACCTTCGAGCCCCAAAAGCTAGCATTCTTGGACCAAAACATGGAAGAATCACTCTAAAACTAGATCTAAACATTGAATAGACAAGATAGGAGCTTTATACCTCCAATGAACCAGAAATGGAGCTCAACTTCTGGATCTACTCTTCTCCTTCACTTCCTTGATCCGTCTTCAATTCTCTTCTTCTTCAAAACCTCAAGAATGCACCAAAAATTGCTCAAAACTCTCAAAAACGTATTAGGGTTTCGTGGCTAGGGTTTGGGATGATGGAGGCTGTAAATGAGGCCAGCCTTTAGAGGTTAAGGTGTTTAAATAGGGTGCTAAACCCTGAAAATCAGGGTTTCACTCTGGCAGTCCTACTCGTCGAGTTGACGCTCCCAACTCGTCGAGTATACTTTACAATCCACGTCCCAAATCCATCTCTACTCGATGATTCTGGGCCTCTAGCTCGTCGAGTTCCTATACAAGAATGAATAATTTATAACTTTTAATACATACCAGGAACCTGGCGTTACAAATTAGTCCTGTTTGATAGGTACAATGATTAAACAACGAACCGTGACCAGTTTAGCGACGGGGGAAAAGGTGGCGTGATAACAAACGCCTTCGATTTGGGTAAAGCCCTTGGCCACAATACGTGCTTTATATTTATTGATGTCTGCGATTGGTTTATATTTGATCTTATAAACCCACTTAGATTCGTTGGCATGTTTTCCTTTATGGAGCTCTTCAAGACTCCAAGTGTCGTTTTCTTTCAACGTCGTAATTTCCTTTTGCATGGCTTCTTTCCAATTTGGGTTTTTCATGGCTTCTTTGAAGCTTTTCGATTCATTGTTTTTTGTAATTGTTGTTAAGTAGGCTCTATGTTAGAAGGAGGAAAATTCATAATGTAATCATTTAGATATGATGGTTAGGTCCTGGTTCGTTTAGCTCTTGGTGGACTATCCATATAAGTGTATTTTGGTGAGTTGTTGCTGTTCAAATCCTCATGGGGAGTTAAGGAAATTTCTAAGACTTCATCCTCAAGGTGAGCGTCATCTGTGGTGCTATCTAGATTTTCGTTCTTATTATCATTTGGTTCAAACACTATTTCATTTTGAATGGTTTCACTGGACCTATCTAATTCTTGGTTTTCAATAGTGGTTGCTTGTTCGTGCATAAGGTTGTCGTCGTGGTAGGTAGTGTCAACCAAGAAGTGTGCATCATTAAGGCTTCTTTTTATGTTGTCAAAAGGCAAGGAATTTCCAGCAAATTCAATGTCTCGAGACACAACCATTTTCTTGTGTTCAATATCAAAAACCTTATGCCCTTTGGTTCCTTGAGGATATCCCATAAAGACTCTTGGTCTCCCCTTAAGTTTGAACTTGTCCCCTCTAGTTTCATTACTCTTGTAGTAGGTTAGGCACCCAAAAGTCCTCATGATCTTATAGTCGGGCTTTTGATTAAAAACAATCTCATAATGGCTTTTATTACCAAGAACCTTTGAGGGGAGACGGTTGATGATGTAGGTTGTCGTCTATATGCATTCACCCCAAAATCGTTTTGGGAGACTAGCCCAAAACATGAGAGCTCTAGTCGTTTCAAGGATATGATGATGCTTCCTCTCCAAGATGCCATTTTGTTGTGGCGTGTGTGGACAAGTGATTTGTAATACGATTCCCTTTTCCAAACAGAAACTCTTCGTGTGGTTCGAAGTAAATCCCCCCCCCTCCCCCCGGGTTATTGCATCTAATGCCTTTTATGATCTTCCCAAATTGAGTTTCTATCATTTTGTGAAACCTTATTAAGCAGTCACTAGCCTCACTTTTGTGTTTTATAAGGAACACCCATAATGCACGACTATAATCATCTACTATGGTTAAGAAAAAAACTAGCAAATAGTTTTCGATATTTCCCCCATATATCACAGTGGATTAGCTCAAAACAAGCACTTGTCTTGATAGAACTGTTTGGAAAAGAATATCGAGTAAGTTTTAGCCTTAACACAAGCATCGCATAAATCGTTCTTTAAATCAAAATTGAGGCTTATTAAAAAAATCAATATGTGATAACTTAGAATAAGAAGCATGTCCTATTCTAGAGTTCCAAAACCTAACATCAACCTTCAAATCCATGACCATTCTTTCCTTCTTGATCAAGCCCATCTTGTACAGATCATTCACGCAATTACCCACTTCAATCAACTTCTTCGAGTGAAAGGCCTGCAAAACACAAAAGTCCGGGAAAAAAAGTTACTAAGAATTTTAATTCTTTTGTCAAGAGACTAACCGAAAGCAAGTTGCAGTTGAATTTTGGAATATATAATACTCCTTCAATCTTGGTTTTCCCAACTAATACACAACTTCCTTTTCATTCAACGGGAAAGGCATCTCTATTGGGTATAATGACTAGTATCTCTTGACTACCTCCAACGTCATTCTCAAGACACCCGGGTTTGTGAGTTATGTGCTCCGTTGATCTAGAATCAACAATCCATTCATCATTTTCATAAGAAAGTTTAATACATTTACCTGCCATATTTTCCATTCGAGTGTTACCCTTTTCATTCTTTCGGTTATTGTCACTAAAATGCTTTAGAAGAGTTTGATATTGCTGATTAGTGAGCCCTGCAACGGTTCCAGTAATCTCAGTGTCAACACAAGCAGCCCTTGGTTTTCCCTTTTCATTTTTTGTTTTACCCGATCACCACTCCAGATAGTCAACAAGCTTAAAACACCCTTCTCGTTTGTAACCGTCTCTGTCACAAAAGGTGCAGTGGTCGACTTCGTTGTTGTTGTTGCGCTTAATCTTTTTTTTCTTTGTATCGTTGTGGGTTGGCTAGTAAGTCACGACATCCTTGGATATGGGTCTGAAGAGTGGTAGCTTCAATCTGTGGTTTCTTCATGGCAATAATATCCATTTGGTGTTAATCTTCAGATGTCATGCGATAGGCCTCTCCTAGTGAAGGAGTAGGTTTCATTGACAGCAACTGGGTTCTGATGGTGTTGAAATTAGAGTCGAGTCCCATGAGGAACTTGTACAACATATCCTTTTCCTTGAAGTTATTCAAGCATTTTCCCATATCACAGGAGTAGTTGCCACAAGTACATCGAGGGGAGGGAAAAACGCATTGTATTTCATCCCAAACTCCTCTCAGTTTGGTGTAATATGTCGAGACATAAGTTTCATTCTGTCGTGTGATACTAAGAGTCTACTTTAGTTTGTAAGCTCAAGGAGCACTCTCCTTCCCGAACCTTTCTCCTAGATCTTTCCATATCTCTGACGTCGTCTGTGTGTACTTGATGATGCTTCAGATCTCCTTTTCCATGGACGTTGTTAACCATCCTTTTATCATGGAGTCACATCTGCCCAAAATATATTTTCTTTATTATTTTGTATAGTTCATATGTCTGCCTGCACAATATATTTTCTTTATTATTTTGTATGGTTCATATTTATCCGATGCTTGTGCAGTTTTCACCAATTTCATTTGCTTATTGTCATTCATTTACATGTATATTTAAAATTTAATTATGGACAGTCTTGAAGTAATAAGTACTAATTTGAATGAATTATAACATTTTACTTTAACCCAAAATGAGCGGGTCATTGACAACATAAACCATTTCCTCAGGTTAGAGCATCTCCAACCCACTCTCATTCTCCATTTTCCCCCATTATCTCCAACCCTCCCCCATTTATTCTCCCATTTTGTGGGATATGAATAGTATTACACCAAATATGGTGTTATACTATTAATTTCACCTAAAATGGGGGTGAACTTCACGTTGTCGGTTTTAGTCCCTCTGTTATATATTTATACATTTCTAGTGCATTTTTATCTACTAATCATAATTCAAATATAATATTTAATACTTATAATATTTTGTTATATATTAAATTATATTAATTAATTATAAATATAAAGTTTGTTTTTTGTTCATCAAATTCATATAAAAATTTAAATACATATTGAAATTTTTTTAAAAAACATAACGTATTTTACAAAAACTTATAATTAAAATATATATTACAAACACGATAACATATGCTATTAAACATGTAGTTAACCTATATATTACAATAATAATCTAATAAAACCCAACAAGTGACAATACTATTATTTATTTAATTAATATTTATTTAAAAGTGTGTATGTGTAATATTTATATGACGACAAGCTTGAGGTTAACGACGTTGACCTAGTGGAGGCTCTTCCACCTCCTTTATCTGGCCAAAGATTCGTGACGACTGCCGGTGCTGACAGTGTTACCGGCGCTGGTGAGGATCCGGACCTACAGGATGTTGTCGTCACTGGTGCTTCTCAGAAGGATCCTACACCGTTCGGGTCCCCGAGGAGTGTTTGACGGGTTAAGAGGCATTTTGCACTATTGGAAGCCTCTTCCGGCGGTCGAACTGAGGCAGCTAGCACCGGGCCCCCTCTACATAAGAAGCGTAATTTGAGCCTCTTACTGGGGGGTTCTAAAGATTCCAACCGTGCCCCCGATGAAGGTCCTCCGAAACTGTTGGAGGGGGCACAAATCGGGGCGGCGGAACCGCCCTGTCATACGGGAGAAAGAAGCACCGAGAAAACCAGCCCAAATCTCACAACCAAAGGGGTCTGGGCAAAGACTGGGTCTTCGCCTCCTTATGGTCTTGCCCCTACCTCTTCCGGTAAAACCACAACTATCCCCTTACTGATGGGCTCTCATCCGGATGCTTATAAGCCGGCTTGGAGATTAACTACTCAGGATCTTGTCTCCGATCATGACACCGCTCTCGAGTGGTTTCAGCATGCATTTCTTCCTGCCACGACTGAGGTCCTAAGTGTCCTGTCTGACGAGCATATGGTTGATGGCTTGCGTTATGCTGCTGCCCAAGTATCGTCTTACTTAGTCGTGGCCGTCGAACGCATCTCCGAGATGGATACCCTCCATTACGATTTGGACAAGAGGGGCATTGATTGTGAAGAATTTAAGGCCCAAGTGGTGAAGTTGGAGGCCGATAAGAGCGACATGGGGGCTAGGCAGGAGGCGGTGTTACTTGAGAGGGCGACCTTGGCGGATCAAGCGGAGAAACTGGGGAAAGAGGTGGAGGACTTGAACGATCGTGCGAGGGTCCTTTAATTAGAGAAGACCAGTCTGAGCAAGTGGGTAGCAAAGCTGAAGGTTGATCTGGTGACTGAGAACGTCGCAAAGGGATCGTTGGAGAGGGATATTTCTTGGATCCTTAGCGACAGGTTCGGTCGGGTTGTGGATAGGTTGATTGAAAGTACACAATTCCTCCAAGGCTTGGTTGTTGTGAAAGAAGGCTTGTGGCGCCGCAGGTATGGAGAAGGGTAAGAAGATAGCCTGGGAGCAGGTGTCCGTCAGGGAGGTCGACCCGAAGTCGTAGGAGAATGTGGCTGCCAAGACTCAAGAGATGGAAGACGCCCTAGTGACTTTTATGGAGATGGACTTTGCTGGCCATCTTTGCTTGGGCATCCTGGACATGGTTGGGCTTCGAAATCTCTGTCAGGAGTCTCAAAACGAGGAATCTTCCCCCGGTGATGATAACACTTCTGTTGCTAAGTAGCTTTTGTGTTTGGCTTGTTTTGATGTAACTTTGTTGAACAATTTTCTCTATTTCTTGCTTTATTTTTTGTATTTGCTGCCCCCAGGGGTAGCCTGAAAGTCCGGGAGTCCGGCGACGTTGACAATATTTATTCTGTATTTATGGGTATGAATGCTTGCTATTATCGCACATATTCTTTTATTTGCTTCATGTATGGCTTGTGTTGACCGTCACATGGTATCTACGCAGGGTTTGCTTACACTCCCAGGACACCACAGTTGAATGGTGTAGCTGAGAGGCGTAATCGAACTTTGTTGGACATGGTTCGCTCTATGATGAGCCGAGCTTCGCTACCAATCTCTTTTTGGGGGTATGCCTTAGAGACTGCCGCCCACATCCTTAATCTAGTCCCTACAAAGAAGGTTGCCAAAACACCTCATGAAATGTGGACTGGGAAAGTTCCCAATTTGGACCACATCAAGATTTGGGGTTGCGAGGCTTTCGTTAGGCGCGAGACTCATGACAAGCTCGAACCTCGAAGTGAAAGGTGTATTTTCATCGGCTACCCACAAAAATCCTTTGGTTACCTCTTCTACAGACCCAGTGAGAATGTGGTCTTTGTGGCTAGGAGAGGGGTCTTTCAAGAGAGAGAATTTATAAACCAAGGAGACAGTAGGAGGCAAATTGACCTTGAAGAAATTCAAGAGTCAATTGGTGAAGGAACCTCAGACACTAGCAATCAACCTGAGGAGGAAACTCCTGTTGATCCAGCTGATGAGTCTGTACCTCCGAGGCGTTCCACAAGGGTTAGGAACACACCTGAGTTTTATTATGGATTTCATATTACTACGGAAGGTGATACATTTATCAGTGATAGTACACTGGTAAATCTGGATGAACCTAACAGTGTTAAGGAAGCCATGGCAGGCCCGGAGTCTGCTAAATGGAAGGAGGCTATGGACAGCGAGATACAGTCCATGTATGACAATCAAGTTTGGAACTTGGTTGACAATGTACCAGGCCGTAAAACAGTCGGGTGCAAATGGATCTTCAAGAAGAAGACCGACATGGATGGAAAGGTACACACTTATAAAGCGCGACTGGTCGCGAAGGGTTTTACTCAGACTCAGGGTATTGATTATGATGAAACCTTTTCACCAGTGGCAAAGATTAAGTCTATTAGGGTTATGCTAGCCATTGCTGCATTTCATGATTATGAAATCTGGCAAATGGATGTTAAAACCGCTTTCCTTAACGGAAAGTTGGCTGAGGATGTTTACATGAATCAGCCAGAGGGTTTTGTCAGTGCAGAGTATCCTAATAGAGTGTGCAAGCTTGAGAAATCCATTTATGGATTGAAACAAGCATCTCGAAGTTGGAATCTTTGTTTCGATGAGAAGGTCAAAGAGTTTGGATTCTCAAGAAGTGAAGATGAGTCTTGCGTGTATGTCAGAGCTAGTGGGAGTATAGTTAGCTTTTTGGTGTTGTATGTAGATGACATACTACTCATAGGAAATGACATACCAACCTTGCAGGAGGTTAAGTCCTGGCTTGGGAAGTGCTTTGCTATGAAGGACCTTGGAGAAGCTGCCTATATCCTAGGGATAAGGATATTAAGAGAAAGGAGTAAAAGACTAATTGGACTTAGTCAGAGTATCTACTTGGATAAGGTGTTGAAAAGGTTCAACATGCAAAACTCCAAGAAAGGAGAATTACCGATCCAAAGCAATGCCAAACTGAGCAAGGCTCAGAGCCCGAGTACAGAAGATGAGATAGCTGAGATGAGTCGATTACCTTATGCTTCCGCTGTTGGCTCGATCATGTATGCTATGACTTGTACCCGTCCTGATGTGGCCTTCGCTTTGAGCATGGTCAGCAGATATCAGGGGAACCCTGGCAAGGCTCATTGGACTGCGGTAAAGAATATTCTCAAGTACCTGCGGAGGACTAAGGATTGGATCCTTACCCTTGGTGGGAGTGATGACTTGAGAGTGGTGGGGTACAGTGATGCTAGTTTTCAGACTGATAGGGATAACTTCCGCTCTCAGTCGGGCTGGGTCTTTACCCTAAATGGAGGGGCAATCACTTGGAAGAGTTCCAAATAGGAGACTGTAGCTTATTCGACTTGTGAATCAGAGTACATAGCAGCGAGTGAAGCGGCAAAGGAGGCGATATGGCCGAAGAACTTCATCGGAGACCTTGGATTTGTACCAGCTATTAAGGAGCCTACAGAGATTTTCTATGACAGTAATAGTACGGTTGCCTTAGCCAAGGAACCAAGAGATCATGGCAGATTCCGACACATTGACAGAAAATATCACTTCATAAGACACAAGATAGAAAAAGGACTCCTCGTGGCAAAGAGGGTATCGTCAGATGAGAACCCTGCGGACCCCTTACGAAGGGACTGATGAGGGTTAAGCATTTGCAGCATGCGAGGCGCATCGGGCTGAGGGACGATATTAGTTTTACAGATTAGACAGTTATTACTGAAACTTGTAAAATGTAATCGACATTTGATGATGAATAAAAGTTGTGATTTATTTATGAGTAAAGGTGTTGCTATCATTGTCAATTATTTACTATTGTTTCAGCTTTGCATGTTTTGACTTCCAGAATAATAAATTTATTCAAATTCTCCACAGTCGGTCATATGTCGGAAGTAGGTATGAATCAAGGTTGTCATGAATTGGGATTGTAGATGACTAAAGGTGTTTAGCCATAGCAATGGTTGCTACAACATTCATGAGTGCTCATAAGTTATGAGTATTGGAATAAACCCACGCTCACTTGTATCACTTCATGGAATTTATCTCGAGTGATCGTGAGACGGTAATATCATATAAGTCTTCAAACCTAGAGATATGAGTTGTTACCTATGAGTTGGTTGTGAATTGATTGCACGTAAACGCATTAGTAACTTGATGTTATAAAACGTGCCTTTGTGTACAATTGAACAAGTAGTAGAACAAGCATATGAGTCGAAGTTTATCTGTTCCTTCTTGAATTAGAAGCGATATATGGGCCCCTCGATGATTTTGTTTTGACCTATGTACCGGGCCCGGTCAGAACTAAATTGATGTGTTCAATTAAGTTCTTTGTCAAACAAGTCGGAAATCGGGAAACAAACTGTTGGACAATAAGTAAGACATTGTTCCATGTATGTGTCCGGCTGATATCATGAGAGCAGAGGATTATACGATCACTTATCTAAAATGGCGCTTCATAGTTCAACAGAGTTTTCAAGAGCTACGATTGACGGTTGGTTCCTGAAGTTATATAGGCAAATACAGTTATCAGACTTATCCAAGTGGGAGACTGTTAGATAAGGTGTCTAAGTTCATAACTTATTTGGTATATATTTGACCCGACCTGGCATGGTCCATTTGGGTTGCACTTCACCCGAACTATTTATATGGATAATATTATGAGAAGAGTATATTTGCGGCCTATTAATAAATTATAAGTTATAATATATTAATATGAAATTGTATTATTTAATTAGTATTGATCTTAAATTAATTATGAATTAATTTAGTGATCATAAGGTGACTAATTAAATAATGGGCTATTATATTTATATGGTGTAGGCTAACACTCATTAGGAAATGGGCTAAGCTTAAATGGGAGTCCATGGATGATCCATGGAGCTTTTAACCCATGGATCCTTGGAATAGGAAAAGACATGGGTTATTAGGGTTTGCATGGTTCATAACCCTAATCATCTACACTATATAAAGGGGCTTATGGTGCTTGAAAAGACACTATGTGTGTGTGCATAAGAGTGACCGATTTCTAGAGTATTAGAGTGCTCTCTCATAAGTTTTCCAAGTTTGTGGTGATTTGTGATTTCCATTTGAGGCATTCACATTATTGGTGCTTGGCTCTCAAACTCCTAAGGAATCAACTCACTAACAAAGGTATGTAATTCTTCTAGTATCTTTTATGTTTAAAAGTACCCCATGCATGCTAGATAGGTTATGAACCTTGGAAAATTATTTTGCATGTATTTTAGAAAAACATAGATCCAAAGTTTCTAGGGTTGCATGAACACCTTAGGAGTGTTAGTTTGCTCAAAACCCAACACAAACTAAGTGTCGTTGTCACTTATGAGGATCCTAGGAGTTCCAAAGAGAGCTAAGACGTTCCTTGTCATGAACTTTATCATCTTCTTGCCAGTGACAGTGTCCAATGGTTTCGCCTCTATCCACTTGATGAAATAGTCCACGACTACCAGCAAAAACTTTACGCCTTCCGGCGTCGGTGGGAGTGGTCCCACTATATCAATCCTCCATTTGTGGAAGGGCCAGGGGTTAGTGATGCTTGTCAATGGCATGGCTGGTTGATTTTGGAAAAAGGTGAATGCTTGGCATTCCTTGCATTTCTTGGTTAAGGTTGCGGCATCGTTGTACACGTCCGGCCAGTATACTCCTAGGCGGAGTATCTTGCATGTGAGTGCGCGAGCGCCTTCATGTGCTGCTGTGTCCCTAGAATGGCTTTCTTCGAGAAACACCTACCCCTCTGTCTTAGAGATACACCTGAGCCACGGGCTTAAATATGCTCTCCGGTACAGCTGATTGTCCCTTATGGCGAAATGTGGTGCTTTGATTTTGACTTTTCTCGCCTCCTGTGGATTGTCTGGAAGCATGCCATGGCGCAGGTAATCGACAAATCGCTTTGTCCATTCTGGAGGGGCTGATATGGTATTGGCCTTCTGGTTATCAATACTCCTTTCCAGGAGTACTTCGACCAACACTTTCTTTGTAAGATGATCGTATAAGGTAGAGGCCAGTTTCTAAGGGCGTCTGCCCTTGCATTTTCCCCCGAGAGATTTGCTTTATTGAAAAACTTTTGAACGTGCTGGAAAAACTACGGACCGTGTCTAGGTATTTCTGCATCCTAGGGTCCTTTTCCTCGTATACTCCGTTGATTTGGTTTGTGACAAGCAACGAGTCACTGAGAGCTGCTAGTTGTTTTGCGCCAACCTCCTAGGTCATCCTTTGTCCTGCTAGGAGTGCCTCGTACTCTGCTTCGTTGTTAGATACTTGGAAGTCGAACCGCAGTGCGCAGGTGATCTCTTCGCCTTTGGGTTTTGGAGGATCAGGCCTGCGCCTGATCCTTCTTTTCTTGCTGTGCCATCAGTGTACAACTTCCAAAGTTCTTTGTCGGAATCAGGCTCTAGTGGGTCGACAGAGATTGTCGTCGACACTCCCTTGATGGTATCTGGGATTTCAACCAGGAAGTCAGCAAGGACCTGGCCTTTGATGCTGGTTCTGGGGCGGTATTGGATGCCATGTTCGCCCAAATCTATGGCCTACTTGGCTAGGCGTCTAGACTTTTCTGGCCTTAGCAACACTTGTTTTATTGGATAACTGGTCAGAACCTCCACCTTGTGGGCTTGAAAAAATCTCCGTAAACGTCTAACTGCGTAGACCAGGGCGAGGACCAGTTTTTCCAAGGCCGGGTAATTTCCTTCTGGCCCTTGCAGGCCCCTGCTAACAAAGTGAATGGGGATTTGCTTGCCTTCCCTTTCCACTGCTAACACAGAGGAGATAGTCTCCTCAAATGCTGCTAAGTACATCTGTAGCGTCTCCCCTGGGAGTGGGGAGGCGAGAGCCGAGAGTTGTTGCAGTGCGTCTTTTAATTTTTGCAAGGCCACGCCTGCTTCTGCTATCCATTTGAATTGTTTTTTGTCTAATCACCCTTTGAGTGTTTGGTACAGAGGAAGCGCCTTTTCTGCGGATTTGGCGATGAATCTTCCAAGCGTCGTTAATTTATCGTTGATCTCCTGTACTCCTTTAAGGTTGTGGGGAGTTTTCGACTCAAGGAACTCTTGTATTTTGGTGGCATTGGGTAGAATCCCTTCCCTGGACACCTGATAACCAAGGAATTGTCCCTCCTCGACTCCAAAAGTACACTTAGTCGGATTTAACTTCATCTGCATTTTGACTAGCGTTTTGAAGGTTTCTTCCACATCTTGGAGTAACATCTCTTCATTGCGGCCTTTAATTACCATATCGTCAACGTAGACTTCGATATTCTGACCAATTTGGTCGGCGAATACCTTCTCCATCAATCTCTGGTAAGTAGCGCCAGCGTTTTTGAGCCCAAATGGCATTTTCTGATAGCAGAAGGTGCCCTTTTCGGTATGGAAGGCTGTTTTTGCTTCATCTGCACCTAGTGATAGCCCTTATATGTGTCGATAAAACATTTGAATCGGAAACCTTCAAGTGATTGGACTTTCTGATCGATCTACGGGAGAGGATAACAATCCTTTGGGCAGGCGTTGTTGAGATCTGTATAATCTATGCACATTCGCCATGCCACATTGGCTTTCCTTACCATGACCGGGTTTGCTATCCATGTTGGTAACATTACTTCCCTGAGTATTCCAGCACTCACCAGGTCGGCCACTTCTGCGTTAATAGCCTTATTGTGGTCTACCGACTGTCCTCACTTCTTTTGCTTCACAGGGTTACTCCTAGGTGCGATATTGAGGCTGTGTTCTATAACCTGTCGATCGACGCCCGTCAGATCCGTTGGTTGTCAGGCGAAGATGGTGGAGTATTGCCTCAGGAGTGCCACCAGTCGTGCCTTAGTTTCGTCTGTTAAGTGAGCGCCGATTCGCACGAGCTGCTCTGGATACTCCGTGTTGCTCGGTGGAACATCCCTCCTTAGACTTCTTTGGCGCGCACACGAGTTGTGGGGAGGCTATGATTTGGTGGCAATGTTGTGCTCTGTTGCTTGTGGCGAGGACCATCGTCGATCCCTAGCGTGTGCTGAATTTAATGATGCCATGTATCATCGATGGCACCAGATGCATTAATGCGATTGCTGATCGCCCAAGCAGAATGTTGTGTTCTTCTAGGTAACAAATCACAGAGAATTCGACTGTCCTTGTGACTCGGTCCCTTTCGTCGTGGCTGACCAACATTAAGGGCAGCCGAACGGTTATAGTGGCCACAAGCTATGCCCGGTGAATCCTACTAATGGTCCACCGGTTGGGGGTTGGAACCCTTCCTTCCACATATCAGGTAGTTGCCGGAAACAGTGCTCATAGAGTATATCAGAGAAACTACCATTGTCAATGTATATTCGGTGGACCTTCGTGTTACGAATGAACCCTGATATAAGGAGTGGGTCTCGTGGATCCCAATTTGATGGTCTGGGATCGTTGCTCGAGAAACTGATGTTAAGTAGGTTTCTTGAGAGTGCCTCAATCTCGCTTTCTGCGCGGTGAGGTGCGTTCCTCTTACGGGAGTTAGAAATAGTGAATACCTTAGTGCCGTCAAATGGATTCGTCTGCAACAGATTGGGATTTGATATCGTCATCTGATTTGGTGAGATATTCAATGACAATTGTCGGAAACTGCTCTGGAGGCCTGGTTTTGTTGTTCTTATTGTGATTGGTGGGATCTGTGTTATCAACACCTGGGATGGTTCATGTGTTTCGAACAGATCTTCTACTGCCATCCCAGTTACTATTGCGCTTAGATTTCCCTTATACAGAGAACCAGCGTCGTCTATTGGCTGTATCACTCTGAGGATACATCCGAATGGCGCCAGATGTTGTGACATGTTCGCAGATGGTGTGGATGTTGAACGATGGATCCGACTTAGGTGCTTGCCTGAGAACGCAGTCACACAAGAATCGTTAAAGGACGACCGAGTGTTCTCCCGGGACGTCAATCCGACGATCAAGTTAGTTTTTTCTGAGAGAGAGAGAGAGAGAGAGAGAGAGAAAGAGAAAATCTGAGAGTTATTTTCATAAGAGAGAAGATGGATCCCTTCCTTGAGGCGGAAGAGATCCTTTTGTACCTGTTACTAACGGATCGTGGGGACCGTGCCTCATGAGCATGAAACGTGGCTTCTTCTTACTGAGAGAACTATTCACGCTAACTAACTATCAGGTGACGTCAGTTCTGAGCGTCGTCGGGGCTATTTGTTGCCTTCTCATTGGCTGTGAGTGAATGAGAAGATCACATGGAATGTTCTTACCATGTGATGAGAAATGAGTTGCTGCCCTGGCATTGGCTCGCTTAGGCCAAGACCGGGTATTAGCCAATGATGTAACGCTTCTGTTACATTTTCCGTTACACTTAACGTGACCGTTAGGTAACGTTAACAATATATATACACACACACACACACACATTTGAATTAATTCTACTAAGCATGAATTAAGATGTTTTAGACCATCAACGACAAAGTCCGTATACCAAATTACGTTCCCAATTCCAAGAGTTCATCAGTCATCACTTTGTTTAATGGTCTGTATATAAAATCGTCGTTTCTCGTTTTAATGCTTGTTAAACTTTATAATTGATGTAAACATAATCTGATTATAGCCTCTGATTTTGATCGCTTATTAAACTTGAATTATTTTTTTTACGTAAGTTGAAATTATTATTTTGATATATCGGGAATGGGCCGAAGATGAGCTGGGGAAAATCCCAAAATCTAAAGAGGATGAGATTTGATTCCTTGTATCCGTCGGGATGGGGATGAAGATGAGTATGAGGTTACGCACTCGGGGATGTTGACATGAATCGTCAACTCCGCCCCATCCCCGCCCCGCTTCCATCCATATAGCCGATTATTTAATTTTGTCTTTTAAAAATAATATAAAATTACAAAAGGTTAATTTAGGCAGAAAACAAATTGTTTTATAAACATCGGTTACTTTACTAAATCTTTAGAAATCAATAAATCATTACAAGACAAAGTTCCTAGAGATGTTCACACAAGTGTGGTGGTGGTCCTTGAAGCGTGTGAGCCATATCTCATCCTCCTTCTTTACCATATCATTCAATTTCAACCTAATTCCACCCACTCACGCAGTCATTAACTGAATCTACACAGATAATACAGCCCCGGATCCAATGGCCGTTAACAGTAATAGACAAGAACACGACCAAACGCCGACGTCTACTGCCTCCCCGACGTATTTGATTATCTTGAAGCTCATGAGCAAACGCCGGACATGGGTTTTCCTCTTCTTATTTGTCTACACAATCCTCTTGTCATCATCATGGAACCTCCTACAATCAGTTCTATCATGGTACGACGCCGCCGTTACCACCTCTCCTTCGTCTTCAACTGGGTGGCCGGCGATCTACGCTTCGGTGGCTTTGGGTGTGATTTTCGGCCTTCTTTCGATGGCGGCCGCTTTAGCCGTGGCGATTCCGGCCACCGTCGTTACTTGGATATCTGTGTTGGTTTTGTTGACTTTTTTTGGGAAGCCGAGGAAATCGCTGGTGGTCGAAGGGAAGAAACTGACGGCGGAGATTACTCGGACGGTGGGTAAGATATTGATCAAAGAAGGGAATTTGGTTGCTGCTGTTTGTGCTGTTTTGGGGTATTTCTTGCTAGTCAGGAATGGCGGAAAAGACTAAATTCATTGCTATGTACAATTTTTGTTGCTTTATGTATAACTTAGTATAGCAGTAACCATTTTGGATTTTGTTATTTCTGTTCTGGAAATACATTTTGCCTCCTACTATAGTACTATTCCAATATATACATAATTTTTCCAGAATTATATATATATATATATATATATATATATATATATATATATATAAGTTTTGTAATATTTTTCTTTAGAAAAAAAGTCTTGTACAATGATGTAGGAAGTAGGAACAATGTGACAGATATTCCCTTCTTGCATTTGAAGGAAACTTTTACTTTCTTTGTATTTGTTTATGATTTCATTTCCCCCTTTTTTTTCATTTCCTTTGCTTATAAATTAATTGATATATTTGTGTTGTTAGATTCTCGGTTTTTTTATTTTTTTTTGAAACGACAAATAATTATATATTTTTCTTTCTTTTATTGGGATTGAACCCAAAACGTTAGTTGATAGTTTAAACCGTCATGTTAACCAAGATTCTTAGTTAACCAAGATTCTTAGTTAGGCAACGAAATCTAGGACAAAATAAAATGACATTTAGTCTTCTGTCTTGGGAAAAACATTGTTACTATTAAGATCTTAGAAATATTACTTGTCATCGTCGTTAATCTCAAAATATTTATAGACTATATTTTAGACTATATTGTAGATTTTCATGCTAATATTAATACTAAAAATATGAAAGTTATATTAAACATAAATTCGATAGATGTATCAAACATAGATACAATATTATGATAAATCAAATAATAATATAATATTATCTAATACATCCAGATGATCTAGTTAGGCTGAACACTCGAAGGGGTCTTAAAATCATCAAACACCCTTGGTTCAAAAATCTTCAAACAATTTTGGTAACATTAGGAGCTTTTATTATTATTATTATTATTATTATTATTATTATCATCGTAGTAGCTTTCGATATTTAGCCTTAAAGTTGTATTGACTTTAGGCTTGGAAAGAACCCGGAAGAAAGGGTGCTTTGATCTTTGAAGAAGCTAAGAAGCTTTGTTGACGTTGATTTTTAAAGACAAATCTTCATAAATAGTCCTAAATAGTCCTTAGCCCATATAAAATGACTTATTTATTTATTTTTATTTCTTTTTTTTTTCCCATTTTTTACCGTAGCAAATATATATATATATATATATATATATATATATATATATATATATATATATATATAAGGAAATGATCAAATGAGAACACCTAAAAGGTTGAGAACGCGAGAACAGTTCTGGACCAATCAATATATAAGGACATATTAGTAATTGTATATTTTAATTAAATTAAAATAAAATAAAATCAATCAAATTCCCTTAAATTTAGGATCAGTTACCAAAAAAGAAGGAAATATTTGATTTTTTATTTTTCTTATTAATGAAATATAAATAACATTTTTATCAAAAAAAAAGAATTTTAAACTAAAAAATTTAATTTTTTTTCTTAAAAAATAATTTTTTTCTCCTATTTCACGTTTTTTTTTTCGAAAAAATTAATAGAAATCTGACCCCCAATCAATACATTTGTATTCATAAACGATTTTTTTTTTCAAAAAAACTAATACTACTACAATCACAAATGAATACATATCAATTTACAAGTAATCCAATTCCTTTCTTTTAATCAACCGAAAATAAAAGGGGTGTAAAAATTATCATTTCTTCATAAAAGAATATCTTTAATCATAAATAAATACACTTATTCACATATGATTACACTGCTATTTACAAATGAATACATTGTTATTAACAAATGAATACCCTGGTATTCACAAATGAATAAAAGACTACATCTAATCATAAATAAATACACTCATTCACACATGATTACACTGCTATTTACAAATGAATACATTGTTATTAACAAATGAATACCCTGCTATTCACAAATGAATACCTCTCTCACGCATTTCATCAAACAGCCCAATCCTCCCAAATACAAAGCCAATGAACCCGATGTCAAATACGCCCTCCACACCACACAACGCCAACAAAGATAAATAATCCTCAATTTCAATTAATTATCGATTGCAATTGATAATCTTCAAAAGGCAATTATAGAAATGCAACAAAAAAAAAATGCTCCAGTTGTTGATTTTTGTTGTTGTCGCTTCTCACACTTCAAACCACATAACGCCAACAAAGACAATCCTCAATTTCAATTAATTTTTTTGTTGACCTGGTGGATGGAAACGAGAAATCAGAAGCTTAGGAAGGAAGCTTATTAATTGAATTTATGTTAAAATGACAATCAAGGAAATCTTACAAGGGCTTAATATCAATCGACATTATGAACTTGGACAACAGAAATACGAAATTGATTTAACTCGAACCTTTTTCCGGCCACCTCCGGTTGAGCTCCACCGTTTCCCTCTCTGGTGGTCAGTGTTGCCGCCATCGGCGACTACCCTGCTCTTATTTCTATTCTCGTGACCACACAACAACACAGGGAGATTGAGAACCCATGTGCGTTCGATTTATTCCCTCTGTATCTCGATTTCCTTCAACCAAATTACCTCAAATTGTGTTTGATGCTTCGAATCCACTCCCGTCTCCTCGTCTCAGATCCTCGTCTCTTTTGATTTTTAAGACCACACACACCCACCCAAAACGCAATTAGTGTTTTGTTGTTTTATCCGGGATTTTAATTGTGCGATGGTCGACAATGGAGGATGGCAGAAGATGATGAACGAAAACAGTGGTGAAGAAGGTGGGGGTGTGCGGCCGATTTTTTCAAAATAATTAGATTAGGGTTTTCTAGTTAAGTCGAGAGAGAGAGAGAGAGAGAGAGAGAGAGAGATAGAGAAATTATAGGAATTTCTATTTAATTAAATTATATGGATTTCCTATTATACCCTTCTTGCCATTTCAAAGTTACATATTTAGCACATCAATTTTATAAATATTCATAAATGGTCCAGTTGATAATAGCCATAGATCTAATTATTTATAAGGTTGTGATATGTTCTCGTGTTCTCAACCTTTTAGGTGTTCTCATTTGATCATACTCCTATATATATATATATATATATATATATATATATATATATATATACATTACCCCTACCTCATGGTCATCACCCCCTCACCTACCCTTCTCTTTTACAATGTTCGTCTTCAAGAGACCAACACGATTTGGACCTCCTCTGTCACTGGAGCACCATCAAAAATTACAACCACCACTGTATATTGTATCCAGCACCACAACCTTTATCACCATTAACCTTACAAAATCGTCTTTATCCCTCCATTTCAACCACCACCAACGTCATCTTTGTGACATCCCCAATTTTATGGCTAATTAAAAACTTTTTCTTTATGCTTATTTAATTTAAAGTATTATTTTATTGTACAATTTGTTCCCAAAAACATTATTTTAATCAAAGCATTTTCGAAAAAACGATTTTCACTAAAAACTTGGGATGCCATAACTGATACAAAATATAAGCATAACCTTGTCTTAACAGACCATACAACATCTTATTATACTAATGGCCTACATCTCATCGAATCTCTCATCATGATCCAAACATCACTATCCATGTACCTTTGTACCGCTACCTGTGATACAAAGAAATTGAGTGGGTCAGGCTGGGAGGCATGATGACTACATAGGGTTTTCAACCCACAATAATATAATTAATTTGTTTAATTACATATTTCACATCAAATAATTAACTCGATTACCTATCCTCGTTTTCTTATATATTAATCTCTAAGGACCTATCCTAGGATCATCGCAAACATCGACTAGACAGTACTGCTTCGGGGATTCCTCCGCAATACATATCAGTAAGGAATAGAGTAGATTGCATGAACACGTAGTTCATCACCTACAAGTTGCGAACCTGCTAGTGTTCCACTGGACTGTCTAGAATAGTCAGTGGTCGTCATCTATACTATGTTAGATGACTACATCGCAACATCGCTAGTAAAATCATGGCCTCTCCTCATCATTTTTCATCTCTCATCACCCATCTCTACCCAATATATTATAAGTATGAAAATACATATATGGTTACATAAAAATCATCTCATATTGTTTTACAGAACATCTTAGGCACAAATAATAAGCACATACAACAATTAATTATCTAAATACTTCATATCTATGTGTAAGATGAAAGTAAGTATGCACTCACTTGTTAAAGTGGATGACTTATAATTTGGGCAGCGCTTCACCTAACACCTTAGCTTTTCCTTTGATATGAGCTAGGTATACACATCACTAAGTCTTAGTCTTATCTTCATGATGACTAATGATAGTCTAGATTCCTCATTAATCCTAATGTGTACATCAAGATCTATCAAATAAGGAATAACCAGGTAAGATCATATCGAAGGTAGGATCTGTTTGGTATACGGAGTATACTGTTTGAAATCCCACTTTAAACACCTCACCAAATCTAGCTTAGAAATCATTCCCGTAGGTAGATCAATTAGTATATGACTTGGAATCACTGACAAATCTTATTTACAGGTTCATAATAACAACTCTTAAAGTATAATAAGTGCAACTTAACTTACAAAGTTTCCTGACAGAAAGTCCGAAAAGTTCGCATGCAGAAATCCGACCCCCACGCTTCTATTTGTCAGACTCGCCGATCTTCCAGAGCCTAGCTAAATACCCTAAAACCTAAAGAAATTTTGGGATAACGATTTAGTATTTCAGAGGAATGTTTCTGAAGTTGTGTGAGGAAGAATGAGGGTTGTGGGGATATTTATAAAGATTTTTCCAGGGAGGTGCGTCGCGCAACCTACCAGGCACGTCGCGAACTGTGTAGGTGGCGGTTCCTCCCCTGGAAACCTGACATGTGTCACATTTTTAGAGGGTCGCATCACAAGGGGGTAGGTACGGGTCCAAACTTCAAAAATTCATATCTCACTCATACAAGCTCCGTCTTCGACGTTCTTTATATCCACGCGTAAGATTTTCGAGAACTACAACTTTCATTGAGAATCTATCGGCTAATTCTCATCCGATTTTAAATTTAAAAGTCTATGAAGACTACATTGTAAATGACCGTGTAAAATTCATAAATTTTTCATTTTAACTCTGTTCTCGACTGTCTTTATATCGACAGGTTCGTATTTACGAGATCTTCAACTCTCATTTACATTGTTTTGGATAACACTCAACCGATTTTAATTTCGATTTCAATGCCCACACTGCTACGCTGAAACTTTGAAAAACCATAACTTCCTCATATGAAGTCAAATTTGGAATTTCTTTATATGCACAAGTTTGATTTTAGAGTAAATTACACGAATGGTCCCTATAATTTAGGGTAATTTGCGCGTTTGGTCCCTAACTTATTTTTTAACTCGAAAGGTCCCTACAGTTTGTTTTTGTTACGCGTTTGGTCCCTGTCTTACCTAAAAAGACTATTTTGCTCTTGATTTTTTTAACTTATTTAAATAAACACACCCCAACCCACCCCCTCAGCTTACCTTACCTACCCCACCATTTTCTCTATTTAAATAATAATATTTTTAGGTAAGACAGGGACCAAGCGCGTAACAAAAACAAATAGTAGGGACCAAGCGCGTAACAAAAACAAACAGTAAGGACTTTCCGAGTTAAAAAAATAAGTTAGGGACCAAACGTGCAAATTACCCCAAACCATAAGGACCATTCGTATAATTTGCTCTTGATTTTACGATTACTACGACTTTCGTTAAGATTAATTAGGCTTAGAAGCAACCAATCTCTAATTCACTTTTTATGACATACATAACTGTGTCGATTTGATCGCGAAACTTCGATGAAGCATAACTTCTTCATAAGAAGTTGGATTAAAGTTCTCCTTATATCCACGAAATAGTCATTACAACCACTAAATATTTAGCTAAGATTATCTACTATATCTTAAATGTATAGCCCGAATTTGTGGGTGTTACAATTATCTCCACCTTAGGATGATTACGTCCCAGAATCATCCACAAAACAGGGCTGGGTAATGATCTCGTAAGTCACTTTTCCATCCTAAGCTATAACCGTAACTTCTATGCCTTCCTCATTAAGCTCTTGGAATTCTTAACTGTTGGAGGTGTTCAACCTTGCATTCTCTCTTCATTCTCTGTTGGACTTGCATGTTGGAAAATTACACATTATTATGGCCTTAGGACTATTTTGTAATACTTCCTATATGTTTGGTACATTTATATTGTGTACCATAATGTTTGCCATAATGACATATCAGGTCCCAGGACTTAAATATTTGTAGTATGATGGATATGACAATTGTCCATAACTTAAGGGACTATAGTTGTGTGGTTCCAATCTCTTTTCCATAAGGTGCAAATGATAAACTTAATGCCCAAAATATATGAACGATCACAAAATATATGAACGATCAGGAGGAGAGTTCAAGGGTTTTTTCCGTTATACTCTTCTTCCTTATAAAACACCATCATCGTTCAATGTATCCATCCATCAGGAAATCATCAAGGCACCGGGAAGACAAAGGAATCAAGAACATGGCATCATCTTCTTCAAAGATCATATTTCCATGTAAGTAAAACTGAATTATGATTGATCTTTATGTGAAATTGATCATTGATCATGTTTCTAAACCTTCATTTGGTATCAGAGCATGGTTTTAATTAAGTTTTTTATGCCCTGATTTCAGTTTTATTGTTTGATTCATGATAAATTGGTTCATACGAACCCTAAAATCTCAGCCCCAAATTTTGAATATATGGTATTACAAGATAATGAATGGGGATTTAATTATTAGAAACAAATGCTTTCGAAACTGTGATTACTAAAAGAATCATGTGTTTCGTGTAAAAATCACTGGCAAGAAGTAAACTCTTCCATACGCTTTTCTCAAATTGATTTCTGATAGAATTAAAGTTTTTTTTTTTCCAACTTAGTTATATTTAGAGGATAAAAAAAAAGAAAAAAAAGCCTCAATACGTTCACTAAAATGAACAAATATATATTTTAAATTCATGTTCCTTTCTGGAACTTGTGGTTTCAAGAAAGCTTTCATAAGAGAGTATTTCTTTTCTTTTGTTATCTGACATCTTTAGGGTTATTACTTTATTAATGAATAATTTATCTCAAAAGACCCATTGTAATTTTAAACGAATATTCGTTTTGGTTTTGGCTTCTAAATTTCTAATAGTACAGTTTAAAATCATATGATAATCGTTAGATTTCAAAGTCATTTTATTTCCGATTTACTGGTTCATGATTAATATTGAAACTTTTAAATTCAAAAATCGATATTCATGGTTTATTATTATTAATTTCTTAATAAAATCGATCCAAAAAGAAACTACTAGATTCGATGTTTATGAAAATGATAAGTGGAGTCTAATGGGTTTTGAAGTGAGAACCATAAAGGAATCACGTTTTGCCATATTTTTCCCACCGCTTAAGTAATTAACTCATTAGAATTTTAACATATCATCACAATGAAGGATTTCTTTAAATTCAATGTTAATAGCGAATTTTAAATAAGTATAGCTTCTACTTGATATATTAGTAATTTTCTTTGTGGTTAATTGTTTACCAAACATACCATCAAACTTGAATATAATTAAATTTGGTTATGCAAATTATGATGGAAAATGTGGATTCTCTTATTCCACAATCCTTGATAATCTATAAGGTTCATTAGTGGCCTTTTTTCTCTTTTGTCAAATTATCGCGTATAATCTTAATAATGATTATGTGTTTTCATATATTTGGTTGAGGCTTCAACAAGACTTTAAAACATGCTTACCTGATTATTTAGTGCTTTTAAGATATATAGAGTATACAATGCATAATTATTTATATCTACGATGAATGAAGAAAAAAATATAATGGATGATGATTCATATATTACTTGTTTGCCACTAATTTGCAAAGTAAAATTGTCATTTATTGTAGGCGGCATGATGTCAAGTTGTATTTTTCCATTTTATTTGTTTACATTTAGTTTGGCATCAAATTAACGTGATTGGCATTTTAGTTATGGTTACTTTGCCACTATAAGAGAGAGATTGTAACTGAGCTCTATTTATAAACCTTATTTTATAAATTATAAGTTTATAATTTTAAACGATAAGTGGTAACTTCTATGTTGCACTTAAGTGACTGGACCAAAGAAAGGTTGCTTAAGTTTGATATTGAAGATAATTAAACACCACATTATGCAACTGTCTGAGTTGTTATTCAAGGAACCCAAAGGCTAATTGAATAATGACTTATGTAGTGAAATTTCAAGCATAATATACATAAATATGGTATTTCTACCCAAAGGTGATCACAACATTTGTGTAACGTAGTATGATTGTTGTACGCCATTATATCCAGTTGTTGGTCTAGTCAAAGCGAAGCTAAATTGGGTAAGGTGTCTATAAGACCTATTATTTTGGTGTTTATAATAGGTATACTGATATGCTTATTCGTTATCCCATGAAATTACTTTAATATAACTTAAAAAAATGGTACAAATTAAGTAAGTGACAATGATAGTTTTAGTGAAGTCCATAATATGGATACAAGTGACCCTTAATGAAATCTCATTGCAAATTTTTCCATAACAAAGGGATGATAGAATGGCTTAATCTTAATGTCCCTATAAATACATGAGGGATTGGTTATCACTCTCCATGGGACATGTGTTTTTTTAATTATCTATTATAGGGATTCCATACAATCCGAAAGTTGGATTGGAAACGAAGAGCAAACAAAGTTGGTACTGATGAAGACTTAAACATAGAAGTGGTTGACCCACCTTTATTATTTTATAGAAAGTGGTTATTGTTTAAGTCTTAAAGATGTATAACTTGATCACTTTTAAATTTGGATACGATGATGTAACTATTAGTTTCAATTCTCATATTGTTGGCTATGTTGTTTGGAGGGGAACCTCTATAAATTGTAACTTAATAACCATTTTATGGAATCTTTAATATCATTTAATATTTACGAGAACATAAGTAAATGAAATTGAGAAATGGGGACTTTGTCTATGTTGTGACATTAATGCTTAGGCCACATATCACAAATAAAATGGTATAACTTGTAAAAGACAAAGTTTGACCGTAACGTGACTTCTCAAGATTCTATAAATACATTATATATATATATATATATATATATATATATATATATATATATATATATATATATATATATAAAAGGGAATAATTTTTTTTTACAAGAAGTTTAGAATTTGATACAGACATTTGTAGACCTTCTTCAGGTAAGTAAGTTGTCATAAATCATATGTATGCCTTTTATTATTGTTGATTACTCTTGTTACATGTATCAGTACTTGCTGCATGAGAACCTAAATCTCCTAACGTCTACCAATTTTATGTTTCGTGACATGGTACCAGAAGTCTTGAAATGAAGCATGTCAGTTTTCTTGAGAATGCCAAAATCAGTGGGAGTTAAGGGATTTTGACCTTAAAGAATCTTTAATTATAATTCAAGTGCTCATTCGGATTAACACTTTATTAGGAGATTCAAGTTTTGCCTCATGAAAGGACAATTTAAATGCAGGGGCAAATGAAACACCATAAAAGACTCCTCTCAAGATGTTGGCATTAAAACCCATGAAATAGCATATAAGACTTATTTTTATGATGTAAGCGGCCCATAAATGTTGATGATTACATGAGACCGATCTTGAAAAGGGGAAAGAAAATAACCCTATCACAGATAGTGATGCAATAAATTGTAATCAATCGACTAAATTAAGTAAAGTCATGATTGACGAGCTTAATTCCATGGAAAAGTATGATGTTTAGGAGCCTGAATTATCGGGTCATTAAAGCGTATTCACAAAAGGAGGATGTTTCTTACGAAGAAGCATTCTCAACCGTTTCTCGAAATGACTTCCTTAGGATCATAATGGCCCATGTATTTCGTTTGGATGTAGAGGTACATAAAATAGATGTCAAACAATTTTCTTAACTAAGAGTTACATAATGATGTTTGCATAACCCAAGCAACCAATTGCATTTATAAGGGGTAAGAACATCTAGTGTTTAAACTCAAGGAATTATTTTTTTTAGGCTAAAACAAGCTTTGTGACAATGGTATCTAAATTAAAAGAAGTTATAAAGAAGAGTGACTTCATTTAAAACCAAGTATATCAAATTACGTACCTCAAGGTGAGTGGGAGGAAATTTATCATGCTCGTTTTATATATAGATGGCATTTTATTGGCAAGTAATAACATTGATATATTGCATTAAACAAAACATTTGGTATCATATGACCTTGATATGAAAGATCTCTTTGAAGCATTGTATATTACATCAAGATAAAAGACTTTAGCATTGTCCCAAAAGGAATATATCAAGTGTGTAGTAAGTCGATATAACATGCAACAACTCTTCCCTTTGATTTATCTTATAATTAAACGTTTTTCGGTTTATAGAGGTATAATGAAGTTAATCCTACATGATTATATAGTTAGAAGCTTAACTATGCACAAGTTTTTACATGTCCCAATGTCCCTTATGTTACTGGCATGCAAAAGAGTTATCAAACAAATAATGATCTAGATTACTAGAAAGTTGCCAATAAAGTTTTATGATATTTTCATGGGACTAATAATTATGAACTTGTTTAGAGAAATAAGTTGTAACATATAAGTGATATGCTTTTTTGACTACAACTTTGCAAAACACAAAGATAAGTAGTCATTAGTGGGATACATCTTTATGCTATCAGTCGGCCAATATCAGGGGAGAGTCATACATAAACGTTGACGACTATATCAATTATGATGGAGAAATTTGTTTTCATAGATAATGAAACGTGTCATGGAATGTTGTTGAGAAATTAAATCACGTGACTCATGATCATAGTTTCCATATCTGGCCATTAAAAGAAAACTTATTACTATAATTTTGCCTCTTTAAGTTTTCCATTAGCAATAATTACATTAGAATGAGGCTTTACCTTGATACAAAGTATATGTTCACTTAAGTTTAAGTGGGGGAACTAATATTTGTATCAAACACATCAACATTGATAATATGCTAGCGGATCCGATAACGAAAGGTTTACCACCCAATTATTTGAACATGTCGTCAATATGGGTTTAAAGCTAGACCTAATATTATGTAATTCTAGCATAATGTTTTAAATGGAACATTTACGTTCAATTATTCAAGTACTTGATTATTATACCTCCATAATATGCAATATGTCTATATTAATAATTTGTGCACACTAACTTTCTATATTGACATTTGTAATGCATTACCACTTAACTTTAAAGTCATTTGGTATAAAATAATCATAAGTTTCATATGAAGTACCATAGTATGATTGGTGGGGGTCCCGTATCGAAATGGATGCGTCAGACTGTACTTTTCTGCTTTTGGTATCAATATGAAATATGATGAACTTATCTTGGCCAAATAATGAAACATGTATACAAATAGTCACTCGGCTAAGTGGGAGAATGTTGGAAAATTACACATTATTATGGCCTTAGGACTATTTTGTAATACTTCCTATATGTTTGGTACATTTATATTGTGTACCATAATGTTTGGCATAATGACATATCAGGTCCCAGGACTTAAATATTTGTAGTATGATGGATATGACAATTGTCCATAACTCAAGGGACTATAGTTGTGTGGCTCCAATCTCTTTTCCATAAGGTGCAAATGATAAACTTAATGCCCAAAATATATGAACGATCAGGAGGAGAGTTGAAGGGTTTTTTCCGTTATACTCTTCTTCCTTATAAAACACCATCATCGTTCAATGTATCCATCCATCAGGAAATCATCAAGGCACCATTACGGGAAGACAAAGGAATCAAGAACATGGCATCATCTTCTTCAAATATCATATTTCCATGTATGTAAAACTGAATTATGATTGATCTTTATGTGAAATTGATCATTGATCATGTTTCTAAACCTTCATTGCAGTCCTAACTTTGAGTTACAAACTCGACTTTTATTGGAGACTCATGCTCATTTTCAAACAGACTCATCCCATGATAAGGTCTTTGCTTTGGCTACTATAACAGACCTGTTAACGTTACCAAACGGCTACGTTAAGTGTAACGGAAAATGTAACAGAAACGTTACATCCTTGGCTAAGACACGGTCTTGGCCTAAGCGAGCCAAGGCCAAGGCAGCAACTCATTTCTCATCACATGGTAAGTAAGTTGTCATAAATCATATGTATGCCTTTTATTATTGTTGATTACTTTTGTTACATGTATCAGTACTTGCTGCATGAGAACCTAAATCTCCTAACGTCTACCAATTTTATGTTTCGTGACATGGTACCAGAAGTCTTGAAATGAAGCATGTCAGTTTTCTTGAGAATGCCAAAATCAGTGGGAGTTAAGGGATTTTGACCTTAAAGAATCTTTAATTATAATTCAAGTGCTCATTCGGATTAGCACTTTATTAGGAGATTCAAGTTTTGCCTCATGAAAGGACAATTTAAATGCAGGGGCAAATGAAACACCATAAAAGACTCCTCTCAAGATGTTGGCATTAAAACCCATGAAATAGCATATAAGACTTATTTTTATGATGTAAGCGGCCCATAAATGTTGATGATTACATGAGACCGATCTTGAAAAGGGGAAAGAAAATAACCCTATCACAGATAGTGATGCAATAAATTGTAATCAATCGACTAAATTAAGTAAAGTCATGATTGACGAGCTTAATTCCATGGAAAAGTATGATGTTTAGGAGCCTAAATTATCGGGTCATTAAAGAGTATTCACAAAAGGAGGATGTTTCTTACGAAGAAGCATTCTCAACCGTTTCTCGAAATGACTTCCTTAGGATCATAATGGCCCATGTATTTCGTTTGGATGTAGAGGTACATAAAATAGATGTCAAACAATTTTCTTACCTAAGAGTTATATAATGATGTTTACATAACCCAAGCAACCAATTGCATTTATAAGGGGTAAGAACATCTAGTGTTTAAACTCAAGGAATTTTTTTTTAGGCTAAAACAAGCTTTGTGACAATGGTATCTAAATTAAAAGAAGTTATAAAGAAGAGTGACGTCATTTAAAACCAAGTATATCAAATTACGTACCTCAAGGTGAGTGGGAGGAAATTTATCATGCTCGTTTTATATATAGATGGCATTTTATTGGCAAGTAATAACATTGATATATTGCATTAAACAAAACATTTGCTATCATATGACCTTGATACGAAAGATCTCTTTGAAGCATTGTATATTACATCAAGATAAAAGACTTTAGCATTGTCCCAAAAGGAATATATCAAGTGTGTAGTAAGTCGATATAACATGCAACAACTCTTCCCTTTTATTTATCTTATAATTAAACGTTTTTCGGTTTATAGAGGTATAATGAAGTTAATCCTACATGATTATATAGTTAGAAGCTTAACTATGCACAAGTTTTTACATGTCCCAATGTCCCTTATGTTACTGGCATGCAAAAGAGTTATCAAGCAAATAATGATCTAGATTACTAGAAAGTTGCCAATAAAGTTTTATGATATTTTCATGGGACTAATAATTATGAACTTGTTTAGAGAAATAAGTTGTAACATATAAGTGATATGCTTTTTTGACTACAACTTTGCAAAACACAAAGATAAGTAGTCATTAGTGGGATACATCTTTATGCTATCAGTCGGCCAATATCAGGGGAGAGTCATACATAAACGTTGACGACTATATCAATTATGATGGAGAAATTTGTTTTCATAGATAATGAAACGTGTCATGGAATGTTGTTGAGAAATTAAATCACGTGACTCATGATCATAGTTTCCATATCTGGCCATTAAAAGAAAACTTATTACTATAATTTTGCCTCTTTAAGTTTTCCATTAGCAATAATTACAGTGGAATGAGGCTTTACCTTGATACAAAGTATATGTTCACTTAAGTTTAAGTGGGGGAACTAATATTTGTATCAAACACATCAACATTGATAATATGCTAGCGGATCCGATAACGAAAGGTTTACCACCCAATTATTTGAACATGTCGTCAATATGGGTTTAAAGCTAGACCTAATATTATGTAATTCTAGCATAATGTTTTAAATGGAACATTTACGTTCAATTATTCAAGTACTTGATTATTATACCTCCATAATATGCAATATGTCTATATTAATAATTTGTGCACACTAACTTTCTATATTGACATTTGTAATGCATTACCACTTAACTTTAAAGTCATTTGGTATAAAATAATCATAAGTTTCATATGAAGTACTATAGTATGATTGGTGGGGGTCCCGTATCGAAATGGATGCGTCAGACTGTACTTTTCTGCTTTTGGTATCAATATGAAATATGATGAACTTATCTTGGCCAAATAATGAAACATGTATACAAATAGTCACTCGGCCAAGTGGGAGAATGTTGGAAAATTACACATTATT
This sequence comes from Lactuca virosa, assembly GCF_052849685.1. Lineage (NCBI taxonomy): Eukaryota > Viridiplantae > Streptophyta > Magnoliopsida > Asterales > Asteraceae > Lactuca > Lactuca virosa. The sequence goes on from NC_136429.1 coordinate 132,521,810, forward strand.
ATGGCCTTAGGACTATTTTGTAATACTTCCTATATGTTTGGTACATTTATATTGTGTACCATAATGTTTGCCATAATGACATATCAGGTCCCAGGACTTAAATATTTGTAGTATGATGGATATGACAATTGTCCATAACTCAAGGGACTATAGTTGTGTGGCTCCAATCTCTTTTCCATAAGGTGCAAATGATAAACTTAATGCCCAAAATATATGAACGATCAGGAGGAGAGTTGAAGGGTTTTTTCCGTTATACTCTTCTTCCTTATAAAACACCATCATCGTTCAATGTATCCATCCATCAGGAAATCATCAAGGCACCATTACGGGAAGACAAAGGAATCAAGAACATGGCATCATCTTCTTCAAATATCATATTTCCATGTATGTAAAACTGAATTATGATTGATCTTTATGTGAAATTGATCATTGATCATGTTTCTAAACCTTCATTGCAGTCCTAACTTTGAGTTACAAACTCGACTTTTATTGGAGACTCATGCTCATTTTCAAACAGACTCATCCCATGATAAGGTCTTTGCTTTGGCTACTATAACAGACCTGTTAACGTTACCAAACGGCTACGTTAAGTGTAACGGAAAATGTAACAGAAACGTTACATCCTTGGCTAAGACCCGGTCTTGGCCTAAGCGAGCCAAGGCCAAGGCAGCAACTCATTTCTCATCACATGGTAAGTAAGTTGTCATAAATCATATGTATGCCTTTTATTATTGTTGATTACTTTTGTTACATGTATCAGTACTTGCTGCATGAGAACCTAAATCTCCCAACGTCTACCAATTTTATGTTTCGTGACATGGTACCAGAAGTCTTGAAATGAAGCATGTCAGTTTTCTTGAGAATGCCAAAATCAGTGGGAGTTAAGGGATTTTGACCTTAAAGAATCTTTAATTATAATTCAAGTGCTCATTCGGATTAGCACTTTATTAGGAGATTCAAGTTTTGCCTCATGAAAGGACAATTTAAATGCAGGGGCAAATGAAACACCATAAAAGACTCCTCTCAAGATGTTGGCATTAAAACCCATGAAATAGCATATAAGACTTATTTTTATGATGTAAGCGGCCCATAAATGTTGATGATTACATGAGACCGATCTTGAAAAGGGGAAAGAAAATAACCCTATCACAGATAGTGATGCAATAAATTGTAATCAATCGACTAAATTAAGTAAAGTCATGATTGACGAGCTTAATTCCATTGAAAAGTATGATGTTTAGGAGCCTAAATTATCGGGTCATTAAAGAGTATTCACAAAAGGAGGATGTTTCTTACGAAGAAGCATTCTCAACCGTTTCTCGAAATGACTTGCTTAGGATCATAATGGCCCATGTATTTCGTTTGGATGTAGAGCTACATAAAATAGATGTCAAACAATTTTCTTACCTAAGAGTTATATAATGATGTTTACATAACCCAAGCAACCAATTGCATTTATAAGGGGTAAGAACATCTAGTGTTTAAACTCAAGGAATTATTTTTTTTAGGCTAAAACAAGCTTTGTGACAATGGTATCTAAATTAAAAGAAGTTATAAAGAAGAGTGACGTCATTTAAAACCAAGTATATCAAATTACGTACCTCAAGGTGAGTGGGAGGAAATTTATCATGCTCGTTTTATATATAGATGGCATTTTATTGGCAAGTAATAACATTGATATATTGCATTAAACAAAACATTTGCTATCATATGACCTTGATACGAAAGATCTCTTTGAAGCATTGTATGTTACTTCAAGATAAAAGACTTTAGCATTGTCCCAAAAGGAATATATCAAGTGTGTAGTAAGTCGATATAACATGCAACAACTCTTCCCTTTGATTTATCTTATAATTAAACGTTTTTCGGTTTATAGAGGTATAATGAAGTTAATCCTACATGATTATATAGTTAGAAGCTTAACTATGCACAAGTTTTTACATGTCCCAATGTCCCTTATGTTACTGGCATGCAAAAGAGTTATCAAGCAAATAATGATCTAGATTACTAGAAAGTTGCCAATAAAGTTTTATGATATTTTCATGGGACTAATAATTATGAACTTGTTTAGAGAAATAAGTTGTAACATATAAGTGATATGCTTTTTTGACTACAACTTTGCAAAACACAAAGATAAGTAGTCATTAGTGGGATACATCTTTATGCTATCAGTCGGCCAATATCAGGGGAGAGTCATACATAAACATTGACTACTATATCAATTATGATGGAGAAATTTGTTTTCATAGATAATGAAACGTGTCATGGAATGTTGTTGAGAAATTAAATCACGTGACTCATGATCATAGTTTCCATATCTGGCCATTAAAAGAAAACTTATTACTATAATTTTGCCTCTTTAAGTTTTCCATTAGCAATAATTACAGTGGAATGAGGCTTTACCTTGATACAAAGTATATGTTCACTTAAGTTTAAGTGGGGGAACTAATATTTGTATCAAACACATCAACATTGATAATATGCTAGCGGATCCGATAACGAAAGGTTTACCACCCAATTATTTGAACATGTCGTCAATATGGGTTTAAAGCTAGACCTAATATTATGTAATTCTAGCATAATGTTTTAAATGGAACATTTACGTTCAATTATTCAAGTACTTGATTATTATACCTCCATAATATGCAATATGTCTATATTAATAATTTGTGCACACTAACTTTCTATATTGACATTTGTAATGCATTACCACTTAACTTTAAAGTCATTTGGTATAAAATAATCATAAGTTTCATATGAAGTACTATAGTATGATTGGTGGGGGTCCCGTATCGAAATGGATGCGTCAGACTGTACTTTTCTGCTTTTGGTATCAATATGAAATATGATGAACTTATCTTGGCCAAATAATGAAACATGTATACAAATAGTCACTCGGCCAAGTGGGAGAATGTTGGAAAATTACACATTATTATGGCCTTAGGACTATTTTGTAATACTTCCTATATGTTTGGTACATTTATATTGTGTACCATAATGTTTGCCATAATGACATATCAGGTCCCAGGACTTAAATATTTGTAGTATGATGGATATGACAATTGTCCATAACTCAAGGGACTATAGTTGTGTGGCTCCAATCTCTTTTCCATAAGGTGCAAATGATAAACTTAATGCCCAAAATATATGAACGATCAGGAGGAGAGTTGAAGGGTTTTTTCCGTTATACTCTTCTTCCTTATAAAACACCATCATCGTTCAATGTATCCATCCATCAGGAAATCATCAAGGCACCATTACGGGAAGACAAAGGAATCAAGAACATGGCATCATCTTCTTCAAATATCATATTTCCATGTATGTAAAACTGAATTATGATTGATCTTTATGTGAAATTGATCATTGATCATGTTTCTAAACCTTCATTGCAGTCCTAACTTTGAGTTACAAACTCGACTTTTATTGGAGACTCATGCTCATTTTCAAACAGACTCATCCCATGATAAGGTCTTTGCTTTGGCTACTATAACAGACCTGTTAACGTTACCAAACGGCTACGTTAAGTGTAACGGAAAATGTAACAGAAACGTTACATCCTTGGCTAAGACCCGGTCTTGGCCTAAGCGAGCCAAGGCCAAGGCAGCAACTCATTTCTCATCACATGGTAAGTAAGTTGTCATAAATCATATGTATGCCTTTTATTATTGTTGATTACTTTTGTTACATGTATCAGTACTTGCTGCATGAGAACCTAAATCTCCCAACGTCTACCAATTTTATGTTTCGTGACATGGTACCAGAAGTCTTGAAATGAAGCATGTCAGTTTTCTTGAGAATGCCAAAATCAGTGGGAGTTAAGGGATTTTGACCTTAAAGAATCTTTAATTATAATTCAAGTGCTCATTCGGATTAGCACTTTATTAGGAGATTCAAGTTTTGCCTCATGAAAGGACAATTTAAATGCAGGGGCAAATGAAACACCATAAAAGACTCCTCTCAAGATGTTGGCATTAAAACCCATGAAATAGCATATAAGACTTATTTTTATGATGTAAGCGGCCCATAAATGTTGATGATTACATGAGACCGATCTTGAAAAGGGGAAAGAAAATAACCCTATCACAGATAGTGATGCAATAAATTGTAATCAATCGACTAAATTAAGTAAAGTCATGATTGACGAGCTTAATTCCATTGAAAAGTATGATGTTTAGGAGCCTAAATTATCGGGTCATTAAAGAGTATTCACAAAAGGAGGATGTTTCTTACGAAGAAGCATTCTCAACCGTTTCTCGAAATGACTTGCTTAGGATCATAATGGCCCATGTATTTCGTTTGGATGTAGAGCTACATAAAATAGATGTCAAACAATTTTCTTACCTAAGAGTTATATAATGATGTTTACATAACCCAAGCAACCAATTGCATTTATAAGGGGTAAGAACATCTAGTGTTTAAACTCAAGGAATTATTTTTTTTAGGCTAAAACAAGCTTTGTGACAATGGTATCTAAATTAAAAGAAGTTATAAAGAAGAGTGACGTCATTTAAAACCAAGTATATCAAATTACGTACCTCAAGGTGAGTGGGAGGAAATTTATCATGCTCGTTTTATATATAGATGGCATTTTATTGGCAAGTAATAACATTGATATATTGCATTAAACAAAACATTTGCTATCATATGACCTTGATACGAAAGATCTCTTTGAAGCATTGTATGTTACTTCAAGATAAAAGACTTTAGCATTGTCCCAAAAGGAATATATCAAGTGTGTAGTAAGTCGATATAACATGCAACAACTCTTCCCTTTGATTTATCTTATAATTAAACGTTTTTCGGTTTATAGAGGTATAATGAAGTTAATCCTACATGATTATATAGTTAGAAGCTTAACTATGCACAAGTTTTTACATGTCCCAATGTCCCTTATGTTACTGGCATGCAAAAGAGTTATCAAGCAAATAATGATCTAGATTACTAGAAAGTTGCCAATAAAGTTTTATGATATTTTCATGGGACTAATAATTATGAACTTGTTTAGAGAAATAAGTTGTAACATATAAGTGATATGCTTTTTTGACTACAACTTTGCAAAACACAAAGATAAGTAGTCATTAGTGGGATACATCTTTATGCTATCAGTCGGCCAATATCAGGGGAGAGTCATACATAAACATTGACTACTATATCAATTATGATGGAGAAATTTGTTTTCATAGATAATGAAACGTGTCATGGAATGTTGTTGAGAAATTAAATCACGTGACTCATGATCATAGTTTCCATATCTGGCCATTAAAAGAAAACTTATTACTATAATTTTGCCTCTTTAAGTTTTCCATTAGCAATAATTACAGTGGAATGAGGCTTTACCTTGATACAAAGTATATGTTCACTTAAGTTTAAGTGGGGGAACTAATATTTGTATCAAACACATCAACATTGATAATATGCTAGCGGATCCGATAACGAAAGGTTTACCACCCAATTATTTGAACATGTCGTCAATATGGGTTTAAAGCTAGACCTAATATTATGTAATTCTAGCATAATGTTTTAAATGGAACATTTACGTTCAATTATTCAAGTACTTGATTATTATACCTCCATAATATGCAATATGTCTATATTAATAATTTGTGCACACTAACTTTCTATATTGACATTTGTAATGCATTACCACTTAACTTTAAAGTCATTTGGTATAAAATAATCATAAGTTTCATATGAAGTACTATAGTATGATTGGTGGGGGTCCCGTATCGAAATGGATGCGTCAGACTGTACTTTTCTGCTTTTGGTATCAATATGAAATATGATGAACTTATCTTGGCCAAATAATGAAACATGTATACAAATAGTCACTCGGCCAAGTGGGAGAATGTTGGAAAATTACACATTATTATGGCCTTAGGACTATTTTGTAATACTTCCTATATGTTTGGTACATTTATATTGTGTACCATAATGTTTGCCATAATGACATATCAGGTCCCAGGACTTAAATATTTGTAGTATGATGGATATGACAATTGTCCATAACTCAAGGGACTATAGTTGTGTGGCTCCAATCTCTTTTCCATAAGGTGCAAATGATAAACTTAATGCCCAAAATATATGAACGATCAGGAGGAGAGTTGAAGGGTTTTTTCCGTTATACTCTTCTTCCTTATAAAACACCATCATCGTTCAATGTATCCATCCATCAGGAAATCATCAAGGCACCATTACGGGAAGACAAAGGAATCAAGAACATGGCATCATCTTCTTCAAATATCATATTTCCATGTATGTAAAACTGAATTATGATTGATCTTTATGTGAAATTGATCATTGATCATGTTTCTAAACCTTCATTGCAGTCCTAACTTTGAGTTACAAACTCGACTTTTATTGGAGACTCATGCTCATTTTCAAACAGACTCATCCCATGATAAGGTCTTTGCTTTGGCTACTATAACAGACCTGTTAACGTTACCAAACGGCTACGTTAAGTGTAACGGAAAATGTAACAGAAACGTTACATCCTTGGCTAAGACCCGGTCTTGGCCTAAGCGAGCCAAGGCCAAGGCAGCAACTCATTTCTCATCACATGGTAAGTAAGTTGTCATAAATCATATGTATGCCTTTTATTATTGTTGATTACTTTTGTTACATGTATCAGTACTTGCTGCATGAGAACCTAAATCTCCCAACGTCTACCAATTTTATGTTTCGTGACATGGTACCAGAAGTCTTGAAATGAAGCATGTCAGTTTTCTTGAGAATGCCAAAATCAGTGGGAGTTAAGGGATTTTGACCTTAAAGAATCTTTAATTATAATTCAAGTGCTCATTCGGATTAGCACTTTATTAGGAGATTCAAGTTTTGCCTCATGAAAGGACAATTTAAATGCAGGGGCAAATGAAACACCATAAAAGACTCCTCTCAAGATGTTGGCATTAAAACCCATGAAATAGCATATAAGACTTATTTTTATGATGTAAGCGGCCCATAAATGTTGATGATTACATGAGACCGATCTTGAAAAGGGGAAAGAAAATAACCCTATCACAGATAGTGATGCAATAAATTGTAATCAATCGACTAAATTAAGTAAAGTCATGATTGACGAGCTTAATTCCATTGAAAAGTATGATGTTTAGGAGCCTAAATTATCGGGTCATTAAAGAGTATTCACAAAAGGAGGATGTTTCTTACGAAGAAGCATTCTCAACCGTTTCTCGAAATGACTTGCTTAGGATCATAATGGCCCATGTATTTCGTTTGGATGTAGAGCTACATAAAATAGATGTCAAACAATTTTCTTACCTAAGAGTTATATAATGATGTTTACATAACCCAAGCAACCAATTGCATTTATAAGGGGTAAGAACATCTAGTGTTTAAACTCAAGGAATTTTTTTTTTTAGGCTAAAACAAGCTTTGTGACAATGGTATCTAAATTAAAAGAAGTTATAAAGAAGAGTGACGTCATTTAAAACCAAGTATATCAAATTACGTACCTCAAGGTGAGTGGGAGGAAATTTATCATGCTCGTTTTATATATAGATGGCATTTTATTGGCAAGTAATAACATTGATATATTGCATTAAACAAAACATTTGCTATCATATGACCTTGATACGAAAGATCTCTTTGAAGCATTGTATGTTACTTCAAGATAAAAGACTTTAGCATTGTCCCAAAAGGAATATATCAAGTGTGTAGTAAGTCGATATAACATGCAACAACTCTTCCCTTTGATTTATCTTATAATTAAACGTTTTTCGGTTTATAGAGGTATAATGAAGTTAATCCTACATGATTATATAGTTAGAAGCTTAACTATGCACAAGTTTTTACATGTCCCAATGTCCCTTATGTTACTGGCATGCAAAAGAGTTATCAAGCAAATAATGATCTAGATTACTAGAAAGTTGCCAATAAAGTTTTATGATATTTTCATGGGACTAATAATTATGAACTTGTTTAGAGAAATAAGTTGTAACATATAAGTGATATGCTTTTTTGACTACAACTTTGCAAAACACAAAGATAAGTAGTCATTAGTGGGATACATCTTTATGCTATCAGTCGGCCAATATCAGGGGAGAGTCATACATAAACATTGACGACTATATCAATTATGATGGAGAAATTTGTTTTCATAGATAATGAAACGTGTCATGGAATGTTGTTGAGAAATTAAATCACGTGACTCATGATCATAGTTTCCATATCTGGCCATTAAAAGAAAACTTATTACTATAATTTTGCCTCTTTAAGTTTTCCATTAGCAATAATTACAGTGGAATGAGGCTTTACCTTGATACAAAGTATATGTTCACTTAAGTTTAAGTGGGGGAACTAATATTTGTATCAAACACATCAACATTGATAATATGCTAGCGGATCCGATAACGAAAGGTTTACCACCCAATTATTTGAACATGTCGTCAATATGGGTTTAAAGCTAGACCTAATATTATGTAATTCTAGCATAATGTTTTAAATGGAACATTTACGTTCAATTATTCAAGTACTTGATTATTATACCTCCATAATATGCAATATGTCTATATTAATAATTTGTGCACACTAACTTTCTATATTGACATTTGTAATGCATTACCACTTAACTTTAAAGTCATTTGGTATAAAATAATCATAAGTTTCATATGAAGTACTATAGTATGATTGGTGGGGGTCCCGTATCGAAATGGATGCGTCAGACTGTACTTTTCTGCTTTTGGTATCAATATGAAATATGATGAACTTATCTTGGCCAAATAATGAAACATGTATACAAATAGTCACTCGGCCAAGTGGGAGAATGTTGGAAAATTACACATTATTATGGCCTTAGGACTATTTTGTAATACTTCCTATATGTTTGGTACATTTATATTGTGTACCATAATGTTTGCCATAATGACATATCAGGTCCCAGGACTTAAATATTTGTAGTATGATGGATATGACAATTGTCCATAACTCAAGGGACTATAGTTGTGTGGCTCCAATCTCTTTTCCATAAGGTGCAAATGATAAACTTAATGCCCAAAATATATGAACGATCAGGAGGAGAGTTGAAGGGTTTTTTCCGTTATACTCTTCTTCCTTATAAAAAACCATCATCGTTCAATGTATCCATCCATCAGGAAATCATCAAGGCACCATTACGGGAAGACAAAGGAATCAAGAACATGGCATCATCTTCTTCAAATATCATATTTCCATGTATGTAAAACTGAATTATGATTGATCTTTATGTGAAATTGATCATTGATCATGTTTCTAAACCTTCATTGCAGTCCTAACTTTGAGTTACAAACTCGACTTTTATTGGAGACTCATGCTCATTTTCAAACAGACTCATCCCATGATAAGGTCTTTGCTTTGGCTACTATAACAGACCTGTTAACGTTACCAAACGGCTACGTTAAGTGTAACGGAAAATGTAACAGAAACGTTACATCCTTGGCTAAGACCCGGTCTTGGCCTAAGCGAGCCAAGGCCAAGGCAGCAACTCATTTCTCATCACATGGTAAGTAAGTTGTCATAAATCATATGTATGCCTTTTATTATTGTTGATTACTTTTGTTACATGTATCAGTACTTGCTGCATGAGAACCTAAATCTCCCAACGTCTACCAATTTTATGTTTCGTGACATGGTACCAGAAGTCTTGAAATGAAGCATGTCAGTTTTCTTGAGAATGCCAAAATCAGTGGGAGTTAAGGGATTTTGACCTTAAAGAATCTTTAATTATAATTCAAGTGCTCATTCGGATTAGCACTTTATTAGGAGATTCAAGTTTTGCCTCATGAAAGGACAATTTAAATGCAGGGGCAAATGAAACACCATAAAAGACTCCTCTCAAGATGTTGGCATTAAAACCCATGAAATAGCATATAAGACTTATTTTTATGATGTAAGCGGCCCATAAATGTTGATGATTACATGAGACCGATCTTGAAAAGGGGAAAGAAAATAACCCTATCACAGATAGTGATGCAATAAATTGTAATCAATCGACTAAATTAAGTAAAGTCATGATTGACGAGCTTAATTCCATTGAAAAGTATGATGTTTAGGAACCTAAATTATCGGGTCATTAAAGAGTATTCACAAAAGGAGGATGTTTCTTACGAAGAAGCATTCTCAACCGTTTCTCGAAATGACTTGCTTAGGATCATAATGGCCCATGTATTTCGTTTGGATGTAGAGCTACATAAAATAGATGTCAAACAATTTTCTTACCTAAGAGTTATATAATGATGTTTACATAACCCAAGCAACCAATTGCATTTATAAGGGGTAAGAACATCTAGTGTTTAAACTCAAGGAATTATTTTTTTTAGGCTAAAACAAGCTTTGTGACAATGGTATCTAAATTAAAAGAAGTTATAAAGAAGAGTGACGTCATTTAAAACCAAGTATATCAAATTACGTACCTCAAGGTGAGTGGGAGGAAATTTATCATGCTCGTTTTATATATAGATGGCATTTTATTGGCAAGTAATAACATTGATATATTGCATTAAACAAAACATTTGCTATCATATGACCTTGATACGAAAGATCTCTTTGAAGCATTGTATGTTACTTCAAGATAAAAGACTTTAGCATTGTCCCAAAAGGAATATATCAAGTGTGTAGTAAGTCGATATAACATGCAACAACTCTTCCCTTTGATTTATCTTATAATTAAACGTTTTTCGGTTTATAGAGGTATAATGAAGTTAATCCTACATGATTATATAGTTAGAAGCTTAACTATGCACAAGTTTTTACATGTCCCAATGTCCCTTATGTTACTGGCATGCAAAAGAGTTATCAAGCAAATAATGATCTAGATTACTAGAAAGTTGCCAATAAAGTTTTATGATATTTTCATGGGACTAATAATTATGAACTTGTTTAGAGAAATAAGTTGTAACATATAAGTGATATGCTTTTTTGACTACAACTTTGCAAAACACAAAGATAAGTAGTCATTAGTGGGATACATCTTTATGCTATCAGTCGGCCAATATCAGGGGAGAGTCATACATAAACATTGACGACTATATCAATTATGATGGAGAAATTTGTTTTCATAGATAATGAAACGTGTCATGGAATGTTGTTGAGAAATTAAATCACGTGACTCATGATCATAGTTTCCATATCTGGCCATTAAAAGAAAACTTATTACTATAATTTTGCCTCTTTAAGTTTTCCATTAGCAATAATTACAGTGGAATGAGGCTTTACCTTGATACAAAGTATATGTTCACTTAAGTTTAAGTGGGGGAACTAATATTTGTATCAAACACATCAACATTGATAATATGCTAGCGGATCCGATAACGAAAGGTTTACCACCCAATTATTTGAACATGTCGTCAATATGGGTTTAAAGCTAGACCTAATATTATGTAATTCTAGCATAATGTTTTAAATGGAACATTTACGTTCAATTATTCAAGTACTTGATTATTATACCTCCATAATATGCAATATGTCTATATTAATAATTTGTGCACACTAACTTTCTATATTGACATTTGTAATGCATTACCACTTAACTTTAAAGTCATTTGGTATAAAATAATCATAAGTTTCATATGAAGTACTATAGTATGATTGGTGGGGGTCCCGTATCGAAATGGATGCGTCAGACTGTACTTTTCTGCTTTTGGTATCAATATGAAATATGATGAACTTATCTTGGCCAAATAATGAAACATGTATACAAATAGTCACTCGGCCAAGTGGGAGAATGTTGGAAAATTACACATTATTATGGCCTTAGGACTATTTTGTAATACTTCCTATATGTTTGGTACATTTATATTGTGTACCATAATGTTTGCCATAATGACATATCAGGTCCCAGGACTTAAATATTTGTAGTATGATGGATATGACAATTGTCCATAACTCAAGGGACTATAGTTGTGTGGCTCCAATCTCTTTTCCATAAGGTGCAAATGATAAACTTAATGCCCAAAATATATGAACGATCAGGAGGAGAGTTGAAGGGTTTTTTCCGTTATACTCTTCTTCCTTATAAAAAACCATCATCGTTCAATGTATCCATCCATCAGGAAATCATCAAGGCACCATTACGGGAAGACAAAGGAATCAAGAACATGGCATCATCTTCTTCAAATATCATATTTCCATGTATGTAAAACTGAATTATGATTGATCTTTATGTGAAATTGATCATTGATCATGTTTCTAAACCTTCATTGCAGTCCTAACTTTGAGTTACAAACTCGACTTTTATTGGAGACTCATGCTCATTTTCAAACAGACTCATCCCATGATAAGGTCTTTGCTTTGGCTACTATAACAGACCTGTTAACGTTACCAAACGGCTACGTTAAGTGTAACGGAAAATGTAACAGAAACGTTACATCCTTGGCTAAGACCCGGTCTTGGCCTAAGCGAGCCAAGGCCAAGGCAGCAACTCATTTCTCATCACATGGTAAGTAAGTTGTCATAAATCATATGTATGCCTTTTATTATTGTTGATTACTTTTGTTACATGTATCAGTACTTGCTGCATGAGAACCTAAATCTCCCAACGTCTACCAATTTTATGTTTCGTGACATGGTACCAGAAGTCTTGAAATGAAGCATGTCAGTTTTCTTGAGAATGCCAAAATCAGTGGGAGTTAAGGGATTTTGACCTTAAAGAATCTTTAATTATAATTCAAGTGCTCATTCGGATTAGCACTTTATTAGGAGATTCAAGTTTTGCCTCATGAAAGGACAATTTAAATGCAGGGGCAAATGAAACACCATAAAAGACTCCTCTCAAGATGTTGGCATTAAAACCCATGAAATAGCATATAAGACTTATTTTTATGATGTAAGCGGCCCATAAATGTTGATGATTACATGAGACCGATCTTGAAAAGGGGAAAGAAAATAACCCTATCACAGATAGTGATGCAATAAATTGTAATCAATCGACTAAATTAAGTAAAGTCATGATTGACGAGCTTAATTCCATGGAAAAGTATGATGTTTAGGAGCCTAAATTATCGGGTCATTAAAGAGTATTCACAAAAGGAGGATGTTTCTTACGAAGAAGCATTCTCAACCGTTTCTCGAAATGACTTGCTTAGGATCATAATGGCCCATGTATTTCGTTTGGATGTAGAGCTACATAAAATAGATGTCAAACAATTTTCTTACCTAAGAGTTATATAATGATGTTTACATAACCCAAGCAACCAATTGCATTTATAAGGGGTAAGAACATCTAGTGTTTAAACTCAAGGAATTATTTTTTTTAGGCTAAAACAAGCTTTGTGACAATGGTATCTAAATTAAAAGAAGTTATAAAGAAGAGTGACGTCATTTAAAACCAAGTATATCAAATTACGTACCTCAAGGTGAGTGGGAGGAAATTTATCATGCTCGTTTTATATATAGATGGCATTTTATTGGCAAGTAATAACATTGATATATTGCATTAAACAAAACATTTGCTATCATATGACCTTGATACGAAAGATCTCTTTGAAGCATTGTATGTTACTTCAAGATAAAAGACTTTAGCATTGTCCCAAAAGGAATATATCAAGTGTGTAGTAAGTCGATATAACATGCAACAACTCTTCCCTTTGATTTATCTTATAATTAAACGTTTTTCGGTTTATAGAGGTATAATGAAGTTAATCCTACATGATTATATAGTTAGAAGCTTAACTATGCACAAGTTTTTACATGTCCCAATGTCCCTTATGTTACTGGCATGCAAAAGAGTTATCAAGCAAATAATGATCTAGATTACTAGAAAGTTGCCAATAAAGTTTTATGATATTTTCATGGGACTAATAATTATGAACTTGTTTAGAGAAATAAGTTGTAACATATAAGTGATATGCTTTTTTGACTACAACTTTGCAAAACACAAAGATAAGTAGTCATTAGTGGGATACATCTTTATGCTATCAGTCGGCCAATATCAGGGGAGAGTCATACATAAACGTTGACGACTATATCAATTATGATGGAGAAATTTGTTTTCATAGATAATGAAACGTGTCATGAAATGTTGTTGAGAAATTAAATCACGTGACTCATGATCATAGTTTCCATATCTGGCCATTAAAAGAAAACTTATTACTATAATTTTGCCTCTTTAAGTTTTCCATTAGCAATAATTACAGTGGAATGAGGCTTTACCTTGATACAAAGTATATGTTCACTTAAGTTTAAGTGGGGGAACTAATATTTGTATCAAACACATCAACATTGATAATATGCTAGCGGATCCGATAACGAAAGGTTTACCACCCAATTATTTGAACATGTCGTCAATATGGGTTTAAAGCTAGACCTAATATTATGTAATTCTAGCATAATGTTTTAAATGGAACATTTACGTTCAATTATTCAAGTACTTGATTATTATACCTCCATAATATGCAATATGTCTATATTAATAATTTGTGCACACTAACTTTCTATATTGACATTTGTAATGCATTACCACTTAACTTTAAAGTCATTTGGTATAAAATAATCATAAGTTTCATATGAAGTACTATAGTATGATTGGTGGGGGTCCCGTATCGAAATGGATGCGTCAGACTGTACTTTTCTGCTTTTGGTATCAATATGAAATATGATGAACTTATCTTGGCCAAATAATGAAACATGTATACAAATAGTCACTCGGCCAAGTGGGAGAATATTGGAAAATTACACATTATTATGGCCTTAGGACTATTTTGTAATACTTCCTATATGTTTGGTACATTTATATTGTGTACCATAATGTTTGCCATAATGACATATCAGGTCCCAGGACTTAAATATTTGTAGTATGATGGATATGACAATTGTCCATAACTCAAGGGACTATAGTTGTGTGGCTCCAATCTCTTTTCCATAAGGTGCAAATGATAAACTTAATGCCCAAAATATATGAACGATCAGGAGGAGAGTTGAAGGGTTTTTTCCATTATACTCTTCTTCCTTATAAAACACCATCATCTTTCAATGTATCCATCCATCAGGAAATCATCAAGGCACCATTACGGGAAGACAAAGGAATCATGAACATGGCATCATCTTCTTCAAATATCATATTTCCATGTATGTAAAACTGAATTATGATTGATCTTTATGTGAAATTGATCATTGATCATGTTTCTAAACCTTCATTGCAGTCCTAACTTTGAGTTACAAACTCGACTTTTATTGGAGACTCATGCTCATTTTCAAACAGACTCATCCCATGATAAGGTCTTTGCTTTGGCTACTATAACAGACCTGTTAACGTTACCAAACGGCTACGTTAAGTGTAACGGAAAATGCAACAGAAACGTTACATCCTTGGCTAAGACCCGGTCTTGGCCTAAGCGAGCCAAGGCCAAGGCAGCAACTCATTTCTCATCACATGGTAAGTAAGTTGTCATAAATCATATGTATGCCTTTTATTATTGTTGATTACTTTTGTTACATGTATCAGTACTTGCTGCATGAGAACCTAAATCTCCTAACGTCTACCAATTTTATGTTTCGTGACATGGTACCAGAAGTCTTGAAATGAAGCATATCAGTTTTCTTGAGAATGCCAAAATAAGTGGGAGTTAAGGGATTTTGACCTTAAAGAATCTTTAATTATAATTCAAGTGCTCATTCGGATTAGCACTTTATTAGGAGATTCAAGTTTTGCCTCATGAAAGGACAATTTAAATGCAGGGGCAAATGAAACACCATAAAAGACTCCTCTCAAGATGTTGGCATTAAAACCCATGAAATAGCATATAAGACTTATTTTTATGATGTAAGCGGCCCATAAATGTTGATGATTACATGAGACCGATCTTGAAAAGGGGAAAGAAAATAACCCTATCACAGATAGTGATGCAATAAATTGTAATCAATCGACTAAATTAAGTAAAGTCATGATTGACGAGCTTAATTCCATGGAAAAGTATGATGTTTAGGAGCCTAAATTATCGGGTCATTAAAGAGTATTCACAAAAGGAGGATGTTTCTTACGAAGAAGCATTCTCAACCGTTTCTCGAAATGACTTGCTTAGGATCATAATGGCCCATGTATTTCGTTTGGATGTAGAGCTACATAAAATAGATGTCAAACAATTTTCTTACCTAAGAGTTATATAATGATGTTTACATAACCCAAGCAACCAATTGCATTTATAAGGGGTAAGAACATCTAGTGTTTAAACTCAAGGAATTATTTTTTTTAGGCTAAAACAAGCTTTGTGACAATGGTATCTAAATTAAAAGAAGTTATAAAGAAGAGTGACGTCATTTAAAACCAAGTATATCAAATTACGTACCTCAAGGTGAGTGGGAGGAAATTTATCATGCTCGTTTTATATATAGATGGCATTTTATTGGCAAGTAATAACATTGATATATTGCATTAAACAAAACATTTGCTATCATATGACCTTGATACGAAAGATCTCTTTGAAGCATTGTATGTTACTTCAAGATAAAAGACTTTAGCATTGTCCCAAAAGGAATATATCAAGTGTGTAGTAAGTCGATATAACATGCAACAACTCTTCCCTTTGATTTATCTTATAATTAAATCTTTTTCGGTTTATAGAGGTATAATGAAGTTAATCCTACATGATTATATAGTTAGAAGCTTAACTATGCACAAGTTTTTACATGTCCCAATGTCCCTTATGTTACTGGCATGCAAAAGAGTTATCAAGCAAATAATGATCTAGATTACTAGAAAGTTGCCAATAAAGTTTTATGATATTTTCATGGGACTAATAATTATGAACTTGTTTAGAGAAATAAGTTGTAACATATAAGTGATATGCTTTTTTGACTACAACTTTGCAAAACACAAAGATAAGTAGTCATTAGTGGGATACATCTTTATGCTATCAGTCGGCCAATATCAGGGGAGAGTCATACATAAACGTTGACGACTATATCAATTATGATGGAGAAATTTGTTTTCATAGATAATGAAACGTGTCATGAAATGTTGTTGAGAAATTAAATCACGTGACTCATGATCATAGTTTCCATATCTGGCCATTAAAAGAAAACTTATTACTATAATTTTGCCTCTTTAAGTTTTCCATTAGCAATAATTACAGTGGAATGAGGCTTTACCTTGATACAAAGTATATGTTCACTTAAGTTTAAGTGGGGGAACTAATATTTGTATCAAACACATCAACATTGATAATATGCTAGCGGATCCGATAACGAAAGGTTTACCACCCAATTATTTGAACATGTCGTCAATATGGGTTTAAAGCTAGACCTAATATTATGTAATTCTAGCATAATGTTTTAAATGGAACATTTACGTTCAATTATTCAAGTACTTGATTATTATACCTCCATAATATGCAATATGTCTATATTAATAATTTGTGCACACTAACTTTCTATATTGACATTTGTAATGCATTACCACTTAACTTTAAAGTCATTTGGTATAAAATAATCATAAGTTTCATATGAAGTACTATAGTATGATTGGTGGGGGTCCCGTATCGAAATGGATGCGTCAGACTGTACTTTTCTGCTTTTGGTATCAATATGAAATATGATGAACTTATCTTGGCCAAATAACGAAACATGTATACAAATAGTCACTCGGCCAAGTGGGAGAATGTTGGAAAATTACACATTATTATGGCCTTAGGACTATTTTGTAATACTTCCTATATGTTTGGTACATTTATATTGTCTACCATAATGTTTGCCATAATGACATATCAGGTCCCAGGACTTAAATATTTGTAGTATGATGGATATGACAATTGTCCACAACTCAAGGGACTACAGTTGTGTGGTTCCAATCTCTTTTCCATAAGGTGCAAATGATAAACTTAATGCCCAAAATATATTAACGATCAGGAGGAGAGTTGAAGGGTTTTTTCCATTATACTCTTCTTCCTTATAAAACACCATCATCGTTCAATGTATCCATCCATCAGGAAATCATCAAGGCACCATTACGGGAAGACAAAGGAATCAAGAACATGACATCATCTTCTTCAAAGATCATATTTCCATGTATGTAAAATTGAATTGTGATTGATCTTTATGTGAAATTGATCATTGATCATGTTTCTAAACCTTCATTGCAGTCCTAACTTTGAGATACAAACTCGACTTTTATTGGAGACTCATGCTCATTTTCAAACAGACTCAACCCATGATAAGGTCTTTGCTTTGGCTACTATAACAGACCTGTTAACGTTACCAAACGGCTACGTTAAGTGTAACGGAAAATGTAACAGAAACGTTACATCCTTGGCTAAGACCCGGTCTTGGCCTAAGCGAGCCAAGGCCAAGGCAGCAACTCATTTCTCATCACATGGTAAGAACATTCCATTCCATGTGATCTTCTCATTCACTCACAACCAATGATAAGGCAACAAATAGCCCGGGTGACGCCTAGAACTGACGTCACCTGATAGTTTGTTAGCGTGAATAGCTCTCCCAGTAAGAGGAAGCCACGTTTCATGCTCACGAGGCACGGTCCCCACGATCCGCTAGTAACATGTACAAAAGGATCTCTTCCGCCTCAAAGAAGGGATCCATCTTCTCTATTATGAAAATAACCCTAAGATTTTCTCTCTCTCTCAGAAAAACTAACTTGATCGTCAGAGTAACGTCCCGAGAGAACACACGGTCGTCCTTTAACTATTCTTTTGTGACTGTGTTCTCAGGCAAGCACCGAATTCGGATCCATCATTCATCATCCAAACCATCTGCGAACATGTCACAACATCTGGCGCCATCCGGACGTATCGTGAGAGTGATACAGCCAATAGACGATGTTGGTTCTCTGTATAAGGGAAATCTAAACCCAACAGTAAATGGGATGGCAGTAGAAGATCTGTTCGAAACACACAAACCATCCCAGGTGCTGATAACACAGATCCCACCAATAACGATAAGAACAACAGAACCAGGCCTCCAGAGCAGTTTTCAGCAATTGTCACCGGATATCTCACCAAATCAGATGACGATATCAAATCCCAATCTATTGCAGATGAATTTATTTGACAGCACTGAGGTATTCACTATCTCTAACTCCCGTAAGAAGAACACACCTCACCGTGCAGAAAGCGAGATTGAGGCACTCTCGAGAAACCTACTTAACATCAATTTCTCGAGAAATGATCCCAGACCACCAAATTGGGATCCACGAGACCCACTCCTTATATCAGGGTTCATTCGTAACACGAAGGTCCACCGAATATACATTGACAATGGTAGTTGCTCTGATATACTCTATGAACACTATTTCCGGCAGCTACACGATACGTGGAAGGAAGGGCTCCAACCCCCAACCGGTGGACCATTATTAGGATACACCGGGCATCGCTTGTGGCCACTAGGTACTGTTCGGCTTCCCTTAACGTTGGTCAGCCACGACGAAAGGGACCGAGTCACAAGGACAGTCAAATTCTCTGTGATCCGATACCCATCAGAACACAACATTTTGCTTGGGCGATCAACAATCGCATTATTGCATCTCGTGCCATCGACGATACATGACATCATTAAATTCAGCACACACCAGGGACCGGCGACGGTCCTCGCCACAAGCAACAGAGCACAACATTGCCACCAAATCATAGTCGTCCCATAACTCGTGTGCGCACAAAAGAAGTCTAAGGAGGTATGTTCCACTAAGAAACACCAGATAAACACGAAGTATCCAGAGCAGCTCGTGCGAATCGACGCTCACTTAACGGACGAAACTAAGGCACGACTGGTAGCACTCCTGAGGCATACTCCACCGTCTTTGCCTGGTAGCCAACGGATCTGACGGGCGTCGATCGAGAGGTCATAGAACACAGCCTTAATATCGCACCTGCGAGTAACCCTGTGAAGCAAAAGAAGTGAGGATAGGCGGCAGTCCGCAATTAGGCTATTAACATAGAAGTGGCCGATCTAGTGAGTGTTGGCATACTCAGGGAAGTAATGTTCCCAACATGGATAGAAAACTCGATCATGGTAAGGAAAGTCAAAGGGGCATGGCGAATGTGCATAGATTATTCAGATCTCAACAACGCCTGCCCAAAGGATTGTTATCCTCTCCCGGAGATCGATCAGAAAGTCCAATCACTTGAAGGATTCTGATTCAAATGTTTTCTCGACACGTATAAGGGCTATCACCAGGTGCAGATGAAGCGAGAAGATGAAACAAAAACAACCTTCCATACCGAAAAGGGCACCTTTTGCTATCAGAAAATGCCATTTGGGCTCAAAAACGCTTGCGGTACTTACTAGAGACTGATGGAAAAGGTATTCGCCGACCAAATTGGTCGGAATATCGAAGTTTATGTCAACGATATGGTAAATAAAAGCCGCAATGAAGAGATGTTACTCCAAGATGTGGAAGAAACCTTCAAAATGCTAGTCAAAGCGCAGATGAAGTTACCTGCTAAGTGTACTTTCGGAGTCGAGGAGGGACAATTCCTTGGTTATCAGGTGTCCAGGGAAGGGAGTCTACCCAATCCCACCAAATACAAGAGTTCCTCAAGTCGAAAACTCCCCACAACCTTAAAGGAGTACAGGAGATCAACGGTAGATTAATGGCGCTTGGAAGATTCATCGCCAAATCCGCAGAAAAGGCGCTTCCTTAGTACCAAATAATCAAAGGGTGCTTAGACAAAAAGCAATTCAAATGGACAGCGGAAGCAGGCGTGGCCTTGCAAAAATTAAAAGACGTACTGCAACAACTCCCGACTCTCGCCTCCCTGCTCCCGGGGGAGACACTACAGATGTATTTAGCAGCGTCTTAGGAGGCTATCTCTTCTGTGTTAGCAGTGGAAAGGGAAGGCAAGCAAATCCCCATTCACTTTGTTAGCAGGGCCCTGCAAGGGCCAGAAGGAAATTACACGGCCTTGTAAAAACTGGTCCTCGCCCTGGTCTACGCAGTTAGACGTTTACAGAGATATTTTCAAGCCCACAAGGTGGAGGTTCTGGCCAGTTACCCAATAAAACAAGTGCTGCTAAGGCCGGAAAAGTCTGGATGCCTAGCCAAGTGGGCCATAGAGTTGGGCGAACATGACATCCAATACCGCCCCAGAACCAACATCAAAGCCCAGGACCTTGCTGACTTCCTGGTTGAAATCCTAGATACCATCATGGGAGTGCAGACGACAATATCTGTCGACCCACTAGAGCCTGAGGCCGGAAAAAAACTTTGGATCTTGTACACCGATGGTGCAGCAAGCAAAGAAGGCTCAGGCGCAAGCCTGATCCTCCAAAGCCCCAAAGGTGAAGAGATCACCTACGCACTGTGGTTCGACTTCCAAGTATCTAACAACGAAGCAGAGTATGAGGCACTCCTGACAGGACTAAGGCTGGCCAAGGAGGTTGGTACAAAACAACTAGCAGCTCTCAGTGACTCGTTGCTTGTCACAAACCAAATCAACAGAGTATACGAGGCAAAGGACCCTAGGATGCAGAAATACCTAGACACGGTCCGTAGTTTAGCCAACACGTGTGAGAAAAAAGTTCTGATTGCGCAGGGACAAGGCTCGAAAACTCAAACTTTGAGTTAATGCTTAAGATCAATGTCTGCTTCAGATTAATAGTTCCAGTCAAGTCTGGCAAGACCAGTTAAGACTGAATATAAGAATCAACAAAGTACTTCAAGTATTAAATAAAAGACTATGAATATGATCAAGTAAAGACATTAAATGAACACAAGGAATGTTTGAAAGAATGATTTGATAGAAAGATGTAAGTGAAGTAAATGTGAAAATATCTATCTTTGGTGGAACAATCTGTGTTTTGGTTTTGTCATTGAATGCTCCTTAAATAGGAGAATAAGTTACATTGTACTAACCATAAACCTACATAGGATCAGATAATTGAGTTACTCCTGACACTCTGATTATCTAAGTTGACAAAAGAGACTAAGTCCTACGATACGTTACATCAAGCTAAATGACAAAAGTAAATAATACAGACGGACAAACAGATTCGGACATGCACCATCTTTGACCATCAATCATTTGAACACCATCTTAATTTCGGACATCAATCTGACTCCGGACCACAAGTTGACTTTGGAACACCATTGTCATCTGACCTGAAGGACTTCGGAACATCAATAGGTTGACGATTGCTAGAGGTTCACTTTCAGGTTCCAACAATCCCCCCCTAAGTGAACTTAACAATCCAGTCAGTTTAGCTTGAATCTTCTTTGATGAACACGTACGCCCGGTATAACCATTCTCGGACTCCAATGTACCATTGAAGTTGACTGATGAATTTCACCTTCACATGCTCCGGTGCTTCGGACTTGGATGCTTGACTTATGAATTTCTGAAGTGTCATAGTAGGAACTAGGTGTTTGTCTTGGACTCGAAAGAAATCCTTCTGATTTGTTTTTCTTTGATGATAGACAAAATCTAGCAATGGTTCATCGATGGGACCCTCTGCCGAGATTTCAGCTTCTGGCAGTTTGAAGTCGATTTTGGCCAAATATTTTTCTATTCCATACAGATGGTCCAGTTCGTAGTCACATCGGCTGAATTTACCAACGTAGTCCTTGAGGAAGCCTAAAGCAGCGTGGTAAGCTCCCATATTGAGATCATCAGACTGAATGCTTTGGAAGTGAGCAACAATAGTCAAGATGTCATTCAGACTGATAGCAGGGAAGTCAGCACCAGTAATGGTTTTCTGAGTTGGTTTGTTCCGGAAGATGTGATACCGGAACAGCACGCAGTTGAGTTCGAATTTAGTCAGGATCTTCCTTCCGAAACCGGAAAATTTTGTGATCCTTTTCCAAGACCAGACTTCTTTGAGAGGTAGTGCGTTCTTGGAATAAAAAGTCTTTAGTCTTTCGCGTTCAGTCCGAATGATCATTTGAGGATCATCTTCCGGATGAAGAGGAGCAAACTTGGTGTAGGTCTTGTTGAAAGGAGAGAAAGGCAAGTCGATTTGGTCTGAATCTTGATTCGGAAGATCATAGTACATGAAGGGCACTATGTTAACGTCCTTTAAGATTACATCCCTTCAGAGAGGAGAGATCCCTAGCATTGGATGAGGATTATCATCCTTGAAGGATTGGATTTGAATGTTATTTTCAAGGGCTTGATTGATCTCTTCTTGGGACCAGCCACTTCTTTCAGTAAAGTGCGGAGCGGTGTAGGAGTAGTCTAAAATGGGCTTCTTGCCCTTATCTTTTTTCTCTTGGAGAGAAGAGAGGATGTGTTGCATGTTTTCATCGATCACAAACTTTGGAGGAGAGGAGGGCAGGGGCTCTTCCGGAATATCATCTGGCTTCCGGAGAGGAGAGACTTCATCGATGGGGGTAGTTTTTGGAGTTGGAATCGGAGGCAGCATCGAAGTAGTGGCTCGGAAGGTATCAACATTTAGTTTTATTGGACTTAGCCATTTCTATACTCTTGTGAAGGACATCATCCACAGTTGATGGCCATGATACCGCTGACCATATTCTTTGTTCTTCCTCCGTAAGTACCTTAGTAGGAAACTTCCTTGGAGCTTGCAAACCTAACACTCCATTCTTTACAAACACATCATCATCTTCACTATCATCATCATCATCATTGTTGTCATCATCATCACCAGGAGAAACTGAAAGAATTTGCAGTGAGTTATCAGATTCATCTTGGAGTCTGAACTCCGAGACAGGTTTCCATAGGTGAGATCTTGAACTGGGTCCTTCTCCCCCTCTTGCAACGGATGGCCCGGCAACCGATGCAAGCATATCAGACTCCTTTTAGATCCGAAAATTTGTCAAACACTTTTTGGAAACTGGTGTTGAGCTGGAGAGTGAGGGCATCGTAGGCTTCAGTAGTGGGAGCCTGAGCTTTGAGATGATCGAACAGTTGGAAGAGAATGGAGAGCATCTCATCAAACTTATTGTTCGGAACATCCACGATGTTCCAACTTGCTCTGGGAAGCTTGATTAGGACCTGCTGCACGATGAGATTCATTTCATCCTTCTTCCGGATCTCCTTCTCTAATCATTGGATCTGCTTCTCATGACTAATATGGGTTTGCTTGATTAGTTCGTTGGAAGCATTTAGAATATCGTCATGGACCTTTAACATCTTGATGATGGTGTCAAGGTAGTGATCGACAGAAGTATCATATTTTTGTTCAACTTCTTCGATGGTATGCTTGAGCCTTAGAGAGATGAGTTGATCTAACTGAGCTTCTCTTTCAACAAAAGTGGGTCCGGACTTATTTGTTTTGGACAAGGAGTTAAGGATTGCATTAAGTTTGGAATCCTGTTCGGAAACCTTAACATCAAGTCTAGTATCAAGTCCGGCCACAGAAGCTTCAATTGCATTCACTTTCTTCATTGTGTCAGAAACAAAGTCTCAGATTTAAAGAAGGGCAAACGGATCGATGTAGTTTCCTGCTGAGGATTCGATGTACGAAGTGGAAGTCCGGGACTTGTTTTTGTCAGCTTCTTGATTGATTTGTTGTTCAGGGGAGCCAGGAGGAGTGATATCAGCATCGATGTTCTTGGGAGTGGACTCAGCTTCACCTTCAGGAGTGGCTATCCTTTATATTAATTTCTTCATTAGTTGATTCCGAAGAGGATGATGAAATTCGAAATCCAGCCTTGATGAGGAAGGCTTTGAAGGGAAGGGAAATGATGAGAACAGGTTGGGAGCAGCGATCAAGGCACCTTCATCGGCGAACATAACTTCGTCTGAATGCTCTTCATTGGGATCTGAGTTTATGGAGTCGTGAAGTTGAGTTTTGGGAGTTTCTCCGGAAGCAAACTCCAGATCAACGACATCCTCAGTAGGGACAACAAAGGGCATGTTGCTCTGAATGGCCCTACTCCTCATTGAGATGTGTTGCTTCAACCTGAGATATGGTGAGCTCTGGATGCCTTGTCTTAGCCCTGTCTATAAAATCTTCCCAAAGTGGATCACTAACACTTGGTCGTCCTATTTTCTTTCCGGGTATCAGACCAGTTGAGGCATCTGAGGAAGGAGGGACAGTTGCAACCTCGGAATGCTTGGGGGACCGGAACAGGGGTTCCGGACCGTGCATGTGTAGAAGGAGGAGGGATATCAAAAGTGACACGTGGGTTTGTTCCAGGGGCAAGGAACTTTGTTCAAAACCGACATCACCTTGTTGGGAAGGTGAGCGTGGATTATTAGGAGACTCCTTGTGGGTGTGTGTATGTGATTTTGAAACTCCGAGGGGTACCTTGGAAGAGTGGGTAGGAGGGGTATACGAATGGCCAGATTCAGCCGGAATGTCCTTGGATCGTTCCTGTTGAGAGGAAGAGTCGAATTTGGATCTCTTTGTGGCTTTAGGCTTAGATGGGGAAGTTTTGCACTTGGCAGATTTCTTTTTCTTTCCTACGGAAGAAACTGCCTTGCCCTTGTCCGAGATGGGCTCAACGGAGACATGGGTAGATTGTGTAGGGCTATACACAATCGAAGTCTCTAAGTGTCGTTTCAAATAAATGGACTCGGATGGAATTAGGGCTAGCATACGTTCCGGTAAGCGCCTAACAGGCCCAAAAGACTTTTTGTCCGGAAGACGATAGGATTTAATAGTTTTGAATGTGAGAAATACCTCTTCCGGAATGATGTTGACAGGAATGGGCTCTTGGCGTTCTCTGTACAGTTGTTGAATGGTAAGAGCCCAAAATCGAGGGCTTGAGATCTCGTGTGGCTTGCGGTTGATGGCAAACTTCCGAAAGTCTTGCCATAACACTTCTGTGAGATCAACTGCATTTGTTTTTCCGGAGTAGATGCTGTAAACCACGTACATCCAATCCTTGCTTAGTGATTCAATTCCACCATGTTTTCCAGAAAGACCTCTAACAATGAAGTGCATGAGAACAGTCCATAACCCTGATAGAGCCGACTTTTTGAACTTCTTTGCTTTGTACTCTTCACTGTAGCCAATGTGATTCAGAAACGACTGAAACTCTTCAGTCGTTGGTTCTTAAACTTTGAAGTTTTCTAGGTTTTCTGCAACCCCAATCGCCTTCAAGAAAGTCGATTTGAGAATAGGCACAATCTTGTCTCCAGTAATTCTTGTTTCAAGAACGCCATTGTGAATCTTAATGCGATCAAACGCTGTGGGAAGTAGAGAAAGTGGGATTAGAAGGTATGGAATCTTCATGAGTGGTACATAAATTGGATGATGAGTGATGAACTCAATCATCACTCGAATCGACTCATCATAGTCGTTTGGATCTAGTGAGAAAAGTTGAGTGGTATCCCTTAGGAAAGGTTCTGTCGACATGGTAGAGGATGAACCCTTGGATGATTTCTTCTTCGTGACAGTTTTAGGGTTTTTAGGAGCAGTTTGAGTGTTTTTGGTGGGAGATGAAGATGCCATTGTTGAAGGAGCTTGAATGCTTGAAGAAAAACTAAGAGAAAAAAGAAGAAGATGAATTTTTTGAGAGTGTAACATGTAAAAGGGTTTTCGATGGGCTTATATAGGTTCAAGAAAAGAGTGGGTCGTGTCAAAAGGTAATGATGGAATCCGAATATGGAAATGGGTCGCATTAATTGAGTTGTTGTTTTTGAGGTGAGTTGACCTGTGGTGACGAAAGGTATCAATGGATTGGAGTGCAAAATAGAAATCGTCACACAGTAACGGGATGTTTTCTTTATGGAGACATGCAAACGTGGAGTGAATTTCGAGGGTGAATGGATAGGTATCTTCAAAAAGTAACCGTTGGGACAAAAAGAACGTTTCATCTTAAAAACCTTTGGACTTCAAAATGTGTTTTGATCTCGGAACAAGGTCTTTCCAGAATGTTTTTGAAAGCGGTTTCTGAACATGAAGAGTCCGGAATGAAATTTAGTAGTCTCGGAACATGAAAAAGTTTTGAGTCTGGTTCCGGAATGAAGCGTGAATCTTGAGATGTTCCGGAGTGATTTTGAAAATTACGGAGCAAAAATTGATGAGATTCCGGAGTGAGTTTTGAAAGAATTTCCGAAGAGTGGTCAGAAAAACTTCCGGAGTGGAGTTTGAAAAACTTCCTGAGTGGATTTTGAAAAACTTCCTGAGTGGAATGAGTTCAATACCGTTCCGGACTTGAATTCTGGGATGATCTTATGAAGTAAGTTCCGAGGTGATTGTAGTACCAATCTGACTATATTGGTCATGAATATCATATGATAGGATGAGTTGTACAACTTAAAACCCCAAGAGGTGGTTAGAGAAAAAGACACGTAAAATGATCCTATTTATTCCGAGAGGAAATAGTTTCGAGATGAAAAACAATTTTAGTTCGGAACTAATTTTCTTTCTGATGTTTCCATCAGAGAGCGCAAGCCTCTCGAAAGAATAGAGGATCATGCATCATCATACCCATTTTGTTTAGAAAACCATTGAATTTGGTTTCGTCTAATGCCTTAGTAAAGACATCAGCAATCTCATCGTTAGATGGAACAAAAATAAGTTCGATGTTACCATTTAAAACATGATCTTTAATAAAATGGTATCGTATGTAAATGTGCTTCTTCATAGAGTGTTGAATTGGATTGTGTGAGATAGTAATGGCACTTTGAGAATCACAGTAGATTGGGATTTGTTAAAACTGGTAACCATAATCAAGGAGCTGAGATTTCATCCAGAGAACTTGACAAGTGCAACTAGAAGCAACAATGTATTCCGCTTCGGCTGTTGAAAGTGCAATGCAGTTCTGTTTCTTAGATGACCAGCTGACCAAACGACCACCTAAAAATTGACAGCCACCAGATGTGCTTTTTATGTCTAATTGAAGACCGCCATAGTTTGAATCGAAATATACTTAAAGGAGGAAACTCTCATTTGCTGGGTACCAGATTATGAGATTCTTTGTACCATTGAGGTATCAAAATATTTTCTTAACAACCAAAAGATGAGACATCTTTGGATGGACTTGAAATCTGGTACACAAACATGTTGAAAACATGATGTCCGGACGACTTGCTGTGAGATTAAGTAGGGATCCAATCATTCCTCTGTACTTCTTTTCATCAACTACTACACCTGAAGGGTCTGAAAAGATCTTGTGTCCGAAACCCATTGGTACCTTGGCTGTGGCACAGGTGTCCATTGAGTACCTTTTGACGAGTTCTGAAATGTACTTCTCTTGGTTAATGAAAATTCCTCTATTGGTCTGTTTGACTTGGAGACCAAGGAAGAAGCTTAATTCATGATTCATACTCATTTGAAATCTACTAACCATTAACTTAGCAAAGTCAACAACCATTGATGAATCAGTGGATCCGAAAATGATGTCGTAAACATAAATTTGGACAAGCATGAGATGTTTTCCATTTGACCTTCGGAACAGAGTAGGACGGAGAATCCCTATTTGAAAACCTGAATGCTTGAGAAAGTCGTTGAGGGTCTCTACCATGCGCGATGAGCTTGCTTAAATCCATAAACAACTTTCTGGAGTTTGTAGCAGTAGTTCGGATATGATAGATTAACAAAACCGGGAGGTTGTTGAAGATACACTTCAGTATCAAGTTCACCATTTAGAAAGGCACTTTTGACATCCATCTGGTAAACCTTGAAGCCTTTGTGAGCATCATAAGCAAGAAAGATTCTGATAGCTTCAAGATGGGCAACAACAACAAAGGTCTCATCGTAGTCAAGCCCTTCAATCTGTGTGAATCCTTTAGCCACCAATCTTGCTTTGTTCCGAATAATGACTCATGCATCGTCTAGTTTGTTCCGAAACACCCATCTAGTACCAACAATGGGATGATTCTGAGGAGGAGGGACGAGAGTCCAAACTTCATTTCTATCAAATTCTGCCAATTCTTCTTGCATGGCTGTAATCCAATCAGCATGTTCTAGTGCTTCTTTGATGGATTTAGGTTCAACCATTGAGATAAATGCCAAAAAATGACATTCATATTGAACACTCGTGGCAGAACGAGTTTGTACACCAGTGTTTGGGTTTCCAATAACTTGGTTCGGAGGACGATCCTTAGTCCAAACATGTAATCTCGGAAGTTCTTGTGCAGCATATGATCCAATATCGACAATGGGGTTGTATTTCTCCCCCATGAATAGTTATAATGTATGGACGATGCTCCTCCTGAACTTCCGAACCGGATAGGTTGACATCATCATCAGGTGGGAAATCAAAGAAACTTGTATCTTCATCGATGTTGATAGGATTAGAGTCGAATTCAGCAGCTACATCTTGAAATCCATCCACATTTGATTCAAGGGAAGGTTTACCATTCTCCCCCTCAACCTGAGAAGGTTGAAACGGTTCGGAATCAAATGGAGGAAGACTGGGTGTCGGAGCGGAAATATTTTGGGAGACCGGAGCTTCGGATGTGGTTTGTCTTGTTTGAAATTCTGAATCAAGAGCCGTTTCTGAGGGTCTGAATAAGTTCTCAAAGTCAACTTCATAGATTGTTTACTGGTTCAGACATCCTGGCGCTGGAGCATCGGACTCCATGATGTGAGTTGTAACATGGGTTGAGCCAGAATTCTGAACGAAATTGTCATCAAAGGTAACGTCAAAACTTTCTTCCAGAACACGAGTTCGTCAATTAAGAACTCGATAAGCCTTTGATTTACCAGAGTATCCAAGAAAGATGGCTTCATCAGCTTTGGATTGGAACTTGGTAAGCTGATCACGGTTATTCTTGATGAAGCATCTACATCCAAAAACATGAAGAAAAGAGATACTTGGCTTCCGACTGTTCATGGATTCATATGGTGTTTTGTTGAGGGGTTGATTGATGATACTTCTATTCTGAGTAAAGCATGTTGTAGAAACAGCTTTAGCCCTAAGATAGAGTGGAAGATTTGCAAAGTTAAGCATGGATCGAACAACTTCAACAAGTGTTTTGTTTCGTCGTTTGACTACACCGTTTTGTTGAGGAGTGTATGGAGTAGAAAAATTATGGTCGATACCCTTTTCGGTGAGGAAGTTCTCAATGGTGGAACCGATGAATTCCGAACCATTGTCACTTCGGATTCGCCTAACTGGGAGTTTGATGAGAACTTCAATTCATTTGATAAAGGTGATGAATTCGGAGGCTGTTTTTGACTTGAGCCTTAGGAAGAAGACCCAGGTGAACCTAGTAAAGTCATCCACAATCACAAGAATGTATTTTTTGTGATGAAAACTCTCAATTATTGAGGGTCAACACAAATCAATGTGTAGAAGTTCTAACGGCTCCGAGATTGATTTTTCAATGATGATGGGATGACCCTTCTTTGACTGTTTTCCACACTCACATGCAACACATAAATGATCATTTTCAAACTTGAGGAGTGGCAAACCTCTGACCATTTCATCGGAAACAAGATCATTAATATATTTAAAGTTTAGGTGAGCAAGCCTCCTATGCCATAACAAACTGACGTCAGGAGCAGCTTTTGAGAGTAAGTAAAGTTGGGGCTTGCCAATGATCATGTTGATGTCAAGAGGATACATGTTCTTGTTGCGATTCGACTTGATCAAGCATTCCTTTCGATCTTCGGACATGACGTAGCTGTGTTTCTTGCAGAATTCAACTCGACGATTTGCATCAGTGAGTTGAGCCACACTTATGAAATTATGCTTCAAGTCAGCTACATATGCCATGTTTGAAATGGAGAAGTTTCCATTGGTAAGGATGTCATAACCTCAGATCTGATAGTTGGAGTTGTTTCCATACATCACATAGCCAACATTTGGTGAAAGTTTGAGATCTCACAGAAAGTCCTTCTGCCCCGTCTTGTGCATAGAGCAAGCACTATCAATATACCATAATGTCTCTTGCTCCGAAGCACAGAGTGCCTGCAAAAATTAGTGAGTTGTGGAGTTTTTAGGCTCCGAGTTAAGTTTTGGGATAAAGGCACGAGTCTTAGGCTTCGGTTGTGACTTTTGAGCGACAAATGGGTTGGAAGGTTTGTTCCGAGATTCCTTAGGAAACAAACAGAAGGCCATGGTTCTTTCAACTATCCAATAGTCATACTCAATAACATGAGGATTCAGAACAACTTTCTTCGGACATTCAACTTTCGGAGTAGTGAGAACTACTGTGTCTCTCGGAGTTGTAGTTTCATCATTTTATAGACTTCGGAAATGCTCTCGAGGTCTTTTACTTCTTGTTTTTCATTGATTACATGAGCTAAGAATACGTGACACTCTTTGTGCATGTATTTTTGGGCTTTGATGCAAGAGATGATGCGAAGGTTCGTACTAGGTTTGTCGTCGTAGATAACGAGGGTTTTGCCACTTGGCAGATTAAAGCGAATGGATTTTTCGTAGCAAAGAATATTAGCACGATGAGGAATTAACCAATCCATGCCGATAATGACGTCGAAGCTTTTTATTGAGACTGGCATAAGGTAGATTTGAAAGGAATAGTCGTTTAGAGTGAGGGTACAGCCTATGAATATGTCGTTAGTGCTTTCTGTTTTCCCGTTTGCCATCTCGACGGTGAATGATTCGTTTAAGGATTGCGGTTTTTGTTTGAGTAGGTGTTTAAATTTAAGGTTAATGAAACTCCTCTCCGCACCACTATCAAAGAGTATGCATGCATAAAAGTTATCGAGAAGGAACGTACCCGAGACTATAGTGGGATCTACTAGTGCCTCCTCCTGTCCCATTGCTAGTACTCTTCCTGTACTGCCAGCATTCCTTGCTTTCGGGTAATCCCTCTTGTAGTGTCCTGTTTCACCATACCCATAACACGCATGGCTGACTCCTCCGCTAGGGACCTGGTTGGTTGATTGTGATGGCGTC
Organism: Lactuca virosa; assembly: GCF_052849685.1. Classification (NCBI taxonomy): domain Eukaryota; kingdom Viridiplantae; phylum Streptophyta; class Magnoliopsida; order Asterales; family Asteraceae; genus Lactuca; species Lactuca virosa. Next base: position 132,553,464 of record NC_136429.1, read on the forward strand.
TTATAGAAACGGGCAGTGTGCCCCTTTCTGTTGCAGTTCTTGCAATGAATTTCTCTACAAACTCCCGTGTGATGGAAGTTGCATTTGTTACACAGTAGAAGGTTTCTAGCATATCAGTTGGGAGGTGCTGGAGCAGCAGGAGTAACAGCGGGAACAATAGCAGTGTGGACTACCACAATTTGATGTTTCTTTGAGGGCTCTTGTGATTATTCCCCCTTTCTTTTGTTCCAAAATTTCTTTTTGCTGCCACTCTCTTTGGGTTGTTCAGGAATGGCTGTCATGGAGCCTTAACGAACTCCATGATCCACTAATGTATGTGCAGATGCTTGGCACTATCCAAAGTAAGGGGATTGGCAGCTATAACATTTCCTTGAGTTGGGGGAGTTAATCCCCAGATGTACCTTTCCACCTTCTTACTCTCCGGGGTGAGCATCCCGGGACACAAAAGAGCCAGGTCACTTAATCTGGCAGTGTAAGAAGCAATATCAGAGTCCTTCATCTTCAGACTCCAGAGCTCCTGCTCTAACTTTTGCACCTCACCCTCGGGCAGTATTCTGCTAGCATAAGTTCCTTTAAGTCTTCCCAGATCATGGAATTGGCTACTGGGAGAGTCAATTACTTGACATGGTTGTTCCACCATGATAGGGCTCTATCTATGAAAGTGCATGCTGCAAATTTTACATTGTTGGTTTCAGGGCACGCACAAATCTCAAATACTGATTTAGTCTTCTCGAACCAACGTGTTAAAGCAATGACACCTCCGGTGCCATCGAAGGATTTGGGTTTAGCGTTCTTGAAGTCTTTATAGGAACATTCCCTTGGGTGTCTGTAACTATCTCCGTGGTTAGAAGGTTTGGCACCGCTACCCGCCCCACTAGTGCCACTGACATTAATTTGCATCATGGCGGCTGCCACGACGGCTGTTACTGCTGCTTAGAAGACAACAGGGTCATATTGAGGAGGTGATGGCGGTGGTGGATTCGTTGGAGGGTTGTTTTTGTTCCGGTTGGACTTCTTTGGAGGCATCTTTCTCTATAATGATTAAAGAGAAAGTAATGATAAGTCCTCTATAGTGGTCATGAGTCAGGTGATAATGAACAAGATATATCTTATCCTGACTGTTATAGTGTTCTATTAAGCGATTTACAGTGGAAGTCTACTAATATAAGTAAACAATTGCCAACTTCGTTTATAGCAACACTTGTAAAGAATGTGTATAGTGTGGCTCACACTGGGTCCCCCTATAATCACCTAGTGTATACAAATTATATATAACCAAGACTAAATGGACCTTCGAATGAGTGACTCTACTCTAAGTCCACAACCAAACAAGGAACAGGAAGTAAAGCTAAATCACAAATTCTATGTCTATAAAATCTTAATTATATATAATTTTTACGTATACACTTAGTAATTATAGACCTACCAGCAAGGGTTCTTTGTTTTCTCATGATTGTTTCTGGTAAGAAGGACCTTCTCGACTATTAGTATATATATATATATAACTATCGAGGCCTAAATGTTTTCATTCTAGTGTTGTAGGATCATAAAATACTCCTATAGTATTTTATCTTTATGTTTGGTTCTAGAGTTTCTCTTGTATGTGTTGTTGGTAAGTTTTAGACTTGTTGCAACACCACGATCACTCCCAAACACATGTTGGTCGTATCTCAAGTAAATATAATTTATTAGGCTATATTTATCCCAGATATGATTACATAACTTTCTAGGTTTAACTGCAGCGTCTAACATCTAAATACTTTTGTGTAGTTCTTACTGTGATACTGTTTCTGGTATGTATGTATGTTTGTATACTTCTTATAAAACACTTAGATTTTAAAAGCATACTTTTAGTCAGAGCGCTTCAGCCCCATTGTGTTTATAGTTGTATATCTTGTAAGGTTTGATATACTTAGTTCACTATAAACAATGCTCTGATACCAATCTGTCACACCCCCAAACCGAAACGGCGTTCGGGGGCGGAGGACGTCATGTACAGTATCACCACAATTGTATAATAGTAACCAAAGTAAACACAACCATTACATTGATAAAGTATAATTTTTACATCTATTCAATACATAGTTTGTATGACATCAAAAGTGTATAGCAAACGTATAAAAGACGCGACTCAACAAAGCTCCGTCTTCTCAAAACCTGTGGGTGTACCTGTATACTGGTTTCCTGAAAATACAAGTGATTTTGAAAGTGTATCAACATTTAAGTTGGTGAGTTCATAAACATGTTTGTAACTGAAATCTATCATTTGTTCCTTGAAAATGTAAGTAGGTTGTCCTAGAAAATCCTGTTGTAAAATGTGGTAGTCTTAATACCCTAAGACCAAAACGTGTAAAATTTATTGTACCCTGAGATAATATAATGTAGTTTTAATTCACATAAAACCATGAAAAGTGTGTTCTCTCTGTACCGGAATAGTATTATGTATTTGTGCTTGTATAAAAACTCTGTAATTGTAAGTACCTGGATTTACCAGCTGTTTTGTAAAATAATGTATTGTAGTTTCATTATTAATAAAACTATATGAAGTTGTTTACTTATTCACACACTAATCGTATTGTTCAATACCAAATTGTGAGTTAGTATAACCATACTTGATGACTTAAAATGGCCCGAAACAAAGTTCTTCAGGCGTCGGAATCGTTAAGAGAGGCCTGCCGGCCTAATTGTAGCTAACAGTTAAGGTGCGGGATTGTCAATCCCGTATATATCTATACATAAATTCACGTTATCCCTCCAGGAGACTCTGGTTATTATGTCTCCTGGTTATTATTTCAGGGCTTTGTTGGTACTTAGGTAAGTACTTGAATTGTATCTCACAAAGCTATACTGACGGTTACGTGTAGAATAATTGAAAATCCTTAGTAATGAATGATTGTATATATGTTCCATAAACTATACCTAACATCGTTTATACGTTTGTTATTGTAGTAAAACCTGTACTTAGTAAATTAGTACTTATGCTCGACAAACTATACCAATTATAGTTTATATATTCATTGGTATTGTATCTCTGTATTTAGTAACAATGATATAAGTGTTCCATAAACTATACCTATTATAATTTATATGTTCGTTTGTATTGTATCTCTGTATTTAGTAACAATGATATAAGTGTTCCATAAACTATACCTATTATAGTTTATAAGTATGTTCCGTTTGAAATGTAAATATTTCTGACAATTCTCCTTTGCTCAGCATGTTACAAAGGTTTAAAGGTTTGTACTTATATATAAGGCATATTTAATGGAAATTAAAAAGACAGTCGGACAAGTGAATTTACCCTAAGCCCACAACCAAACAAGGAACAGGAGTTAAGGCAAAAACACCAGTCCTAAGCCTGTTGAATCTCATATATATATATATATATATATATATATATATATATATATATATATATATATATGTTTTGGTAAAAACAATAGTTGAAACAGTTGAAATAATTTAGAAAAGCTTGATACAATTTGAAATGGGTTGAAATGTCTGAATAGTTAGAAATCATTCGGATGTTAACACAAAATTTAGTTGTATAGTACTTGTATTCCCCCCCCCCCCCTAAAAACATAGAAAAATAGTGAAAACTTAGGGGTATGAACTCACCTTGAATTCGTTTTCTCGTTTGGATACGAAGTGGTAGCGGTGATCATCGGGTTAGAACCCGTGTGCGTAGTCGTGTCCTAATAATAATTATACACGATATCGTATTTAAATTAATAATATACTAATTTAAATAAATTAAATAATAAATTAAGTGTTAGAAAACACTTAATTATGTAATAATACTTACAAAAAGCCTTAGGAATTATTTGGAAGTGTTATAGGCGTTTTCGGTGTGTTTGGGTGTTTTCGGTGGGAAATATGAATATTTGATGATGTTATTGGAGTTCTTGAGGAAAACTTGAAGATTTGAATATTGTTCTTGGTGGAATTATGATGATCTGGGTAGAAAGCTCTTGACGATATGAAGATTTTGTATGACTTTTGAGAGCAAAATGAGGGTGTTTACGGTTGGGAAATTGAGTAATGAATTGAGTTTGCGGCTAAACACTTATATATAGAATGGGTTTTCAGCCTTAATGGGCCTTAAACTTTATGTTTTCGGTCATACACTTCCATAAAGGAAGTGTTTTCGGTCCTAAAGTCAAAGAGTAAAGAGTTTTCGGCCAAAGAGTCAAATGGTAAAGGGTTTTCGGCCATGAAGTCTAATAGCAAAGTGTTTTTGGTCTAGGCTTTCCCAAATGCATGTGTTTTCAACCATGCCTAATTCTAGACCGAAATCTATATATACTTATAGTATATTATGATTTTAAGTTAAGTATTAAATCTTTGTTTTGAACTAGTGTAAGTTTTGTTGACTTATAACAACTTAAATCAACATGGGTTTAAATTTAACCCTTGTGTTATCATATGAACTTATATATACAAGTATTCTTGGCATTCAAATTCTTATTGTAAAAGTGTTATGGGGTGAATTTACTTGTACATGGTTGTGATCTAGACTTTTATTGACTCGAAACAACGGGTTGTTATAGTACTCGTCCCAAGATTTTTCTCAAAGTTCCCAAGTAACTACACATGACCACTACTAGGTGTATTGACACACACGCATACATATACGCTCAAAAGAGCCACAAAAAAAACTTCATAGATTCTGATCCTAAGATTCTCCTCGAACACACTCCCACACCACCATAAGCCTCTACTAACACCGTCATTTGCCTCGTGTATGCAAGTCGTACATAATCCAATATTAGATAGATAATTGATGTGTGTAAAATGCACTAGTTTTAATCCTACTACTTCAAACACAAAATAAACACACGAAAGGCAGTGTACCTATCGATTAGCAGTATAGTTCAAGCAAGTAGGGTATTGAACACAGGGAACGGTAACAATTAAGATCAACTACTAGAATTACATAACTAAAAACAAGTAATAAAAGATGGTTTTCTCTAGTTTTGCAAGACTAGAAACTTAAATAAGCAAATAACACTTAAACAAAACAATTAACAACTAAGCAATTAGAAGGTAAGTAGATTCAATAATAGAAGAGACTTCTGTTTAGATTCGACTTATTTATTCCTATGGTTGATTTCATGGAAAGTGAAATGGATTAATTTGTTATTGGCTACCGATTCCTAATGTGATTAGATTCATGTTCACTATTACTAATCCTTAGAAAACATGTTAATTCAAACAGTAGCCAATTGGTTAAACTAACAAGTTTCCTAGAGTTTAGTTCGGATCAAGCAAGACTTGTAATGTTGGTTAACTTAATTGGTCAAATTAATCAACTCATGTATGGTTGTTCATCATACATGCTTACACATTGATGTACTTATTTTCTAATTAATCCTAGGTTCATATTCACTAATACTAGGCATACAATATTGTGTTCACATAATTATATGATTCAAGCAATTAAGAATATGTTCATGCAACTCAACAAGTTGATTATTAACAGAAAAATAAATATTATCAACACATAAGGGTCTTTAACAAGCTTAACAAGACAATTCACCAAATTAAATCAATCCAAACCATAAAATCACACCATATTCATAAATTCATCTACTCTAAACAGAAGTTATAAACTTTTAGCTCATATCAACAACAATTAACAAGCTAAAAACGAAATCTAATGATGTAAACATAGTTTATGAAAATGATTAAGCAAAAGTATAGTGTTTATTGCCTTTGATCTCTTCTAACTTGATGCCTAAGTCGAATTCTCGAAAACCAGGACTTCCAGAACCCTTCTAGTCGCCAATGAGTCGCCAAAACTCTCCAAAAGTCGTCAACCAGTCGTCTGGTTTCGGGAATGACCGATATATATAAGGATTTTCATAATTGCGCACCGACTCGTCGAGTCCGTAGACCGACTCGACAAGTTCTTTACTTAAATCGCATGTACGACGTGTACGGTAAGGCACTGTTGGTTCGCGAATGTTCCCATCTACTCGTCGAATTGATGGCCAACTTGCCGAGTTCTTCCTCTTTTAAGCCTTATTTCTTCAAACTTTTATTCCCAAGCTCCCAATTGCTAGTTCTTCTTCCTTTTTCACTTGAGCATGTCTTTAAGGCTAAAAACATAATTTAAACATAATTAAGTACCTTTTGTTCATAAATCGAGACAAAATAGCCAAAAAGTATTAACATATTATACAAAATAAATGATTAAATATACACATATCAAAATACCCCACACTTGACTTTTGTTTTCCCCCAAGCAAAACTGAATTCTAGCACACTAGCATCACATAAGACAATCACAATCAAACCCAACCATTATGCCAAGACTGCAACGCATGCATTTGTGTCTAAAATTTTTCCTAAGGACCCCCTAATACTAAATACTTACAATCCTCATAAACACTCGCCCACTTCTTTTGAACAATGCTTATTTTATGCATCCCTCTGAATCCATCCCCAAAAAACTTTCTTAACCTCAAGTCATTTTTGGTTAAACCCCCAAGCACACATACGATAAAATAACCTAGAAAAGAAAATTACAATGCAAATAAATATACTTGATACTTTGAATCTTCAATAATTTGTAGTTTTTCTTCTTGATTTCTTTTTTGACTTCATAGCTTTGTAGATTCTTTTCTTTCAACATTGCATCACTCTTTTTTTTTCTTTTTCAATTTTTTTTCTTTTTTTTTCTTTCTTTTTTTTTCTGATTTTTTTTTCAACACTCACTTTTTTCTCTCAAAACTAAAAACCTAGAAGAAAAACATGCTTACGCAAGGGGATTTAACTTCATCCTTTATTGGTTAAAGGTATTAGTCTCATATGCAATGACTACTTAAGCTTTCCTGGATACATTTCTGGTACACAATGTTAAACGTATTGCATCCCTCAAACTAAGCGAGGTTATGTTTTTGTCCCATGATTTCACTAAGATAAAGGGGGCCACAAATGCATTGTAACGTATATAGGCTCAACTAAACATTTGGGTCCTCATACAATCATCAAACACAACACTAGCATGAAATCCCAATTATTTTTACCAAAATTTTCTAAATTAAATCCTAACAATTTTATGCAAAAAAATTTAAAATTATACCTAAATTAGGATTTTAATGTTAATAATTTAACTAATATAACCAACCCCCTACCCCACACTTAATTCATGCAACGTCCCCATTGCATGTTATGCATGATAAAGAGAACATAAAAGTAAAGAGAGAATTTGAACAAACTCCCCTGGGATAGTAGTTTCGAGGTCGATCTTCTTCTTGTTAAGCTCCATCTTCAATTGACTTCAGGCATGGGAACAACCCATCCATGCCTTGGGTGTCAATGTCTCATGTGAATAGCTCCAAATATAGATGAAAAAGCTCTTGGAAATGCTCGGAAAATAGTCTTCAAAGGATATAACCAATGCCCACATCGAATAGAATCAAATCATAAACTTGAAAAATGAGAGAATGAGCAACTCAGCGAGTCCAGATGGTGACTCGTCGAGTTATAGCTATACCGGCAGAATTGTCGCGATTTCCTGCTTGGACTCGTCGAGTTCAGGTATGGACTCGATGAGTTCTTCACTGTATAGACAAAATGCTCCTTTCTGCTTCAGGTCCGTTTTGGAATTTAAGGTGAGTATCAAAAAAACTCTTCCCCTTGTTTTTCTTCAGTAAAAGACACTCTTTAACTGCTCTAATAGTCGGACTCGATACCGGACTCGAAAATCCTATTCTTCTAGTATAGACTCGATTTCTCACGTTATTTCCTCACGCTTTATTCACGCATTCAATCCCTCATCCTAAGTCTGAAAAGATCAAAAACAATCACACAAGTAATAAAAAGGAAAACAAAGTAAAAATCCTAATTACTAGAAGTTTAAACATCAACCAAACAAATAAAAACAAACCAAACCAAATAAAAATTGTCTTAATCAAACCACACAAATAAAAATTAAAAATGATAATTAGTCTTCATCTTCCTCCCCAGCGCCTCCGAATCCGCTTCCGCCCGCCCCACTTCTTCTTGAATTCAATCTTTCTCCCCAACTTCTAACATATGGGTACTCGGGGCCATCCATCCACGGTATATTCAAATGGCTCTTCATGTGGGCAAGTGTCATGTGGTTGTAACTCATGCTCCGCCCCAAGTCATCTTGATATTGCCTAGATTCCACACTAGCCCAATCCATTGGCAACTCATCATCCACCGGAATCACGAGTGGGTCCTCATGTACATGCTCTTGCCTCGGCCTTGTTGGATTAGGTATCTAAGCCCATAACTATTTTGGTATGTACTTGACCCGATTATGAGCATGGTCCTTTTGGGTTGCCTTCACCATAGCAACTGATAGGATGAATTAAGGAGAAAGAGGATTAATTATGATTTATTAATATATTATAAGAATAATATATTAAAGGAGAAATCATATTGTTTAATGAATATTAGTCAAGAATTAATTAAGAATTAATTTTTTGGCTAAATATATTAATTAAATAAAGGGTACTGATACTGTAATTATAAGATAGTTACAAATAGTTACAAAGTTGGGCTTAGGATCCATAAAGAAAGCATGGACGAATTCTATATGGAGGTCCATATAGAAATCATCCAAGGGCCTTCTGGAAGAGTCTTTGGGCTGTTTAAGGATTAAGCAGTTGGATTAGGGTTTCCTAGTTGAAAACCCTAGAAGCCTAAGTATAAAAGGAACCCTTGGGCAAGCCAAAAACGTCCCTAACCTTCTATGAGAAACCCTAGGACGTTTTTGGTGCCTCTTCCATCTCTCATTGTTCATCTTGTTGTTGATGGTGTTTGTGACTCCATTAGAGGTGCAACATTTGAGGCACTAAGCTTTCAGAAGTCAAGATCACGAAGTTTTGTGATTGTTATTGCTACATAACAATCAAGGTAAGATCTAAACCCTGATTTCATTTGTTGTATTCGAAATTAATATGTTAGGTTTAGGGTTTTCAAGTCTTGGAAGATTATTGCATGTACATTTAGAAAGAACTAGATCCAAGCATTAGGGTTTGCATGTACACCATAGGATTGATGTATTGCTCAAAACCCATCAGTGGTATCAGAGTCTGGTTGTTCTTCTAATGTATTTGATGCAAAATTAAGTTTTCAAAGCTGAAAAATTACGAATTTCGAATTTGACCTGATTCACGTCGTGAACACAGTGTGTTCACCTCGTGAACTCAGTCTGACAGCACAATTTCGAATTTTTTGCCTTAATTTGCTTTGGATAATTACCATAAATTGTTTTTTCAAATTAAAATCAGAATTTTCTATTATGGTAATTGATATCCTAATCAAATTAATGGATAATTGTCAATTTAAGATAATTTCTTGTTTTATATGATAAAGATTGATTATTTGTAAATTGATTTGAATTATCTTGTAAGAAAATTGAATTAGGTCAAATTTAGATAATCACTAATTATTTGTGTAACATACACGTTTTGAAATCGTGTTATGTAATTTGAAAAGTTAATAATATTATGAAATATTATGTGAAATTGAGTGTTGAGTTCTAACAGATAGTTTTTACTAGAAATGAAGTAAACTATGTTTAGAATCACTCATAAAATATTGGAAGTCTTATGAGATTTCAATTAAAAGCCAAATAGTGAAATTTAGCGAAAATATAAAATTTGAAATAAGTAAAATTTTATTATTGAAAGTTGTAAATAATCTCGTTAGAAACATTTAGGCGAAAACCTCGTCGAAATCCGAGTTATAACGAAGAAGTTATGACCAATCGAAGATCCGCGACAAAACCGGCACGACACCGAATGACGTAAAAAGTGAGTTTTTGATAAACTACTTTTTAGCTTTGGTGATCTAAATAAAAGTCGTAGTATTTGTTAAACCGAGAATTTTCATAAAAAGAACGCCAAAATCTGACTTCGTATGAGGAAGTTATGATTTTTCTAAGTTTCAGCTTAGCAGTAGACAGCTAAAAACCCGAATTTTAGATCGAGTGATTTTTAGCCGACACAACCTAAACGAGAATCTAAGGTCTCGTCATTATCAGTACAACGGTAAAAAGTCTGAAGAAAACGGACGTCGGATGAAGAAGTTATGAATTTTTAACGGATTTACCAGTCCCGGTCTGTTAAAAATAATAATATTAAAATAAAGTCAAAATTTTCCGACGAAGTCTAAACGAAAGTTGTAGAGTATAATTTCCCTACGCGTGCATATAAAGAACGTCAAAAACGGAGCCCGTATGAGAAAGTTATGGATTTTACAAGATTGGGCACAATTTTCGAGAATTTTCGCATGAATAGTGCCAGCCACGTCACCCTCGCTCTGAGCTGGCCACGTGTCCGAAGCTGCTGCGTGGCACCTCCGAGAAGCAACGCGTGTCGCACAGGTGTCCGAAGTCGATTACGTGATCCTCGCATGCATCCCTCGTGCCCGACCCGCGTGTCGTTTCCGGATTCGACCGAAGTTGCAACCACTCAGCGTCCGACGCGCCTCGAAGCTTCGTCTGAAGCCTCGCCTTCTGCCGCATGTACCGAGTCTCGCATACGTGTCTCTCTTCCACGGCTTCCACCTGCCTCGCCGACTCACCTCCTTCTCGGCCGAACCCTCGCATCCTCGCCCTATAAATAAGAGGGCTGCGAACCCTCCCGAGAGAAATGGGAAATTGACCAATTTCACCCCCCTTTTCTATATTTTCATTATTTTGATATCCCCCGAAGCCCCGATATCATTTTTAGCACCCGAAACACGTCCCGAAATTCCCGAGAAGCCCGAAAATTTTATCTTTTCGGTTTTGAAGCTCTACTTTCGCAAGGCCCGGTTTTTCAATATATCTCCCGGTTTTCAACGAATAAAGTCATATTTAGAGCCGAAATGCTGCACAAATTATTATTTTGACCCCCGGTTATTTTAAGGTGAGTTTAATATATAGGAACAATTGTATGTTATGTGTGCTATGTGCTATGTGCTTTTCCATGTTATCATCTCGTGTTATTATTTCTGCTATTTTTATAGCAAGGCTATACCTCTTACCATGAAGTGTATAACATAGGCATCACTTGGGTATTGCTATGTACCGTTGACCATGAAGTGTATGACATAGGCATCACTTTGGCTTCGGCAGTATGCTAAGATAAGGCTGAAAGCCTGAATATTCTAGCAAAATGATATTCCTGAGTATTTTCTGTGCTTGCTTTTCAGTGTTATTATTCCGGTTTATTTTCCCGTGTTATTCTTAATGCAAAAGAAATACATTTGACCATGTGATCAGTGAAATGACTTAGATTCATATGGGTACTGGTATGTAGCCTCTGGCCATGTAGAACATGTCTCCTTAAGAGAATGATTTATATTCTATGGTATTGGCAGAAGGTTAGACAGGCCTATAAGCCTGAAATCTACCAAAATGTTAATCCGAAGTTGTATGTCTTCTGTGCCATTTGGGCCAAAGCTTTATTGATGTATATCAAGTATGGAAATTGTTATGTCTCATTGATTGTATATTTTTGAATCAAATCAATGGTTGATATGGAAAGTTTGTCACATGATTCACGTATGCCTTTGTTGTTCCTTGTTCCTCTTTGCTTCTGCCATATTGAAGTATATATATGACATAACGTTATATTGTATCTATTATTGAACTCACTAAGCGTCACCGCTTACCCTCTCAATTTTTAACAAATTTGCAGGAGATAAGTAACCAGTGTAGTCATATACTGTTGAAAGGTTTAGAATAGTTGTAATATTACTTTTGTATTTAGGGATCATGTATGTATAAAATTACAATATCCTGGGTAGTTATGTAAAATATTAAAACATAGTCGATTTGTATCCAATCGTTTGTAATCACTTTATCAATGTAAAATATTGTTTTTACGAATATGCAAGTAGCATGTTTGGAGTAACTATATTGTCAAGTATGAAAGTTTGGGTCTTTCAGAAATCTAAAAGTGAGGGTCTTTCAATTTGATTAATTGAATTATTTGTAATTTGATCTAGGAAGTTTTGAAAAGTTTCAAAACTTGCCCTCAAGTTTTGGAATTTAAATTTTTGATTAAAAGTTTAATTTTGAAATATTTAAATTCTTATCTCTAAGGTTTTGAAAAGTTTCAAAATTTGTCCGCAAGTTTTGGAATTTAAAATTTTAATTAAAAGGTATTAATTTCGAAATATTAAATTCCGAACCCTAGTATTTTGAAATGTTCAAATTACACCCATATGGTTTTATTAAATTAATTAAGTGTATAATTAAAAGAGAGTTAATAAATCCATAATAATATATAGTTTGTATTTAATTAAATTAAAAGTATAATTTATTAAATTAGACCACCTAGTATTTTAAAAGTTTAAAATACACCCTTATACTATATAAAATTAAAAGTCTAATATTATATATGTATAAGTAAAGAGTCAGTCTTACTGTTAGTAGGCCTCATTCACGAAGCTGATCTATAAGGGGTGTTTAAGGAAATTGCCTATAAAATGGCAATTGAATGGGTATCCACTCTTACCCACCGCACCCTTGACTAGTGGAGGGTCATTAGACGAACGGGTAGGATAGGACACAACCTTCCATTATAAGTATAATAAAATACAAAGTAACTAAACACTTTTATAAATTCCCAATCTTAGTTACTTTAGGAAAAATGTGAAATTGTATGCTAATCCATGAAATTACACTTTGCACCTTGCCGAGACGTTAGTGGAGCGTGCGTGGTTAACCAGCACACTAATTTGGGATTGGCAAGGGCGACGAAGGGTGGCTCGATGTTTGTCATAGATCAATGGAGCATGTGTGGCTAACCGGCACATTGATTTTGGTGATAATGACATTGAGTGCACCATGTACATTTGCATGGTTATTCACACCTTGTTTGTGATCCTCGGCATCCTAGTCACAAACTTGAAGGGCATAATCGAGATTAAACATGCCATTGAAAAGTTCAATGAATCTCAAAAGATCTAGGAGTTTCAATTCATTTAAAACTTAAATTTGTTTTTCGTTTTTCATGGTGGAAATTGGTAAATCGTCATTTACCTACCTTCAAATGTTCTGCAACTGGATTACGGCATCCCTCTTCCATGTTGTAGTACATTGTGTTAGGTCCTAGCCTTAATATCTCATTTGGGTGTTTTATTAAGGACTCAATCAACTAACTTGAATTTTCTCCCATTTTGTAGATGTACGATTCTAACTATGGTCTTCCCAAAACCCTTGGAACAAGTCTTCCAAATGAAGATGATATTCCACGATTGGATCGAGGAACACAAGTTCATTCTTCACTTCCTCCACCTCCTCCTATTGTTCTCCCTGACCCACGTGATCGAAAGATTAAAAAGTTCAAAGTCACTCAAGCCCTTTTGGCAAGTAAACATGAAGATGGAAAGTCAGTGTGTGCACACGTCTTAGAGATGAAGTCACACATTGACAGATTGAGGATGTTGGGTGTTAATGTTCCAAGGAAGTTAGCTGTTGACTGGGTTCTTCAGTCACTTCCTGACTCATATACTGAGTTCGTTATAGAGTACTATATGATGGACCATGACGTGACCCTCATTGATCTGACCTATTTGCTTGTTGCTGCTGAATCAACGATGATTTGGCGCACTGGTCAAGCAAATTTGACTGGTAAATCAAACTCCTAAACTTCAATGGACACTGGTAACATTGGAAGTCCAGAAAAGTCTGAGATTGTTCCATGTGCTGTTCCAAAAGAGTCAATTTGCTTTTATTTCCAAGAGAAGGGGCATTGGTTACGAAGCTGCCCTGACTACCTGAGAGATCTAAGAGATGGGAGAGTCAATATGTATGGCTCTGCTTCAAGTAAAATCCACTTATCTAACTCTATTAAGTTCTTATTTGTAGATTCTTAATACATGATGTGATAAGATTGCATTTTGATGTTTTGTAGGATCGAAGAAAAAGGAAGATTAAAAGAAAGAAGTGAGCTCAATCTGATCATGAAGAAATGGATTTTGATCGCATGATTCGAAGATCGGAATTTTGAGCTGCTTCTTAGAGTTATGATAGATTGCTTAGGAATATGTAATAGCATAATTTTCATTTGAATTTACATTGTAAGGACAAGTTTTTCCGCACCTTTTATAAATAAAATAAAATTTGATTTTGTCTTATTTATATCTCCTTGCAATGTTATTTGTGAAAACTGACGTTTGTATTATAAGCAATAATAGTGGATATGATTCTTAGTTATGTTATTTGTGGTAATGTCATAATTTACCAAATAAGGAAAGATTCCCATCGCCCAAGTCTCAATTGGAAAGAAACTTGGAATCATGCAATTGGTATTGTATGATGAATGAGAAATTTCGTATTTGGAAAATTAAGACTAATCCCTTGCTCGCACAAGTATGCGAGTCAAGCAAAGTACTAAAGGGTCTAGTACACAATGTTGTGCACTGGTCAGGTCCACCACATAGAACGATAACATCATTCGTCATAATTTACTAAAAGTTTAGTAAATATGGTTATGCTTACGAGATTAAGTGTAATTCTGAGTCATTGAAAAGTTTCAATGTATGCCAGAACAAATAAGAAGATTAATTGGGCAGAAAGATAAAAGTTTCTCCAATCTGAAAAGATGGGTGAGTACTTTAGTATCATGTTTTATGATCGTCTCATTGATTATGAAACCTTATCACAATTGATCCTCTAAGTAAATCTTATTGCTATAAGTTCTGAAATTGTTTAGACACACATATGAGCTATCTAAGGAAAGGTGTATGAGTTTGAGAAGCTTAGATAAAGGCTTATCGAAGCGTATCGTATAAGAAATCTGAACTTTGGTAAAAGTCAATAAGTATTGATTTCTAGAAGCTCAACTAATTTCTGGATACATGTCAAAGCTAGTGGGAGCATAAGTGTTATGTTGGTAAGGATATAACCATCATGTTAGTGGGAGCATGATTATTAATTTAAGTGTTTCAAGCTAGCAATATTAATTATAGAAAACAAAAGTTTCGCTTTGCAAAGTTGTAGGGGTTGAAAAGTTATTTTGCTATAATTAAAGGAGAGAATATTATACTTCGTTTCAAATCTAATAGCTTAGATCGAGAAAATTTAATCAAATTTAGTCAAATGACATATATAAATGTTATGTTGAAAAGATTCAACATAACGTAATTTTATATATGGCAATATTATAGCAAGAAACTGGTAAAGTATCACGTTCTTCATTATGAATCGTGTCCCATACACTTCGGGTATAGGATCGATTGCATATGCTATAATATTCGACCCTTCTAAATTTTCCAAATGCCTAGGGCATTAAGAAGGAAAAAGGGTTGGAACCAGATTTGACTAAAATAATTAAACAACTGTCAAGGACGATCTAAGGTTCGCCAATGATTGGTCGCTTGTGGAGAGTTGGAAGTATAGTAATGGATGGACCATATTGACATTATTATGAATAGATAAGACTCTATTTATAATGAGTTGTCATATGGCAAATATGGAAATGTTTCCATATTGGGAGTTGGACGTTAAGAATTTATGTCTAGATTAGAAACTTTTATGCAAGAAGGATGTTCAAAGGAATGTACTTTGAATGTGAGACTTCGTATCTATGGAATTGTCTTGTAACAATCTCCAATAGAGAAATTTGTAATTTCATTGGCAAAGTCTTGGTGACTTTGGCTCTATGACGTTACGAAATGATCGTTGCATAAAACGTTAGAATCTAGCATATTCTAATAGTGGCAAGAATTTGGTATTCTTACACTAGTAATAAGGATTAGGAATTGTGAAATGAGCATCATTGGAAATGTTTTCAATTGATTTCACAAAGTAAGGACCATAGGTAAACATAGTGTGCATGCTTGTAGCATGGGAAAACGGTTGTTATAATTCAAGTAATAAGTTGATTATCCGAAACATTATACAATGAGTAATGAGTAATCAATATGGTGATTAAATATAGGTGTTTTATTTATACTCAAAAGTTTTGGGGCCATATAGGATTATTATTATTCTTGTGTTTCACTTCGCATGTTTTGACCTCCCGAATAATAAGATTATTCAAACCATCCATGGTCGCTCATGCTTTGGAAGTAGGTATGAAAGAAGATTGCATGAATTGGCTTGTAGATTGTCTAAAGTGTATTAGACATAGCAAAAGTCTACTGCAACGTTCATGCGTACTTATGAAATAACATTTGAGTATTGGTTTAAACCCATGCTCACTTGAATCGCTTCATGGATTTTATCACGAGTGATTAGTGAGACGATAATATCTTATATTCTTCAAACGGAGACATATAGTTGCAGTTTACGAGTCGGTTGCTCATTGATAATATGTAAACGCACCAGTAACTTGGTGTTATAAAACATATTGTTGTGTGTTATTTGATGAGTAAATAGAGCAAACATATGAGTCGAAGGTTATCCATTCCTTTTACCCAAAGTGGGATAAAAGCAATATCTGTGGGCCCCTCGATGATTTAGTGATGACATCCTAAGCGCTTGGCCAAGCCGGGACTAAGTTGATGTGTTCAATTGTAGTCTGTTGTCAGTCGTCATAAATCGGAAATCGGGAAACAACATATAGACTGAGAGAATGATTATAATCCATGTCTCATGTCTATACGATATCTAGAATGGAGGAATATATGATCCCTTATCTAAAGGATGCATATCTGATAAGATCAGAGTTGACAGCGGCTTTTGAAAGCCACGATTGTTGATCAGGTTCTGAAGTCATACTTGCAAAATAGTTATTAGACTTATCCAAGTGGGAGACTGTTGGATTAGGTGTCTAAGCCCATAACTATTTTCATATGTACTTGACCCGATTATGAGCATGTTCCTTTTGGGTTGCCTTCACCATAGCAACCGATAGGATGAATTAAGGAGAAAGAGGATTAATTATGATTTATTAATATATTATAATAATAATATATTAAAGGAGAAATCATATTGTTTAATTAATATTAGTCAAGAATTAATTAATAATTAATTTTGTGGCTAAAAGAGATTAATTAAATAAAGGGTACTGATACTGTAATTATAAGATAGTTACAAAGTTGGGCTTAGGATCCATAAAGAAAGCATGGACGAATTCTATATGGAGGTCCATATAGAAATCGTCCAAGGGCCTTCTGGAAGGGTCTTTGGGCTGCTTAAGGATTAAGTAGTTGGATTAGGGTTTCCTAGTTGACAACCCTAGAAGCCTAAGTATAAAAGGAACCCTTGGGCAAGCCAAAAACGTCCCTAACCTTCTAAGACAAACCCTACGACGTTTTTGGTGCCTCTTCCCTCTCTCCTTGTTCATCTTGTTTCTTACGGTGTGTGACAACCCGGACCTTTTTCCGTTTCCGTTATCCTAATTCCGTTAATAAAATTTAAATTTTATTAAGTTTCCGTCAAAAATTCATGTTTTAGGAAATCATCTAGTTTTATCTAATTAAATTTATATAAGCAATTCGGAACCAAATCACGCGAAAACCCGAAGTCATTGAAAAACAAATAAGTTTTTGGCCTAAGTGAGTGTATGGCCGCACACTTGTGTACGGCCGCACACCCATGTACGACCGCACACCCGTGTACGGCCGTACACCCGTTTACGGCTGGTGTCAGGTGGACCCCACCACCGACCATACCCCAAGTCTATAAATACAGGACCCCCACCCTCATTTGAACACTTTTGACCGGAAACTCTCTCATTCTCTCTCTAGAACCCCTGACCGTACACCCCTAAAAACACTCTAAACCTTCCGAAAAACGTCGAGAATCACCATTGGGGGTCATTTCGGAGCATCTAGAGCACATTTTCCTCAAAATCAAACACCCTTGTTCTTGAGTGTACCACCGTACACCTTCAAATCTGCAAAGGGCCGTACACCCCTCAAAGAAGAGTTCACGGCCGTACACCCCTGTTCACGGACGTACACGCCTCATAAGCAGTGAAAAGCTCGTTTTCTCGATTCAATCAAGTCCCGGTAACATTCCTTAACCGAAAACAAGTGTTTTTCTAACACTTTACCTAACGAAATCGCTAATCTAGATGCATATATGTATTTATTGATATTAGGATTCCGTTAAGTGCCACATACAACAAACCGAGGATCTTCGTTTCCAGTCGACGTTTTCACACAACAACAGTGAGTTCATACCCCTACGCTTTTACGATTTTTTCTAAAGTTTTCAGGGGGGAATACAAGCCAAACACAAATGATTTTGTGAACTAAAACAAAAGGATTTTTAACAAGTATAAAACTTATGCAATTGATAGGGACAAACGATTTCCACGTTTTTATAAAATATTTAGATATTTTATCCCTTTTGTACTATGTTGAGCATAAGGGACACTCTTATCTTGAAGACACAATTTCATAGTTTTCAGAACAGTTTACAAATCAAGTACATAACGTTTCAAGCAAACTAAAATGGGTTTAGTTTGGGGAATTCAGTACATAGCTCTTACCAATTCAGATTACATACATGGGTAAACATATAAACTATGACAGATTTAGTTTATGATATACATTACTACAGGAATACAATATTTAATAACTATTTAAGTATAATTATTACCTTATACAGTATTCAACAGATTCAAATACAAGAGAACAATACAGATTTACACGTAAACTAGATTATACAGGATTGTGAGACTCTACTTCAAATCTATACTCTTAGGGGTACTTAATTAAATCCTATCATAGTATAACCAGAGTCTCCTGGAGGGAGAGCGTGAGATTTGTGAATAGATCTATTCGGGACTGACAATCCCACACCTGAACTGCTAGCTACAGTTAGGCAGACATGCCTGAGGTGACAAATGTCATGTAACCGACGCCTGAAGAACGTTGTAAAGGTCACTAGTTCATATCAAACATGGTTATACGACTCACAATAGTATAAACTAATCATTTGTTTACAGGATTTCATTCTTCATTTGTTTTATTTTAAGTAATGAAACTACTTTTACATACTGATAGTAACCAGGGATTTTCATACAGAATTACTATACATACTAGTGGTAACCAGAGTTTTTCATATAGAATATACTATTCAAAGGTCTTTGTACAAGAATACACACATACTACGGTTGTTAGTAACTACACATACAAACTAATGTTTTTCTATACTACAACAGAATACAGTAACAAATATACATAGTCAATTCTATAACTCCTTAGTTTAGGCATCCGAGTTGCGTATGGAGAATATTCGATAGATTGTGGAATGTGTGTTTTCCGCCTCATCTCCTATTCCTTGTTTGGTTGTGGATTTAGGGCGGATTCAGATAGTCAACTGTCTGTTCGATATTGGTTTATACGTGGCTAGCATGAACTGAGTGGTTATAGATAGAACTTATATTATCTCACTCTTACTAAAGAAATAATTGGATTTTTTTGGAAACATGCGAACATTTTTACAAAGTCATCAACAGGTTTTCATTACAAAAACATAGCTTATGAACTCACCAGCTTTGTGTCGATACTCTTTCAAAACTGCTTGTATTCTCAGGAAATCAGTAGACAGGTACCTCCTGGACTTTTGAGAAGATGGAGTGTATAGAGTCACGTCTTTCTATTTTGATTTTACTTTTGATGTATACAAACTATGTTTCAAACAGATGTAAAAACCTCTTTTCATATATCTATTCAATGTTTGGTTGTGTTTACTATGATTGCTATGATACAATTGTTCTGATACTATACATGACGTCATCCACCCCCGAACGTTTCCGCCGTTCCGGTTTGGGGGTGTGACAGATTGTGTGGCAGCCTGAAAAATTTTTGCTTTTAAATCCCAGTCCGTCAACCCAACAGAGTGTCAGACTCATTGGTAATGAGTTATAGCCTGGTTAAAGGTCATTCTAAGGAGTTTAAGCCTAGTACACTTAAGGAATAAGTGTTAGAATGTACCTGCTAGAGACACTGTACAACAAATCAAGCCCTAACCCCATTGCAAGGAGTTCACGGCCACCAGACCAATGAGTTTACGGCCGTAAACTCATGTGGCCGTAAACTCAAGGCTATATATGTGGTCCTTGGTCATTTTCAGCCATTTCTTACCTTCCAACCTCAAGAACACTCCAATTCTCTCTCAACTATCATCCCGATCTTCATCCTAGATCTTCAAAAACGTAAGTGTTCTTCCCTTGATTTGTTGTTACACTTCATCTACTAATTACACTCTTTGATTTCATCCATGGAAACATTCATTTCAACTAGATCTTCAAATCTTCAAGTTTCACCAAGAACACCAAGAACACACACTAGTGTTCTTGGCCAAAATCGACCCTTTCAAGCTTCTATATCGTAAGTACTCCTCCCTATACCTCATATCTAGTTAAGGTTCATGCTTAGAACCTTTAAATCATCAAGAACACAAACCCAGAAGGAGTTTACGGCCAAGCAATCTCCCTTGGCCGTAAACCCTTATTAAGGTGTCATTTTGGCCCTACACTCTTCCTAAGGCTTAGATTCGAGGCTAGAACACTCCCATGTGCTTTGTAAGACCTTGAATCATCCCCAAACTCATCATTTGAGAGTTTACGGCCCAAGAGTAACTACCATTGGCCGTAAACTCCAAGAATGGTCAAGTTTTGGACCTTAAACACTTCTATGCCTTTGCTAACCTTTGGGACATGTAAGCCTTTGAAACTCCTTACCTTTGAGACCCTAAAAGTGACCACCAAGAGAGTTTACGGCCAGGAGTAAACTCCCGTGGCCGTAAACACCTCAACACTCTCCAAAGAGTTGGTCTTTCTCACCATTGTGTAGAGTAAAATCCCCTCAAGCTTCCCTGGCCTTCAAACAACCTCATATGCAACTTTGACCATGAGTTTACGGCCGTAAACTCCCTTGGTCGTAAACACATGGCCGTAAACACCAAGTCATGGCCTTTAACACTCTTTAGTTGAATCACATGTGATTCCAACACTTGGCTAAAGTGTTTCCTAGTCCCGTGAGGTGTTCCCTTGCATTTGGTTGCTTCCAAGCACTATATTTATGTCAATACATGCCAATGTATGTCATTTAGTACTTGTTGTGTCTCGGGACTTCATTCGTGGAACTTCTCATCCTTACACGCGTATCCGTTGAATCACCCACATTAGGTGAGTTCATACCCCGTAATGAATCTTTTAACCGTTTTAAATGTTTTAAGGGGGGGAATACAAGTTGGACACAATGTTAATTGTGTAATTGTTTGTTATAAACATTTTCAAAAGGATGACTTATGTCATTTATAAGTTGTCAAAACATTTCAAAAACTCTTTTAAAGTTATGTTACTTTATAGTTTTACCAAAACTCCGTTTTAAAGTGCAAGCATAACTTAGTAGATAAAAGAGCCTTTTCAACAACAGTTCAAGTATATTACTGGTAAACTATAATAGGTATAGTTTGGAGTCAGTTCATACACGATTCAGAACACACTATTATGAGAAACAGTACACACTATACACTATACAAGAGAGCACACTATACACTAAACAAGAGAGTATACTATGCACTAGTACAGAGTGAACATTACTACACTATACAAACATTTGAATACTATAAATAGAATGTGACATACTACTTTCGATACAACACTTCATTGTGGTATCACCTTGTAATCAGAGTCTCCTGGAGGGAGAGCGGGCATTGTGTGTATAGATCTATACGGGACAGACACTCCCACACCCCGACTGCTAGCTACAGTCCCAGCCTATAAGGCCAAGGGGTGACAGAATGTTACCTCACTACATATGACACCAGAGGGTCATCAGTTATTCAGCCGTTGATCAGCATGGTTACATACGAGTTCACATTCTAACCTTTAATTAACTAACTAAGAATTAAAGGCAAATAGACTCCCCGAGGTGTATTGTCCATTTAATACTACCTGGAGTCTGCATTTCATTTCTTTAGACTCTCTGAGGCATATTGTTCATTTAATACCACCTGGAGTCTGCATTTCATTTCTTTAAGACTCTCCGAGGCGTAGTGTTCATTTAATACCACCTGGAGTCTACGTTTCATTTCTTTAGACTCCCCGAGGTGTATTGTACATTTAATACTACCTGGAGTCTGTATTTTATTACTATATAACCACCAGTGTCATTGCTGAGGTAGAACATTATTTTCCCTATTACATTTACTTTGTGATCTTCTCACATATTCCATTAATGTATAGACTATACTTAGTTAATGATAGTCACACTTTGGGAAATACTCAACATACAAGATACAAACATACATAACATTTGAGGCCTTGGTAGGAGGCTGCGTTTAGTAGGGAAGACCGTAATGCTAACCTTATGATTCCTTAATGTATACATCAAAGGATACATATATATCAATAGGATCCGACAGGTGATAGGATGTGTGTTTTCCGCTTCATTTCCTGTTCCTTGTTTGGTTGTGGGCTTGGAGCAGATTCATCCAGTCTATTATCTATTCGATTCTAGATATATATGTCCAGTATACATTGAGTCATCATAGGGGTACCAGGTATGGGTCAAGTCATAGGACACAGAGTCAATGCACAGCTTTCTAGTACAAAACATACTTTCCAAATCAGAACGTTTGGCATACAAAACTAGAAACTTACCAGTTAAGGGTTTAATCCATTTTATTAAACCAATATAACCTCAAAGGACCTTAGGTGATTGACTCTATAATACTTTAGATTATACAGCACGGTTATATATCATTAATACCCAATAGATAGTTGGATGTGTGCTTTCCGCCTTACTTCCTGTTCCTTGTGTGGTTGTGGGCTTAGGGCAGATTCACCCAATTAACTCTCTATCCGATATTAGATCATATGTAGCCAGTATAAACTTAGTGATTATAGAAGTAATCACTGTGGTCACCATTTTTCTATACAAAATATGGTTTTCTTAAAGAATCTTTTCATTCAAATATGAAGGAACTATTACAGTTAACTCCATGAGTACCAAGAGAATACACCAGGGTTATATACAATAAGGATCTAAAAACCAATGGGATGTGTGTCATCCGCCTCATTCCCTGTTCCTTGTTTGGTTGTGGGCTTAGGGCGGATACACACAATCGATCGTTTGTTTACTCTTAGTTTTATATAACTTGTATCCATTTAGTACACATAGAAAGGATTGTAGAGTCATTTTTACTTATCTTTCATCAAGGCAGGAAATATAGGATTTCCTGGAGGAACAGGCGAACTTTTCTAAACAGAATTCACAACTTATTACATTTTTCAACTACATTTTCAACAGCAGTTTACCACAACATTTTACAACTTACTTACATCACTAAAATCTTATGAACTCACTAGCTTAATTGCTGATCAACTCTTTTAAATAACTTGTATTCTCAGGAGCCTAGTAGACAGAAACTCGCACTGGGATTCAGAAGATGGAACAGTATAGCTTCAAGTTTTGTTTGTTATTTGCTTATGTATTTTATGTTTTGTGAACACACCCTTTGTAAACACCTTCTTTCTAATGAAATGGTTGCTCATTACTTTGCTTACTATGATACATGTCTTGTGATACTAAACATGACGTCCTCCACCCCAGAACGTTTCCGTCGTTCCAGTTTTGGGGTGTGACAGATTGGTATCAGAGCATTGTTTATAGTGAACTAAGTATATCAACCAATAAAAGATATACAACTATAAATACAATGGGGCTTAAGTGCTCTGGATAATGGTATATTTTAAGGGTATAATGATAAGTTATAAAAATATACCTACTTGCCGATACATGTACATACTAGAACGAGTATCAAAAGGAAAACAGAACCAAAAGTATTTAAGGGTTGAATACTGTCGTCAAACCTGAACAGTTATGTAATCATAAGCTAGGATCAATATAGCCTGATCACCTATATTCATTCGAGATGTGACCGACATGTGTTTGGGAGTGACGTGGTGTTGCAACAGTCTTAAAACTTACCGAATACTAAGTCAAGGGAATACTAGAACAAGTACATTTGAGTTAGAATACTATAGGAGTATTCTATGATACTATAACGCGATAACAAGTTCAAAACATACCAAGTTCACTACATTAGAATACTATGGGAGTATTTTGTGACACTATGACACGATAACAAGTTTGAAACATACTAAGTACCTTACATTAAAATACTATAGGAGTATTTTAGGCACTATACAAATGACTTATGTGATAACTTAAAAGACCCTTACGGATAGGTCTATAATCTTGCAATGTATACTTCCAAGGTTATATATAATTGAGATTTTATAGACTTAGAATTGTGATCTACGCTCCACTACCTGTTCCTTGTTTGGTTGTGGTTTTGGAGTAGGATCACTTATTCGAAGGTCTATTTAGTCTTAAGTTATATACAACTTGTCTACATTGTGCAATTATAGGAGGACTCTGTAAGTATCACCCCATAATGTTACACTTAAATCTCATAGATTCTTTAGACACTTCCATTCTCGCACGACAAACCCATATATATGTAACCGCTTCCTCATAGTAGACAACAGAAGAGTCAAAGAGGAACAAGAACAAGTTCATGAGAAGCTTTCAAAGAAGGAGCAACCGAAGTAACCAAAACGTCTTGCACGTCATGCTAATAACTAATAATCTTGTTAACTTAATGAGCAAGTGGAAACACTGCTCACATTATGTGGTAGGATTACTTCTTACATGCAACTGGTAACAGTTATTCAGGTAACATGTATTCATTCGAGGATAACCATTTCAAATTCATAGAGTTTATTGAGTATAGACTCTTTTATGAATTGTTTCTATAACCCTGTGGAAGTCAGGACTCGGTACACTCAGAACTGGGATAAGCTTGTCTTTTCAGCTTTCGGCTTGTGTCCATTGCTTTACACTTATTCCATCTCATCCTTGTATTCTTTTTAGCAAGGATGCCTCCTCGCAGATTGAACAGGCACCCTACTCCGATGACTCCAACTCAACCACCACTACCCCCGCCACAGTTCAATTTAGCTGCTTTTCAGGCAACGGTAACGACAGCAACGACAGCCGCCCTAACCCAAATTCGCGCAAGTGGTATCGGTGGATCTAGTAGCAATGCTCACCTAAACAACCACGGATACATCCACGAATACCCGCGGGAATTTACGTATAAAGACTTCATGAGCTGCAAACCCAATTCCTTTGACGGAAATGGTGGAGTCATTGCTTTGATGCAATGGTTCGAGAGAACAGAGTCGATTTTCGAGATCTGTTCGTGCCCCGAGGGGAGCAAAGTGAAGTTTGCTGCCTGCACCTTCTTCGGGAGAGCCTTAACGTGGTGGAATGGCTATGTTAAGTCACTGACTTTAACAGTGGCAAATTATATGGGCTGGGAAAACTTGAAGGAAATGATGATGAGAGAGTACTGCTCAAGGGGCGAAGTACAAAAGCTGGAACAAGAGCTATGGGAGCTCAAAATGGTCGGCTCAGACATAGTGGCCTACACTAACAGATTTAGCGACCTGGCAGCACTGTGCCCCGGGATGGTTACCCCGAAGAGCAAGAAGATTGAGATATACATCTGGGGTCTGACTGCCCCGACCCGAGGAAACGTGTTGTCTTCTAACCCAGCCACATTCGATAGTGCAAAGCACCTGGCTCAGCAACTCATCGACTATGAATTCCACCATGGCGTAGAAGTCTTAGCCTCCGAGCCATCGAGGGAATGGGACTATGGACAGAAGCCGGGGAACAAGAGGAAGGAGGAGCGAGCGAGTACTATGTACGCCGCCACAACACCTGCTACTCCAGCACCTGCCAGTCGATATGCTGGAACCCTTCCGAAGTATGGGAAGTGCAGATATCACCACACCGGAGTATGTCGGAAAATGCAGTGTTTGAACTGCCACAAAAAAGGACACACAGTCCGTTTCTGCAGGGCACCGGCTCGACCGATCTCCCAAGTCCCCGGAGTTGAAGAAAACCAAGCCTGCTATGGCTGTGGCGAAACTGGACACTACCAGGAGGACTGCCCGATAACAAAGAACTCAGGAGCGGATGGACGGATTCTGATGATCACCGCAGGGGAATCGACCTCGGAGTCGCCTTCGAGCAGCGGTACGTTTTCGACCTAGTAATTGTTTTAAAAAAATTAATTTATATTTTTATAAGATTAAAACTTGGGGATAACACCTAAAAGTAACTATAATAACTCACTTTTTGAAACAAGTCACAGTATTATAGAGAACTAAAGGATCCGTTTAGAGAAGCTATGATGGCTGAACATATACATCAGGGTTGTGCGTAACTAAGATGTTGCAGGCTTAGAGTGAGTGATTCCGCCTTAATTCCTGTTCCTCGTTTGGTTGTGGATTTGAGGCAGAGTTACTCAGTCGAATGTCTTATCCACCTTAATATTCATAACTTGTATATGACAGGCGATCGTAGTGGTACCAAGGAGGATCAAGATATGAAGTATCAATACTAGTTAACAAAACACTTTCGCGGTATGTACGCGCACGTCGCGGTACGATACGTAGAAGTGGTAACATCAAGAGGGAGAACACTACAACGAGAAAAATTACTTACTACACACTATATACTAAGAGAACATACTACCTACTAGACAAAGAGTACGCTATCGAACACACTAAGAGTACACAGTCGAACGCACTAAGGGTACATTTACGAACACACTAGGGAAGTACATCATCGTATAACAAACGTTTCTTTCAAATCGGCCAAAAACTTTGTTCAGTAAAGAGTCCGTTACTATCTTTCGTCTTGAATTGGCGTGGTCCTCACCATACCAAGTTCATATGTTTCTATCACATCGATTGTCAAGTTCTCGAAACCTTTGTCATTCGTATCGATTGTCCGACCTAAACCTCAGTTTGTCTTTCGTATTCTAAACCCCGAAGTACTCGTGCGAAGAGTACTTTGTCCTCTGAAGCTTTTCCGTCGTATGACCGCAAACCATCATGAAATACCACTCATCCAGCAGACCAAGTTCAAGCACAGAGGCTAAGGATGTATACGTCTCACTTATCACTAATCAGTTCATACGCGAGGGTGGTATATGATTATGATTACGCAGATTTAGTATGTGTGTTTCCGCCCTATCTCCTGTTCCTTGTATGGTTGTGGACCTGGGGCAGAGTCGCACATCCTACTGTCTTACTAATCCTAATTATATACGACCTGTATACACGAAGTAATGATAGAAAGACCAAGTACAAATCCTATCATGAACACCAGGGCAAAGTTGCCAGGTCTACGAGTGGGTATTATGCATATCAAAGGAACGCAACCCCAGTAGTACTGCAAGGAAAGCAAATTTCGGGACGAAATTCCCTCTAACGAGGGGATGATGTGGCAGCCTGAATTTTTTTTTTGCTTTTAAAGCCCAGTCCGTCAACCCAACAGAGTGTCAGACTCATTGGTAATGAGTTCTAGCCTGGTTAAAGGTCATTCTAAGGAGTTTAAGCCTAGTACACTTAAGGAATAAGTGTTAGAATGTACCTGCTAGAGAAACTGTACAACAAATCAAGCCCTAACCCCATTGCAAGGAGTTCACTGCCACCAGACCAATGAGTTTACGGCCGTAAACTCATGTGGCCGTAAACTCAAGGCTATATATATGGTCCTTGGTCATTTTCAGCCATTTCTTTCCTTCCAACCTCAAGAACACTCCAATTCTCTCTCAACTATCATCTCGATCTTCATCCTAGATCTTCAAAAACATAAGTGTTCTTCCCTTGATTTGTTGTTACACTTCATCTACTAGTTACACTCTTTGATTTCATCCATGGAAACATTCATTTCAACTAGATCTTTAAATCTTCAAGTTTCACCAAGAACACCAAGAACACACACTAGTGTTCTTGGCCAAAATCGACCCTTTCAAGATTCTATATCGTAAGTACTCCTCCCTATACCTCATATCTAGTTAAGGTTCATGCTTAGAACCTTTAAATCATCAAGAACACAAACCCAGAAGGAGTTTACGGCCAAGCAATCTCCCTTGGCCGTAAACCCTTATTAAGGTGTCATTTTGGCCCTACACTCTTCCTAAGGCTTAGATTCGAGGCTAAAACACTCCCAGGTGCTTTGTAAGACCTTGAATCATCCCCAAACTCATCATTTGAGAGTTTACGGCCCAAGAGTAACTACCCTTGGCCGTAAACTCCAAGAATGGTCAAGTTTTGGACCTTAAACACTTATATGCCTTTGCTAACCTTTGGGACATGTAAGCCTTTGAAACTCCTTACCTTTGAGACCCTAAAAGTGACCACCAAGAGAGTTTACGGCCAGGAGTAAACTCCCGTGGCCGTAAACACCTCAACACTCTCCAAAGAGTTGGTCTTTCTCACCATTGTGTAGAGTAAAATCCCCTCAAGCTTCCCTGGCCTTCAAACAACCTCATATGCAACTTTGACCATGAGTTTACGGCCATAAACTCCCTTGGCCGTAAACACATGGCCGTAAACACCAAGTCATGGCTTTTAACACTCTTTAGTTGAATCACATGTGATTCCAACACTTGGCCAAAGTGTTTCCTAGTCCCGTGAGGTGTTCCCTTGCATTTGGTTGCTTCAAAGCACTATATTTATGTCAATACATGCCAATGTATGTCATTTAGGACTTGTTCTGTCTCGGGACTTCATTCGTGGAACTTCTCATCCTTACACGTGTATCCGTTGAATCACCCACATCAGGTGAGTTCATACCCCGTAATGAATCTTTTAACCGTTTTAAATGTTTTAAGGGGGGGAATACAAGTTGGACACAATGTTAATTGTGTAATTGTTTGTTATAAACATTTTCAAAAGGATGACTTATGTCATTTATAAGTTGTCAAAACATTTCAAAAACTCTTTTAAAGTTATGTTACTTTATAGTTTTACCAAAACTCCGTTTTAAAGTGCAAGCATAACTTAGTAGATAAAAGAGCCTTTTCAACAACAGTTTAAGTATATTACTGGTAAACTATAATAGGTATAGTTTGGAGTCAGTTCATACACGAGTCAGAACACACTATTATGAGAAACAGTACACACTATACACTATACAAGAGAGCACACTATACACTAAACAAGAGAGTATACTATGCACTAGTACAGAGTGAACATTACTACACTATACAAACATTTGAATACTATAAATAGAATGTGACATACTACTTTTGATACAACACTTCATTGTGGTATCACCTTGTAACCAGAGTCTCCTGGAGGGAGAGCGGGCATTGTGTGTATAGATCTATACGGGACAGACACTCCCACACCCCGACTGCTAGCTACAATCCCAGCCTATAAGGCCAAGGGGTGACAGAATGTTACCTCACTACATATGACACCAGAGGGTCATCAGTTATTCAGCCGTCGATCAGCATGGTTACATACGAGTTCACATTCTAACCTTTAATTAACTAACTAAGAATTAAAGGCAAATAGACTCCCCGAGGTGTATTGTCCATTTAATACTACCTGGAGTCTGCATTTCATTTCTTTAGACTCTCCGAGGCATATTGTTCATTTAATACCACCTGGAGTCTGCATTTCATTTCTTTAAGACTCTCCGAGGCGTATTGTTCATTTAATACCACCTGGAGTCTACGTTTCATTTCTTTAGACTCCCCGAGGTGTATTGTACATTTAATACTACCTGGAGTCTGTATTTTATTACTATATAACCACCAGTGTCACTGCTGAGGTAGAACATTATTTTCCCTATTACATTTACTTTGTGATCTTCTCACATATTCCATTAATGTATAGACTATACTTAGTTAATGATAGTCACACTTTGGGAAATACTCAACATACAAGATACAAACATACATAACATTTGAGGCCTTGGTAGGAGGCTACGTTTAGTAGGGAAGACCGTAATGCTAACCTTATGATTCCTTAATGTATACATCAAAGGATACATATATATCAATAGGATCCGACAGGTGATAGGATGTGTGTTTTCCGCTTCATTTCCTGTTCCTTGTTTGGTTGTGGGCTTGGAGTAGATTCATCCAGTCTATTATATATTCGATTCTAGATATATATGTCCAGTATACATTGAGTCATCATAGGGGTACCAGGTATGGGTCAAGTCATAGGACACAGAGTCAATGCACAGCTTTCTAGTACAAAACATACTTTCCAAATCAGAACGTTTGGCATACAAAACTAGAAACTTACCAGTTAAGGGTTTAATCTATTTTATTAAACCAATATAACCTCAAAGGACCTTTGGTGATTGACTCTATAATACTTTAGTTTATACAGCACGGTTATATATCATTAATACCCAATAGATAGTTGGATGTGTGCTTTCCGCCTGACTTCCTGTTCCTTGTGTGGTTGTGGGCTTAGGGCAGATTCACCCAATTAACTCTCTATCCGATATTAGATCATATGTAGCCAGTATAAACTTAGTGATTATAGAAGTAATCACTGTGGTCACCATTTTTCTATACAAAATATGGGTTTTCTTAAAGAATCTTTTCATTCAAATACGAAGGAACTATTACAGTTAACTCCATGAGTACCAAGAGAATACACCAGGGTTATATACAATAAGGATCTAAAAACCAATGGGATGTGTGTCATCCGCCTCATTCCCTGTTCCTTGTTTGGTTGTGGGCTTAGGGCGGATACACACAATCGATTGTTTGTTTACTCTTAGTTTTATATAACTTGTATCCATTTAGTACACATAGAAAGGATTGTAGAGTCATTTTTACTTATCTTTCATCAAGGCAGGAAATATAGGATTTCCTGGAGGAACAGGCGAACTTTTCTAAACAGAATTCACAACTTATTACATTTTTCAACTACATTTTCAACAGCAGTTTACCACAACATTTTACAACTTACTTACATCACTAAAATCTTATGAACTCACCAGCTTAATTGCTGATCAACTCTTTCAAATAACTTGTATTCTCAGGAGCCTAGTAGACAGGTACTCGCACTGGGATTCAGAAGATGGAGCAGTATAGCTTCAAGTTTTGTTTGTTATTTGCTTATGTATTTTATGTTTTGTGAACACACCCTTTGTAAATACCTTCTTTCTAATGAAATGGTTGCTCATTACTTTGCTTACTATGATACATGTCTTGTGATACTAAACATGACGTCCTCCACCCCAGAACGTTTCCGCCGTTCCGGTTTTGGGGTGTGACAGATTGGTATCAGAGCTATTGTTTATAGTGAACTAAGTATACCGAACCTTACATGGTATACAACTATAAACACTAAGGGGCTGAAGTGCTCTGAACTAAAAGTATACTTTTAAAATATAAATATTTTATAATGAGTATACAAGTATACATACGTACCAGAAACAGTAACATAAGTACAACAAAACAAAAGTATTTGGATGTTGGACACTGCGGTTAAACCTGGGCTGTTATGTAATCATGTCTAGGGTGAATATAGCCTGATCAACTATATTTATTCGAGACATGACCATCATGTGCTTGGGAGTGACTGTGGTATTGCAGCAGACTTAAAACTAAACAAGTATATATACATCAAGATATCAATAGAACAGAACATACAACTTAAAATACTATAGGAGTATTTTAGCCAGAGCCGAATACAGTATAGAGATTCATTCCAAGTGTTGCTACTTATTTCTTTCTAGTGATAGTTTACTTGCATTGGTAACTTTTCTCTGTTTATCGCTTAGTAGAACACTTTATCTATCCGGATGAGATATATATTGTTTCATATCTCTTCATTTAAGATCTAGGGGACTTACCATCCTCATCTTCCTGGTTATTTTTAGAACACGATGCCTCCCAGAAAGAGACCCAGCAAGAAGAACAACGACCCTCCGCCACCACCACCTCCTCAGTTCGACCCAACTATGTTCCAGGCAGCAGTTACGGCTGTTGTAGCTGCTGCGATGTCACAGATAAATCAGGGCAGCTCTGGTGGATCCGGAGGTGGACCCGAATCACAAAGTCATGGCGGAAGTCAGGGACATCAAAAGGAGTGTTCCTATAAAGACTTCATGAATGCCAAACCCAAATCCTTCGATGGCAATGGAGGAGTCATTGCCTTAACCTGATGGTTCGAGACGATCGAATCCATTTTCGAAATTTGTGCTTGTTCTGAGGCAAACAAGGTGAAGTTCGCCGCCTGCACCTTCACCGACAGAGCACTGACCTGGTGGAATGGTCGAGTCAAATCACTAACCCTGACGGTAGCGAATGCCATAGGTTGGGATAGCCTAAAAGAACTTATGCTTGCTGAGTACTGCCCAAGGGGCGAGATGCAGAAGTTAGAGCACGAGCTCTGGAACCTGAAGATGCAGGGTTCCGACATTGCCACCTACACATCTAGATTCTGCGATCTAGCTCTTCTCTGTCCGGGAATGGTCACCCCGGAAAGTAAGAAGATTGAAAGATACATTTGGGGATTGACACCCCCAACTCAAGGAAACGTGTTGGCTGCTAATCCTATCACTTTTGGCAGCGCCAAGTTCCTGGCGCAGACCTTGATAGATCACGGGGTTGGTCTCGATGACGTAGCAGCCGCTCCCGAACCACCAAAGGAGAGTGGTGGGAAGAAGAAGAAGTTCTGGAACAAATGCAACGGGCAGTCATCGCAGGAGCCCTCCAAGAAACAACAGACAGTGGCAGTCCACGCTGCTACTACCCCTGCTGCAGTTTCCACTACTCCAACAACCCCCAAACGCTATGCTGAAAACCTACCCATGTGCAACAAGTGTAACTTCCATCATCATGGGCAGTGCCGAGAGATGTTGTGCAACAGTTGTGGTAAGAAGGGACACACAACTCGCTTCTGCAAGGAACCAGTCCAACCAACCAATCAGGATCCTGGGGCGGGCGCTGGTCAAGCCTGTTATGGCTGTGGAGAGGTTGGGCACTTCAAAAGAAATTGCCCCAAGGCAATGACAGCTGGCAACACAGGGAGGGTACTAGCGATGGGCCAGGAAGAGGCAGTTGCTGATCCCACCGTTGTGACGGGTATGTTCCTCCTTGACAACTCTTATGCATGCATTCTTTTCGATTCTGGTGCGGTGAGGAGTTTTGTTAGTCATGCATTCAAACATCTACTCAAACATAAATCACAACCTTTACCTGAAACATTTACCGTCGAGATGGCTAACGGAAAGAAACAGAGCACTAACGATGTATTCATAGGTTGTACCCTTACCCTAAACGATCATTCATTTCCCATCGATCTTATGCTAGTTTCCATAAAAAGCTTTGATGTCATCATTGGTATGGATTGGTTGAGCCCCAATCGTGCCGATATCCTTTGTTATGAAAAATCCATCCGTCTCAATCTTCCCTCTGCGAAGCTCTCGTAGTTTACGGTGATAAACTCAGTTCAAACCTTCGTATCATTTCCTGCATTCAAGCCCAGAAATATCTACGAAAGGAGTGCCATGCATTTCTAGCCCATGTTGTTGACGAGAAGCAAAAAGTTAAGGACCTCGAGAGCATCCCCGAAGTCTGCAACTTTCCTGATGCTTCCCCGAAGATCTTCCAGGAATCCCTCCCGAGCGCCAAGTCGAGTTCCGTATCGACTTAATCCCCGGAGCTACTCCCGTAGCTAAATCCCCATATCGTCTAGTGCCAGCAGAAATGCAAGAGTTGTCCAGCCAGCTCAATGAGCTACTCAACAAAGGATTCATAAGACCGAGTTCCTCACCCCGGGGAGCCCCGATCTTATTCGTGAAAAAGAAGGATGGATCCTTTCAGATGTGCATTGATTATCGAGAACTGAACAAGCTTATTATCAAAAACCGTTATCCCTTACCCATAATCGACGACCTCTTCGATCAACTTCTGGGAGCCAGTTACTTTTCGAAAATAGACCTAAGATCAGGGTATCATCAGTTGCGAGTTCATGAGAATGATGTTCTCAAGACAGCATTCCGAACTCGTTATGGACACTATGAGTTTGTGGTAATGCCCTTTGGTCTAACCAACGCACCGACGATATTCATGGATCTGATGAATCGGGTGTGTCGTCCTTTCCTAGACAAGTTTGTAATCGTGTTCATTGATGATATACTTGTCTGCTCTCGGAGTGAGGAGGATCATAGACAGCACTTGAGACAGGTGTTGGAAACACTAAGGGTGGAGAAACTCTATGCAAAGTTTTCAAAATGCGAATTTTGGATCAGAAAAATAACCTTCCTTGGTCACGTGGTTAGCGAGGAAGGCA
This sequence comes from Lactuca virosa, assembly GCF_052849685.1. NCBI lineage: Eukaryota > Viridiplantae > Streptophyta > Magnoliopsida > Asterales > Asteraceae > Lactuca > Lactuca virosa. The sequence goes on from NC_136429.1 coordinate 132,587,549, forward strand.
TACATGTGGACCCTTCCAAGATCAAAGCGATTGAGAATTGGTCAGCACCGAAGACGCCCACAGAAATCCATCAATTCTTGGGTCTCGCTGGCTATTATCGCAGGTTTATCCAGAACTTCTCCAAAATTGCTAAGCCTTTAACCACCCTAACACAGAAAGGTGTAACCTTTAGTTGGGGAGAAAAGCAAGATACTGCATTTCAAAGATTGAAGCAGGCCCTATACAGCACACCTATCTTGTCTCTGCCCGAAAGGACAGAGGACTTCGTTGTCTACTGTGATGCATCCATTCAGGGCCTAGGTTGTGTGCTCATGCAGCGAGGAAAGGTTATTGTCTACGCCTCGAGACAGCTGAAAACACACGAAGTCAATTACACAACTCACGATCTAGAGTTGGGAGTAGTGGTCTTTGCGTTAAATATTTGGAGGCATTATCTCTATCGTACCAAGTGCACTATCTTCACCGATCATAAGTGCCTACAACATATCTTTGATCAGAAAGAGTTAAACATGAGACAATGGCGATGGGTAGAGCTACTCAGTGATTATGAGTGCGAAATACGCTACCATCCCGGCAAGGCCAATGTGGTAGCGGATTCCCTTAGCGGAAATGAGTATTCAGGTCGTAAGGTGAAGGCACTAACATAGACCATCCATTCCCAATTATCCGCACAAATCAGAGAGGCTTAGCTGGAAGCCTTAAAACCAGAGAACATGTTAGATGAAGCCTTGAGAGGAATGGAAAAGAACTTAGAGGTCAAGGGAGACGGAGTTTACTATTTCATGAACCGGATCTGGACCCCAAAGTACGGCGGGTACATGGAGGTTGTCATGAACGAAGCTCACAAGACTAGATACTCCGTTCACCCAGGTTCAGATAAGATGTATCTGGATCTCAAACAACTCTATTGGTGGCCGAACATGAAAGCAGAGATCGCTACCTTCGTGGGAAAGTGCTTGACTTGCGCCAATGTGAAGGTAGAATATCAAAAGCCCTTAGGTCTACTTCAGCAGCCAGAAATACCTAAGTGGAAGTGGGAAAGGATTACAATGGATTTCATCACTAAGTTTCCCAAGTCTCCGAGTGGGCACGACGTCATCTGGGTAATTATCGACCGACTGACTAAATCCGCCCACTTCCTGCCAATCAAGGAAAACTTCAAAATGGAGAGACTTACACGAATCTACATTCGAGAAATAGTTTGCTTTCATGGTGTACATGCGTCCATTATCTCCGATCGAGATAGTAGGTTTACCTCGAGATTTTGGCAGTCACTGCAGAAAGCTCTTGGAACTAAGCTGGATATGAGCACAACTTACCATCCACAGACAGATGGGAAAAGTGAGAGAACCATTCAAACATTGGAAGATATGTTGAGAGCCTGCGTCATCGACTTCGGCATGTCGTGGGACACTCATTTACCCTTGGTAGAATTTTCCTACAACAACAGATACCATACCAGTATCAAGGCTGCGTCTTTTGAAGCCCTTTATGGCCGTAAGTGCAGATCCCCTCTATGATGGGCCGAGGTGGGCGACACGCAGCTAGCCAAGGGACAAGTCCCCGACAACACTCTCACAGGCCCAGAAATCATCAGAGAGACTACTGAAAAGATCGTACAAATCCGGGAATGACTAAAAGCTTCACGAGACAGACAACCACCCAAAGTCATTGAAAAACAAATCAGTAGTCTCTCTGATGATTTCCCACGCAGCGTATCATGCCTTTCCAATGTATCTCGGATTCAGCTTCCCACGCTTTCCATTTCTGTTATCCTAATTCCGTTAATAAAATTTAAATTTTAATAAGTTTCCGTCAAAAATTCATGTTTTAGGAAATCATCTAGTTTTATATAATTAAATTTATGTAAGCAATTCGGAACCAAATCATGCGAAAACCCGAAGTCATTGAAAAACAAATCAGTTTTTGGCCTAAGTGAGTGTATGGCCGCACACCCATGTACGGCCGCACACCCGTGTACGGTCGTAAACCCGTTCACGACTGGTGTCAGGTGGACCCCACCACCGACCATACCCCCAGCCTATAAATACAGGACCCCCACCCTCATTTGAACACTTTTGACCGGAAACTCTCTCATTCTCTCTCTAGAACCCCTGACCGTACACCTCTAAAAACACTCTAAACCTTCCGAAAAACGTCGAGAATCACCATTGGGGGTCATTTCGGAGCATCTAGAGCACATTTTCCTCGAAATCAAACACCCTTGTTCTGGAGTGTACCGTCGTACACCTTCAAATCTGCAAAGGGTCGTACACCCCTCAAAGAAGCGTTCACGGCCGTACACCCTGTTTACGGCCGTACACTGCTTGTCCGGCCGTACACCCCTGTTCACGGACGTACATGCCTCATAAGCAGTGAAAAGCTCGTTTTCTTGATTCAATCAAGTCCCGGTAACATTCCTTAACCGAAAACAAGTGTTTTTCTAACACTTTACCTAAAGAAATCGCTAATCTAGATGCATATATGTATTTATTGATATTAGGATTCCGTTAAGTGCCACATACAACAAACCGAGGATCTTCGTTTCCAGTCGACTTTTTCACACAACAACAGTGAGTTCATACCCCTACGCTTTTACGATTTTTTCTAAAGTTTTCAGGGGGGAATACAAGCCAAACACAAATGATTTTGTGAACTAAAACAAAAGGATTTTTAACAAGTATAAAACTTATGCAATTGATAGGGACAAACGATTTCCACGTTTTTATAAAATATTTAGATATTTTATCCCTTTTGTACTATGTTGAGCATAAGGGACACTCTTATCTTGAAGACACAATTTCATAGTTTTCAGAACAGTTTACAAATCAAGTACATAACGTTTCAAGCAAACTAAAATGGGTTTAGTTTGGGGAATTCAGTACATAGCTCTTACCAATTCAGATTACATACATGGGTAAACATATAAACTATGACAGATTTAGTTTATGATATACATTACTACAGGAATACAATATTTAATAACTATTTAAGTATAATTATTACCTTATACAGTATTCAACAGATTCAAATACAAGAGAACAATACAGATTTACACGTAAACTAGATTATACAGGATTGTAGACTCTACTTCAAATCTGTACTCTTAGGGGTACTTAATTAAATCCTATCATAGTATAACCAGAGTCTCCTTGAGGGAGAGCTTGAGATTTGTGAATAGATCTATTCGGGACTGACAATCCCACACCTGAACTGCTAGCTACAGTTAGGCAGACATGCCTGAGGTGACAAATGTCATGTAACCGACGCCTGAAGAACGTTGTAAAGGTCACTAGTTCATATCAAGCATGGTTATACGACTCACAATAGTATAAACTAATTATTTGTTTACAGGATTTCATTCTTTATTTGTTTTATTTTAAGTAATGAAACTACTTTTACATACTGATAGTAACCAAGGATTTTCATACAGAATTACTATACATACTAGTGGTAACCAGAGTTTTTCATATAGAATATACTATTCAAAGGTCTTTGTACAAGAATACACACATACTACGGTTGTTAGTAACTAGACATACAAACTAATGTTTTTCTATACTACAACAGAATACAGTAACAAATATACATAGTCAATTCTATAACTCCTTAGTTTAGGCATCCGAGTTGCATATGGAGAATATTCGATAGATTGTGGAATGTGTGTTTTCCGCCTCATCTCCTGTTCCTTGTTTGGTTGTGGATTTAGGGCGGATTCACATAGTCAACTGTCTGTTCGATATTGGTTTATACGTGGCTAGCATGAACTGAGTGGTTATAGATAGAAATTATATTATCTCACTCTTACTAAAGAAAATATTGGATTTTTTTGGAAACATGCGAACATTTTTACAAAGTCATCAACAGGTTTTCATTACAAAAACATAGCTTATGAACTCACCAGCTTTGTGCTGATACTCTTTCAAAACTGCTTGTATTCTCAGGAAATCAGTAGACATGTACCTCCTTGAGTTTTAAAAACACGGAGTGTATAGAGTCACGTCTTTCTATTTTGATTTTACTTTTGATGTATACAAACTATGTTTCAAACAGATGTAAAAACCTCTTTTCATATATGTATTCAATGTTTGGTTGTGTTTACTATGATTGCTATGATACAATTGTTGTGATACTATACATGACGTCATCCACCCCCGAACGTTTTCGCCGTTCCGGTTTGGGGGTGTGACATGGTGTTTGTCACTCCATTAGAGGTGTAAAATTTGAGGCACTAAGCTTTCAGAAGTCAAGATCAAGAAGTTTTGTGATTGTTATTGGTAACGCCGTGTTTCGGGTTTATGTATTAGTAAATGATGTAATAATCTAGGTCAACTATTGTAACTCTTTTTGAAGTAATAAATATGAAATATTTGAGTATTATGTGAATTTTGTGAATTTATGTGTTTTATACTTAATTATAAAGGTATAATTAATAAAGAATAAAAATAAGCGTCAAAATTAAAGTGTAAGATAAACCCGATATCTTTATATAAAGTTGTAGTGGTCGAAACAAGGATTCCGAATATATAAGGAACGCCGAAATCCGAGTTATAATGAAGAAGTGATGGCATGTCAAAGTTTTGAGGCAAAACCGGAATGGCACCGGGAAACGTAAAAAGTGAATTTACGATAGAAGAATTTTTGGCCTTAGTAATCTAAACGAAAGTCGTAGAATATGTTAAACCGAGAGCGTCCATAAAAAGAAGGCCCAAATCTGACTTCGTATGAAGAAGTTATGAATTTTCTAAGATTTGGCTTAGCAGTGCACGACCAGAAACTCGAATTTTAGATTGAGCGGTTTTTGGCCTACGTGACCTAAATGAGAATTGAATATCTCATTAATAGGAACTCAACGGTAAAAATACAGACGAAAACGGAGTCCGTATATAGAAGTTATGAATTTTACGCGAACATTTAACAATATAATCTCATCCTACTGTTAAATTTAAGATCGGTCGAGAATTAGCCGACAGAGTCTAAATGAAAGTTGTAGATCTTGTTTTTACCTACGCGTGGATAAAAAGAACATTGAAAATGGAGCTCGTATGCGAGAGTTATAATTTTTCTAAGTCGGGAGGCTGCTGTGCGAAATCGGGTGACGTGGCAAAATCATGGTCGTTGCTTCCTCCCGATGATGATCCTTAGGCTAGGTCCCTTATGATAGGTGTTTAGGGACGTAAAGTGAGGATAACAGGAATGGGTAATCGGGTTATTGTTGGTTGATGAAATTAAATAACTTATTTATTGTGGGTTGAAAACCCTATGTGCTCACCAGGCTCCCAAGCCTGACCCACTCAGTTTCATGTATTACAAGTAGTGACGCTCGAGCATAGATGTGATGTTTTGGATGAGGGATTACGGATATAGGCCTGTAGATATGAAATAATGTAGTAAGGCTTATATCGCACTGTTTATGCTTTTGATCTGTATCGAACATGACATCCTGAGTCTTTTTATTGAAATACATTTCTACGGAAATGCTTTGATAAATCTTTATCATATTTTTATTTTGGGAACAAATTCCGCAACACTTTTATATAAAATGTTACTCTAATTTTCAAACAAGCATAAACAAAATCGGTATTTTCTGGCCGTGAAAATGGGGATGTCAAAGTTGGTATCAGAGCATTAGTTTAAGCGAACTAGGAATTTGTAGGATTTCTAGACTTAAACTTAGAATGTTAAGCGATGATTGTGAGGTGTGAGCACTATATTATTTTAGGAATTGTGCCTAAAATGATTTTATGTGCTAAATTCTTTGTGCCAGATATGCTGTTATTTGTTCGGATCTATGGTCTGTTGCCGACCGGATCCGCAAACCTTATGTGTTTAGGATTCTAAACGTACGAATACGATATTAGAACTAGCATGTAAACGTTTCGGAGCGATAATGATGATTTAAATGTCTATCCTAAATAAAGATCTAAATTCACCTTATTCGGTGTATAGATAAAAATGGAAAGAACCCACAGTGGAGCTGGGAATGCAAATGGGAATAGGAATCAACCCCCAGTGATTCAGAAAAATCCTGTTGTAGTAGAAGTTGCACCCGAGCCAATTACCATGGCTGGAGTACAAGCCATGATTCGTGCTATGTTAGCAGAACAAAGGGAGGAAATGAGGCAGATGTTGCACGCAAATAGGGACGAACCTACCATGCCCATTGAGCAACCCGAGCTGATTCCCGAGCAATCAGAGGAAGGGAACTATAACCGCCATGTGAGTCAAGTTGGGACTCAAGTAGAACGAAGGAATGACCCGGAGAGGGGAAATGACAAGGATGGGCGGATGTATAAGAATTTCTTGGGTGCGAAGCCACCAAGTCTCTCAGGAAGCCCAAAGCCTGTTGAGATTATGGATTAGATCTCCGAAATGGAGATGGTGTTCGAGAGCTGCAGCTGTAGCGAGAAACAGAAGATTATCTTTCCAGTTAGGCAACTGAAGACCGGAGTCTTGAGCTGGTGGAAGTTATTGGCAGATACGATGCCATGATGAGAAGCCCTGAAGATGTCATGGGAAGAGTTCTTGGAACAACTGAAGATGTAGTACTGTTCAGAGATAGATCTGATTGATTTTTGAACAATGAGTTCCAAAACTTGAAGAAGGGGAGAATGAGCATTGACGACTATGCTACCGCATTCACTGAGAAGATGAAGTTATTTCCATACCTGGTACCAACCGAACTCTCCAAAATTGAGAGGTTCGCAAATGGACTACCAGCCGACTTTGGCCCGACGGTCAAGATGGAAACCACTCTGAAATCAGTTGTTCGAGCAGCTAGGAATGTGGAGACCTAGCAGAAGGAAAGGGGCCTGGAGATGGCCGAGGTTAGTGAGAAAAGGAAATTCGATGGATTCTCGAGGTCCAACAAGAAGGGTAAATTCTCGAAGTGTGGTTCGAGAGGATGAGGAGCCGAAGCAAAATGGTGCGACAAATGCAAGAAGAAGCACCATGGAAAATGTGACGGAGGGGTCACCTGTTTCAAGTGTGGAAAGCCCGGGCACTATGCCAAAGAGTGCACGTTTACTAAGAAGGTCTGTTATGAGTGCAACGAGGAAGGGCACATTTCGAGGGACTGCCCGAAGAAGAAGGAGGCAGGAAGACCCAACATTCCACCAAAGCCGAAGGCAAGAGCCTTCCAGATGACGCTCGAGGCTGCGAAGGAGGCAGCAGACGTCGCTTCAGGTACCTTTCTTGTAAATGGTTTTCCTGCCAATATACTGTTTGATTCCGGAGCAAACTACTCCTTTGTGTCACATAAGTTTGGTGGGAAACTAGCATTGCCTGTAGAAAAACTCGATAATGCCCTAATTGTGGAAGTTGTCAGTGGAAAATTCGTACCTGTTAGTAATCGTATTAGGAACATCGTCATCGACCTAAACGGAAACGAATTCCATAAAGAGTTGTTGCCCATAGAGTTGAACGGTTTTGACATCGTTCTGGGAATGGATTGGCTTAGCACCAACGATGTTGAGATTCTTTGCAGGAAGAAGATAGTAAGGGTGAACCCACCCGGAAAAGAGTCATTTATGGTGTACGGGGACAAACACAGAGTACATTCTGCAATCATCTCCCTGATGAAAGCCAGGAAATGTTTGTCCAAGGGATGTGCATCGTACTTGGCATTCGTGATCGATGCAAAGAAGGAGAAAAAGGAAGTGCAGAGTATAGCAGTGGTGTGTGATTATCCGGAAGTCTTTCCCGAAGATCTTCCCGGATTACCACCTGATATACAAGTAGAGTTCAGAATAGACTTGTTACCAGGAACAACACCGATAGAGAAGGCACCGTATCGATTAGCAACGACAGAGATGAAGGAGCTTATGACACAACTTCAGGAGTTGTTGGATAATGGTTTCATTCGACCTAGTTCATCACCCTGGGGAGCTCCGGTTCTATTCGTGAAGAAGAAAGACGGAAGCATGAGAATGTGTATAGACTACCGAGAGCTGAACAAGGCAACGGTGAAGAACAAGTACCCATTGTCGAGGATTGATGACCTATTCGATCAACTGCAAGTTTTGAGCTATTTCTCATAGATCGATCTTAGGTCAGGATATCATCAGTTGAAGGTAAGAGAGGAGGATATTAAGAAAACTGCATTCAGAATGAGATATGGACACTACGAGTTCTTGGTTATGTCGTTTGGACTGACTAATGCTCCGACAGCATTCATGGATTTGATGAATAGGGTTTGTAAACCATTCCTCGATAAATCCGTGATAGTGTTCATAGATGACATTATGATTTACTCGAAAAGTCAAGAGGAGCATGGCAGATACTTGCGGGAAGTGTTAGAAGTATTGAAGAAGGAGAAGATGTATGCAAAGTTCTCCAAATGTGATTTTTGGATCCGAGAAGTCCAATTATTGGGTCATGTGGTTAACCAAGAAGGGATAATGGTTGACCCAGCAAAAATCAAAGCGGTGATGAAGTGGGAACGACCGAAAAGTCCCATGGAGGTTCGAAGCTTTCTGGGATTAGCTGGATACTACCGATGATTTATCCAATGCTTTTCTTCGATAGCTGCTCCATTAACAGTCTTGACCCATAAAGGAGCTACTTATACATGGAGCGAGAAGCACAAAGAAGCATTCGAGAAGTTAAAGAATAAATTATGTGAAGCACCGATTCTTTCTCTACCCGATGGAGTTGAAGTCTTCGCGGTATATAGCGATGCGTCGGGAGTCGGGTTGGGATGTGTTCTGACCCAAAGAGAAAAGGTGATAGCATATGCATCTCGACAGTTGAAGGAGCATGAAAAGAACTACCCCACTCATGATTTGGAGTTGGCAGCGGTAGTATTTGCTCTAAAGATATGGAGGCATTACCTCTACGGCACGAAGTGAAAACTTTTCACTGATCATAAGAGTCTCCGGTATCTCTTTAATCAGAAGGAATTGAATATGAGGCAACGACGCTGGCTAGAGTTACTCAAGGCTACGACTGTGAGATACTTTACCATCCCGGTAAAGCAAATGTTGTCGTTGATGCTCTAAGTCAGAAAGTCAATCTTGGGAGAAGAAGGCCAAGAGCGTTGAGAATAGATGTTGTCTCAACGATTGTGGAAAGTATCAGGAAAGCTCAAGAAGAAGCTTCAGAGAAGGACGACCGAAAGGAAGAACGTTTGGGCAAAACGTTAGTGTTCGGTACAAACAGTCAAGGACTAAAGGTATTCCAAGATCGGATTTGGGTACCTAAGACGGGAGGAATAAGAGATCTTCTGATGGAAGAAGCGCACAAGACCATGTACTCAATTCATCCCGGCAGCACAAAAATGTATAGGGACCTAAAACCCTACAACTGGTGGCCGATGATGAAGCTTGATGTTGCAAAGTATGTGGCCGAGTGTGTAACTTGTGCAAGAGTCAAGGCACAACTTTAGAAACCATACGGGGGTTTAGAACCTTTACCTGTACCCATGGGTAAATGGGAAGACATCACCATGGATTTTGTGACTAAACTGCCCAGAACGAAGAGCGGTCACGACATGATTTGGGTGGACGTGGATCGTTTCACGAAGAGTGCACACTTCATAGCAGCCAACGAGAAGTGGTCTATGGATAAGCTTACAAATGCTTACGTGAAGGAAGTGGTAAGACTTCATGGTGTTCCTCTAACGATTGTATCGGATCGTGATATTCGTTTCATGTCGAGGTTTTGGAGAAGTCTACAAGAGGAATTGGGTACGAAGTTGTGTTTGAGTACAGCTTACCATCCGCAGACTGATGGTCAGAGCGAAAGAACGATTCAAACACTGGAAGATATGATGAGAGCATGTACCCTCGAGTTCCAAGGTAATTGGGATGAGCACTTACCTTTGGTTGAATTTTCCTATAACAACAGTTTCCACTCGAGCATCAAGATGGAACCCTATCAAGCTTTGTACGGACAAAAGTTTCATACGCCGTCTTGTTGGCTTGAGGCTGGAGAAAAGCAGTTTATGGGACCCGAGATAGTCCATGAGACTGCTGAGAAGCTGAAGGTGATTAGGGAAAGAATGTTAACAGCTCAGGATCGTTAGAAGAGCTATGATGACAAGAAAAGACGATCGATGACTTTTGAAGTTGGGGATTTAGTTTTGCTTAAAGTCTCACCGTGGAAGGGACTTATAAGATTCAGAAAACGAGGAAAGCTGAGTCCAAGGTTTATTGGATCGTTCAAAGTTCTTCAGAGGATTGGGAACCAAGCTTACAAGCTCGACTTGCCCGAAGAACTGGATGGTATTCATAACACCTTACATGTGTGTTATTTGAGGAAGTTCATGGGAGAAGTTCCCGACATAATTCCAATCTCAGAGTTAAGAATGGATGAGAATAAGAGGCTGATTGAAGAGCCCGAGGCAATTGTTGACCGTAAGACTAAGCAATTACGACGCAAGATGGTCGACTTAGTGCTAGTCCGTTGGAAACATTCGAATGGGCCGAATCTCACTTGGGAAACAGAAAGTGACATGATGAGTCACTATCCGCATCTGTTTGCTGACGCATGATTCCGGGACGGAATCATCCTAAGGGGGAGAGAATTGTAACACCCGTGTTTCGGGGCTAAGTATTAGTAGATGATGTAATAGTCTAGTTCAACTATTGTAACTCTTTTTGAAGTAATAAAGATGAAATATTTGAGTATTATGTCAATTATGTGAATTTATGTGTTTTATACTTAATTATAAAGGTGTAATTAATAAAGAATAAAAATAAGCGTCAAAATTAAAGTGTAATATAAACCCGATATCTTTACATAAAGTTGTAGTGGTCGAAACAAGGATTCCGGATATATAAGGAACGCCGGAATCCGAGTTATAACAAAGAAGTTATGGTCTGTCGAAGTTTCGCGGCAAAACCGGCACGACACCGGGAAACGTAGAACGTGAATTTACGATAGAAGACTTTTTGGCCTTATTAATCTAAACAAAAGTCGTAGAATATGTTAAACCGAGAGCGTCCATAAAAAGAACGCCCAAATCTGACTTCGTATGAAGAAGTTATGAATTTTCTAAGATTTGGCTTAGCAGTGCACGGCCCGAAACTCGAATTTTAGATCGAGCAGTTTTTGGCCTACTCAACCTAAATGAGAATTGAAGATCTCATTAATAGGAACTCAATGGTAAAAAGATAGACAAAAACGGAGTCCGTATGTAGAAGTTATGAATTTTACGCGGACATTTAACAGTATAATCTCCTCCTACTGTTAAATTTAAGATCGGTCGAGAATTAGTCGACGAAGTCTAAATGAAAGTTGTAGATATTGTTTTTACCTACGCGTGGCTATAAATAACGTCGAAAACGGAGCTTGTATGCGAGAGTTATAATTTTTATAAGTAGGGAGGCCGTTGTGCGAATAGAGGTGACATGTGGCATGGACTCGACAAGCAAGTCCCCCTACTCGACGAGTAGAGCTACCAGCCTCACTATAAATAGAGGTGTCGGGTTCCCTCATTCTTCACACCATTCCAACCTCTTCTCTCTCTCTCTCTCTAAACTCTCTCTCTAGCCCCCAAAACCCCCCCTAAGGCTAGGTAAACCCCCTAGCACCCGAAGGAAGCCCCGAGGCTCCCGAAGCCCCGAGAAAAGATCCTTTCGAGTCGGAAACGCTGCTCCAAGCGAAGCCCAGTTTTCGAGAAAACCCGCTGTAAGTGAGCTACGCCTACGCTATTTTTAATATAGCTTCTAATTAATTATAGTAACATTATTAGGACCTTAAAATAATTATTTGGGCTATTATTATGAGTTATATAAAAGTGTTGCTTAACTCTTATATAATAGTAATAATGGCTAGACTATTAATTAGTCTCGGTAAATATTAGACTAAACCCTAGTGGTAATGATACTAGGTTTTGTCGAAGGAAGTTGTTTTAAAAGTAACGAAGTGCTGTCCAAGTGACGAGTCACCACCTAATCAGGTGAGTGCATAGTCACTTTCATCTTACACATAGATATGAAGTATTTAATATAAATTACGTGCTATGTGTGCATATTGTCTGAATACTTGCTGTTTATGCTGATGAAAGATTTTTATACACGTTTTAAATGATTTAAACTGTATAAGTATTTTATATCTACAAAAATGTTGGGGTAAAACATGGGTAGATGTAATAGACGATGTGTGATAAAATGATGAGAGGCCTTGATGTTGTTGTTGTTGATTTTGTCATCTAGCGGAGTATGGATGACGACCACGGACTCTTCTAGACAGTCCAGTGGAACTCTAGCAGGATCGCAACCTGTAGGTGTTTGTGAACGATGTGTTCACCGGTGTACTCCATCCCCCTCACGGTTGCCTTAAAGGACATTTACTGCTGAGGAATCCCCTTAGCAGTAGTGTCCGTCCCGATGATGATCCTTAGGCTAGGTCCCTTATGATAGGTGTTTAGGGACGTAAAGTGAGGATAACGGGAACGAGTAATCGGGTTATTGTTGGTTGATGAAATTAAATAACTTATTTATTGTGGGTTGAAAACCCTATGTGCTCACCAGGCTCCCAAGCCTAACCCACTCAGTTTCATGTATTACAGGTAGTGGCGCTCGAGCATAGATGTGATGTTTTGGATGAGGGATTACGGATATAGGCCTGTAGATATGAAATAATGTAGTAAGGCTTATATCGCATTGTTTATGCTTTTGATCTGTATCGAACATGACATCCCGAGTCTTTTTAATGAAATACATTTCTACAGAAATGCTTTGATAAATCTTTATCATATTTTTATTTTGGGAACAAATTCTGCAACACTTTTATGTAAAATGTTACTCTGATTTTCAAACAAGCATAAACAAAATCGGTCTTTTCTGGCCGTGAAAATGAGGATGTCACATTATTGCTACATAACAATCAAGTTAAGATCTAAACCCTAATTTCATTTGTTGTATTCGAAATTAATATGTTAGGTTTAGGGTTTTCAAGTCTTGGAAGATTATTGCATGTACATTTAGAAAGAACAAGATCCAAGCATTAGGGTTTGCATGTACACCATAGGATTGATGTATTGCTCAAAACCCATCAGGCCTCACCCTCCTACCCGGTTGCTCGGGTGTCACCACCTCATCATCATTTGGGATAGCATAATCACCACCATAGTCTTCAACAATCCTCGCCCTCCTATAAAGAATAAGATTAAAAGAAGGTGTTGGCAACATGGTCAACATACTCCCGACCCCCCTTTCCAAGACACCAAATGATCTGGCCAACTTGGTTACAAACATTCCCCCACAAATTTTTAAAGTTTTTCTTTCCTTCACCGCCCCTTCACCCAAATACTTCACCAAATAGTAAGGGATATTGCAAAAGGTATTTGGCATAATAATACACCACAAGTATAAAACATCAAAGCTCGGGACCTTGTCATCATCCTTGGGCATGTTTATGGTGTTTGCGATAAGCCGGTGAATCAAATGATGAACCGGGGATCGTATTCTACCCTCTTGGGCTGCAGATGGACTATATACACTGTTTGCAACTGTGGTCCACCAATTGGACCCATTTGTTCCATCCAGGAACACTTTGTGACAACTATCCAAGAAAATCCCAAAGGCTTCAGTCGTGACCATAGATTCATCATAGATGCCCATCCTCCAATTCTGTCATGTTGCATTCCCGGTACTCACCACCAAGACAAAAAGTCAAGCCGTTTGGATTATAAAAATCATTCCCCCCTCAGAATGTTACTGTGGAAAAGAACTCCAAGCACAGCTCCCGATACATTGGTTCCTGAATCCGAAACAACCGCCTCCAAGCATCACAAGTAATCGACACCCCATTTTTCACAAAGACTTTGGTTAAGTATGGGTTTAATGCCTCCACCAAACCCACTTGCTCCAGCCAAGTCCAACTTATCTCATTTGGGACATAGATATCCTTTGATTTCAGTGTTTCAAGCCTTTTCCTCCACCTGACCAAAGTTGACTTTGATCCAATTTGTGGAAAGTTAAACCAAGGGAAGTCCCCTTGGTCCCTTTGAGAACTCTGGCCTCTTCTGAACATTTTTCTGCAAAATCAAACACAAGACAAAACCACACAAACCACAGAAGATATTAAAATAAAATTCTGGAAAATAACAGCATGGACTCGTCAAGTTCATGAACAGACTCGACGAGTCCGATGAACAAATCGAGTCTCCTTTCTACTTCGAACCAAATACTCCATGTAAACTTAAAAATCGTTCCAGGGGTTTGTCTAGGGTTGTATACCAAGTGTTAATTTACAAAAAAATTCAGTTAAAACACTCTAGATTAGCCTGAATTGAAACCCTAATGTTCATGTCAAAATCAAAAATCGGGCTTTTAACAAATTTTGGCCATTAAACTACTAAATATTGAACCTTTAACAGAATTATGAGTGAAAGTACTAAACTTTACGTGAGAAACGGGAAGAAATCGCGAAAATAGAAGATGGTCGCTTGAAAGAATTTGCTCGTCGAGTGTGTGGCGGGTGGCGGCTGGAATGAACAAAACTTTACCCTTTAGGGTTAAAACTCTAATTTACAAAGTTTAAAAATTATTTTTTTCGGTAATAAAATTCCACTCGTGGAGTCTAGGGTCCCCGACTCGTCGAGTAGAAACGCGGTTTCACGAAATATCACGGATTTCCAGATGGACTCGTCGAGTTCAGCTATGGACTCGACGAATTGTTGACTCTGTTCGAAAAAAAAATTGAAATTTTTTGCTCTCTTTAAATTAATTCCACCACACCCACACTCAAACTTTGCTTGTCCTTAAGCAATCATTTTAAGCTAAAAAGAAGATTTAGATTGAAAATCCTAATAAAACACACAAACGAAAATAAAAGACTAAAAATAAAAATGAAAATAAAAATGAAAAGGGTGAAAGAAAGCAAACTCAAACAGTGGGTTGCCTCCCGTAAGCGCTTCTTTTTAGGAGTCTTTAGCTGGACTCCTTCCCGCTCTACGTTGCAGCGACTTTCTCCAACGGGAATTCCTTCTTCACTTTTTTCACTTTCCAACTTCTGTTATAAGCCATAACTTGTCTCGTTAGGGGTATTTTTATACTTACGTTTTGTCCCTTTACCCCTCTTCACAAGCCATGTCTTCTCTTCTTCTTTTTGTTGTACCATCTTCTCCGCTTCCCTTTTTTCTATCTCGATTGCTCTTTCAGTCATCATCTTATCATCACTTGAGGGCATGGATTCTTCCTTACTTTCTTCATATTCTTGGGAATCTGGTGGTTTAAAAGTGAAAAATTCAAAGGTGGTAGAAACTAAAGCTCGAGGCTTGGTTCTCTTAATTGTTGTTGGCTTAACTTCTTTCAATCTTGGATCAATCATGTGCAAACCAATAGAAGAGTTATGCTCTTTGTTATTCCACGCCTTAGTGTTCTCTTCACCTTCCAAACTTTGCTTCTTGTCGTCTTGATTTGCTTCATCACATTGCAAATTTTTGTCAAGACATGTCGAGTTTGTTTCTTCAAAGACGCTTAGATCTTCATTAGCTTCACTTTCTTCAAGTAGCTTCTCTAATTCTCTTAAGTCTCTTTGGGCATCAAACTCTTCTTCTAAAGAGAATGTGGATTGCTTTGAATTATTTTCAAACCAAAGTGCTAGCTCTTTTTCTAACAATTCATCATCCAAATCTATTGAGGAAATATTATCTTCACTTGGTCTTGAGTGCTTATTTTCTTGATCGATCCCTAAGGTAACCGAATCATCCCCCACTCGAAGAGTAAGTTTTGATTCTCGCACATTGACTATAGCACAAGCCGTATTCAAAAATGGTCTTCCAAGAATGATTGGAACATTATGGTCCTCATCCATATCTAAAATTATGAAGTCAGCAGGAAACACTAATCTATCTACTTTGATTAGAAGATATTCACATACTCCCCTTGGATGTGTCACTGTTTTATAAGCTAAATGGATTGTTATTTGAATAGGCTTTGGTTCTGGAAGGTTTAACTTTTTGAAGAAAGAGTATGGCATGATGTTTATACTAGCCCCTGAATCAGCCAATGCATGAGTGGTTATCAAGTTTCCAAACTGGCAAGGCAAAGTGATGCTTCCTGGATCGCCCATCTTCTCTGGCAATTCGTTCAAAACTATTTCTGATGCTTCTGCCATATTTCTTCTATTCTTGAGGAGATCCTTAAGTAAGCTTGCATATTTTGGCGTTTTAACTATTGTTTTAATAAATGGGATGTTCACTTGGAGGGCCCTTATATGCTCTATAAACTTTCTAAACTCTTGAATCTGTTTATCTTGTATGGCTCGACTTGGAAATGGCAAGGGAGGCTGATATGGTTTTAAAGGAGAACTACTTTTCTGTTTAGGCTGTGGACTCGTCGAGTTCTTCTCCTCGACTCGTCGAGTAGCATCGAGTTTTTGTGATTTCGGGTTTTATTTTTCTTCCTCCTGTACCTCTTTAGGATCTTCATTCTGGATTGGGGTACGAGGAGTGAAAATTTTCTCAGAGTTTGTTGTTATTGCATTTACATGAGCTATTCTTGGATTTTTCTCGGTATTACTTGGAAGTCCACCCGGTGCTCTTTTGTTAATTTGTTGTGCAAGTTGGCCTAACTGTTTTTCAATGTTAAGGATGGAGGCTTGTTGATTTCTCATCAATGCTTGTTGTTCCCGTATCGCCACATCGGTGTCGTTGTGTCTTTTCTCGGATGCGGCTACAAATTGTTTTAGCATAACTTCAAGATCCATTTTCTTTTCTTGCACTGGCTCCTCCTTTTGATAAAAACCTCTTATCTTCATCCTATATTTCTCCTCCTTCGCCTTCTTGTACTCATTGTATGGTAGCCACTCCTTTTTCGGTTTTCGTCAATCTTCATCATATCTATCGCCACTCGAATAACACACTTGCACTTTCCGATTCCCATGTTCGTTAAGATCACAATCTTTAGTAAGGTGAGGCCCGCTATTATTTTCACATCCTACCCGGATGGCATGGATGGATTGATCCATCTTTTCCATTCTTCGGTCCATACTCTCCAATTTAGCCTTCACCGCCACCATATTATAAGAAACTGAGTTCACCGCCCCTCGAGTCGATTCATTCCTTGGGTTATGATATTCTCTAGAGTGCTTAGAGAATTCTTCAATTAGCTCCTTAATAACCGCGGGTGCTTTCTTCGTGAGTGGTCCTTGGGAGTCAAGGAGCTTCCTAGTTGTCACGTTCACTCCATCATAGAAAATGGAGACTTCTTGTTGAATGTTTAGGTCATTGTGGGGGCAGTTCCTCAATAAGCCTTTGTATCTTTCCCACTCCTCATAGAGTGACTCACCTACTTTTTGCTCAAAGTTTGCAATGGCTTTCTTCAACTTTTCTATTTTTGAGGGAGGGCAAAAGGGCAAAATTGATCAATAAATTCTTTATGCATTTTAGCCCATGTGGAGATGGATCCTGGAGGGAGTGATTTTAGCCAATCTTTTGCGGCTCCCTTAAATGTGACTGGTAGCATATGAAGCAAAACGGTGTCGCGAGGCACATTTGGGATATTGAAGAAGTTGGCTATGTCATTGACCTCGTCGATATGCTTGTATGCGTCTTCGTGATCTATCCCGTAGAATGGGATGTCCTTGATTTGGGCGAGTATGTGACCTTTCAGTTCAAAGTTGGCAGTTGTTGGAATCGCGGGTTGCACGAGTCCTGGGCTAGTATCGTCACACATCCTTCTTTTCCATTCACCCATGGGTATGTCTGCGATGTCTCCCATGGTGTTGTCGGGTTCGGTCTCTTGCTCGCTTTCTTCTTCAAATTCTATCTCGTACTCGGTATCCTCCTTCTTAGGGTTTTCGTCCTTTAGTGATGTGCTGGATTCTCCCACTTGCTTTCCCTTTTTCTTGCTAAAAACCGACTTGAGATTCTTAAATGATGACTTCTTTGGGGTTGCAGATTCTCCTACGGTTTTGTCCTTGTTCTTCCTAAGAGTTGATTCCGGGTTTTCAAGTTGTGGGATCAAATGTGCATTTGATACACGGGTCATAAAATACCTGAAAGAAAACAGAAAACACGCGTAAAACGAACAAAACAAAAAAGAAAAACGAAACTGAAAAACGCATCGACTCGTCGAGTTGCTTCGATTGGACTCGACGAGTTTAAGGCTAACACAGAAAACTAAAAACGAAAATTTTAAAAATAGAAAAACAAGTAACTTAAACTAAATAACTAAATAATGAAAATAATAACTTTATGCAAGATAAATCTTACACAAAGAATCGATAACACTAGCAATTAAAATCACTATTAGAACCGTTCCCCGGCAACGACGCCAAAAACTTGATGTGTGTAAAATGCACTTGTTTTAATCCTACTACTTCAAACACAAAATAAACACACGAAAGGCAGTGTACCTATCGATTATCAATATAGTTCAAGCAAGTAGGGTATCGAACATAGGGAACGGTAACAATTAAGATCAACTACTAGAATTACCTAACTAAAAACAAGTAATAAAAGATGGTTTTCTCTAGTTTTGCAAGACTAGAAACTTAAATAAGCAAATAACACTTAAACAAAACAATTAACAACTAAGCAATTAGAAGGTAACTAGATTCAATAATATAAAAGACTTTTGTTTAGATTCGACTTATTTATTCCTATGGTTGATTTCATGGAAAGTGCAATGGATTAATTTGTCATTGGCTACCGATTCCTAATGTGATTAGATTCATGTTCACTATTACTAATCCTTAGCAAACAGGTTAATTCAAACAGTGGCCAATTGGTTAAAATAACAAGTTTCCTAGAGTTTAGTTCGGATCAAGCAACACTTGTAATGTTGGTTAACTTAATTGGTCAAATTAATCAACTCATGTATAGTTGTTCATCATACATGCTTACACATTGATGTACTTATTTTCTAATTAATCCTAGGTTCATATTCACTAATACTAGGCATACAATATTGTGTTCACAAAATTATATGATTCAAGCAATTAAGAAGATGTTCATGCAACTCAACAACTTGATTATTAACAAAAAAATAATTATTATCAACACATAAGGGTCTTTAACAAGCTTAACAAGACAATTCATCAAAATAAATTAATCCAAACCATAAAATCAGACCATATTCATAAATTCATCTACTCTAAATAGAAGTTATAAACATTTAGCTCATATCAACATCAATTAACAAGTTAAAAACAAAATCTATTGATGTAAACATTGTTTATGCAAAAGATTAAGAAAAGGTATAGTGTTTATTGCCTTTGATCTCTTCTAACTTGATGCCTAAGTCGAATTCTCGAAAACCAGGACTACCAGAACCCTTCTAGTCACCAATGAGTCACCAAAAGTCTCCAAAAGTCGCCAACCAGTCGTTTGGTTTCGGGAATGACCGATATATATAAGGATTTTCATAATTGTGCACCGACTCGTCGAGTCCCTAGACCGAATCGACGAGTTCTTTACTTAAATTGTGTGTACGGCGTGTACGGTAAGGCACTGTTGTTTCGCGAATGTTCCCATCTACTCGTCGAGTTGATGGCCAACTCGCTGAGTTCTTCCTCTTTAAGCCTTATTTCTTCAAACTTTTATTCCCAAGCTCCCAATTGCTAGTTCTTCTTCCTTTTTCACTTGGGTATGTCTTTAAGGATGAAAACATAATTTAAACATAATTAAGTACCTTTTGTTCATAAAGCGAGACAAAATTGCCAAAAAGTATTAAGATATTATACAAAATAAATGATTAAATATGCACATATCAACAATCAACAAAATGATTCTGCCCTAAGCCCACAACTGTAACGCCACGATTTTTCACTTCAAATTTTTATTTAAAAACATCATTTAACATATTATAGCAACGAAAGTCTTAATTTGTTCGTTAGAAAACATCACCAATGTTACTTAATTAAATTCTTCCAAAATCAACCCATCAGAATTAAAGTTTGCAAAACCGATACCAAAAACAAGTGTGAAAGAAATCTCATCAACAGGTCTCAAACTGGTATCATCACTAAGTAACTACCCAAAAGAGCTCCAACCTTACCTTGCCATAAAAGCATGCTACATGTACCAATGCAAGGCAGAAGAAACAAGCAAAGAAACATGTGTGAGCATCAGCACAGTGAGTTAATCCCAAACACATATGTATGGAAACAAACATACAACGTACCAAGGTTGTAAAAAACGCTTGACGGTAGCTCGAAGTTGGACAGGGGTCAATAGATTAATCGGCTAGGCGGGGATTAATTGGGGACCATTAATTATTAAGAAATATATTCAAAATTTAATAAATCCAACTTTAATCCAAATAATATAAGTAATAATCATAAAAGTTTAATAACAAGTTTAACAAGCACAACAAATTATCATCCAAAATAAACATAAAAATGTTAATGCTTCATCTACACCACGATCATCAACATCCAATAAGTTTGCAAAAAAAAAACCAACCATACAAAACCTCCATTTCTCATAATCAAAACATGAAATATAACTCCACTTTTCAAACTCCATCTACCAAATCCCTACTACAAAATGAAAATATCGTACATCTACCCCTGCATCTACCGAAATGTAAATGCTCCAACCAATACTTACATCTCCCATATATATATATATATATATATATATATATATATATATATATATATATATAATCACCATATAATACCCATGGGGAAACCCGTCCATCAGAATAACCAAACACCAACAAACTAAGACACTATCCCAAAACCAACCGCATATGATAAAAAATCTATGTGTGCATTTGTTACCTGTGAAAGGAACAACACAGCCCATAAAAAGCATAAAAAGATTTTTTTTCCAACTCCCAAGGGTAAAACTATCCATAAAGTCCATGACCTTCCGTTTGAATCTATTTTGACAGTAAATCCACCAGAAACCAATATCACCATTATGCACATGCCTGTAGTCAACATGATACCATAATCATGTCATAACCATCTTGTCTACTATACTAACCTTCATCTGGATAGTAAAATCAGAAAAATGAGAAAGGAGAAAACCTACATGAAATTCCATGTTCATCGAGTTCTTGAACACTTATGTTCATTAATTGGATCACTTGTTCACCTGCAATTCAAATTCTTGAGGAATGAACTTCGTTGTGTTCTTGCTACCGATACATACACGCATAACAAGAGCTAGAATCGAGAAGGAGGTGAGGAAAAGATCCCTTTAATTCAGATTGATAAGGGATGAAATTCAAATTCTGTTCTTGCCACCGAGACACAAACATAGGAATTGATGGAATCAAGAAGGATTAAAGGAATATATCTCAACTGTTTATCGATTAAGAAGGGACGCAAAAGGGGTAAGATGAAGATCAGAGTATTTTGGCTGGGTGTTGGTGATCTGTTGTGACACGCAAAAGACGTACGCGTGTGAACTAAAAGTAGCAATCGATCAAAGAAAGAAAAGTGGGGAAGAACGGAGAAGCAAAGAAGATATATGAAACAATTAAAAGTTTTAGCATCCCACATCATTTGTGGGAGCATTGTATCAATGCAAACTTATTCTATAAAAGGGAGCTTGTATCTTGTTGGAAAACCAAACCTAACTACGTTTTGGGCAAGCTGGCTCCTTTAAGCTGGACTGTCCCTTAGAGTTAGTTGGACTGACTTGGTCCGATTTGGAGTCCGAGTTGGTTGGATTTAGTCTGATTTGGACCGATTTTGACCGATATTGACCATGGCTGATTAGCTAACCCTCTAACACCTATTCGTATGTGGTTGAAGATTGTCTAGCATTTGAATGCCGATTAATCGGCCGCCTAGACCGATTTTTACAAAACTGCTTCATACAATATGTTTAATCATGCAATCAATTCATATTGATCAACAAACATCGCTTATTATTATCAATATATCAATATATAATGTATATATTAATCTTGACATTTTATTCATCGTAGTAATTTTAATATAATTTACTTCACAATAATTACTTTTAATGTCCTTCGCTAACTTCTTCTTTCTAAACGCATTTACAGTGATCTTTATATGCATGCGA
Organism: Lactuca virosa; assembly: GCF_052849685.1. Lineage (NCBI taxonomy): Eukaryota > Viridiplantae > Streptophyta > Magnoliopsida > Asterales > Asteraceae > Lactuca > Lactuca virosa. The sequence goes on from NC_136429.1 coordinate 132,609,489, forward strand.
ATGTATTAACAAGCCTCACAATTATATTTAATTACTTTTGACTTAAAGCATTATGAACTTAATTCATTGATACATACAAAAAGTCCACAATATTACTTTTTCCCATTTTACTCCAATACACAATTTAGAGGCTTAAATCACTTAACCAACATTATAAACACACACTGATTTACAAATATTATCTAATTTTTTAGCCCTTTTGTGATTATACAACAATCAAAATCAGTTCTTTGACTTAACCTTTTTTTCGAACCAAAGAGTAAGTTCTATATATGTGTCTGTGTGCGTTTTGGTGTGTACGGGTCTGACAAAAAAAATTGGTCTTAAGACAGATCGGACCGAAAAAACCATCATGAGAAAAGTCTAAAAAAAAGAAAGGGTCATTCAAAAAAAGACCGAACCATTATGAGAATGGTCCAACAACGACCCAAAACCGGTCAGAGACCGATTTTAATAAAAGACCGGAAGCCAAAGTTTATATACATATTATTTTGGGTTAATCACAAAAAATATATTATATATTGAGTTTTTTTTGGATTAAACTTCAAATTTTTTTTTCTAAAAAAACCTTTATATATTTCCTCATTTAGCCCTTACAATTTTTATTTTTCCGATTAATCACTTACATTTTCATTTTTTTTGTCGATTTATCCCTTATGTTTTTTCATTTTTTCGAATTAAACCTCAACTTTATTTTTTATTAAAAAAAAATTTGCATCTTTGTTATCTTGTAATATTTGTTGCATTCCGATTTCATAATTCGATAACAGATACTTCTAGCTTGATGATAGTTTGGAGTAAATCTAGAGAGGTGGTCGTCTATTGGCTGACGATTGGTCAAGAAAACTGTAAGTTCATGTAATATATTGGAAAGTTCAACCCAAGATCTGCAACGATCATCAGTTTAATTAAGGGCTATCTACATTATTATTTTTTATGTTGATTGTGGCGAAAGAAGGGTAAAAGTTGTTCTTCTTGGCTTTTTTTATTCTCATTAGGGTGTCGTGGGTTTCTATGATGAAAGATGAAAAATACAAGAACAAAAGAGGGATAACATTCATTGGCAATAAGAGGAAGAGATGAGGGGTTGTTCTTATTCCATCATCGAACCTTATGGCTCCTAATGAGAATAACTTTTGATCATACTGATGATTGTTACATGTCTTGGGTTGAACATTTCTAGATGATTACATGTGCCTACAACGTTCTTCACCACACCAATGATGTCGCATGGAAGAGAAATTTATGCAATCGTCAAGCAATAGAGTTACAACACAATCTTTTATTATTTACTCCAAACCATCATGAAGTTGGGAGTTTCTGTCATTGAATTATGGAATTGAATGCAAGAAAACATTCAAGATAACAAAGATGTAAGGATTTTTTAGAAAAAAAATAAATAAAATTGAGTTTAATCCGAAAAAATTGAAAAATGTGGGGGCTAAATCGAAAAAAATGAAAAATGAAAAATAAGGGTCTTTCAAACAAAAAAATTAAGGTTTAATCCCGAAAAAACTTGATATATAGGGTATTTTTTGTGATTATCCCTATTATTTTTGTGTTAATTACACATTACTCAACTTTCTTTTTCTTTTTTTCTGTATTAAATTTGAGTATATCATTTGTAGTAAATCTAAATGTATCATATCGGTAAACATCAAACATTCGTTAATGGAAAAACTCAAAACCGAAACGAAAAGTATGAAAATCGAACCGAAAAAACCTCAAACTCAAACCGAAAAATGCGCAAACAAAGACCGCGAGACCAGTCTTAAAAAGACCATCGGACCAAAAAAAATTGATTTAAGACTGTCCGAGTCCAAAAAAATGAACCATTTCGAAATCGGTGCAACAAAACTAGATAGTTTCGAGAGCGACTCAAGACCGATCCAAAACGGCTAATTTTCATCTCTATGTGCGGCACCAAGAGACGATAAGTCCATAAAAGTCCGAACTTTTCAATGGTTGCATAAAGAAGTGTGCAGTAGGTAAAAGTGTGCCGCATTGCCATTAAATAATTTCAACAATTAATGGTCATTTTTGGAGTAGGTTTCCAACTTTGAATTTTTATGAATTCATTTTATAAGTTATCTTAATAGTTTCATTTTAAATTTAATTTAGTGGCACGACTTTGTGCTAATTGTTTAGGTAAGAATCACTGCCAATTTAATTAGTTAATTATTATTTAATGCGAAGCACTAGTCATTTTTCTTTTTATTTTGATTATTTATTATTATTATTTTTTTTTTTAGTTTACATCTTTTTCCATGTTAAGTACGTGATAATGACCCTGTACGAAAAAAAAGATATCACAAATTATATACATATTAGAGATTATAATATTTGATTGGATATGCAGTAAATGATAGACTAAGCATAAATTATCAAAGGTTGGTAAAATCTCGATTTTGATCTTACAATCTTACGATTCTAATATCCTACAAGTAAAAAACGATCTTGATCACACCTCTTTAGTGTTATTATATAGTCGAGTATCAAAAATTCGTCTATTCATACTTGAAATCGAACGTCTCAAGCTGCGCGTACATAATGGTACGCTGAGCGTACTAGGCGTGCCCTAATACGCTGGGCGTACACTTGTGTACGCTGGGCGTACTCATGGCAGAAGGAAACCCTAATATTTAGGGTTTGGGGACTATATAAGCAACATTATGAGCACAAGACCCTCCCTTACCCCAGCCTCCATTGCTTAGAGTCGTTTTCCCCAAACCCTAGCCATTTCCTTGTGTGTTTGAGCTTTTTGAGTGTTTATTGAGTGTTTTAAGAAGAAGGTGTTGCATCAAGGAGTTGGAGAAGAAGATCAAGCTTGTAGATCTGAAGTTGGTTTGTGTCCTAGAAGCTCCAGAAGGTAAAAAGCTTGGAACTTTATACTTGTATGAGATAGATCTAGTCATGTTAGCTTTATGGAAGCATTCTTGTCCCAAAAGTCCCAAAATGGTGCATGTTACGATTTGGACGAAATGAGCTGTCCTTTCAAACCTTAGAGGAGGTCCTAAGTGATAAAAATGGTGTCCCAATAGCTAGATTTGTCTCATGCATGAAGTAGGAAGGTCTTAATGGTTTAAGACCATGTGTTAAGAACTTTCTGAACGACCACGGTGATAAAGTTCGAGACTTTATAGTCCTATGGCACATTTGGTCGATGGATCTGGAGTTTGGGCTTAAGTTCTTAAGCCATTAAGCACTTATTAGGGTTTTAGTGAAACCTCGCGTACGCCCACCGTAAATCCAGTACGCCAAGCGTACTGGGTCAACCACCCCGATGGTGATCAACACCAGGACGGGTACGCCCCGCATACGTCCTCTGTTGGGCCTTTGGCATTTGGGCGTCGGGTTTTGGGCTGTTTGTGGACTAGTTGGATTTGGGCCTTTGCTGGACATTATGAATATTATGTTTTGGGCCAAGTTTCGATAATGGATCTTGGAATGAGGCCCAATTACGGAGTTGGGCCCAATTTGGTAAATTGGGCCAATAATGGGCTTTGCATAAGGACTTTCAAGGTTAAGGACTTGGCATTGGGCCTTGTCCCAATAAAGAGAATGGACATGATGGATTGTGTGGATCCTTAGGCAAGATTGTTATGTTGTGTAATGACTTGGTATTTATTGTGTGATAGTTCGGGATTTCCGGTGAGATAGCGATTCGGGAGTTCGATTCTTCAGTTCAGATCGGCATTGCAAGGTGAGTTATCCTCATTGTACTCAAGGGTCTAAGGCACCAAGGCCGGCCCTTTGATTTGTTATTTGGGATTGTTACTGTTGTGATATGTTAGCTCGGTATCCTGGTAGATAGGATGGTTATATGCTAGTATGATCTGTTAGATCGGTATCCTGGCAGATAGGATGGTTATATGCTAGTATGATATGTTAGCTCGGTATCCTAGTAGATAGGAAGGTTATATCCTAGTATGATCTGTTAGATCGGTATCCTGGTAGATAGGATGGTTATATGCTAGTATGATCTGTTAGATCAGTATCCTGGTAGATCAAATGGTTATATGCTAGTATGATCTGTTAGATCGGTATCCTGGTAGATCGGATGTGGTTATGCTTAGTGACCTATAGTTTGGTCTGACTGTCTGTATGCTGGTAGGAAATTACCTGTTATATGTGCACATGATTGATTGGTAGTTGAGGGTATTCCATCCCGAGGATGATAGGACCCTAGTATGTTGTCTTTATAGACTGTTATATGATTATCCGATATAGGTGCACATGTTTGATTGGTTATGTTGGTATTCCAACCCGATGGTTGAGGGCCTGGGGTATTCCATCCGGATGGATGATTGGACCCATAGTATTTGTTATATATGTATAGTATGTTGGCATTCCAACCCGATGGTTGAGGGCCTGGGGTATTCCACCCCGATGGGTGATTGGACACATAGTATATGTTATATATGTATTATGTGTGGGCATTCCAACCCGATGGTTGTGGGCCGAGAGTATTCCATCCCGAGGATGATTGGACTCGTAGTATGTGGGCATTCCAACCCGATGGTTGAGGGCCTGGGGTATTCCATCCCGATGGATGATTGGACCCATAGTATGTTGTTTGTTATTGTATGTGTATTGTTGTGTGTATGGGTATTTTGGGGGTAACTCACTAAGTCTTCGAGATTACAGTTTTAGTTTATTGTTTCAAGTTCAACGGATGACCGCAGGAAGGCGAAGGCGTGACGGTACACTTCCTCGATTGATGATTATGATTTCTTGGAACTCTAATGTTTAAACTATTTTGAAAACAAATTGTAATAACTGAATGGTTTTAAATGATTTAAAAAAGTTTTAAATTGGCTCAAATTTTATAGATGTTACAAGTTGGTATCAGAGCCTTGGTTTGAGTGAATTGGAGGAACATTCTGATGGGTTTTGAGCATTCTAACACTCCTAAGCGTACATGCAACCCTAGAAAACCTTGGATATATGTTTGTCTAAAATACATGCAAAATGCTTTTTCAAGGTTCATAATCCTATCTAGCATACATGGGGAACTTTAAACATAAAAGATGGCTAGAATTACATACCTTGTTGTTGATTTGATTCCTTGAAAACCTTGAGAGCCTAGCACCCCAAGTGTGATGCCTTAAATGTTTCACACAACACCAAATGCTCTTGGAATAAACTTTGAGAGAATTTGCTAACACTTGAAATCGGCCTTGCCCTCTTGTCTCACTAGTGTAGCCGATTTTGGTTGTTATGGGTATGCTTATATAGTATGTTGCATTAGGGTTACACCATGTAAACCCTAATGTAACATGGCTCTTCATTTCCATGACCCATGGGTTTGTAACTCCCAGGGAGCATCCATGGAGTATCCTATGGACCTTAACCCAACTAGATAATCCATGGAGCATCTAGCCCACTATACAAGTATGGATGATTTACACAATCAACCCATATATTTAATTAGTGTCCTTTTTGATCACTTAATTAATTCTGGATTAATTCTTGATCAATACTAATTAAATAATATTATTAATATATTAGAACTTATAATATATTAATAAACCATAAGTGTTATTTCTCTCATTTTAGTCTATCCAATTGCATGATGCCATGCAACCCAAATGAACCATGCCAGGTCGGGTCAAGTACATACCAGAAATAGTTATGGACTTAGACACCTTATCCAGCAGTCTCCCACTTGGATAAGTCTAATAACTATAACTGCAAGTATGACTTCAGGAACCGATCAGCAATCGTAGCTCTTTTCAAGGTCTCTCGGAACTAAGAAGATGATGATACGCCATTTTAAGATAAGTGATCATATAATCCTCCGTTCTAGATATCAGCCGGACAAATACATGGAACAATGTCTTACTTTTGTCCAGCAGTTTGTTTCCCGATTACCAATTTGTTTGACATAGAACTTAGTTGAACACATCAATTTAGTTCTGGCCGGGCTCGGTACATAGGTCAAAACAAAATCATCGAGGGGCCCAGATATCGCTTCTAATCCAAGAAGGAACAGATAAACTTCGACTCATATGCTTGTTCTACTACTTGTTAAATCACACACAAACGCACGTTTTATAACATCGAGTTACCAATGCGTTTTCGTACGATCAATGTGTAACCAAATCATAGACAACAATTCATATCTCTAGGTTTGAAGACTTATATGATATTACCGTCTCGTGATCACTCGAGATAAATTCCATGAAGTGATACCAGTGAGTGTGGGTTGAATCCAATACTCAGAACTTATGATCACTCATGAGTGTTGAGGCCATGTCCAACATCTTAGACCTCTACAACCAACTCATGACAGTCTTAATTCATATCTACTTCCAACATATGACCGACTGTGGATAATTTGAATATTATGTAAAACACAACATAAATATTCTGGAAGTCAAAACATGCAAAAGAAATAATAGTAAACGATTGACAAAAGATAGCAACATTTTACTCATAAATAAACACAACTTTTATTCATCATCCAATGTCAATTACACTTTACAAATTTCAAAGCTATCTAACTACTAAAACTAATATCATCCTTCAGCCCTATGCTCCTTGCATGCTGGAGATGCTTAACCCTACCCAGTCCCTTCGTGAGGGGATCTGTCGGGTTCTCATCCGATGATACCCTCTTTGCCGCGAGGAGTCCTTCTTTTATTTGATGTATGATGAAATGGTATTTTCTGTCAATGTGTCTGGATCTCCCGTGATCCCTTGGTTCCTTTGCTAAGGCAACTACACTTTCACTATAACAGAAAATCTCTATAGGCTCCTTTATAGTTGGTACAACTCCAAGGTCTCCAATGAAGTTCTTCAGCCATATTGCCTCGCTTGCCGCTATATACTCTGATTCGCAAGTTGAATCAGCCACTGTCTCCTGCTTGGAACTTTTCCAAAAAATTGCTCCTCCGTTTAAGGTAAAGACCCAGCGTGACTGAGAGCGGAAATTATCCCTATCAGTCTGGAAGCTAGCATCACTATACCCTACAACTCTTAAGTCATCACTCCCACCAAGGGTAAGGACCCAGTCCTTAGTCCTCCGCAGGTACTTGAGGATGTTCTTTACCGCAATCCAGTGAGCCTTACCAGGGTTCCCCTGATACCTGCTAACCATGCTCAAAGAAAAGGCTACATCAGGACGAGTACATGTCATAGCATACATGATCGAGCCTACAGCTTAATCATAAGGTTCTCGACTCATTTCTGCTATCTCAACCTCGGTACTCGGGCTCTGAGTCTTACTCAATCTAGCGTTACTCTGGATGGGTAACTCTCCTTTTCTTGGAATCTTGCATGCTGAACCTCTTCAGAACTTTATCCAAGTAGGTACTCTGACTAAGTCCAATTAGTCTTTTACTCCAGTCTCTCAGAATCCTTATCCCTAGAATATAGGTAGCTTCTCCTAGGTCTTTCATAGCGAAACACTTCCCAATCCAGGACTTCACTTCCTGCAAGGTTAGGATGTCATTTCCTATGAGTAGTATGTCATCCACATACAGTACCAAAAATCTGACTATACTCCCACTAGCCTTGACATATACACAAGATTCATCTTCACTCCTCAAAAATCCAAACTCTTTGACTTTCTCATCGAAGCAAAGATTCCATCTGCGAGGTGCTTGTTTCAATCCATAGATGGATTTCTCAAGCTTACACACTCTATTAGGGTTTTCTGTACTGACAAAACCCTCAGGCTGACTCATGTAAACATCCTCAGCCAACTTACCATTAAGGAAACCAGTTTTGACATCCATTTGCCATATTTCATAGTCATGAAATGTAGCTACGGCTAACAATACCCTAATAGACTTAATCTTGGCTACTGGTGAAAAGGTCTTATCATAATCAACTCCTGGAGTTTGAGAAAAGCCCTTTGCAACCAGTCGCGCCTTATAAGTGTGTACATTACCATCCATGTCGGTCTTCTTCTTGAAGATCCATTTGCACCCAACAGTCTTACGACCTGGTACATTCTCAACCAAGTTCCAAACTTGATTGTCATACATGGACTGTATCTCGCTGTCCATTGCCTCTTTCCATTTAGCAGACTCGGGGCCTGCCATGGCTTCCGCATAGCTGTTAGGTTCATCCAGACTTACCAGTGTCTCATCACTGATAAGTGTCTCACCTTCCGCAGTAATATGGAATCCATAGTAATGCTCAGGTGCATTCCTAACTCTTGTGGAACGCCTCAGAGGTACAGGCTTGTCAATTGGATCAACAGGAGTTTCCTCCTCAAGCTGACTGCTAGGGTTTGAGGTTCCTTCACCACTTGACTCTTGAATTTCTTCAAGGTCAATTTGCCTCCCACTGTTTCCTTGGCTTATTAACTCTCTTTCTCTCTCTCTCAAGACACCCCTCCTTGCTACAAAGACCACATTCTCACTAGGTCTGTATAAGAGGTAACCAAAGGATTTCTGTGGGTATCCGATGAAAATACACCTCTCACTTCGAGGTTCGAGCTTATCGTGAGTCTCGCGTCTCACGAAAGCTTCGCAACCCCAAATCTTGATGTGGGCTAGACTAGGAACTTTTCCAGTCCACATCTCGTGAGGTGTTTTGGCAACCTTCTTTGTAGGGACCAGATTAAGGATATGGGCGGCAGTCTCTAAGGCATACCCCCAGAATGAGATTGGTAACGAAGCTCGACTCATCATGGAACAAACCATATCCAACAAGGTTCAATTACGCCTATCAGCTACACCATTCAACTGTGGTGTCCTGGGAGGTGTCAATTGTGAGACAATCCCACATTCCCTAAGATAGTCGAGGAACTCTGTACTAAGATACTCACCACCTCGATCGGATCGAAGCATCTTAATGTTCCTGCCCAATTGATTCTCTACTTCCTGATTAAACTCTTTAAACCTTTCGAAAGTCTCTGAGTTATGCTTAATTAAGTAGACATATCCATATCTACTATAATCATCTGTAAAAGTCACATAATAACGATTAGCATCCCTTGTGGCAGTTTTGAAGGGTCCACAGACATCCATGTGCACTAGATCCAACAAACCTTCACCCCTAGCACAGGAACCTGTGAATGGTGACTTTGTCATTTTTTCAAGTAAGCATGATTCACAACTATCATCTGACTTTAGGTCAAATGACTCCAAGACTCCATCCTTTTGGAGTTGGCCTATGCGTTTCTTGCTTACATGTCCAAGACGACAATGTCATAATGATGCTTCATCCAAGTTATTTTCATTAGTAGAATCAATACACAACACATTATTTCCTAAATTATCTACAACAGACACAGCTTCATACACACCATCACAAGGTAATGCTTTAAAATAAAACACATTATTAAAGAAAGCATTTATTCCACCAACTTCATTATCAAAAGAAAAGGTAAACCCTTGTTTGTACAAAGCATGAAAGGAAATAACATTTCTTGCCATTTCAGGTGAATAACAACATTTATTCAAATCTAAAGTAAACCCACTACTTAAAACCAAAGTATAAACTCCAATCTTGGTGACAGGTGAAACTTTCCTATTCCCCGCGATCAAGTTTATTTTTCCATGCTCCACATTCTCACTTCTTCTTAGTCCTTGCAAATAAGAACAAATATGAATACCACAGTCGGTATCAAGGACCCAAGAGTTAGAATAGGGTGAGTTATTAGATAATATAGTGTAAATACCTACATGGTTGGGTTTCACTTTCCCATCCTTCAAATCTTGCTGGTACTTTAGGCAGTTCCGCTTCCAGTGCGTCTTTTCATGGCAATAGAAGCATTCAGCCTCTTTGGGATCAGAAGAAGGAGTGACGAAACCTTTCTTGGTTCCATTTGAAGAGGATCCATCAAGGGTCTTACCCTTGGTACCCTTCGAAGGGTTCTTCCTCTTTTCCCTCTACCTTTCCCGATTTCCAGGACAGGTGCGGAGTTTGGAGTAAGAGTAGGAGTGGTAACAACCGACTTACCTTTAAGACCTGATCTGCGGTCTTTAGGAGTCCTTGAAGTTTGTTGAGGGTGACTTCTTCTTTGTTCATGTGGTATGTCATGCGGAATTGATCATAACACGATGGTAAGGAGTGCAAAATGATATCTATTGCTAACTCCTCTGGGAAGTTCACATTTAGCTTCATCAAACGGTCCACATACCTTTGCATTTTCTGCATGTGGCCCATGATGGGTTCACCATATTTTATTCAGGTTGTTATCATGGAGGAGATGATTTCATATCGCTCTTGACGAGCACTCTGATGGTAGCGGTCCATCAAATCTCGGTGCATCTCAAAAGGATAGTAGTCCTTATAGGACTTTTGGAGCTCGGCTGTCATAGTGGTCATCATGATGCATGCCACTTTGGTAGCATCTCTTTCATGTGCCTCATATTCAGCAAACTCCTCAGGAGTAGCAGTCGGCTCGGGTACCTTAAGCTCCTTGTCGAGAACATATTCTTTGTTCTCATACCGAGTGACCATCCTGATGTTCCTGATCCAATCTGTAAAGTTGGATCCATCAAAGATGACTCTCCCATAAAGGTTCGTGAGAGAGAAGGAGCCGGTAGGGTTTGAGCTAGAAGCAGCATTGTTGGAAGACTTCTGAAAAGAAGAAAAGACAAGTTTAGTTTAGATATAAAGATAGTCCTTAATAAAACACCCAAATGTAATATTAAGGCTAGGATCCAATCACAATATATTATAACTTAGAAGAGGGATGTCGTAATCTAAGCTAAAACATATTTGAAAGGTAGGTGAATGACGATTCACCAATTTCCACCATGAAAACGAAATATATAAATTATTAGGTTTTATTTGGTTTTTAGAAACTCCTAGATTCTTTTGAGATTCATTGAACTTTTCAATGGCATGTTCCAATCTCGAGTGTGCCCTTCATGTTTTGTGACTGGGATACCGAGGATCACAAAACAAGATGTGAAGTAACCATGCAAATTACTTGGTACCCTTAATGTTTTTCACTTAATCGATGTGCCGGTTAACCACACGCGCTCCACCGACCTATGAAAAACCTTAAGTCGCCCTTTGCCTACCTTGTTAAGTCCAAGTTAGTGTGCCGGTTAACCACACACGCTCCACTAACGACTTAATCAAAGTGCAAAGTGGAATTTCATGGGTTAGCACCTTATTCACATTTTCCTAAAGTAACTAAGATTGGGAGTTTATAAAACATTTAGTTACTTTATAATAATCATTATAGTTTTAATGAGAATTTTAAGTCATTGTCCTACCCGTTCGGCTAACGACCCTCCACCAGTCAAGGAAGCGGTGGGTGAGAGTGGACACCCATTAAGCTGCCATTTTATAGGCAACAACCTTATACCCTCCTTATAGACTGGCTTCGTGAATGAGGCATACTAACGGTAAAACGACTTGATCTTATACATATATATATATATATATATATATATATATATATATATATATATATATATATATATATATATATATATATATATTATTAAACTTATAATATTATAAAGTATAAGGGTTGAATTTTAACTTTTAAAATTCTAGGGGTTGGAACTAAATTTTACTAGATGTCTTTACATGTTCCAAAACTTAAGGGCAAGTTTTGTAACTTTACAAAACCTTTCAATTCATAACTTATGAGTTATTAAAATGAAGACTCTTCATTTTTGTAACTTATGTGTTCTTTTAATGGAATTAATACAAAGTGACTTTTGGTTATCCATAACTTGAGGACAAGTTATGGACTCCATTAAAACACATAAAGATCATGAATTCAGCATTAAACAAGTAATTCCTATGATCTATCAAGAACTCATAAGAACATGAATAATCATATCAAGATTTCAAGAACATATGAACACATATAATCATGTAATTTTGATATTAACCATTGTAAATGGATTAGAACAAACATTACACCATCTAAAACATGTTTTAAAACACCAAAACAGTTTAGGGTAATCTTTCTAGTCCATTTCCAGCAACAAAACTCGAAAAACTGCACTCAGGGGCTCCTACTCGTCGAGTGCAAGAACCTACTCGATGATTAGGATGAGTTTACTCATGGACTCGTCGAGTCCCCCCATGGACTCGGCGAGTTCATGCTGCAGAATGCATAAAAACGAGTTTTTTTCACAATTTTGCATCAAGTATCAAACAAACAAGCCTAGGATCTGATACCACTGATGGGTTTTGAGCATTCTAACACTCCTAAGTGTACATGCAACCCTAGAAAACCTTGGATCTATGTTTGTCTAAAATACATGCAAAATGCTTTTTCAAGGTTCATAATCCTATCTAGCATACATAGGGAACTTTAAACATAAAAGATGGCTAGAATTACATACCTTGTTGTTGATTTGATTCCTTGAAAACCTTGAGAGCCTAGCACCCCAAGTGTGATGCCTCAAATGTTTCACACAACACCAAATGCTCTTGGAATAAACTTTGAGAGAATTTGCTAACACTTGAAATCGGCCTTGCCCTCTTGTCTCACTACTGTAGCCGATTTTGGTTGCTATGGGTATGCTTATATAGTATGTTACATTAGGGTTACACCATGTAAACCCTAATGTAACATGGCTCTTCATTTCCATGACCCATGGGTTTGTAACTCCCATGGAGCATCCATGGAGTATCCTATGGACCTTAACCCAACTAGATAATCCATGGAGCATCTAGCCCACTATACAAGTATGGATGATTTACACAATCAACCCATATATTTAATTAGTCTCCTTTTTGATCACTTAATTAATTCTGGATTAATTCTTGATCAATACTAATTAAATAATATTATTAATATATTAGAACTTATAATATATTAATAAACCATAAGTGTTATTTCTCTTATTTTAGTCTATCCAATTGCATGATGTCATGCAACCCAAATGGACTATGCCGGGTCGGGTCAAGTACATACCATAAATAGTTATGGACTTAGACACCTTATCCAGCACATTCGTGTGAATCCAGTCTCAAACTAAGGAAAAAGATTTTCGAAATGATTTTTAAATGGTTTTCAAAATAAGTAAAAGAGGATGCAGAGTGTACGATCAGCCGGAGCCAATAAGTAGACCCCAAAATACCATACAATTATTTGATATTGTGATATGTTAGAACAGCATGCTAGTACTAGGCTAGGGATCTTCGGGAATTGCATGATAGAATTGCATGATTTCATGATGACTGCTAGCCTAGGGTTTTCCTTATATGAGATTGACATCATTACTGTAGTTGCTTGTGTATGTATCACGGTTGTACATAATTAAGATCCTATAGCCTGAGAATGTTTGATTTGGCCTTATGTTCTGTTCTTGTTAATTAGGGTCTTAGGGTAGGATCATATATCTGAAAGTCTATTGGGTCCAGCGTTACGTATGGCTAGCATACACTAGTGCTGCAGGGTTGGTGGAAGTTTCATGGATGGGTGGGTTATGCGAGGTCGGTAGGCCAGTTATGAGATATTTAGCAATTCCTCTAGGAGTGAGTATGGAGCGCTCGCTATGTTTATGTATATTGTTAGGTGTTGTGGTGATACTTGAGACAAATATGGGTAGGTGTGGAAGGTAGTATGGGCCCGTACTACAGAAAGCACAGGACCCATACGCGTAGCAAGGAAGTCACAACCCCTGGGGTTTAGTTGGAAGTTGGTTCCCTGTTATGGATTATCTGAGACGTATTGACACCGGATCCAGGTTAGGATCGAGAGTTGGCAGCCAGGATAGGCCAGCATTTTCAGAGGATCGTGTCAGTGAGATCATCCGGGAGGAGATGATCAAGATTGTCCAGGGACAGTTGCCGGAGATGTTCGGGTCTATTAATACCTCCATGGTTGAGTATTTCTACGAGCGTTATGCTGCCGCATCAGCTGTAGCGACGGCAGGGGGAGGAGCTGGTTGAGCTTTCCAGTATCGTGACTGCTTTCTGGGACATATTCTGATGAGTAGAGGACTGCAGTTACTTGAGATCAAGGAGATATTTTGTACTTACTACATTCTGCGGGCTGAGCGGGAGTGGCTATCACACGAGTTTCTGGATTTGAGGCTTCGGGGGTTTTGCTCGAGGCCAGAATGCGAGTCGCGGGGACTCCGGAAAGGAGTGATGATTATGTTCAGCTGAAGTTTTGCAACTGGAAGTAGAATGGTTAATTGAAGGATTGGACTGTCATTTTATCGGGCAAGGATTGTGCCTTTCAGTTTTCGAGCTCGAAGGAGTGAGCAGGCTTGTGACCCCAGGATCAGGTTGTATTCCAGCTCGGGGTCAGTTGGTTGCAGGGATTGGCGACATTATTTCAGCGCCAGTGAGCGTAGGTAGGTCGAGGTGGCATAAGTATTTTGTGAGGTCCGGTTTGCCTTGGATCTCTTGTATCAGGCGGTAAGGATTGATTGTGTGGCCTATTACACTTTTGGGATTGTAGACTATGTCTTGGGAGTATTTTGTAGCCCAGTTTAGGGCAGAGGTGGCTTCAGCTACTGCAGTTCAACTGTGGACGTTTGAGCGGGTGAGTGAGTCAGGGTGCGAACCCTGAATGAAATGATTTCCAAAACCTGAGAGCGGGAGACTTGTTTGGAGCACTTTTGGAAAAGGGGTATTATGTGGGAGGTCTGTGGACAGGGTTCCACGGGATGGTTATTAAACATTGTCAGGAATCAGTGGTTTTAGTAACCGTTATTGATTGGCGGATGAAGGCGCCAAAGGAATTAGCTCGTTGCTGAGGTATTAGTTGGAGTATTTGTCTTTTGGTCTTCAAGATTTCAATGTGGGATTATTCAAGCATTAGGGACTGTCGGTTTCACTGGGATTCAGGGAGTGTTCATCTGGTTCTTAGAAGTGTGGGATCCATTGGGATTGGCTAGTAATGGAACACTAGTTGTAAAGAGTTGATTGTCATCGGATCGATCGTTGGGAAGTGTGAAGGATTGGGAATCCTCTAATTTTCATGTGTTGTGAAGGCTTAGTCAAATCTAAGTGGGGGAGAGTTATCCCGGGATTCAGAAGCAGGAGCGGTTTTGAAAATGGGATAAGTTTTGCATCGTTGTCAGGAAGGAAGACAACCCAAGTGGCTGTTTGGTTTGAGGGTTGGCAAAGTGGCATGTAGGTTAGACCTTTTGAAAAGGTCCGATTGGACTCATATCGCTTTTCACGCAGCTGCAAAGGCGTATATTGGATGAGTAGACGGTTGTATCGTTGGGTGATGTTCAGGTCGGAGAGCACTTGAACTTTGTAGGGAAACAGTGGAAGCATCGGAAAGGATCCGAGTAGACTTGAGAGACAGAGTCCAAGATGCGGGAGCATTATCTTGAATGGTTCGCCGCAGCAGGCTTCGAGGACGAAGCCTAGTTTAAGTGGGGGAGAATTGTAACATCCCAATATTTGTCATTTATAGTCCCTGGAGATAGAAGGGTAAAGCCATGAAAGTCTAAGGGCTAAATTGCAATTATTGGGATCAGGAGGAGTACGCTGCGCATACATAATTGTACGCTGAGCATACTAGGCGCGCCCTAGTATGCTGGGCGTACCCTTGTGTACGCTGGGCGTACTCATGGCAGAAGGAAACCCTAATATTTAGGGTTTGGGGACTATATAAGCAACATTATGAGCACAAGACCCTCCCTTACCCCAGCCTCCACTGCTTAGAGTCGTTTTCCCCAAACCCTAGCCATTTCCTTGTGTGTTTGAGCTTTTTGAGTGTTTATTGAGTGTTTTAAGAAGAAGGTGTTGCATCAAGGAGTTGGAGAAGAAGATCAAGCTTGTAGATCTGAAGTTGGTTTGTGCCCTAGAAGCTCCAGAAGGTAAAAAGCTTGGAACTTTATACTTGTAAGAGATACATCTAGTCATTTTAGCTTTATGGAAGCATTCTTGTCCCAAAAGTCCCAAAATGGTGGTCAACACGAGGACGGGTACGCCCTGCGTACGTCCTCGGTTGGGCCTTTGGCATTTGGGCGTCGGGTTTTGGGCTGTTTGTGGACTAGTTGGATTTGGGCCTTTGCTGGACATTATGAATATTATGTTTTGGGCCAAGTTTCGATAATGGATCTTGGAATGAGGCCCAATTTGGTAAATTGGGCCAATAATGGGCTTTGCATAAGGACTTTCAAGGTTATGGACTTGGCATTGGGCCTTGGCCCAATAAAGAGAATGGACATGATGGATTGTGTGGATCCTTAAGGCATGATTGTTATGTTGTCTAATGACTTGGTATTTATTGTGTGATAGTTCGGGATTTCCGGTGAGATAGCGATTCGGGAGTTTGATTCTTCAGTTCAGATCGGCATTGCGAGGTGAGTTATCCTCACTGTACTCAAGGCTCTAAGGCACCAAGGCGGGCCCTTTGATTTGTTATTTGGGATTGTTACTGTTGTGATATGTTAGCTCGGTATCCTGGTAGATAGGATGGTTATATGCTAGTATGATTTGTTAGATCGGTATCCTGGTAGATAGGATGGTTATATGCTAGTATGATCTGTTAGCTCGGTATCCTGGTAGATAGGAAGGTTATATGCTAGTATGATATGTTAGATCGGTATCCTGGTAGATAGGATGGTTATATGCTAGTATGATCTGTTAGATCGGTATCCTGGTAGATAGGATGGTTATATGCTAGTATGATCTGTTAGATCGGTATCCTGGTAGATCGAATGGTTATATGCTAGTATGATCTATTAGATCGGTATCCTGGTAGATCGGATGTGGTTATGCTTAGTGACCTATAGTTTGGTCTGACTGTCTGTATGCTGGTAGGAGATTACCTGTTATATGTGCACATGATTGATTAGTAGTTGAGGGTATTCCATCCCGAGGATGATAGGACCCTAGTATGTTGTCTTTATAGACTGTTATATGATTATCCGATATAGGTGCACATGTTTGATTGGTTATGTTGGTATTCCAACCCGATGGTTGAGGGCCTGGGGTATTCCATCCGGATGGATGATTGGACCCATAGTATTTGTTATATATGTATAGTATGTTGGTATTCCAACCCGATGGTTGAGGGCCTGGGGCATTCCACCCCGATGGATGATTGGACACATAGTATATGTTATATATGTATTGTGTGTGGGCATTCCAACCCGATGGTTGTGGGCCGAGAGTATTCCATCCCGAGGATGATTGGACTCGTAGTATGTGGGCATTCCAACCCGATGGTTGAGGGCCTGGGGTATTCCATCCCGATGGATGATTGGACCTATAGTATGTTGTTTGTTATTGTATGTGTATTGTTGTATGTATGGGTATTTTGGGGGTAACTCACTAAGTCTTCGAGATTACAGTTTCAGTTTATTGTTTCAAGTTCAACGGATGACCGCGGGAAGGCGAAGGCGTGACCGTACACTTCCTCGATTGATGATTATGATTTCTGGGAACTCTGATGTTTAAACTATTGTGAAAACAAATTGTAATAACTGAATGGTTTTAAATGATTTAAAAAGTTTTAAATTGGCTCGAATTTTATGGATGTTACATAAATGACCATGGTGGTGTTTGTTTTTGAAACATATATATATATATATATATATATATATATATATATATATATATATATATATATATATATATATATATATATATATATATATATATATATATATATATATATATGTATATATGAAGGTTATAAAAATAGATTGATTAAAAGACTATAATTTGTAAAAGAAAAAAGGATTATTTGATTTGTTTTTAAGAATATGACATCTATATAAAGAAGTCTGATTGTAAAATCAAACTTAAAAGATCTTTTATTGATTGTAGGTTTACAATATTGAAATTAAATTCATACAAATAAGCTAGCATTTGTAAGAATATCATAACTAACTTTATAAATTTAAGTAGAGTCTTCAATACTTTATACAAAATCGAAATCATTCACAAAAATAGCCAAGAAATGAAGAAACATTAGCTTTTACACATTCATACATGAAACATAACAAGCGTCGGACCGGAAACAATAAGATTCGACTTTCATGGTCATTGTACATCAAGGACCATTTAATTAAAACAAACGAAGCAAAACATGTCTAAATAGAACCCCATAAAAACTAACTTTTGGACAAATAACCAACTAATCACCCTATATTGTGGCATCCAAAAAAGTATCCAAACAACATCCAAATTATAACAATGAACTTTAGGCTATCAACTAAAACAACAGTTCACTTTGGGGTAACTTTAAACCGCAACCACAATATGAAACCAGACCATCAGACATGTGTGTATCAACCATAATCTATTGGAAAGATTGTAGTTTGTTGTAGGTTTCATTCAATTTAATTAGGAGAGGTAACTTATTCTGCACAAATAAAAGACAAAACTTCAACTGGTTGTTAAACTAGCATCAAGCAAAATAGTAACGAAACAAACACAAAGAGGAAACACTATGCAAGAACATGCACTTGTGTGGATTTCAGAAACAATTTTAAAAAATGATCATATTTTTTGCTTCAATTAAACAATTATATGCAATGCATACTAAATATATAAACTTTACATATTAATAGCTTCTAAGCAGGCATTACCATGTCAAGCCTGTAACGATTTATTATCAAGTTAGGGTGCCATATACAAGTCAGCCGACAAATAAGATATATATGTCAAACATAATTAGTGATGGATTTTAGTATACTACAACATCCTATGGTGCACATACAACCCTAAAAGCTTTGGATCTATGTTTTCTCTAATTATACAAGCAATATTGTTTCTAAAGCTTTAAGCCTACAACTAGCACGGAAATGACATAATCAACATAAAAAAGAGATTATAGAATTACCTCTTTGTTGTAGCTTGTAGAACTTCTTGAGTTTGGTCTTTAAGAACTTAGTGCCCCAAGTGATGCACCTCAAATGGAATCACAACACACCTAGAACAAAGGAGACTTTTGAGAGAGTGTTTCTTGCACCAAAATCGGCTCATGGAACTCCAAGGATCACTAGTGTATCTAGTCCTTTTAATTAAGGGGCTTCTTATATAGTGTGGCATGATTAGGGTTACACCATGTAAACCCTAATGGGCATGACTTTCCATATTCCTTAGGCTCCATGGGTTTAAACCTCCATGGATTATCCATGGGTTGTCACATTGGTTTAGCCCAACCTAGGGAATTATGGATCATTGGCCCACATTTTAAGAATCAATGATTTACACAATCAATCCCTATATATTTAATTAGTCTCTTTTGATCACAAAATAAATTCCAAATTAATTCTTGATCAATACTAATTAAATCATATGATTTCATATTAATATATTAGAACTTATAATATATTAACAAACCATAAATAACATCTTCTCAAAAGTTCATCCTATCAAATTGTCCTAGTGATATGCAACCTAAATGGACCATGCTACTCTCGGGTCAAGTACATACCAATTATAGTTATGGGCTTAGACACCTAATCCAACAGTCTCCCACTTGGATAAGTCTAATAATTATTATTGCAATACGACTCCACAACCCTACTAGCAATCGTAGCTCTTAAAAGCCGTTGTCGAACTCTGACCTAGTCAATGTGAAAGACCCTAACTTTCGTTTAGACTCCATCGGCTAATTTTGACTTTATTTTTAATATTATTATTTTTAACAGACCGGGACAGGAAAATCCGTTAAAAATTCATAACTTCTTCATCCGACATCCGTTTTCGTCAGACTTTTTACCGTTGTACTACTATTGACGAGACCTTCAATTCTCGTTTAGGTTGTGTCGGCTAAAAATCACTCGATCTAAAATTCGAGTTTTTAGTTGTCTACTGCTAAGCTGAAACTTAGAAAAATCATAACTTCCTCATACGAAGTCAGATTTTGGCGTTCTTTTTATGAAAATTCTCGGTTTAACAAATACTACGACTTTCATTTAGATCACCAAGGCTAAAAAGTAGTTTTTCAAAAACCCAAGTTTTACGTCATTCGGCGCCGTGTCGGTTCTGTCGCGAAACTTCGATTGGTCATAACTTCTTCGTTATAACTCGAATTTCGATGAGGTTTTCGCCTAAATATTTCTAAAGGGATTCTCTACAACTTTCAATAATAAAATTTTACTTATTTCAATTTTTATATTTTCGTTAAATTTCAATATTAGATTGGAATCTCATAAGACTTCCAATATTTTCCGAGTGATTCTAAACATAGTTTTACTTCATTTCTAGTAAAAACTATCTGTTAGAACTCAACGCTCAAATTCATATAATATTTCATTATATTTTTCACTTTTAAAATTACATAACACGATTTCAAAACGTGTATGTTACAAATACCTCCTCCTTTTGAGGATTTCGTCTCCGAAATCACATCGATATAAATAACTGGAGATATTTCGCTCTTATCTCATTCTTATTTTTCCTAAGCATAATTTGGGCCTTGATGGTGTTTCCACTTGACGATCACCAACTCCACAACATATGCACAAAACATATTTTCTACTGTTTGGATTGTTCTTTCCGTCTGACCATCTCCTTCTTCAATTCTCTAACTGAAATTTCGTCACTACACGAGACATGGTTCTCTGAACCAATCAATTCACTTCGCAGATCTATATTAGTCGGACTCGATTCTTTACGACCATTAAGGTCTGAACGAAAATCATCTTCTTAGTCATCACCGAAACGAAGGTAATGACATACTCGAACAAAAACGGAATCAATTTCTAGCTTCTTGGTAACCTTGTGACTTTCCCTGATCCAAGTGTGAGTCCTATGCTTCCGATATACTACCATTCACACCTACTCATACTCGTCCCAAGTATTGTCTCGCAGTTTTCCAAGTCACCATTCAAAATCACAAAACAACTTATCACACATGAATGTGTTCAAACAAATACGTACAACAATTTCTCCTAGACTCAACTAGGGTTTTCGCGTTTCTATCAAACATATCTTGGATTACTTATACTCGCCTTCTAAGATTCTTCTCACGCATATGCTTGATCTAGCATATTTTAATACTTTTTCATAGGTCGATAAAATTTTACTTCCAATTCTTCATATAAATTCTTTCTTGGGTAGTGTCTACTCTGCAAGACATACTACACCCAAAATTAACTCTAGCCGTGTAGAGACAAACGGTTTTCAACTACTTGCATCATCTTCTAACTCATGTAATTCACCATATACATTTGTTCATTCCATTATCCTTCCATGACATCGTCATTCCTGTATCTGAATAAGTCTTCTTCTCAAGAGTGTATCTTTTAAGTCTACCTCATATGAATCTATCCTAGGAAATCCGCATTATAGCTGCATCTCAGCATGTTCTACTAGCTTCAACTTGATTCTCTGTCATTCCTAACTACAACATCTCTTCATATAATAATATGAGTGTATATCTTCTTTAACTAAGTACTCTACCTTACTCTAACAAGTAAGCCACTCAGCTTTTTCACAACCAAATAACCTATTTCACCATCCTAATCATGTATGTTAAAGTCGGCTTAACACACAATGGAATTTCCATAAGGATGTGATAGAAGTCGCTTTGTATTATTAAATTCTAAGTCTAAACATCCTGTATAGGATTACTACTTGAACTATACACTATATCAAAATGTTTAGGCAAAGCCTTGGCCTATTGAGTCTGAAAACTTCATTAGCCCTTCCTTTGATCTTTAAATCTTCTAAATCTTGTACAACATCAATTGCGATACTGCCGAAGTATTGATCACCATCTTCGGTTCTTCTTATCTCGTCCGAATGTGTTTCAAACACACATCTTTCTTCCAAGGATGTTATTATATTATCAAACATACTTTAAATGTATAATACCACTTTATAGGTATTAATACACTATTTACGATAACACTTCATAAATATTATTTTACGATATCCCGTGATCGTTTATTTATAAACTTATCGATGTCAACTATCATAAGTCTCTTTATCACTTCGAAAAGTTTCATGTAAATTCTATTACGAAAATTCTTGGAATTCTGAACATAAAATTTTCTAAACCAAGGTCGGCAACAGACCTTAAACTTTCTCAAATAATAACAATATAGGTATGAAACCTAAAGCATGCTATATTTACTTATTATTTTGCACATATTAGAATATAAGACATATCTCCTCTTAATATTCTAGTGCTTGTGTCCATTAGGTATTCAACCTAAAGTATACTAGATACATGTCGTATCATCTTCACTTAACAATCCATGTTTAAATCTATAAATTCTCAAAATTCCTAGTTCACATAAACTAATTCTCTAAAAATTTTGAAGTAACTTAATATCTTAGAATACTAGGGTTTATCACTACCCAATACCTCACTTAAGTATTTCCTATGGTTTGTATCCATATATTTACAATAATTCAGTTCATATATTGAACTTCCAATAGTTTAAGTCTAAATACCAATTCATGGAATTTAGTTCACATAAACTACTGCTTTGATACCATGATTGAAAGACCCTAACTTTCGTTTAGACTCGGTCGGCTAATTTTGACTTTATTTTTAATATTATTATTTTTAACAGACCGGGACAGGAAAATCCGTTAAAAATTCATAACTTCTTCATCCGACATCCGTTTTCGTCAGACTTTTTACCGTTGTACTACTATTGACGAGACCTTCGATTCTCGTTTAGGTTGTGTCGGCTAAAAATCATTCGATCTAAAATTCGAGTTTTTAGCTGTCTACTGCTAAGCTGAAACTTAGAAAAATCATAACTTCCTCATACGAAGTCAGATTTTGGCGTTCTTTTTATGAAAATTCTCAGTTTAACAAATACTACGACTTTCATTTAGACCACCAAGGCTAAAAAGTAGTTTATCAAAAACCCACTTTTTACGTCATTCGGCGCCGTGTCGGTTCTGTCGCGAAACTTCGATTGATCATAACTTCTTCGTTATAACTCGAATTTCGATGAGGTTTTCGCCTAAATATTTCTAAAGGGATTCTCTACAACTTTCAATAATAAAATTTTACTTATTTCAATTTTTATATTTTCGTTAAATTTCAATATTAGATTGGAATCTCATAAGACTTCCAATATTTTCTGAGTGATTCTAAACATAGTTTTACTTCATTTCTAGTAAAAATTATCTGTTAGAACTCAACGCTCAAATTCATATAAAATTTCATTATATTTTTCACTTTTAAAATTACATAACACGATTTCAAAACGTGTATGTTACACAATGACGCGTCCATTAGATAAGGGATCATATATTCCTCCATTCTAGATATCATATGGACTGAAACATGGATTTTAATCATTATCTCTGTCCATCTGTTGTTTCCCGATTTCCGATTTATGACGACTGACTAATTGAACAAATCAAATCAGTTCAGGCTTGGCCAAGCACTTCGGGTGTCATCACTAAATCATCGAGGGGCCCACACATATCGCTTTTAACCACATGGGGTAAAAGGAACGGATAAACTTCGACTCAAATGCTTGCTTGTACTTACTCATCAAATTACACACAACGATATGTTTTATAACACCAAGTTACTGGTGCGTTTACATATTTCAATGTGCAACCGACTTGCAACTACAACTCACATGTCTCCGTTTCAAGAATATAAGATATTATCGTCTCACAATCACTCGTGATAAAATCCATGAAGTGATTCAGATGAGCATGGGTTGAATCCAATACTCGAATCTTATTCCAGTTGTACTCATGAACACTATAGCTATGTCTAAAACACCTAGACAAACTACAGACCCATTCACGACAGTCTTGCCTCAATACCTACTTCCAAAGTATGATCAACTGTGGATGGTTTGAATAACCTAGTTATTCGGGAAGTCAATACATGCAAAGTGAAACACAAGAATAATACTAACCCTATACGACCCCAACACTTTTGAGTGCCATATTGATTACTCATTATTCATTGTATAATGTTTCGATTTATCAACTTAATACTTGAATTAAAACAATAGCTATGCCATGCTCCAAGCATACACACTATGTTTGTCTATGGTCCTGACTTTGTGAAATAGATCAATTGAAAAACATTTCAATGATGCTCATTTCACAATTCCAAATCTTTATTGCAAGTGTAAGAATTTCAAATTCTTTTTACTGGTAGGAAGTGTTAGATTCTAAACTATCACGCAATGATTCTTCTGTAATCTCTAGGTACCAAAAGTCACAGAGACTTGACCAACGATATTACAAAATATTCCTTTGGAGATTGTTACAAGATAATTCCATGGAAATGAAGTCTCAGATTCAAAGTACATTCCTTTGAACATCCTTCTTGCATAAAAGTTTCTAACTTTCTCATCTATTCTTAACATCCAACTCCCAATATGGAAACATTCCATATTTGCCACACGACAACTCATTATCAATAAAATATTGTCTATTCATAATAATGTCAATATGGTCCATCCATTACTATACTTCCAACTGTACGTAAGCGACCAATCTTTGGCAAACCTTAGATTGTCCTCAACAGTTGTTTAACCAATTTAGTCATATCCGGTTCTATTCCTTTTTCCCTCTTAATGTCCTAGGCATTTGGAAAAAAATAGAACATGGGAATATTATAGCATATGCAATCGATCCTATACCCGAAGCATATGGGATGCGATTCATAATGTCTAACATAAATAAATGATACTTGATTAGCATTTTGCTATAATATTCTATTTTCCATGTTCTCACAATTCGAATTATGAAGAGGGATGCCGTAATCATAATTGAATTTTGAGAACGCAATCAACATTTCCATATAGAATTTCCTTATGTCGAATCTTTTTCAACATAACATTCATATCTGTCCTTGACTAAATTTGATTAAAACTCAATCTAAGATTTTAGAATCGAAATGAAGTATAAATTCTTCTCCCTTAATTATAGCAAAACAACTTTTCAAACCCTGAAACTTGCGAATTGAAACCTTTGTTTTCTATAATTAACATTGCTAACTTGCAACACTTAACATAATAATTGTGCTCCCACTGGCATAAGAATTACATTCTTATTAGCATAACACTTATACTCCCACTAGCTTTCACATGTATTCAGAAATCAGCTGGACTCCTAGAAATCAATACTAATTGACTTTATTACCAAAGTTCAGATTTCTGATACGAGATGCTTTGATAAGACTTTATCTAGGCTTCTCAAACTCATAAACCTTTCCTTAGATAGCTCACATGTGTGTCTAAACAATTTTAGAACTTACAACAATAAGTCTCAAATGTTTAGACATTTTGCCATTTCTCACAATTCGAACTATGAAGAGGGATGTCGTAATCATAATCGAATTTGAGAATGCAAATATCACAACTGCTATCTCCTTAAAATCTACTTAGTGAAAGCGTTTCCTCACAATCATTTTCATGAATCGGAGAGAAACCTTATGACACTTAGATTTTATGGTATATGTGTTCCTATCCATGCGAATTTGTCATAACCATAATCACAAGACATGGTTAGTGACAAATCCAAACCCATATGGACTGAACTTGTTCAATCTTAATTTCTTTCCACTTGGCAGCACAAGGGCCTACCATTGTTTCCAAGCTGTTATGCAAACAGCTGAGAACTCATAGAACTCACATGTATAGTGAACTTAACTGGAATGGACACAGAAACAAGAATATGTCAACATGATAGGTTACAAACCTCAAGTCGTGTGCTAGTGATTAACAATAGGTTTATTCTTGATTAGTTCTTGAAGCTATTCAAGATCCTTAAGACTCCTACTGACCTCTTGACATATAAGATTCTCTTGTCAAGAACCATTCCTTGACAAACAAATATTCAAGAGTTAGTGCAAATTCTTATCAAGACAAACATTTCACACAATTGGCCTTAGTTGGTCTTTGTTTCATCCAAAACATCACAACTTACCAATTTCAAATGTACAAGAGTAGGAAACATTTTACTCTACATTTGATAAGTATTATAAACCTTTCTTAAGACCATGTCACTCAAGTATCAATCTTGGAGTGTGACTCTAAGATTTGATTTTGGAACGAAGTATGACTCATCTTCTTGATTTAACCATTTCAATAAATCACGATTCCTCTTTTAGCCATACAAATGCACTAAGGTATTCTTAGAGGATCAATTGTGACATGTTTTTCATAATCATTAAGATGATCATAAAACACGATACTCAAGTACTCTCCCATCTTTTCATATTGGAGAAACTTCTATCTTTCTGCCTAATTTGATTCCTCTCATTCGTTCTGCCATACATTGAACTTTTCCAATGATTCAGAATTATACTTAAACTTGTAAGCATAACCATATTTACTAAACTTTAGTAAATCATGACGAATAGTCTTATCGATCTTTGTGGCGGACCTGACCAACGCACACCCAGTGTACCCGATCTCCTAGTCCTTCACTTGACTCATATATACATGTGAACAAGGAATTAGTCTTAAGTTCCCAAGGACGAAAAATTCTCATTCATCATACAATACAAGTTGCATGATTCCAAGTTTCTATCCAACTGAAACGTGGGTGATGAGAATCTTCCATTATTTGGCAAATTCTCGACACTATCACAAACGAATGAATCAAATTCATATTGCTAACAAAGAAACATACAAACATCAGTTTTCACAAATGCCATTGCAAGGAGATATAATAAAATAAAACAAAAATTTTATTTATTTATAAAATGCGGAAAAACTTTTCCTTACAACGCAATTACAAATGAAAACTATGTTACTACATATTTCTAAGCAATCTATCATAACTCTCTAAGCAGCAGCTCAAAAATCCGATCATCGAACCATGCGATTGAAATCCATCTTCGCGATCAGATTCAACATACTCTTCTTTTAAGCTTCCTTCCTTTTGCTTGATCCTACAAAACATCAAAATGCAACCTTGTCACATCATGTATTAAGAATCAACAATTAAGAACTTAATAGAGTTAGACAGTAGATTTACCTAAAGCAGAGTCATACACTCTTACTTCACCATCCTTGTGGTCACTATCCAATAGGGCTTGAGTGATTTTGAACTTTTCAAGTCTTCGAACTTGTGGGTCAGGGAGAATAATTAGATAAGGTGGAGGAAATGAAGTATGATTTTCACGATCCAACCGTGGAACATCATCTTCAAGAGGAGTGCCTGTTCCAAAAGATTTGGGAAGACCATAGTTGTCTGAACTAGACATCTACACGGGAGAAATTCAAGTTTAGTTGATTTAAGTCCTTAATATAACACCCAAATGAAATATTAAGGCTAGGACCCAACACAATATTTTACAATTTGGAAGAGGGGTGTCGTAATCCAAATCGCAAAATATTTGAAGGTAGGCAAATGACGATTTACCAATTTTCACCATGAAAAACGAAACTGATAATTAAGTTTTAAATGGATTGAAATTCCTAGATCCTTTGAGATTCATTGAACTTTTCAATGACATGTTTAAATCTCGATTGTGCCCTTCAAGTTTGTGACTGGGATGCCGAGGATCATAAACAAGGTGTGAATAACCATGCAAATTAGCTTGGTAATCTTAATGTTACATCAACTAATCAATGTGCTAGTTAACCACACACGCTCCATTGATCTACGATTAACATCAAGCTACCCTTTGTCACGCACTGTCAGTCCCAGATTAGTGTGTCGGTTAACCACACGCGCTCCACTAACGACTTAACAAGGTGCAAAGTGCAATTTCATGGGTTAGCACCAAATTCACATTTCCTAAAGTAATTAAGATTGGGAATTTAATAAAAGTTTAGTTACTTTATAATTATCATTATACTTTTAATGAAAATTAATGTCTTGTCAAACCCGTTCGGCTAATGAACCTCCACCAGTCAAGGAAGTGGTGGGTGAGAGTGGACACCCATTAAACTGCAATTTTATAGGTAGTAACCTTATACCCCCCTTATAGACCGACTTCGTGAATGAGACCTACTAACGGTAAGACTAACTTATCCTTATACATATATATAATTATAAACTTATAATAATATAATAGTATAAGGGTTGAATTTTAACTTTTAAAATTCTAGGGTTTAATTTGGAATTAAAGTGTTCATAAGAGAAACTTTACAAATTCCAAAACTTGAGGGCAAGTTTTGAAACTTGTCAAAACTTTTGGTATCCATAACTTATGAGTTTAATATAGGTTTTATGAAAAGACTTTTGACATTCCATAACTCGAGGACAAGTTATGGAGTTCATAAAAACATTTATGTAAAAGACTCTTCAAGTTCCATAACTTGAGGACAAGTTATGGAAGACTTAAAACCATTTTACGACGACATTTAAAAATAAGACTTTTCACTTTCCATAACTTGAGGACAAGTTGTTGATTTCATCAAAACATTTAGATCAAAAATTGTAACTAACAAAATCAAACAATCTGTCTATGATCTAATTAAACTCATAAATTAAGATAATTCATATCAAACAAATTTCAAGAAATTAACCTAATCATATAAACTAATACAAATAATGAAACTTTGACAATTATCTTTTATTTGGATGAGGATGATCATTACCATAGCAACAAAATCAAATTTTATGAAGAAAAACATTTTTTGGTAATGATCCTAATCCAAAACATGCCAAAAAACTGAAATTTTTTTTCACTGAACAGTCACCACCTCATGGTAATTTTTACCACCTCGTGGTGATCAGACAGATTCCAAAAAAAAAACATTTTTCTTGCTTTAAAAAACAATAAGCATAAAGTATAATAGAAAACAACCCTAGGCTCTGATACCACTGTTGGGTTTTGGTATACCACAACATCCTATGGTGCACGTACAACCCTAAAAGCTTTGGATCTATGTTTTCTCTAATTATACATGCAATATTGTTTCCAAAGCTTTAAGCCTAAAACTAGCATGGAAATGACATAATCAACATAAAAAGAGATTATAGAAGTACCTCTTTGTTGTAGCTTGTAGAACTTCTTGAGTTTGGTCTTTAAGAACTTAGTGCCCCAAGTGTTGCACCTCAAATGGAATCACAACACACCTAGAACAAAGGAGACTTTTGAGAGAGTGTTTCTTGCACCAAAATCGGCTCATGGAACTCCAAGGATCACTAGTGTATCTAGTCCTTTTAATTAAGGGGCTTCTTATATAGTGTGGCATGATTAGGGTTACACCATGTAAACCCTAATGGGCATGACTTTCCATATTCCTTAGGCTCCATGGGTTTAAACCTCCATGGATTATCCATGGGTTGTCACATTGGTTTAGCCCAACCTAGGGAATTATGAATAATTGGCCCATATTATAAGAATCAATGATTTACACAATCAATCCCTATATATTTAATTAGTCTCTTTTGATCACAAAATTAATTTCAAATTAATTCTTGATCAATACTAATTAAATCATATGATTTCATATTAATATATTAGAACTTATAATATATTAACAAACCATAAATAACCTCTTCTCAAAAGTTCATCCTATCAAATTATCCTGGTGATATGCAACCCAAATGGACCATGCTACTCTCGGGTCAAGTACATACCAATTATAGTTATGGGATTAGACACATATTCCAAAAATTAGTTCTATATAAGTATATTTCAACTAATCAAGAAATTAAGTAGGATCTGATACAACAATCTTATCAAACTTATTGTAATCTATTACAGTAGGCAAATCAAAATACCAAGTAAATTTCATCCACCAAAATCATAAATTGTAACCATTCATTCATAGACATTAGAATGATAATATTATCAAAATGATATCAACATAAAATCTATTTAACAAATAATACCCAAAATGCAGACAAAGTTAACAGTTTCAATGTTTGGTCATTTGACTAATTTGTTTACATAAAAGAAATCCATAGGTCGATTGGTGTAACACCCCATTTTCTAAAGTTTGTAATGATACAAAAGAGGGGTGTAGTTGGTTTTTTTGAGGTCGATTATATAATGAAAACTCTTGTTAATATTGTTAACTTACGTATGAGAAAGTAGTGTTATTTTGTAAATTAACTTGTTGCTAGTTCTAATAAACATCTTATTTAGGTAGTTGATGTTTGTGTCTATGGAATTCGGAACTAATGAAGTATAAATGACTAATTCTTGACCTTGAAATGAATCCAAAATAATATAGAACTCTTGAGATAATGAATCGGATAAAACAAAGTCAATATGAGAAAGATATGGTCATTGGAAGTTTTGGGGTTGGACTAGAATTGAGCTTGGGAAGTAATATGACCAAAATGGAAACGATAAGGCAAAACATGAATGTTCGTCGAAGTGCCAAAATTATGTTAAAAAGTGTTTAAATGAAATACATTGCTATATTTAGTTTTTTTTTGCCAAAACACGACCGTATTTTGGGGTTTAACTCCCAACAACTTAAATTAAGAGGGTGAGTCGGTTCCTAGCTTCTCATAAAGACTCCCAACACCTTTTAAAAACTCTAAAATCAAAGGAAAATGATTCTAGAGGTTCCTTAACACCAACTTGAAGAGTTTTGGAGAAGAAATCAAAAGGAATACAATAATTTGTTCATATTTACTTGAAACAAGGTATGCTTATTTTTTCCTCTTAGTGATTAGTGGTTGATGACTCAAATTAATGGGGGGGTGTTATGAACTCTAGTTTCTATGTGTTATTAAAGAAGAAAAATGGTAGATTAGAACAAGTAGAGTGTTAAATACTTGTTTATTAGCATAAATGTCCAAGTAAAAGCTTGAAACCCTTGCTATAATGAGATTGGAAATGGTGGATGAAACCTTAATTTTGAGTAAGTGTTAGGAACTTTAAAACAAGATTATATAGTTATTAATTTGTCCAAATTAAAGTTTTGGTTGGTAAAAGTTGAAAAGGATGAACTAGAAAGTTCAAGCTCAAATCATGTAAAATTTTAAATTGGTGATGAGTTTGGTTTGGGAACCTCGTGAAGCTAAATATATGTCGATAAGCTTATTATATTGTTAAGTTTTGATGCTCAATCATAATATGTTGTTTTGAAAGCTTCTAGGACAAAACCAATAAGGAACTACGAGAATTGGGAAATCATCCTCAAGTAAAAACTGAAGATGTGTATCTTTGTTCTCCATTGATAATTGGTATCTAGATATGCAATTATTATTGTGTTATGTGAAAGACATCATTTTTTGATTATTTTTGTATAACGTAATAAGCCGCTATAGTTGAGATTAATGGCAGATTATTGATGTATAATGTAGTAAGTTGTTATAGTTGAGAATTATAGTAGATTATTGTTGTGTAGTGTAGTAAGTTGGTATAGGTGATTGTTGATGCATGTTGTAGTAAGTGTTGGCTTATGAGCATTCTAACACTCCTAAGTGTACATGCAACCCTAAATACCTTGGATCTATGTTTTCTCTATTATACATACAATTATGAACATCCAAGGTATTATCCTAATCTAGCATACAAAATAATAAATATAACAAGATAGAATACATACCTCTTTGATGTAGAATGTCTTCATGAAGCTTGAGTGCCTAGTGCCCCAAGTGTGACACCTCAAATGGTTCACACAACACCAAATACACTTGGAATAACTTGAGAGAAACTTGAACACTCCTTGAAATCGTCTAGCCCTCACACTCACACATTAGTGCACGATTTCTTGAGCCATGGGATTCTTTTATATGGTGGCTATTAGGGTTACACCATGTAACTCATAACTTTACCCATTCCTTATGCTCCATGGATTTTAACCTCCATGGAGTATCCATGGGTCACCCCATGGACTTAGTCCAACATAAGGAATCTTGGATCACAAGCCCACATATATAAGAAAGAATGATTTACACAATCAACCCATATATTTAATTAGTCTCCTTTTGATCACTTAATTAATTCCAAATTAATTCTTGATCAATACTAATTAAATAACCTTATTGATATATTAGAACTTATAATATATTAACCAACCTTAAGTGTTATTTCTCTCATTATAGTCTGTCCAAATGCATGATGCCATGCAACCCAAATGGACCATGCCGGGTCGGGTCAAGTCTTACCAATTATAGTTATGGACTTAGACATTAATCCAACAGTCTCCCACTTGGATAAGTCTAAAACTATTATTGCGTATGACTTCAGGAACCGATCAGCAATCGTAGCTCTCAAAAGCTTCTGTCGAACTCTGACCTTGTCGATGAACTCTGACCTTTGTCAATGACTTGTCCATTAAATAAGGGATCATATATTCCTCCATTCTAGATATCATATGGACTGAGACATGGATTATCAATCATTCTCTCTGTCCATTTGTTGTTTCCCGATTTCTGATTCATGATGACTGACTGATTGAACAAATCAAATCAGTCCTGGCTTGGCCAAGCACTCACATGTATCATCTTTAAATCATCGAGGGGCCCACAGATATCGCTTTTATCCCGAAGGTAAAAGGAATGGATAAACTTCGACTCATATGGCTTGTTCTACTACTTGTTGAATCATACACAAAGGCACATTTTATAACATCGAGTTACCAATGCGTTTTCGTGCAATCAATATATAACCAACTCATAGTAACAACTCATATCTCTAGGTTTGAAGAATATAAGATATTATCGTCTCATGATCACTCGTGATAAAATCCATGAAGTGATTCAAATGAGCGCGGGTTGAATCCAATACTCAGAACTTATGAGCACTCATGAGTGTTGTAGCACCACTTTTGTCCACCAACTTGGACCTCTACAAACCAACCCATGACAGTCTTGATTCATATCTACTTCCAACATATGACCGACTGTGGATGGTTTGAATAACTTAATCATTCAGGAAGAGCGACTTAGTTATTCTGGAAGTCAAAACATGCAAAGTGAAACACAAGAATAAATGAATCAAATATGGTATCAAACCCTATGAATATAAATAAACACTTTTATTTATCACCATACTGATTACTCATTATTCATTGTTTCGGTTTTATCAACTTTATACTTGAATTTAAAACAATAGTTGTCCCATGCTCCAAGCATGTGCACTATGTTTTCTAAACACTAGTCATGTCATACACTAAGTATGCATACTATGTTTGTCTATGATCTTTACTTTGTAAAATAGATCAATTGAACATCACTCCAATGATCCTCTTTTCACAGTCCCAAATCCTTACTGCAAATGCAAGAATTCCAAATTCATGCCATTTACTGAAATCTGTTAGATTCTAAACTTATATGCATTGATCCTCTTAATGATTATGCACGAAGTCAGAAAGACTTGACAACAATCATTACAGAGCATTCCAAAGGAGATCAGCTCCTTGGAAACATCCTTCTTTCATTAAGTTTCCTAATCTTACACAGATTGAATAATTTCTAACTTTGAAACATTTCCATATTCCATTTTGACTATCACTTCTGAACAAGAGTTGCCTCCTTACAGATTATGTCAATATGGTCCTTCCAGAATTAACATTATACTTCCAACTGTCCTTGAGCAACCAATCTTTGGTAAACCTTAGATTGTCCTCGACAATTGCTTAATCATTTTAGTCATATCCAATTCTAGACCTTTTCCCTTCATAATGCCCCAGGCATTTGGAAAATTTTAGAAAGGATGAATATAGCACATGTAATCGATCCTATATCCGAAGCATATGGGACACGATTCATGATGTCTCACATAAAGACTAAACCAGTCTTTTGCTATAATATTTCCATTTCAATTTGCCAAGTTCTCAAAATTCAGATTATGAAAAGGGATGTCGTAATCATAATCGAATTTTAGAACGCAAATAATGGACCCATATATAGAATTTCCTTATGTTGATCCATTCCAACATGAAATTCATATATATATCCTTGATTAAATACGATTAAAATCTCAATCTAAGCTTTTAGAATTGAAATGAAGTATAATTTCCTCTCCCTTAATTATAGCAAAACAACTTTTTCAACCCCTGCAACCTCACGAATTGAAACTTTTGTTTTCTATAATTAACATTGCTAACTTGCAACCTTTGTCATAATTATCATGCTCCCACTAACATGATGATTATTAGCATAACACTTATGCTCCCACTAGCTTTGACATGTACTCAGAAATCAGCTGACTTTCTTACCAAAGTTCAGATTTCTGATACTAGATTGTTTTGATAAAACTTTATCATAATCATACACCTCTCTTAGATAGCTCACATCTGTGTCTAAACAATTTTAGAACTATGAAAAGGGATGCCGTAATCATAGTCTCAATTGTTTAGACCTTTGCCACTTCTCACAAGTCCATGTTAGTGTGCCGGTAAACCACACACGCTCCACTAACGACTTTGAGAATGCAAATATCACAATTGCTATCTAGCTAAAATCTACTTAGTGAAAGTGTTTCCTCACCATCATTTTCATGAATCGGAGAGAAACCTTATGACACTTAGATTTAATAGTGTATGTGTTCTTATCCATGTGAATTTGTCAAAACCATAATCACAAGACAAGGTTAGTGACAAATCCAAACTCATATTGATTAAACTTGTGCAATCTTAAATTCTTGCCATTTGGCAGCTCAGGTGCCTGCCATTGCTTCCAAGTAGTTGTGCAACCAATTGAGATCTCTCAGAACTCCTATGCAAAGCCAACTTGAATAGGCACAAAAATTTCAACACGATAGGTTATAAACCTCAAGTCGTGTGCTAGTGAAGGACTTTAGGTTTTATTCTTGATTAAGTCTTGAAACTTTCAAGAGCTTTAAGACTCCCACTGTCCTCTTGACATATAAGACTCCCACTGTCCTCTTGACATATAAGACTCCCTTGTCAAATATTCAAGAGATAGTGCAGATTCTTTATCAAGACTAACACTTTACACAATTGGCCTAAGTTGGTCTCTGTTTTATCCAAAACATCACAACTTACCAATTTCAAATGTACAAGAGTAGATAACCTTTTACTCTTACATTTGACTAGTGTTAACAAACCCTCTTTAAGATATGTCACTCAAGTTACAATCTTGGAGTATGACTCTAAGAATTGTTTTGGAACGAAGTATGACTCATCTTTTTGATTTAACCATTTCAACAATTCATGACTCCTCTTCTTAGTCATAAGAATGCACTAAGATGACTTTAGAGGACCAATTGTGATATGGTATCTTAATCATTAAGATGATCATAAACATGATACTAAAGTACTCTCCCATCTTTTCAGATTTGAGAAACTTTTATCTTTCTGCCATACTTTGATTCTTCTTATTCGTTCTGTCTCACATTGAAACTTCTCCAATGCTACAGACTTATACTTAAACTTATAAGTATAACCATATTTACTGAACTTAAGTAAATCATGACGAATAGTCTTCTTGATCTTTTGTGGTGGACTTGACCAGTGCACAAGAATGTGTACTCGATCCCTTAGTCCTTTCCTTATTCACATAAGGAATTAGTCTTAATTTTCCAAGCTGAAAGTTCTCATTCATCATACTATACAACTTGCATGATTCCAAGTTTCGGTCCAATTGAACCTTGGGTGATGAGAATCTTTCCTTATTTGGTAATATTAGACACTACCACAACCGAAAGAATCAAATCCATTTTTCCAATATTGCTATCAATGGAATCTTATAAGCAACAACTTTTCACAAATGCCATTGTAAGGATACTTAAAATAAATAAAATCAAAACCTTTTTCTTTTATTTTAAAACTTTGCAGAAAAACTTATCCTTACAATCCATATGAAAACCATGTTGTTATCTATTCCTAAGCAATATAAATATCATAACTCTTAAGTAATAGCCCAAAATTCTGATCACCGAACCATGCGATTGAAATCCATCTTCGCGATCAGAATCAGCATGTACTTAATAGAGTTAGACAATGGACTTTACCTGAAGTAGAGCCAAACTTATTGACTTTAACATCCTTAGGTAAATTTGGCAGCTTCGTAACCAAAGCCCCTTCCTTTGGCAATAGTTACCTATGGACCCTTGATAATGGGACTATCTCAGACTTCGCCTCTCTCTTTACCATTGGGTCAACCGAGTTGACTATGGCCGATCCCTTTCCATTGGGAAGAGAGAGCTTTACTAGATATCCAATGTCATCATTGTCAATGTCCATAGCGTTTTAGGAAGTTGATCTTAGCAAATAGATAAGATCATTAAGGGTCTTGTCTTAGTCTGTTTCATAGGATTCCCAAAAGAACTCACTATGTGACTTAGAAAGTAGTTGAGCCACCAACTTTCTCAAGACTTTGACACCCAACTCTCCCGGCTTGTCAATATGTGACTACATCTCCAAGATGTGATCACACCTAGACCTTGCCTTGCCAATAGGGCTTGAGTGACCTTAAACTTTTTAGGAACTTGTGGGTTAGGGAGAATAATTGGAGGAGGTGAAAGAAGTATGATATCCATGGGACATCATCTTCATTTAGGAAAGCTTGTTTCAAGAGATTTGGGAAGATCATAAATGTCTAGACCAGACATCTTTTTGGGAGATATTCAAGATAGTTGATATAAAGTCCTTAATATGACACCCAATATGAAATATTAAGGCTAGGACCCAACAAACTATTTTATAACTTAGAAGAGGGATGCCGTAATCCAAGCTATAAAATATTTGAAGGTAGGTGAATGACGATTCACCAATTTACACCATGAAAACTGAAATAATTTATTAGGTTTTAATTGGATTTGAAAGTCCTAGATCTTTGAGATTCATTGAACTGTTCAAAGGCATGTTTCAATCTCGAGTGTGCCCTTCAGGTTTTGTGACTGGGATGCCGAGGATCACAAAACAAGGTGTGAATAACCATGCAAATATACTTGGTACCCTTAATATTTACCCCTTAATCAGTGTGCCGGTTAACCACACACGCTCCACCGATACTATGATAAATATTAAGTTACCCTTTGCCTACCTTGTTAAGTCCAGGTTAGTGTGCCGGTTAACCACACACGCTCCACTAACGACTTAAGCAAAGTGCAAAGTGTAATTTCATGGGTTAGCACCAAATTCACATTTTCCTAAGTAACTAAGATTGGGTATTAATAAGAGTTTAGTTACTTAGTATTTATCATTAATACTTTTAATGAAAGGAGAATTATAGTCCTTGTCCTACCCGTTCGGCTAACGACCCTCCACCAGTCAAGGAAGCGGTGGGTGAGAGTGGACACCTATTAAACTGCCATTTTATAGGCAGTAACCTTATACCCCCCTTATAGATCGGCTTCGTGAATGAGGCCTACTAACGGTAAGACTGACTTTACTCTTATACATATATATAAATATTATTAACTTATAATATTCTAAAGTATAAGGGTTGAATTTTAACTTTTAAAATTCTAAGGGCTAACTTGGAATTAAAGTATTCATAAGTGAAAACTTTTCAAATTCCAAAACTTGAGGGCAAGTTTTGAAACTATTCAAAACTAATTAATTCCATAACTTATGAGTTTAAAGTAGTTTTAATTAAAAAAAAACTCTTCAAGTTCCATAACTTGAGGACAAGTTATGGAAGACTTTAAACTAATTAATAAAAAAAATAACTTTTTTTATTGTAACTTATGGAACTAATTAAGGTTACACTTTTTTTTTTAATTTAATGAAGAGACTCTTGAACCTCCATAACTTGAGGACAAGTTATGGAGTCATAAAACCATTTAATTAGAACTAGACTCTTCATTTTGTAACCTTTGCCAACTTTTATGAGTTTTATGATTCTTAAATGTGACTTTTCATATAACTTGAGGACAAGTTACAAAAACACACTTTGGAATCAACTCTTAGATTAAAATGGATTGAAAACAACTATTTCACACAACTTTTCTATTAATCTAAGAACCTCATAAGAACAAGATAATTCAAATCATCAATCTTCAAGAAATTAGCATGAACATACAAACTAATATAAATCTTGAAATTATGACAATTATCTTAGAAATTGGATTAGCATGAACATTACCACATCAAAAACAAGTTTATAAGACCAAAAACATCTTAGGGTAATGTTCCTAGTCCAATTTCAGCCAAAACAATCGAATATATGCATCCAACTCGATTTTTCAGCTACTTTTGCAAGTATAACAAGAAAACAAGCCTAGGCTCTGATACCACTGTTGGGTTATGAGCATTCTAACACTCCTAAGTGTACATGCAACCCTAAATACCTTGGATCTATGTTTTCTCTATTATACATACAATTATGAACATCCAAGGTATTATCCTAATCTAGCATACAAAATAATAAATATAACAAGATAGAATACATACCTCTTTGATGTAGAATGTCTTCATGAAGCTTGAGTGCCTAGTGCCCCAAGTGTGACACCTCAAATGGTTCACACAACACCAAATACACTTGGAATAACTTGAGAGAAACTTGAACACTCCTTGAAATCGTCTAGCCCTCACACTCACACATTAGTGCACGATTTCTTGAGCCATGGGATTCTTTTATATGGTGGCTATTAGGGTTACACCATGTAACTCATAACTTTACCCATTCCTTATGCTCCATGGATTTTAACCTCCATGGAGTATCCATGGGTCACCCCATGGACTTAGTCCAATATAAGGAATCTTGGATCACAAGCCCACATATATAAGAAAGAATGATTTACATAATCAACCCATATATTTAATTAGTCTCCTTTTGATCACTTAATTAATTCCAAATTAATTCTTGATCAATACTAATTAAATAACCTTATTAATATATTAGAACTTATAATATATTAACCAACCTTAAGTGTTATTTCTCTCATTATAGTCTGTCCAAATGCATGATGCCATGCAACCCAAATGGACCATGCCGGGTCGGGTCAAGTCTTACCAATTATAGTTATGGACTTAGACATTAATCCAACAGTAAGTTGGTTAAGAATTATAGCAGATTACTATTGTATGGTGTAATAAGCTAGTATAATTAAGAATTATAGCTAGTTATTGTTGTATAATATAGTAAGATGGTATAACTGATAACCTATAAGCTAATTATAGTCATATGACATAGTATTTAATGTAGCTAAAAACAATAATTGGTTGCTAGGGGATGATAAGGGGATCCTTTGTACTTAAGAGTTACCATTGATAGTTATTGTAAACAGAATTGGTGAGCCTTAGTGGCAAAACCTATTGTTATGGTGAGCCTTAGTGGAAAGACCCATTGTGTGATGAACCCTCATGGAAAAACCCACTGGTTATGGTGAGCCTTTGTGGCAAGACCTATTGTTGTCGTGAGCCCTCGTGGCAAGATCAATTTTTGAGGTGAGCCTTCGTGGAAATACCTATTGTTATGGTGAGACTTCATGGCAATACATATTGTTGTGGTGAACCTTTATGACAATACCCATTGTTGTGGTGGTCCTTCATGGCAAGACTTAATGTTGTGTTGAACCTTAGTGGTAAGACCGATTGTTATGGTGATCCTTAGTGGCAAGACCTAGTCTTATGGTGGGCCCTCTTGACAAGATCCATTGTTATGGTGAGCCTTCATGGCAGGACCCATTATTGTGGTGAGCCTTTGTGGCAAGACCCTTTGTTATGCTGAGCCTTTGTTGCAAGATCCATTATTGATAATTGTTGAATTAGTTGAAAGGCTTTATGTAACACTATACATGTTGATGATTTAATATGTATGATTAATTATTAAAGATAGTATGTTTGTATAACGAGTAAGTTACTCACTAAGAATTTGTAACTTAACCTTTATTTGTTGGTGTGTCTTTCAGAATTATGTAAAACCATTAAGGGTATAAAACCAATAGCTGAGAGATAGAACCGTTGGATGGATGGTAACGCCCGACTCAAGTCTTTGTTTGGTTTTTCAATATATAATATAATTGATAGCTATTTATATATTACTACTTAATATAAATGTACATTGAGTTGTTATGGAAATTAAAAAATGGTCATTTTTAGTGTACTTTGTATTGATTTTTCCGTGTGTTACAAGTTTATGTCAAAGTCGTGGTTTAAATGAACTAGGTGTCATGTAGTAGATTCCTAAAATTAAAGCGGTGAGTATTGAAGAGAAGTATAAGTTGACTAGACCTTGTGGACATGTTAGCTAACTATTAGGCACGTTTATGGAATGTTAGGGGTTCCTATATTATAATTCCCTATAAAATGTGCTATAAAGAGAAAAAAAAAGTTAGGTGTAGATTAGCCTGACAGAACCAGTACTAGTATGAATAATCATACACGTTGACTAAAATATCGGTCATATGTTGCTTAAATTTGATATATTTAATCCTATTTAGGGAAGAATTCATATTGATCTTATGCGAACGACATTGTGGTAAATGGTCCCTTACTAGTGTTTTGGTCAAAAATCAATTAAGTAATTTAGTAACCAAATTAGTAAGTATGGTGTGATGTTTTAGGTAAAAAATTAATTATAAATTACTTAAAATCTTGAGATATGTTTAAGATCTTGGATGTGCTCAAGATCTTGGGTATAAGACAAAGATGTTAAGATTTGTTATGTGATATTGAATGTTAAAAATATTGATTTACTCCAAAATGTAAGTATACGTATACTAGAGAAATAGGGAAATAATAGTATCAAAGGGTAAATTTGTAGAATAGAGCAATAAGTCTTAAGATATTTAAAAAAAGGTTAGGATAACATAAAGTATCTTGAGGTTGTAACTAAGTAAACAAAGTATTGCAATTGAAAAAAACGTTTGTAAAAAGGTTTATAAGTATATAGATGGATTGGATCATAAATAATAAATAAAAGTAAGTGCAATAACACAACGATGTACGAGGAAACCCCTTAATCATTTAGGATTCGACACAAACCCTCATGAGCTAAAAGATTTAGAAATCATTTGAGAGATATATATTAATAGTTTATTAATTTGTCATAGCTTGATAAATTAGTTAGAAAATAATTTGAAATTAATTGGAATTGATTAGAATTAACTTGCAACTAATTTGTGATAATTAAATGTGCAGGGATTGGATGTTAATTGTTTAATAGTTGAACAGCTGTAACTTTTTATATCCCTTGGTAGGGATGGATGAAAATTCTTAAGGATAATCCCTTGGATTTTCGTCCGCATGTATAGATAAATAAGATATTTGAATTTTGGATTGAATTAGATTATTTAATTATTTAAATATGCTTTATCTGCAAGTAACATCTAGCTATAAATACCCCCTCCTAGTCACCTATTAATTTTGTCCCCTACTCCTTGCCTCTCTGAATTTCGAGTTTGGCATTCCTTCTCTCTATTTTCTTAAAATTTCAAGTTCTAGTTTTTAGTCTTTTGGGTGTGACACTTTAGATGCATTCTACTTTGGGTGCTCAACCTTTCATAAACAAGAATAAATCGATTCAAGGGTTCTTCAAGTTATCAAATTCGATTTTCTATAAGGTTGGTGTTTCTTGACTATCTTTGTTGTTTGTATCATTAGATAGTATTACTTGTAGGGTTTAGATCATAACTTGCCATGAAAAAATTTTAATTTTTTCCATTTCCTATGTATTTATTCTATTGTTAATATTAATAAACTCATCAGTAGTATCAAAGCCTTAGTTAATGATATTTGCACTAAATTTTAAATTTCTTAAAGGGTTGAATGCTTAAACTCATAGGTTTTCAAGAACACCAAAACTCACTAGGATTTTTTATGAACACTAGGGTTATGGAAAATCTTGAGGATTTTTAGGAGTTTTGAAAAACTTGAATGTGTTAAAAATCTTAATATCTATTTGATTTACTTTTCTAACTAATCCAGGCTTGAAAGATTCAAATAACTAAGTGGATTAATTCATATTTGATAAGTTTAAATTTAATTTATACTTGACTTAGCTAAAATATTATCTTTAAAATATGAAATATATATATATATATATATATATATATATATATATATATATATGTCACACCCCCAAACCGGAGCGGCGGAAACGTCCGGGGGTGGATGACTTCATGTTAAGTATCACAACACATGCATCATAGTAATCAAAGTACAACAACCATTG
The DNA here is from genome assembly GCF_052849685.1 of Lactuca virosa. Lineage (NCBI taxonomy): Eukaryota > Viridiplantae > Streptophyta > Magnoliopsida > Asterales > Asteraceae > Lactuca > Lactuca virosa. The sequence continues at coordinate 132,651,252 of NC_136429.1, forward strand.
CATTAAAATATTTGATTTTTACATAGTATTCAAGTCATTGTATATATGACATCAAAAGTTATATAACAAAAGATAGAAGACATGACTCTATACTGCTCCGTCTTCTCAAAAATCTCGGGGATGTACCTGTCTACTGGTTCCCTGAGAATAGAAGTATTTTGAAAAAGAGAGCATCAACATTTAAGTTGAGTGAGTGCATAAGTATTTATGTTTAAAAGTTTGCTATCTGATTCTTGAAAGAGAGAGTATCTTTATTGTTCCAGAAAATCCAATATTTTCTGATATAACTGAAAAGTAGTTTTAATCCCATAAAACCATTATGTGTAAGTATTGTTGTACTATAAAGTAGTATAAAATAGCTTTAATTCAATAAAACTATAAAAAGAATGTTTTCTATTTTGTTTATGTTTTCCAAGTTTTGTAATTGTACTCTTTGAAAACCCTGTAAAAGTGAGTATGCCTGGCTCAACCAGCTATAAACTGTAATGTAATACTGTAAATCGTATTATTGTAAAACCAATACTTTGTATTCGTACTCTTTGGTTTAATTATACACTAATCGTATTGTTCATATCTTTTTGGTGAGTTATTATAACCATACTATGACTAGATGGCCTGAAATGACGCTTTATAGGCATCAGAACTGTTAACGACATTTTTCACTCATAGGCGTGCCAGCCCAACTGTAGTTAACAGTCTGAGTGCAGGATTGTCAATCCCATATAGATCTATACACATTTGTCTCGCTCTCTGTCTAGAGATTCTAGTTATAATATTAGGACTTTAACTGTATTGCCTAAATGAACAAACAACTGAACATTGTCTCACAAAGAGCATATTGACGATTACGTATATAACAAATGGTGAAAAGTCATTTTGAAGTAAATGAACTGATAATATGATCTTTCTCTAGTATTATTGAATGTAAAGTATTTGTACAAGGGTAATCTGTTAAACTTTGTATAACTGATTCGTGAAAATAGTTTGAGAGTTCCATAAATTATACCTATTATAATTTATATGTGTGTTCTGTTTGGTATGTAATATTCATGAATGTATCCCCTTTGCTCAACATGTTACAAAAGGGAATATAATATGATTGAAATAACTTTTATATTCATATATATATATATATATATATATATATATATATATATATATATATATATATATATATATATATAATATAACTAAAATATAAACGACATTCAGACAAATAATTTTACCCTAAGCCCACATCCAAACAAGGAAAAGAGAAATAAAGCGAATTATTAGTTTTAACCCCTTTTAAATATTATTTATCTATATATATATATATATATATATATATATATATATATATATATATATATATATATGATTTTTGGCAAATATAAGTTTAAAAGAGTTTTTAAAACATTTTAAAGAGTTTGACAATATCAGAAAGAGTATCAATAATTTAAAATCATTTTAGAAATATTTAGAAAACATTTGATTGTAAACACAATATTCTTGTGTTAGACTTGTATCCCCCCCTAAAACAGTGAAAAATAGTAAAAATGCAGGGGTATGAACTCACCTTTTCTAAGTTTCCGGTTGTAGATACGGTGTAGTAGAGCTAAATCCACAAGTTAAAACTCGTGATAAAGACCGAATCCTAATTTATATTAATATAAAATTAAGTATAAATTAGATAACTAATGAAGTTTAAAGTGTTAAACAACACTTAATTATTGTAAAAAATACTTACAATAATCCTTAGAATAGTTTTTCGTGTTCTTCGTGTTCTTTGTGAAATCTAATATATTTTGGTGTTTTCGGGCCAAAATAAGAAGATTGGAAAGTGTTTTTGTAATGAAAACAAGATCAAGGAATGATACTTGCAAGATTCTAAGAAGAATCAAGTGATTTTTGTGTGTTGTTGAGAGGAGAGGGGAGGCTTCACATTTTCTTGTAATAGAGAAGGGAGTTTTCGGTTGAAGTTGAGAGAAAAAAGGAAGTTTTCGGTTGAATCTTGTATAAATGAGGAGTGTTTTCGGACATTATGTATATATATTGGTGGTTCTTGAGTTGTAAACACATACCGAGGCGAGATTTCGGCTGTAAACACATACCGAGGTGATAAGAACCCTTCCCGAGGAGATAAGACTTCTAGAAACCGCCTCGCACGTTTGCGGTCCGAGGGTTCTCGGCCGTAAACGGTTTGCGTCCGAGGAGTTTGGCCGAAAACTGAATGGTTACCTTCTGTTTGCGGTCCGAAGAAGGAAATGAGAAAAAGGTTGCGAGGGCTCTCGGTTGGTGCGAGAATCCTCAGATTTTTGGGTTTTTCAACTTCTAATTCAACAACACTTTTACTAAGTGTTTAAATGTATCAAATATATTAATTTAAATTTATTAAATTAACAAATCAATAGGTTTGACTTTAATTTGATATGTTTGACTTGAGTTGACTTTTGTTGACTTTTACAAAGTAGCAAATAACGGGGTGTTACAATATATATATATATATATATATATATATATATATATATATATATATATATATATATATATATATATGGATGTCGTATAGTGTGCGGACGTGTATGGATAGTGCTATTTTATGAGAATGACTAAGAGAATAGGTTGTTTGGTTATGTGAATACGTTCAACCTCACATAAATATTGTCATTACCATGCATTCTCATTAATTATTATCAATTTTTGTTCTCACACATCGTTTTTCACTCATTCTCATTCTTACAGAATACGATTATCAATAACACATTCTGACAGAATGATAATCATAAAAAAAAGGTCCATAATACCCTTATAGACGATTTAATTAGTGAAAATGTGTGATAATGATAATAGTTATGTGAGGTTAAACGTATTCACATTACCAAACAACAAATTCTCTTAGTTATTCTCACGAAATAGCATTGTACACACGTCTGCACAATAGATGTTCATCCACATACGAAGCTAACTTTCTCTCTCTCTCTCTCTCTCTCTCTCTCTCTCTCTATATATATATATATATATATATATATATATATATATATATATATATATATATATATATATCAAATTTTGATATATATTTAGATAATCCTTAATTTTTGTTAATAGATTAACAACTAAAAATTTATTGGTAAATATATATAATTCGAAATTTGATATATATGGATATAATTGGTTTAAAATTAATTAATTAAAAATTGATTTAAATTAATATGATTAAACCTTGTAGTTTTAGATTATTTAAAATACACCCTACATATAATTATAATTGTTTATATATGGTATATCTAGAACTAAAATATTAAATATATTGTTAGTCGAATTAAGAGTATGACTCATTCATCAAACCATGTTATAAGAGAGAGATATAAGGAAACAACCTAATAAATGAACGTTGAATGAGTTTTCTTTTTAGTCACCGTTTATTTGTGTGGTTGATTGTCATTAGCCGAAAGGGTTTGATAGGACGATGTCTCGCTAAAAGTATAACATATAAAGTACTAAAACAAAATTCTCGTCTTAGTTATATTAAGAAATGTGAATAGTTGCTAATCCATGAAAACCACACATTATTCCTTATTGTCTATTTATGAAGCATATGTGGGTAACCGACACATAAATTTGAGACGTAAGAAGAAGATGATGTGGAACTTGTGGTTGTTGTTTGTTGGCGGAGCATGTGTGGTTAACTCACACGTCAAATTGAGACCATAACATAATCAAGGGGTCACGTGGGTTTTGCATGGTTGGTTCACCATCTTATTTGTGAGACCTCGGTATCTCAAGCACAAATAGAAGATGTGAAAACCCAAGATTAATATGTTTTTAAGTAGTTTTAATGAATCTCAAAAAATATAGGAATTTCATAGAGGTTGAAATTGACAAAATAAATTTATCTACCTAAAATAAATTTGTGATATGATTACGGTATCCATCTTCATAAATTGAATCTAAAATATAGATCTTAGACTTAATATAATTTGGGTAATTATTTAAGGATTGAATCAACTAACTAAACAATCTTTCTTAATTTTGACGTTTGGTCTTGATGGAAATCATCTCCCACCTCTTCTCGTACCTACAAATTCAAACTTCACCCCACTCTCTGTTCTCCAAAGGGAAAAACTCATTGGCATGGCAAAATACCTCAATTAGATGTGTGACCTTAGGATAACCCTAAGGTACTATGATCGTGAGTATGTTCTCGATGATCCAATTGTCGAGATTAATGATCTCTATATTGATGAAGAAAAGGTTGCTTATCGAAAACACGTTGAAGACTTAGAAAAAATTCTTGCATCAAGATCACCTCTATATGCTCGGTTCTCCAAAAGACTTTCGAGAACACTTGGGCATATGATATGAACTTGCAATTGGCTTAAATGTTTCAACAAAGGGAAAGGCAAGAACGATTTGAGGTTGTCAGATCCCTAACGCCATGCAAGATTAAGGAAGGAGGTTTTTTATGTGCTCATGTTCAAAAAATGAAGAGTTACATAGACATACTTGAGAATCTTAGTGTTGTTTTTGACAATAACCTACCTGTGGATCTTGTGCTTGGATCTCTCCGTAGTTCATATGATAACTTCATAATGACTTATCATTTGAATAATGTGGATAAGACACTTATGGAAATCTACAAGCTACTCCAAACTACAGAAGTTGAACTAAATAAAGCTCCGGTCAATTGTTAAGCTCCAGTTTTTTCCATTCGGAATGGTGGTGGAAAGAAGTGGAAATGTTCTAATCCCAAATGGAAAAGAAAGGCTACGACTGCACCTTATCATCAAGGGGATAAATGAAAAAGTGAATCATCTATTCCACTAGTTAATGATCTTGAAAAGGCAAACCGCTTCTGCTGTGGTGTTAAGGGGCGTTGTAAACGAAGTTGTCCTAAGTACTTGAAGATCTCAAGTATGGTAATGTCAAAGCGTCTGGCTCCACCTCAAGTACTTATATTATCGAACTCCATAACATTATTACTTCAAATTTGTGTGTTATTGATATAGGATATGGTATTCATGTATGTACTGTATTGCAGGAACTAAAGGAAAGAAAAAAGCTTAAGCACGAGGAGCCAAATCTAATCATGGAGAATAGACGAATGTCGTCTGTATCGATGATTAGAGATTTCGAGTTGATGCTTAGTAGTGGAGTTAGGATTATTTTGGTTAATTTTTGTTACTTATATGAGATGACTTGAATTATTATTTCATTTCATGTGATATCTAAACAAGGATTTCATTTTTCATTTGATAGCGAGAGAGGTGATATTTTGTTTTTTTAAAGATGATTGTTTTATGTTTAAAGCTTCCCCTTGCAATAACATATATTAAAGTGTTTTTTGTGTTTCTAATAATAGCAATGTTCACTTAAATATTAATTCTTCTAATAACTCAGATAAATCATGCTCATGGCATTGTCGCCTTGGCCACATAAATAAGAAATACATTTCCTAGCTCCAATCGGATGGGATCTTGGAGTCATTTGACATAAAATAGGATGATGTATGTGAGTCTTTTGTTATTAGGCAAGATGACCAAATCACCATTCACAGGTACTTGTGAAAGAGGTGAAGTTTTGTTGGATCTCATACACACAAATGTGTGTAGACCCTTTAGATCCGCCACAAGGGACGGTAAACACTAGTACGTTACATTTACTGCTTATTTCAAAAGACATGATTATGTTTATTTGGTTAAACATATGTAATATACACTTGGAAAGTTCAAGGAATATTATAAAAAAGTAGAGAATCAATATGGAAAGAAGTAAAGGTTCTTCAATATGACAGAGGAGTAGAGTACCTTAGTATCGAGTTCAACAATCATCCTAGAGATTGTAGAATAGTTTCACAATTAGATCCTCTAAGAACACCACAAATTAATGGTGTTGTTGGAAGTAGAAATCAACCCCTATTGGACATAGTTTGATCGATGATGAATCGGGCTTCATTCCCAATAACATTTTGGGGATATACACTTGAAACCACAACCCATATCTTAAACCTCGTACCAACTAATAAGGTTTCAAAGAAACCTCATGAAATGTGGACTGGAAGACTTCCTTCACTAAATCACATTAAGTTCTAGGGTTGTGAGGTTTGCGAATGGTGCGAAACCCAAGATAAACTTGAATCCAGGTCTGAGAAGTGCCATTGCGAAGATTATCCATAAAAGTCTGTTGGATATTTGTTTTACAAACCTAGTGGCAAAAGTGGTGTTTGAAGCTCGAAAATGAGTGTTACTTGAGAAAGAACTTATATCTTAAGAAGTCATTGGGACTCAAATTGACCTTGAGGATATCCAAACTGATAGAAAACCTATACTTGAGCGCTCAACTAGAGGTTAAGAAACCTATTGATCCAAATGACATATCCTTACCTCTTCACAAATCTAGTAGATGTATTGGTCCTCCCGAGTTTTATGGTTTCCATGTAATGACAGAAGGAAACACATTGATTTGTGATAGAACACTAGTCAATTTGGATGAGCCAGCTAACTACAAAGAAGCGATGGCAGGCCCTGAGACTGCCTAATGGAAAGAAGTTATGGACAACAAAATTCAGTCCATGAAGGATAACCAAGTTTGGAATTTGGTTGAACTGACACTTGCTCTTAAGACAGTAGGCTGTAAATGGATCTTCAAGAAGAATACCGACTTGGATGATAATATGCACATATTCAAAACCAAGTTGGTGGCAAAGGGTTATACTCAGACTCAAGGAATTGATTATGAGGAAACGTTATCACCAATAGCTAAGATAAATTCGATTAGGATACTACTTGCCATAACTTCCTTTAATGATTATGAGGTATGAAGAATGGATGTTAAAATTGCATTCCTTAATGGAAACTTTTAAAGGATGTGTATATTGCACAACCTAAAGGTTATGAATATGCCAAGTATCCAAATAGAGTATGTGAGATTGAAAGGTCCATCTATGGACTTAAAAAAGCATCACGAAGTTGGAATATGAGCTTCCATGAGAAAGTCAAAGTGTATGGTTTTTCTAGAAGTCCAGATGAGTCATGCATGTATGTTAAATCTAGTGGGAGTGTCGTTGTCTACCTGGTATTATATGTTGATGACATACTACTCATAGGAAATGATATCCTCATGTTGAAAAGTGTAAAAGATTGACTTGCAAAATGTTTCATTATGAAGGACTTAGGAGAAGCGACATACATACTTGGTATAAGAATTTATAGAGATATATCTAGGCGTCTAATAGGACTAAGTTATAGTACATATGTAGACAAAGTATTGAAAAGATTTAATATGGAAAATTCCAAGAAAGGAAATGTTCTGACACATCATAGCGTTAAATTGAATAAATCTCAATGTCCAAGTTCTAGTGATGAATAGGATAGAATGATTTTAGTCTCATAAGCTTCAGCTATATGATTTATCATGTACGTTGTAACATGTGCTCATCCTGATGTCTCATATTCTTTGAGCATGGTGAGTCGATATCAGGAAAACAATGGACTAGGTCATTGGACAGTTATTAAGAACATTCATAAGTATTTGAGAAATACCAAATATATGTTGCTTATGTATGGTGGAGAACAAGAGTTGGCTGTGAAGGGTTATATTGATGTCGGTTTCCAAACGGATAACGATTACTCCAAGTTACAGTCCGGATGGGAATTCGTGCTAAATGTTGGTGCATCGATATGGAAAATTTCCAAACAAGAAACAACAGCAGGCTCTACCTACGAGTCTAAATACATAGCTACGAGTGAAGTGTCCAGGAAAGATACCTAGAACAATAACTTCATTGTTGATCTTGGAGTTCTTCTGAGCAACATAGATCCCATGGAAATCTTGTATGATAATGAAGGTGTAGTCGCTCTGACTAAAGAACCTATAGATCATGGAAAATCAAGGCATATAAAGATGAAGTTTCGTTACATTCGAGGCAGAGTTGAAAATGGAGATCTTGTTGTGAAGCAGGTGTCGTCAGAAGAGAATCTGATTGATTCGTTCACAAAAGGAATGTCAAAGGAAATACATAGTGTGCAAGCTAGGAGAATAAGCATGAGAGATGATGTTGCATTTAGTAATTAGTTGATTAATTGAAACATTTATAACAATGAATAAATTCCGTAATTATTTTGATGATTAAATAATAGAGAATTCTTTATTTTCAGGAGTGTTACCATTTATAAATAACTTATTATTGTGTTTCGTTTATGCATGTTTAGATCCCTACTTATTGAGTGTTAATTTACTCAAACATCCACAATGTCAATCGATCATACTCTTGAAGTAAGTATTGAGATAAGATTGTCATGAAGTGTTAGTAGACTATCTATAATGATTAGACATAACATGGGGATTGCGACTAACGTTCATGAGTGTTTAATAGAGATTTAAATATAAGAGAAACCCGCACTTAGATAGATTACTTCATGGATTTCATCACGATTAATTTTGATATTATAATATCTTTTATATTTAAAACGGAGAGACATTGAGTTATTTACATACAAGTTGGTTGTGTATTAGTCTTACTCTAACACCATTTGTAACTGGTGGTTTTAACAAGTAAGTCTATGCGTGATTTGAAAAGTAGACAAAAACTATGTAGTCAAGGTTTATTTGTTCTTCGTACCTTGATGGAAAAGTGATATCAATGGGCCCCTCGGCGATTTAATGTTGACATTATAGTTCTAGGCCTATCCTGTACTAAATTGATGTGTCCAGTTAGTAGTCTAATTTGGTTATCATAAATCGTTAATTGAGAAAAATAATTTTGAACTATAAGGTTGATTCATAAATCCATGACTCAGTTCATGCAAATATCTTGTAGAAACAAATGAATAATTGATCACTTATCTAAGGGTTGATTCTTGATTTGATCATAGTTCAACACATGTTGTGGAATGCACACTTTATTGATTATTTGAAGTTGTTCGACCAATGGTAGTTGATGACTTTTCCAAGTGGGACACTGTTAGAAATGGGTGTCCAATGTCATAACTAATTGGTATAACTTTGATAATAATAAAAAAAGGCCTTTTAGGGTTGGCCTTATGGGCTAAAAGAGTTAGAAATAATTTGAGAGAGAGAAATTAATAGTTTATTAATTTCTCATAGCTTGATAAATTAATTAGAAACTAATTTGAAATTAATTGGAATTGATTAGAATTAATTTGAAATTAATTTGTGATAATTAAAGTTGCAGGGACTGAATGTTAGTTGTTTAATAGTTTATAAATTAATTAGAAACTAATTTGAAATTTATTCTATTGTTAGGATTAGTAAAATCCACCGATGGTATTAGAGCCTTAATCTATGATATTTGCACTAGATTTTGAATTTCTTAAAAGGTTAAATGCTTAAATTCATAGACTATTAAGAACACCAAAAATCACTAGGATTTTCGATGAACGGTAGGGTTATGGAATTCCTAATCCTGTGAGAGATGTTAGAATTTCGTATATCGATAGAGAAAGGGAGAGATGTTGGACGAAATAATGAGGATTCAACTCTTAGGGTTTGATCCCTAACAATCTATTTATAGGCAGCCGATGAAACCCTAAAAGATACAAACTCTTAGGGTTTATCCTCAACTTATTTGAAACCTACCTTATCCCTATCAGGGACATCACCAAATCCATCTACCCCTATGCTCTAGGAGCTTTTGGAATATTCTCATTAATCTTTTAGATTAATTAATATTCAAGATATTTAATTAATTAAAACAATTTAATTAATTAAAAACAATCCTGTTAATTTATTAATTCCTTCATAAATTAATAACTTATTTATCTTTATTTCCTTAATGTTATGTGGGTCATGAGGCCAACCCAACAGTCTCCTACTTGGACAAGTCGCTAACTTGTAGGATCAAAATATTTACTAACAATTAACAAAGAGTACCCATCAAATGCAACAGCCAATGTCTAATCAGAATCAAAATTTATCCCTAAATACAAGTGGTCAATTATTCTTTCATTCTAGATATCTCAATGGACATGAGACATAGACAAAGGTCAACCTCAACGTTCAAAATTATGTTTCCTGATTAACAATTTCCGACGATCACATATGATTTGTAAATTGAACAAATCAATTCAGTCAAGGCTCAACCAAGCACTTCAGATGTTAGCACCAAATCATCGAGGGACCATATATATCGCTTTCTGGTTATGAGAATCAACAAATAACCTTTGATTGCATATTATTTGTCTACCCGTCTAATCATACATAGACATACCCTTTATGACTACGAATTACAGATAACAGTTGAGCATACCAATGCACAACAAATTTTGCAAAAAAAACCCAATATGCATCTCATATTGAAGAATAAAAGATATTGACATCTTAGAATTACTTGTGACTAGATCCATTAAGTAATATCTAAGTATGGGTTGTTCCAATATGTAAAATCTATATTTTTAAATACTCATAAGTATTAGCGCAATCTCTATTACAATGCCCAAATTAACTTGGCCAATCAACCAATACTCGTGACAATCTTAAATTAATCACTCACTTCCCGGAATGTGACCGACTGTGGAGGGTTGAACATAATTAAATATTATGGAAGTAGGTTCAAAACATGCAAAAATGAAACACGATATTTGAATTAACACAACTTTGATATCAAAGAAAATCTCTTTATTAAGTCACTACGAAATAAACATCAAAACAGTTTCAATTCATATTTTTATATGTTTCATAATAATTCAAACTAAAAAACTAAAATATTACATCATATCACTATCGAGTCTCATGCCAATGGTCCTTGCATGGCCATCATGTTTCTCCCTTGATAAAGTCTTCGTGAATGAATCATCAGGATTCTAATCAAATGATACCCTATTCATGATGATGTCTTCGTCTTCCACTTTATGTCAAACGTAATGATATTTTCTTAGAATGTATCTAGAAATATCATGGTCATTGGGATCCTTAGTCAAGGCGACTGCACCCTTGTTATCACAAAAGATCTCTAAAGGCTCTTTGATTCTTGGTACAACTCCAAGATGAACGCTGAAGTTCTTCAACCATGTAGCCTCCTTTGTTGATTCACTAGCTACAATATACTCTAACTTGTATGTTGAGTGTAACACCCCAAATTTTTTAAACTTTAAAATTTTATAGTTATAAAATCATTTTGGGGATTAACCCGTATTTAACAATAACTTGGTCCCACAAAAACATTTACAAATAAAACATTAGGTGTTACCATTAAGCATCATACAAACCATAACAAGCTCCACTCCATTCATTATCTCTTGACTTATAGCTTCCATCTATTATATTTTCTTCTTAAGTGTCATGAGATACATGACATTAAAAAAAGATAAGTAAGACAATAATGTCTTGTGAGATACGCGAGTTTATAACTGTTGGATTAGGTGTCTAAGCCCATAACTATAATTGGTATATGCTTGAATTGATAGTAACAATGTCCTTTTGGGTTGCCTTCAAACCTGGCAATTGAATAGGATAACAGTTAGAGAGAGAAGAATGATTTATTAATTTATTACTTGGTTAATAATTTAATTTGAAATCAAGATAAATGATTTATTAATGTATTATGGATATAATATATTAATTAGAAATCATATTGTTTAATTAATATTTAATCAGAAATTAATTTGAAATTAATTTTGGGATTAAAGGAATTAATTGAAACTGCAGGGACTAAAGGTGACAATGTTCAATAGTTGAGCATTGAGCATTCTAGAACCTCCTTAAAGGGGGAGAACTAATTCTAGGGTGTTCCTAGGGTTTCCTTGGGCTCTAAGGGTGCCTTGGATGCCTTAGGGAGGAAGTTAAGGGATTAGGGTTATCTTGGATACACCTGCCTAATCCAATACCTTCCTAGCACCTATATAAACCCTCTTAGGGTTAAATTTCGGCCTATGCACTCCAAAAGGAACCTAAGGGCCGAAATTCTACTCTAATTCTCTCTCTCTCTCTCTCTCTCTCAAGTATTCCTTGGTTGTTAGGTTTGTTTGTGAGCTATTAGAGGCAAGACACTTGTGGCGCTCGCTACCAAAGTTCAAGATCTTCAAGGGTTTGATTGTTATTACAATATAACAATCAAGGTATGTATCCTGACCCTACTTATATGTTAATTTCGAAAATGACATGTGCCTCCTAGGGTTTCTAGTTCTTGTGTTCAATGCTTGTATGTCTAATAGTGAAAATATAGATCCTAAAATCTAGGGTTGCATGTACACATAGGATTGTTTGCTATGTATATAACCCATAAGTGGTATCAAATCCAGGTTTTTGTTTTCAATTAGATTTGGTACAATTGATTGAACTAGACCTTTAAAGTAGGTTTTATGGCTATTAAACCCTAAGGCCTTTAAATTTTCGCAAACTAGGGTTTAAGAACACTGTTTTTCGAAAATCCCTAAGGGTTTTCAAACCCTTTCCTTTGGCCACCTTGGAGTCGAAATCTAGGGTTTCCTAACCCTAGGGTTTTTGTTTTTTTAGGCAATTTTGAAAGGCTTGCCTTCCACTCCAAGCAAAAGATTTTGAAATCTAAGGAATAAGTTAGTAGGTTGTTATTTTTGGTAATACTCTTGTTAATTGTTTAATTGGATAATTAAAGATATACCTACCCTAAATTTTGAAATCCATGGATAAAGCATTAAATTAAGTTAATATGTTTAATTTAATTTGGTAATCCTTATTTGATTTAATAATTTAATTAATTGCTTAATTTTTGGATAATTATTAAATCAAAGGTTTTTTAGATTTTAAAATTTTAAATTAAATGGTTTTAATTTTCGAAAATTTTCATAAAATTAAAAAATCCTAGTATTTTAAAAATTTTAAATACACCCTTATATTATATGTAACATTAAAGGTTTAATATTACTATATATATAAGACGAGTTAGTCGAACCGCTAGTACACCTCATTCACGAAGCCATACTATAAGGGGAGTTTAAGGAAGCGGCCTGTAAAATGACCATGACCGACATTGGGTATCCATTCTTACTCACCGCTCTCTTGTATGGTGGAAGGTCGTTAGCCGAACGAGTTCAATAGGATACTTAATCCTCAATAAAAGTATAATGAATTATAAAGTAACTAAACACTTTTATAAAATTCCCAATCTTAGTTACTTTATGAAAAATGTGAATTTGATGCTAACCCATGAAATTGCACATTGCACCTTATTGGTCCTTAGTGGAGCGTGTGCGGTTAACCGGCACACTAATATGGGACTAATATTGTTGCCAATGGGTTTCTCGTAAATTATCGTTGATCAATGGAGCGTGTGTGGTTAACCGGCACATTAATTAGGTGATAAATGACATCGAGAGTACCAAGCTAATTTGCATGGTTATTCACATCTCGTTTGTGATCCTCGGCATCCCAGTCACAAAGTGAGAGCATAATTGAGATTAGACATGCCAATGAAAAGTTCAATGAATCTCAAAAGATCTAGAAATTTCATCTAAAACCTAATTCCTTTAAAATTTTGTTTTCGTGGTGGAATTGGTAAATCGTCATTTACCTACCTTCAAATAATTTACAATTGGATTACGACATCCCTCTTCCGAATTGTGAATTATTGTGTTGGGTCCTAGCCTTGATATTTCATTTGGGTGTTATATTAAGGATCTAAATCAACCCACTTGAATTTTCTCCCTTTTGTAGATGTCTAGTTTTGACAACTATGGTCTTCCTCATCCTTTTGGAAAAAGCTTTCCGTCTGAATATGATCTTCCACGTGTTGATCAAGGTGATAGATCATTCCCTTCTTCGTGCATTTGTGGAACTGGAAATCATAATTCTCTTCCTCCACCTCCTCCAGTGATCCTCCCTGACCTACGTTTTCGTCGACTTGAAAAGTTCAAGATCACTCAAGACCTATTGGCATACAAACACCTAGATGGAAATTCTGTGTGTGCACATGTTCTAAACATGAAGTCGCACATTAACAGATTGCGAATGTTGGGTGTTGTTTTCCCAAGGGAGCTAGTTGTTGACTTGGTTCTTCACTCGCTTCCTAAGTCGTATAGTTAGTTTGTTAAGGACTACTATATGACTGAAAACGACGAGACCCTAATTGATCTGACATATTTGCTAATTGATGCTGAAGCAGCAATGCTTTGGCGCACTGGTCAAGAAAATTTGTTTGGAGAATCAGTTTCCCAAAGTTCCATGGACGTTGGTGATGGCAAAGGTGATAGTCCAGAAATGGTTTCTCCTCCTAAAGGAGAGGAATCGGCCAAGGTCAAAAAGTTTGACCATAAAAGAAAAGCCAATTTTTTGATAGTTCCATGTGCCAATGCTAAGGAGTCACCTGTTTCTATTGTCAATCGAAGGGGCATTGGAAGCGAAGCTGCCCAGACTACCTGAGAGATCTTAGAGATGGTAAAGTCAAATTGTATGACTCTACTTCAGGTACATCCACTATCTAACTCTGTTAAGTTCCTATTTATTGATTCTTATTACATGATGTGGTAATCACATTTTGATGTTTTGTAGGATCGAAGAAAATGAAGGAAGCTTAAGAAGAAGTAAAGGCTGATTCTGATCTGAAGAAATGGATTTCGGTCGCATGGTTCGATGATCAGAATTTTGGGCTGCTGCTTAGGAGTTATGATAGATTGATAGGAATATTTAGAAACATAGTTTTCATGTGCATTTGCATTGTAAGGACAAGTTTTCCGCACATTATCAATAAAGTGAATTTTGGTTTTATTTGCTTTATGATTACTTGCAATGACATTTATGAAAATTGGTGTTTATATTTCTATTATTAGCAATGTTAAAAATGGATTTGATTCTTACTTAAATCGCTTGTGGTAGTGTAATAATTTACCAAGTAAGGAAGGATTCTCATCACCTAAGTTTCAATTGGACAGAAACTTGGAATCATACGATTTAAATTATGTGATGTATGAGAATCTTGATCTTTGGAAAAATTAAGACTATATTCCTTGCTCACGTGTATATGTGAGTCAAGTGAAGGATTAAAGGATCTAGTACACATTGATGTGAACTGGTCAGATCCACCACAAAGGACGATAAAGTCTATTCGTCATGATTTACTGTTGATTCGGTAAAAATGGTTATGCTTACAAGATTAAGTGTAATTCTGATACCTTGAAAAGTTTCAAAGTATAGCAGAACAAATGAAAGAATCCATTCGGTAGAAAGATAAAAGTTTTTCCAATCTGAAAGGAAAGGAGAGTACTTTAGTATCATGTTTTATGATCATCCTAATGATTATGGAACCATGTCACAATTGATCCTCTAAGGATACCTTAGTGCATTTATATGACAAAGAAGAGGAATCAGGTATTGTTGAAATGGTTAAAATCAAGAAGATGAGTCATACTTCGTTCCAAAATCAAGTTTTACTCCAAGTTGTACCTTGAGTGACATGTTATAAGTAGGTTTACAACACCTCATGAAATGTGGAGTAGAAATGTTTCGTACTCTTGCACATTTGAAATTGGTAGTTGTGATGTTTTGGTTTAAACAAAGACCAACTAAGACCAATTATATGAAGTGTTTTCTTGATAAGAACTCACACTAACTCTTGAATATTTATTTGTCGAGGAATGTTCTTTAACAGAGAATCTTATATGTCAAGAGTGTTGGATTAGTGTCTAAGGCTGTAACTATATTTGGTAAGTACTTGAGCCGGTTGTGCATGGTCCTTTTGGGTTGCCTTCACCATAGCAACTTGACAGGTTGATTTATAAAGAGAGAAGAGTATTATTATATTAATATGTTATAAGAATAATATATTAAAGGAATAATAATATTATTTAATTAATATTAGTCATAAATTAATTAGGAATTAATTTGGTGACTAAAAGCGGTTAATTGAATAAAGGGGCTTAAACTGTCAAATGTGTGATAGTTGTGTTTTTGGGCTATGAATCCTTATGGACATTAGGGTGGCCGAATTTTAGGGTTATGATATCTTAAATTCGTCCAAGCCTAATATCTAGAAGGATCTTTGGATTGCTTAGGGCCTAAGTTATTCAATTAGGGTTAAGGATGTAACCCTAGTAGCTCATAGTATAAATAGACCCTATGGGTGAGGTAAATCGACCACCTTGTTACATTGGTAACCCTAGAGCCGATTTTCTCACCCCTCCTCTCTCTCCAAATCATCCTCTTGCTAGTTGGTGTTTGTAAGCCATTAGAGGAGTGACAATTGTGACTCTAAGCTCCAAGAACAAGAAGATTCAAGCAAGCAACTTAAGGTATTCTTCTAAATCTGATTACATGTGTTATGATTCAATTGTTATCACTAGATCTAGCATTGTAAGCCTTGGAAACATTGCATGTTCAATTAGAGAAACCTAGATCCAAGCATTAGGGTTTGCATGTGCACATAGGAAAGGTCTTATGGCTCAAACCCATCAGTGGTATCAGAGCTTTGATTGATTTCTATTGAATTGATGCTTTGGTTGATTGTTTGTTGCATGAAAAAATCGTTTTTTATGCCCCTGACTGATGAACTCGGCGAGTCCCATTGTGGACTCAGCGAGTAGCACCAACTCGGCGAGTTCATAATGGAACTCGGTGAGTTCGAGCGTCAGTCAGAGCAGATTTCGGGATTTCTTGTTGTTTTGCTTGAGGATACTTGCCTTAATTGCTTTGGGTCATTAATATCCGAATTTTATCATATATTTGAGTATATACTTGACCAAACAAAAGATAATTACCATTTAATTGAATAATAATTTCCTTATATGATAATAATTGATTATTTGAACTAAATTGGTAAATTGTCTTGCAAGTAATATTGACTAGGTCAAATTTAGATAATCATTAAATTAATTAGTTGATTTATATTATTTGCTATTTGATCCTTTATGTTATGAAAAGTTCAAAACTTGCCCTCAAGGTTTGAAATTTAAGTTTTGTGATTAAAAGTTTAATTTGAATAATTTAAATTTCAAACCTTAGAATTTTACAAGTTTTAAAATTCAACCCTATACTTACAATATTATAAGATTAATATATATATATATATATATATATATATATATATATATATATATATAACTTAAATGCTAGTCTTACCGTTAGTAGGCTTCATTCACGAAGCCAATCTATAAGGGGGGTATAAGGTTATGGCCTATAAAATGGTCGTTTAATGGGTGTCCATTCTCACCCACCGCTTCCTTGATTGGTGGAGGGTCGTTAGCCGAACGGGTAGGATCGGGCAAACCTTTCCTCATTAAAAGTATAATGAATCTATATAAAGTACCTAAACGTTTTTCAAAAAATTCCCAATCTTAGTTACTTTAGGCAAAAGTGAATTGATGCAATCCCATGAAATTACACTTTATACCCTTGCTAAGACATTAATGGAGCGCGTGTGGTTAACCGGCACATTAATTGGGTGCTAAGCAAAGGTGGCAAAGGGTGACTCATTGTTTGTTATAGTTCGATGGAGCGTGTGTGGTTAACCAGCACATCGAATAGGTAACTGTAACAATGAGGGCACCATGTACATTTGCATGGTTATTCACACCCACTTTGTGATCCTCGGCATCCCAGTCACAAACGAGAGGGGCATATCGAGATTTAAACATGTCATTGAAAAGTTCAATGTATCTCAAAAGATCTAGGAGTTTTCAATACATCTAAAACCTAATTTCTTTTTCGTTTTTCATGGTGGAGAATTAGTGAATCGACATTCACTTGCCTTTAAATTATTTACTTATTAGATTACAGCATCCCTCTTCTAATTTGTGAATAATGTTGTTGGTTCCTAGCCCTAAATTTTCATTTGGGTGATTAATTTGGGAAATTCATTTCTAATCAAACTTTGTTCCTTTTTCCTTTTCAGATGTCGAACGCAAACAACAACGCTTCTGGGTCAAACTCCTCTGGTTTATTCTCACTCATGAACTTGTGTGGGAAAGTGATCTTCGATGGGACCAATTTCAGTAATTGGATCTGCAACATTCGTATGGTCACTCACTACGAGGACAAAGAATATGTCCTCGATGAGAAGCTTAAGGAGATTGATATCGAAACTGCTACTGCCGATGAGATCGCGGCCTACGAGGCCCACGAGCGTGATGCCACGAAAGTCCATTGCATAATGCTCGCGACTATGACTGCTGAACTTCAAAAGTCCTATGAGGACAAGTACCCCTATGAGATGCATCAGGATCTGCTGGAATACTACCACCAAAGCGCCAGGAAAGAGAGGTATGAGATCATCACTTCGATGATCACTACCAAAATGGGAAATGGAGAGTCTCTTACTGCCCATCTGCAAAAGATGTAGAGATATGTTGATCGCCTGCTGAAGTTGAATGTGAACTTCGATGAAGAGCTAGCAATTGACATTATCCTTCACTCATTGCCTTCCTGCTATAGCCAGTTCCGCATGACCTACCATATAAATAAGGAAGAGGTCTCCTTGAGCAAGCTTCAGGGCTTGTTGAGGACTGCTGAGAGCAACCTCAAGGATAAATCTGTTGCATCACCTCCCACTCTATCCGCTGCCCCTGTCTTGGCAATAGGGCAAGGGAAGGGTAAGAAGAGGAAGGCCTCCTCAAGGGGCCACCACAAAGGAAAGTCTCAAGATGGCACCTCTTCTAGTGGAACCAAAGTTGGTTCTGCTAAACCCAACTCGAACCCCGAAGAGGCAGAGTGCCACTACTGCCACAAGATAGGGCATTGGAAGAGAAGCTACCCAGAATATCTGCAGGCCATCAAGGATGGAAAGATCAAGCCATCTTTCGCAGGTATTTACACGATTAAATCTAATACTTTATCACATGCTACTTCTTGGGTTCTTGATACAGGATGTGGTTTTCACATATGTTCTGATTTGCAGGGACTAAAAAGAAATAGGGATGTGGAGCGTGGAAGGATGAATCTGATCATGGGAAACAGAAGATCATCGCCTGTGACCAAGATTGGAGTTTATTCATTAGTTCTTAGTAACGGTTTAGATTTAAATTTGAATAATTGTTGCTATTCGCCAGATATGGCTAGAAACATCATTTCATTTCATGGTTTATATAAACAAGGCTTTAGCTATTCATTTGATAATGAAAAGGGTTCTATTTATGATTATTTTAATAATGTTTTATATTTTGAAGCATTGCCTTGTAATGGAGTATATGAAACTGTGATGGTTGTAGACAACTTAGGAAATGATGTGTTGTGTCTGGATTCTTCCAATAGTATGGATAAAGCATGCGTGTGGCATTGTCGTCTTGGACATGTCAACAAGAAACGCATAGCTCAACTCCAAAAGGATGGAGTGTTGGAGTCATTCGACCTTAGGGACGATGACGTGTGCGAGTCTTGTTTGCTTGGAAAGATGACCAAGTCACCCTTCACTGGCACTTGTGCGAGGGGTGAGGGTTTATTGGATCTCATATATACAGATATATGTGGACCCTTTAGATCCACCACACGGGACGCGAATCGCTTCTATGTGACTTTCATAGATGATTATAGCAGATATGGGTATATCTACTTAATCAAGCACAATTCAGAAACATTTGAAAAGTTCAAAGAGTTTAAATAAGAAGTGGAGAATCAGTTGGGCAGGAAAATCAAGATGCTTCGATCTGATCAAGGGGGAGAGTACCTAAGTCTTGAATTCCACGACTACCTCAAGGAATGTGGAATAGTTTCACAATTGACGCCACCAAGGACACCACAATTGAATGGTGAAGCTGAGAGGCGTAATCGAACCTTGCTAGACATGGTTCGTTCCATGATGAGTCGTGCTTCACTACCTATCTCATTCTGGGGGTATGCCTTAGAGACTGTCGCCCATATCCTTAACTTAGTCCCTACGAAGAAGGTTGCCAAAACACCTCATGAGATGTGGACAGGAAAAGCTCCCTCGTTGGCACATATCAAGGTTTGGGGTTGCGAGGTTTTCGTAAGATGAGATACTCACGACAAGCTCGAACCTCGTAGTGAGCGATGTATTTTCATCGGCTACCCACAGAAATCCTTTGGATATCTCTTCTACAGACCGAGTGACAATGTAGTATTCGTTGCGAGGAGAGGGGTTTTTCTAGAGCGAGAACTCATAAGCCAAGGAGACAGTGGGAGGCAGATCGATCTTGAAGAGCTTCAAGAGTCGAGCGATGAAGGAACCTCTAACACTGGCGCTCAACCCGAGGAGGAAACTCCGGTTGAACCGATTGACGAATCCTTACCTCTTAGACGTTCTGAAAGAGTTAGTGTTCCACCCCAGTTTTATGGTTTTCATATTACTATGGAAGGGGATACGTTCATTAGTGATAGTACACTAGTGAATATGGATGAACCTAACAGCTATAAGGAAGCCATGGCAGGCCCAGAGTCTGCAAAGTGGAAAGTGGCTATGGATAGCGAGATTCAATCCATGTATGACACCCAAGTTTGAAATTTGGTTGACAATGTACCAGGTCGTAAGACGGTCGGGTGCAAGTGGATCTTCAAGAAGAAGACTGACGTGGATGGAAACGTGCACACTTATAAGGCGTGATTGGTTGCGAACGGTTTCACTCAAACTCCTGGAGTTGACTACGACGAAACCTTCTCACCGGTTGCGAAGATAAAGTCTATCAGGGTGATGCTGGCCATTGCTGCATTTCATGACTATGAAATATGGCAGATGGATGTCAAAACCGCTTTCCTTAATGGGAAGTTAGCTGAGGATGTTTACATGGCTCAGCCAGAGGGTTTTGTCAATGCGAAGCATCCCAATAAAGTGTGTAAGCTTGAGAAGTCCATTTATGGACTTAAACAAGCGTCTCGCGGATGGAATCTTTGTTTTGACAAGAAGGTCAAAGAGTTTGGTTTTCTGCGAAGCGAAGATGAATCGTGTGTATATGTCAAAGCCAATGGGAGTATAGTAAGTTTTCTGATATTATATGCCGATGACATATTACTCATAGGAAGCGACATCCCAACACTGCAGGAGGTTAAGTCCTGGCTCGGGAAGTGCTTCGCTATGAAGGACCTCGGAGAGGCTTCCTATATTCTGGGAATAAGGATAGTGAGAGACAGAAGTAAGAGACTAATAGGACTTAGTCAGAATACTTACTTGGACAAGGTACTAAAACTTTTAGTATGGAGAATTCAAATAAAGGGGAGTTACCAATCCAGAGTAATGCCAAATTGAGTAAGACTCAGAGTCCGAGTACTGAAGTCGAGATAGCAAAAATGAGACGAGTACCTTACGCTTCCGCAGTCGGCTCGATCATGTACGCTATGACTTGTACTCGCCCTGATGTGGCCTTCGCTTTGAGCATGGTCAACAGATATCAAGGGAACCCTGGCAGAGCGCATTGGATCGCAGTCAAGAACATTCTTAAGTACCTTCGGAGGACCAAGGAATGGTTTCTAGTCCTCGGTGGGAGTGATGACTTAAAGGTGCGAGGGTACAGTGACGCCAACTCTCAGACCGACAAGGACAACTATCGTTCGCAGTCGGGCTAGGTCTTTACCCTCAATGGAGGAGCAGTAACTTGGAAGAGTTCCAAGCAGGAAACTATAGCTGACTCAACGTGCGAATCAGAGTACATTGCAGCGAGCGAAGCTTCAAAGGAGGCAATATGGTTGAAGAACTTCATTGGAGACCTTGGAGTTGTGCCAGCCATAAAGGAGCCCATGGAGATTTTCTGTGATAATGAAGGAGCGGTTGCCTTAACTAAGGAACCAAGAGATCACGGTAGATCTCGACATATCGACAGAAAATATCACTTTATTCGACATCAGGTGGAAGAAGGACTCCTCGTAGTGAAGAGGGTATCGTCAGAGGATAACCCAGCAGATCCGCTTACGAAGGGACTGAGCAGGGTTAAGCACTTGTAGCACGCTAGGAGCATTGGGCTGAAGGACGATATTAGTTTAGATTAGATAGTTTGGAAACGTGTAATAGATAAGTTGTTATTAACATTCGATGATTAAATAAAAGAGTATTATTTATTAGTAAAGTTACTGTCTTATGTTAATCATTTACCTATTGTTTCATTTTGCATGTTTTGACTTCCTGAATAATTGAATTATTTGATAATAATCGAATTATTCAAACGGTCCACAGTCGTTCGTATGTTGGAAGTAGATATGAATCAAGACTGTCATGAATTGGTGTGTATAATGTCTAAAATGTATTAGACATAACATAGGTTTGCTACAACGTTCATGAGTGCTTATGAACTTGATTTGAGCATTGGAATAAACCCACACTTGCTGGAATCACTTCATGGAATTTATCACGAGTGATCGCAAGATGATAATATCATATGGTCTTAAAACCTAGATATATGGTTTATTGTTTGCTAATTAGTTGTGCATTGATAATGCGTAAACGCATCAGTAACTTGATGTTATAAAACGCATTGTTGTGTATGATTTGATTAGTGGATAGTAAATGCATATAAGTCGAAGTTTATTTGTTCCTTTTATCCTAAGAGGGTAAAAGCGATATCAGGGCCCCTCGATGATTTGATTTGACTTATGTGCCAGGCCCGATCAGGACTGAATTGATGTGTTCAATTAAGTTCTATGTCAAATGAATATGAGATCGAGAAACCAATTGCTGGATAATAAGTATGACCATGTTCCATGTGATTGTCCGCACGATATCTAGAACAGAGGATTATACGATCCCTTATCTGAAGGATAGGTTACTGATAAGATCAGAGTTTGACAGCGTCTTTGAGAGCTACGATTGCTAATCGGATTGTGCTTGCATTTATAGTTACTAGACTTATCCAAGTGGGAGACTGTTGGATTAGTGTCTAAGGCTGTAACTATATTTGGTAAGTACTTGACCCGGTTGTGCATGGTCCTTTTGGGTTGCCTTCACCATAGCAACTTGACAGGTTGATTTATAAAGAGAGAAGAGTATTATTATATTAATATGTTATAAGAATAATATATTAAAGGAATAATAATATTATTTAATTAATATTAGTCATAAATTAATTAGGAATTAATTTGGTGACTAAAAGAGGTTAATTGAATAAAGGGGCTTAAACTGTCAAATGTGTGATAGTTGTGTTTTTGGGCTATGAATCCTTATGGACATTAGGGTGGCCGAATTTTAGGGTTATGATATCTTAAATTCGTCCAAGCCTAATATCTAGAAGGATCTTTGGATTGCTTAGGGCCTAAGTTATTCAATTAGGGTTAAGGATGTAACCCTAGTAACTCATAGTATAAATAGACCCTATGGGTGAGGGAAATCGACCACCTTGTTGCATTGGTAACCCTAGAGCCGATTTTCTCACCCCTCCTCTCTCTCCAAATCATCCTCTTGCTAGTTGGTGTTTGTAAGCCATTAGAGGAGTGACAATTGTGACTCTAAGCTCCAAGAACAAGAAGATTCAAGCAAGCAACTTAAGGTATTCTTCTAGATGTGATTACATGTGTTATGATTCAATTGTTATCACTAGATCTAGCATTGTAAGCCTTGGAAACATTGCATGTTCAATTAGAGAAACCTAGATCCAAGCATTAGGGTTTGCATGTGCACATAGGAAAGTTCTTATGGCTCACACCCATCAAAGAGGTCAGTGGGAGTCTTGTTGATATTGAAAAAAAAATTCAGGAGACAATCAAGAATAAACCTTTTAGTAATCACTAACACACGACCTAAGTTTAATAACCTATCGTGTTAACACATTATTGTTTCTGTGCCCATTCCAGTTGAGTTGGAAATGCTTATGACTTCTATGGTTTTTCATTCGATTGCATAAGGCAAAGCACCTTGATCAGTGAAAGTACATTGATCTGTATGGGTGAGATGCTCAATAACTTGGAAGCCCTGGTAGGCCCTTGTGCTACCGGATGGCAAAAACTTAAGATTAAGCAAGTTCAGTCCATATGAGTTTGAATTTGTCATAAACCCTGTCTTATGATGGTGGTTTGGAATGACAAAATTAACATGGATAGGAACACATACACCATAAAATCTAAGTGGTAATAGGTTTCTCTATACTTCATGAAAATGATTGTGAGGAAACACTTTCACGAGTAGATTTTAAAGGATTAGAGTAAGCAGTTGTGGTGATTGCATGCTCAAATTCGAGTATGATTACGGCATCCCTTTTTATAGTTCGAATTGTGAGAAATGGCAAATAGTTTGAACATTCGGAACTTATTTCCATAAGTTCTGAAAGGGTTTAGACACACACATAAGCTGTCTAATGAAAGGTGTATGAGCTTGAGAAGTCTAGATAAAGACTTATCGAAGCACCGCGTATCAGAAATCTGAACTTTGGTAAGAAAGTCAATAGGCATTGATTTCTAGAAGTCCAGCTGATTTCTAGGTACATGCCAAAGCTAGTAGGTGATGGGTTTTGAGCATTCTAACACTTCCTAAGTGTACATGCAACCCTAATAACCTTGGATCTATGTTTGTCTAATTATCATGCAAAGTTGAATTCCAAGGTTATATTCCTATCTAGCATACATGGGGAACATATTTTAACTTGCATGAAAGATAGAATAACTTACCTTGTTGTTGCTTATGATCCTTGAAACCTTGTGAGCCTAGCACCCCAAGTGTGATGCCTCAAATGCTTCACACAACACCAAATGCTTTTGGAATGACTTTAGAGAGAATACACACTTCTAAAATCGTCCTATCCCTCTTGTTTCTTATGTGTAGCCGATTTTGGTGGAGAATGGGTTTCTTATATAGTGTTGACACATCTAGGGTTACACCATGTAAACCCTAATGTGTCATGACTCTTCATTTCCATGACCCATGGGTTTGTAACTCCCATGGAGCATCCTATGGGTGGAACCCAACTTGATAATCCATGGAGCCTCTTAGCCCACTATATAAGATATGGAAGATTTACATAATCCACCCATATATTTAATTAGTTATCTTTTGATCACTTAATTAATTCTAAATTAATTCTTGATCAAACTAATTAAATAATATTATTAATATATTAGAACTTATAATATATTAATAAACCATAAGTGTTATTTCTCTCATTTTAGTTTATCCAATTGCATGGTGCCATGCAACCCAAATGGACCATGCCGGGTCGGGTCAAGTACATACCAAAAATAGTTATGGACTTATACACCTTATCCAACAGTCTCCCACTTGGATAAGTCTAATAACTATAACTGCAATACTTCAGGAACCGATCGGAAATCGTAGCTCTTTCAAGGTCTCTCGGAACTGAGAAGATGATGATACGCCATTTAAGATAAGTGATCATATAATCCTCTGTTCTAGATATCAGCCGGACAAATACATGGAACAATGTCTTACTTATTGTCCAACAGTTTGTTTCCCGATTTCCGATTTGTTTGACAAAGAACTTAATTGAACACATCAACTTAGTTCTGACCGGGCCCGGTACATAGGTCAAAACAAAATCATCGAGGGGCCCAGATATCAGCTTCTAATCCAAGAAGGAACAGATAAACTTCGACTCATATGTTTGTTCTACCACTCATTGAATTATACACAAAAGCACGTTTTATAACATCGAGTTACCAATGCGTTAACGTACAATCAATGCATAACCAACTCATAAGTAACAAATCATATCTCTAGGTTTGAAGACTTATATGTATTACCGTCTCACGATCACTCGAGATAAATTCCATGAAGTGATTCCAGTGAGCGTGGGTTGAGTCCAATGCTCAGAACTTATGAGCACTCATGAGTGTTGTAGCCATGTCCAACAACTTAGACCTCTGCAACCAATCATGACAGTCTTGATTCATACCTACTTCCGACATATGACCGACTGTGGAGGTTCGAATAATATGATATACCAAACATAATTATTCTGGAAGTCAAAACATGCAAAAGAAATATAGTAAACGATCGACAAGAGATAGCAACACTTTACTCATAAATAAAACACCTTTTATTCATCATCTAATGTCAATTACACTTTACAAATTTCAAGGTTATCTAACTACTAAATCTAATATCATCCTTCAGCCCTATGCTCCGAGCATGCTGGAGATGCTTAACCCGAGTCAGTCCCTTCGTGAGGGGATTTGCTGGATTCTCATCCGATGATACCCTCTTTGCCACGAGGAGTCCTTCTTCTATTCGATATCTGATGAAATGGTATTTTCTGTCGATGTGTCTGGATCTCCCGTGATCCCTTGGTTCCTTGGCTAAGGCAACTGCACTTTCACTATCACATAAAATTTCCATTGGCTCTTTAATAGTTGGTACAACTCCAAGGTCTCCAATGAAGTTCTTCAGCCATATCGCCTCCTTTGCTGCCTCGCTAGCTGCTATATACTCTGATTCGCAAGTTGAATCAGCCACTGTCTCTTGCTTGGAACTCTTCCAAGAAATTGCTCCTCCATTTAAGGTAAAGACCCAGCCTGACTGAGAGCGGAAATTATCCCTATCAGTCTAAAAGCTAGCATCACTATACCCTACAACTCTCAAGTCTTCACTCCCACCGAGGGTAAGGACCCAGTCCTTAGTCCGCCGTAGGTACTTGAGGATATTCTTTACCGCAGTCCAGTGTGCCTTGCCAGGGTTCCCCTTATACCTGCTAACCATGCTCAAAGCAAAGGCTACATCAGGTCGAGTACACGTCATAGCATACATGATCGATCCTACAGCCGAAGCATAAGGTATTCGACTCATTTATGCTATCTCAGCCTCAGTACTAGGGCTTTGTGTCTTACTCAATCTGGCATTACTCTGGATGGGTAACTCTCCTTTCTTGGAGTCCTGCATGTCGAATCTCTTCAACACCTTATCCAAGTAAGTACTCTGACTAAGTCCAATTAGTCTTTTACTCCGGTCTCTCAAGATCCTTATCCGTAGAATATAGGCAGCTTCTCCTAGGTCCTTCATAGAGAAACACTTCCCAAGCCAGGACTTAACTTCCTGCAGATTTGGGATGTCATTTCCTATGAGTAGTATGTCATCCACATACAATACCAAAAAGCTAACTATACTCCCACTAGCCTTGACATATACACAAGATTCATCTTCACTCCTAGAAAAGCCAAATTCCTTGACTTTCTCATCAAAGCAAAGATTCCATCTGCGAGGTGCTTGCTTTAACCCATAAATGGATTTCTCAAGCTTACACACTCTATTAGGGTACTCTGTGTTGACAAAACCCTCTGGCTGACTCATGTAAACATCCTCAGCCAACTTTCCATTAAGGAAAGCGGTTTTGACATCCATTTGCCATATTTCATAGTCATGAAATGCGGCTATGGCTAACAGAACCCTAATAGACTTAATCTTGGCCATTGGAGAAAAGGTCTCATCATAATCAACTCCCGGAGTTTGTGAGAAACCCTTTGCAACCAGTCGTGCCTTATAAGTGTGTACATTACCATCCATGTCGGTCTTCTTCTTGAAGATCCATTTGCACCCTACAGTCTTACGACCTGGTACATTCTCAACCAAGTTCCAAACGTGATTGTCATACATGGACTGTATCTCGCTGTCCATTGCCTCTTTCCACTTGGCTGACTCAGGGCCTGCCATGGCTTCCGCGTAACTGTTAGGTTCATCCAGACCTATCAGTGTCTCATCACTGATAAGTGTATCACCTTCCGCAGTAATATGGAATCCATAGTAATGCTCAGGTGCATTCCTAACCCTTGTGGAACGCCTCAGAGGTACAGACTTGTCAATTGGCTCAACAAAAGTTTCCTCCTCAAGTTGAGTGCTAGGGTTTGAAGTTCCTTCACCACTTGACTCTTGAATTTCTTCAAGGTCAACTTGCCTCCCACTGTCTCCTTGGCTTATGAACTCTCTCTCTCGAAAGAAAGCCCTCCTAGCTACAAAGACCACATTCTCACTAGGTCTGTAGAAGAAGTAACCAAAGGATTTCTGTGGGTAGCCGATGAAAATACACCTCTCACTTCGAGGTTCGAGCTTATCGTGAGTCTCGCGTCTCACGAAAGCCTCGCAACCCCAAATCTTAATGTGGTCTAGTTTGGGTACTTTACCAGTCCACATCTCATGAGGAGTTTTGGCAACTTTCTTTGTGGGAACTAGATTAAGGATATGGGCGGCAGTCTCTAAGGCATACCCCCAAAATGAGATTGGTAGCGAAGCTCGACTCATCATGGAACGAACCATATCCAACAAGGTTCGATTACGCCTCTCAGCTACACCATTCAACTGCGGTGTCCTGGGAGGTGTCAATTGTGAGACAATCCCACATTCCCTAAGATAGTCGAGGAACTCTGAACTAAGATACTCACCACCTCGATCGGATCGAAGCATCTTAATGTTCCTGCCCAATTGATTCTCGACTTCCTGTTTAAACTCTTTAAACCTCTCAAAAGTCTCTGAATTATGCTTGATTAAGTAGACATATCCATATCTACTATAATCATCAGTAAAAGTCAAATAATAACGATTAGCATCCCTTGTGGCATGTTTGAAGGGCCCACACACATCCGTGTGTATAAGATCCAACAAACCTTCACCCCTCTCACAAGAGCCTGTGAAGGGTGACTTTGTCATTTTTCCAAGTAAGCATGACTCGCAACTACCATCTGACTTTAGGTCAAATGACTCCAATACTCCATCCTTTTGGAGTTGGCCTATGCGTTTCTTGCTTATATGTCCAAGACGACAATGCCATAATGATTCTTTATCCAAGTTATTATCATTAACAGAATCAATACACAATAAATTATTTCCTAAGTTATCAACCACAGATACAGTTTCATACACACCATCACAAGGTAATGCTTTAAAATAAAGAACATTATTAAAGAAAGCATTAATCGAACCAACTTCATTATCAAATGAAAAGGTGAAACCTTTTTTATACAATGCATGAAAAGAAATAATATTTCTTGCCATTTTTGGCGAATAACAACATTTATTCAAATCTAAACTAAACCCACTACTTAGCGATAAAGTATAAACTCCAATCTTGGTGACAGGTAAAGCTTTCCTATTCCCCATGATTAAGTTTATTCTTCCATGCTCCACATTCTCACTTCTTCTTAGTCCCTGTAAATCAGAACAGATATGAATACCACAACCGGTATCAAGGACCCAAGAGTTAGAATGGGGTGAGTTATTAGATAAGATAGTGTAAATACCTACATGGTTGGGTTTAACTTTCCCATCCTTCACATCTTGCTGGTACTTTGGGCAGTTCCGCTTCCAATGTGACTTTTCATGGCAATAGAAGCATTCAGCCTCTTTAGGGTCAGAAGAAGGAGTGACAAAACCTTTCTTGGTTCCACTTGAAGAAGAGCCATCAAGGGTCCTAGCCTTGGTACCCTTCGAAGAGCTCTTCCTCTTCTTCCCTCTACCTTTCCCGATTGCCAAAACCGGGGCGGAGTTTGGAGTAGGAGTGTTAACAACCGACTTACCCTTAAGACCTGTTTCTGCGGTCTTGAGGAGTCCCTGAAGTTTGCTGAGTGTGACCTCTTCCTTATTCATGTGATATGTCATGCGGAATTGATCATAGCACGATGGTAAGGAGTGCAAAATGATATCTATTGCAAGCTCCTCAGGGAAGTTCACATTAAGCTTCAGCAACCGATCCACATACCTTTGCATTTTCTGCATGTGGCTCGTGACAGATTCCCCGTCCTTCATCATGGTTTTTATGATAGAGCATATGATTTCATACCTCTCTTGTCGTGCACTTTGATGGTATCTTTCCATCAGATCTTGGTGCATTTCAAAAGGGTAGAAGTCCTCATAGGACTTTTGGAGTTCCGCTGTCATGGTGGCCAACATGATGCATGCCACTTTTGTAGCATCCCTTTCATGTGCCCGGAAGTCAGCGATCTCCTGGGGAGTTGCAGTGGTCTCATCAATCTCCTTAAGCTCCTTGTCAAGGACATATTCTTTGTCCTCGTAGCGGGTAATCATCCTGATGTTTCTGATCCATTCATTGAAGTTGGATCCATCAAAAGTGACTTTCCCACACAAGTTCATAAGGGTAAAGGAGCCATTAGGATTAGAGCCAGAAGCAGCATTGTTTTAAGACATCTGAAAGAAGAGAACAAGATTAGTTTAGATATTAAGAGAGTCCTTAATAAAACCCCCAAATGTAATATTAAGGCTAGGATCCAATCACAATATATTATAACTTAGAAGAGGTATGCCGTAATCCAAGCTATAACATATTTGAAAAGTAGGTGAATGACGATTCACCAATTTCCACCATGAAAAACGAAATATAAATATTAGGTTTTTAATTGGTTCTTAGAAATTCCTAGATTCTTTTGAGATTCAATGAACTTTTCAAAGGCATGTTTCAATCTCGAGTGTGCCCTCCAAGTTTTGTGACTGGGATACCGAGGATCACAAAACGAGGTGTGAAGTAACCATGCAAATCACTTGGTACCCTTAAGGTTTATCACTCAATCGATGTGCCGGTAAACCACACACGCTCCACCGATGCTATGGTAAACCTTAAGTCACCCTTTACCTACCTTGTTAAGTCCAAGTTAGTGTGCCGGTTAACCACACACGCTCCACCAACGACTTAAACAAAGTGTAAAGTGTAATTTCATGGATTAGCACCTTATTCACATTTTCCTAAAGTAACTAAGATTGGGAATTTAATAAAAGCATTTAGTTACTTTATAATATTCATCATACTTTTAATGAGAATTTATAAGTCCTTGTCTTACCCGTTCGGCTAACGACCCTCCACCGATCAAGGAAGCGGTGGGTGAGTGTGGAAACCCATTAAGTTGCCATTTTATAGGCAACAACCTTATACCCCCCTTATAGACCGGCTTCGTGAATGAGGCGTACTTGCGGTAAGACGACTTGACGTTATACATATATATATTAGTAACTTATAATATTATAAAGTATAAGGGTTGAATTTTAACTTTTAAAATTGTAAGGGTTGGAACTAAAGTTTTAATCAAGACTTTACATGTTCCAAAACTTGAGGGCAAGTTTTGTAAACTTCCAAAACTTTTCATTTCTTATAACTTATGAATTAATTGAGTAATAAAAATGAAGACTCTTCATTTTTATAACTCTTGTGTTCTTTTAATGGCTTTAATAAAAGTGAGACTTTTGGTTTTCCATA
Organism: Lactuca virosa; assembly: GCF_052849685.1. Taxonomy (NCBI): domain Eukaryota; kingdom Viridiplantae; phylum Streptophyta; class Magnoliopsida; order Asterales; family Asteraceae; genus Lactuca; species Lactuca virosa. Next base: position 132,682,226 of record NC_136429.1, read on the forward strand.
ACTTGAGGACAAGTTATGGACTCCATTAAAACACATTATGATCATGAATTAAACTACCATGAAGGTTACAAACAATTCCTATGATCATCTAATCTTCATAAGTTCAAGAACATGAATATGAACACTTTCAAGAATCAAAAATTACACTTAAAAAAAACTTGTAATTTTAATAATTGCCATTGTAAATGGATTAGCATAAACATTACACCATCTAAAACATGCTTTAAAACATCAAAACAGTTTAGGGTAATGTTTCTAGTCCATTTCCAGCAACAAATGTGCAAACTTTCATACGAGCAGAAAACAGAAAAACGATTTTTTTCCAAGCTGTTTGCACACAAAAAAAAACAACAACAAACGAACCATGCTCTGATACCACTGATGGGTTTTGAGCATTCTAACACTTCCTAAGTGTACATGCAACCCTAATAACCTTGGATCTATGTTTGTCTAATTATCATGCAAAGTTGAATTCCAAGGTTATATTCCTATCTAGCATACATGGGGAACAAATTTTAACTTGCATGAAAGATAGAATAACTTACCTTGTTGTTGCTTATGATCCTTGAAACCTTGTGAGCCTAGCACCCCAAGTGTGATGCCTCAAATGCTTCACACAACACCAAATGCTTTTGGAATGACTTTAGAGAGAATACACACTTCTAAAATCGGCCTAGCCCTCTTGTTTCTTATGTGTAGCCGATTTTGGTGGAGAATGGGTTTCTTATATAGTGTTGACACATCTAGGGTTACACCATGTAAACCCTAATGTGTCATGACTCTTCATTTCCATGACCCATGGGTTTGTAACTCCCATGGAGCATCCTATGGGTGGAACCCAACTTGATAATCCATGGATCCTCTTAGCCCACTATATAAGATATGGAAGATTTACATAATATACCCATATATTTAATTAGTTATTTTTTGATCACTTAATTAATTCTAAATTAATTCTTGATCAAACTAATTAAATAATATTATTAATATATTAGAACTTATAATATATTAATAAACCATAAGTGTTATTTCTCTCATTTTAGTTTATCCAATTGCATGGTGCCATGCAACCCAAATGGACCATGCCGGGTCGGGTCAAGTACATACCAGAAATAGTTATGGACTTATACACCTTATCCAACAGTAGGAACATAATTGTTATGCTGGTAAGAACATAATTGTTATGCCAGTGGGAGCATGATTATTATGTAAGGCGTTGCAAGTTAGCAATGTTATTTATAGGAAACAAAGTTCTAAATTTGCAAAGTTGCAGAATTTGGAAATTGTTTCGTTATAGTAAGGCCTAAGGGAGAGGGCATTAATACTTCATTTCAAATCTAAAAGTTTAGATTGAAATTTTAATCAAACTTAGTCATGGACATATATGAATATCATGTTGAAATGATTCAACATAGGAAATTCAATATATGGAAATATTGTAGCAAGAGACTGATCAAGTATCATGTCTTTATGTAAGACCTTATGTATCGGATCCCATATGCTTCGGATATAGGATCAATTGCATATGCTATAATATCCACTCATTCTGATTTTCCAAATGCCTATGGCATTAAGAGGGAAAAATACTGGAACCAAATATGACTAAAGTTGTTAAACAACTGTCAAGGACAATCTGAAGTTTACCAAAGATTGGTTGTGTGTGGACAGTTGGAAGTATAGTATTAATTTGGATGGACCATATTGACATGTTATGAATAGAGGTAATTCTTGTTCAAAATTGATAGTTATATGGCAATATGGAAAATTTTCCATAATGGGAGTTGGATATTGAGATCTATGTGCGAGTTAGAAACTATAATTCAAGAAGGATGTTCAAGGAATGCACTTTGAATGTGAGACTTCATTTCCATGGAATTGTTTTTGTAAAAAATCTCCAATGGAATGTTTTATCATATCATTGGCCAAGTCTCTGTGACTTTGGTGCCTTGACATTACAAAAGGATCATTGCATGTAAGTTTAGAATCTAACATATTCTAATAATGGCAAGAATTTGGTATTCTTACACTTGTGATAAGTATTTGGAATTGTGAAATAGGCATCGTTAGAAATGTGTTCAATTGATCTATTTCACAAAGGAAGGACCATAGATAAACATAGTGTGCATGCTTGGAGCATGGCATGACTATTGTTTTAATTCAAGTATTAAGTTGATTACTCGAAACATTATACAATGAATAAAATCTAATTAGTGTGGTGATTAAATAATAAGTGTTTTATTTATATTCAAAAGTTTTGAGACCATATTTAATTAGATTATTCTTGTGTTTCACTTCGCATGTTTTACTTCCTGAATAACTAGGTTATTCAAACATCCACAATCGATCATCCTTTTGGAAGTAAGTAGTAAATTAAGACTGTCATGAATCCGACTGTAGATTGTCTACGAGCTTAGACGTGGCACAAGTTTGTTGTAATGTTCATGAGTACTCCTAAAATAGGAATTTGAGTATTGGATTAACCCACATTCATTGAATTACTTCATGGATTTTATCACGAGTAATTCTGAGACGATAATATCTTATATTCTTGAAACGGAAACATATGAGTTGTTGTTTGCGAGTCGGTTGTGCATTGATAATACGTAAACGCATCAGTAACTTGATGTTATAAAACATATTGTTATGTATGATTTGATGAGTGAATTGTACAAGCATATGAGTCGACGTTTATCCATTCCTTTTACCATAAATGGGATAAAAGCGATATCTGTGGGCCCCTCGATGATTTAGTGATGACATCTTAAGCGCTTGGCCAAGCCTGAACTAAGTTGATGTGTTCAATTGTAGTCTGAGTTAGTCGTCATGAATCGGAAATCGGGAAACAACTCTTATACAGAGATTGATTATAATCCATGTCTCATGTCCATACGATATCTTATAGAACGGTGGGATATTTGATCACTTATCTAAGGACAAGTCACTGACTAGGTCAAAGTTCGACAACGACTTTTGGTAGCTAAAATTTGCTAGTCAATTTTTGAAGTTATACTTGCAACTATAGTTATTAGACTTATCCAAGTGGGAGACTGTTGGGTTAGGTGTCTAATCCCATAACTATAATTGGTATATACTTGAATTGATAGTAGCAATGTCCTTTTGGGTTGCCTTCAAACCTGGCAATTGAATAGGATAACAGTTAGAGAGAGAATAATGATTTATTAATTTATTACTTGGTTAATAAATTAATTTGAAATCAAGATAAATGATTTATTAATGTATTATGGATATAATATATTAATTATAAATCATATTGTTTAATTATTATTTAATCAGAAATTAATTTGGAATTAATTTTGGGATTAAAGGAATTAATTGAAACTGCAGGGACTAAAGGTGACAATGTTCAATAGTTGAGAATTGAGCATTCTAGAACCTCCCTAAAGGGGAGAACGAATTCTAGGGTGTTCCTAGGGTTTCCTTGGGCTCTAAGGGTGCCTTGGATGCCTTAGGGAGGAAGCTAAGGGATTAGGATTATCTTGGATACACCTGCCTAATCCACTACCTTCCTAGCACCTATATAAACCCTCTTAGGGTTAAATTTCGGCCTATGCACTCCAAAAAGAACCTAAGGGCCGAAATTCTACTATATTTCTCTCTCTTTCTCTAAAGTATTCCTTGGTTGCTAGGTTTGTTTGTGAGCCATTAGAGGTGCGACACTTGTGACACTCGCTACCAAAGTTCAAGATCTTCAAGGGTTTGTTTGTTATTACAATATAACAATCAAGGTATGTATCCTAACCCTAATTATATGTTAATTTCGAAAATTACATATGCCTCCTAGGGTTTCTAGTTCTTGTGTTCAATGCTTGTATGTCTAATAGTGAAAACATAGCTCCTAAAATCTAGGGTTGCGGATATGTGCATAATTAGTCATATATTTTGTGTTAAATCTTAATAATTTTTGGCTATTTTATTACAAATTATGAACAAAAGATACTTAAATATGTTTAAAATGAATTTGTAGCCTAAAAGATGAGCTCGGAAGCAAAAGGAAGCAGAAAAAGCGATAGGAAGCTCGGGAATTGAAGAAAGAAGAAAGAAAGAAAAAAACCCTGAAGAACTTGGCGAGTTGGGTGCCTACTCGACGAGTAGGCTCGAAGATTCGCGATCCAGAAAGAGTCCTTATCGTATACGGATATTAAGTGGTGGACTCGCCGAGTCGGTTTATGGACTCGACGAGTAGCCCCTGTTTTTTCAGAAACTATATAAGGGACTTTAATTCACGAATTTGGGACTGCTCTCTGGAACCCTTGGGGATAAAATTGTGATTCAAGCTGTTGCTAAAACTCTGTAACTCAAAGATCAAGTTTAATCATTCGATTTTGGGGAGATCAAGGCAAATCAAGTGTACTCTTTACCTAATCTTTTGTTTAAACTATGTTTGCATCAATTGATTTCGTTTTTGAGTTGTTTTCTGCTTTAATCATGAGCTAAAACTCATATCTTCTGTTTAGGGTAGATGAATTTATGACTATGTGTTGATTTATGATTGGATTAATTTAATTTGGTAATTTTGTTTTGTTAAGCTTGTTAAAGAACCTTATGTGTTAATTACAACTATTTTCTGTTAATTAACCAGCATATTAAGCTGCATGAACATCTCTTAATTGCTAATCTCATATTATTTGTGTGAAAACATTGTCATATGCCTAGGAATAGCGAACGTGAAACTAAGGTTAACAAGAAAATAGGTAAATTAATGTGTGAGCCTTGTGTGACGAACCATCAACAAGAGGTTAATCGAATTAGTAATTTGATTAGCTAATTACATGTCTTACTTAACCCGAATCAATAAACTAGGAAATTAATTAGTTTAATCACTTGATCACTGCTTAAATTGATTTGTTTTCTAAGGATTAGTAATAGCGAACGTGAACCTAATCACATTAATCGGTAGCCAATGCTAATTAATCCATTGCACTTGTCATAAAATCAACCATAGGAATAAATGATTCAAAACCTAAACAGAAGTCTTTACCATTATTGAATTTAGTTGATTTTCATTTGCTTAGTTGTTAGTTGCTTAGTTGAGTATTAGTTAAGTGTTTAAGTTTCTAGTCTTGCAAAACTAGAGAAAACCCTTTCTTTTATTGTTTGTTTTTAGATAATATTAGTAATTAGCTTAATTGTCGTTCCCTGTGTTCGATACCCGACTTGCTAAACTATACCACCAATTGACAGGTTCACTGCCTTTTGTGTGTCTAATTTATATTAAAAAGTAGGATTAAAACTAGTGCATTCAACACACATCAAGTTTTTGGCGTCGTTGCCGGGGAACCGTTCAAATAGTTAATTTTATTTGCTAATTGTTATCGTTTTAATTTATTAATTAATTTTTTTTTATATTTAGTTTAATTTTTATTTTTATTTATTTATTATGTATTTTCCAAATCTCGATGCTTTTGATGCTTTTCTTGAGGAAGTAGTACAGGAAATTGAGCAAGAAGATGAGGAGTATGACTCAGATGATGATTTGAAGAAATTTGGAAGATGGTTAGATAACATCTTGTCTAACGAACAAGAAAAATCCGAGTCACAAGGGCTAGAGTTAAAAGATGAAGAATTTAATCCAAAAAAATATTTGGAGGAGCTGGAAAGGTTGCTAGCAGAAAGGTCAGATGAAGAACAAGAACAAGCTGAGTTGCAAGAACCAAGCCGTGGATTGACCATTACCACGACATAGTCCCCTGTATTTCCAGTTTGTGTTTCGAAGCATGGGGTGACGATTCCAACTTTGGAGAAATTTCTGAAGCGTGATCCATTTCTGATTAGTATCCAACCGGTTCCAACCCTTGTCAAGATTCTTGGGTTACATGAATTAAAGCTCGTTTGGCCAATTTTTGAAGCAAAGAGCCAAATTTTACGAATTGGTCCACAAAAGATATTCAATGCAACAGATGGATGGGCATTGAGTTTATTAGAAGTTTATTAAGTTGAGAGTCCAGCTTAAGACTCGTACAAAAAGAAGTACTTGCTGCAGGCAACCCGTCATTAGAGTTTGCTTTTCTTTTTCTTTCTAAACTTCTAGTATTTAGGGATAATTTAGGAATTTTAATTTTTTTTCCTTTTTATTACGTGGTTTTGTGTTTTTGATCTTTTCAGTTTGAGGTTGAGGAATGCATGCGAGAGTATGGAGTCAAGTCTAATCAAGAAAAATCGAGTCTAGGCAAGAAGAAGAAAAAGAGAGAGAAGTTTTGAGTCTAATTACGAGTCCGATAATGAAAGGGGTTATTGCGAGCTTATTTACTGAAGGAAAATGAGGGAGAGTATCAATTTGATATTACCCACACACATGAGCAACGAACCTGGAGCAGAAACAAATTTTGTCCATACAGCGATGGACTCGGCAAGCGCGTATATCGGCTCGACGAGTCCAAGTGTAAAAACTCGACTTCTGCCTAGCATTACGCTTCAACTCGGCGAGCCACCTTAGGAACTCGACGAGTTGACCCTTTTTTATCTTTCAAGCCGATGATTTGATAACATTTGACACGGCAATTGGCTACATTTCTGAAGATCATTTTCTGAGCGTTTCCAAGAGTTTTTCCGTCTATATTAGGAGTTGTACCACACGAGATTCGGCGCCCAAGGCATGGATGAGTTGTTCCCATGTCTAAAGTCAATTGAAGATGGAGCTTTCAATGAAGATGATCAACCTCGCGACTACTATCCCAGGGGAGTTTGTTCCAATTCCCTCTTTATTGTTCTTTTTCATGCATAGTATGCAATGGGGACATTGCATAAATTAAGTGTGGGGTAGGGGGTTGGTTATATTTAGTCAAAATTTAGAATCTTAGATTAATTTTTGGTTATATTTAGTCAAAATTTAGAATCTTAGATTAAATTTTAAAATTTTTTGCATAAAATTGCTAGGGCTAATTTAGAAAATTTTGGTAAAAGCAATTAGGAATCATGCTAGTATTATGTTTGATGATTTTACGAAGAACCCAAATGTTTAGTTGAGCCTATATACGTTATCATGCATTTGTGGCCTCCATTATTCTAGTGAAATCATGGGACAAAAACACAACCTCACTTAGTTTGACGGACGCAACATGTTTAGCATCGTGTACTTGAAATGTATCCAGGAAAACTAATTTCTTTAACCAATAAAGGTTGAAGTTGAGCGCCCCTGCTTAAGCATGTAGGTTTTGAGTGAAAAAAAAGTGAGTTAGATGTTAAAAAAAAAGAGAGAATTACAAGAAAAAGTTGTAAGAATTTTGGAACAATCAAAGTATGGAGATCAAAAGATCAAAATTCTGAAGAAATTCAAAAAGTTGAAGATACCAAAAATCAAACAACAAGGTGGTGAATTCAAAGAAATCGAAGACCAAATATCAAAGAAGTGAAGAATTCCAAATAAGTTCTATAGTGGTATCGAAAAGTTGTAATTTTCTAGATTATGTATGCTTGGGTTGGTGGACAAAAATACCTTGAGGTTAGGAAGTCTTCTACGGATGGATTCAGAGGGATGCATAAAATGAGCATAGTTCAAAAGAAGTGGGCGAGCGTTTATGAGGATTGTTAGTATTTAGAATTGAGGGGGGTCCTTATGAAAATTTTTAGACACAAATGCATGCGTTGCGGTCTTGGCATAATGGCTGGATTTGATTGGGATTGTTTTATGTGATGCTAGTATGTTTAAAATCCGGTTTTGCTTGGGGGCAAGCAAAAGTCAAGTGTGGGGTATTTTGATATGTGCATAATTAGTCATATATTTTGTTTTAAATCTTAATAATTTTTGGCTATTTTATTACAAATTATGAAAAAAAGATACTTAAATATGTTTAAAATGAATTTGTAGCCTAAAAGATGAGCTCGGAAGCAAAAGGAAGCAGAAAAAGCGATAGGAAACTGGGGAATTGAAGAAAGAAGAAAGAAAGAAAAAAACCCTGAAGAACTCGGCGAGTTGGGTGCCTACTCGACAAGTAGGCTTGAAGATTCGCGATCCAGCAAGAGTCTTTATCGTATACGGATATTAAGTGGTGGACTCGCCGAGTCGGTTTATGGACTCGACGAGTAGCCCTTGTTTTCAGAAACTATATAAGGGACTTTAATTCACGAATTTGGGACTGCTCTCTGGAACCCTTGGGGATAAAATTACGATTCAAGCTGCTGCTCAAACTCTGGAACTCGAAGATCAAGTTTAATCATTCGATTTTGGGAGATCAAGGCAAATCAAGTGTACTCTTTACCTAATCTTTTGTTTAAACTATGTTTGCATCAATTGATTTCGTTTTTGAGTTGTTTTCTGCTTTAATCATGAGCTAAAACTCATATCTTCTGTTTAGGGTAGATGGATTTATGACTATGTGTTGATTTATGATTGGATTAATTTAATTTGGTAATTTTGTTTTGTTAAGCTTGTTAAAGAACCTTATGTGTTAATTACAACTATTTTCTGTTAATTAACTAGCATATTAAGCTGCATGAACATCTCTTAATTGCTAATCTCATATGATTTGTGTGAAAACATTGTCATATTCCTAGGAATAGCGAACGTGAAACTAGGTTTAACAAGAAAATAGGTAAATTAATGTGTGAGCCTTGTGTGAAGAACCATCGACAAGAGGTTAATTGAATTAGTAATTTGATTAGCTAATTACAAGTCTTAAGCAAAATATATTTCAAAAGACATTTTCCCACATTCCATTCATGTTTATCACAATTTAGTAAAACATTTAAAAGTAAAATACATGTTCCAAAATAATTATTTATCACATATTCCATTCCCTTTTAGTATTAAGGGCTAATTACAGTATCAATCTATTGCCATTTTTATACTTATGGTCCAACAGTACCCCTAACTCTATATCAAGATGAAAAGAACATAATTAGTTCACACCAACATCTTAAATGTTAGGTAATATATCTCACGAAGGGGTAACACCACCCTGACAGATTCCTTTATATCCTGTTATGAGGATATCTAGCTCGATTGATATATTCTTGTCATTACTTTCCACACTTTACACATTCCATACAAAAATATCAAAATACTCATTTCAAAAGTAAAGCACCTTTATTTCAAAATACTTTAAACGCATTATCATGTTAATCAAAAATCTTTTTTCCATGTACCCCAAAGTGGAAAAAAATCCTACAGGTACTTATCTCAACTAGAAGAAGGTTAGCTTAATTCATTAAGTCAATAAATGATCAAAAATCCTCTTCTAGTTCATTAACTTAGAGCAACACTCTTAAACACTACCTATACAACTTGTGTAAAAGTCAATAAATGATCAAAATACCCTTTATAGGTTCCATTACTAAATTTTAATGCTTCAACTCATTTCTTATATAAAATATGAGTATATGCGAAAATATTGTGTAAATTCGAGTCCGTATGAAAACGTTATGAGGAAAATACCAAAATTTAGACTTTGGTCAAGCTGGGCAATCTGGCCCCTGAGTGTGGGTCACGCCTCGAGATAACCCCAAAACTCACTTTTTGAGTCTTACACATGCTTGGATGGTTTTGGTCTTTTAGGTAACCAATTGTAACACCTTTAAGGGTCTCTAAGCACTACTAGAGGATGTTTTATCATGTAAAAACATTTAACTTAATTCATTAAGTCCTCAATCCAAATGCTAAGTTTATAATGCTTACAAACACTCAAATAAAAAGGTTAAGAGCTTAAGTTTATATGGAACCTACTTTAACCAATAAGACTTATTCCCAAATCATTTAATACATCATTGGGTGTTGTTAGATGCTTAATGTCTTGCCAATTCCTATTTTTAATCACTTAATGCAACACGGGGTTGCCAATTCCAATCTATATTAGCTAAATTCCTAAATTGCCCTTTTTGCTAGAAATCTGATCGATTCACCAAGTAATCAAGTGACACTTTGTGTTGCATCATTATAATTATACCAAGAGTATCCCTACATGTTTATTGAGTTAATTTACTCCCCAAATATCAAGTCTAACTAGGTTTGCATGGCTTTTCTCCATATTTCCCCAAAATCAATACAAATCCATGTTTAAACTTGATTCTACCATCATGGATGAATTTGAGCATTCCAATTAGATTTTTTGATATCAAATATCATTTAGGTCATAAAATCCAATCCAATTTCATCATCAATTTCAATATCCACAAGCTGATTTCTAGGGTTCATGGAGTTTTTATGTAACGACCCGAACTTTCTATCATCTAATCTAATGGGATTATCAGATTTATCTCTAAAAATTTGTGGAACTCTAATAACTCATAAAAATAAAAACATGTTGTTCACATCCCAAGCGTTAATCACAGGTTTACAATAACTTTTCATCATAAAAGAACAACAAGGAAATACAACTAAACTAACAACCTACTCTAAGTCCTTATGTTCTAGTCTTCACTTCGGCTACCACGTCTGCTGCTACCTAAACCTGAAAAACATGAAACATCTCTACAACATCAAACAATAATGTTTGGTGAGTTATATTCTTTTTATTTTCGTGTTCATTTGTTCTTTCTATCTTTCATGCTCTAATCTTTCTTCTTTTCTTCTATCTCATACTCTACATATTAACTCTTTTTCTTATGGCACAGACTACCCATCTTTCTCATCTAATCCATCTAACTTTTTCTTCTATCTCTTATCATGTCTTAGCATTCTATTATCTCATTATCATACTCTACTCTCTACTATTCTTCACCAATAGCATACGCTGCTATTCTTCCCAATCATCTAACTCTTCTATCCTTCTTAGCCATTTCTCAGGCTCATCTCATACTTTCCACGTTTTCTATATTTGTCTCTACATCTAGCATTTCTCTACTATTTTCTTAATCTTTGTATCTCCCTCCATAATGTGTCTCATCTCATGTTTCCTCTACTTGTGACAACCCAAAAAATTTTGCCTTATTAGTTCAGCCATTCAACTCAACTGAGTGTCAGACTCGTTTCTGCTATCATTTAGCCTTGTTTAGAGTCTGTTTAAACGTTCAAAGCTCAGTGATTCAAGCATCGAGTATAGGATTGGGTCGCGTACACTTCTAATACTGAAAACAAGCCTTACACTCCAACATGAGGAGTGTACGGCCGCACACTTGGGTGTGTGGCCGCACACCCCTCTCCTGGCAGCACACTCTCGTGTATATAGGTGGGACTTAGCTTTCCTTTAACTCTTTTCACCCTCCCAAGCCAAGAACTCGACTTCTCTTTCAACTATCATCCGATTTTCATCCTAAATCTTCAAGATTGTAAGTGTTCTTCCCTTGATTTGTTGTTAATCCTTTTAACCTAGTAACACCCTTTGATTTCATCCATTGGAAATCATATTTTGGCTAGATCTTCAGATCTTCATCAATTTCACCAAGAACACCAAGAACACACACTTGTTCTTGGTGATTTTGAGCCTTCTCGAGCCTCCAGATCGTAAGTACTCCTTCCCTATGCTTAGATCTTGTTAAGAACACTATTTTAACACCTTGAAAATGCCCAGAACTCATGAACATAAGGTGTGTGCCGCCGCACACCCAGGTGTGGCCATACACCCCTCAAAACACCCCTAAAGGGCCTTCAAAATGCATTTCTAGCTTCAACACTTGATGAACAATTGTCCCACAAGCCTCCCTACCTTTGGAAAACACTTTTGTGCACTCATTACCATGAGTGTGCGGCCGCACACTCCCTGGCAGCACACCCATGGCCGCACACTCCTCAAAGTGGTCGTATACTCCTCTTAGATGAATCACATGTGATTCCAACACTTGGTCAAAGTGTTTCCTAATCCCTAAAGGTGTTTCCTTGCATTTGGTTGCTTCTAAACCCTATATTTATGCCAATATATGCCATTATATGTCATTTAGGACTCGTTGTGTCTCGGGACTTCATTAGTGGAACTTCTCATCCTTACGCGTAGCTGCAATTGAATCACCCACATAAGGTGAGTTCATACCCCTATAATCAATCTTTTAAAATGTTTTAAATGCTTTAAAGGGGGGGAATACAAGTTGAACACAATGATAATTGTGTAAATGTTTTGTTATAAATATCATTTTCAAGGATTGCTTATGTTTCTGGAGTAATCAAAACATTTCAAAAACTCTTTATAAGTTATGTTACTTTATAGTTTATAAACTTCGTTTTTAAAAGTACAATCATAACTTAGTAGATAAATGAGACTTTTATTCAAGTCAGTAACAGTTCAAGTAAACATACTAGTAAGCTATAATAGGTATAGTTTAGAGGTTCGGTTCATACTAGATACTAGAACATACTACAACCATAACAGAAGGAACATACTATAACCATAACAGAAGGAACATACTATAACCATAACAGAAGGAACATACTATAACTATAACAGAAGGAACATACTATAACCATAACAGAAGGAACATACTATAACCATAATAGAAGGAACATACTATAACTATAACAGAAGAACAAATCATGAAATTACTCAGGAATACCGTATTTGCATAAACCAAAGTACGAATACCACGTACATGGGTTAGCAAACACGAGGTACAACGTCATACCGGGTTTTAATAACAACGATACAAATACAACGTACCAGGGTTAGCAAACTTGAAGAATAACACTTACATCATATCGGGTTTCAATAACAAAGGTACAAATACAACGTACCAGGGTTAGCAAACTTGAAGAATGACACTTACATCATACCGCGTTTCAATAACAAAGGTACGAATACCACGTACCAAGGTTAGCAAACACGAAGTATGATACAAGAAACACATAAACATATGTAAAATTCAATATTAACAAACACGAAGTAATAACATATCATTCCGAGTTTGCACAAATAAAGGTACAAATACAACGTACCAGGGTTAGCAAACACGAGGTACAACGTCATACCGAGTTTCAATAACAAAGGTACAAATACAACGTATCAGGGTTAGCAAACACGATGTATGATACAGGAAAAACATTCAACATAAGTAAAACGTGTAACATAAACATTCAGTTAGAATGTGACTTATAATGCTAACTTTATGATTTCTCGGTAGATACATCAAAGATATATATTAATTGAATCCAGCAGATAGTAGAATGTGTGCTTTCCGTTTCATTCCATGTTCCTTGTTTGGTTGTGGGTTTAGAGCAGATGCACCCAGTCTACTATCTATTCGATCTTGACTAAATATATATTTCGTATACACCAAGTAACCATAAGGAGTACCAGGTATAGGTCAGGTCATAGTATATAAATTCAATACATCGTTTTCTAGTACAAAAGCATACTCTCAGATAGAACATTGAGTAAACCAAAACTAGAAACTTAAAAGGTTTAATCCATTTTATTAAACCAATACAACTTAAAGGACCTTAATTTTTAAATTATATAATACCTTAGTTTACACATCAGGGTTATATATATGTAATATCCGACAAATAGTTAGATGTGTGCTTTCCGCCTTACTTCCTGTTCCTTGTTTGGTTGTGGGCTTAGGGCAGATTCACACAGTTAACTATCTGTTCGATATTAGATCATATATAACTAGTGTAAACTAAGTGATTATAGAAGGAACTATTGTGGTTACTATTTTTACTAAAGGAACTATTACAGTTAACTCCGTGAGTACCAAATGAATGCACCAGCGTTATATACAATGAAGATCTAACAAACAATGGGATGTGTGACTTCCGCCTCATTCCCTGTTCCTTGTTTGGCTGTGGGTTTAGGGAAGATTCACACAATCGATTGTTTGTTTGATCTGTATTCTATATAACTTATATTCATTTAGTACTCACAGAAAGGATTGTAGAGTCATTTATACTTATCTTTCATCATATCATAAGGTATAGGATCTTCTGAGGAACAAGCGAACTTTTCTAAAAGAGCTTTCAACTTACTAATACATCACTTAAATACTTATGAACTCACCAGCTTAAATGCTGATCTACTCTTTCAAAATAATTTGTATTCTCAGGTAACTAGTAGACAGGTACACGTGCTGGGATTCAGAAGATGGAGCATAGTAGCTTCATGTCTTGTTTTTGTCATTTACTTGTGTAATCTATCTTATGTGAAACCAATACTTTGTAAACACTTTCTTCTAATGAAATGGTTGTTTATTACTTTGATTACTATGATGCATGTCTTGTGATACTAAACATGACGTCCTCCGCCCCCGAACGTTTCCTTCGTTCCGGTTTGGGGGTGTGACACTACTCTTCTCTATGCTCTACGTGTGCTCTTATCTTGCTCTTATTTCTTTACCTCATACTTCTCATATTGATCCCTCACGGATCCGTAGACACTTTCTTTCTTCTCTTGAATCCCTCATGGACGCCTTACCCTTAATCCCTCACGGATTATCTTTAAGTCCTTAGTATTACTCCATTACCTTGTTACACTCATGGAACCTTCTCTCTATCTTTTCTAACCATACACAATCTTTAATTCCCGCAGAAATCATCTATCTACGTCCCAAAAGGGATCATCTATCTATGTTCCCTAAGGAAGCGTCATCTCATTCCTGAAGGAATCATATTCTTGTCCCCGAAGGAACCTCTATCTTAATCCCGAAGGAATCATAACCTTGTCCCCGAAGGAACCTCTATCTCATTCCTAAAGGAATCATTTTGTCCCCAAAGGAACCTCTATCGCATTCCCGAAGGAATCATAATCTTGTCCCGGAAGGAACCTCTATTTCTTTCCCGAAGGAATCATCTTTCTACACAAATCTATTATGTGACTCGTCACATAATGCTTATCCCACGATCATTCTATCTATTTATCTCATCAAGAGATCTTCTATTACACTTCTAGTACTTAACTCATTAAGTAATTAGTCTTTGTTTATGTATAGTAACATGTAAGTATTCTACACAATACCAGTATGTCTATACATAGATACATACACTTATGATTATACCACATATAATCATTCTCTATCTCTATTCGAACTCTCTTAGGTATCCACACATACCTTTTCTTATCATCTGCTCTTACATAAGATTATAGGACATAATCCCAAACTATCTCTTCTACTCTTAATTGTATTACTCATAACACCCTTTATGTTTCTCTATATATCTCTACATACTTTGGTTATACACACATTCTCAGATACATGATCTTAAGTGTATATCTATCACACCCCCGACCACTGGCATAAACGTCGAGGTGTGCAACGTAAATCAGTGATCACGGTTATTGAACATACATTGAACAGTCCAAACACAATCTTCTATTATTACCAAGATAGAAATTACATTGTCGATGGCTATTGCAAAATCACGACACACGCCTAACAATTTTACGTATACAAAATTAGGCTACAACAAAGTATGATGCCTTTTTTATACAAAAACTTATAATCCATCAACACTTTTTAACACTCAACATGTATTATCCCCCAAACATGAAAAACATAAAAATCGGGCCATAGAAACTTACCTTTGATGCTTGATCGGACACCGCATCAGTGGGGCAAACTCCTCCCACATAAACGTTGTGTTTCGTGCAAAGTGTAGTGTTTATATAAATAACTTATTAAATTTAAGTTAACAAACCTTAACCAGTCCTTTCATGATGTTAATTAAGTGTTATATAACTTAAATTTTGGTAATGACACTTATCGTTTTGAGTCACAAACTATCCCACTTCATACAGTCTCTTTCAACTAGTATAAGTGAACAAAAACACTCGTATAAATCCTATTTCAATTATATACAGTAACAAAATAAATCTAGGGCCTATAATGAGCTCATAACCGAACTGTGACATGACGTCTCTGCACCAACACTAAAAATGGGCGTGCTAAAATTTCCACATCAATGCTTTGTTAACGTCGTGGGGAAAGTAGTGTAGAAACGTCAACACCCAATTTCGCCTCATCAGACGATTGTTGTAGCTAGCACCTGTTGGTGAGATGTCTACCCGTATAAATCGGTATCGTCGATCTATACCTGACGTTCCACGTTCCAAATGGATTAACGGTTAAAACACATAGGACTTTTACTAAGATATACATTCTTAGTGTAGTTACAAACATAGCCTACATGTCTTAAGAAATGATCCTAGTCCTTATAGACTTAGAAAACGAATATAGCTCATATATGAAGACATGCAAGTGTTGGATCCTAGAAATGTGTCTAGGCATCCTAATTTTAAACTTTCTGTTATAAAATTGTTGAATACTTATAATTTTGTTGTTTAGAAATAATCTTTGATTGAAGTCTTTTAGTATTTGAGATTCCTAAGGCTTAAAGGATTTCCAAATTTTATTGTCTGTTGTGACGAAATTTGGGCAACATAACGGTTGCCTTTATAACATTTTTCAGGTTTAAACCAATATCAAAACCAACAATTTTCATAGTAATCGATAAGTTACATAATTAACATGATACATAATTTCTTAAATAACGATTCTTAAAAATCTGGAAATCAATTATGCAATCATATAAGACGATTTCTTAACTTATTAAAAATAATTTATACTTTTATAATAATTACAAAAATATAATAAAATCGATTTTATGTTCATATTTACACAACTTCATAGAATATATAAATATTAGTTGATTTTTGATATTGTTCAACTAATTATCAAATAATTGTTCAAACTCCGCTTTTCAAACAATTTAGGCAATGTACTTTTATATTATACATTTTTAGTTTGAAAAACACCAACGTTATATATAATGTCATTTTATACATCCTTGACATGTTCATGCTTATATTTAACAATGATCATAATTTTATAAGTCATAGAAAATACTTGCATTTTTATGGCAATCTACTTATTATTTTGTGGTTTTTCTTAACCTTCATACTCATATTTCTCATTAAGGTAAAAGTATATCATCTTTTAGCATTCTACTTTAACCTGTAGGATTTATTGATGATTTATAACATTTTAGATTGTTATTTCATAAGCTTTTAACCAAGAACAAAGTATGATTCCTTTTTGTATACAAAAACTTATAATCCATCAACACTTTTTAACACTCAACATGTATGCTTGATCCGACACCGCATCAGTGGGGCAAACTCCTCCCACATAAATTTTGTGTTACATGCAAAGTGTAGGTTTTATATAAATAACTTATTACATGTAAGTTAACAAACCTTAACCAGTTGTTTCATGATGTTAATTAAGTGTTATATAACTTAAATTTTGGTAATGACACTTAGCGTTTTGAGTCACAAACTATCCAACTTCATACAATCTCTTTCAACTAGTATAAGTGAACAAAAACCCTCGTACAAATCCTATTTTAATTATATACAGTGAAGAAATGAATCTAGGGTCTATAAAGAGCTCATAACCGAACTGCGACATGACGTCTCTGCACCAACACTAAAAATGGGCATGCTAAAAGTTCCACATCAATGCTTTATTAACGTCGTGGAGAAAGTAGTGTAGAAACGTCAACACCCGATTTCGCCTCGTCAGACGATTGTTGTAGCTAGCACCCGTTGGTGAGATATCTATCCGTATAAATCAGTATCGTCGATCTATACCTGACATTCCACGTTCCAAACGGATTAACGGTTATAACACATAATACTTTTACTAGGACATACTATGACAACCCGAAGGATTCGGATCAAGCAAGGTCTAAATTATAACCCTATTACAATAAAACCTTGAAAACCAAACGACATAAGTACTTGTATATAGGTATCACTACTAGAAAACAGCCCTTTAATGACGCGCAAACAATGACACGCGCTGATAGAGGACACGCATTTGTGCGTGTCCTAAAAAATAATGTCAGTTTTCTAAAATTTGAAGGATAGAGGACAAGCAATTTTGTGTGCCCTAAAATTAGTGTCCAACAAAAAAAATAAAAACACGGAGGGCACCAATCATAAAAAGTGTGTCGTGTAAATGTGTCGTTTTATATTTTTTTTAGGAAGGCGCGGTCTATGTTTTTTAATAGCACATGGGGGGAATGAAATCCCAAAAAATTAAAGACCCGCCTGATGCATTATTCTCCTTCTAAAATCCTCTACCAAAAAACCCTAATAATCCTTTAAGCAGTTCGTCTTCCTCTACCTCTGCACTCAATCTCTCTCTCTCTCTCTCTCTCTCTCTCTCTCTCTCTCTCTCCTTTGGAATCATATTCTTGAAAGATCGAAACCCTAATCGTAGCCCTAACTACAACATGTCTTACCAACCAAGATCTTCAAATCACAACGAAAGCGACGACCACCACGACAACCGTCGGCTATACAGCCCTTACCAAGATCTTAGAGTCCCCGCACAAACCCTATACAAACTTTTCACATCTCCTGAATACCTCTTTCAAGAGGAATCCATCGCTCAACGACGTTCATGGGGCGAAAACCTGACATACTACACTGGCATCAGTTACCTCAGCGGCACAGTAGTTGGCGCCGGGAAGGGTTTAGTAAAGGGCGTGAAGGCTTCTGAGGCTAGAGACACCATGAAACTTAGGGTTAATCGGATCTTAAATGCTTCTGGACATGCAGTTCGGACGATCGGCAACCGTGTGGGTGTAATCGGACTGGTGTACGCTGTTATGGAGAGCGTGATGGTTAAGGCTAGGGATGCAGATGATATTATTAACAGCGTGGAGGCAGGATTAGCGACTGGAGCGCTTTACAAGGCGGCAGCGGGCCCTAGGTCGGTGCCTGTTGCCGGAGCTATTGGTGGAATAGCGGTGGGATTAGCCGTGACGAGGAAGCAGATTTTGAAGAGATACGTACCGATCTGAGCTCGATCTGTATTCAATTTCATCTTACTACAAGTTTTGGTCTTTTGAGATTTCCAAAGGTGATTCATATGTAGTCTTTTATGATATTTTAGTATTTTACAATATTTTAGATGATTGACATAATTTGGCATGGAATGAAATACGTGATTTTGTTTTGTGCACTTGATAGTTGAAACCCTTTATGTTGTGTACTTTATACGTTTATGGAAGGGTTTATTCACAAATAAATCATTGTAGACTTTGATATGGGAATTGTATCAACACAGGTTTCTGTGGCTTTATTGGTTGATGAATATTTGTTCAGGTGAGAACACATATTGAATATTTATGTCCACTGTTTTCACTTTTGAGTATTCAATGCTCTTATTTTGTGTAGAGAAATGGTAGAGTACTACATAGAGTTTGATATCTCACTGTATGTTGATTCTTTCTTCCCTTCATAAACTAAAGTCCAGTTTTGATTTTGAAATTGTAGCGTTTTTCTATTTGAATTAGGATAGCAGACAGTGTTTGTTTGCTTATGTTTCTTTTGATTTGGCTTTGTTTATGTTTATAGAGAACAAGTTTCATGCTGAGAAAATACATCAATGGAAGTAGTCTCTCTGCCATTAGGTCGGGTCTGCTTGCATCTTATCTCCTATGGGACTTGGGTAATGTTGTTATATATACAATCATAAAACTACTCCCTAGTATTGTGTAGTGTATGGTGATTTGTGATAAAGTTGGTCTATTTATGTTATAGTTGGTTATGAACATAAAATTTATCATGTATGTATGAACATAAACTTACGACATACAGAAAAGAAAGTGTTGTAATTTTTGTGGGATACAATGCAGGTTGTAGAAAAGAGCTTCAAGGACTTAGCTTACATCCATGTAAATGGTGATTCTTGTTCTCAACAAGTTATTGTCTACATAGACTCCAAACGGGATCTATGTAGATAGGGATCATTTTGGCTCTGTTATTTGCATGACAGATGATGAAGAGAGGTAGTTACTAATTCTCTTCTAAAATTTTCACCTGTTGGGGTTTTATATACTTGATATATATATATATATATATATATATATATATATATATATACATTTTTAAAAACTTTTGTGATGTTGGATTATTGCAGATACATGGGCTGTGAGGCTTTAAATTTATCATGTCCCAATTGTTGTGTCAGTTTTAAGTGTCCATCTGTAATGAGTTACATACAAACAACTATTAAGATTTTCATACAAGAATTCCATTTTTTTTAATTTTTTTTACTGAAATTGTATGTAAAATTTCAGTGTGATGATGAAACATGTGACTACACAACACGAAGTTTAAACTTGCGTGTTGTTGGTGAGTCTGAGAGAGGAACAGTATCCCCAAATTACCCTCGCTGTAATGGTCGTCTTGTGAGACAGTTTGGTTTTCTCAGCTATGCATGTGGATACTTATGAAACTGATGCTGTAAAAATGGTAAGGTTCGGTTTTAGATTTGGAGTATGCGTTCGTCTGTGTTTGCTTTGATTGTTCAAGTTTTTCTATTGGTGTATGCTTTTTCCGAATTGTAGCGAGTTTGATTTTTGATTATCTAACTTTTTCCTCTTTTTTTTCGTTGACTTTCTAGGGTTTGAACTTGGTGGTGGTTTCGATTGTTGGTTTCATCTGTTTGGTTGTTGCGGTGATAGGATTCGACGATCGGAGCGACGTTTTTTTTCGTAAACCCTTACAGTGAATGATGCAACGGTGAAATTTGAGATCTGAGATACAGCGGATCAAGAAAGGTATCATAGTTTGGCTCCTATGTACTACAGGGGCGCTGCAGCGGCAATCATTGTCTACGATATCACTAGCTCGGTAATTTAAGCTTACTAGAATCTTGTTCATACCCGGTTTCTTTTTGTGAAATTGAACTGTGGAATTTCATAGTGATCAGTGGATCAATCATATGGCATGTTAAACTTGGAATTGTGGTGATTTGTAGTAGTTGATACTTGATAGGATATAGATTGTTAACTAAGTACACTTAATTGAGTTCAAATAGAATGAGAGTGCATGTTTCTGTTAAATTTTTTTCTTTCTTACAGTAGTACTTGATATAGAACCAGGTTTGAATTTTTAAGGAATCATGGGCTAATAGGCATGCAATTATTAACTTTAGCTTTTAGGTAATTCTTAGCATATCTTACTAGGTTCAGTTTGGATCACTGACTTTCACTTGTGGCAGACAATTGTAAATATAATTTGATTTCCACTAACTTATGAATGCATGGGTTTTTGCCTTCTATTGCCTCTTATCAATTTCTGTACTGGTTGTTGTAACTTAATGAAGTTAAATGTTTTTCTTTATTACCAACATCTTGATGCAAGCTTCTTAGTAGTGATTTGGTTTCTTTTATTTATTATATCTTCTAGTTTTTCTTTTTCTTTCTTATGTTTTCAGAACTAATTTCACTTTCTGTTTTTCCTTACTAATTTTAGGATTCATTTACACGGGCTAAAAAGTGGGTTCAAGAACTTCAAAAACGAACGTGAGCAGATATCATCAACTACTTTGGGTTTCACTTCCTCCATAAATCTTTCAACTTTAATTCCATACAAAAACCACTAACCCTTTTCTTGGTTTTCTCCGATTTGATCTTGTTCACTTCTATATTTTTTTATCTTTTTTTCATTCATTGTTCAAAATCTTGAATGAAGTCATGTTTCATTGTGTATTTGGTGTAGGTAATCCAAACATGGTAAAACTGTTGCTCTTGTTAACGATGTATTTCATGAAATTGGTAAGCTTTAAAAACTAGCGCTTTTTAATTTAAATTATAAAAAAATTATTTGGCTTTTATTTATGAGATAATAATAATTGTGTTTGAAACAGCCAAGAGACTGCGGAGAGCTAAGCTTACTCAAAATCCAGCAGGAATGGTTCTTGTTGATAGACCAGCTGAAGGAACTCGTACAACATCTTGTTCTTGTTGTTGGCTCTTGCTACTGTGTTATTTAAAAGAGAGGTGACAATTAAAGATCCGATAACTAGTATTCATGCTTTGTAAGTTATAATCTATCTGAATTTTTTTAAAACTATTTGATAAAATGTAATAATATTATCTCCTAATAATTTCTCCAGCCTTTTCTAATCCAATGTCGCTTGTTTAATGAGGGTTCTGCTGTAAAAGGCACTCTTCTTGTCAATAAGAGGGTAAAATTTGTGATATTTCTTGCAACACTTATGCCATGATGACTCCTTGTCCAAAGCTGGTATTTATTCTAATTACAACACTTTGCTTTTTGAGATGCTTAATAATGAAAATTGATTAATTTAGGTGAAAGTATGTTGCATGTGATGTCTTGTTACTTGTTAGTTTACATTGAATCCTTTGTTTGAACTTGAGGAACTGTTTTGCTGGTAATTCATTGCAGAATTACATTTAGGGGGGATTCTCATTAATTTAATCATACATGAACGAAGGTCATACATACATACATACATAGATGGTTTTAGAAAGAAGGTCATACATACATACATAGAATAGAATAGAAAGTGTTGCTTTTTTTGTTTTAGAAAGAAGGTCATACATACATACATAGAACTGTTTTGTTTTATCTTATTCTTAATGTATAAATGGTTTTAGAAAGAAGGTCATACATACATACATAGAATAGAAAGTGTTGCTTTTTTTGGGAAAGTAGCACTATTTAACTCTTTCATATTAACTTTTATAATCTACATGTGTATTAAATTTTAATATATTATACAGGTATGGGTTGTATTGAAGCTTGGATTCCCTTCAATAGCACGCGGATCCCCTTAATACCAGTGTATGTAGTGTTAGGTAATATAGTTAGGGAAAACCTCTTAATAACAATGTACAATCGGATCCCATTAATACCAATGTATTATAATTTTTTGACATGATGTTATGGATGAAATTGATTGTTTTGGTATATATTTGTTTCCATATTTTTTTATTATGCGTAAATGAGTATCGTAAAGACGCGTCGTAAATGTATATTGTAAATGGTTGCTGAAGTTTATGACATGCAAATGCGTGTCATCTTCATTTATGACATGGGCTTTAATGATACGCAATATGTGTCCTAAACGTGTATCGTAAGGTTACGACACGCAAATGCGTGTCGTCTTCCTTTATGACAGGGGCTTCCTTGATACGCATTGCGCGTCGTAAATGCACGTCGTAAATGCGCGTCGTCTATAGACGACGCGCAAAAGCGTGTCGTCTCTCGTTATGGCAGGGCCTTCCTTGACACGCATTTGCACGTCGTCTGAGCGTTTTACGACACACATTACGCGTCGTAAAAGGCTGTTTTTCTAGTAGTGTATATATATACTTTGGAAATCATATTTATGGCAACCCCTTGAAGGTAAACAAGTTTTAACAAAGCAAGAATAGTCAAATATTTGTATAAGTGTATATATATGAGTATATGCATACTTTAAAACGCATGTTGCAAGTAAACACTTATAGGACAAGTAATGCCAAATGCTTGGAACATAAATCATGGAATTAAAACAGTGTTGTATAATCTTTAGCCTAGTACCCCACCCACCCTAAAACACTCCCAAACTGAAATCAACACCCTAGGACACCCCTTGACCGAAATCACACTTCTATATCACTTTAAGAACCGAAATCACACCCCTAGAGCACTTTAGGACCGAAAACACAACCTAGAATACACCTAAAACTGAAAACTATTTCATGGACTCACATAGGACCGAAAACTCAATGTGTAAAGCCCATTAGGGACGAAAACCCAACCTTTTGGGACCAAAATCCCTTCTTTAAGGTCATTAGGACCGAAATCACTCTTTTATGAGTGATTTAGGATGATTTCGGTCATGTTGGATAGCAAACACTTTCTTTTGGCCAAATACAACTTCATACTAGGATATTTTAAAGGGTTTACAGTCTAGAGGAGGAAACAGGCAAAAATGGTTGACTTTAGGATGTGATTTCACCCCCATTTCCAATGTGATCACAGTAAACCACGAATTATCCTCCAAATATCCATACATTACCCTTCATTTATCCAAGTAAACTTCACATCAATACCATTCATTTTATTTAAATGAGATTAACCTCATAAAGCCTCGCAATTTCTTCATTCTACTCCCTGTTAAGTTCCTCATTCTCTTCAGAAAACTATTCCCAAGTGTTAAAGGAATTAAGCCCCACGTTTATCCCTAGATTTCTTTGGTAAGTGTTTTCATAATACCCTAGTCTTTATATATGATTATATGTTAGTTCCACTATTTTTACACACATATTTGTGTGTTGATATTGTTAGGATAATAATCATTCTTAGAAGTTCATCCACTCCAACCAAGCGCCAAGCTCGAAATCTTTGTCTACTTATTTCAAATCATCCACCAAACCAAACCAAGGTGAGTTCATACCCCCACATTTTCAAGCTTTTTCATGTTTTAGGGGGCGGAATACAAGTAAAACTTTGTTTATCCCACAAATAATTTCATGTTTTCATCTTTATGTTAAAGATAAAATATTATTTACATAAGTTATGGTTTATACTGGTTTTTGGTATAAATATTTGTGATATACATATTGTTATAACAAACATAATCTATGTTATAAAATCATAAGAAAAGTTATGATTTGTAAAACCACATGGATTTTGAGAATTTTTACTAAAAGATAGCTTTACTAGAAAAAATGGTTACATTATAGTCATTTACTAATTTAGTGGGGTTTAACCCCAAAATATTATGTTTTGATTTCATATTTTCATACTAGAATACTCATTTATATTTATATAAAAGATTATATAAATAGTTTCAGACAAACAAGATAAACTATAATTGGTATAGTTTGGAAGTCACAAACCACACCTTTCGAAGATACATATAATTATTTAAAAGTATAATTATCTTATTTTGCAAGTAAAAGGAGTCATAGTTCACGTAAATTTGTTAATGCTTTTATGAGACATTTTCTTCACCGTACCTACCTAGCGTACACCTTAAGTCTTGCATTATAACCAGAGTCTCCTGGAGGGAGGGAGAGACCGTTGTGTATAGATCTATACGGGATTGACAACCCCACACCTCAGTTGTTCGCTACAGTTAGACCGACAAGTCTAGGGTGACAAAAGTCTACCAATTCCGACACCTGAAGAACGTCGTTCAGGCATAACAGTCATATCAAGCATGGTTATAAGAACTCACATAGGGATTAGCGAAACTACTTGGTTTACGGGAAGCTTATACTTCATTAGTTCTATAAAAAGAAATAAAACTATATACTATTTTCATAACAACATTCACTTACATCTTGGTCTTACGGTTTAAGACTATAATTCACCTTTAAGAAAATATTGGATTTTCTGGTAACCTACAATATTACTTTACAAGGAAAAGATACAAAGGATTTACATATAACTACAGATCATATTAAAGAAAATATTGGATTTTCTGGTAACATACATTATTACTTTACAAGGAAAAGATACAAAGGATTTACATACAATTACAGTTCATATTAAAGAAAATATCGGATTTTATGGTAACATACATTATTACTTTACAAGGAAAAGATACAAATGAATTTCATACAATTACAATTCATATTAAAGAAAATATCGGATTATCGGATTTTCTGGAAGTATACGAAACCATTTTTCACAAAATAGTTACAAACTTTTTTCATACAAAATGCTTATGAACTCACCAACTTTATAGTTGACACTTTTCAAAATCAGTTGTATTCTCAGGAAACCAGCAGACAAGTATTCAACCCTTCTTGAGGGCCAACGTCGCTGTTTCACGTTTTCCCACTTTTCAGTTATTTGTATTTAACTTTTGAACAAACAAAGTGTTGTAAACAATGTAAACTTGTATTATCCATGTATGAATGTTTGGGTTGCTATGTTTCATTACTATTCAATTGTTATGATATTGTACATGAAGTCACTACATCCGCCCCCAGACGTTTCCGCCATCCTGGTTTGGGGGTGTGACACATACAGTCTTAGTGTAGATACAAACATAGCCTACATGGATTAAGAAATGATCCTAGTACTTATGGATTTAAAAAACGAACATAGCTCATATATGAAGGCATGCAAGTGTTGGATCCTAAAAATGTGTCTAGGCATCCTAATTTTAAACTTTCTGTTACAAAATTGTTGAATACTTATAATTTTGTTGTTTAAGAATAATCTTTGATTTAAGTCATTTAATATTTGAGATTCGTAAGGCTTAAAGGATTTTCAAATTTTATTGTCTGTTATGACGAAATTTGGGCAACAAAACAGTTGCTTTTATAACATTTTCCAGGTTTCAACCAATGTCAAAACCAACAACTTTCATAGTAATCAATAAGTTACATAATTGACATGATACATAATTTTTTAGATAACGATTCTTAAAAATCTGGAAATCAATTATGCAATCATATAAGACGATTTCTTAACTTATTAAAAATGATTTATACTTTTATAATAATTACAAAAATATAATAAAATCGATTTTATGTTCATCTTTACACAACTTCATAGAATATATAAATATTAGTTGATTTTTGATATTGTTCAACTAATTATCAAATAATTGTTAAAACTCCGTTTTTCAAACAATTTAGGCAATGTGCTTTTATATTATACATTTTTAGTTTGAAAAACATCTACGTTATATATAATGCCATTTTATACATCCTTGACATGTTTATGCTTATATTTAACAATGATCATAATTTTATAAATCATAGAATATACTTGCATTTTTATGGCAATCTACTTATGATTTTGTGGTTTTTCTTAACCTTTGTACTCATATTTCTCATTAAGGTAAAAGTATATCATCTTTTAGCATTCTACTTTAACGTGTAGGATTTATTGATGATTTATAACATTTTAGATTGCTATTTCACAAACTTTTAACCAATAACAAAGTATGATGGCTTTTGTATACAAAAACTTATAATCCATTAACACATTTTAACACTCAACATGTATTCTCCACAAAACATGAAAACCATAAAAATCGGGCCATAGAAACTTACCTTTGATGCTTGATCCGACACCGCATCAGTGGGGCAAACTCCTCCCACATAAATGTTGTGTTTCGTGCAAAGTGTAGGGTTTATATAAATAACTTATTACATGTAAGTCAACAAACCTTAACCAGTCGTTTCATGATGTTAATTAAGTGTTATATAACTTAAATTTTGGTGATGACACTTAGCGTTTTGAGTCACAAACTATCCCACTTCATACGGTCTCTTTCAACTAGTATAAGTGAACAAAAACCCTCGTATAAATCCTATTTCAATTATATACAATAAATAAATGAATCTAGGGTCTATAAAGAGCTCATAAACGAACTGCGACATGACGTCTCTGCACCAACACTAAAAATGGGCATGCTAAAAGTTCCACATCAATGCTTTATTAACGTCGTGGGGAAAGTAGTGTAGAAACGTCAACACCCGATTTCGCCTCGTCAGACGATTAGCACCCGTTGGTGAGATGTCTACCCGTATAAATCAATATCGTCGATCTATACCTGACATTCCACCTTCCAAACGGATTAACGGTTATAACACATAGTACTTTTACTAGGACATACAGCTTAGTGTAGTTACAAACATAGCCTACATGGCTTAAGAAATGATCCTAGTCCTTATGGATTTAGAAAACGAACATAGCTCATATATGAAGACATGCAAGTTTTTGATCCTAAAAATGTGTCTAGGAATCCTAATTTTAAACTTTCTGTTAACAAATTGTTGAATACTTATAATTTTGTTGTTTAGGAATAATCTTTGATTGAAGTCTTTTAGTATTTGAGATTCGTAAGGCTTAAAGGATTTCTAAATTTATTGTCTGTTATGACGAAATTTGGGCAACATAACGGTTGCTTTTATAACATTTTTCAGGTTTCAACCAATGTCAAAACCAACAATTTTCATAGTAATCGATAAGTTCCATAATTGACATGATACATAATTTCTTAGATAACGATGCTTAAAAATCTGGAAATCAATTATGCAATAATATAAGATGATTTCTTAACTTATTAAAAATGATTTATACGTTTATAATAATTACAAAAATATAATAAAATCGATTTTATCTTCTTTACACAACTTCAGAGAATATATAAATATTAGTTGATTTTTGATATTGTTCAACTAATTATCAAATAATTGTTCAAACTCCGCTTTTCAAACAATTTAGGCAATGCACTTTTATATTATACATTTTTAGTTTGAAAAACATCTTCGTTATATATAATGCCATTTTATAAATCCTTGACATTTTCATGCTTATATTTAACAATGATCATAATTTTATAAATCATAGAATATACTTGCATTTTTATGGCAATCTACTTATCATTTTGTGGTTTTTCTTAACCTTCATACTCATATTTCTCATTAAGGTAAAAGTATATCATCTTTTAGCATTCTACTTTAACTTGTAGGATTTATTAATGATTTATAACATTTTAGATTGCTATTTCACAAAGTTTTAACCAATAACAAAGTATGATGCCTTTATGTATACAAAAACTTATGATCCATCAATACTTTTTAACACTCAACATGTATTCTCCCCCAAACATGAAAACCATAAAAATCGGGCCATAGAAACTTACCTTTGATGCTTGATCTTGATCTAGGTTCGTTTTTGTGAAGCTTACCGTGAGAAATGCAAAATCAATACTTCTTTGAGCTAAAACAAACCTCGAGACTGTTTAGTAATAATTTAAACTAAAAGGGACTGGTTTATAATAATTTTAACAAGTTGGACTGTTTTGATCTTGAAAAATGAATGGAGGAGTTGTTTTGATCTTGTAACACAAATGAAGGGGTTGATTTGATCTACTAATACTGTTGGAACATGAAAAAGTGATCCTTATGTTCCTGTAAGACAAGTTAGAATGGAGAATTTTTGCTTGGTAAAGAAAAAGGTGAAGAAATATGGAGGTCAGTGAAAGAAGGTCTTTATGATCCTGTACGACAAGTGGTTAGAGATGTCGTTACCACTCTCATGGGTCAAGATGAGACTTGTTAATCACTACTAACTACTAATGATGTCTAAAATAAAACATATAAATATAAGCAGACAATTCAATATAAATAAAGAGATAAGGAGAAGATACATACCCGTCACCACATCAGGTGTGGCGCGAGCCTCCTCGGCTGTCAACTGAAAATCCCTGCTCTTCACCACAGTTGCATCCGCCTTGCCTTGGCAGCCATCGGTGATCCTCAGCGTCGCTGGAGCGGGTGCTACCATTTGTCCCACTGCTGCCAAACTCGGAAAATTGACCTTCTTGTGGCCCCTTTGATTGCAATGGAAGCAAATCAGATCAGATACCGGGGTCGTAGTGGTGGTAACAGTACAATCCCTGCCAATATGACCCGCCTGGCCGCACTTGAAGCAGCCAAAACCACCCACTCTGCACACCCCATCGTGCGTCTTGCTGCACATGCCATAGCGGCTCCAGCCCTACTGGCCACTCGATCTGGAATTAAATACCTTGGGCCTTTTCCCCGAACCCCCTGAAATCTGAGCCTGATCTGGCTTCCTCTTCCTTTCCATCTCAAGATCAATCTCCCTCTCCCTAGCCCTCGCAGTCATATCCTCCAATGTCCTGCAACTGGATCGGCTCATAAACTGCCGAATGTCACTCCTCAGCATCTCATGGCACCTCGCCCTCTTCATCTCCTCATCCGCCACATACTGCAGAACCAATAGCGCCCTCTCACATAACATCACGATGATCTTCACCACCGTCTCAGTATTCTGGAGAAGGTCTTGAAACTCCCTTGCCAACTGTTGCACCTCAATCACTGGCGCGAACTCAGCTTGGAATTTGGTCGTAAAATCATCCCATGTCATCGAATCAACAGCCTCATCACCAATAGAGCGCCCAACCTCTTCCCACCTATCTCGAGCTCTGTCTTTCAGAAGACAGGAAACAAGTATGACCTTTGGCCCATCGGGGCAACTGCTGGTGCAGAAGGCGTTAACGACATCCGCTAACCAACGTTGCTCGTAATTGTGTCCTTCTCCCCGTAGTAATCTAGAGCCCCGCATGCCCGGAACTCCCTGAAGGTCAGTGAACGTGACCCAATCAAAGCTACCATCTCAGAACGGCAAGAGCCCAAACGCTCCTCCAACACCTCCAAGATACCCTCCTTGATCGTACCAAAGATCACAAGAGTCTGCTCAAGTATGCTCCGGGTAATCTTAGACGAAATGAACTCCATATCTGATCATCCAACTGCCCCGCTCCAGAACCTGAGCCCAAGCCCTCACCAACACCATAACTACTAACCGGTCTGCCTCGAAGAGTCACCATACTGAAAATAGACCATATAAACCATCAAAATACACATCAATATATACATCAAGGAGTCTCATACTCTACAATCTACCTAGTTTCATTGCAGTTCTCTTTGACTCGAGTACGGATCCTCTGCTTCCAGTAGTATGGGCCCATACTACCTTCCACATCTATCCATACTTTCCTTAAGGATCGCTTTGATTCCTCCAAGTCACTCCTTACCCATACAAAAATCTCCACAAAACAAGGCTCCCAACACTAAACTCTTCCTAGGTTTTCCTAGGGCAACCACTATACCACTCTCCGCTATCATATGCAGAAGGAACTCCTACCAACATCCTCTAACTAGCTCACGAATACAATTACATATCACTGACACCAGATAATTCTTCGAATGAAAGGTCTCTAACTACAACTGTTGGACTTAAACAAGAGATGCGCAATAGAGTTAAAACCTAACCTTCTAAAATTATTTAGTTTCCACAATATGTAACTTAACACATTCGCTTACTAGTTAGTTGATGTTAGTGAGAACTCCTAAAAGCATAAAGTAAGCAACATTCGAGCGTCGAGTAATCGGAATCAAGCATAACCTAATCAGGTCATCCTATCACTAACTGATCAGTACTAGCATGCAAGTCTACAAGCTCATATAGTAGGCATAGAAAGCCATCTCTCCTAGAATTCTATCATGCAAATCCTAAGCAGATCCTTAGCCCTAACTAGCATGCGATTCATAGATTCATAAATCAAAACATATCATAAATCATGTATGGGTATTTTGGAAAAAACTTACTTGAGCTCGGTCGATTGCATGCAGCACACCCTTTTCTTTTATTAGAAACTCTTTTATAAAACATTTCTTTTTGAAAAATTTACCAAACCATCAATTCGAGTTCAGACATACTCGAGAGTACGTCCGAATCCCTCAAACTAAGGCTCTGATACCAACTTGTAACGTCCCAAAAATAAGACCAAAAATTTTCATTTTTAAATTAATAAAACTGTAATCCAAAACATCATCATGAAACCAAGGTGGAACAAAGTATATCAATACATCATAAAACATCAGAGTAAATCACAAAATGTGAAATAAGAGGGTGTGTGTTCTGCAATCATCCCAGGCTCTTCCCTTTCGAACCAGAATTACATCAAACATAAACTGAAAACTGTAAGCACAAAGCTTAGTGATTTCCCTAATATACCACATACCATACATAATAAACACATAATGGGCCCCGCCAGACATCGAGTCCCGCTCAGTATATAGATTTGTCAGTCACCAAGCCCCGCCCGGTATACATATGAACATATAAACATATAATCATACAAACACATGCGATAATCAAAAAGATAATAACATACAGTACAATCATTGGGCCCCGCCCGGCATCAGGCCTTGCCCGGTAAGCATACCAACACATAACACATGCAAGTTATGACGACATCTAGCATCCTAACAATAATAAACCATGGGCTGACATTGGTGCCTTCGACCCGCTAAACATAGTGAGGAAACTCACCTCAAGTTGTTGAATCACTCAAAAGAATCTTTGACTGCTGGCCTGAAAAAATCTCGCGCTATCAAAACCAAAAACATCCAATTATTAATTGGATTCCGACCCATAACCAAAATTCTAAACTATTTGGCTCATAACCACGGTAAAAGACCAATTTACCCTTTATCTAACTTGGCCCAAAACCAAGGCCCAACTCAACCATTCAAAGGCCCAAATCCTAAAGCCCAATATATGGCCTAATTTGGACCCATCATGGGCCTAAAATCCAAGGAAGCCCAACATGCTAGCCCAAAGCCCAAAATAGAGGCCTAATGGCCCAACTAGGCCCAAACTTCCAAATCCACACTATGACCCAATACCGATGACGTTAAGCCTAAAAGCTCATCTACTGAGTACGCAGGGCGTATCAGCTTGTACGCTTAGCATACTCCATCTGGGGTTAGTACGCGTAACGTACCAGCTGGGTACGCCCTGCATACTCCCCAGTGTGCCAACTTACTCTACTAAGCACTTAACTCGCTAAGTCCTTTATCCAAACTCTCAGATCTGGTCCATAAAGATGACTTATCACGTAAAGTTGGCAACTTTACATGCATGCATGGCTTAATGGGGCTCAAGATCTCAAAAAGGGATTAACAAAGGTCTTAATACATGCATGGGTCAAAATACACCATAAAGTTTACATTTTTATGATCATGGGGACTGAATGGAGCTAAGATCTAGCATCCATTACTTCTGGAGTAGATCAAAATCCCACATTTAACATAAAAGGCTCAAAAATGCCCAAGAAACACCATATAGAAGATCTATCATAAAAGAACATAAAGGTGTGAGCTTTTTACCTCAAAAAGCTTGCAAATGAGAAGGTGATCCTGGATCAGCTCAATCAACTTCTCCAAGGGCTTATCTTCTTCTTCTTCTTCTTCTTCTTCTTCTTCTTCCTCTTCTTCTTCTTCTTCACCTTAAGACACCAAAAATAACTTTATCAAGCTCAAAACCTCACTAACACACTTAGGGTTTCGTTCTCTGGGACAAAGAGGATGGAGGTTGGTCTAAAATGTCCAGGAGGTGGGTTTAAGATGTTTAAATAGGGCACAAACCCTAAAAATTAAGGTTTGTCCCAGACGTGTGTATGCCATGCGTACTCCATGTACGCCCTGCGTGGGTGGAATCCACGACCAATCATCGGGCTAGTGGTAGCACCTCGTTCCTGGTATGTATTTCATTTATGTAATTTTACATTTTTGGCCTGCGACTCGGCGAGTTGATGGCCCAACTCGCCGAGTAGAAGTGGGATAGAAAGCGGGGTTTAAGTATGGGACTCGTCGAGTCGGATCCTGGACTCGACGAGTAGGCTCTGTCTGGACAAAAACCCTAATCTGAGGGTTTGCACCCTATTTAATCATCTCATTCAGCCCGCACTCGTTCCTATTGCTCCCAGAAACCCTCCCTAGCAAACCCTAAGCGTTTTGGTGCAAGATTCAAGGCTTTTGAGTGATTTTGTGGATTTTGATCACAAAGAAGAAGGAAGAGCATAGAAGGATCAAGAGGAGACTGAAGGATTCGAGTTTGGTGCATCATTTGCTGTTCTCAGAAGGTATAAAGTCTATACCTTGCTTGTTCTTTTGTTAGATCCCTTTTTGGGGAGATTTAGGGTTTTATAAGTCATTCTTGGTAGCCAACCATGATTGCAAACATGGTTGGGGGTTGAGGCTTCGGATCTAGGTCCATGGAAGGGTCACAAGGCAGTTAGGGGTTGCTTTTGCACCCATGGAAGGCCCCATGCATCTTAAGAGCTTCTTTTTGGGCATTTTAGACTCAAAGTCCCATGCATGCACGTAAAGTTTGTAACTTTACGTGCTAGATTGAGTTTAGGGACCTAGATCTATCATTTGGACAAGAGTTGCACTTCAGAAATTGAAGAAATAAGACTTGGACTGTAGCGACTCGGCGAGTCGGCGAGTCGTTCTTGGGACTCTGCGAGTCCGAGGTTAGACTCCCCTTTTCTGTTATGGTTCATGGGAACCAGTTGAGTGAAAGAAAGGTTTTAGAGGGTCCAGGGGAGTGACCCAAACGTATTGGGATAAGCCATAGTCCTGGAGTTCATAGGACTCGACGAGTGAACGAGCAGACTCGGCGAGTCCAAGGCAATCTCCCAACCCTTAAAGATGAACTCGACGAGTTGTTCATAGAACTCGGCGAGTCGAGGCCAGGACGTATTCATAGGATGACGATGGACTCGACGGGTGTTCATACCGCTCGGCGAGTCGGATGAAGGTTCATCCGAGGTTGTGTTAGAAGGAGAACTCATCGAGTCGTTGCTAAACTCGACGAGTAGGGACGTGGATGAGGACGGTTGAAGATATAGGGACTCGACGAGTTGACGGCCCAACTCGGCGAGTCGGGTCAACTGGAAGTTGACTTTGACTTTGACTTGGTCTTGGTTAGGGGTAAAATAGTCATTTTACCCTAAGAGTAGATATTAGATTCTAACTGAGTGTTTTGTGGGGATTATAGCCGGAGGATTTCCGGAGCAGCAGCAGTCAGAGACTTCTCGTGCAGATTATTAGCAGCTACTCGTTTGAGGTGAGTTACCTTCCAGTAGCGGTGGGTCTACGGCCACAATGCCGGCCCACCAGTAGGAGTTGTATGTTAGATGACTGTCTTTGTGATATTCATCTAGGTTTGCTACTACCTGATGTGTTATGTGCTAGTATGATATAATGTTATATGCTAGTAGCAGTAGGGGAGATAGTCCCCAAGATTTCCTGTCGATAGGGTCGAAAGGGGTAGTCATACCCAATCATGCTAAATAGAATATGATTATGTGTTATATGTTATGTGGTAGTAGTAGAGGGGTGAAATAGTCCCTAGTATCCGGCGAGAGGACCGAAGGGGAGGCCAGCACCCAGATATGCTAGGCAGTATCCGGTCGAGAGGACCGAAGGGGAGGATAGCACCTAGATATGCTAGGCAGTATCCGGTCGAGAGGGCGGAAGGGGTAGGTCGGGCACCCAGATATGCCTGACAGTATATGTATGTTATGTGATTGTATGGTATGTGGTATGATGGGGGAACTCACTAAGCTTCGTGCTTACAGTTTATAGTTTTGGTTTCAGGTACCTCTTCAGCGAAGGGGAAAGAGCTGGCGCGGTAGCGGCACATCATACACACACGCATTGATTTTCCGCACTTGAGATATTCTGGGATTGTACTCTGACATGTTGCTATTATATGTTTTGGGTTTTCAGACATGATACATTGATTCACAAAATGATATATTGTTACACAGTTTTCTTATGAATGTTTTTATAATCCGTTAATTAAAATGAAATTTTTGGACTCGAAATTTGGGATGTTACAAGTTGGTATCAGAGCCCTGGTTTGAGGGATTCGGACACACCTTCGGGGTGTCTGAACTCAAATCGAGGGATTTAAAAGATTTTTACAAGAAAAATGGTTTTCTAAAAGCTAAGTTAAAAGAGTTTTGAGAAAGAACGAAGTGTGTGATGTGCGCGACCGGCCGAGCTCAAGTAAGTATTCCCCAAAGTACCCATACAAGTTTATGTTTTGTCATCAGTTTCAGTAGAATTGCATGCTAGTTAGGGCTAAGGATCTAGGGAGGATGCCTTATGTGCCTATTATATGTGTACCAGCTTATTGAGAGATGCATGCTAGTATAGAGTAGCCAGTATGATAGCCAGAGTAGAATATGCTTTAGTATGTACTCAACGCCCGAATACTGATTGCTTTGTGCTCCTAGGAGTTCTAGTTGTCTTTCACTAACTAGTAAACGAATATGATAAGTTACATATTGCAAGGACTAAATAATTTCAGAAGGTTAGGCCTAGCCCTATTTTGCAGCTCTTGTTTGAGTCCAACCGTTCTAGGGTAGGGTCTCTCATTCGAAGAATTATCTAGTCTGAGTAATATGTAATAGTATTCGCGAGCTAGTTAGGGGAAGAAAGCAGGAACTTCTTATGCAGCTGATGGCGGGGAGCGAGTTGGTGGTTACCCTAGGGCAAGCCTAGGATGAGAGTAGTAGCAGTAGAAGGGACTTGGTGGAGTCAAGGCAGTTCTTGAGGAAAGTACGGATAGATGTGGAAG
Source organism: Lactuca virosa (assembly GCF_052849685.1). Classification (NCBI taxonomy): domain Eukaryota; kingdom Viridiplantae; phylum Streptophyta; class Magnoliopsida; order Asterales; family Asteraceae; genus Lactuca; species Lactuca virosa. The sequence goes on from NC_136429.1 coordinate 132,717,850, forward strand.
GTAGTATGGGCCCGTACTACTGAAAGCAGAGGATCCGTACTTAAATCAAGGAAGGCTGAGGCAAGACCGGTGAACTTGTGATGGATGTGATCCCTCTAGATGTATCAGTATCACTAACAGTTATCTTTATGGATTGCAGAATGGTGGTGCTACGTCCGAGGCCAGCATTTGGCAGTTCAGGAGAGGGATCGGGTTCGGGCTCAGGTTCCGAACCAGTGGATGAGAGGCTACGCGAGTTCATCGCGTCCGAGATCACTAGAGGCATCCTTGATGCGACCCCGATCATCTTTGGGTCGATCAAGGAAGGGATTGTCGAGCTGATAGAGGATCGCCTCCGGGCGTTCAGGAATGACATGGCGACCAACCAGTCAGGATCACGCACACTATCCTTTAAGGACTTCAGGGGCAGTGGTGCGCCGGATTTCCATGGGGTGAAGGACCCCATTGCTGCCAGGCGATGGATTGCAGACATTGAGTCTGCACAGTTGACCAGCTTCTGCCCCGAGGGGTCGAAGGTGAGATATGCGGCAGGAGCTGTTAGACAAGGGATTCATTAGACCGAGCAGTTCACCCTGGGGAGCCTCGATTCTGTTTGTGAAGAAGAAGGACGGGTCGCATCGGATGTGTATAGATTATAGGGAGCTGAATAAGGTAACGGTGAAGAACCGTTACCCACTCCCGAGGATTGACGACCTCTTTGACCAGCTTCGGGGAGCATCTTGGTTTTCCAAGGTTGATTTGCGCTCGGGTTACCATCAGATAAGGGTCAGAGAGGAGGATGTACAGAAGACTGCGTTTCGGACTCGCTATGGCCATTATGAGTTCGTGGTGATGCCCTTCGGGCTCACCAATGCTCCTGCCGCGTTCATGGATCTCATGAATCGCGTATGTAGACCGATGCTGGATCGGTCCGTGATAGTATTTATCGACGACATCTTGGTCTATTCCAAGACGCAGGAGCAGCATGAGGAGCATCTGCGAGAGGTTTTGGATACTCTGAGGAGAGAGAGCTTGTACGCCAAGTTCTCAAAGTGTGAGTTCTGGTTGCGCGAGGTGCAGTTTCTTGGGCACCTTGTCAACCAGAACGGTATTCTGGTCGACCCGGCCAAGGTGGAGGCCGTGATGAGATGGGAGGTTCCGAAGTCTCCATCTGAGATTCGGAGTTTCCTGGGATTAGCCGGCTACTATCGGAGATTCATCCAGGATTTCTCCAAGATAGCCGTACCTTTGACGCGGCTAACGAAGAAGGCCGTAGTCTTTCGCTGGGGGCCTGAGCAGCAGGCTGCGTTTGAGAAACTGAGACAGAGATTGTGCGAGGCGCCAATCTTAGCCCTGCCAGAGGGCGTAGAGGATTTTGTTGTGTACTGTGACGCGTCTATTTCGGGTTTGGGCGCGGTCTTGATGCAGAGAGGGCATGTCATCGCCTACGCTTCGAGGCAGCTGAAGCCTCACGAGGCGAACTACCCGACGCATGATTTGGAGCTAGGGGCTGTGGTGTTCGCCCTCAAGATTTGGCGTCATTACCTCTATGGGGTCCGTTGTACCATTTACACGAACCACAAGAGCCTGAGGTATCTCATGGACCAGCCAAATCTAAATATGAGGCAGCGTCGGTGGCTTGATGTGGTAAAGGATTATGATTGTGAGATCCTCTACCACCCGGGGAAGGTCAACGTTGTGGCCGATGCGCTTAGCCGCAAGGCAACGCCGATCAGGGATACCTGCATGAGGATGACCGTGGTTACTCCACTGTTGGAGTAGATTCGAGAGGCCCAGCAGGAGGCCATGAAGGAGGAACATCGGAAGAGTGAGCGGATTGTAGGCCAGGTTTCCCCCTTCGATTATGATAGCCGAGGGCTGTTGACTCTTCACCGTAGGGTGTGGGTCCCTTATCATGGAGGTGTGCGCCAGGTCCTGATGGAGGAGGCTCACAAATCCAGATTTTCTATCCATCCCGGAGCGACGAAGATGTATAGGGATCTTCGTCCTGATTATTGGTGGCCCTGCATGAAGCGGGATGTGGCATGGTACGTGGAGCGGTGCTTGACCTGCAGGAAGGTCAAGGCCGAGCATCAAAGACCACACGGCAAAATACAGCCGTTGGATATCCCGCTGTGGAAATGGGAAGACATCACGATGGATTTTATCACAAAGCTTCCCAGGACCGCGCGGGGAGTGGATTCGATTTGGGTCATCGTCGATCGATTGACCAAGAGCGCCCATTTTATTCCAATTCAGGAGAGCATCTCGGCCGAGAAGTTGGCCGACATCTACATCAGGGAGGTGGTGGCGCGGCACGGGGTGCCAGTTTCGGTGATTTCAGACAGGGATGTGCGGTTCACTTCCAGGTTTTGGGAAAAGTTTCATGACGAGTTGGGTACTCGTCTGCACTTTAGCACTGCATTTCACCCGCAGACGGATGGTCAGAGCGATCGGACCATCCAGACTTTGGAGGATATGTTGCGGGCATGTGTGCTAGACTTCGGTGGTAGCTGGGATACTTACCTCCCATTGGCTGAGTTCTCGTATAACAACAGCTATCACGCGAGTATCGATCGTCCTCCCTTCGAGATGTTGTACGGGAGGAAGTGCAGGACCCCGATATGTTGGGGTGAGGTTGGCCAGAGGGTCCTGGGGAGCAACGAAGTGGTGCTCAAGACGACGGAGAGGATTCAGTAGGTCCGGAGTAGGCTTCAGACTGCTCAGAGTCGGCAGAAAAGTTATGCCGACAAGCGCCGATCAGACCTGGAGTTTCAGGTCGGGGATATGGTCCTTCTGAAGGTGTCAACATGGAAGGGCGTCATCCGATTCAGGAAGCGGGGAAAGTTGGGCCCCAGGTATATCGGACCCTTCAGGGTTTTAGCCTGGGTGGGCAAGGTGGCGTACAGGTTGGATCTGCCAGCCGAACTCAGCCAGATCCACAACACTTTCCACATCTCCCAGCTGCAGAAGTAACTGGTGGACGACTCAGCAGTGGTACCCTTAGAGGATATTCAGGTCGATGACAGCCTGAACTACATCGAGCGACCTGTGGCAATCCTCGACCGAAAGGATCTGAGGAACAAGAGGGTGGAGCTCGTGAAGGTGCAATGGCAGCACCGGAAGGGCTCGGAATGGACTTGGGAGCCGGTGGATGAGATGATGGAGCATTATCCGGAGCTTTTCCAGGAGCGAGCAGCAGACTTCGAGGAGGAAGTCTGAAATAAGTGGGGGAGATTTGTAGCACCTGGTTCCTGGTATGTATTTCATTTATGTAATTTTACATTTTTGGCCTGGGACTCGGCGAGTTGATGTCCCAACTCGCCGAGTAGAAGTGGGATAGAACACGGGGTTTAAGTATGGGACTCGTCGAGTCGGATCCTGGACTCGACGAGTAGGCTCTGTCTGGACAAAAACCCTAATATGAGGGTTTACACCCTATTTAATCATCTCATTCAGCCCCCACTCATCCCTATTGCTCCCAGAAACCCTCCCTAGCAAACCCTAAGCGTTTTGGTGCAAGATTCAAGGCTTTTGAGTGATTTTGTGGATTTTGATCACAAGGAAGAAGGAAGAGCATAGAAGGATCAAGAGGAGACTGAAGGATTCGAGTTTGGTGCATCATTTGCTGTTCTCAGAAGGTATAAAGTCTATACCTTGCTTGTTCTTTTGTTAGATCCCTTTTTGGGGAGATTTAGGGCTTTATAAGTCATTCTTGGTAGCCAACCATGATTGCAAGCATGGTTGGGGGTTGAGGCTTCGGATCTAGGTCCATGGAAGGGTCACAAGGTAGTTAGGGGTTGCTTTTGCACCCATGGAAGGCCCCATGCATCTTAAGAGCTTCTTTTTGGGCATTTTAGACTCAAAGTCCCATGCATGCACGTAAAGTTTGTAACTTTACGTGCTAGATTGAGTTTAGGGACCTAGATCTATCATTTGGACAAGAGTTGCACTTCATAAATTGAAGAAATAAGACTTGGACTGTAGCGACTCGGCGAGTCGGCGAGTCGTTCTTGGGACTCGACGAGTCCGAGGTTAGACTCCCCTTTTCTGTTATGGTTCATGGGAACCAGTTGAGTGAAAGAAAGGTTTTAGAGGGTCCAGGGGAGTGACCCAAACGTATTGGGATAAGCCATAGTCCTGGAGTTCATAGGACTCGACGAGTGAACGAGCAGACTCGGCGAGTCCAAGGCAATCTCCCAACCCTTGAAGATGAACTCGACGAGTTGTTCATAGAACTCGGCGAGTCAAGGCCAGGACGTATTCATAGGATGACGATGGACTCGACGGGTGTTCATACCGCTCGGCGAGTCGGATTAAGGTTCATCCGAGGTTGTGTTAGAAGGAGAACTCATCGAGTCGTTGCTAAACTCGACGAGTAGGGACGTGGATGAGGACGGTTGAAGATATAGGGACTCGACGAGTTGACGGCCCAACTCGGCGAGTCGGGTCAACTGGAAGTTGACTTTGACTTTGACTTTGACTTGGTCTTGGTTAGGGGTAAAATAGTCATTTTACCCTAAGAGTAGATATCAGATTCTGACTGAGTGTTTTGTGGGGATTATAGCCGGAGGATTTCCGAAGTAGCAGTAGTCAGAGACTTCCCGTGCAGATTATCAGCAGCTACTCGTTTGAGGTGAGTTACCTTCCAGTAGCGGTGGGTCTACGGCCACAATGCCGGCCCACCAGTAGGAGTTATATGTTAGATGACTGTCTTTGTGATATTCATCTAGGTTTGCTACTACCTGATGTGTTATGTGCTAGTATGATATAATGTTATATGCTAGTAGCAGTAGGGGAGATAGTCTCCAAGATTTCCTGTCGATAGGGCCGAAGGGGGTAGTCATACCCAGTCATGCTAAATAGAATATGATTATGTGTTATATGTTATGTGGTAGTAGTAGAGGGGTGAAATAGTCCCCAATATCCGGTCGAGAGGACCGAAGGGGAGGCCAGCACCCAGATATGCTAGGCAGTATCCGGTCGAGAGGACCGAAGGGGAGGATAGCACCCAGATATGCTAGGCAGTATCCGGTCGAGAGGGCCGAAGGGGTAGGTCGGGCACCCAGATATGCCTGACAGTATATGTATGTTATGTGATTGTATGGTATGTGGTATGATGGGGGAACTTACTAAGCTTCGTGCTTACAGTTTACAGTTTTGGTTTCAGGTACCTCTTCAGCGAAGGGGAAAGAGCTGGCGCGGTAGCGACACATCATACACACACGCATTGATTTTCCGCACTTGAGATATTCTGGGATTGTACTCTGGCATGTTGCTATTATATGTTTTGGGTTTTCAGACATGATACATTGATTCACAAAATGATATATTGTTACGCAATTTTCTTATGAATGTTTTTATAATCTGTTAATTAAAATGAAATTTTTGGACTCGAAATTTGGGATGTTACACTAGTACGCCAAGCGTACCACTTAGTACGCTCCGCGTACTATCTAAAGGACCAAAATGCAAGGTTTTTCAATAAAGGGAGGGGGGGGGGGGTAAAAGTGAAAGTTACGAAACTTAAGTGTTACAATATTATAGAGGATTAGGAACGAAAAGCCATGGTAGTTGATAACCACTGCAAAATCACATTTACTCTTACTTCCAAACTTCATTTTTATGAAATTGTATACGACTTCGAATAACCAAATTACTAAGGTATAACCAACAATTGCTTAAAATTGAAGACCCTAACTTCATAACAAATCAATACAAATTATGACCCTTATAGAGAAAGGCGAAGAGAGCTTTGGTCGTGGTATGAATCAAAAGGTAAAGTGATCACTCACTTAGCCCCCATGCAAGAACAACCCCAAAACAACAACGTTTAAGCCCCTTCTAAATATTAAAATTGTATGATTTTCCATGTAGGATGCTACACCATTCCCTCTGGAGCCACGTTGACAAGTAATAAGACAAGCTGCATAAAACAAGTTCGAATAGGTAAATAGTGTCAAAATTCTGATTTTAAAGTTCAATTCCACTAATTTTGACATTGAGTAATCAAATGGTAACAAAACGAACTTCATGGTAAATTTTATCACAAATCCTACTATAACTAATTATAAGTTACCGATTTTAGTATGAGGGTGTTTGGCTAAGCTTATTAAAAATGCTTATTACCTTTTAACTTATAGCTTATTAGTTTATAGCGGTGTCAAAACGAAGTTTTTAAAAAAGTGTTTGAATTAGATTATCCGATGTCAAAACACTATAAATTGATAAGCGTTTTAAGTGTTTGGTAAAATGATAAAAAAAGACTTCACAAAGATGTCAGACAACTGTTATACGAAGTTTTGATAAGTTAGGAGTTAGTAACTTATAAAAAATGACTTATCTCTGGTTCCACACTACTATAAGTCATTTTTAAAAAATAGTCTATCCAAACATTCATTTTAACCTATACTGGTACGGAAACATTAATAAGTTAAGAAACTCATTTTTTAAGCTTAGCCATCGATTTATAATAATTATTAATTTATCACAGTTTTACTTTAAAACTTATATAATACAAAATATTAGAATTTCCAAATGAAATACTTATATAATTATAAGTTCAAAGTTTATAAAAAAACAGAATTTACAAAAAATAAGAAACTACAAAAATACATTTACAAAACCTTAAAAAAGATCGATACTTGCTGATTTGTCTAGAAAATCTTTGGTTCGATATGGACCAATAGACTATCAGGTTTGTCACATAACATCTGTCTCATATTCGTTGGGTCTAGAAGGTCTATTCAAGTGCCCACAAGGCCACAATATGACATAATATAGGGATAATGACTTAAAAGGGTAAAATACTTTTCGATTTGTACACATTTGGTCACTGAATTTTTTTCGTCTACATTTACCCCTTCAACTTTTTAAACTGTACATATTTAGTCCTTATGTCCGGCTACTCCAGGTTAGCCGGTAAAAATGACTTAATAGGGTAATATATTTATCATTTTGTACACATTTAGTCCTTAATATTTTTGTATATATCTAGTCCTTAATATTTTTTTTTGTTGCAAAATAAGTCATTTTTGTTTTTGTACTCATTCAATACTTATGAATGATTTCTTTAGATTTTTCTCAAGACATCTTACGTGTGACAATCATTAATGAGATGTTTCGGGCTTTTGATGCTGATGTCCATCGCGATCTTGACTACTTGGTTGCTTAGGTCATGTGTTTTGAACGTCATAATTTCTTCATACGATCTTGAATTTTAACGATATTTATATCCATGCATTCATATTTTAGTCTACTCCAACTTTTGTTTAGATTACTCCTGTTAAAAAGCAATATATTTTTACTTACTATCTCACATCTGATTACTTATGGTTACACATTCCTTGGAGTGTTGGTTATGTATCCCTGTATATAAGATGTTGCTGAGTTGTAGTGATCTGGTAGATTTATGTATCCTTGTATGATACAATAGCAGTATGCTAGTTAGAGTACCAGTAACTTGGTGTTATCGTCTAGTGGAGTGTCATAGGGGTTGTATGTAGTCATGTAGGATAGTCTGAGAAGTTTTGATCTAGGCTTTCTTGCATGTTCCTTGTTTGGTTGTGGCTCTAGAGTAGGATCATCTATTCGGGTGGCTATCTCACCTCTGGTTACGTATGGTTACGCATTTTATAGAGGTTAGCTGGTAGCAGAACAGCGTGCTATGAGAGGACTAATGGGCGATAGTGAGATGTATGATTTATAATTGTTTGTATTTTGTGCCTAATTGATCCTTGATTATTTATATGTCGACATATGGTGGTGGGATAAGTTGAAGCGATTCTGCTATGTGTTGTAGGCCAAGATACCTGGTGCAGTTCGGTTGTAAGTCGTAGGCACAGAGGCTCGAGAAGAGCGGTTAGGTTGAGGCAGCATGCCTACAAACCTTGGGTATTCCAGTCCGATGAGTGATTGGACCCGTTTCATGTTGGCATTCCAGTCTGATGACTGATTGGGTCAGAGTATTCCAATTTGATGATTGTGGGCCCGTTATGCATGATAATACGTTTGTTGTATGGGGTACTTTGGGGGAAACTCACTAAATTTTGTGATTACCCAGTTGTTTATGTTTTCAGGTTCTATCGTTGATTGTGGGAAGGCGAAGACAGAACTGTACATACTCATCAACAGTATTGAAGATTCAACATTTCTTATATTACTCTGATTTTCGATAAATGTATTTTGGAATACACGGTTTTTCTTAATAATGGATTTATAATTAGAGAGTTTTGCCTTATTTAAAAATGAAAACTTTTTGTTGTGAAAATAGGACGTTACACATAAGCATCAAAAGACCCACACCTCTCATTAATGATTGTCCTACGTAAGACGTCGTGGGAAAAACATAAAGAAATCATTCATAAGTACTGAATGAGTACAAAAATAAAAAGAACTTATTTTGAAACAAAAAATATTAAGGACTAAATGTGTACAAAAATATTAAGGACTAAATGTGTACAAAATGAGAAATATATTACCCTATTAAGTCACTTTTCTCGACTAACCTGGAGTAATCGGTCATAATGACTGAATGCGTACAGTTTAACAAGTTGAAGGGGTAAATGTAAACGAAAAAAAAAAACTCAATGATCAAATGTGTACAAATCGAAAAATATATTACCCTTTTAAGTCATTCTCCCCATAATATTATTAGTACAAATGGTAATTCAGGGGTCAAAACAAACATACACTATAGTGTATGGGAGTAAAATGATATATTCTCTTATTAAACCCCATAAACAACATTCTTTGGAGAGAGAGAGAGAGAGGAAAGAGAGACCATTTATCCTCTGACTGTTTTTTTAACATTCGAGAGAGAGAGAGAGAGAGTTCAACTCTTTGACTCGGCCATGCCGGCAAAGAGTGTTGTCTATCGATATTTATATCTGAAAGCGCGTTGATGCATACGAGCAAGTAAAAGTGTTCATTTTTGACTCTCATCCACGGAAAATAGTTGCACGAATTCTTTTATTTTGGAGAGCACATCAAAACCCTAATTTTGGGTTTTCATTCAAATCAGGTCTAAAGGTATCATCAGTTTTGTACTATGTCAAGCGCCGGATTGAATTTCGTTTTGTATGATGTTAGTCGGTAATGATTATGCTTAACCGACGCACATCCACAGAAGTGAAATCGTTGTTTTTTGATTAGTTTGATCGGGTTTTTCTATAGCTGTGATTGGCAGTTAGTTTTGGGGATTTAATGGGTGGGATTTGTGGTAAGCCTGCTGCCATCGATGATGGCAGAGGGAGTTCGAGTTCAAGGGAGAGAGTACCGAGTAAAGCTTCATCAGAATCGCGCGGATCGCGGTCTAAAAGGGTAGAAAGTTTTAGGGTGAAGAATAGAGGTGAGGTAAGAACTGGATCCATCGACAAGAGATTGAATTCTTCACGACGTGTTCGTGATGATCATTACGAGAAGAAGAGAGAGGTGTCAGAAGTGTTTATTGCTAATATTCCGGGTATAGGGACTATTCCAAAAGCTATAGAAGGTGAACAAGTCGTGGCAGGTTGGCCTTCTTGGCTTGCTGCTGTAGCTGGTGAAGCCATCAATGGATGGTTACCTCGCAGAGCAGATACATTCGAGAAACTTGAAAAGGTATGTTTATGAAAAATTTGCCAAATTTGATATCTCAGGTGCTGAATACGTTCCACATCTGAATCTGATTGTTTTGATGCAGATTGGTCAAGGAACATATAGCAGTGTCTACAAGGCTCGTGATCTCACTAACAATAAAGTTGTTGCTTTAAAAAGAGTGCGTTTTGATAACATGGATCCTGAAAGTGTGAAGTTTATGGCGAGAGAGATTCTTATCTTGCGAAGGCTTGATCATCCCAATATAATCAAGCTTGAAGGAATGGTCACTTCACGCACTTCATGTAGCTTGTACCTGGTTTTTGAGTACATGGAACATGATCTTACTGGACTTGCATCGTTACCTGGGGCTAAGTTCACAGAACCACAGGTAGACTCAGATTCTTTCTTCGTCTTCTTCTTCTCGAGTTTTCTGGATACATAATGTTACATCGATGATGGATGATGGATGCATTCTTGTATTGTAGGTTAAATGCTACATGCAACAACTGCTAAGTGGACTTGAGCATTGCCATAGTCGTGGTGTTTTACACCGTGACATAAAAGGGTCGAATCTTTTGATAGATAATCATGGAATCTTGAAGATTGCGGATTTTGGTTTAGCAAGTTTTTTTGATCATAGGGAAAATGTGCCATTAACTAGCCGAGTTGTGACTCTTTGGTATCGACCACCTGAACTTCTTCTTGGAGCAACTCATTATGGAGTTGCAGTGGACTTGTGGAGCACAGGATGCATTCTTGGAGAGTTATATGCTGGAAAACCTATCATGCCTGGTCGAACAGAGGTCTAAAAACTTGACAGATTCCATTTCCTTCAGATTCCATTCCTTCCAAAAACATTCTCTGAACTGATCTTCCACTTGGTTACTCTTTTGACTTATGATTTCTATTTTGTAGGTGGAGCAATTGCATAAAATATTCAAACTTTGTGGTTCACCATCTGAGGATTATTGGAGAAAATCAAAATTACGTCATTCAGCGGTGTTTAAACCTACACAACCTTACAGATGTCGAATTGAAGAAACTTTTAAAGATGTTCCTCCTGTTGCTATCAGTCTTATGGAGATGTTACTTGCAATAGATCCTTCACAAAGAGGAACCGCATCATTTGCTCTTAAGAGTGAGGTAATGGGCCACAAAATATTACAAGTAATACATAAAATTCAGGAAATAATGAACACATCAGTCAGTTTATGGTCAGTGGATATGTTTTAAAGGGAAAAGTAAAGAAAAGAACTTATACTTAACCATTTAATCAATTTAGTCTTTTAACTGTTTTCTGTTGTGATTAAACCATTACTTTTAACCATTTAAACCATGTTTCCTGGTTTCCTGGTTTTGATTAAAAAAAGATTAACTTATGTTGCTATTTTCTGCAATTTTCCTTTTTACTGGTGTTTGAGCTCAAAGTAAATATACCTATACCTACTGTTTTAAGCCACACCTCAATTTTGTTAATTCTTTTCAATCTCTTATGAAAAATTAAAACTAAGAATTCAGTTGACTTATATATGATTCTAATATTATTGCAGTTCTTTACAACAAAACCACATGCTTGTGATCCTTCAAGTTTGCCAAAATATCCTCCCAGCAAAGAAATTGATGCAAAACTGAGGGAGGAAGAAGCTAGAAGGTATGTGCATGTGTTCATGTTATACTATTTACCACACTAAAAAAGTTCCATGTTTATTAAATTACATTTTTATTTATTATAAAATAACTAGAAAACATACTTTTAACATAATTTTATTTCACTTATAGTAAGCTTTTTCATTATGCTTAAATTTTTATTTGTATAAATAAAAAAAGTTCATTGCATAATCTTATTTTAGTTCTAATCAAAACCATGTAATGACTTTTCCATTCCATTCCATCCAACCAAACACATTCTTGAAATCTTGGTTTGACTATCGAATCCAAAGTATTTTTTTTTTTGACCTTACAAGTCAAGCTACAGAAACTAATATAGTTTATATCTTAATGTTGTTACCTTCACTATAATTATATAACTTGATTTAATCAACTTTTTAATCACTGAAAATGTTGTGTAGACAAAGAGCGGAATATAAGGGCCAAAAGGTGGAAAAGGAAAGCCGAGGACCAAAAGACCCTCGGGCAGTTCCAGCTCCTGATGCCAATGCTGAGTTAGTAGCATCAATGCAGGTACTTTCACCATTTTATCAATTTAGCCACTAAACTATTATTATTTATTTATTTATGATTATTAATTATTTCCTTATTTGCTAACAACACTTGAATCCAATTCCTTTACAGAGAAGGCAAGACCGAGCAAATTCAAAGAGCAGAAGCGAGTACTTCTCCCGTAACAAAGATGACACAGCTTCCGGTTTCCCTATCGAAAACCCGAGACTTTCCCATTACTCAAAAGATTCAATCAACGATTCCAAACCACACCCACCAATGCGGGAATCCTATTCCGGCCCGTTGGTTGCGGATTCATGGACAAAATTGGGAAAAAGATACGATGATGTCTCAATCACGAGCCGAGCTGATTTATCTTCGCTCTCGGGTTTAGTGAGCTCCCGGATATTATCAGCCGAAGATCGTGAAAAACGTGTTTCTAATTCTAATTGTAATTCTTCCCAATTGGATCCAACAAATCAGATGGGAAGACTATCGGAATTCACCCAAGAATTTGGACACTCCGGAAAGCATGATCGGAAAGACCTTTCCCGGAGATACATGGAAAGTGGAAGATCTAGTACTAAGGAACCTGCTCAGGTGAGTTGTATATTTATATATTATATCTACAAATGAAGGAAAGTAGAGTGATACTTAATATGGTGTTTGATTATATATTTATATTATAGAATGGTCATGGATACAAGGGAAACAACAAGATCCATTTCTCCGGTCCATTGGGTTCATCAAATGCGAATGTGGACCAGATGCTGAAAGATCATGATCGACATATTCAAGAAGCTGCAAGAAGAGCGCGCCTTGATAGGACAAGGCTCACCAAAGATAAAGCAGATGCAACACAAATGATGGCAAACCCTATTTATATGTCTAGCCGCAGACCCAGGTAATAATAGATAAAATCTAGACAGAGAGAGAGAGAGGGAGTCAATCGCTCTCCTATGTCACCGTATAACTGTGTACATAGTAATTATAGTAATTATTTATTGTCGGTAATTTTGGAATTTATTAGGATGTTGTGTTGGAATATATATATATATATATATATATATATATATATATATATATATATAGGGGAATTTTATGGCGTAAATTTTGCTTTGGAAACATCTTTATAGTAGATTGGTAAAAAAAAGTAGAACGTTTGTTGCATAAAAAAGAGATCTCAAAGTTCGTGTTGGAATAAAACGAGGCTGTAAAAACTTATCTGTTGAATAAAATGGGGAAAAGGTAAAAACTACATGTGTGATCAGTTTTAAGTTATATTGAACAATATGAATCCATGCAAAAAAGAAAAAAAAAATCAAATAACGATAGATTTATACCAACTTTACAAAATGTGTAATCTCAATCTCAATATCTAATAAATCTCAATAACTAACAACAAAAACAACAATAAGTTATAACAAAAAAACTAGTAGTTTCACATATGGTAATAAAACACAAAACCATCTGCATAACGCGCTATAGGGCGCCTCAATCTGCTTTGGCTACGTTTGAGTTAATGTCGTTCAACGAATTTCCAAATCATGTATTCTATCAAAACTTTTTTTTTTTTTTTTAAAACAAAAAATAAGTTGTAACATGTGTCTCATGGTGGCATCCATCCACGTTGGCTTTTATTTAATAAATTGATGACAATGGTTATTTTAAAAATAATCCAAAAACATGTTTAATATAAATATGGATCCATTTATAAAAATGTGAGCGTGGATAAAGTATAAACCCGGTCGTTGAGCGTGGATAAAGTATAAACCCGGTCGTCGGTGCAAGCCAAATTATAAATTATAATACCCATCACAATTAGGTAACCTGGCAAATACGCTATACACGAACAAGCCTCATCATGCATAATTGCATAGGCAACCTGTGAGATCTCTATTGACAAGTCACATGTGGAATATTCAATTATTATTATTATTATTATTATTATTATTATTATTATTATTTTTTTTGGGGGGGGGGGGGGGGGGGGGGGAAAGAAAAATAGTATTTAATATAAATATATTTTGGTTGTGTTTTTCCATCGTGTGTATTTAGTTTTGTTGTTTCACCAAACCATTTTTCTTGTTGATCAGTTATGACCGACCGGCACATCAAAACAATAATCATATGAGTGCATTATAATGCATAATATAATCATCAAGAATGAAGTGCAATTAGGGGTGAGAGGTTAATAAAAAATCGATAAAAAAGCCAGAAAATAATGAAAAATAGAGACCTAACCAAGCAAAACTTGACATAACCCAACATGAAGTAACAAAGTTTTACCTTTTGACCGACTAAGTAATATAAAACTAGCAAGAAGCTTGAAAGAAACTTATAGCCAACATTAGGTTTTGTAACCAGAAACCCAATTGAGTTTTTAGTTTTTCTATTTCTATGAATAAATCAAGTAAGAGACAAAGTTATCAAAAATAGAAAATCTACTATAGCTATTGGATCATAAGACCTTTGCATTAGATAACTCCAAAGCACCCAAGCGGTAGTCATCGCAATCACATTCAACACCGATCTCTTCGTACTCGAGACATTCAATGAATCAACCAACAAACATAAGTATATACCAAAAGACAACATGAAATAACAGTATCCCACCAACGGGCCAATACAAGCCTTGTTTTGCCACTTCGCAACTAATTAAGGAATAAATGATGAATATCTTCTGTAGCCTTAAGGCCCTTAACAACAAGAACTCAAAAGTGGAATCTGTATCAATAACCATTGCAATCAATATGGTTCCGCGATTTAAAAGCACCCTCCAAAATAGAAATATTAATCTTTTTAGGAACAACTATATTTTATATAGTAGCCTCATTTCCCACAGCCAAACAAATGACACCATTAAAACATCCAGTAACTCTTATGAAATTATCCGAGTGATGAAGATCTCAAATCAATCCGCCCCTTTGATCCGAAGGCACAAAAGGACCAACAAGTTGGTATATATCTAAGAATTGAGCACTTTTGACACCCCTACTAACCTTTGCAAATTCCATGTCTATTGTTTGGTTGACCATTGGTCTAAACAATTTTTATATCTTTCAAGAAAAGAAGGTCTGAGAAATCTAAATAGAAAGGGGAACTTCACCTATCCATACATATTTCCCAAACAATGTCATAAAAATGGGAATGGAATAAACGAATTTGTTGCAAAAGATTTCAATTTGTTTAAATAACCGAGTTAACACGATCAGAAACAAAACTTAAACAAGTAAGGTTATGGTAAAGTTTTTTTCAACCTCAGAAAAACCCTGCATAGCACTACAACTGAAAATTATGAACATTCATTGAAGGAGAACGTAATCGTTCGAGTAGTGTTATTATTATGTCCCCACAAAGGTATTATTACACGATGGTTTTTGAGACGGTTTTTCAAATTAACTGTGTCATTTGATATCAAATAATAGAAAAGGCCATATGGCCATTTTGTCATGGAGTTGTGTTCAAATAGAAAAGGCCATGGAGAGATGTGTTGTTGGACCCATTTGTGTTTTATTCGTTTAATTGTATTGCCATTCATTGTAACTTGTATACGTTTTAGCTTGCGTTTTAGTGTTTGGTTTTCTTGTCATTATTTGGCGTATTTCCACCTGTAAAAAACTAACTCAAATAGTTGTTAAAGAAAAAAAAATGGTTTCAGATTTAGGGCAAAACCGACCCGACCAGGCTGTACCAGGATCAGCAGGCAAAATGGCAAGACACTGGAGATGGCCTTATATCGTAAGAGGTTCTCCTGGAGGCTAAAACCCTCAAAGAAACCAGACAACGGAGGATCCTCCCGCACTCTACAAATGCTATCTCGTATACTCTCTAAACCCTCAAGCCTCCGTTTTGTAGCCCTAATCTCATCATCTCAATCTCACTACAAACATCACCATCCTCCCCTGGTTCAAAACCCTACCTCCTCTACTTTTTTCTCAATCAACTCTCGCTATTTTTCCACCAATCGCGGAGACGGTAGTAAATCGTCCGATATCTGGAAGATTTCGTCGGGAAATGAAGAAAGCATTGAATCTGTGTTCGGTAAAGACACTGAGAGCCTCGAAGATATTGCCGGTGGCGAGGATGCAGTAGAGGAGAAGTCTTGGTTTAGTATTGAATCGAAGGAGAAAGGAGGTAATGGTGAAGAAGATGATATTTTCAAGGTAATAGAGAGTGAGGGGAAAGGGACTGAGGTGAGTGGTGCTGATACGTGGGGGGCGGAGGAAGGACTTAAGGACTGGAATTTTGTGGTGGGAGATCAGAAGGAGGGAGACGGAGAAGATGGAATCTTTGATATTGGAGATACAGGGGTTTCGGAATTGGCTGGGCTTGATGCTAATGTTGATGAAAAAATGGCGAGTCAAAAGAAAGAAGAAGATAGATTACTGGAGATTGAGGAGAAAGCTCTATCAGAGGTACTCAAAGGTATATATACCTTTCGTTACAAATCCATAAGGCCAATCATATTATTTGTTGTTACCAAATTCACATAAAAGTTTAGAAATAGCATAATAGATTATACCAAAAGGTCTTTTTGGAAGCTCTGCTTCTAACTAGGGAAGTGGATCGAGCTTTTGAAATGCTAAAATACATATGATATGGAAGTTTACCATCTCTCTAGGTTGAGGTTAGGATGTTAAATCATGTCATATGTTAAGACTCTGTGATTCTATGTAGAGGCATGTCTTGATCCTTTAGAGAGGTTTGTTTGTGGATCCTCTTTAAGTTTTGCTTGAAAAAATATATTGCAGCCTAAAATTAATATTCTAGGGTAGTGGATCTATGAGCAAACCTTACTATAAAAAGAACAAGGGCAAAGTACAGCAAAGAACTTGTACTTTCACCATTTTATAGATTAAGCCATTTAACTATTTTCTGTTTACTGTTGTGGTTAAACTATTATACTTCTTTTGACTGTTTAGAAATACCATTTTCCTGATTACCCAGTTTTGATATCTGGGCAAGATACAAAAAAACACAACATAATCATTTTATTGAATTAGCCATTTCGCTATTATTTTCTACTGATCTAGCCACCAACCATTGTCATAATAAATCATAAAAGATAATAGTTCAATGAGTAAATCAATAATATGGTGGAAGTACAGTGCTTTTCTGTATCTCACCTCTTCAAAAATCTGATAACTAGGATAAATGTTTTTCTAAATGGTCAAAATAGTATAATGGCTTAATAATCACTACATAAAATATTCAAGTGAGAAAATGTGCTTTTCTGTGTTTTCCCCAAAGAATAAATCTAAATCTATAAGCTCTCAACTTTGTCATGAAATTGGCAAATGCATACATAAGCTACTCACATTGCAACCCTTGTAATTCATCAACTTCAGCTTAACTACTTGGTATGGGTTGAATCTTGGTTTCATAATGCCAATATTGCATAGGAAGACAAAAAAACAAAAACTTTCCAACTCTTGATTACAAAAAGTCAATATCTTTTTAACTAACATGATACATAAAATTAATAAAAGAGCTTGAATAATAAAGATTCGGGTCTGCGTTCCTCCTCAGAATGCTTTTCATCTCTTCATATTTGTTTTTCCTTATTTGATGTTTATTTATAGGGTTAAATGCAAGAAATAGCAACGTATGCCCAATGATTTGTTTATTATAGGCTCATAGCATCGTATTTTCATTTTTTGCTACAACATTTTATTTTGAAAAAATCTACCCAGTATAGCATTATTGTCATCTAAATACGAAGATTTTGTTAACCCTAGAATTCATTACTACAGGTCCAGATCATGCATTTGGCGACTTGATTGCCGCATCAGGAATCACAGATGAAATGCTGGATAGTTTAATGGCTCTCAAAGACTTAGATGATGTTCCAGGATTGCCCTCACTGAGTGCAATTGAGGACATGCGATATGAAAAGAACACCAGGAAGTCAACTAGGGCAGACATTGAACGACAAAAGCAAGAGGAAATTGCCAAATCAAGGGTAAGACAGGTTGATACTCAGGGTAGGGCTTATGGCACTGGAAAAAGGAAATGTAGTATTGCCCGTGTATGGATTGAACCTGGTGAGGGTAAATTTGTCATTAATGACAAACAATTTGACGTCTATTTCCCCATGCTTGATCAACGAGCAGCTCTTCTTCGGCCTCTTTCGGAGACCAAAACATTGGGTCTTCTTGATGTTAATTGTACTGTTAAAGGAGGGGGTGTGTCAGGTCAGCATTCAATTTATGCAACTTATGCTTCTTTGAATTTAGCCACTTAATTTTTTTTTTCTTTTAGTGATAAAATTATTATACTTTTTTTTTAATTGTTAATACACAAATAAATGAAACAGGTCAAATTGGTGCAATTCGTCTTGGTATGAGTAGGGCATTACAAAACTGGGCACCAGATCAATTCCGTCCTCCTTTGAAAGAAGGTAAGGAGACTTTTTGTTGGTTATTTAGACATTCTATATTTAACTAGTTCACTTCTTTCTCCGTTAAGCAAGTAAAAAAGAAACTGCACCTAACCTAGGACTAGGAGTTTTTTATTTATGTGAAAACAAACTTACTTGTATTATAAAATATAAATAATAATGTGTGATTTATGTTTTTGGCAGTGGGTTTCTTGACAAGAGACTCGAGGATTGTGGAAAGGAAGAAACCTGGTAAGGCCAAAGCAAGAAAGAGCTTCCAATGGGTTAAGCGGTAATCGGGTTTTGATTTACAGTGTCAACTCAATTGCACCCAGAAGAGTCAAAATTGATAATTTGTAGGATCTTAACGTAGAAAATGCAAAAATCATAATCTATGCCTTTTTGAACTTGGAAACCTTTGTGTGTTGTCTCTAGTTATTTTAGGGGTTTTTGTGGTTGTTGGATTTTTGGTTACATTGAGGGTGGTGCAACGGTCGAAATAATAATATTGTTATTGGATTTTTATAGCGTTTTTATTGCATTAAAATGTTTCCGTTTGTTATATGTGCCATACTTTTTACAAGTTTGCTCCTATTTTATCTCAAACTTTATATTCAAACACAAAATATACACTAACAAATTGTACATTTACATCATATTTTACGTACAGCTCTACCTGTACAACAAATGTAAATTTATTCATTTATACACCCAATTTGAAGCTTCAAAGTAATAAACAAGAATTTACGGGCTATGCATCCAAAAGGAGGAAAAAGTTCGAATTTCATCCGGCCCACCCAATTTCCGAAGCCTTAGAATTAGATGCACAACCATACCCACCACAAACCCTAAAGCTGCACTTGATCCAACCAGCGAAACCGCAGTGCAAATAAGAACAACAAACGAATCCTCCTTGGAATTCATATCCCTAGCACACATCGCTAGCTCAACACCAGCAAACAACAACAACACACCTAAAACCCCAACAGGAAACGAGATCAAAATCCTTACAATAGAGCTCCCAAGTATCAACCCTAGCAACAATTTAGCTGCACCAAGTAACGCTACACACCCACCACTCCTCCCTCCGAACTTATACTGCCCGGCTAACCCACCCGCCCCATGACAAGTCGGCATTGCACCGAACCAGCATCCGGTCAAGTTCATCAACCCGACCGTTACGGAAACCGAGGTTGGTGTCACGGTTTTTTCGGGAAAAAGATCGGCCGATAGCTTGCAAACCGCAATAACCGAGTTAAGAATGGACAAGGGCAATTGTGGAATTGTGCCCTTCACAAACCCTCGTTTCCAAGCACCTTTTGAAATTTTAACAACTTGTATAGAAGATGGCCCCAGTTTGAACCCTTTCAGCACTTTAGGCTCTCTTATAATTGCCAAAATTACCCCTAACAGGAACACAATAAACGCTGAGGGTAAATAACTTACCATGTTCCTTCTCCAGTTTCTTCGTTTATTATCTTGACTCTCTTCATCGTTTTCGTTTTCGTTTTCGTTTTCAGGTTCTTGCCCTCCACCATTAACAATTGTGATAAAGCAAAAGCAAACGATTGCGAGAACTAACCCATCGAGTCCTAACCAATTCCGATTCCCTTTGGATTTTGACGTTGAAAAGTCTTGAACTTTCCGTATGTACTTGACTGCAGTCATGGCAAATGATAGACCTTGTGCTAGCTGAATTCCCCTGACCACCGGCAACGGAATCAGCCGGTAAGCTAGCTGCATGAGACCGGTCGCACCCAGAAAAATTAAAACTGCACCTGTGCAGATTCCGGCGGCCATGGTCTCCGGGATCCCAAAATCGGGGTCGGAGATAGCCACCGCAGCAATTGATTTCATGGGTTGGACAGGCATAGGGACGCCGTAGATTGCACCTGTTACGATATTGTAAACGCCGGTGAAAATCAATGTAGTGCCCAAGTTAAGGTCAGCGGCAAGTGTTAATGCTAAAACGATGGGTATGTAGGTCCCTAAGTCGCCCATTGCACCATTCAGTTCCGCCCATTTTGATCGGAAAACTAAATTGTCTTTCAGCTTTTTGGCCAGGGTGGTGGTGGTGACGGGGGTGGTTCGCGGTGGGGATTGGTAGTTGTTGGACTCCATGAGGTATGAACTGTTGTGTTGTAGTTAAATAGAGGGATTGGAATACCACCTTTTATAAGGATGGAGGGAATTGAATGTGCTATTATGATGTGATGTCACTATGTAAGCCGTAAGGCATCTTTTAGTCAACTGCCGCAAATTTATCGTTCCAAGACTATTGAAGGGGTCAATTTGTTTGTTGTTCTCAAATAAATCACAAAAAAAATTACCATACCAAGGAAGATTTTTTTTTTTTTTTTTTTTTTACAAGAAGTTACTTTCTTTTTTGATGTAAGTGCCAGATATAACATGAACGCCTTTGAGGGTGTGTGAGGTGCACTTCGGAAAGATTTTGTAGTATTTTCTTATGACGATCTTGTTGAGAGAGTACGATACATCGGTGTAAAAGATTGAACCATTTGGATCTTGGTCCATGATGGCCTTTTGATTAATAGGACCGGAAAAGGAGGAAAAGAAAGAGCTTATGATGACCCTCTATTTGATTCGATCATTTCGTAGATCTAATTCAGGTGTGTGTGTATGTGTTTTTTTTTTTTGAAGTGGAAAGGCCTTAAAATCTGAAGTTTAACGCTTAAAGGACTATGAAATCATCTCCAAAGATCTCGGTCAGAGCAGACATATGCCAAACATGAATACTGCTCGAAGCTACATGCATAACACCTGGTAGAGAGACCCAATCGTGGGTGAAATAAATACCGCAACTTCTATCTTTTTCATTAAAATCATCACGCAGTAAATCAACAAAGCCCAAAGTGATTTCTTTTTCCTTTTCAAGTTTACCTACTAAGGTACTGCAGTGAATATGATCTCACCAGACATACGTAACGCTTTAGCTAGTACACGAAAGTGTATACCATGATTCTTCTGTTTATCAATAACTGCATGCATTGTGCAGTGGATGTGAAGAAGTAGACCATTATCTCGGCAATAATGAGCAAAGTTAGTATTTGCAGTGAATCCCCATGTTAGGTAGTCAGTTCTAGGGAAAGAGTATTATATAAGATACTTATATGAAATACTATACTGTGATTTGAAATCTAGTTTAGAAATCTTTCTATCTTATTTGCTATATTGATTGTACTGTAATCTTGCATAATAGGATAGTAAGTTACAAATTCTATTTTGTTTTTTCCTTTTTTTTTTCTTTTTTTTTTTTGGATTGAAAGAGGAACGAGTAAATGAAAAATCCAAAGGATGTTCATGGCCAAGGGTAAAGATGTGCGAATCGCGGAGGGGGCCTAATTTTTACATATAGTTTGTTATAGTAGACTAGTAATCAAGTCCCGGAAATAAAATCGATTCAAACATATCATCACCAAAGTCACTTCAACCTCTGATTCTCGCCAACGACGTTACTCCTTCTCTTGAACTCGTTAAATGGTTAAGAGTGTGTGTTTTTTATTACTAATTAACTAATTGTTTCAAAATCAATGCACCATCAGATTCAAAAATCAAAATTATAAGTTTAAAAATCTAATAAGATCACTCAATTTCATAATCGCTTTTGGCCTTCAGATTTTGATTATTGATTATTTTAAAAGTTACGTCGAAACGTAAAAAAATAAACACGAACAAAAAATAATGAGGCTACTGGTTATAGCATTGTTAAGCGTGTTATATAAGCAGAGATGATATCTAGAAGTAATATAGGATATCGTACGTTTATTCCAAGAATGTCTTTGACGCCCTCGGATAAAATGATTCCTTTCACATTTCAATGAATACAATGAAAGTCGTTATCAAATGTGGTGCTGTTTTGAGACAACTAATATTCATCCATGGGCAATTGTATGTTGCATTGTCAATAGTTAAAAACATAAATGGATTAAACATATTAATTTTAAACAATGACGGTAAACTTAACAATATGACATCTAATGTTGTATTCAAAAAAGTTTTTAGGAATTTGTGATTCATAACAATTATTTACAATATGTTTGTAACGTCCCAAAAATTTCAACAAATTTTAAACTTTTCAAAAACGATCCTTTTACTAATAAAATGTTTACAAAATAGTGTTCTCAAACATTAATTGAAAATCAGAGTTTCTCAAGATCCAATCTGTTGTAAAACCAAGGATGTGTACGGTCATGCCTTCGCCTTGCCACTCCGGTCATCTGAAAAACCTAAAACCATAAATAAAACTGTAAGCACAAAGCTTAGTGAGTTTCCCCCAAAGTACCACCACACAAACAAAGCATAAACGCAAATACTCATGCCTGGTCCAATCAGCCTCGGGCTGGAATACCAGGCATGTCCACGATGGGTCCAGTCATCCTCGGGATGGAATACCCTCGTATCATATGCATATTGGCCCAATCAACCTCGGGCTGGAATACCAATATGTCGGGTCCAATCAACCATCGGGTTGGAATACCTAGGGTTTGTTGGCCTACCGCCTCAACCTTACCGCTCCTCCCGAGCATCCGTGCCTACGGCTTATAGCCGGTCTGCACCGGGTATCTTGGCCTACCGCACAAAGCATGACCGCCTCAACCCAACCAAACACAATATGTCGACATATAGACAATCATGATCAAGTAGGCACATAATACAAGCAACAACAATCATACAGCTCACTACTGCCTACTAATCTCTAACCACATACAGTCCCACTACCAGCTAACCCCCATAGAATGCGTAACTATAAGTAACCAAAGGTGAGATAGCCACCCGAACAGATGGTCCTACTCTAGAGCCACAACCAAACAAGGAAGAGGCAAGAGAGCCTAGACCAAGAGTTCTCAGGCTATCCTACATAACCGACAGTCCCTAAGGGCACTCCATAGATGATAACCAACAAGCACAGATAACATACAGTTCTATAGGTTATTACCACAAAGCAACATACTCATTACCGGGAGACAAATCTAACTGATCACTACAACATATCAGCATACTCAATACCATAACTCAGATCTAGCAGATCACTACAGCATAACGGCGTACTCAATACCAGAACACAGATCTAATAGATCACTACAGCATAACAGCGTACTCAATACCAGAACACAGATCTAATAGATCACTACAGCATAACAACATACTAAATATCAACAATCCAGGGATTGCATAACCGTATATACTCAGAGGTGAGATAGTCACCCGGACAGGTGATCCTACTATAAAACCACAACCAAACAAGGAACAGGTAAGAGAGCTTAGATCAAAAGTCCTCAGTCTATCCTACATGACTATATACAGTCCCTAGGGCATCCCTCTACTAGCAGATAATCAATACTAATGGGCCGACATTGGTGCCTTCAACCCACGGGTACAATGAGGCGAAACTCACCTCGATGTGCGTGCAGAAACCACTGTAGCAATGAAGGACTCTACCAGCTTCAACTCACTTCCAATCACCTACAAGAAGATACTTGAGTCAATACTCGATCACAGGTCATAGTCACATCCAACAGTGACCACTTCACATGAAATGATGATATGTGCATATTTAGCTATATATTTCGTAAAGATTTTTATTATTTATTAGCTAATTATTTGCATATTATGAACAAAAGGTACTTAATAGTGTTTAAATTATATTTTCAGTTTAAAAGATATGATTAGGAAGTAAAAGGAAGCAGGAGATGCATTCGGAAGCTCGGGGATTGAAGAAAGAAGAAAAAGAGTCAAATTATGACCCTACTCGACGAGCAGGGACGTCTACTCGACGAGTACCCACGAAGGTTCGCGAAGCAATACCCAAAGTCCTTACCGTACACGAATTCTTAGAGGGGACTCGACGAGTCGGTTCGCTACTCGACGAGTAGCCTCTGTTTTCTGAAAATTATAAATAGAGGTGAATTCCGAGTCCAAAACTCTCTCTGGATTTTTGGAAGATTACTTGGCGACTAAGGAGACTACTGGAGACCTGAGGAACGTGAGAAGAACCCTGATCCTAAATTCGAAAAAGATTAAGGCAACATAAGTTTACCTTTCCACTTTATCTTTGAATAGAACCATGTTTGGATTGATTGAATTCGTTTTTAGGCTTTTATCTGCTGAAATTATGAACTAATTTCGTTAGTTTCTGTTTAGGGTAGATAAGTTTGCTCCTATGGATTAATTTATGTTGGATTGATTGTTATTTGGTGAATTTTAGTTAAATTAAGCTTGTTAAAGACCCTTATGCATTAACCATAACTATTTTCTGTTAATAGCTAAGTAATTAAGCTGCATGAACATCTCTTAACTGCTTATCTCATGTGATTTATGTGAACACATTGTTATGTGCCTAGGAATAATGAATATGAAACTAGGATTAACTAGAGAATGGGTAAATTAACGTGTGAGCTTGCTTGATAAACCATCAACAAGAGGTTAATTTAATTACTAATTTAATTAGCTAATTACAAGTCTTATTTAATCCGAATAATTGAACTAGGAAATTCATTAGTTTAATCACCTGATCACTGTTTAAATTAATTTGTTCCCTAAGGATTGGTAATAGCGGATGTGAATCTAATCACTTTAGTTGGTAACCAATAACAATTAATCCATTGCATTGCCATAAAATTAACCATATGAGTAAATGAATCGAACCTAAACAGAAACCCCTTTGATTATTGAATTTAGTTGATTTTTACTTGCTTCTAGCTGTTAGTTACGTGTTAGTTAAATTTTAGTTAAGTTTCTAGTCTTGCAAAACTAGAGAAAACCCTTTCATTTACTATTTGTTTTAGGTAATTTTAGTAGTTAGATTAATTTCCGTTCCCTGAGTTCGATATCCTGCTTGCTAAATTATACCACCAATTGACAGGTCCACTGCCTTTGTGTGTCAAATTCATCATTAAAAAGTAGGAATAAAACTAGTTTGTTTAACATACAACAAGTTGTTGGCGCCGTTGCCGGGGAACGGTTCAAGAATTAATTCTAATTTCTAGTATTATCGATCCTTTGTGTGAGATTCATCTTGCACAAAGTTACTGCTTTAGTAAATTAATTATTAGAATAAGTTTGAAGTTTTTAAGAATTAGGTCTTTTAGTTACATTTTTTTTCTGTTTTAGCCTTGAACTCGCCGAGTGCACTCGACTCTACTCGGCGAGTCCATAGCTGATTTCCAATTTTCGTTTTTAGTTTGTTTTTGTTCTGTTTACGCGTGTTTTCTGTTTTGTTTGCAGTTCGTATATGACCAGAGGAGGAGGCACACCTTTGATTCCACCACTTGAAGACCCGGAAGCAACCTTGAAGAAAAGCAAAGGCAAAACCGTAGGAGAAACCGCAACATCAAAGAATTCGCCATTGAAGAATCTCAAATCTGTTTTTAGTAAGAAAAAGGATAAGAGAGTGGGAGAATCCAGCATATTTTCAGAGACGGACGAAGACCCGAACAAGGACGATATCGTGTACGAATCCGAAAAAGAAGAAAGCGAATCCGAAGGAGGAAGCGACATATAGGGCGAACTAGCTAACACCATGGCTAACATCGATGAAGTTCCCATGGGTTAATGGAAGAAAAGGATGCGTGACGACACCGGCCCGGGACTTGTGCAACCCGCGATTCCCGCAACTGCCACTTTTGAACTTAAAGGCCACATACTTGCTCAACTTAAAGAAATCCCATTCTACGGGAAGGATCATGAAGACGCATACAAGCACCTAGACGAGGTCAACGATATAGCCGATTACTTTAATGTCCCTAATGTGGATCGCGACACTGTTCTACTACGTATGCTACCAGTCACATTTAAAGGAGCCGCGAAAGAATGGATGAAATCACTCCCTCCAGGATCCATCACTATTTGGACTAAAATGAAAGAAGAATTCATAGATCAGTTTTGCCCTCCATCAAAGATAGCCAAATTGAAGAAAGCCATTGCCAATTTTGAACAACAAGCTGGGGAGTCACTTTATGAAGCATGGGAAAGATACAAGGGTTTACTAAGGAATTGCCCACATCATGATCTAAACAGCCAACAAGAAGTCTCCATTTTTTATGATGGAGTAAATGTGACGACCAGGCAACTCCTTGACTCGCAAGGACCACTCACAAAGAAACCACCCCCAGTAATAAAGGCTCTAATTGAAGAATTCTCTAAGCACTCTAGAGAATATCACAACCCAAGGAATGACATGACTCGAGGGGCGGTGAATTCTATTACGGATGACATGGCAACAATGATGGAAAAATTAGAAAGCATGGACCAAAGGATGACTAAGATGGACCAATCCATCCATGCCATAAGAGTGGGATGTGAAAATTGTAGAGGGCCCCACCTTACTAAAGATTGCGACCTTGATGAAAACGGGAACCGAAAAGTGCAAGTGTGCTATTCAAGTGGTGACAGGTATGATGACAATTGGCAAAAACCCAAGAAAGAATGGCTACCTTATGAAGAGTATAAAAAGGCAAGGGAGGAAAAATATAAGCAAAAAGATAGAGGCTTTTATCAAAAGGAGGAACCGGTGTATGAAAAGAAGTCAGATTTGGAAGACATGCTTACAGGATTCGTAGCCGCGTCCGAAAAAAGACATAGTGATACCGATGCTGCAATCAAAGATCAACAAAATATGTTGAGAGAACACCAAATCATGATGAAAGATCAACAAGCTCTGCTTAGAAATCAGCAAGCATCCATTCTCAACATAGAAAAGCAGCTGGGCCAACTTGTGCAAAAAGTAAATGAGAGACGACCGGGTGGACTTCCTAGTAATACCGAAAGTAATCCAAAAGGTGCACATATAAATATCGTGACAACTAGGAGTGGGAAGATTATAACTCCTGTGGCCCCTATTCAGCAAGAAGACCCTAACAAGGTGCAAGAGGAAGAAGCAGAAAATGAAGAATCACAAATTCCCAATCCGACTCGCCGAGTCGACCTTACGGACTCGACGAGTCCCCCACCTGAACATAATAAAAACCCTCCTGTGAAGCCATATCAACCTCCACTGCCATATCCAGCTCGAGCAAGACAAGAAAAGAATGAAGTTGATTACCAGAGGTTTCTGGAACACATAAAGGCTCTTCAAATTAATATGTCATTCATAGAGGTGGTTGCACACATGCCCAAATACGCAAAATTTCTCAAGGAACTCCTAACGAATAGAAAAAAGATGGAAGAAGTGAAGAAAGTAGTTTTAAATGAAAACTGTTCAGCTGCCATGTTAAATAAGCTACCAAAGAAGAAGGGTGATCCGGGAAGCCTCACTTTTCCTTGTCAATTCGGAAACCTAGAAACCATTTATGCATTGTTGATTCAGGGGCAAGTGTAAATCTTATGCCCTACTCATTCTTCAAGAGATTAGATCTTCCAGAGCCAAGGCCAATCCGAATGGCTATTCACCTCGCAAATAAAACGGTCACATTCCCAAGGGGAATATGCGAAGACCTATTGGTAAAGGTTGATAAGTTTGTTTTCCCCGCGGACTTCATAGTATTAGACATGGAAGCAAATCCTCAAGTCCCGATCATACTTGGAAGACCCTTCCTAAACACCGCAAGCACCATAGTTGACATTCGAGATTCTAAACTTACTCTTCGGGTGGGAGACGAATCAGTCACTTTTGGGGTTGATCAAGCCATGAAGCATTCAAGGAATAGCGATGACACGTCATTTTCGGTTGATATGTTGGAAGAGCTAATGGAGGAATGGAATGAAGATGAGAAAAACAAGCCCACCGTCACCCTTGAAGAAGGTTTTGATGCTAAAAGAGACCTGCTAGAAATAGAGAGATTTCTCGAGGAAGCTGAGTATAATGATCTGATCAGAAGTACAGAATACCCGACTCACCGAGTAGCCCCGATCGACTCGACGAGTCCATTCGAAGAAGCCTGATCAGTCATGAATTTTACCCAGGACTCGACGAGTCCCCTAACTGGACTCGACGTGTTTAGCATTCAGAACACAAAATATGAACTAAAAGCACTACCAGATCACTTGTAGTACGCATTTCTTGAAGATGGCCAACAAAAACCTATAATTATAGCTGCTGATTTGGCCAAACATGAGAAAGAAAGTCTTGTGGGTGTACTAAGGAGGAGGCAAGGTGCTATAGCATGGAAAATAACCGACATAAAAGGAATTAGCCCAACTTATTGTTCTCACAAGATTAACTTAGAAGATGGAGCTAAAGTTGTAGTACAACGCCAAAGAAGACTTAACCCGAACATGCAAGAAGTTGTGAAAAAGGAGGTGGTTAAACTACTAGAGGCCGGAATCATTTTCTCAATCTCCGATAGCCCATGGGTGAGTCCGGTGCAAGTGCTACCAAAGAAAGGAGGAATGACGGTGGTGGCCAATGAAAATAACGAGTTAATTCCATCAAGGACAGTAACCGGGTGGCGTGTTTGCATTGACTACAGAAAATTAAATGACGCCACATGCGAGGATCACTTTCCATTGCCATTCATAGATCAAATGCTCGAAAGGCTTTCCGGTCATTTATATTATTGTTTTCTCGATGGATTTTCGGGATATTTTCAAATTCCAATCGACCCACAAGACCAAGAGAATACCACTTTTACGTGCCCAAGTGGAACATTCGCATATAGACGCATGCCTTTTGGGTTATGCAATGCACCGGCTACTTTCCAAATGTGCATGATGGCCATTTTCCACGATATGATTGAGAAGTTTATGGAGGTTTTTATGGATGATTTCTCGGTGTTCGGGTCATCTTTTGACGATTGCTTATCTAATTTGGACTTGATGCTAGATAGATGTGAGAAGACAAACCTTGTCCTTAATTGGGAAAAGTGTCATTTCATGGTAAAGGAAGGAATTGTATTGGGTCACAAAGTTTCAAAGAAGGGTATAGAAGTGGATAGAGCAAAAGTTGACACAATAGCTAAGTTACCCCCTCCAACAAAAGTAAAAGGGGTAAGGAGTTTTCTTGGCCATGCGGGATTTTATCGTCGCTTCATTAAAGACTTCTCGAAGATCACAAGACCATTAACTCAATTGCTCTTGAAGGATGCTCCATTCGATTTCTCTAAAGAATGTCATGAAGCATTTCAGTTATTAAAGGAAAGATTAACCATTACTCCTATTATGATAGCCCCAAATTGGAATCTTCCTTTTGAGCTTATGTGTGATGCCAGTGACTATGCGGTGGGAGCTGTTTTGGGACAAAGGGTTGATAAACATTTTCAACCTATCTAATATGCAAGCAAGACTTTGAACCCAACTCAAGATAACTACACTACTACCGAAAAGGAGTTGCTAGCAGTGGTATATGCATTTGACAAGTTCCGACCATACTTAGTCTTATCCAAGACGATAGTTTTTACCGACCATTCTACCCTAAAGTATCTTTTTGCTAAACAAGATGCTAAGCCCCGATTGATACGTTGGGTCTTACTTTTACAAGAGTTTGATATTGAAATAAAAGATAAAAAGGGGATGGAAAACGTAGCTGTCGATCATTTGTCAAGACTAGAGAACCCGCTTTTGGAGGAGTTAGAAGAAGACAAAATTAGAGATGATTTTCCCGACGAGTATCTTTTAGTAATAGCAGGGGAGGTGCCATGGTTTGCGGATATAGCTAATTACTTAGCTACTGAATATATTCCAAAAGATTTAACTCGACAACAAAAGAAGAAATTCTTTTCAGAAATCAAATACTACTTTTGGGACGAGCCATACCTTTTCCGAAGCTGCGCAGATGGAATGATAAGAAGATGCGTATTCGGGAAAGAAAGTCGGGAAATCTTGGAACACTGCCGTTGCGGGCCCGCCGGGGGACATCATGGAGCGCATTACACGGCTAAGAAGATTTTTGATATTGGGTTTTATTGGCCTACAATTTTCAAAGATGCGGCTCAATATGTCAAAGAATGCGATTCGTGCCAACGAGCGGGGAACATATCATCCCGAAATGAAATGCTCCAACATAGTATTCAAGTATGTGAGGTATTTGATGTATGGGGGATTGACTTTATGGGACCTTTCCCAATGTCAAAAGGGAACAAATACATATTGGTGGCAGTAGACTACGTATCGAAATGGGCGGAGGCACAAGCATTACCAACTAATGATGCTCGAGTGGTGGTGCGGTTTCTTAAGAAGTTATTCTCAAGGTTTGGAGTCCCTAAAGCTCTCATTAGTGAACGAGGCACTCACTTTGCAAATGATCAATTAGCAAAAGTGTTAAAAATATATGGGGTACATCATAGGTTCTTGACATCTTATCATCCACAAACGAGTGGCCAAACTGAAGTGACGAATCGAGCGTTGAAAAGGATTTTGGAGAGATCGGTTGGAGGAAATCGGAAGGAGTGGTCGGATAAACTCGATGATGCACTTTGGGCCTTTCAAACAGCTTTTAAAACACCTATTGGTACTACACCATATATGCTAGTTTATGGAAAGAATTGTCACTTACCGGTTGAAATAGAGCATAAAGCTTTTTGGGCCTTAAAGATGTGCAATTTTGAGTTGGCTGAACTTCGAACCAACCGGTTAATGCAATTGAATGCCCTAGAAGAGCTTAGAAATGAGGCCTACACTAGTTCCTTGATATACAAAGAGAAGACCAAGAATTGGCACGACAAAAGATTAAAGGGTAATAAGGACTTTCATGAAGGACAAAAGGTGTTACTTTTCAATTCAAGGTTAAAACTTTTTCCGGACAAGCTAAGGACAAGATGGGATGGTCC
Source organism: Lactuca virosa (assembly GCF_052849685.1). Lineage (NCBI taxonomy): Eukaryota > Viridiplantae > Streptophyta > Magnoliopsida > Asterales > Asteraceae > Lactuca > Lactuca virosa. The sequence continues at coordinate 132,748,672 of NC_136429.1, forward strand.
ATTTGTAGTAAAGCAAGTTTTTCCACATGGAGCTATTGAGCTTATATCAAAAGATGGAATCCCTTTCAAGGTTAATGGTCATCGAGTGAAGAGATATGAAGAAGGAGTCCCAAAATATGAAGGACTTGAAAAAGGGCTGCTTCTGGGAGGAACTACAGAAACGTAAAGCGGGAAGGAGTACAGCTAATGACTCCTTAAAAAAGAAGCGCTTCCGGGAGGCAACCCGAGTTTAGAGTTTGCTTTCTTTTTACCTTTCTTTTTCAATTTTACTTTCATTTTTCTTTAGAACTGCTATGTTAATCTTTTTCTGTGCTTAAAATGATTGCTTGAGGGCGAGCAATGTTCAAGTGTGGGGTTGGTGGCATAAAATTTAAAAATTCAAATTTTTGTCAAACAGAACGAAAAACTCGTCGAGTCTATATAATTGCTCGGCGAGTCCATTTTTTAAATCACGAAAAATCGCGGATTCGCGTATCTGCTCGGCGAGTAGGTACGCCTACTCGGCGAGTACTGTCACACCCCCGGACCAGATGGCGGAAACGTCCGGAGGCGGGTGACTTCATTGTGCAGTATCATAACAATTGAATATAAATGAAATAGAGCAATCCAAACATCATACATTGAGATAACAAACTTACATTGTTTACATATTGTATTTGTTCTTCGAGTTACACAAAAGAGACATGAGCAGACAAATCCAAACTACAGCTAAACAGTCTTGCATCCACGTCCCTTGTTACCTGCTTACTAGATCCCTGAGAATACAAGTCGTTTTGAAAAGCGTCAACTAAAAAGTTGGTGAGTTCATAAGCATTTATGTATAAAATCGTTTACACTTGTTTAGGATCGTTCTCATTGTACTTTCAGAAAATCCGATATTTTCTATGAAATCGTTTGAAGTCTTGCCTTGAAAATCATGGATATATGTGTGTACATGTCATTACTTTTGTTCATCCTTATAAGGAGTGATTCTGAAAAGTAGTGTAAGTAGTAAAAAAAATGAGCTATGTACGAGAATAGTTCTTTTGAACAGTAATAGTCAACCGTTTCCAAAAAAATCCCTTATTTTCAAAAAGAGAATATGGTTGAAAATCTTGTTCCTCTTATCGAGTAAAATTGAGTGTGCGTTCTAGTTTATCGTTATCGAAATCGTAGAAAATCGTTTTCTCTAGAAAATCCTATATTTTCGGCTATAAAATATTCGTAAGTTCTAGTTCCAACTATGCATATGTGTGGGTTAGTTTATTGTTTTCAAAATCGTTTACAAACGTTTTCCATAGGGTCCTATGCTTTTTAATTTGTAAAATAGCAGTATTACGACTCTATACTTGTTAGGAGAAAGAATCAACATGGCAATTGTGGACGTTCTACGCTATGAAAAAGGACAGTCAACGCAACAAATGCGGACCATCACTTATAATGTATAGGACGGTCGACACAACGTGCCAAAATTTATTTATGAGGTTTTTCCTTACATAAATTTCTAGTTAATATAACATATTCTAGTGAGTCGTTATAACCATACTAATCTGACGGAGTGCCCGTTTTGGCGTTTCTCAGGCGCCCTAGTTTCGGAAAAGACATTTGTCACCCTAGACTGGCCTGTCTAGCTGTAGCGAACAACGAAGGTGCGGGGTGTCAACCCCGTATAGATCTATACACAAATTCCCGCTCTCCCTCCTAGTTTTGGAAAAGACATTTAGGTACTTTTGAGATTTGTCTGACTAGAATATTAACAACCTTTTGAGCAATCGTTAAAGATCCATTATTTGTTAGATAAATAATGAAATTCGTACTCATTGAATAGAAATATCGTTCTCGTTCCATACCGTTGATTGTGCTCGTTAACTGGGTGCTCGTGTCCGTTCCTTTTCGTTTATTGAAAAATAAGTCATTTTAGTCAAGAGGAAAAAGTGTCAAGTTATAATTTGTGTAAATTTATAACTGCCGGTTATGACACGCATTTTCTGTTTTATGACATATAGAACATTACTTATGTTCTTGGAGGTTTTACGACAACAGTTTATGACATGCAAATAATTCTGTCATAAAGGCTCTATTTATATATTTTCTTGACGCAAACTTTTATATCGAATATTTATAAAATACTCCCTGATAGTTTGCAAATAGTCACCAAGTTTCCTTTTTTTTTAAAAAAATTACTAGAAAGAGTGTAAACTTATCAGGGTCCCTTTTTATAACTTTTATCTCTAGAAATGAAAGCATAGATAAATGGGTTAAGTTGGACACACCCAATAGTTAGGAGGCTCTTTTGTACACAAAGTATCCTATGTTCTTTATGTAGTTGTGAAATCTTACGTTTATGAGAATATTACTAAAATAATAATTTAATAATAGTTCACACACACATACAAACATACGTATACATGCAATTATTCAAGTATTTAGGCAAGATTTGACTTGTACTCTCCCCCAAAAACATTAAAACATGGAAAAAGGTGGGGTATGAAGCTCACATTGAGTTGGTTGAGGAGTTGTTTGGAGTTATGGAGTGAAGATCTCAAGCTTAAACTTTTGGCTGAGATGAGGAACTCCTCTGGGAAGAATGTTGTCCTAAGGTTGATTATCACATATTATTATGAGTAAAATAATATGGATTCATCTTGAAGATTATATAAAATCTTAGATGAGTGGAGAACTTACTTTAGAAAACACCAGGGAAGATTTGAGAATTTTGCTTCCAGCAAGATCCTTAACTTTGCTCTTGGGAGGAGTATTTGAGAGAAAATGAGAGTGTTCTTAGGAGTTTGTTGAATATGGATATGAGAAGTGAGAGAGTAGTTCACGTTTTCAATAAGGGAGGATAAGGGTGACTTGACATTTGCATGGAAAGCTGGTGGGTAAAGCTTATTTTCTTATGGATAATGTGTGTTTATCTGGGATTTGCATGGGAAATGAGGAATTAGCATCACATCACAAGGTCAACCTCTTTGTCCTTATCTTGATTTAGGATAAGATCTTCCTAAATCCTAAACTTTTATTTTATGAAAATACGATTTAAATAATTAAAATTGGCATAAAATAGAGGTTTTAGGGGTCTCAGTTAAGAAAAATACGAGTTTGGTGGGATTCCCGACCTCAAAATACCCCAAAATGAAGAAAAGGTCCGAAATAGTCCAAAATCCGGGACTAAAAGGTGAATTCCGGAGCCATTATGCGAATTCCGAAGCTATATCACAACTTCCGGAGTGGAGCTTTAAGTATGCGAGGGTCCGAAGTGCATATAGAGGAGTTCCGGAGGCGCTGGGCGAGTTCCGAAATCAATCCTCACTTCCGGAGTCAGGTGCGAAACGGGTAGGTCCGAACCGAGGCATTCCGAGATGCGAAGTTGTCCGGTGCAAGGTCCTTCCGGAGCAAGCCTTAGTCTTCCGGAGTCACTTCAGAGGTTCCGAAGGGGGGGGGGGGAAGGTTCCGAAGATGCTTCCTCTTGGCGCTTAGAAGGCATTCCAGATAAGAGGGTTCCGGATCAGGAGGGTTCCGGACCAAGAGGTTCAGGACCAAGAGGGTTCCGGCCAAGAGGGTTCCGGACGAAGAGGGTTCCGGACCAAGAGGTTCAGGACCAAGAGGGTTCCGGACCAAGAGGGTCCTTTTGGGTTTCCTCTTCCGGTTTTGAGTTGTTTTCGACTGAGGAAGGTACTTAGAGAGATTTGAGACACGTTGAGAGATTTGAGAGAGATGTCACATACTTGGAGAGATTTGGGAGAGATTTCACATACTTGGAGAGATTTGGGAGAGATTCGATATACTTGGAGAGATTTCACATGCTTGGAGAGATTTAGGAGAGATTTCACATACTTGGAGAGATTTGGGAGCGATTCGATATACTTGGAGAGATTTTACATACTTGGAGAGATTTGGGAGAGATTTCACATACTTGGAGAGATTTGGGAGAGATTCGATATACTTGGAGAGATTTCACATACTTGGAGAGATTTGCATTCTAACACTACATGGCTCATTAGGAACTCATATTATACACTTTTAATGTGTTAGCACAAGTCTCATAATAGTTATTGCTTACATGAGGACGAAATTTCCTAGTCAAAATGCTAGTTTTGACATCATCCCCCTGTTAGAGGGAATTTCGTCCCGAAATTCTTTCGAAAGATAGGGTCATGAATATGGGAATAGATGAAGGTACTTTTGATTTATCTAGACTTCGCGTTCCCAAGTGAATTCCGACTCACGTCTAGCGTTCTCTCGAACCTTCACAATCGGGATGCGACTTTGTTTTGTGTTCTTAACTTTCTCGTTCATTGCCTTGATAGGCTGATCAATGATTAGGAGGTTCTAGTTCACTTTAGTCTTGTCTAGTGGAACTTGGGAGGGTTTTTTCCGATAAACACTCCCTAGGTTCGACACATGGAACACGGGGTGTACGTCACTAAGCTTGGAGGGTAGTTGGAGTTTGTAGGCTATCGGACCGATCCGTGCGAGGATCTCGAATGGTCTGCTGCATCGGGGATTTAGTTTACTTTTCCTTTTTTCACTCGATTCACTCTTCCCCGAGAGGAGTTCTCAAATAATACCCTGATTCCCTACTTGGGATTTCAAGGTTTTAAGATGCTATCTGTATAGTTCTTTTGCCGGGGTTACGATGTTTGGTGTTGTGTTTGGGTTTGTACCATCCTTTGTGTGGTTTCTCGAATAATCTTGGATCTAGTGAGTGTGCTATTGGGCGTTTGTCATCTTGTCGGTTGGGTATCTCCCATCTCAGCCTAAAAGAGGATGATCTGCACCTCTGGCCACACAGGGCCTCGAGGGGTGTAACTCCTATATTCGAGTGGTAGTTGTTGTTATATGAATACTCGTTTAGAAGCAAGTGGGTATCCCAAACCTTGTCAATGTCCATTACACATGCTTCTCTTCGGGATGTGGGTTCTTGTTTACCTTCATCTCGACATGTGGGATTTCTAGAGTTTCGATGGTCTGACACTTATGAGCGCTGAGCACATGGAAGGTGAAATGTCCAAAACTAGTTCCTTATGTTAATCGGAGACTATGAGTTATCGGGCCCTTTCTTGGCGGGGCCTTTTGAATGGTCTTCTAGGGATCGGGATCCTGGTGTCCTAGAAATAGGGTTTTTTGCGCCCTAAGGGTTGGTACTATGGTCACCAAGGTTGAGTTTGTGTGATGTAGTTGACCTTATGAGTCTTAGATTATCTTGGGAGTTTTCTTCCTATAGTTTTCCCGAGCTAATGGTAGGTCGGCCTCTGCCAGTCCTCGTTGTTGGTTGAATATGTCTCTCTTGAAATGACCAACCTTGCCATAACCGTAGCAAGCCTGGCCCACAACAATGCTGGGGACTTGGTTAGTTGGCCTCGCCGGAGCCTTGCAGAATTGCGCAGTGTGCCCTTTCCTGTTGCAGTTAGCGCACTGCATTTCCCGACAGGCACCATTATGATGGAAGGTGCACTTGTTGCACTTGGGCAGATTTCCAGTATACTGCTTCCTTGGCGCAGTAGCAGCAGGTGCAATCGCGGCATGAACAGCCATAACTTGCTGCTTCTTGGCAGAGTTCTGCGCCGACTTGCCCTTTTTGTTATTCCAGAACTTTCGCTTGTTGTCCGCGGCTTTGGAGGGTTCTGCGATAGCCAGGGTTGTTGTCGTTGTCGGGGTAGGGACTCCGTGATCAATGAGTCGTTGTGCCAATCGCTTGGCACTATCGAAAGTAGTGGGGTTTGAAGCTAAGACATTCCCCTGAAATGGAGGCACCAGCCCCCAAATGTACCTCTCAATCTTCTTCCCCTCGTTGGGAACCATATTGGGACATAGTGCCACCAGATCGCTAAATCTGGCAGTGTATGCCACTATGTTGAAGCCCTTCATGGTCAGGCTCCAGAGTTCTTGTTCCAGTTTTTGAACCTCGTCCCTCGGGCAGTATTCTTCTATCATAAGCCTTTTAAGAGATTCCCAGCCCATTGCATTTGCCACTATTAAAGTTAGTGACTTGACATGGCTATTCCACCACGTCAGGGCTCTATCACTGAAGGTGCATGCAGCAAATTTGACTTTGCTTCCTTCCGTACAGGAACAGATCTCAAAGATCGATTTCGTCTTCTCGAACCATTACGACAGAGCAATGATTCCACCGATTCCATTGAAGACTCGGGGTTTACAGTTGGTGAAATCTTTATAAGAGCACTCTCGCGAGCGCACAATGACATCACCTGGTATGGAATGAACGACTATCCCACCTCCACTAGTACCCTGGTTGTTGTGGTATTGTGCCATCGCTGTAGCAACAGCCGCAACTACCGCAGCATGAAGAGCTGCCGTATCGAATTGTGGAGGAGGTGGTGTTTGAGTTGGAATAATCGGAGGATTACGCCTTGTTGACTTACGAGGAGGCATCTTTCAACTATAAGTTTAAAAGATGAGTACAATGATAAGAATTCAATAGTGAAGTTAATGAATGAGTCCCATGAACTAAATGGCCATAGTTCAACAACTAGATAAGAGTATGAGTTCCATAGAGTTCTAGAATTACAAGAATGAAAGTATTTGAACAAAGATTTCTACAAAAGATTAGGTGACTGCCAATATCATTGATATTAAGGATGTAATTAGTTTGGGGAAAAATTAACCTAAGAGTAGGTCTTACATCATATCAGAAGTAGTAAAATTTTGACAGCTTAGAAGTCTAGTTAAAGTACTTGAATGACAGGAGTATTTTACAGAAAAGTGCTTCATAGAGCACTGATACGAATGGCTAATCCTTAAACCAAAAGAAAATATGAGTCAGACATCTTCTACTGGCGACGGGTATTCCTCGGGCGAACCCTCAGATCTACCAATTGACGTACTATGTCTTGAAGATGTCGCTCATGAGCTCTCTGACGCACTCGAAGTTCTATGACTTCAACTTGGGATGCAGCTAGCTGTTCCTGCAGAGCCTCATTGGTTCTCCTAGTCCTTTCCATGGCTTCTTCGAGTTGGCGAATGCGGACCGTGTTAACGCCAGAGTTAGCGTCAATTTCCATGACTCGGTCGATGGCTGCTCTACCTTGCTCATTATTCCGAGCAATCCTGCGGACCATAATGGGCAGGACTCGGTCAGCTGAGCCTCCTTCGCTGAGATTGTAAAAGCTTCGGTCTCCATTTAAGGGTAATGGTTGACCCTGTTCATTACTCCAACGATTCAAGTTTGTCGCCCACAAGGGTGTGGGACCTTGAAATGCAGGTCGGGGTTGAGATTTGGGTTTTGAACTTCTTGAGGTAGGTTGTTGACTTCTGGTTCGGAGTCAGAACCATCCGAAAAGCCTTATGCGAGGTGATCATCCTAAGGGATGGGATGATCATCTTCTGGCTCTTCATCAAGCCATCCAGCATTGCCCTGATTTGGGAAGTACGGGTCTCCGGGGATATGGAATCCAACCATGTTATCTACGCGAGAAGTAGGGGTAAAAGAAATAGTTAATAGATGTACTAACTAAGATAATTATAAGATGATCCTTATCAGTTACTCCAACATTTGCGTAGTGCATACCAGTCATATGTAACCAAAACAGGATAGACCTTCGAATAAGTGATCCTAACTCTAAGTCCACAACCAAACAAGGAACATGAAGTAAAGTAAAGATCACAGATTCTAAGTCTATGACACCCTAGTTACATATAACCGTAGTGTATCCACTCAGCAACTATTGACATACTAACAAAGACATGTTTAGTTCTCAAATAAGTAATTATAGTAACACAAAATTCTCCTATAGTATTTTAAGTTTATGTTATGTTCTAATGTTCTCATTGTAGTAGTGTTGGTAAGTTTTTAGACTTGTTGCTACATCACAACCATTCTCGGCATATGCTAATCACTTTTCGGACCAACATAGTTGATCAGGCTATGTCACTCCCAGAACTGACCATACATCCCTGAGCTTACTTGTGATGTTCAACAATCATAATACTTTTGTTATGTTCTAGTATGAAACTGTTCTATAGTAAGTATGTAGGTATGTAATTATGTATACTTCTAGTTAAGTATTTTAGTACTTAAAAGTATAAACTCTTGGTCAGAGTATTTTAATCCCTATGTGTTTATAGTTTGTATATCTTTTATGGGTTGATATACTCGATTCACTATAAACAATGCTCTGATACCAATCTGTCACACCCCAAAACCGGAACGGCGGAAATGTTCGGGGGTGGAGGACGTCATGTACAGTATCATAACAATGCAAAGTAGTAAATAAGCAACAACATCATCCATTGCATTAATAGTATAATTTCATACAAGTGTGTTCTTTAATAGTAATAAGACACCAAAAATGAATAATCAAAATAAAAGACGAGTCTTGAACATTGCTCCGTTTTCTCAAAACCTATCATCGGTACCTGTCTACTGGTGACCTGAGAATACAAGTTATTTTGAAAGCAAAGATTAGCATTTAAGCTGGTGAGTTCATAAGTATTTAGTGTCAATGTTTGTATAAGTTTGATGAAAATGTTTGTAAATGTTCAATGTAAATGTTTGTATATGTTTGAAAAACTCCTATAAAATCCTATATTTTCTACTAGTATTAAAAAGTAGTCTTCCACCAAGACCCGACTGTTTTGTATGTTTGTTTCTCTGTAAAAGTGGAAGCTTTTCCCAAATATGACTATCTGTAAGGTCCTGAAAAGGATCTTTACCAATGATCAAGCAACAAACAATCACAAAAGAAGAATAAGATGAAAAGAAATCGAGCTTGCACACGTTTATATTCAGAAAAACGTCAGGTACAACTCGATGGAACACTTCTGTAAATGCAATGGCATCAACAACCACACAATGACCTACACCTCCACTATTTATACTGAACAAGACCGGAAACAGGGTTTACGACCGTAAACTCGGTTTACGGTCGTAAACGTGTTTACGGCCGTAAACTCTGTTTACGGTCATAAACACACTTTCTGAACAAAAACACTTAAACAACCCACAAACTGTGTTACAAACTCATACTGAACATAATACAATGAAAGCCTAGACCAAACCATTTACTGGACCTTTCAATCTCCCCCTTGGTTTGGTGCTAGCTTGGACTCAGCTTTTGTCGACCACCAACACATCGGATTTTCCCATAGCTCCGTTCCACATCTCTTTCTCGATAATCTCAGCAACCATCGAAGTGTACTCCTTTGCAATGGGCTTAAAAATGTCTTCAGCCACCTTGATCTGATGAATGGAGAGTTGATGTATGTCCCACTTGCCCAATTGAAGCAAATCCCTCTTGTCATACAAGCGGATACAATCGTCTTTAAGCTTGATGACAGCAGCAGCAACAGATTCATCAAACACCCAGTATTTCATGGATGCGAGAGATCCATCTGGATAATTTTGAAGAACGGGAACCTGCTTTACTTGAGCAGTAGCGGGCCACATCACTGATCGAAGTGGCTGACTTGTTTTGGGATCAATGACGCTAGGATAGATCTTTGGCTCGTCAACGGATGATTTGAATTTGTCGCCAAATTCTTCTTCCAGCTTCTTCTTTAGATCGTAGTAGCTGGCGGTCAGTAAGCCAAAATGTGTCTGAAGATCAGTAATTTGCTTCGACTTCAGAGCTTTGTCTTCGATAAGTTCGGCCACTTGAATATTGAGCTTTGTATTCTCAGTCTGAAGGTCTGCGACCTTGATATCCAGCTCAATATTTCTCTGATCTAAATCAACATTTTTCTGATTCAGAGCATCGATCTCTTTCTGGAGTCCAAGAAGTGAAGGATTCTCTTCTCCTGAGCTGCCACCCCCAATAGAAATTCCTTTGCCATGTGAGGGAGGCGTTGTGAGTTGTTCTCTGGCCAAAAACCTGGCCAACTTAACCGAGGCAGCATCATGCTCTGTCCTGGGAGGAGAGAAATCTGTGGGGAATGAAGATCCACCAGCTTCATAGAAGGTACTAGGACCTTCACTGATAGGTTCAGATGAGATGATAACTGGAGTTGTTGTTGGTGGAGCTGTAAAACTTTGAAGTGAACTCGAATCAAGAATTCCCTGTCTAGGGTCAAGTCTTCGTCTTTTTGATGGAGGGTGAGAGGCTTGTGTAGTTGTATGATCACTTTCCAATGGCTCAGAAGTAGGTAAAACAACATCAAGGGGAGGAATCCATGATACTGTCACCATAGGAATTGCTATTTCCGCCGTTGGATTGGTAGGATGAGGCGTGGCTTCGAGAACGTCTTCTTTTTCCCTTATCTCCGTTGCTGGATGAGCAACTTCATCGATATTTTCAAGCAGTGTGTTGAGGTTTACACCGGTCATGAAATCTTCATTGCTACCGAAGTTGAGAGGAATTTCATCATTATCAAATCCTGTGAGGTCGAGGCCTTCGTACAAATCAGTCTCTGTTTCAGACCCCTCATTGTAATCTCCTTGTACCTGAACAGATGTTAATTCGTGTTCCTCAGCTACTTGAGCATTAGCAGTTGGAGTTTCTTCCTCATCATGATTTGAAACTGTGATGACATCTTCAGAAACAACTCTCTCGGAGGAAGTGGGCTCAGAAGACATCTTGTCAGACGTTCCATGAGATTCGGAAGATTCATCTATTTCAGCAAATTTCCTGAATTTCACGAGAGGATGTAAGCCTTGGAAGACGACTTTTCCCTTTCGATTTTGCTTAATGAGACCAATCGTGTGCGGGCCTAATGACTTTATATCCAGCTTGTCACCATCTTTGATCATCTCTGGGAATTGGTTGTCGATGAACGTCTGAATAAATCTCGGATATAGCTAGAATGCATCTCTGGTTTCCCGGCTTATAGCGTTGATATTTACCAAGAACTCATCTAAAATGAACTTCGAGAAGTTGAATTTGATGCCAGCAGCCAGTGAAACGATAGCCCCTGTGTTCCTGAGAGAGATTTCATCAGCTCCTGATCTCCTTCCCGAGATACAGCTCACGAACACATGCGCCAAAAATCTCTAGTAGGGAGGCAGAAGCTTCTTCACCGTGGGAGGGTAGATGCCCTCATATCCCATCCTTTTGAGAACCTTTTGAACATCATCAATCCCAATTTTAGTAGGAAAATCGGGTTGATCATTGATCAACAATGTTTCTCTGATATACGGCTCAGTGATTATGATCTTGCATCCTTTAACCACAGCTTTAACAACAATCACACCATTTTCTTTTGACATCTTGGCCGTCTGCCAGAACTCCCGGACAATGTTATGATAAATAACCGGATTCACAGTGATGGCACAAGCCAGGCAGCATTCTCTTAATCTGTAGATCATTGATCTGAAATCTCCATGAGCAACAGGAGGTTCATCCAACACAATCGCCAGGTTATGCATGTCAGCAAACTTAAGATTCGCCATTGATCTGCACCAAAACAGGCCAAGTAAGAAAACAAAGTATTTAAACAGTTTAAAGCTTTAAGTTTTCTTAATTAAACAATTTTAATTTGGCCTTAAAAATTATTTTGACCACAAAAATTGGAGTTTACGGTCAATATTGGTCAAACATTAAGTTTACGGTTCAAAGTGGTCAAACAGAGTTTACGGTCCAAATTTGGGTTTACGACCGTAGACCCATAGCAATGGTCACCTGACCGTAAACAGAGTTTACGGTCGTAAACTCGGAGGAGTTTACGGTCGTAAGCCCAAAATGAGTTTACGGTCGTAAGCCCAAAATGAGTTTACGGTCGTAAGGCCAAAAGAAGTTTACGGTTCTTGAATCTCCCCAAACCGTAAACCCTCCCCAAACCGTAAACGCCGACGAACACTTAAACCCCGATTACTCCTTCAGTTTCAGTCGAATCGAAGAACAAACAGCATTTTCCCAGTCGGTTTTAGCATACCTTCGAAGTGGACTAGTTGACGGCAGCGGTGTTTACGGCCGTAAACAGGTTTACGGCCGTAAACCCTGTTTACGGCCCAATGGGTGTTTACGACCGTAAACCCATTTACGACCGTAAACCCATTCACGGCCGTAAACAGCTCGGTGTTTACGGCCGTAAACAGGTTTACGGCCGTAAACCCTGTTTACGGCCCAATGGGTGTTTACGACCGTAAACCCATTTACGACCGTAAACCCATTCACGGCCCATGTTCACCAAGCCCATGTTTCTTATGTATAAATATAGGTGTAAGGGGTGAGGAGTAGAGTGATGAACACATAGAATAGAGGAGCTTAAGTGTGTGCATTTGAAGGTGTTCTAGAGAGAGAAAAGAGAGTGTGTGTGAGTGTGTGTGAATCTCATGTAAAGGATCATCATTCTATTCATTAATACATTGAGATTCACATTATTCTTCTTTTCCTTCTCTTCTATTTGATCTGATATCATCCGTTTGATTGGGATTCCGCACCATCAAACGGATCTGATTGATACACAAGCAATTTAGGGACTTACAATTGGTATCAGAGCTTGGATTGTATCAGTCATTTTGGTTAGATCTGGAGCATATTTGATCTTATTTTTGAAAGATTCTTGCGTTTTTGGATAGATCTCTGAAAATTAGGGGGGGGGGGGGTTTGTTCTTCGCGTTTTTGATAAAAACGAGTTTTTGATCGAGTTTTGGAGCAAAAAGAGGTGAAAAACGCTGTTTTTCACGTAATCTGCGAAGAGTTTACGGTCTTTGAAGGGTTTACGGTCGGCGGCGGCGGCGGCTAGGGTTTTCCGGAGTTTACGGTCGTAAACGTGTTTACGGTCGCCGGAGTTTACGGCCGTAAACGTGTTTACAGTAGCCGGAGTTTACGGTCGGCGGCTTGCAGCTCGGAGTATACAGCTCGGCGGTTTACGGCAGCGGTGTGCGGCCTCGGCTCGGCAGACGGCTTGGTGGATTCGCGGCTCGGTGAACGGCTAGGGAAGCCGGCTAAGCAGCAGCTTTCGTCTTCGTACATTAAAAAGGGTAAGCGAAATTGAGGTTGCCGGGGATCGAACCCGAGACCTCTAGTTCATCTCCATCGCGCCTTACCAGTTCGTCTAGGAAGTCTCTTGGTTCATTGCTTCGAAATTTAATTCAAAAGCAGTCCTGTTCGGTTCCTAATTTCGCATTTTGACACTTTCAGCCCAAAATTCAATTTCTTTTCATTATAAATTCCAATTTCAACCAAAAATTTTAAGTGTTTAATTTTTGACTTTTATTTTTGATTTTTTTACTTAAAATTTTGACTTTGACTTTTAAAGTTTGACCTTTGACTTTAAACTTTGACTTTCTCTTTTGACTTTTAAATTTTCAAATTTAGCTTTTCAAGTTTGACTTTTTAAATTTGACTTTTGAGGTTGACTTTTGAGTTTTTAGTCAAATGGCATATTTTTTAAAACAATGAGTTCTTCAAACGTTCCAGTCAATAAAGTTTCATGTTCTCAATCTTGTGAAACTACGATTAAATTTCTTTGGGAACAAATTGATTTATTAAAAAGAGAAGTTGAGGACCTGAGATATGAAGGATATCAACTCAGGAAAGGACAGAAACCCCTTAAGGCCCAGTTAGAGACAAAAATAAAAGATTTTAAAAGAATTCAGACAGAATACAGTGAAAAATGTGAGCTTTATGATTATGTTAAGAGACAAAATGATGAGTTAATTACCGAGCTTGATACATTGAAAAGACAATTTGAAACTGCAAATTTTGATTTTAGAAAATTTGATGGATCAAGCGAGGTAGTTGCCAACATGATTGATCACTGCATGCAGTTCAAACAAAATCAGTCAAAGGGTTTAGGATTTGATAGTGTACCTCCTCCTTATAATCATACATATCAGTATCAACCCTTATCCAAGGATGAGATTGCCAATGAACCGTTTATGGTTTATGGCAAGCCATCTGGTTTCGTTTCAGGCGGATTTATTAATGTTGAAAGTACTAACGTTTCTACTTCCCCTGCAGATCAATCCTTAGATCAGTCAAAGCACAAAGTTGAAGGATCTGTTTCTGATAACAAAACTGAGCCTGAACCTGATGTTTCTGTTTCCAATGAACAACCTTTTGTTTCTGATATTAAAGTTGATGATACATCTTGTGATGCTTTTGCATCGGATCATGTTGAGTTAAATTTTTTTGACATATTTGATTATTTGTTTGAAAATACTGATGTTCCTGTTTCTAGCACATCTACTTCATATGCAGGTAAAGTAGCAGAAGATGAGAACAAGGAGAACACCACTGAACAAACCAACATCTCCTTGAGCTCTGAATCTGTTGCTTCGAACTCAACTGCTTCTGATCAACCTGCTGTTGAGAAATACAGACCACCAATTCCAGCGAAACAGAGTGCCTCCTGCAATTGTGCTTGTGGGAACAATAAGAGACAAGACAAGGATACGCCACCAGGGGAAAGGAAGAAACAACTTCACAGTGAAGAAAAAGACATGTTTTCACTATGGAACACCTGGACACATTGCCAGAAATTGTCCAAATCGCGCATACGTTCTTTACTATGCACAAGGCTGGCAGAACGCGCCAAGAGGGAGATACTTCAAAAGAAACCCCTCAAGGTCACGTTCAGACCATGGTGACTGGAACGCGCAGAAGGCCAAGAATCAAACCCACAAGGCCAAGAATCTGAATCCCAAGAACAAGAAGGGAATGCCGGCCAAGAAGCCAAATCCAAGAGATCCTCCCGTGAAGCCAAAATCAAAGTCATCTCAACGGCCGACGTCAAGATCAAAACCAAGTACTGAGCCACCATCAGATCGAAAATGAAATGGGTTAAACCCAACTACAAATGGGTTCCAAAGGCTCACTCTCCCAAATCTTCCAACGATTCTAATATTTCTACATCTTCTGTTTGTGATAAGCAGGACATGTCATGGGAGAGAGTACCGTGCGTTAATGACAAACGTCGACCTAGTTTCAAAATGGACTGGGTTCCAAAGACCAACTAATCCCGCTCTATGTCGGAGCAGCTATGGAGGCATATCATCATACTTCGGTTTGTTGGTAGTGGCTGTTCCAGGCACATGATAGGAGGCATCTCTCAACTGTACAACACTCAGAACATTGTTTGAGAGTATGTGTCCTTTGCGGGAAGGGAAGAAAAGAAGAGATCACTCATGGGGTTAGTGCTTAACGATATGAAGAATTTTTGGATCTGTTCTGAGATTACGCGTGTTGTTCTCAGACCTTCTGGATGCAAATTCAATCAGTGAATTACGGTTTGCGTTTTCTTCTCTATACTCCTGAGTTTATCTTACTCTGATTCGCTTCAAAGACAAATTTTTGTTTTAGGATAGTTTAAATTTGCGCATTTACTTTCGTTTCTCTCCTATGCACAAATTTAGGGGGAGAAATAAAAACAAAACAAAAATTAGAAAAGTTTAAAAAAATCCAAAAACATTAGAAAATCAGAAAATCAAAAATATGGTGTTAATGAAATGTGCTTGAGGGAGATGTTTTGGGAAGTGATATTATCAAGTGATAACAGGCAATTTGAATCTATGTAAGGGACAGAATCTGAATTGTCTAGGCTCTGTGTTCGATGCGCTGGTAGGCACGAGAGATTAAAATGGACTTGACTAGGCATTAATGAACTTAAGGAATCTAGAGACTTGAAAAATCTTGACCTAGATAGATCCATTTAGCCTGACAATACGACGCTCAGATAGGTTGAGCAGGGAGATATACATGATAATCCACCGGTCACATTAAAGTTATCCGTATCTAGAACTGTGGTTTAACTCTTCCTCGATGTACGAACTTTGTCCTTAATTCCGGTATTGATGGGGCGACTGGGGAATTCCGATAAAGTAGGTCTGTAGGAAATTATTTTCTTGCTTTCTTTCTGTTAGTCATATGTTGCCTCCTCTGCGTGATTGAAATACATCCAACCTGGACTGCAACATATGCAACTCTATTTCTATGCATCTTCTATCTATGCAATTCTTTCTATCTGTTAGCCATATACTGTCTCCTTTGCGTGACTTACAATCCGACCTGGTACACATTATATGCACCATTCTACTTCTCAATCCCTCTAAATCTGGTTAGTCATATGTTTCACCCTCTGCGAGATTGGAAGAGATCGGACCTGGGTGTATAACATATGCATTCTAAATCTGACTTCTCTCATAATAATTGTCTGCTCACCTAAAGTAAGGAGTACTTTGGAAGTTCCTGATTATTGGGGTATGTCAGGAAGTGGGAAACATGTTCTAGTACATTTAAAATTGAACAATCACTAGGTTGTCTGTAGATCTCGCTGCTCAATTTAGGTGGACAACAATATCTTTGGTCGTCGTCAGCTGAATGGTCCTTAAGGAATATTATCTAGGAACTTAGGATCACATTGTCTTGTCACTTATAGTATGTCCTAATTTTGTCACAATCTCTCGTGTTTAAGTGGAACACAATACCGGCGATTGACCAGATCTATTCATGAAGGGAGAGGTACTGATAAACGGATAAAGGTTGTCTAAAAACTTTGATCCCAAATCACTCTTAAAGTTAGATATCATTTTATTTTTGTTAAATTTGTTCGTAGTTTTCTTCTAATTTAAATATTAGGGGAGAATTAAAAATTTTAAAATCCAAAAACAAAAATCAGAAAATTAAAAAAAATGTATTTTTATGTCTAGGACCGGAAACAGCTCGGTGTTTACGACCCAATGGGTGTTTACGGCCGTAAACCCATTTACGACCGTAAACCCATTCACGGCCCATGTTCACCAAGCCCATGTTTCTTATGTATAAATATAGGTGTAAGGGGTGAGGAGTAGAGTGATGAACACATAGAATAGAGGAGCTTAAGTGTGTGCATTTGAAGGTGTTCTAGAGAGAGAGAAAAGAGAGTGTGTGTGAGTGTGTGTGAATCTCATGTAAAGGATCATCATTCTATTCATTAATACATTGAGATTCACATTATTCTTCTTTTCCTTCTCTTCTATTTGATCTGACATCATCCGTTTGATTGGGATTCCGCACCATCAAACGAATCTGATTGATACACGAGCAATTTAGGGACTTACACTATCGTTACCAGAATATAGTTTTATATTACCCTTTATGTGAGAAGATCACAATTTGAATATAATGGGAAAAATGTATGTGTACTGTAGTATTATTTGTATTAACTACTGAAGTAATAACTACCTTAAAACCAATGGTTTAATTAAGGCAAAATGTGATAAGATTGTTACCATACTAAACCGACTATAACACGACGATGAAAGACATCGGAAGAAATGACATTTGGAACCCGTAGACTTGCAAGTCCCACTGTAGCGAACAGCAAGGTGTAGGATAGTCAATCCAGTATAGATCTATACGCAAACTCACACTCTCCCTCCAGGAGATTCTGGTTACAAAACGTGACATAACGAAATGGTCGATGTGTCATGAAGTAGTATCTCACATTATGTTATCTCTGAATCTTGTTGTATACTTGTTATAGGAATAGTATTCTATGTATAGTATTCTCTGTATAGTATCCTTTGTATAGTATTCTCTGTCTAGTATTCTCTGTTATAGTATTCTCTGTTATAGTATTCTCTGTTATAGTGTTCTCTGTTATAGTATTCTCTGTTATAGTATTCTCTGTTATAGTATTTGTATATGATAGTATTCTCCTAAACTATACCTATTATAGTTTACTAGTAATTTCTGTAGTTTGAATGAAGGAAGGTATGCCTTTGTTACCCAAAGGTACTAAACTGATTGATAGTACGTTATATCTACATATGTATACATAATATATAATTGATATTTAAACGACCTTCGGACAAATAACCGATACTTTCTGGCCACATCCAAACAAGGAAAAGGAAATTAAGCGAGTTATCAGTCCTAAGTCCTTTAAACATTACTTATATAACTATACATATATAGACATGCATTTGACAATATATAAGTTTAAAAAGAAGTTTTGTAAAACATTTGAAGAGTTTAATGATAACTATGGATGACTTGATGTCAATTTATAAAACGATTTAAAAGCAGTTTGATTGATAATACAGTTTGAAAGTATAAGAAATCCTTTGTTTGAAACACAGTTTGAAGTATATGAAACCCTTTGTTTGAAACATAGTTATAAATCACATGTGATTGATTATATAACTAACATGTTCTCTACTTGTATTCCCCCCATAAAAGCATTTAAAATCATTTAAAAGATAGATTAAGGGGTATGAACTCACCTGTAGTGAGTGGTTTGGATGAACGAGTGGTATAGGATGCTAAGTGTCAAGTGAAGACTTGAGCACACACACGGATCCTATTTATCATTTAATGATACATATAAGCATATAATTAGTGTTTATACAACTAATCATGAAAGGAAACACCCTAGGACATAGGATACACTTAGATTTAAGTGCTACAATCATATGTGATTGCATACCAAGGGTGTATGGCCACCCTAAGGAGTTTACGGTCCAAGTGGCATGACCATAAGAGTTTACGGTTCAATGGGTTTACGGTTCATTGAGTTTACGGTCTAATGACCTTACGGTCCAATGGGTTCACGGTCCCATGTCTTTACGGTCCTATGACCTTACGGTCATAAGGTTTACGGTCTAATGACCTTACGGTCATGGAGTTCACGGTCTAAGGAGATTCAACCATAAACTCATCAAATCTTGCACAAATGATGGTTTTCAAGGGCTTCATTCAAAGGCATCGAATTCTAGGGACCATGCTTAGCCTTAGGAAGGGTTTAAGGTCTCTAATGCACCTTTTATTAGAGTTTACGGTCTAAGGAGATACTTTTAGACCGTAAACACCTTGTTCTTGGCTAAAAATGATGTTTTCAAGGTGATTGACTAGAGATTTTAGTATATAACAGGCTAAGGGTAGTGTACTTACTTATTAGAAGCTTGTAAGGGTGATTAGGATCCAAGAACACTAGTGTGTGTTCTTGGTGTTCTTGGTGAAATGAAGAACACTTGAAGATCTAACAAAATGAAGAGATTTCATGGATGAAATCATGCATAATCACTAGATAAAGAGATGTAACAACAAATCAAAGGAAAGAATTCTTACATTTTTGGAAGATCAAGATGAAGATCTTATGATACTTGAGAGAGTTTTCGAGATTTTTGGCTTGGAAATGAAAGAAATGATGAAAATGATCATAATTTATGTATATATAGGGAGTTTACGGTCACCATGACCGTAAGCTCTAAGCTTCTTGACCGTAAACTCCTTTTGAAGAGGTTTACAGTTTGCTAGCTGGTTTGGAACCCTAACTGATAAATCCAAACACTGATTCCTTTGATGCACTAGGCTCAAAATGCTCAAACAGACTCTAAACAGTGCTAAAAGTTAGCAGAAACAAGTCTGACTTTGATTGAAGTGAATGGTTGTACAAGATAGAAATTTCGGGTTGTCACGAACTCCTTGTTGTTACATCGATTTGAGGAGTATTGGTTGCCAGGAACGTCAGGGTGTTCTATGTTCATGCTCTTATTGTTGCTAGTTTTGTTTTCGTTATTACCATTGGGTCTATCTCGTTTCTGCTTGTTAGGTGTTCTAGTGTTCGTGTTCTTATCGTTGCTAGTTACGTTTTCGTTGTTACCATTGGGTCTATCTCGTTTCTGCTTGCTTAGGTGTTCTGGGGACACGAGGGTGCTATTATAAGGTAAAGGAATTCGTAATCCGAATTCTGCCAGGTCCTTCCACTATAGATGGATGTGACCTAACCGTACATACTTAGGATCTTTAGAGATGGTTGACTGTGGGGTTCTGTCCTAATCGCTATTCGACCTAGGGACAGAAAGTAAGGCGGAATCACACGCTCTCAGTTTGCGGAATCCTAACCATATGTGGTACTAACGTTCATATGGGACCATCATGGTCCATTCGTAAGGATCCCTAGCTTCCCGTAATTTACAGGATTTGCTCTAACGAGAAAAATAGTTTTTTTTTGGTTATGTTTTTAATTGACAAAAACTTTTGTGATAGCTCGATCCTTAAGTTTACCGTGGAACGTACCAAAAGCTGTGGTAGGGTTCCTTGTCATCTCTTCCTGTCTAGTTGTCAACTCCTTCGTTAGTCATCTCTGTCGGATAATCTCTCTTGAAATGTCCTGTTGCACCGTACTTATGGCAAACTGGATTTACTTCTGGGTTGAGGGTCAGAGTGACGCATGGGGTCGGGGCCCTACAATAGCGGGAGGTGTGCCCCATCTTGTTGCACCTCTTGCAACAAAATATCTGGCAGGCTCCCCAATGATGGTATTTGCACTTGTTGCAAGGTGGATTGTTCCCAAGGTATGTTTGTCTCGATGGGGGAGGAGTAGGGTTAGTGGGGGTGGGGACTGATTCCACTTGTTGTCTTTTAGTAGGCCTCTGAGTCGAACTGCCTCCTTTTTCATTTCCAAACTTTCGTTTCTTGAGCTTAGTTTTAGGTTTTAGGGTGCATTGGCGAGTCGTCCTTCGTTGGTTTTCTTGGTTATTGTTAGGATTGAATTTACCGGTACTGTTTCTATTTTCGTTCGTGTTGTTGGCATTGAAGTATGCCATGACAGCTGCCACGGCAGCTGTTACAGTTACTTGGAATGTGGTGGAGTTTATTTGTAGGACCGGTGCATCGTCAGGGTACTAGTTATCTCCATGGGAAGACATGACCCTGTTGCACACGAAAAGAGAGCTCGTAAGTACTTGTAGCTATTTTCAAGGGAGTTTACTCGTATAATCGTGTCAACCTACATCCCTATGATGCAGTTATGATAGAGAGTGGAAACATATATTGTATGACGTTAAGTCTGTCAAAATAGCACATAGTTAGCAATGTCGTTAATGGACTTGGTTGTATGGATTCTCGGAGGATGTACTCCTCTTGATTTACTACTACTGGTTGCGATTATAGGCATTATGAACCTAAGGCGAGTAGTGTGGTGGTTTTCTTTTATCGCCATGGCGCACAAGGTGCTTGGCCTTTTTACTCCTATCATGAGTGCTCTTTTTGGTGTCCTTTACACCGCTAAGGTTGCCCTAGCCTTGATTACAATGAGTTGTGGTCTCTAGATGACCACCTCCCCTTTCAAGGAGTGTAGATGGTCTGCATAGTTTTCTGGTTCTACTTGTGGGTTTCACAAGGCATTTGGAATGGTGTTCTTGTTACTTGTGGGGGATCGGATTTACATCGTCGCACACTGGGCCTTGCTTACGGTCTCCATTACTCCATGGCAGAGAGTTTGGAACCGGGAGTCAACTCGGGTTACTCGTGGCCCATACGGAGGTGATGCTTGATTCGTGAGGGTGTTGGCTATCGGAGTTCGGTGCACGTCAATTGTGGATCGGGTTGTCTTTTGTGGAGATACGCCCTAAATTGGATAGGAGCCAATTTCTCAACTTGTTTTTGTGTGGGTATCGTTTTGTTTCTAGGTATGTCTATTCTAGGAGTACCTATATGGGGTGTTTATGTATCTGGGAAGAGAAAGGTGAAAGGGTCTCTGATTTACTATCAATTGGGTAGAGCTTCGCCAAGGGTTTCCTTGGCTCTTTTATCCTTGCTGGGTTCTTAGTCGGAATCCTCCCTTCCACGATTCATCTCTTTGTATTCCTTATGATCCACTTCTGGATTTTCCTCTTGGACTTCTTTCGGTCTCTCCTTGCCCTAACCGCAATTCACCGTGACGGGGTAGTAGAAGTCTTGGTAAGTAATGTCAACTATGTTATTTGTGCGGGAATCGAGATACGAGATATACGGGGAAAGTTTTAGGTGTGGGAGGGGTTTAGCCTTAGGAAGGGTTTAAGGTCTCTAATGCACCTTTCATTAGAGTTTACGGTCTAAGGAGATACTCTTAGACCGTAAACACCTTGTTCTTGGCTAAAAATGATGTTTTCAAGGTGATTGACTAGCGATTTTAGTATATAACAAGCTAAGGGTAGTGTACTTACTTATTAGAAGCTTGTAAGGGTGATTAGGATCCAAGAACACTAGTGTGTGTTCTTGGTGTTCTTGGTGAAATGAAGAACACTTAAAGATCTAACAAAATGAAGAGATTTCATGGATGAAATCATGCATAATCACTAGATAAAGAGATGTAACAACAAATCAAAGGAAAGAATTCTTACATTTTTGGAAGATCAAGATGAAGATCTTATGATACTTGAGAGAGTTTTCGAGATTTTTGGCTTGGAAATGAAAGAAATGATCAAAATGATCATAATTTATGTATATATAGGGAGTTTACGGTCATCATGACCGTAAGCTCTAAGCTTCTTGACCGTAAACTCCTTTTGAAGAGGTTTACAGTTTGCTAGCTGGTTTGGAACCCTAACTGATAAATCCAAACACTGATTCCTTTGATGCACTAGGCTCAAAATGCTCAAACAGACTCTAAACAGTGCTAAAAGTTAGCAGAAACAAGTCTGACTTTGATTGAAGTGAATGGTTGTACAAGATAGAAATTTCGGGTTGTCACAAACTCCTTGTTGTTACATCGATTTGAGGAGTATTGGTTGCCAGGACCGTCAGGGTGTTCTATGTTCATGCTCTTATTGTTGCTAGTTTTGTTTTCGTTATTACCATTGGGTCTATCTCGTTTCTGCTTGTTAGGTGTTCTAGTGTTCGTGTTCTTATCGTTGCTAGTTACGTTTTCGTTGTTACCATTGGGTCTATCTCGTTTCTGCTTGCTTAGGTGTTCTGGCGACACGAGGGTGCTATTATAAGGTAAAGGAATTCGTAATCCGAATTCTGCCAGGTCCTTCCACTATAGATGGATGTGACCTAACCGTACATACTTAGGATCTTTAGAGATGGTTGACTGTGGGGTTCTGTCCTAATCGCTATTCGGCCCAGGGACAGAAAATAAGGCGGAATCGCACGTTCTCAGTTTGCGGAATCCTAACCATATGTGGTACTAACGTTCATATGGGACCATCATGGTCCATTCGTAAGGATCCCTAGCTTCCCGTAATTTACAGGATTTGCTCTAACGAGAAAAATATTTTTTTTTGTTATGTTTTTAATTGACAAAAACTTTTGTGATAGCTCGATGCTTAAGTTTACTGTGGAACATACCAAAAGCTGTGGTAGGGTTCCTTGTCATCTCTTCCTGTCTAGTTGTCAACTTCTTCGTTAGTCATCTCTGTTGGACAATCTCTCTTGAAATGTCCTGTTGCACCGTACTTATGGCAAACTGGATTTACTTCTGGGTTGAGGGTCGGAGTGACGCATGGGGCCAGGGCCCTACAGTAGCGGGAGGTGTGCCCCATCTTGTTGCACCTCTTGCAACAAAATGTCTGGCAGGCTCCCCAATGATGGTATTTGCACTTGTTGCAAGGTGGATTGTTCCCAAGGTATGTTTGTCTCGATGGGGGAGGAGTAGGGTTAGTGGGGGTGGGGACTGATTCCACTTGTTGTCTTTTAGTAGGCCTCTGAGTCGAACTGCCTCCTTTTTCATTTCCAAACTTTCGTTTCTTGAGCTTAGGTTTAGGTTTTAGGGTGCATTGGCGAGTCGTCCTTCGTTGGTTTTCTTGGTTATTATTAGGATTGAATTTACCGGTACTGTTTCTATTTTTGTTCGTGTTGTTGGCATTGAAGTATGCCATGACAGCTGCCACGGCAGCTGTTACAGTTGCTTGGAATGTGGTGGAGTCTATTTGTAGGACCGGTGCATCGTCAGGGTACTGGTTATCTCCATGGGAAGACATGACCCTGTTGCACACGAAAAGTGATCTCGTAAGTACTTGTAGCTAGTTTCAAGGGAGTTTACTCGTATAATCGTGTCAACCTACATCCCTATGATGCAGTTATGATAGAGAGTGGAAACATATATTGTATGACGTTAAGTCTTTCAAAATAGCACATAGTTAGCAATGTCGTTAATGGAATTGGTTGTATGGATTCTCGGAGGATGTACTCCTCTTGATTTACTACTACTGGTTGCGATTATAGGCATTATGAACCTAAGGCGAGTAGTGTGGTGGTTTTCTTTTATCGCCATGGCGCACAAGGTGCTTGGCCTTTTTACTCCTATCCTGAGTGCTCTTTTTGGTGTCCTTTACACCGCTAAGGTTGCCCTAGCCTTGATTACAATGAGTTGTGGTCTCTAGATGACCATCTCCCCATTGAAGGAGTGTAGATGGTCTGCATAGTTTTCTGGTTCTACTTGTGGGTTTCACAAGGCATTTGAGATGGTGTTCTTGTTACTTGTGGGGGATCGGATTTACATCGTCGCACACTCGGCCTTGCTTACGGTCTCCATTACTCCATGGCAGAGAGTTTGGAACTGGGAGTCAACTCGGGTTACTCGTGGCCCATACGGAGGTGATGCTTGATTCGCGAGGGTGTTGGCTATCGGAGTTCGGTGCACGTCGATTGTGGATCGGGTTGTCTTTTGTGGAGATACGCCCTAAATTGGATAGGAGCCAATTTCTCAACTTGTTTTTGCGTGGGTATCGTTTTGTTTCTAGGTATGTCTATTCTAGGAGTACCTATATGGGGTGTTTATGTATCTGGGAAGAGAAAGGTGAAAGGGTCTCTGATTTACTATCAATTGGGTAGAGCTTCGCCAAGGGTTTCCTTGGCTCTTTTATCCTTGCTGGGTTCTTAGTCGGAATCCTCCCTTCCACGATTCATCTCTTGGTATTCCTTATGATCCACTTCTGGATTTTCCTCTTGGACTTCTTTCGGTCTCTCCTTGCCCTAACCGCAATTCACCGTGACGGGGTAGTAGAAGTCTTGGTAAGTAATGTCAACTATGTTATTTGTGCGGGAATCGAGATACGAGATATACGGGGAAAGTTTTAGGTGTGGGAAGGGTTTATAGTATCCTAAAATACTCCTATAGTATTTTAAACTTGATGTTCGATTCTATTGTTCTCTTGTGCACATAGTTGATAGGTTTTAGGTTCGTTGCTACACCACCATCACTCCCAAGCACATGTTGGTCATATCTCAAATAAATATAGTTTATCAGGCTATATTTATTCCAGATATGATTACATAACTGCCCAGGTTTGACTGTAGTGTTCAACCTTTAGTTACTTTTGGATTCTTCTCGTTATGATACTGGGTTAGTAATTATGTATACTTTTATAGAATACTTATCTTCTTAAAGTATACTTTTAGGCAGAGTGTGTTTTAGTCCCATTGTATTTATAGTTGTATATCTTGTATGGCTAGATATATCAGTTCACTATAAACAATGCTCTGATACCAATCTATCACACCCCCGGACCAGATGGCGGAAACGTCCGGAGGCGGGTGACTTCATTATGCAGTATCATAACAATTGAATATAATTGAAACAGAGCAATCCAAACATAATACATTGAGATAACAAACTTACATTGTTTACATATTATATTTGTTCTTCAAGTTACACAAAAGAGACATGAGCAGAAAAATCCAAACTATAGCTAAACATTCTTGCATCCGCGTCCCTTGTTACCTGCTTACTAGATCCCTGAGAATACAAGTCGTTTTGAAAAGCGTCAACTAAAAAGTTGGTGAGTTCATAAGCATTTATGTATAGAATCGTTTACACTTGTTTAGGATCATTCTCATTGTACTTTCAGAAAATCCGATATTTTCTATGAAATCGTTTGAAGTCTTGCCTTGAAAATCATGGATATATGTGTGTGCATGTCATTACTTTTGTTCATCCTTATAAGGAGTGATTCTGAAAAGTAGTGTAAGTAGTAAAAAAAATGAGCTATGTACGAGAATAGTTCTTTTGAACAGTAATAGTCAACCGTTTCCAAAAAAATCCCTTATTTTCAAAAAGAGAATATGGTTGAAAATCTTGTTCCTCTTATCGAATAAAATTGAGTGTGCTTCTAGTTTATCGTTATCGAAATCGTAGAAAATCGTTTTCTCCAGAAAATCCTATATTTTCGGCTATAAAATATTCGTAAGTTCTAGTTCCAACTATGTATATGTGTGGGTTAGTTTATTGTTTTCAAAATCGTTTACAAACTTTTTCCATAGGGTCCTATGCTTTTTAATTTGTAAAATAGCAATATTACGACTCTATACTTGTTAGGAGAAAGAATCAACATGGAAATTGTGGACGTTCTACGCTATGAAAAAGGACAGTCAACGCAACAAATGCGGACCATCACTTATCATGTTTAGGACGTTCGACACAACGTGCCAAAATTTATTTATGAGGTTTTTCCTTACATAAATTTCTAGTTAATATAACATATTCTAGTGAGTCGTTATAACCATACTAATCTGACGGAGTGCCCGTTTTGGCGTTTCTCAGGCGCCCTAGTTTTGGAAAAAAACATTTGTCACCCTAGACTGGCCTGTCTAGCTGTAGCGAACAACGAAGGTGCGGGGTGTCAACCCCGTATAGATCTATACACAAATTCCCGCTCTCCCTCCAGGAGACTCTGGCTATAACTCCTTACAGGACTTTAGACATACACTAATATTTTTATATTTAGGTACTTTTGAGATTTGTCTGACTAGAATATTAACAACCTTTTGAGCAATCGTTAAAGATCCATTATTTGTTAGATAAATAATGAAATTCGTACTCATTGAATAGAAATATCGTTCACGTTCCATACCGTTGATTGTGCTCGTTAACTGGGTGCTCGTGTCCGTTCCTTTTCGTTTATTGAAAAATAAGTCATTTTAGTCAAGAGGAAAAAGTGTCAAGTTATAATTTGTGTAAATTTATAACTGCCGGTTATGACACGCATTTTCTGTTTTATGACATATAAAACATTACTTATGTTCTTGGAGGTTTTACGACAGCAGTTTATGACATGCAAATAATTCTGTCATAAAGGCTCTATTTATATATTTTCTTGACGCAAACTTTTATATCGAATATTTATAAAATACTCCCTGATAGTTTGCAAATAGTCACTAAGTTTCCTTTTTTTTTTAAAAAAATTACTAGAAAGAGTGTAAACTTATCAGGGTCCCTTTTTATAACTTTTATCTCTAGACATGAAAGCATAGATAAATGGGTTAAGTTGGACACACCCAATAGTTAGGAGGCTCTTTTGTACACAAAGTATCCTATGTTCTTTATGAAGTTGTGAAATCTTACGTTTATAAGAATATTACTAAAATAATAATTTAATAATATTTCACACACACATACAAACATACGTATACATGCAATTATTCAAGTATTTAGGCAAGATTTGACTTGTACTCTCCCCCAAAAACATTAAAACATGGAAAAAGGTGGGGTATGAAGCTCACCTTGAGTTGGTTGGGGAGTTGTTTGGAGTTATGGAGTGAAGATCTCAAGCTTAAACTTTTGGCTGAGATGAGGAACTCCTCTGGGAAGAATGTTGTCCTAAGGTTGATTATCACATATTATTATGAGTAAAATAATATGGATTCATCTTGAAGATTATATAAAATCTTAGATGAGTGGAGAACTTACTTTAGAAAACTCCAGGGAATATTTGAGAATTTTGCTTCCAGCAAGATCCTTAACTTTGCTCTTGGGAGGAGTATTTGAGAGAAAATGAGAGTGTTCTTAGGAGTTTGTTCAATATGGATATGAGAATTGAGAGAGTAGTTCACGTTTTCAATAAGGGAGGATAAGGGTGACTTGACATTTGCATGGAAAGCTGGTGGGTAAAGCTTATTTTCTTATGGATAATGTGTGTTTATCTGGGATTTTCATGGGAAATGAGGAATTAGCATCACATCACAAGGTCAACCACTTTGTCCTTATCTTGATTTAGGATAAGATCTTCCTAAATCCTAAACTTTTATTTTATGAAAATATGATTTAAATAATTAAATTTGGCGTAAAATAGAGGTTTTAGGGGTCTCAGTTAAGAAAAATACGAGTTTGGTGGGGTTCCAGACCTCAAAATACCCCAAAATGAAGAAAAGGTCCGAAATAGTCCAAAATCCGGGGCTAAAAGGTGAATTCCGGAGCCATTATGCGAATTCCGAAGCTATATCACAACTTCCGGAGTGGAGCTTTAAGTATGCGAGGGTCCGAAGTGCATATAGAGGAGTTCCGGAGGCGCTGGGCGAGTTCCGAAATCAATCCTCACTTCCGGAGTCAGGTGCGAAACGGGTAGGTCCGGACCGAGGCATTCCGAGATGCGAAGTTGTCCGGTGCAAGGTCCTTCCGGAGCAAGCCTTAGTCTTCCGGATTCACTTCAGAGGTTCCGAAGGGGGGGGGGGGGGAAGGTTCCGAAGATGCTTCCTCTTGGCCCTTAGAAGGCATTCCGGATAAGAGGGTTCCGGACCAAGAGGGTTCCGGCCAACAGGTTCAGGACCAAGAGGGTCCTTTTGGGTTTCCTCTTCCGGTTTTGAGCTGTTTTTGACTGAGGAAGGTACTTAGAGAGATTTGAGACACGTGGAGAGATTTGGGAGAGATTTCAGATACCTGGAGAGATTTGGGAGAGATTTCACATACTTGGAGAGATTTGGAAGAGATTCGATATACTTGGAGAGATTTCACATGCTTGGAGAGATTTGGGAGATATTTCACTTACTTGGAGAGATTTGGGAGCGATTCGATATACTAGGAGAGATTTCACATACTTGGAGAGATTTGGGAGAGATTTCACATACTTGGAGAGATTTGGGAGAGATTCGATATACTTGGAGAGATTTCACATACTTGGAGAGATTTGCATTCTAACACTACATGGCTCATTAGGAACTCATATTGTACACTTTTAATGTGTTAGCACACGTCTCATAATAGTTATTGCTTACATGAGGACGGAATTTCCTAGTCAAAATGCTAGTTGTGACAAGTACACGTATTTACCTGAAAAAAAAAATTATTTTTCACATTCTGTAAATAAGGGGTTTTAACTCTAATTGGTAAACACAAGATCATTTGCAGCCACCAGCCGCTCGTCGTGCAGCTTCTCCCCTCAAGCCAATATCTTCAATTCTTGTTAGATTCTGTTTCTCCAACCAAAAAGGTAATGTTTTCTCACTTAGACTTGTTAAAGTTCACATCTTGGGCAATTTTATGGTTGTAATCTAGGAAAAATCCGGTTTTGGGGTTTACTCCAATTATAGGGTTTTAATTTTAGGACGAATTAGGATGTTTTGGTCGAAATTTCTTGCATCATTATGCTTACTGAACATTCCGAGACAAACCCCTGTATTAAATTTTACATTTGGACGGACGATTTTACCCGAACAGGATTGGACTCGTGCAGTTCGTTCTGCTCGTCGAGCAGGTTCGTGGACTCGACGAGTCCACGCTGAAGATGCCCAGAATTTTGATGTTTTTAATGTTTCTATGTTTTGCATGTGGTTTTCTTGGTTTTGTTTTGCAGGAAACATGTTTAGACGGGGACAAAGTTCAAGGGGAGGTGACCATGGGGACCTCCCATGGCTAACTTTTCCACGAATAACCTCCAAATCCTCACTTGCTCGCACGAAGAACAAGCTGGAAAACTCCGCTGAAAGGAAATATATGTCCCCAACGCAATCGACTGGTCTTGGATGGGACAATCCAGACTGGAGGAAGAGTTGACCCCTTATTTGGTCAAGTCATTCCAAAATGACGGGATGACAATAATTTGTGATGGTTGGAGTCGGTTGTTCAAGATTCAAGAACTGGTTTATCGAGAACTATGTTGGGAGTTTTTTGCCACCATCTCCTTTCGAGGTGGGAGTGATTATGACAATACATGAATCATTACTTTCTGTCTTGGGGGGAGCTGCGCCAATGCAGCATCGCTGAGCTCGCGTGGAGATTGGGAATTTATGATCAAAATATAATCATGTCCGAAAACTTTGAAGCATTCCTAGAGCAGTGCCACAAAGACTTGCCCAAAGAAGTGGTTGCATCCACTTGGTGGAATACCATTGCCAACCGGGTTTACATTCCATCGTCTGCTCAAGAGGGGAGTATCCGTTCCCCGATTGATCGTCTTATTCATCGTCTTATCGCAAGCACTATTAATATGCGAAAGGATGACGATAAGGTGCCTACCCTTGATATTTTCTATATGTAGAGTATTATCACTCCTGATGTTTTCTGCAATTTGCCATATTGCATGGCAAAATATTTGGCAGAGGGGGCGGTCAAGGAGCGGGTCACTTCAAAAATCAATGGTGGAATATTTGTCACGAAGTTGGCTAGGTCATATGGGATCTTAGACCAAGGGGAGGCGAGAATGTTGACGATGATTCCTTCCCCTCCTTTTAGCACCACTTTATTTAGGAGGGAAAGGATCATCGATGATTATGGTGGGGGACACATTGGGATCCCGAATGCTTATGAGGTATTGATGTCGGAAGAACCGGGAAGGAGGGTAAGGCCAAAAAGGGAACATGTCCGTGAAGACCCACCGGTCATTCCGGTGGAAGAGGAGCTACCAATGGACTGGTACAACATGGAAATGAGAAGGTATCAGGACGATCTTGGACGAAGCATGAACTACCACAACGAATCATTTGTTTATTTATTTGAACAAATGAACACTGCACCTAGACCCGGGCCCGGATATCCCTATGTTGCGAATTGGGAAGAGCGTGAAACTCAAAGAAGAAACCAAGCTAGTGGGAGTGGAGCTGGAGGAGACGAGGAAGAAGGAGAATATTGATTATTTGTGGTTTATTTGGTTGTTTTGAAAAACTACTTTTATTTGTTTTGTGTTTTGAACTTCTAGTCCTAGGGTTAATTAGGATTTGAATTATTACTATCTATTACTTGTGTTGTTCTTATTTTTCATATTAAAGCTAGGATGTATGCAAGAGTCTCAAGTGTCAAGGCTAAAATGAGAGTCGACTCTAGATGAGGATGTAAAAGTTTTGCGTTTAAGGTCGAGCCCGTTAGTAAAGAGGGTTAAAGAGTGTCATTTATTGAAGAAAAATAAAGGAGGGATACTAAGTTACTGTTGCCCAACCCAGCAGAAATGGAGTCAAAGCAGAAGATTTATATTCATCACTCAGCGTTGTACTCGCCGAGTTCATAAGTTGGGCTCGGCGAGTCCCCTTGCAATACTATGACTTTTCTGCTAAAAACCCTTCTGCTCGTCGAGCAGTCGAATTGACTCGGCGAGTCACTCAATATTCCACTACCAAAACTCTGATTTTGACTACATACGATACGGGCTTTGCTCGTATTCTTTAAAGATTAATTCCTGAAAATTTTTCGAGACTATTTCCTGGATAGTTGGAGCTGTGCCACACAAGATTTGACACCCAAGGCATGGATGAGTTGTTCCCATGACTAAAGTCAACTGAAGATGGAGCTTTAAATGAAGAAGATCGACCTCGCCACTACTATCCCTGGGGAGTTTGTTCCAATTCCCTCTTTACTTTGTTGATTTCTTTTTCATGCATAATATGCAATGGGGACATTGCATAAATTAAGTGTGGGGTAGGGGGTTGATTATATTAGTTACATTAGAATCCTAATTTATGTATAATTTTGAAAATTTTGCATTAAAGAATTGCTAGGATTAATTTAGGAAATCTTGGTAAAAACAATTAGGATTCCATATAAGTGTTATGTTTGATGATTGCATGAAGACCCAAATGTTTAGTTGAGCCTATATACGTTCTAGTGCATTTGTGGCCCCCTTTATTCTAGTGAAATCATGAGACAAAAACACAATCTCGCTAAGTTTGAGGAATGCAATATGTTTAGCATCGTGTACCAGAAATGTATCCAGGAAATTTTTTATCTCTAATCAATAAAGGTTGAAGTTGAGCGCCCCTGCTTAAGCATGTAGGATTTGAGTGAAAAAAAGTGAGTTACATGTGAAAAAAAAAGAGAATTACAAGAAAAAGTTGTAAGAATTTTGGAGCAATCAAAGTGAAGATCAAAAGATCAAAGTTCTGAAGAAATTCAAAAAGTTGAAGATACCAAAAATAAAAAAAAGTGGCGAATTCAAAGAAATCAAGATCAAATATCTACAAAGTGAAGAATTCCAAAAGAGTTCCATAGTGGTACCGAAAAAATTGTAATTGTCTAGATTATGTATGCTTGGGTTGCTCGACCAAAAATACCTTGAGGCTTGGAGGTTTTCTGCGGATGGATTCGGAGGGATGCATAAAATGAGCATTGTTCAAAAGAAGTGGGCGAGTGTTTATGACGATTGTTAGTATTTAGAATTGAGGGGGGTCTTTAGGAAAAAATTTAAGACACAAATGCATGCGTTGCGGTCTTGGCAAAATGGTTGGGTTCAATTGGGATTGTCTTATATGATATTAGTGTGCTAAAATTCAGTTTTGCTTGGGGGCAAGCAAAAGTCAAGTGTGGGGTATTTTGATATGTGCATATTTAACTATATATTTCGTAAAGATTTTTATTATTTATTAGCTAATTATTTGCATATTATGGACAAAAGGTACTTAATAGTGTTTAAATTATATTATCAGTTTAAAAGATATGCTTAGGAAGTAAAAGGAAGCAAGAGATGCATTCGGAAGCTCGGGGATTGAAGAAAGAAGAAAAAGAGTCAAATTATGACCCTACTCGACGAGCAGGGACGTCTACTCGACGAGTACCCACGAAGGTTCGCGAAGCAATACCCAAAGTCCTTACCGTACACGAATTCTTAGAGGGGACTCGACGAGTCGGTTCGCTACTCGACGAGTAGCCTCTGTTTTCTGAAAATTATAAATAGAGGTGAATTCTGAGTCCAAAACTCTCTCTGGATTTTTGGAAGATTACTTGGCGACTAAGGAGACTACTGGAGACCTGAGGAACGTGAGAAGAACCCTGATCCTAAATTCGAAAAAGATTAAGGCAACATAAGTTTACCTTTCCACTTTATCTTTGAATAGAACCATGTTTGGATTGATTGAATTCGTTTTTAGGTTTTTATCTGCTGAAATTATGAACTAATTTCGTTAGTTTCTGTTTAGGGTAGATAAGTTTGCTCCTATGGATTAATTTATGTTGGATTGATTGTTATTTGGTAAATTTTAGTTAAATTAAGCTTAAAGACCCTTATGCATTAACCATAACTATTTTCTGTTAATAGCTAAGTAATTAAGTTGCATGAACATCTCTTAACTGCTTATCTCATGTGATTTATGTGAACACATTGTTATGTGCCTAGGAATAATGAATATGAAACTAGGATTAACTAGAGAATGGGTAAATTAACGTGTGAGCTTGCTTGATAAACCATCAACAAGAGGTTAATTTAATTAGCTAATTACAAGTCTTATTTAATCCGAATAATTGAACTAGGAAATTCATTAGTTTAATCACCTGATCACTGTTTAAATTAATTTGTTCCCTAAGGATTGGTAATAGCGGATGTGAATCTAATCACTTTAGTCGGTAACCAATAACAATTAATTCATTGCATTGCCATAAAATTAACCATAGGAGTAAATGAATCGAACCTAGACAGAAACCCATTTGATTATTGAATTTAGTTGATTTTTACTTGCTTCTAGCTGTTAGTTACGTGTTAGTTAAAATTTAGTTAAGTTTCTAGTCTTGCAAAACTAGAGAAAACCCTTTCATTTACTATTTGTTTTAGGTAATTTTAGTAGTTAGATTAATTTCCATTCCCTGAGTTCGATATCCTGCTTGCTAAATTATACCACCAATTGACAGGTCCACTGCCTTTGTGTGTCAAATTCATCATTAAAAAGTATGAATAAAACTAGTTTGTTTAACACACAACAAATGACGATTTGGGTTTCACATGAAATGACGATTAGGGTTGAGTAAGAACACTTAACCCATTAAGGACTTAATCACATAAGGGTATGATTGATTAAGGTTTGATTTAGTCGTTTTCGGTTGAAATAATAGTCCAGTCAACAGCCCAAATACACGCCCGATTAATGCCCAAAATAAAGCTCCTCAATTCTAGGGTTTTCACATAAAATGATAACTAGGGTTAGTGTTCCTCACTCAACCCATTAAGGACTTAATCAATTAATTCTATTATCGCATCCAGTTAATTGTGGAGAATTGTTAAATATTATTTTAGGTTTAATTATTAATAGTTTTATCGCAGTCCCGACCAACTCCAAATTTAGGGTTTTCTAAACCCAAACTAGGGTTTGAAAACCCCCTAAAGTTAATTGATTTTCTAATTAAATAAATAAATATGTAATTAATAAATTGGGCACCACCCACTGCCACCTCGGCAATGGTGGTCGGTGGCGGTCAATGGTGGCAGGAGGCGGCAGCCACCCACACACGGCGAAGGTTTGAGTAATAGATCCAACAATCCAAAGCACATACAATGTATTAAAACACATGCACACACACACTATTACCAAAATAATAAGTAAAGGCCCAAGACAACCACCAAAAATGGTGGCTGGCGGCGG
This sequence comes from Lactuca virosa, assembly GCF_052849685.1. Taxonomy (NCBI): domain Eukaryota; kingdom Viridiplantae; phylum Streptophyta; class Magnoliopsida; order Asterales; family Asteraceae; genus Lactuca; species Lactuca virosa. Next base: position 132,782,787 of record NC_136429.1, read on the forward strand.
CAGGGGGTGGCAGCCACCACCTCATGGTGGTGGTGGTGGGTTCTCTTTTGGTTCCAGATCAAGCAAACACACACCAATACATGAACAACAACAAAACATACACATACACACTAATAAACGCACACAACCACCCACATATGGTGGCTGATGGTGGCAGAAAGCGGAAGTGGCGACAGATCGGCGGTGGCCATCGTGGTTGGCTGTCATGGTGGTCTTTGTACTTGATTTTCTGGCCAACGACTCGCCTATCACCGGCAGCAACACAGAACACACGCACAAACGCATCTACAACATCCCTCTTCGGGGGTGGTACGACGACCGGAGCAACTGGAGGTTCGCACGAGCGGTGGCATCAGCGGTATTCGTCGGGTAGATGGAAGCTTAACAGAAAAGAAGTGGAGGAGGATGAGTCGTGGTCGTCTTACCAAGAACCGATTCAACACTCTCACTCCCGGTCGTTCACAGCCTCCCTCTTCGGTCTAGACAACTTCCCCCGGAAGCCCTCGTCTTTGCCGGCAACAAACAGCAGCGGTGGTGGTCCGGCGAAAGGGAACGACGGCGGCTGGAGATGGGAGTTGTAAGGGTGGCAGGTAAAGGTTATTTAGGGTTAGGGTTTGTTAAGATGCGTTTTTAAATGAGACAAAGGATGGGAGGTGACGGGTCTTAGTCCCGCCTCCACATATCAAACTTATTGCATTTTTAACCCTTTTAGTCCCTTTATCCCCTTTCTTTTCGAATTAAATCCATATTTTACTCTTTAGCCCCTGATTCCGAAGAAACTATTCAATACAAGTCCATATGTTACCATTTAACCCTCAACATCCAGAAAAATATAACTTTTAACTCCTGAGGCTAACGCTGATAAATTATTACGAATTTAAGGCTAAAAATAAAATATAAATTATATCTCGAGGTTTTATGGATTATTTATTTATTTTATTATTATTATAATTATTATTTATTTATTAAATTTTAAAACGTAATGTTACAATTCTCCCCCACTTAAATTAGATTTCGTCTTCGAAATCATCTCTCACTTCTACTTCGAGATGCATTTCCCCATAACAACCAAGATGAACGAATATCCACAGAATCAATCGGTCTCTGAGATCCTCGACCAAATGTCGATGCTCTAATCCCGCCCAAAAAGGCATCACCGCAATAAAACTAATTGATCCCATGTTGAACTGAACCACACTCATACTCCGCTTCGACAGTCTATCTGAGCTACGCACTAACGGCATTGGGGCTCACCTCCGATTAGACGATAGCAGACAAGCAAATCCTCAACCTGAGCTCCTAACACCCTAAGGTATAAGCACAAGTACACTTTAAAGATGCCATCATAATGAAGAAAAATATGAATCGAAGGGAAAAATCCAACAGCTGACGGTCATCTTTTCGCGAAACCCGAAGGTTAGCAGATGCGCCGAAATCTGGGACTTAGATAAATCCGAAAGAGAACCGAATCTTGGTATTAGGTCTTCCTGTTGCGAGGTTCCACTCTCCCCCACTTGAAATATGCTAGAATCCGAGAGCTTTGTATTCCTTCGATACTCAGACTAACTCAAACTTTATTACTTGACCCCAACCACTAGTATTCACATGCATAGGCGAATCTGAAGCCACACGACATTCACAACTTCCGATACACATATAATCATGGACAAGGAATATTATCCACACCTAACCAGAGATCAATTGAAACCAAGCTAGATAAGATAATTTCATTTAACTGATCATCCAAAATTACAACTGAACCTTGAAACACAAACATAACTACATATAATTACCAATACTACCACAACCGCTAACTAGAAGAACTGCCAAATCAAATATCGGCCCTCGGCACCCTGACGGTCCCCTGACGTCCATCAGGTAACTGCCAAGCTAAGGGTGTAGGATCTAGCACCTCACTAAGAAGCGGGCAATAAGCCCTGATGTGGCCTTCCTAACCGTAATGAAAACAAGCTCGCACACTCCGCCTGCAATCTCTTCCAAAATGACCCTCCTCGCCACACCGACGACATGTAACAACTCTGCGCCTCTCTCCAACTGGTCCGGAACTCTGGCCGGCGGACTTGAACCGCTTTGCTGCAGCTTGGACTGATCTGGGGCCTGATACTGTTCCCTCACCTGGGTCTCTATCTATATCTCTTGCCTCCTCGTGACATCCTGTAACTCTAGTAAGGTATCACACCGTTGAGTAGCAACAAACTGTCTGATGTCAGACTTGATCATGCGCAGATAACGAGTCATCTGAGCCTTCTCGGACGCAAACTCCAGGAAAAACATCGCCCTCTCAGTGAACATGCGGGTGATTTCCGTCACCGACTCTGTACCCTGTCTCAGATCCAAAAACTCCTACGACAGCCGCTCGCGCTCGACCCGTGGAATGTAGCGAGCGCGGAACATCTCCCTGAACTGCTCCCAAGTAACGGCAACTCTCTGATCGTCCGTATACGACCCAGCCATCAACCTCCACCAGTCCTTTGCCCCAGACCTCAGCAAGTTCAGGGCACATCTGACCTTCTAGTCAGCAGGACATGAGCATGTGAATAAACATCCCTCCACGTCAGACAGCCACCTCGTGGCTATGATCGGATCCTGAGTCCCATCAAAAGTCGGGGGCTTCGTGATATCGAAGTCCCAGTACTGAAAAGCCCGACTGGCTCCTCTCTCTGTCGTTGTTACAGCTGATGTAGCTGCCGCGACAGCCATCTCAACAAGGGTTGCATATATGTCATCAAAATACTCCATCATAGCAGCCTTAATAGACCCGGACATCTCCGGAATCTGACCCCGAACAATCTCGACCACCTCCTCGCGGATGATCTCCCTGACACGATCCTCTGTTAATGCTGGCCTATCCTAGCCGATACTCTCGGGTGCTGTCGGGGCACTCTGACTGCCCTCTCCTGATCCCGATCCAGATCCAGTCACAAAACGCCTCGTAACCACCATACTGAAATACACCAGGAAGATATCATATAATACGCATAAATAACAGGGAACCAACTCCCAACTAAACCCTAGGGGTTGTGACTTCCTTACTACTCGTATGGGTCCTGTGCTTTCAGTAGTACGGGCCCATACTAACTTCCACACCTACCCATATTTGTCTCAAGTATCATCACAACACCCTGATAATATACATATGCATGGTGCGCGCTCAATCCTCACTCCTAGAGGAAGGCTAACTATCTCATAACTGGCCTATTGACCCCATACAACTCAACCATCCATGAAACTTCCACCAACCCTGCATCACTCGTGTATGCTAGTCATACATAACGCTGGATCCTATAGACAGTCGAATACTCGGCCCTACTCTAAGCCCACAACCAGACAAGGAACAGGAAATAAAGCCAAACCAAATATTCTCAGGCTATAGAATCTTAATTATGTACAACTATGATGCATACACTAAGCAACTACAGTAATGATGTCAATTCCATATTAAGAAGAACCTTAGGCTATCAGGCATCATACAATCCGTCAATTCTATCATGCAATCCTGAAGATCACTAGCCTATTTCTAGCATGTTGTTCTAACATATCACAATATCAAATAGTATTATGGTATTTTGGGGTCTACTTACTGGCTCCGGATGATCGTACACATCGCATCCTCCTTTAGTATTTTGAAAACCGTTTGAAAATCATTTTAAAAATCTTTTCCTTAGTTTGAGACTGGATTCACACGAGTGTCCCTCCAATTCACTCAAACCAAGGCTCTAATACCAACTTGTAACGTCCCAAAAATTTCAACAAATTTTAAACTTTTCAAAAACGATCATTTTACTAATAAAATGTTTACAAAAATAGTGTTCTCAAACATTAATTGAAAATCAGAGTTTCCCAAGATCCAATTTGCTGTAAAACCAAGGATGTGTACGGTCACGCCTTCTCCTTGCCACTCCGATCATCTGAAAAAACTGAAACCATACACAAAACTGTAAGCACAAAGCTTAGTGAGTTTCCCCCAAAGTACCACCACACAAACAAAGCATAAACGCAAATACTCATGCCTGGTCCAATCAGCCTCGGGCTGGAATACCAGGCATGTCCACGATGGGTCCAGTCATCCTCAGGATGGAATACCCTCGTATCATATGCATATTGGCCCAATCAACCTCGGGATGGAATACCAATATGTCGGGTCCAATCAACCATCGGGTTGGAATACCCAGGGTTTGTTGGCCTACCGCCTCAACCCTACCGCTCCTCCCGAGCATCCGTGCCTACGACTTACAGGCGGTCCGCACCCGGTATCTTGGCCTACCGCACAAAGCAGGACTGCCTCAAGCCAACCAAACACAATATGTCGACATATAGACAATCATGATCAAGTAGGCACATAATACAAGCAACAACAATCATACAACTCACTACTGCCTAGTAATCTCTAACCACATACAGTCCCACTACCAGCTAACCCCCATAGAATGCGTAACTATAAGTAACCAGAAGTGAGATAGCCACCCGAACAGATGGTCCTACTCTAGAGCCACAACCAAACAAGGAACATGCAAGAGAGCCTAGACCAAGAGTTCTCAGGCTATCCTACATAATCACCGACAGTCCCTAAGGGCACTCCATAGATGATAACCAGCAAACACAGATAACATACAGTTCTACAGGTTATTACCACAAAGCAACATACTCATTACCAGGAGACAAATCTAACTGATCACTACATCATATCAGCATACTCAATACCAGAACTCAGATGTAGCAGATCACTACAACATAACAACGTACTCAATACCAGAACACAGATCTAATAGATCACTACAGCATAACAACGTACTCAATACCAGAACACAGATCTAATAGATCACTACAGCATAACAGCATACTAAATATCAACTATCCAAGGATTGCATAACCGTATATACTCAGAGGTGAGATAGTCACCCGGACAGGTGATCCCACTCTAAAACCACAACCAAACAAGGAACAGGTAAGAGATCTTAGATCAAAAGTCCTCAGTCTATCCTACATGACTATATAAAGTCCGTAGGGCATCCCTCATTGGTGCCTTCGAGCCACGGGTACAGTGAGGCGAAACTCACCTCGATGTGCGTGCAGAAACCACTGTAGCAATGAAGGACTCTACCAGCTTAACTCACTTCCAATCACCTACAAGAAGATACTTGATCCAATACTCGATCACAGGTCATAGTCACATGCAAAAGTGACCACTTCACATGAAATGACGATTAAGGTTTCACATGAAATGACGATTAGGGTTGAGTAAGAACACTTAACCCATTAAGGACATAATAACTTAAGGGTATGATTGATTAAGGTTTGACTTAGTCGTTTTCAGTTGAAATAATAGTCGAGTCAACAGCTTAAATACACGCCCAATTAATGCCCAAAATAAAACTCCTCGATTCTAGGGTTTTCACATAAAATGATAACTAGGGTTAGTGTTCCTCACTCAACCCATTAAGGAATTAATCCATTAAGTCCATTATCGTATCCAGTTAATTGTGGAGAATTATTAAATATTATTTTAGGTTTAATTATTAATAGTTTTATCGCAGGTCCCCACCAACTCCAAATTTAGGGTTTTCTTGATATTAGGGTTTTTAAACCCAAACTAGGGTTTGCAACCCCCTAAATTTAATTGATTTTCTAATTAAATAAATAGATATGTAATTGATAAATTGGGCACCACCCACTGCCACCTCGGCAGTGGTGGTCGGTGGCGGTCAATGGTGGCAAGAGCCGACAGCCACCCGCACACAGCGGCGGTTTGAGTAATAGATCCAACAATACAACGCACATACAATGTATTACAACACACGCACACACACTAATAAACGCACACAGCCACCCACATATGGTGGCTAATGGTGGCAGAAAGCGGAAGTGGCGGCAGATCGGCGGTGGCCACCATGGTTGGCTGCCATGCTGGTCTTTGTACTTGATTTTCTGGCCAACGTCTCGCCTATCACGGGCAGCAACACAAAACACACACACAAACGCATCTACAACATCCCTCTTCGGGGGTGGTACGACGACCGGAGCAACTGGAGGTTCGCAAGAGCGGCAGCAGCAACGCTATTCGTCAGGTAGATGGAAGCTTAACAGAAAAGAAGTGGAGGAGGGTGATTCGTGGTCGTCTTACCAAGAACCGATGCAACACTCGCACTCCCGGTTGTTCACAGCCTTCCTCTTCGGTCTAGACAACATCCCCCGGAAGCCCTCGTCTTTGCCGGCAACAAACAGCAGCGGTGGTGGTCCGGCGAAAGGGAACGACGGCGGCTGGAGATGGGAGTTGTAAGGGTGGCAGGTAAAGGTTATTTAGGGTTAGGGTTTGTTAAGATGCGTTTTTAAATGAGACAAAGGATGGGAGGTGACGGGTCTTAGTCCCGCCTCCACATATCAAACTTATTGCATTTTTAACCCTTTCAGTCCCTTTATCCCCTTTCTTTTCGAATTAAATCCATATTTTACTCTTTAGCCCCTGCTTCCGAAGAAACTATTCAATACAAGTCCATATGTTACCATTTAACCCTCAACATCCAGAAAAATATAACTTTTAACTCCTGAGGCTAACGCTGATAAATTATTACGAATTTAAGGCTAAAAATAAAATATAAAATACATCTCGAGGTTTTATGGATTATTTATTTATTTATTTTATTATTATTATAATTATTATTTATTTATTAAATTTTAAAACGGAATGTTACATGTTAATAATTTTTTATTAATATAGATTCACTTACTCACTTATTTATTTTTATTGTATGTATTTCGAAACTTGGCTTTAAAAAATGCTTAATTTTTACATCTTGATATTCAACACAATTATTTAAAATATGATAATAGTTTTTTTATTAGTATAGATTGAATTACTTACTTATTCATCATTTCGTTTGTATTTATTTCAAAATTTTATTTTAAAAAATAATTAATATTTACACCTTACATTTAACTTTTTTTTAGTTAACCCGTGTAAGGTTGTTAAGATCTGGATCTTACCCAAGATCGTTTTATGCTTTACAAAATCGTAATCATAAGATCGGACTGGGGTCGAAAGATCCTACCAAAACAGATTTATATTTAAATTTGCTTGTAAGGTCTTGGATGTGCAGTATATATTATAACTTAATGCCGATTACAACGTCAATATGGAGTCAACTTTAACTTTTAAAACACAAATCATAATTTTTGTTGCTGCAAGCCGTAAAAATTAGAAAAAAACATCTTAATTACAAAAAGAAACAAGATCATTATGATATACAACTAAACGTTTAAGACCACAAACGAAATATCATGAGTGTAACCTACTTAACTCGAGATGAAGTGATGATGGTCTATGAAGATTTTACAACGTGCAATAGTTGAATATAATTTTTTTTAAGCTCGACTATATAATAAAACTATAGAGGTGAGATCAGATCGTATTAAGATCTTAAGATCCTAGTCGGGATCCTAAGATCCCACTATAGATCTTGCTTCAGATAGATCCTAGTGAGATCGGAATCGTTTTTCGCTTGCAGGATCTTAAAATTGAAAGATCGTAAGATCAATATTGGGATCTTAACAACCATGAACCCGTGTATTACACGGATATCGCACATGGTTCTCAAATAAATCACAAAAATAACCAAAACAAAGAAGGGTTTTAACTGTTAATAATATATATATATATATATATATATATATATATATATATATATATATATATATATATATATATATATATATATATATATATATATATATATATATAGGATGGTTCAATTAAGAAAAAAAAGGTTGAGAATGAGAAAATCAATCTGAGTCACATATTTATTTTGCCACAAAACATTTGGCGTATCGGCAAAAATGGGTAACGTATACATGTGTTTTCCAACCAAACATGTTTTCTTAAACTATGCTAATCATTACCTTAATATAGACAAAAACATATTTTTTTGTTTTTTTTATTTTTAAGATATTTTTATTGAAAAATGATTTTAAATATATCAAAATTCATAAATTTTTTATTCTCTATAAATAGACATCCATATTGATATAGTTTTAAAAATTTTATTTTTTTTAGAGTTTCAGCTTTTATTATTAATAAATGAATAAAAATACATCAGATTTTATTACAATACGTTCGTTATTTACTATGAGTATGCTTAAGTTTTTTACAGTTTAATTATCATTCATATATGAATATAACACGTAATAAAGTTTTCTTACCTAAAATATATTTTTTACATCATCTTTCATCACATGTTATATTCATATATGAATAAAACATGTATTAGTTCTCGTCATATGTTATATTTATATATGAATAAAACATTTATCAGATTTTTGTTACAGTTCATTTGTTATTCATATATGAATAAGTACTATGTTAATAAAAGACAATGTGTTTTGAAAATTTGAACTACTTATTCATATATGAATAACAAATGAACTGTAACAAAATTATGATAAATGTGTTATTCATATATGAATATAACTTGTGGCGAAAGCTAGTACACATTTTATTCATATGTAATGTCACATGTGACGAGAGCTGATGCAACTGTAAAATTTTATTATATGTTATATTCATATATAAATGATACTTAAACTGTAAAAAATTTAAACATACTTTTTTTTCATAAATGAATAACGAATGTACTGTAATTAAAATATGTTGCATTTTTATTCACTTATAAATAACGAGAGCTGAAACTATAAAAAAATTGTTATATCTTAAAACTATATCAATATGGATGTTTATTTATAGAGAATAAAAAATTTATGAATTTTGATATATTTAAAATCATTTTTCAATAAAAATAGCTCCTTAAAATTTAAAAAAAACAAAAAAAAACTATGTTTTTTGTATATATTAAGGTAATGATTAACATAATTTAAGAAAACATGTTTTGTTGGAAAACACAAGTGTATTCCTTTCACCTTTACGCTGGTACGATGGAGGGTTTTGCGGTAAAAATAAATGATTGGCTGAGAATGATTCCCCCATTCTCAACCTTTTTTATTTTCTCAATTGAACTTACATTTATATCTCTATCTTAGTAAAAGAGACTTTTTGCTGACGTGTCAATGTCTAATTTCGTATTTCATCAAACTAAATTTACCTTTTTGTCCTTCCTTCCTTTAATTTAAAAAAATCTGTTTAATTTATGATACAATCGTAACAGCCTCAAATTTAAGGTATTCTTCTAAATCTTCAATCAACCTCAAATCTCCCTTAATTTGCTTTGATTTGAATTTCAAAATCCCTTGATTTGGATTTCAAAATCCCTAATTCTATCCTTTTAGTTGTAAAATCAATATAACCCACTGATTGATTATGAGAAATCGGAAACCATGTCTCCAACATCGATGGTCCACCATGCTTTTGATCTCTCGATTTAGCTAGGTTTAAGATGTTTTATATCAAGTTTTTTAAGGTTGATTTGAGGTTTACCAATTTTACATTTATCAATTTACAACATGTTTTGAGAGGCTAAAAAGATCACAACGAAGACAGATTGAGCCGGGTAAATTCGACCCATAACGATTGTTGCTGCTACTACTTTGAAGAACAAACACATAAAACCCTTACAAATAGACTTGTGTCAACTGGAACAACTAACAACTAACTTAACTACTAACCAATCTTAACCGCTGTAATTTAATTTATTATCTTGTGTTCATTTATTTTTGTTACGTTTATATTATAAATATTCTACCCGTGGTTTTCACGGGTTGTAACCTAGTATATATATATATATATATATATATATATATATATATATATATATATATATATTACTTTTTCATATAAGTGGCGACCAATTTTGCAAGAAAACTGAAATTATTTTTGTGGCGAAATTGCTTTGTAAATAGTTTTAATGACAAAATTCTTTCCTGTGCAAGAAAACATATTTTTTTTTGTTTTTTTTATTTTTAAGATATTTTTATTGAAAAATGATTTTAAATATATCAAAATTCATAAATTTTTTATTCTCTATAAATAGACATCCATATTGATATAGTTTTAAAAATTTTATTTTTTTAGAGTTTCAGCTTTTATTATTAATAAATGAATAAAAATACATCAGATTTTATTACAATACGTTCGTTATTTACTATGAGTATGCTTAAGTTTTTTACAGTTTAATTATCATTCATATATGAATATAACACGTAATAAAGTTTTCTTACCTAAAATATATTTTTTACATCATCTTTCATCACATGTTATATTCATATATGAATAAAACATGTATTAGGTCTCGTCATATGTTATATTTATATATGAATAAAACATTTATCAGGTTTTTGTTACAGTTCATTTGTTATTCATATATGAATAAGTAGTATGTTAATAAAAGACAATGTGTTTTGAAAATTTGAACTACTTATTCATATATGAATAACAAATGAACTGTAACAAAATTATGATAAATGTGTTATTCATATATGAATATAACTTGTGGCGAAAGCTAGTACACATTTTATTCATATGTAATGTCACATGTGACGAGAGCTGATGCAACTGTAAAATTTTATTATATGTTATATTCATATATAAATGATACTTAAACTGTAAAAAATTTAAACATACTTTTTTTTCATAAATGAATAACGAATGTACTGTAATTAAAATATGTTGCATTTTTATTCACTTATAAATAACGAGAGCTGAAACTATAAAAAAATTGTTATATCTTAAAACTATATCAATATGGATGTTTATTTATAGAGAATAAAAAATTTATGAATTTTGATATATTTAAAATCATTTTTCAATAAAAATAGCTCCTTAAAATTTAAAAAAAACAAAAAAAAACTATGTTTTTTGTATATATTACGGTAATGATTAACATAATTTAAGAAAACATGTTTTTTTGGAAAACACAAGTGTATTCCTTTCACCTTTACGCTGGTACGATGGAGGGTTTTGCGGTAAAAATAAATGATTGGCTGAGAATGATTCCCCCATTCTCAACCTTTTTTATTTTCTCAATTGAACTTACATTTATATCTCTATCTTAGTAAAAGAGACTTTTTGCTGACGTGTCAATGTCTAATTTCGTATTTCATCAAACTAAATTTACCTTTTTGTCCTTCCTTCCTTTAATTTAAAAAAATCTGTTTAATTTAGGATACAATCGTAACAGCCTCAAATTTAAGGTATTCTTCTAAATCTTCAATCAACCTCAAATCTCCCTTAATTTGTTTTGATTTGAATTTCAAAATCCCTTGATTTGGATTTCAAAATCCCTAATTCTATCCTTTTAGTTGTAAAATCAATATAACCCACTGATTGATTATGAGAAATCGGAAACCATGTCTCCAACATCGATGGTCCACCATGCTTTTGATCTCTCGATTTAGCTAGGTTTAAGATGTTTTATATCAAGTTTTTTAAGGTTGATTTGAGGTTTACCAATTTTACATTTATCAATTTACAACATGTTTTGAGAGGCTAAAAAGATCACAACGAAGACAGATTGAGCCGGGTAAATTCGACCCATAATGATTGTTGCTGCTACTACTTTGAAGAACAAACACATAAAACCCTTACAAATAGACTTGTGTCAACTGGAACAACTAACAACTAACTTAACTACTAACCAATCTTAACCGTTGTAATTTAATTTATTATCTTGTGTTCATTTATTTTTGTTACGTTTCTATTATAAATATTCTACCCGTGGTTTTCACGGGTTGTAACCTAGTATATATATATATATATATATATATATATATATATATATATATATATATATATATATATATATATATATATATATATATATATATATATATATATTACTTTTTCATATAAGTGGCGACCAATTTTGCAAGAAAACTGAAATTATTTTTGTGGCGAAATTGCTTTGTAAATAGTTTTAATGACAAAATTATTTCCTGTGCAAGAAAATATATTTTTTTTTGTTTTTTTTTTTTTAAGATATTTTTATTGAAAAATGATTTTAAATATATCAAAATTCATAAATTTTTTATTCTCTATAAATAGACATCCATATTGATATAGTTTTAAAAATTTTATTTTTTTAGAGTTTTAGCTTTTATTATTAATAAATGAATAAAAATACATCAGATTTTATTACAATACGTTCGTTATTTACTATGAGTATGCTTAAGTTTTTTACAGTTTAATTATCATTCATATATGAATATAACACGTAATAAAGTTTTCTTACCTAAAATATATTTTTTACATCATCTTTCATCACATGTTATATTCATATATGAATAAAACATGTATTAGTTCTCGTCATATGTTATATTTATATATGAATAAAACATTTATCAGATTTTTGTTACAGTTCATTTGTTATTCATATATGAATAAGTACTATGTTAATAAAAGACAATGTGTTTTGAAAATTTGAACTACTTATTCATATATGAATAACAAATGAACTGTAACAAAATTATGATAAATGTGTTATTCATATATGAATATAACTTGTGGCGAAAGCTAGTACACATTTTATTCATATGTAATGTCACATGTGACGAGAGCTGATGCAACTGTAAAATTTTATTATATGTTATATTCATATATAAATGATACTTAAACTGTAAAAAATTTAAACATACTTTTTTTTCATAAATGAATAACGAATGTACTGTAATTAAAATATGTTGTATTTTTATTCACTTATAAATAACGAGAGCTGAAACTATAAAAAAATTGTTATATCTTAAAACTATATCAATATAGATGTTTATTTATAGAGATTAAAAAATTTATGAATTTTGATATATTTAAAATCATTTTTCAATAAAAATAGCTCCTTAAAATTTAAAAAAAAACAAAAAAAAAACTATGTTTTTTGTATATATTAAGGTAATGATTAACATAATTTAAGAAAACATGTTTTTTTGGAAAACACAAGTGTATTCCTTTCACCTTTACGCTGGTACGATGGAGGGTTTTGCGGTAAAAATAAATGATTGGCTGAGAATGATTCCCCCATTCTCAACCTTTTTTATTTTCTCAATTGAACTTACCTTTATATCTCTATCTTAGTAAAAGAGACTTTTTGCTGACGTGTCAATGTCTAATTTCGTATTTCATCAAACTAAATTTACCTTTTTGTCCTTCCTTCCTTTAATTTAAAAAAATCTGTTTAATTTAGGATACAATCGTAACAGCCTCAAATTTAAGGTATTCTTCTAAATCTTCAATCAACCTCAAATCTCCCTTAATTTGCTTTGATTTGAATTTCAAAATCCCTTGATTTGGATTTCAAAATCCCTAATTCTATCCTTTTAGTTGTAAAATCAATATAACCCACTGATTGATTATGAGAAATCGGAAACCATGTCTCCAACATCGATGGTCCACCATGCTTTTGATCTCTCGATTTAGCTAGGTTTAAGATGTTTTATATCAAGTTTTTTAAGGTTGATTTGAGGTTTACCAATTGTACATTTATCAATTTACAACATGTTTTGAGAGGCTAAAAAGATCACAACGAAGACAGATTGAGCCGGGTAAATTCGACCCATAACGATTGTTGCTGCTACTACTTTGAAGAACAAACACATAAAACCCTTACAAATAGACTTGTGTCAACTGGAACAACTAACAACTAACTTAACTACTAACCAATCTTAACCGTTGTAATTTAATTTATTATCTTGTGTTCATTTATTTTTGTTACGTTTCTATTATAAATATTCTACCCGTGGTTTTCACGGGTTGTAACCTAGTATATATATATATATATATATATATATATATATATATATATATATATATATATATATATATATATATATATATATATATATTACTTTTTCATATAAGTGGCGACCAATTTTGCAAGAAAACTGAAATTATTTTTGTGGCGAAATTGCTTTGTAAATAGTTTTAATGACAAAATTCTTTCCAAAAAATATTTTTTATGCATTTATAATACTGAATGCAATAGTTATACTCAAAACTCTTTTAAAACAAATAAACATTCTACACTCTTAAAAGCGCTTTTGAAAAGATATTTTCATGCATGAACACATAATGCATATAGTAGTTTATACAAATCATACACATATAAATAGAATTATAATATGTCATGCAACTCAAAATAGTTTAGGGACATGTACTCTAGGTAAAATACTCACCTTAGCTTGTTGCATGTATCCAAATTCAAATCTTGTAGTGATCGAAAGTCTATGTGTGACATCGTCTAATTTCTAGAATCAATTAAAACTTTTCTTTACGCTTTTAAAATTATATTATCATTGATGTGGAAATTCCCAATACATTTGAAACATTTTGAGTACAAATGATTGTCTCAATTTAATAAAATCCTAAGGATGTCATAATCGATACATAAACATAAGTTACAACATAAAGACCTAATGATCATGAACTCTATTGCAGTCTGTCTCTTAATCACTCAACATCCTAATCAAGTTCTCGTAGCTTAAGTCTTGATACCTATGATGCATATAAACTGAGTGGGTCAGGTTGGGAAACCTGGTGAGATACATAGGGATTTAAATCCCACAATATTGTTATGATAATATTCTTTAATTATCAGACTTGAAAAATCAACTGTTACCATACAATATCCATATAGGCTTACATTCCCACATATTCATTCCTATTGATCCTCATAGATTATTAGGGAGACATTATCTCTCCTGATGAATAGTTAAAAAGGTTGACTACTCGGCTAGGGGCTTCCTTGACCGGTGCAGTCATAAAGGTATATGGGTCATCAGAGTATTTGATGAATATGGTATCCCATTTCATTTATGCTTTGTCAGTAATGAGCTCATGCCACCATTGTAATTCACAATACTATCTAGAATGATCAAGTGTTGTCACCTACTATTGAAGGTGGCCAGGCATACCGTTACAGTTGCCTGATCTGACCCACCATTTCTGGTCATCCATGGGGAATACTATCATGTACTCCCGTACAGAGCTACCGTACATCGACACCTGAGAGTGTCACAGAACAAAACTTTACTCCCCGTTCCTAGCTTAGACACATTCTCCTAATGAGACTACTTAATATCAAACTTAATTGCACTAGGTGTCTTCTATAAGTCTAAGTTTATCCTTAGACTATATTACAATGCCTATAGCCAACTTCTAATACCAACTCTATTCTTGGGTGACACTAATCTATCTTTAGTGTATACATATTCCATATTAGGTATTATTATTTGTTTGTCTTATCAACAATGTTACTTCTAATAATATTTTATAGTATTATCTATTTATCCTAACATAAAATAGAACCATATCTGGTTCGCACATAGCACGGATATATATATATATATATATATATATATATATATATATATATATATCTTAACATATAATTCAGGAAATACGTATATAGCTCACATATGACTTCCAACAAAAATTTAATACCTTAATTAATATTTTTATTAAATCATGTTTATAAAAGCTACTATGCACTCACTTGATAAAAATGTGCGACTGATGATTCGGCAACTCTTCGTTTCGCACTTCCAAAGAGACCTAGACGTATAAAGCGCTAAGCCTTAGTCTAGTTTCATATTCATGGCTACTATAATAATGATAGTCTAGATTCCTCAATAATCATAATCTCTACATAAAGATCTATCAAGTAAGGAATAACCAGGTATGATCATATCGGAGGTACTGTCCGTTTGGTATATTGGTATACATAGTATACTGTTTGGAAATTCTACTTTAAACACCTCACTAAATCCAACCTAGACATCACTCTCGTAAGTAGATCAATCAGTATCATGACTTGGAATCATTGATAAATCTTAATTATAGGTTCATAATAATGACCATGACTATAATTAAAAGTTACACTTAAATAAAATAAATGTAGCTTAACTTACAGAGTAATATAGCGAACATCGGGAATTACGTGGGCAAAACTCTAATCCGGGAGCTTTTATTCACTGACTATCTGACACCGTAGGGCTTCGTTAAAGGGTTCGGGAATCGGGAGTATTGAGACTAAAGAGTGGAAAGAGCTCCAAAGGATTTGGGTGGATTTGGGATGAGAAATGAGTTGATTTATGAGGGTTTATATAGGCTTGAAAAGTGTGAGAGTCGCGCATAGATTAGGTGCTTTCCGTACATCTGGTCGGCCAAGGGTGACGTTGTTGGATTAAGTGTCTAAGGTCCTAACTAAATTTGTATAATGTTGATGAATAAAAGTAAAGTCATTTTTGGGTTGCCCCAATAACCAGGAAATGACTTGGATTGATCAAAAGAGAGAGAGAGAGAGAGAGAGAGAGAGAGAGAGAGAGAGAGAGAAAGAGAAAGAGAAAGAGGGATAAACTATTTTGTTAATATATTATGTGATTAGTATATGAATTAGAAATTGTTAATTAATGATTTGTTAATTTATTATATGAATAATAAATTAATTAGAAATAAGTGATAGTTAATTAATTATTACTCAGAATTAATCGAGAATTAATTCGGGATTAGTTGGAATTAGATAAAGGTGCAAATGGTGAATTGTAATTGTTCATAATTGAGCAAGGAAATGAATTCTAGATTGTTCTATGAGGTGGATGGTTTTTGTTGGATATAGTGTCTAAGTCCATAACTATATTTGGTATGTACTTGACCCGACCCGGCATGGTCCATTTGGGTTGCACTTCACCCGAACAATTTATGGATAATCGTTTGAGAATAGTATAAGTTATGATTTATTAATATATTATAAGTCCTAATATATTAATATAAAATCATATTATTTAATTAGTATTGATCTATAATTAATCTAGAATTAATTTAGAGATCAAAAGTATGACTAATTAAATATGAGCTCTTGTATTTATATAGTGTGGGCTAATGCTTATTTGGAATGGGCTAGGCTTGCATGGAAAGTCCATGGATACTCCATGGAGCTTTAACCCATGGATCTCATGGAAATGAAAAGACATGGGTATTAGGGTTTACATGAATGTAACCCTAATCCACCACACTATATAAAGGAGACTTTGGTTCTTGAAATCACACGAGTTGTGGTGAGTAAAGTAAGAGGGCCGATTTCAAGAAGGTGATTACTATTCTCTCAAAGTTCCAAGTTTGTGGTGATTTGAGATTTCCATTTGAGGCATCCACACTATTGGTGCTAGGCTCTAAAACTCCAAGCAATCAACTACAACTACAAGGTAAGTAATTCTACTAGCTTTATTTGATTCAAGTTCCCCATGCCATGCTAGATAGGATAAGAACCTTGGAAAAATAATTATTTGCATGTATCATAGTCAAACATAGATTCAAGGTTTCTAGGGTTGCATGTACACCATAGGAGTGTTAGAATGCCCAAAAACTCATCAGTGGTATCAGAGCCTGGTTTGTTTATTTGATACTTGATGCAAAAAAAAAAAAAAAAAAAAAAAAACTTGAAAATGTAAGTTTTGTTCAAAAGCTCGTATCAAAATTTCAAGTTTTGTATATGTACTTACGATTCTTGAAATTTTTGATATGAACATTCATAAACATATGAGTTTAAGAAGATCATAGAAATTATGTGCTAATAATTGATTAGATTAATTCTTGATCTTTATGTGTTTTAATGGAGTCCATAACTAGTTCTTAAGTTATGGATAACCAAAAGTCACATTTATAAATAACCATTAAAAGAACACATAGGTTACAAAAAAATGAAGAGTCTTCATTTTTAATAACCATTAACTCATAAGTTATGAGAAATGAAAAGTTTTGAAAGTTTACAAAACTTGCCCTCAAGTTTTGGAACATGTAAAGTCATATTAAAAACTTTAGTTCCAACCCCTAGAATTTTAAAAGTTAAAATTCAACCCTTATACTTTATAATATTATAAGTTAATAATATATATATATATATATATATATATATATATATGTGTGTGTGTGTGTGTGTGTGTGTATAAGATCAAGTCGTCTTACCGCTAGTACGCCTCATTCACGAAGCCGGTCTATAAGGGGGGTATAAGGTTGTTGCCTATAAAATGACAACTTAATGGGTGTCCACTCTCACCCACCGCTTCCTTGATCGGTGGAGGGTCATTAGCCGAACGGGTAGGACAAGGACTTATAAATTCTCATTAAAAGTATAATGATAATACTAAAGTAACTAAACTTTATTGAATTCCCAATCTTAGTTATTTTAGGAAAATGTGAATAAGGTGCTAATCCATGAAATTACACTTTACACTTTGTTTAAGTCATTAGTGGAGCGTGTGTGGTTAACCGGCACACTAACTTGAACTTAACAAGGTAGGTAAAGGGTGACTTGTTTATCATAGTATCGATGGAGCATGTGTGGTTAACCGACACATCGATTGAGGGGTAATACATTAAGGGTACCAAGTAATTTGCATGGTTACTTCACACCTTGTTTTGTGATCCTCGGCATCCTAGTCACAAAACTTGAAGGGCACACTCGAGATTGAAACATGTCATTGAAGAAAGTTCAATGAATCTCAAAGAATCTAGGAGTTTCTAAACCAATTAAAACCTAATTAAATATTTCGTTTTTCATAGTGGAAATTGGTGAATCGTCATTCACCTACCTTCAAATATCTTATAGCTTAGATTATGGCATCCCTCTTCTAAGTTATAAAATATTGTGTTGGGTCCTAGCCTTAATATTACATTTGGGTGTTTTGTTAAGGACTATCTCTATATCTAATCTAATCTATTCCCTCTTCTTTTCAGATGTCTTCCAATAACAATGCTTCTGGCTCAAACCCTACTAGCTCCTTCTCTCTCATGAATCTTTGTGGGAGAGTCATCTTTGATGGGTCCAACTTTACAGATTGGATCAGAAACATCAGGATGGTCACTCGGTATGAGAACAAAGAATATGTTCTCGACAAGGAGCTGAAGGTACCCGAGCCAACTGCTACTCCTGAAGAGCTTGCTGAATATGAGGTACATGAAAGAGATGCTACAAAAGTGGCATGCATCATGATGGCCACCATGACAGCCGAGCTCCAAAAGTCCTATGAGGACTATTATCCTTTTGAAATGCACCAGGACTTGATGGACCGCTACCATCAAAGTGCTCGTCAAGAGCGATATGAAATAATCTCCTCCATGATAACAACCCGAATGAAGGATGGTGAACCCATCACGGGCCACATGCAGAAAATGCAAAGGTATGTGGACCGTTTACTGAAGCTGAATGTGAACTTCCCTGAGGAGTTAGCAATAGACATCATTTGCACTCCTTGCCATCGTGTTATGATCAATTCCGCATGACATATCACATGAACAAGGAAGAAGTCACCCTCAGCAAACTTCAAGGACTCTTGAAGACCGCCGAAAGTGGTTTAAAGGGTAAGTCGGTTGTTACTACTCCTACTCCTACTCCAACTGCGGCCAATGTCTTGGCAATCGGGCATGGCAAAGGGAAGAAGAGAAAGAACCCTTCTAAGGGTACCAAGGGTAAGACCCTTGAAGGCTCCTCTTCAAGCAAAACCAAGAAAGGTTTTGTCACTCCTTCTGCTAACCCTAATGAGGCTGAATGCTTCTATTGCCATGAAAAGTCGCACTGGAAGCGAAACTGCCCAAAGCACCAGCAAGATTTGAAGGATGGGAAAGTAAAACCCAACCATGCAGGTATATACACTATATTGTCTAATAACTCACCTCATTCTATGTCTTGGGTCCTTGATACAGGTTGTGGTATTCACATATGTTGTGATTTGCAGGGACTAAAAAGAAGTTAGAATGTGGAGCAGGGAAAGATAAACTTGATCATGGGAAACAGGAAAGCTTCACCTGTCACCAAGATAGGAGTTTATTCCTTAGTGCTAAATAGTGGGTTTACATTAGATTTGAATAAATGTTATTATTCGCCAGAAATGGCAAGAAATGTTATTTCCTTTCATGCATTGTATAAACAAGGTTTTACCTTTTATTTTGATAATAATAATGGTAGTATTGATGCTTTCTTTAATAATGTTCTTTATTTTAAAGCATTACCTTGTGATGGCGTGTATGAAACTGTATCTGTTGTAGATAATCTAGGAAATAATGTATTGTGTATTAACTCTTCCACTAGCTTAGATAAAGCATCCTTATGGCATTGTCGTCTTGGACATGTAAGCAAGAAACGCATAGGCCAACTCCAAAAGGATGGAGTCTTGGAGTCATTTGACCTAAAGTCAGATGATAGTTGTGAATCTTGTTTGCTTGGTAAAATGACAAAGTCACCTTTTACTGGCACTTGTGCTAGGGGTGAAGGTTTGTTGGACCTCATACACACGGATGTGTGTGGACCCTTCAGAACCGCCACAAGAGATGCTAATCGGTTCTATGTGACTTTTACTGATGATTTTAGTAGATATGGATATGTTTACCTAATCAAGCATAAGTCAGAAACCTTTGAGAAATTCAAAGAGTTTAAGCAAGAAGTGGAGAATCAGTTGGGCAGGAACATTAAGATGCTTCGATCCGATCGTGGTGGTGAGTATCTTAGTACTGAGTTCCTTGACTATCTTAAGGAATGTGGGATTGTCTCACAATTGACACCTCCTAGGACACCACAGTTGAATGGTGTAGCTGAGAGGCACAACCGGACCTTGTTGGACATGGTTCGTTCCATGATGAGTCGAGCTTCGCTACCAATCTCATTTTAAGGGTATGCCTTAGAGACTGCCGCCCATATCCTTAATCTAGTCCCTACAAAGAAGGTTGCCAAAACACCTCACGAGGTGTGGACTGGAAAAGTTCCCAATCTAGACCACATCAAGATTTGGGGTTACGAGGCTTTCGTGAGACGCGAGACTCACGATAAGCTCAAACCCCGAAGCGAAAGGTGTATTTTCATCGGCTACCCACAGAAATCCTTTGGTTACATCTTCTACAGACCCAGTGATAATGTGGTCTTTGTAGCAAGAAGAGGATTCTTTCGAGAGAGAGAGAGAGAGAGAGAGAATTCATGAGCCAAGGAGACAGTGGGAGGCAAATTGACCTTGAGGAAATTCAAGAGTTAAGTGGTGAAGGAACCTCAAACCCTAGCCCTCAACCTGAGGAGAAAACTCCTGTTGAGCCGACTGAAGAATTTATACCTCTGAGGCGTTCCACCAGAGTTAGGAACGCACCTGAGCATTATTATGGTTTTCATATTACTGTAGAAGGTGAGACACTTATCAGTGATAACACACTGGTAAATCTGGATGAGCCTAACAGCTACACGGAAGCCATGGCAGGCCCTGAGGCTGCTAAATGGAAAGAGGCCATGGATAGCGAGATACAGTCCATGTATGACAATCAAGTTTGGAACTTGGTTGACAATGTACCTGATCGTAAGATAGTTGGGTGCAAATGGATCTTCAAGAAGAAGACCGACATGGACGGTAATGTACACACTTATAAGGCACGATTGGTTGCAAAGGGTTATTCTCAAACTCCGGGAGTTGATTATGATGAGACCTTTTCACCAGTGGCCAAGATTAAGTCTATTAGGGTTCTGTTAGTCATTGCTGCATTTCATGATTATGAAATATGGAAAATGGATGTCAAAACCGCTTTCCTTAATGGAAAGTTGGCTGAAGATGTTTACATGGTTCAGACAGAGGGTTTTGTCAGTACAGAGTACCCGAGTAGAGTGTGTAAGCTCGAGAAATCCATTTATGGATTAAAACAGGCACCTCGCAGATGGAATCTTTGCTTTGATGAGAAAATCAAAGAATTTGGCTTTTCAAGGAGTGAAGATGAATCTTGTGTCTATATCAAGGCTAGTGGGAGTATAGTCAGCTTTTTGGTACTGTATGTGGATGACATACTACTCATAGGAAATGACATCCCAACCCTGCAGGAAGTAAAGTCCTGGCTTGGGAAGTGTTTCGCTATGAAGGACCTTGGAGAAGCTGCCTATATCCTAGGGATAAGGATTTTGAGAAACAGGAGTAAAAGACTAATTGGACTTAGTCAAAGCACCTATGTGGACAAAGTGTTGAAAAGGGTCAACATGCATAACTCCAAGAAAGGAGAGTTACCCATCCAGAGTAACGCCAGATTGAGTAAGACACAAAGCCCTAGTATTGAGGCTGAGATAGCAGAAATGAGTCGAATACCTTATGCTTCAGCTGTAGGATCGATCATGTATGCTATGACATGTACTCGACCTGATGTAGCCTTTGCTTTGAGCATGGTTAGCAGGTATCAGGGGAACCCTGGCAAGGCACACTGGACTGCGGTAAAGAATATCCTCAAGTACCTACGGAGGACTAAGGACTGGGTCCTTACCCTCAGTGGCAGTGAGGACTTGAGAGTTGTAGGGTACAGTGATGCTAGCTTTCAGACTGACAGGGATAATTTCCGCTCTCAGTCGGACTGGGTCTTTACTCTAAACGGAGGGGCAATTACTTGGAAAAGTTCCAAGCAGGAGACAGTGGCTGATTCCACTTGTGAATCAGAGTATATAGCAGCAAGCGAGGCAGCAAATGAGGCTATATGGCTAAAGAACTTCATCGGAGACCTTGGAGTTGTACCAGCTATAAAGGAGCCAATGGAGATTTTCTGTGACAGCAATAGTGCGGTTGCCTTAGCCAAGGAACCAAGAGATCATGGGAGATCCAGACACATTGACAGAAAATATCACTTCATCAGACATCGAATAGAAGAAGGAATCCTCGTGGAAAAGAGGGTATCATCGGATGAGAACCCAGCAGATCCCCTCACGAAGGGACTGACTCGGGCTAAGCATCTCCAGCATGCTCGGAGCATAGGGCTGAAGGATGATATTAGTTTTAGTAGTTAGATAATCTTGAAATTTGTAAAATGTAATTGACATTTGATGATAAATAAAAGCTGTTATTTATGAGTAAAGTGTTGCTATCTCTTGTCAATCGTTTACTATTATTTCTTTTTGCATGTTTTGACTTCCAGAATAATTATGTTATGGTTTATATCATATTATTCAAACTCTCCACAGTCGGTCATATGTTGGAAGTAGATATGAATCAAGACCGTCATGGGTTGTCTTGTAGAGGTCTAAGATGTTAGATAAAGCGGGGCTACAACACTCATGAGTGCTCATAAGTTCTGAGTATTGGATTCAACCCACGCTCACTTGTATCACTTCATGGAATTTATCTCGAGTGATCGTGAGACGGTAATATCATATAAGTCTTCAAACCTAGAGATATGATTTGTTGCCTATGAGTTGGTTATGCATTGATTGCACAAAAACGCATTGGTAACTCGATGTTATAAACCGTGCTTTTGTGTGTAATTCAACAAGTAGCAAAGCAAACATATGAGTCGAAGTTTATCTGTTCCTTCTAGGATTAGAAGCGATATCTGGGCCCCTCGATGATTTTCTTTTGACCTATGTACCGGGCCCGGTCAGAACTAAATTGATGTGTTCAGTTAAGTTCTATGTCAAACAAATCGGAAATCGGGAAACAAATGCTGGACAATAAGCAAGACCATGTTCCATGTATTTGTCCGGCTGATATCTAGAACAGAGGATTATATGATCACTTATCTAAAATGGTGCTTCATAGTTCAACAGAGTTTAAAGAGCTACGATTGCTGATCGGTTCCTGAAGTCATACTTGCAACTATAGTTATTAGACTTATCCAAGTGGGAGACTGTTGGATATAGTGTCTAAGTCCATAACTATATTTGGTATGTACTTGACCCGATCCGGCATGGTCCATTTGGGTTGCACTTCACCCGAACAATTTATGGATAATCGTTTGAGAATAGTATAAGTTATGATTTATTAATATATTATAAGTCCTAATATATTAATATAAAATCATATTATTTAATTAGTATTGATCTATAATTAATCTAGAATTAATTTAGAGATCAAAAGTATGACTAATTAAATATGGGCTCTTGTATTTATATAGTGTGGGCTAATGCTTATTTGGAATGGGCTAGGCTTGCATGGAAAGTCCATGGATACTCCATGGAGCTTTAACCCATGGATCTCATGGAAATGAAAAGACATGGGTATTAGGGTTTACATGAATGTAACCCTAATCCACCACACTATATAAAGGAGGCTTTGGTTCTTGAAATCACACGAGTTGTGGTGAGTAAAGTAAGAGGGCCGATTTCAAGAAGGTGATTACTATTCTCTCAAAGTTCCAAGTTTGTGGTGATTTGTGATTTCCATTTGAGGCATCCACACTATTGGTGCTAGGCTCTAAAACTCCAAGCAATCAACTACAACTACAAGGTAAGTAATTCTACTAGCTTTATTTGATTCAAGTTCCCTATGCCATGCTAGATAGGATAAGAACCTTGGAAAAATAATTATTTGCATGTATCATAGTCAAACATAGATCCAAGGTTTCTAGGGTTGCATGTACACCATAGGAGTGTTAGAATGCTCAAAAACCCATCAGTTTTATGGAGCTCTTTAGGGTTTCCAGAAGCCTCCTGATGGTATATAAGGAAATGATTTGGATTGGTATTAAATCTATTATTTAATCCTTCAAATCTTGTTTTGACCCTAAGTTACCTAGACTATAAATAGAACCATTGGGCACCTAATTTTTGTGGCTCTCTCATACCTAAAGGGGGAGAACGAAATTATCATCATCTCTCCTTCAATCCTATGGTTTCTTACATTTTGGGTGTGAACCATTAGAGGCTCGCACATTATTAGAGCTAGGTTTTCCAAGGAGACTACAAGAAGATTTTGATTAACTTGATTGGGATCTACAAAAGATATGTAACCCTCCATTTAATGTGAATTTCGATTTCATCTACGATTTATAAGTTTTGTTGTTCAATAGTATGTTGCTTCAATAGTGTCATGACATAGATCTATTAGGTTTCATGTACCCTTAAGAGTATAAGGATTTTTCCGCATTATTACATGTAAAACCCATCAGTGTTATCAGAACATTAGGTTATCTAACAATTGAATGTGCATTAGTTGAACTTGAACAAATTGAAGAAAACCGAATCGTCATTCTATCGCAGCCACGACGTGGGCATCTTTCTGCCACGTCGTGGTGATCTTCTGATCCGCGATTTTTCCTTCTACCACGACGTGGGCAGCTCTCTGCCATGTCGTGGGGAGCCTTTGTTCAATGAATTTGTTTTCCTTGCCTTAATTTAAAAGATATGATAATTACTAGTTAATCCATGTTATTTTAAATGTATAAAATCCAAATATATCAACTAGGTAATTTTGAATCCTAATTTGAATATGAAAGGAAGATAAATAAGATAATTACCAATTATAAGATAACATAATTATCCTAATAAGATTTAAGAAAATTAACTAAAAGTCTAATTAATAGATAGTTCTTAACTCATATTCAAATATTAATTATTAAAAGTTTATTGAATTAATATAATTTGAACCTTGTGATTTAAAAATATTTAGAATACACCCTTATATTTATATATTAAAAGTTTAATACTGTATGTATAACATGGGTTAGTCGAATCGCTAGTACGCCTCATTCACGAAGCCATGATATAAATAGGGTATAAGGAAACGACCTATAAAATGATTATTGAATGGTTGTCTCTTTCACCCACCGCTCTCCTGTGTGGTGGAGGATCGTTAGCAGAACGGGTTCGATAACACATAAACTCATTAAAATTATAATGCTATAAAGTAATAGAACCTCTTTAAAATCCCACTCTAGTTACTTTCGTAAAATGTGAATATGTATTCTTATCCATGAAAACACACATCAATCTCTATGAGTCTTCAGTGGAGTGTTTGTGGTTAACCAAAACACTAATTTGGGACTATAAAGTTGTTATAATGACACAAATCGAAAATTATCATTAACTGATGGAGCGTGTATGGTTTACTGGCACATCAAATTTGAGATGATAAAAGACTTCGAGGTTATCAAGCGGGCTTGCATGGTTATTCACATCTTATTTGTGATCATCGATATCCCAATCACAAATCAAAGAGCATAATCCGAGATTAACACACCATTGATTGTTCAATGGTATCAATAGATCTATGAGTTTCATTTTGATTGAAATTGGTAAAGTGCTTTACCTACCCAAAATAGATTCGTGATGTGATTACGACATCCCTCTTCATGTTACGAATCGTATTTATGGATACTAGCCTTAATTTATATATGGGTTAATAATTAAGGAATAAATCGACTTAATCAAACTTTCTCCTTTAGGTTAGATGGAATCCTCACCCACCTCCTCACTAACTTTATAATTCTTGCTTCTCTTTGTTCTTCATCATGATTGACTCATTTGTTATGGGATCTTCCTCATTTTGATATTGGGAAAGATATCCATAATGAGCATATCTATTAAATCAATAATGCGTCAACCTTAGATAAGTTGTTATTCCCATAAAATGTAGATTTGTCAAAAATGGTTCTCTTGCATCATTATGTCTATGTTCTCGATGTTCCAAAATGACCTTTTGTGAACATGTGAACATATGAAATGAATTTGCATTTGAGTGAAATGTTTCACCAAAATGCAAGACAAAAGTAATTTGAAATTCTTTAAAATTTCCGAATTGCATTCGAATTGAAGAAAAGAGTTTGTATGACAAACTCGAGAATCCCAATGTTGACCCTGACAAGATTCTTGCTATAGATCTTGTGCTTATATCTTTCATTAGTTCTTATGATAATTTCAACTTAATTTATCATATGAATAGTATGGAGAAAAAAATTGACGAGATTCTTAAACCTTCTCCAAACTGGGGAAAGTGGAAAGAAATTAGTTTTCTTATCCAATTCCAGTTATCACTTTTGAATTTTGGTGGAAAAAAGGAAATGTTTGAATCCTAAATGGAAAGGAATGGTTTCGGCTATAACTTCCCATTATGAAGGAATGGAATTAGCATGTCCTCAATTCCACGCAACCATGATTCAAAAGAGGCAAGTTGAAATTAATGCAATGACAATGATAAAAGGAAACAAAGTTTTCGTAAGTATCTTGAGGTGGTAAAGTCAAATGTTTGACTCTACATCAAGTACTTGAATAATCAAACTCCAAATACATCCAATTCATAGTTCCTTGATGCCTGATATGATAATCACATTTAGATGGCATTATAGAATCTATAGGAAGAAAAGAAAGCCTAAGCATCGAAAGCTAAATCTAATCATTGGAATGGACGAATATCGCGTATCTTAATGATTGAGGATTTTGAGCATATGTTTAGTAATGAGGTTAGGATAAATCTAGTCGACCGTTGTTACTTTTCGGAGATGTCTAGAAACTAAATTTCATCCTATGTATTGCATAAACATGAAATTCAATTTCATTTAATAATGGAAAAGTGAGCATTCTAGTTTAAAAGATGATGGTTTTATGTTTAAAACATCTTCTTGCAATTGGCATTTATGAAATTGTAGTTTGTGTTTCTAATAATAGCATTGATGACTTGAACATTGATTCTTCTAATGGTTTAGATATGTTCGTGATTGTGGCATGATCGCATTGGCCACATAAGTAAGAATCGCATTACCAAGCTCCAATTGGATGGACTTGGAATCATTCAACTTTAAGGTTGGATGATGTATATGAGTCTTGTATGTTGGCAAGATGACTTTATTACCATTCACATGGACATGTGATGGTGAAAAAAGATTGTTGGATCTTGTACACATTAATGTGTGTGGACCCATCAGTTCCATCACAAGGGATGACATATACTATTATGTCATATTTATTGAAAGGTTCAGTAGATGTGGTTATGTTTATATGATTAAGCATAATTCTGACACTTTAAAAAGTTTCAAAGAGTATCAGAATAAAGTAAGGAATCAATTGGGCAAGAAGATAAAGGTTCTTCAATATGAAAGGAAAGGAGAATGCCTTAGTATCGAGTTCTACGATCATCACAGAGATTGTGGAATGGTCTCCATAACAGGCTTCTCCAAGGACACCATAATGTAATGATGTTACTAAAAGGAGAATCGAATTCTATATGGTTCGATCTATGATGAATCATGCTTCTCTACCGTTAATTTTTTTTAGGAATATACACTTGAATTAGTAGAGCATTCTTAAAGCTTGTATCAAACTAAGTAGGTTTTGATAACACCTCATGAAATGTTGAGTTGGAAAGTTCCATCACATTTAGATCTAGTGTTGTGAGGTCTTTCATTAAACAAGAAACCAATGACCAACTTGAATCGAGATTTATAAAGTGTTACGTTGTCGGGTATTCACGAAAGACTTTTGATATTTGTGATTATAGCTCAAAAGGAATGTTCCTTGAGAGAAATAACATATAGATATCAAGAAGTCAGTGGGAGTCATATTGAACTTGAAAAAATTCAAGATATGACCGACAATGAACCTATAGTTGAAACTAGCTCTCAACTTGAGGTTGATAAACCAGTTGAGTCAAATGACATTGCCTTACCTCTTTGCAATATATAGTAGAGTTAGAGCACCTTCCAAGTTTTATGAGTTTCATCTAACTATAGAAGGAGATATGTTGATTAGTGATAAAACATTGATCAATTTGGATAAGCTTAATAACTACTTGGAAGCAATGGTGAACCCGACGGTTTCCATTAGAAGAGCCTAAGGATAGCGAAATTTTATCCATGAGGGATAACTAATTTTGAAATTGGTTGATCCTAAACATCGTCTTATGACAATGGGTTGCGATTAGATCTTCAATGTGAAGACAAACATGGATGGGAATATATACACATTCAAAGCTAGTATGGAAGAAATAGGTTTCACTCAGAACTCAAGAAATTAATTATGAGGAAACATTATTACCGGTAGCTGAGAAAGGTCTATTTGGTTATTTTTTACCATTGTTTCCTTCTTTGATTAAAGGTATGGTAAAGTGGATGTTTAAACGACTTTCCTCAATAGGAAACCTTCAATGGATATATGACATATTTTGAAAGGATTTAAACATACAAAGTATCCAAATAAGGTGTGTAGGCTTGAAAAATATATCTGTGGATTTAGACAAGTATCGCGTAGTTGGAATCTGTTCTTCCATGAGAAAGTAAAGAGTGTTGTCTTTCTAGAAGTCCAGATGAGTCTTGAGTACATGTCAAAGCTAGTGGGAGTGTCGTTGTCTACCTAGTATTGCATGTAGATGACAATACCCCTCATAGGATACATTGTCCTAAGTTTCAAAGTGCAAAAGCTTGGGAAATTGTTTCGCTATGATGGAAAAGGGAAAGCGACATTGATATTTGGTTTTTGGATATAAAAGTATAGATCGAAATGTTTAATAGGATTCAGTCAAAGCACAATGTGTTGAAAGGTTTCAACATGAATGTAACATTCCGTTTTAAAATTTAATAAATAATAATAATAATAATAATAATAATAATAATAATAAAATAAATAAATAAATAAATAAATAAATAATAATCCATAAAAACCTCGAGATGTATTTTATATTTTATTTTTAGCCTTAAATTCGTAATAATTTATTAGCGTTAGCCTCAGGAGCTAAAAGTTATATTTTTCTGGATGTGGAGGGTTAAATGGTAACATATGGACTTGTATTGAATAGTTTCTTTGGAAGCAGGGGCTAAAGAGTAAAATATGGATTTAATTCGAAAAGAAAGGGGATAGAGGGACTGATAGTGTTAAAAATGCAATAAGTTTGATATGTGGAGGCGGGACTAAGACCCGTCACCTCCCATCCCTTGTCTCGTTTAAAAACACAGCTTAACAAAACCTAACCCTAAATAACCTTTAGCCGCCACCCTTATAACTCTCATCTCCAGCCGCCGCCGTTCCCTTTCGTCGGACCACCGCCACTGTTGTTCGCTTCTGTCCGTTGCTGTTCGTTGCCGGCAAAGACGAGGCTGCCGGGGGAAGTTGTCTAGACTGAAGAGGGAGGCTGTGAACGACCGGGATTGCGAGCGTTGCATCCGTTCTTGGTAAGACGACCACAACTCACCCTCCTCCACTTCTTTTCTATTAAGCTTCCATTTACCCGACGAATACCGCTGTTGTCGCCGCTCGTACGAACCTCCAGTTGCTCCGGTCGTTGTACCACCCCCGAAAAGGGATGCTGTAGATGCGTTTGTGCGTGTGTTCTGTGTTTCTTCCCGTGATAGGCGAGTCATTGGCCAGAAAATCAAGTACAAAGACCACCATGGCAGCCAACCATGGTGGCCACAGCCGATCTGCCGCCACTTTCGTTTTCTGCCACCATCAGCCACCATATGTGGGTGGCTGTGTGCGTTTATTAGTGTGTATGTGTATGTTGTGTTGTTGTTCATGTATTGGTGTGTGTTTGCTTGATCTGGAACCAAAAGAGAACCCACCACCACCACCACCGTGAGGTGGTGGCTGCCACCTCCTACCTCCGCCGACCACCGTTTTTGGTGGTTTTCTTGGGCCTTTACTTATTCTTTTGGTGATAGTGTGTGTGCATGTGTTGTAATGCATTGTATGTGCGTTGGATTGTTGGATATATTACTCAAACCGCCGCCGTGGCAGTGGGTGGTGCCTAATTTACTAATTACATATTTATTTATTTAATTATAAAATCAATTAACTTTAGGGGTTTAAAACCCTAGTTTGGGTTTAGAAAACCCTAATATTAAGAAAACCCTAAATTTGGAGTTGGTCGGGACCTGCGATAAAACTATTAATAATTAAACCTAAAATAATATTTAATAATTCTCCACAATTAACTGGATGCGATAATGGACTTAATGAATTATGTCCTTAATGGGTTGAGTGAGGAACACTAACCCGAGTTATCATTTTATGTGAAAACCCTAGAATCGAGGAGCTTTATTTTGGGCATTAATCGCGCGTGTATTTGGGCTGTTGACTGGACTATTATTTCAACTGAAAACGACTAAGTCAAACCTTAATCAATCATACCCTTAAGTGATTAAGTCCTTAATGGGTTAAGTGTTCTTACTTAACCCTAATCGTCATTTCGTGTGAAACCCTAATCGTCATTTCATGTGAAACCCTAATCGTCATTTCATGTGAAGTGGTAATTGTTGCATGTGACTATGACCTGTGATCGAGTATTGACTCAAGTATCTTCCTGTATGTGATTGGAAGTGAGTTGAAGCTGGTAGAGTCCTTCATTGCTACAGTGGTTTCTGCACGCACATCGACGTGAGTTTCGCCTCACTGTACCCGTGGATCGAAGGCACCAATGTCGGCCCATTAGTATTGATTATCTGCTAGTAGAGGGATGCCCTACGGACTGTATATGGTCATGTAGGATAGACTGAGGACTTTTGATCTAAGATCTCTTACCTGTTCCTTGTTTGGTTGTAGTTTTAGAGTGGGATCACCTGTCCGGGTGACTATCTCACCTCTGAGTATATACGGTTATGCAATCCTTGGATAGTTGATATTTAGTATGTTGTTATGCTGTAGTGATCTATTAGATCTGTGTTCTGGTATTGAGTACGTTGTTATGCTGTAGTGATCTATTAGATCTGTGTTCTGGTATTGAGTACGCTGTTATGTTGTAGTGATCTGCTAGATCTGAGTTCTGGTATTGAGTATGCTGATATGATGTAGTGATCAGTTAGATTTGTCTCCTGGTAATGAGTATGTTGCTTTGTGGTAATAACCTGTAGAACTGTATGTTATCTGTGTTTGCTGGTTATCATCTATGGAGTGCCCTTAGGGACTGTCGGTGATTATGTAGGATAGCCTGAGAACTCTTGGTCTAGGTTCTCTTGCATGTTCCTTGTTTGGTTGTGGCTCTAGAGTAGGACCATCTGTTCGGGTGGCTATCTCACTTCTGGTTACTTATAGTTATGCATTCTATGGGGGTTAGCTGGTAGTAGGACTGTATGTGGTTAGAGATTACTAGGCAGTAGTGAGTTGTATGATTGTTGTTGCTTGTATTATATGCCTACTTGATCATGATTGTCTATATGTCGACATATTGTGTTTGGTTGGCTTGAGGCAGTCCTGCTTTTTGCGGTAGGCCAAGATACCCGGTGCGGACCTGCTGTAAGTCGTAGGCACGGATGCTCGGGAGGAGCGGTAGGGTTGAGGCGGTAGGCCAACAAACCCTGGGTATTCCAACCCGATGGTTGATTGGACCCGACATATTGGTATTCCATCCCGAGGTTGATTGGGCCAATATGCATATGATACGAGGGTATTCCATCCTGAGGATGATTGGACCCATCGTGGACATGCCTGGTATTCCAGCCCGAGGCTGATTGGACCAGGCATGAGTATTTGCGTTTATGCTTTGTTTGTGTGGTGGTACTTTGGGGGAAACTCACTAAGCTTTGTGCTTACAGTTTTGTGTATGGTTTCAGTTTTTTCAGATGATCGGAGTGGCAAGGAGAAGGCGTGACCGTACACATCCTTGGTTTTACAGCAAATTGGATCTTGGGAAACTCTGATTTTCAATTAATGTTTGAGAACACTATTTTTGTAAACATTTTATTAGTAAAATGATCGTTTTTGAAAAGTTTAAAATTTGTTGAAATTTTTGGGACGTTACAAGTTGGTATTAGAGCCTTGGTTTGAGTGAATTGGAGGGACACTCGTGTGAATCCAGTCTCAAACTAAGGAAAAGATTTTTTAAATGATTTTCAAACGGTTTTCAAAATACTAAAGGAGGATGCGATGTGTACGATCATCCGGAGCCAGTAAGTAGACCCCAAAATACCATAATACTATTTGATATTGTGATATGTTACAACAGCATGCTAGAAATAGGCTAGTGATCTTCAGGATTGCATGATAGAATTGCCTGATTGTATGATGCCTGATAGCCTAAGGTTCTTCTTAATATGGAATTGACATCATTACTGTAGTTGCTTAGTGTATGCATCATAGTTGTACATAATTAAGATTCTATAGCCTGAGAATATTTGGTTTGGCTTTATTTCCTGTTCCTTGTTGTGGGCTTAGAGTAGGGCCGAGTATTCGACTGTCTATACGATCCAACGTTATGTATGACTAGCATACACGAGTGATGCAGGGTTGGTGGAAGTTTCATGGATGGTTGAGTTGTATGGGGTCAATAGGCCAGTTATGAGATAGTTAGCCTTCCTCTAGGAGTGAGGATTGAGCGCACACCATGCATATGTATATTATCAGGGCATTATGATGATACTTGAGACAAATATGGGTAGGTGTGGAAGGTAGTATGGACCCGTACTACTGAAAGCACAAGACCCATACGCGTAGTAAGGAAGTCACAACCCCTAGGGTTTAGTTGGGAGTTAGTTCCGTGTTATTTATGCGGATTATCTGATATCTTCCTGGTGTATTTCAGTATGGTGGTTACGAGGCGTTTTGTGACTGGATCTAGATCGGGATCATGATAGGGCAGTCAGGGTGCCCCGACAGCACCCGAGAGTATCGGCTAGGATTGGCCAGCATTGACAGAGGATCGTGTCAGGGAGATCATCCACGAGGAGGTGGTCGAGATTATTCGGGGTCAAATTCCGGAGATGTTAGGGTCTATTAAGGCTGCTATGATGGAGTATTTTGATGACAGATATGCAACCCTTGCTGAGACGGCTGCCGCAGCAGCTACATCAGCTGTAACAACGCAGCAGCTATGGGGGTTAGCTGGTAGTGAGTTGTATGATTGTTGTTGCTTGAATTATATTCCTACTTGATCATGATTGTCTATATGTTGACATATTGTGTGTGATTGGGTTGAGGCGGTCCTGCTTTGTGCGGTAGGCCAAGATACCCGGTGCGGACCGGCTGTAAGTTGTAGGCACGGATGCTCGGGAGGAGCGGTAGGGTTGAGGCGGTAGGTCAACAAACCCTGGGTATTCCAACCCGATGGTTAATTGGACCCGACATATTGGTATTCCAGCCCGAGGCTGATTGGGCCAATATGCATATGATACGAGGGTATTCCATCCCGAGGATGACTGGACCCATCGTGGACATGCATGGTATTCCAACCCAAGGCTGATTGGACCAGGCATGAGTATTTGCGTTTATGCTTTGTTTGTGTGGTGGTACTTTGGGGGAAACTCACTAAGCTTTGTGCTTACAATTTTGTTTATAGTTTCAGGTTTTTCAGATGATCGGAGTGGCAAGGCGAAGGCGTGACCGTACACATCCTTGGTTTTACAGCAGATTGGATCTTGGGAAACTCTGATTTTCAATTAATGTTTGAGAACACTATTTTTGTAAACATTTTATTAGTAAAAGGATCGTTTTTGAATAGTTTAAAATTTTTTGAAATTTTTGGGACGTTACAATGAAAATTCGAAAGGGATTGTTCATATTGTTCATAGAAAGGAGTTGAGTGAATCTCAAAGGTCCTTTGTACTAGTCATGAAAATGATAAGAAGAGTCAAGTCCCATGTGCTTTAGATATAGGGTCGATCATGAATGCTATGAACTGTGCTTATTCTGAAGTCTCAGATGGTTTGATCATCGTAAGATTGTATCAAATTTTTTTTGACCGAATCGCTAGACAACTGTCAAGAACATTCTAAAGTATTGCAAGATACCAAGGAATGGTTGCCTGTAGACAATAAAGAACATGATTGAAAAGAGTTAGAGTGGCATGAATTTTAGAGATGACTTTGATTTATAGTGTAAATGGATATTTATTTTGAGTTGTAATGTGTAAATTTTCATGTAGGAGATGGTGATAGATTCAACAATATAGGTAAGACCACATTAGTGCTAGTGAAGTATCCAAGGAGCGTATCTGGACTAGAAAAATTCATAGTTGACCTTGGATTTCTTTTATAACATTCAAATTTCAGGTATTTTCCTTTATGCCCTCAAACTTGAAATCTTTTGCATTTGGGTCCTTGGCTCGTATGTTGGGCATACGCTGGGCGTACTGAGAAGATGAGTTGATCATGGAGGCACCCACGTATGTTGGGCATACGTGGAGTACGCGGGGCGTATAGTCACCTAGGACAAACCCTAATTTTTAGGGTTTGAACCCTATTTAAACACCTTAAGTTACTCTTGGACCTTCTTATGACCATCCTCCTCCTCTCCAAACCCTGAGAACGAAACCCTATTTGCCTTTTGAGTGTTTTAAGCTTGGAAGTGACATTTGAGAGTTTTTTTTGGAAATATTGAAGGAATAGGAGCTCTTGAAAGTTGCATTGGTGTCGTTGAATCTTGTGGATCCAGAATCATCACCAACTTGGAAAGCTTTTGGAGGTATAAAGCTCTTAAATTGATGGATCTTTATGATAGATCTAATTCAGGGCATGATTTTTGCACTTTATGGTCCTATGAGTCCTCCTTGTGGGTTTGAACCACCCAGAAGCTAGGAATGCTAGATATTAGCCTCTCTGATGTTCCTTGTGCATAAAAATGCTTTCATGATGTGTTATTTTGGACCATGCATGAGTTAGGGTTATTATTATGGGTCTTAATGGTTAAAACGAGTATTGGGTCCCATTAAGTCATGTAAAACTATAAAGTCGCCAACTTTACGTGTTAGGACCTTGAAATGATGTAGATATGAGGTTTGGACGTTAAGGTCTTAAGGGATTAAGACCCTTGATTAGCCTTTGGGACTCTGGCCAGTATGTTGGGCATACTCCTTAGTATGTTGCACGTACTGGGTCAGCAGCCCTCTTCTTGGTCAACATCGAGTACGCGGGGCGTATGCCATGTAGTGGACTTTCATTGGTTTTGGGCCCTTTTTGGACTTGGACTTCTTTTGAGCTTTGGACCTTATATGGATTTTGGTCCTTGTGTCTGTTGGGCCATAGTTGTACCTTAGGTTGTGAGTTGGGCCATTTGTGGGCAAGCTAGTTGGGCCCAATAAGGAAAAGGTAAAATAGTCTTTGACCCTAGAGGTTGAGTATGATGAGTTGGGGCCCCGGTTATGGTTTATGACCTAATTAATAATTAGGGTATTATTTGATGATATTTAGTGCGGAGATCTTCACGGATCAGCAGTCCGAACATTTATCTGGTTGTTTCAGCAGTTTGAAGTGAGTCTCCTCCTAGCGTTTAGTGGGTCGAAGGCACCAATGCCGACCCATGGATTATGGTTATCTGTATGCTAGTTGTCTGTGTGACCTTGAATGTGTGTATGTGTTGTATTTATGTCGGGCGGGGGACCATGCCAGGCGGGGCTTGATGAGTGAGTTGGGCGGGCCATCACATGGTACAGACAGATTTGTTCCAAGTGGGGCCCGATGTCGGGCGGGGCCTGATGGTTGTGGGGCATGGCCCATTTTATGTATGATATGTATGGTATGAGGTATTTTGGGGAACTCACTAGGCTTCGTGCTTACGGTTTTCAGTTTATGTTTCAGGTACTTCCGGATCGAAGGGGAAGAGATCGGGATGATCGCATCGGACACACCATGATTCTGTTTTATTTGACTCTGATGTATTGAGATAATTTGATTGTCATACTCTGATTTTCCTTTATGGGTTGATGAACACATTTTGGTTAATGGTTTTATTATTATGAAAACGAAATTCTTGGTTTAAAATTTTAGGACGTTACATCTTTTGAGTAATAAATTTCCATTCTGTGAAAGTGCAATCATGTTGAATAAGGATTCTTGAGATCACACAAGGTCAATGCATAGAAGGAGGAGATTCCACTATATCCAAGATAAAGTTTAGAATGGATTCCTAGTTGTAAAGTGAATATTTTTCTAATGATTCGTTCATAATAGTGATAACCAAAGGAAAACATGATATGCATGTTAAGAGCATTGGCATGGGAAATGTTGACAAGTTTAGTAATTAAGTCGATTACCTCGAAACATTTATACAATAGATAAATTTCTAATTGTCATGGTGATTAAATAGTATGGAAATTATTTATATTCAAAGAGTATGATGCCATAGAACAATTTGATTATTGTTGTGTTTCACTTTGCGTGTTACTTCCTGAATATTAATATATTCGAAATGCCATAGTCAGTCATACTTTTGAGAGTAGGTATTGATTTAATATTTTCATGAATTGATTGTAGATTGTCCATAGGGATTGGGCATTGCATAGGGATTGTTGCATTATTCATGAGTAGTTTGAAAATAGAGATTTTAAGTATTCGTTAAACCCACGCTTAGATATTACTTCATGATTCAATCAAGAGTAATTGTAAGATGATAACATCTTCTATTCTTCAAACAGAGATATATAAGTAATATTTTGCAATCAGTTGTGTATTGGTTTACACCAATGTATCTCGTAACTGGGTGTTATAAAGTGTAATTCCATGCATGATTTGGTGAGTGAAATTGATGATTGTATAGTCAAAGTT
Organism: Lactuca virosa; assembly: GCF_052849685.1. Classification (NCBI taxonomy): domain Eukaryota; kingdom Viridiplantae; phylum Streptophyta; class Magnoliopsida; order Asterales; family Asteraceae; genus Lactuca; species Lactuca virosa. The sequence goes on from NC_136429.1 coordinate 132,819,907, forward strand.
TATTCGTTCCTTTTGCCTTAACAGGAAAAGCGATATCTTTGGGCCCGTAGATGATTTGTTGCCGACATCTAAAGTGGTTGGCCGAGCCCAAACTAAATCGATGTGTTCAATTACTAGTCTGAGTTTAGTCATCATAAATCAGGAAATCGAGAAACAGAATCTTGGAAATGAGATTGATTCTAATCCATATCTCGTATCCATACAATATCTTGTAGAACGAAGGGATATCTGATCACTTATCTTAGGACCAACGTCTGATCAGAGTTTGGCAGTGTCTTTGGAAAACACTCTTTACTGGTTATTCAGAGTTGTACTTGCAATTGTAGTTAGCGACTTATCCAAGTAGGAGACTGTTAGATTAAGTGTTTAAGGTCCTAACTAAATTGGTATAATGTTGATGAATAAAATTAAAGTCATTTTTGGGTTGGCCTCATAACCAGGAAATGACTTGGATTAATCAAAGGAGAGAGAGAGATAGAGAGAGAGAAAAAAAAATGTTATGTTAATATATTATGTGATTAATATATTAATAAAAATTGTTAACCAATGATTTGTTAATTTATTATATAAATAATAAATTAATTAGAAATAAGTGATAGTTGGGTCGTCTCTCCTCCTGGCCAGGATGTGAAACTTACCCTAGTTCCACACCCTTCCTAACTCCCATAAATCTTGATCGATTCTCCCCCACTTGGATCGACGAAGCTCTTTCATCCCTTAACTTCGATGCGTTCCCAACCCATCAACCTCATATAGCATGAACTGCCTACGACCTGCGCTAATCCATACTAACGTTCCATTGTTATCCAAACTCAATTATCACCCAACTACTGGAATCCTAAAGAATACTATTGAGATCTTAACCAGTCTGATAATCCAAACCACCTCCCACGATACCTTACCAATTCTTTGAGTTCTTATGTTGGCGACTAGAAACCATCCATTCTCAATGAACCACTGAACTCTAACCGTATATATCCCATGTGAATATACAAATCCCCTGACACATCCAATGACCATACAACTCACGCAACTGACACCACTAGATTCCTGCTACGGCTCCTCTCCTAGCAACGGTAGTGCTTGAACCCAAAAGTTCTTCCATAGGCATCCGCCGATCATACCAGAACAGATGATAAAACCACTGAATCCTGACTTCACTAGAGAAATAACTCGCTAATCCCAGACCAAGGATCCTTCAAGAAATACCCCGACATTGATCCCGAAAATGACCCGGATCAACAACTGATCACGCTGAAACCCACTCGACAAGATACAACCCTCCAAAGATTCATTGAAGACTCTCGGAATGAGGAATGACATATCAAAATCCTTGATAAGATAACCCAGAAAAAAGCAGAAAATCAACCCGAGATATTGCTTACCCAAACCCAAGCAAAATTCCAACGCAACACAAATTACCGATAACAATCCCACAAGAAAATAGAAGATGACATATCCGCTAAAGCATCCGAAGGAATCCTGAACTCCTCCTCTTGAGTTACCCCGACCATCCTGAGAACATGGTGAAAACTCACTCCAATCCAATTTGACAAGAGCTAATAATAGAATACTCATTCCTGAAGGATTCTAGGGATCCACAAGCTTTGGGCTCCAGACGAGCCCCCAACTGCCCTACTACAACCTGAGCCCGAAAGGCCCCGAGACGATCATCCAAGAGCTCCAAAATCCCTTCCTTGGATGAACCAAAGACCACCGGGGGCCATTCCAAATACTGCAAGTAATCTCCGATGAGATGAACTCCCGCGTCCGCGCATCGATCGACTCAGTACCTACTCTTGATCCGGAACCAGAATCTGAATCCCTTTCCTGAGTGCTCAACACCATACCGAAAACAACATGCAAGAGATCCGAATACACCCCAAAAATCCTCATCCCACAGGCTTCCTAGATTCTCCAAGACTCTCCTCGATTCAAGTATGGATCCTATGCTTTCATTAGTACGGGCCCAATAATACCTTCCACACCTATCCATACTTTCCTCAAGAATTCTCCCGAATCCTCTAAGTCACCTTCTAAAATCCATACGCCAAACACTCGCCACCCAGTGCAACAAAACCCACCGAAGCAAAACCTACGCTTTCCTAGGCTTCCGATCTCACCCTGTCATCAGCTGCTGAAGAAATCCTCATAATGCCAGTCACCCACCTCATAAATACAATCACATGCAACAAAGCTTAGATAATCCTTCGAGTAACATACTCATCCCTACAACGGTTGGACTCAGACAAGAGCTATGCAATAGGGTCAATTACATCACTTTGAGACTATCCGACCCTTGTCACATGTAACTTGACATATCCACTTAGTAGTTAACTCCCATCACCTAAGAGTTCCACAAAGCACAAAGCACAAAGCGAGCAACATTCATGCAGTAGCACTCCAATCCACGGAATGATCACAAGCATCTAATCCCACATACTACAACCCATACTAGGAGCTCCCACTCCTGCTACTGATTGCCTTACGCATCTAAATCAAACCCAATCCAGCATCCCATTCTTCCTAGGCTACCAAGAATCACATATCAGGCAACCCTATCACTGGCTAATCAGAACTAACATGCAAGTCTATAAGCTCATACAATAGGCATACACGATATCTCTCCTAACATTCTATCATGCAAAAACTGAGTAGATCCTTAGCCCTAACTAGCATGCGATTCACATATTCATAAATCAAATCATATCAGATAACATGTATGGGTATTTTGGGAGAAACTTACTTGAGCTCGGTCGATTCCATGCACCAGATCCTTTCTTGTATTAGAAAACTTGTTTTTCCCTTTATAAATCACTTTTCTTTCATTTGAAAAAAAACCTTCACAAAATCCTCAGTTTGAGTTTAGAAACACCCGAGGGTATGTCTGAATCCATCAAACCAAGGCTCTGATACCAACTTGTAACGTCCCAAAAATAATGACATAAAATTTTCGTTTTTAGATTATTAAATCGTTAACACATATCATTTCCATAAAACCAAGGTAATCAAGATTTAGCAAAACATCATCGAATCAGAGTAAATCACAGAATGCGAAAACATGTGGTGTGTGCTCTACAATCATCCCGAACTCTTCCATTTGAAAACCAAAGTACTTGAAACATAAACTGAAAATTGTAAGCACAAAGCTTAGTAAGTTCCCCAAGATACCTCATACCACATACACATAAAATCACATAATGGGCCCCCGCCCTCTATCGGGCATTGCCCGGTATCGAGTCCCACTCGGCCTCGGGCCCTGACAGACATCGAGCCCTGCTTGGCTTTGGTCCCCCTAACATCGAGCCTCACTCGGATCACAAATATGTCCATTACATTGGGCCCCGCCCCATACATACATAATCATATAACCATATAATCATACAAACATATAATCTTACTAACACATGCAATAATCACAGAGACTATAGCATACCATAAATTCATTGAGCCTCGCCCGACATCGGGCCTCACCCGGTAAGCATAAAAGCACATACTGATAACTAGCATACAATGTACTCATCAGGATCCGCCTGGCATCGGGCCTCGCCCGACATCAAGCCCCGCTCGGTAAACATAAAACACATAACACATGCAAGAGTCACGCAGACAACAAGCATACTAAGCATAACAAACCATGGGCCGACATTGGTGCCTTCAGCCCGCTAAACATAGTGAGCAGACTCACATCGCATTGCCGAATCACATAGAAAATCCCCGACCGCTGGCTGAGAGATCCCCGAACTATCAACATCAAAAAAACACCAAATTAACCATTGGGTCTCAATCCATATCCATAAATCCATACTCGGGGTAAAATACCATTTTACCCTAACTTAGCTTGTCCAAGACTAAGGCCCAAACTCACAATCTAGAAGGCCCAAAAGCCAATAATCAACTAAGGTCCAAATATGGCCCAATTTTCCAAATTGGGACCAAACCCATTACATGGGCCTTACCCTAAAGCCCAACCATTCTTCCTAGTCCAAAACACTCATACTTAAATGTCCCATTAATAACTCAAACACCCAAGCCCAAAAGGAAGCCCAACTTGAAGCCCAAAATGCAAAGTTTCATCTTACTGAGTACGCCCCGCGTACTGACCCTGCCCACAACCAACCTAGAAAACGTCTTAATCCCTTAAGCCAAAACATCCAATGCTCAGGTCTTGATCCAAAACACGACTTAAACCATAAAGTTGCTAACTTTGAAATTTTGCATGGCTCATTGGGTCCCAAATCTAAGTTCTTACTTTCCAACTTCATCAACAAGGCTAAACCACATGCATGAGTTGATATAAACTATCAAGATTATTTTTATGCAATTGGGACACCTAAAACGTCCAGATCTAGTGTCCACACTCTTGGGGTAAGCTCATACTCATAAATACAACCCAAAGGGACCAACCCCCCCCCCCCCCCCAACAAGATCTAACCACAAAGATGCCAATACGAGAGCTTTTTACCTTCAATAGATGGCAAAGGATGAGAAACTTCTGGATCTACAAGCCTCACTCCAAAAGATGACCCTTCAACAATCTCTAACCTCTTAAATTGCTCAAGAACACTCCAAAATCATACTAAAAAGCTTGAGAACTCAAAGATGGAGGCTAAGGGTCGAATATTAGGGTGTAGGAGGCTTGGAGGATGATAAGGGTCAAGACTTAAGAAGATAAAATGATTAAATAGGGGTAAAACCCTAAAAAATGAGGGGTTTTAGCTGAAGGGAGTACGCCCCGTGTACCCCTTAGTATGCTTGGCGTACTCAAAGACCACCCGCGACCATTAAGACCATTACGCCCTGCGTACTCGACCAAGCTCCAATTCTTGTGATCTTTAAATGACCTTAACTCCTTCTTCTTAAGTTTGTTTCCAACGAACTTTATATCCATGGAAAGGTGACGAGAAGCCCTACACTTATAACAACTCACCTTCGCCAAGAACTTTCCGAACAAAACCCAAAATTCATAAAGGACCGAGTTATTAAATTACGATTATACCCTTGGGCTACGAAACACAAACGAACACTCGGATCACTTAGACTATAACACCCTCATCCAAAAAGGCCAAATAATTTCTTCCCCAAGGCCGTAAGCCTTATGATAACTGATGATCGGGCCACGGTCCCGAATAATGAATCGATTTGAAACCGAGCGTTACACTTGAAGTGTATCCGATCGATAGAAACCTTCAAAAGTATAGTGAGAAAACTCATCTGGCAGTCTTGAAGATAACAGCACTGATCATAGATCCAATAACCGACACTACAAAATAGGGACCAAATTTCAAACTACAGCCCAAAACCCTCAATTTGACCTAAAGTCAAACTTGGTCAAAAAGTCAACAGTCAAAGTCAAAGTCAACACTCAAAGGCCACTCAGTCGGTCACCACATTGTGACCACCCTTTGGTTACGCCGTGGCAGCGTGAGGCCAAAATAATCGAGAACATACCATCTTCACATCGTGAGAAGCGCTCTTGACAGTTTAATGCCTTAAGTTCTTAATCTTTCAAGCCAATCAACCAAACTTTCTAGAAGACTTTCTTCATCTCAAAATACCATAAAAATTATTTCTTTTTAGACATGCATGTCCAATACATGTCTTGGACATAAAATAGGTCAAAATGAAGGAAAAATGAGATCTAATCTCATGCATGGACTCATAACTCACTAACTCTCTAGAGCTAGAACAAAGAATCACAAAGGAGCCTCACGAACTCATAAAGTTGCCAACTTTATGAGTTTCTGTGACAACTGTCAATTCAGGTCATTCTCGGACTCATGCATCTTTATAATAATCATTCATGCACATCATGCCATGGCCTAGTAGTATAAATTAGGTCAAAATCTTACATAAACTAGGATCCATCTAAGACCTAGGACTAATATACTTGACACTTACGATTCTAGTAAGTTGCTTAACTACAATAGGAAATGCCAATGCTATAATTTGAATGAAACTTTCAAGCTTTGTTATAATTGAAAAAGGGTATAAAACCCTAAAAATAAATTAAAATATTCTAATTATACTTCATTATGATGATGAATATCAAACAATATTCCAAAAACCCTAAGAGAGCTAAAAATCCAAAATTATAAATCATAAAGCTTAAAAACTTTATAAAATTTGGCTATAAACTTTCTAATATCAAATTTTTATTAATCAAATTATGGATTATAATCATTGAAATAGAAATTAAATTATCATGCAATAATCATAATTTATTAGTTAAAAACAAGATTTTTACAAATAAATCAAGAATTGCTTAATAAATATTTTTATAAAAATTAGGGTTTTTATAAAATTATTGGAGGGAATTTTATAAAATTTGAAATTAGGAGAGAGGAGGCCTAATGCATGATAGAGCCAGCCATTCTCCCCTCCCCATGCACTCTCTCTTCCCAAAAACTCAATCATTAGACTTAAACCTTCACTCTACCTCTTCTCTCTTCACTCTCTCACACTCCACCCTCCTAACACACAAACTCTCTTCCTCTCTCTAACTCACGAAATTTCTCTCATTTCTCTGCCAAATTTCAAGATTTTGAAGACTTTGAATGTGTTCTTACTTCCCTCAAGATCAAAACCAAGGTAAACAACAACATCTTCTTCCATAATTTCATGATTCTACTACCTCTTCTTCTTAGTTTTCTCTTCTTTTCGGATTCTATGCCTTTCCATGGCTAGAAATCTTTATTTTTCCCTTGTGGTTTGTAGATTCTCACCATAACACAATGCATGTGTTTGAAATGGTGAAAATCCGGGATCAAACCCATGCAAGGAGTGAAAATGATGCACATATGTTCATGTGACTTCAAAAACAAGTATTACATCTTCTTCTCCATTTCTTTTGTGTTCTTGCATGGTCAAAAGCATTTAAACCATTTCTAGTACATCTTGGATGCTCATTCACTCCATGCATGTGCTAGAAATCGGACCTTATCAAAGGCATGCATGATGTTCTTGTCAAAATGTCCTAAGGATGCACTCAAAGCAAACATGCAATCTGCCAGATTACTTTATTCAGCTTTGAACGGCCATAACTCGGTCATTTCTTAACCAAATCCTGATATTCTTTTTGTATTGGATAGTTCCACGAGTTAACTTTCAAACCCAACTGGTCTCACTGTAAAATATTAAATATCGGATTTTTGGCAATTTTTACAAAATGGTTGCGCAAACAGCTCTTTTTCTGTGATCACCATTTTTGCTTTGCGTGATCAATGGCCTTAAACCCAACCATAAATCTGGGGAAAATAATTTAGAAACTTAACATATCCAGTGAATGATGGCTTAAATTTCGTGGCTTAAAACCCCACTGAATGGGCTACTCAAATTCATGAACTTCAGCCACATTTACATCTCATGCACCATTATATGCAACATTTCTTAACTTGTTTGGGTTCAATACCCCTATTTCCCTTCTGAATAAAATTTGAACATTTTTCCTTTTGAAAGCCCTCACATGCATGTGATAATCTGGAAAATTTCAAGAGCTTTTATCATTTCTTTGATTTATTAAAATTATTGCAAGAAAACAAGGGCATAAATCACATAAAATACTTCCAGAGGTCTATAAATCCGGAATAAATTCATGGATGACCCCTATGGTGAATAATGACCCCTCACTAAATTTCATCGATTTTTGTTGCTGTTTGGTATGATTTCCGATTTTCTTTTTGTTTGGGTATAATAAATCACAAAACCACTTTAGAAAGTGTGAAAATTGTATCTAACAATTTTCGCAGCCCTTACCTGTGGTGGGTGACTCAGAAAAATAATTTCAGAATTTTTCATCATGCCTTACTATTTTTCCCAATTTTTGGTAATTATAATGGCCTAAAAATAGGAAAAATAGTTCTGATTATCCTAAATTCATGAAAATTTACCAGAACATCATGTTGAACAGTAGGAGATTACATAAAAATTTTGATGATTTTTCTCTACTGTAAACTATTTTTCTTCTATTTTCTAAAGTTAAATACACTTAAATACACATAAATACCCAAAACCGGACTATACAATATGAAAACCACTTTTGGTATTTTTCCCAGATTACTTACATTGTAAATGATGTTACAAAAATTTTTGGTAATTTATTTTAACTGTTTGTTATTTATTCTTCAATTAATGGTTATTTAAGGGGATAAAACAAGGAAAAATAGAAATACCCACTGAAAAATATCTTTTATATTTTTCCCAGCGTAGTTATGTATAATAACAGTTAAATAAAAAGTTTGGGTAATTTTGGAAACTGTTTTCTATTTATTTCAATTTTTATTGGAATAAATGCTCAAAAATCGTAAAATATAATTAAACAGCTTGGAAATCCATTTTTATATTTTTCCCAGCTTAGTAATGTGTAATAACAGTAAAATAAAAAGTTTGAGAATTTTTATCCTTTGAATGCTATTTTTCGTGAATTTATGTTGTTATGAAAGCTTAAAAATTTGGAAAATAGTTAACCATATCAAAAATTCAAGGAAAATTTTCTGGAAAACCTCTATTGTATTTAGAATGAAAAATACAAGGTTTGACAATTTTTGGAAACTATTTGATAATATCTTACATTTTTAGGAATTTAAAACACCTTTAAATGTGTTGAAACACCCTTAAATTTATATTACTAAATCTGGAAAATTAATATCCCAAAGTTGTATTTATCGCATGACTTGTAGAATTTCATCATTTCAGAAAAAGTGTAACCAATTAATATAAAATCCAATATTAGAACATAAATTGGCATTTCACTATATGTAGAGTTTAGTATATTAGCATTAGATTTCGACATGGAAACTCACTAGTGTGTGTTTGATGTCGTAGGATCCCGGCATTAAGACGTTGGTGTATTCCAAGGCACCACTTGTATCTACTCGAAACATTATGAGTATTCACCACTCCCCTATTTTCGGTTTTTAAATGTTTTGGGGTAGAAAAGCATGTCCTAAACTATTTATGCTCATTATATTTATTTGACTTGTATAAACTTGGTTGCTATATTTTGCATATTGTGAGTATTCACGCACTCCCCTATTTTCAGTTTTTATGTTTTGGGGTGGAAAAGCATGTCCAGAAAAACTATTATTTGCATGTTGTATTTAAATTGAATTGTATCAAACACGATTGCTATTGTATTGCTATGTTTCTTTATGTATGTCTATGCAACACGGAACATGAGAACTTATCGTACTAAGGCCCTTCCCTTATCTCTAACCATTAACTCTTTGAGCCAATGGTCATTATGGATAGCGCTATTAGGAATTGACAACTCCTCACTCGCCCTATTGCTGGAGTGCATGATACCATATTCATCTATGGAACGATAAGCATAGATCTTGATAGGGCTTCAGTCATAGGTTTGGTTGAGACTCATTGTTTGCTCATACACATACAAACTCGTTTCTCGTTATAGCAATAAACTTGTATTCATTAATAGCAATCAACTTGGTTTATCATTAAAGCAATGTACTTGTAATTACGAAAAGCCTTATTTCAAGCACGATTTTATATACTTGTGAACTCACCAACTATTTTCATAGTTGACGCTCGTTTTACATGCTTTTTCAGGAAATAATTAGTAAGTGGATGTAAAGATATATCATCATAGAGCATGCTGCATCGTGTTGAAGCTATTATGAAGTTATATTTTGAAAAAAATGTTGTTTTGGAAAAACATGTACTTTATTTTGTTTAAGCTATGGGTTGTAAACTTTTAAATATTGCTATGGTGATGTATCTTTATCTTTTGCAATGAAACCTTTGTCGCTGTCATACTTTGCGTTTCCGCTTTAGCGGGGTGTGACAGTTTCCAACATTCAAACTTCCTCAAACATTGAGAAAAGTGGACAAAACTCAAGATCTAACATGCTTGAGCTAAAAAGGCAGGAACTTAAGGACTTATAATGGTCCGAACGCAACACAAGATGATGGGGAAGTAGCTTGCTAGCTGAGATGATGCACTAAAACTCCTTCTCTTCTTCTTTAAGGCTTAAAATCACCAAAATGGAGCTCACAATCAACAATGGAGGATTAGGGTTTTCTTGAGGGTGAAGGGAGGTGATGGAGGGCAGAGGATGTGAAAACCCTAGCCCTCACTTCCCTTAAATAGGGGCACAAACCCTAAAATTAGGGTTTTGTGCACGAGGGTTGTCACATCATGACCATCATGGTGTCACGTCGTGACACCCAACAGGATACGCGTTCTTCCCTGGCCATTGCCACGTTGTGACACACACATGGCCGCGTCGTGGCCAAGTCTTTATCCTCTAAAACTTTAATTGATAATTCATAAGTGATGCTTACCTGGAATTGAGTGTTATAATTTTTTTAGTATGCTTTTATATAATTATAATTATTTAATTTTTTTCCTTTAGAATAAATCTACTTATAGGTGTTGGGTTTTATTCAAAAATCGATTTCTAAAAACATTAGAAACGGAAACGGAACCTTTAAAATGTTGAATAAACTTAAAACAATTTTAACCTACTAAAGATCATTTTGCAAACATAGAAAGATTAAAACAACCGGAGGGAAAAAAATAATACAACCTTTGAAGTCTTTGATTCCTCTTGGGAGGTTAGAAGTTGATGAAGAATGTAGAGTAGAACTCCACCTTAGTATAAACACCAACAATTTGTCAACTTGATAAGATGTTAGCCTTTAACTTTTGTAATGATAAGAATCTCTTAAGCTTCAAGTCAAAAACCCAAGTAATGACTTAAAGAGAGAATCCAAGTATCACCTTTATCGTCTATGTCTTGACTCCTTAAGAAAACTAGAGAGAAAGAGGGAGATGGAGAGCTTATTCATGGATTTGATCAAGTGGGAAAGGAAGAAAAAACTAGATTCTATCTTCCTTACTTTAAGCTTTTATCCATTAGATCTTAATCCTTTAAGACCACCATGCCTCTACAAACATATATCTTACTCATGCTTTAAACCCATGCCTTCTTAGAGCATGTCCCCTTGAATATAATAATCAAAAGCCCATGACTAGCATCTCCATGATAGCTCACAGTTTTAACAAAGAAAAAGATAAGATTAATATATATATACATATATATATATATATATATATATATATATATATAAATGAACTCTTTTATAAGATATAAAACATTATCTTTTTAACTAAAGACAAAAGTCTTTTAGTCCAAAGACATGTACATGACTTAATAAATCATACATTATGATATATTATTATATTATGATACTTGACATTGAAAATAATTATTTTCATAAAATAAATGATTTCCAATTAATTATAAGAGTTATTTTTTATAAATAATAAATTTGCATCAAGTTGTTGTTAGTATGACCATTTAGGATCATATATTATTAACAAATAACATTTTATAATGATTATTGAGCATATAGATCTTTCAAAAGGGTTAAACTTATAAACCCCAAACGTGGTTGTTACATATTGCGGAGTCCGGGTCTAGCAATTTCTTAAAACTATATTATGCTTAATGGAGTGCAACAAAAAATGGCTTTGCATGCTCTTAGCCGTTATTGTCATCACCCGGATGGCCGTGCGAGGTTTGTTATAGGGACTGACGTCTCGAGTCGGTACATTGTCAGTATTTTAAAGCCGTCTACTAAAGAGTCGGTGACAAACGCTCGTGGAGGATTGGTTTTTGATGTTGGTCTCCTTGATCGTGTTTTTAAAGCGCCCATCACTACTGTCAAGAGTATTCCCCATAGTTGCCACCTTGCTTTCTCTTAGACTTTGAAAACTGCTCTTTACAAGGTGATTGCCCAGCCTGGCTTGGTTGATGCATGGATTTGTTTGTTACTTCTTCCTCGCTGCACACTGCAGGTGTTTAGACCCAAAAATAGACAAGAATGTAGGCCTAGGAATAAAAAATCCTTACAACAAATTCGTAGTGTCCATAGCGAGTTCGAAATGCTGTCTTTGGCACATCATTCTCGTGAACTCGCAACTGATGGTACCCTGATCTTAGATCTATCTTTGAGAAATAACTGGCTCCCTGAAGTTGGTCGAAGAAATCATCGATTCTAGGTAAAGGATATCGGTTCTTGATGGTCAGCTTGTTCAGTTCTCGGTAGTCAATGCACATCCGAAAGGATCCATCTTTCTTTTTCACGAATAAGATCGGAGCTCCCCAAGGTGAGGAACTCGGCCTTATAAATCCCTTGCTGATCAGCTCATTGAGCTGGCTGGATAACTCTTGCATCTCCGCTGGTGCTAAACGGTAAGGAGACTTAGCTACAGGAGTAGCTCCAGGGATCAAGTCGATACGAAACTCGACTTGACGCTCAGGAGGAATTCCTGGGAGGTCTTCGGGGAAGACATCAGGAAAGTTGCAGACTTCGGGGATGCTCCCGAGGTCTTTACCCTTTTGTGTCTCATCAACAACATGAGCCAGAAACGCATGGCATTCCTTCCGCAGGTACTTCTGAGCTTTGATGCACGAGATGATACGAAGGTTCGAACTGAGTTTGTCACCATAAACCATGAGGGCTTCGCCAGAGGGAAGGTTGAGGCGAATAGCTTTTTCGAAACAAAGGATATCAGCATGATTGGGGCTCAACCAATCCATACTGATAATGACATCGAAACTCTTAATAGATACAGGCATAAGATCGATAGGAAAGGAATGATTGCCTAAGGTAAGAGTACAGCCTATGAATATGTCGTTCGCGCTCTCTTTCTCTCCGTTAGCCATTTCGATGGTGAACGTTTCAGTTAAAGGTTGGGATTTACGTTTGATTAGATGCTTGAATGCATGACTAACAAAACTCCTCTCCGCACCAGAATCGAAAAGAATGTATGCATGAGAGTTGTCAAGGAGGAACGTACCCGTAACAACGGTAGGATCAGCGACTGCTTCCTCCTGGCCCATCGCCAAAACTCTTCCTGTATTGCCACCAGTTGTTGCCTTGGGGCAGTTTCTCCTGAAGTGCCCAACATCTCCACATCCATAACAAGCTTGACCAGCACCTGCTCCCGCAGCCTGGTTGGTTGGTTGGGTTGGCACCTTGCAGTATCGAGCTGTGTGTCCCTTCTTTCCACAGCTATTGCAACTCAACTCACGGCAGGGTCCGTGATGATGGAAGTTACACTTGTTGCACAAGGGTAGTTTTCCAGCATATCCACCGGTAGGAGATTGGGTGGTTGGGACAGTAGCTGGAGCAGCAGCAGGAGCAGTAACAGCATGAACCGCTACTGTTTGTTGTTTCTTGGAGGGCTCCTGCGAAGACTGACCCTTGCATTTGTTCCATGATTTCTTCTTCTTCTCACCACTCTCCTTTTGTGGCCCGGAGACAGCTGCCACCTCATCCAGATCGATTCCATGATCGATCAGAGTCTGTGCCAGATCCTTGGCGCTTTCAAATGTAGCTGGTCTAGCAGCCAAGACATTCCCCTTGGTTGGTTGCGTCAATCCCCAAATGTACCTCTCGATTTTCTTGCTTTTCGAGGTGACCATTCCCGGACAGAGGAGAGCCAGATCACATAATCTCGCGGTGTAGGCAGCGATGTCGAAACCCTTCATCTTTAAGTTCCAGAGTTCATGCTCCAACTTTTGCACTTCGCCCCTCGGGCAGTATTCCGCAAGCATGAGTTCCTTCAGTCTTTCCCAACCCATGACATTAGCCACTGGCAGGGTTAGGGTTTTGACTCGACCATTCCACCAGGTCAAGGCTCTGTCGGTGAAGGTGCAGGCGGCGAACTTCACCTTGTTTGCTTCGGAACAGGCGCAAATTTCGAAGATGGATTCGATCTTCTCGAACCATCGAGTCAGAGCGATGACACCTCCATTTCCGTCGAAAGACTTGGGTTTTGCAGTCATGAAGTCCTTGTAGGAACACTCCTTTTGATGTCCCTGACTTCCATCTTGTCTCTGTGGGTCGGTTCCACCTCCAGCCCCACCAGCATTCACTTGTGTCATTGCTGCAGTCACGGCGGCTGTAACTGCTGCCTGAAACATGACGAGGTCGAACTGAGGGGGTGGTGGTGGTGGCGGAGTGTTGTCGTTCCTTCTGATGGTTCTTGTTCGGGGAGGCATCTTTTTCTAGAAACAATCAGGAAGAAGAGGATGGTAAGTCCTCAAGATATATGAAACAAGATATATCCATCCCGATAATAAAAGAGTTTTACCAAGCAATAACCACAAAAAGGTTACTAATGCAAGCAAGTCATCGCTTTAAGGAAGAAGAGGTAGCAATACTTAGAGTGATTCTGTATACTGAGTTTGGCTCTAGCTAAAATACTCCTATAGTATTTTATGTGGGATGATTTTGGTAAGTTTTAGGCCTGCTGTAACACCACAGTCATTCCCAAGCACATGTTGGTCATGTCTCGACTGAATATAGTTGATCAGGCTATATTCACCCTAAACATGATTACATAACTGCCCAGGTTTAACCGCAGCGTTCCAACATCCAAATACTTTTGTTCTGTTCTACTAGTGACGCGAATTCTGTTACGTATGCATGCTCATATACTTTTTATAAAAATACTTATATCTTTGAAAGTATACTTTTAGTGTAGAGCACTTAGGCCCCTTAGTGTTTATAGTTGTATACCACGTAAGGTTCGGTATACTAGTTCGCTATAAATAAGGGCTCTGATACCAATCTGTCACACCCCGAAACCGATGGCGGAAATGTTCCAGGGCGGAGGACGTCATGTATAGCATCACAACCAATGTATAATAGCAACCATAGCAACACAACCATCACAGTGTATACACATATGAAAATGTTTACATCAGTTTGAAAACTTGTTTGCATTACATCAGAGAGTATATGAAAAATATAAACATAAGACTCTTATTGCTCCAGCTTCTCAAAAATCCAGCAGGTACCTGTCTACTGGTTTCCTGAGAATACAAGCAGTTTGAAAATATCAGCATAAAGCTGATGAGTTCATAAGCAGTAGTTTGTAATGAAAACTTATTGGTGAGCTTGCAACAGTGTTTGTATCATTTCAAGAAAAATCCGATATTTTCTTTAGTGAGAAAGTAGCGTTATCAGTTCCGTATAAACCATGGATGTTCGTTACTGAAAACTGTAGTGATATGTGAAAGTACTACTTCATGTGACTAGCTAAGGCTAATCATGAAGTATAAGTATATTGTATATGAAATCCTTGCATGATTGATTTTTGTTTGAAAACCCTGGCTTCAGCCATTATGCGTAGTGTGTGTTAGTTCTATTTAGTATAAATAAAACTGCTGAAGAGTGACAGGCTGTAAACTAAAGGTGATTTATACATAATGTGAGTCGTATAACCATGCTTGATATGACTAGAGACCTTTCCAACATTCTTCAGGCGTCGAGTTAAATGACATTTGTCACCATGGGCATGCCTGCCCAACTGTAGCTAGCAGTTCGGGTGTGGGATTGTCAGTCCCGAATAGATCTATTCACAAATCTCATGCTCTCCCTCCAGGAGACTCTGGTTATACTATGATAGGATTTATCCCTGTACACCTAAGGGTACAATATTGAAATAGCGCCTCACAGTATCGTACAATCTAGTTTACGTGTAGTGTAGTAGCGTTCTACCATAGTGAAAATCCGTATGTATACCGTATGTAGTGATAATTACAGTTATGAATACCATGATAAAGTAGTGATGCAAACTGTAAACTCTTGTTGTCTTAGTGCACATGTTTAGTAGTGAAAGTTTGTTTAGAAAAATCCCAAACTATACCGATTATAGTTTGCATGTAAAACGTAGTGAATAACGTACCCAGAAAACTATGCAATTTTAGTGAAAACGTCCCTTATGCTCAACACAGTACAAAAGAGTTAAAGTATGAGAATTGCATGAGTTTTGAAAACATTTATGTTTAGCTTGTATTCCCCCCTGAAAACATTAAAAATACGGAAAATGTAGGGGTATGAACTCACCTTGAGCGAGTGGTTTGATTGAAGGATCGATACGGAAAGCTGGGTGTTCAAGTGAAGCCTTGAACACGATTCGATCCTAATTAACACGCCAAGACACATAAACGAGTCAAATGAAGGTATTTCACCACTATAAGTGATGGAAAACCACTCTAGAGACTTGGATCTACTAGCACTAAGTGTTTGGACCTTGTAGAGTTGCATGAGGGGAGTGTAGGGCCACCTTAAAAGTGTGTGCGGCCATGGGTGTGCGGTCAGCATGTGTGTGCGGTTGCACACAGGAGTGTGCGGCCGTACAGAGGGCGTGTGCGGTCGTACAAGGGAGTGTGCGGCCGTACATAGAGGTGTGTGGCCATACATAGAGGTGTGCGGCCGTACATAGAGGTGTGCGGCCGTACATAGAGGTGTACGGTCGTACACTCTTCATCCATGCTCAAATTGTCGATTTTCAGGTGTTTCAAAGCCAATACTAAGTCCAACTAGCAAATTGAGGCCAAACTCTCACTTTGGAGAGTCTTTAAGGCGTGTACGGCCACCTTATGAAGGTGTGCGGCCGTACACCTTCATATGATGAAGAACATGATGAAACTTTGATGATTAAGGGCTTAGATCAATGGGTCCTTCATGTATGATAAGCTAGGTGATGAAAAACTCACGTTTTTTAGGCCTTGAGAGTGTTCTTAGATGAAGTTTTTAGAGAGAGAAAGTAGAGTGCGGCCAAATTAAAGGAATGAGTGAAGGGGTCACTCTATATAAATAGGGATGGGTGTGCGGCTGGAGGATGGGTGTGCGGCCGTACACTCATGTGTGCGACCGTACACTCAAGTGTGCGGCCGTACACACCTCCCAAGAGGGTGTATGGCCCAGTTTTCTCACTATGGGACGTGCTGACTCATTCCTAAACTCAACCTTGGTCAAATGCAAGCTTAGAACACTTAAATGAACCCTTGAATGGCACCAAAAATCGACAAAACAAGTTGAATATTGATTGAATCGACTAAGTGCACAGGATTGAAGTTTCGGGTTGTTACAAAACACCCTTTCATGCCACCCCCATCCATGCCGAGCCCCATAATTTCTGAACCTCCCCTTGTAGCAGACTTTGACTGTGTATTTGGTTGCATCAAATCTTTCCCTAAAGGAACTTCTTGCGGGAGAGATGGCTTGAGGGATCAACACTTACTGGATGCCCTTTGTGGAGAAGGGTCTGCTATAGCCACAGATCTCATACGTGCTATCACTTCAGTGGTTAATTTATGGTTAGCGGGAAGATGCACGACCATTTTGGCAGAGTTTGTTGCATCCGCTCCTCTCACGCCTCTGCTTAAACCTGACAACGGGATCCGTCCAATTGCAATAGGCACCATATGGAGACGTCTGGTTTCCAAGGTTGCCATGAAAGGTGTGGGTAAAGAAATGGTCAAGTACCTTAATGATTTTCATTTCGAGGTTGGTGTGTCCGGGGGTGCTGAGGTTGTGTTACACAGTGCCAATAGGGTGTTGAGTGAACACCATGCTGATGGGTCTCTTGTAATGCTGACAGTGGATTTCTCGAATGCCTTTAACCTGGTGGATAGATCAACATTGCTCTACGAGGTTAAGAGGATGTGCCCTTCTATTTCTTTGTGGGTGAATTTCTTGTACGGGCAAGCAGCGAGACTTTATATCGGAGACCAACATATATGGTCTGTCACTGGGGTGCAGTAAGGCGACCCATTGGGCCCTCTTCTTTTTTCCCTCGTTTTGCACCCGCTTTTGCACAAGATTAAAGACAATTGTATGCTCCTTCTCCATGCTTGGTATCTGGATGATGGGACTGTCATTGGGGATTCAGAGGAGGTGCCTAGAGTGCTGAACATTATTCGGTTGAATGGTCCAGGCTTGGGTCTTGAGTTAAACATCAAGAAAACGGAGATTTTTTGGCCCTCCTGTGATGGTAGGAAGCTTCGTGCCGATTTATTCCCAACGAATATAGGGAGACCTTCTTTAGGGGTGAAGCTCCTTGGGGGGGGGGCTGTTAGCAGAGACGCAAGGTTTATTAGCGGGTTGGCCATGAAGAGAGCGGTCAATGTTGTTGATTTGATGGGTCTTCTTCCACAACTATGTGACCCGCAAAGTGAGCTCCTTTTGCTTCGATCATGTATGGGCATTGCAAAACTTTTCTTTGGTTTAAGGACATGTCAGTCGGTGCACATAGAAGACACAACTTTGTTCTTTGACAAAGGATTGCACATGTCTATCGAGGATATGGTGGTATGTGGAGGCCCCTTCTTTGGAGACATCCAATGGCGTCTGGCTTCCTTACCTATTCGTTTCAGTGGTTTGGGTTTGTACTCGGCATACGAGGTTTCCTCCTACGCATTTGTAGCCTCGAGGACCCAATCTTGGGCATTACAATACCACATCTTACGTGACAGTGGCATATGTGGTATGGACTTTGATTACCTATGTGTTATGACTCGTCTTCGCGATACGATTTCGGGATTCGACTGTAGCGGTTTCACTAATAAGGACACCGCCCCCCCTAAATCCCAAAAAGCATTGGCGTGTGCCCTTTTTAGCAAAATCGTCAAAGATATGGAAGTCGACTTCGACATGACTTTTAGACAGAAAGCAGTTTTTGATTATCTTCGGGCACCTCATGCTCAGGATTTTCTGCTAACTATCCACATTGATGGCCTTGGCCAGCATATGTCTCCTATGGAGTACCGAACTATCCTTCGTTACCGCCTCATGATTCCTCTATTCCCAATTGACGAGATATGCCCAGTTTGCCACAAGGCATGTTTGGATACCTTTGGGGAACATGCGGTTCATTGTAGGGAGCTCTCTGGTTTCAAGTATATACATGATGTGGTTAGGGATGTTCTCTTTGATGCTTGTCGGTGTGCTGGTATTTCTGCGAAGAAAGAAGCGTCAGTGAACTTTTTGACGGACCCGCAGGATGGAAGATCCACACCTAGACCGGCTGACATTTTGGTCTTTGGATGGGTAGGAGGGAAGCACGCGTGTGTGGATCTTACTGGGGTCTCTCCTCTCGGCGGTTTGAGGAGCGGGGGTTTCACAGCAGGGCATGCCACTTTGAAAGTCGTTGCGTGCAAAGTGACAAAGCACGAGAATGCATGTATAGAAAATCAACATGTGTTTGTTCCTTTTGCATTTGATACATTTGGTTTTCTCGCATCAGAGGCGATGGAGCTCATCAATAGAGTCCAACGAGTCATGCATTCTAATATCATATCTCCTAGTTCCACAGATGTTGTTTTCAAAATGATTAGTTTTGTCATCCAGAAAGGGCTAGCAGCGCAACTTGTTGCCCGTTTGCCTTCCATCGATATTGTATTGAACTATATTATGATTTTTGGAGAATTATGATAAAGAAAAAAATAAAAGAGAGGCACCCATGCGTATTACTTTTAAAAAAAAAAATTATTATTACTACATTTTGGGTTGTTTGAAAATTTAGAAACAACCTCATTTTTGGAACGATGAAACTTCAAAATATGCTAATCTTTGATGTTATCGTGTCTCATTTCTTTTTGTGGGTTACTAATAAACATAAAAACCATAGTCTTAATTAAATCGGTTGCGTGTATAATCCTTCTTTAGCTGTTACTATTATACTACTTGTTATCTACTAAGTTTATTGCTAGTTATTTAAAATCTCTAACCGTTAAAAAAGATAATGAAATATTATATAAATGAGATATTGGGTTGAAACCTGGTGAAGGTCCATGGAGTGTTCCAAAATTTAATGAGACATGACCTTGGGACGATTTAATGAAATATTATATATAGTTTCTTATAAAATGTCTTATTAGCTGACAAGTGTTGTAAACTTGTAATATTTTAGACCTTTATGTGAAGGGGATAAATGATGCACAACATGACATCATACTCTTTTAATTGAGTACTCTTTTAATATACAAAAAAGTAACGTTTACAACTTAATCATTCAAGTTCGAGATATGTTTGGTAGAAATAACAAATGAGGACGTGACTATTATAGGGTTTTTTTTTTAATTTATTTATTTATTTGTGCAAGTTTATTTAAAATAATAACATTTTTATTTTTGCTGAAAAGATTAAGAATATGTATTTTAATCTTTATCTCCAAGAATAATGCAGATTATATTTCGATCTTTCTACAAATATACATATTTTTTTTTGATAATAACAATATATAACCCGTAAAAAATGTTTAATTATTATAGATAAGAGATATATAAAAAAAGAAAATTGTTATTATGGATATATAATGAAGGGAATTACAAATTGTTTATATGTGTAAAGAAATAGTATAAGTTACGTGCATAAAAAAAGTAAAGTATATGCTACAAGTTTTAGTAAGGGAGTGTTTAACAAAAAAAATTATTACTTATTAGGCCGATGGGTATGGAGCGGGAAATGAGTGAGGGAAAGGTTTCCGCACCCCGGAACACCATACTGAGGCTACGGGAAAGGGAGTGCGGGAAAAAAGTGAGGGGAGACTATCCCTCACTTCCTCTCCTCATGGCTCATGTGATTGGTCAATCTTTTTTTTTCAGTTTTTTTTAATATTTATTAAATTATATATATTAAAAAATTATAAAAAATATATCGAAATTTATGGTTTTCAATTCCCTACAAAACGAATATAATATTTGTATACAATTTTTTTTTAAAAAAATTAAAAAATAAAGATAGTGAAAAGTGACAATTTTCTGCTTTTTGGTGAGGGAAATGAGAATGGAAGAAAGCTAACGTGACACTCAAAAAGTGAAATATGTTTTCTAAACATACCCAATGGTCTTAGGGTGGAGGGAGTCATTCCCTCCCAACCCACCACTATATCAGCGCTACATCAATTTTTATTTTTCCCTCTTTCTCCCATCTTTTCCAACCTAAAATACATGAAAACTTATATTTTGCAACTCACTCAATTTTTAATTTTAAAATAAATATACATTAATTAAAATCATTCAAAATTAATTAACAAAAACATACAACACTAATTCGCAAACTAATTAAAAACATATAAACACAATTTGGTATAAGTTTTAAAGCATAATGTACAACCAACTAATGCATGGAAGAATAAAGAAAGAAAGCTAGAGAGAGAAAGAAAGTGGGTTCATGAAACCCATTGAAATACATTCCCATTCAACTCACTTGTGAAGGAATGGTATCTTGGAGGTACCATGGTATCTCCCCCAAAATGACTCTCTCCTTCCTTCCTTTAGCTTATTAGTTTATAAGCTAATAAGTTAGAGAAAGTTAATTTATGAAAAAATTACTTATTAGCGGTTTGTCACGGTTATAAATTGTTTTTATCAAAATACATTTTGAACTTATAGTGACGTGGAACTGCTAATAAGCTGTTTTGTCAAATACCCCTAAATAAGCTGTTATTCTTATGAATAAGAGATAATATGTTGTTATTGTGGTTAAAAAATAAAAATACATTGTTACTATAGATAAAGAAAAAAAATTAATTCCCTATATCGATAATAATGATACGTTGTTATTTATTACAATTCATCTAATAAAATTACTTGATTTCGTATGTATGAGTTTTATAGCGAGGAGATGCTTCTTAATTAATCAAGCATTACATTAAAAACCATATGCTGTGATTATGAAAGCTAACGAGGCATTCTGTTTAGCTATACGACGAACATGACCTTTTCATCAACCAAAGGCCAATTTGTAAAGAGAATAAGGGGTATATAATGAGGCATTAGGGACATTATAAGTTTAACATGTGACAGTTGTTTTGCTAACTATTCATGTTACATGGAAAATGAAATACGCTCTTTCCAATAACGAGAGGTTGTCATGTGAAAAGAGATATGTTGATGTTTTTGTCGTCTTTCATTTAATGTAGTTGGAATTAACATGACTATCAAATAAAGATTTAAGCTATGATCTAATACAATTTAGAAGTTAGCATCCCCAAGCTGCCTTGACATTTTTTCTTGAAACCTCTTTGAGTTGCAGATTCCGTAAATTTTTTTCAACCTTATTCAATTTTCAGATAGTTGACTATATGCATTCATATTTCGCCACTTTTGGTACTCTTTCGAAAAATTAAGAATCCAAATAGTCTCATGATCATACTCCCTCCATCCCAAAATTATTGTTCATCTTTCCTTTTTGGTTTGTCCCAAAATAATAGTCCACTTAACATTTTTACCAAAATACCCCCTCATTATTACTTAACCAACTAAGCATTTAATGGAACATTAAATGCAAAGTAAGGACAAAACTGTCATTTTATTAAATAAAGTTAATGGTAATTAATGTTTTTCTTAATATGTGTGTTTTTTGTCTGCGGACAATAATATTGGGACGGAGGGAGTACTTGTACTTTTTTGTGCCTAAAACATCAAGTGACCGTTTGATAACACAATTAATTGAGTCTGATTTGATTTTATAGCCTCTAGTATGCCTCTTACTAAGTGTATAAAAAGTTAAATTTGACTCGATCAACAACTATCAAACAACCCAAATCCTAATAAGAATGATCGGTCAATATAAGAGAAATAAATTGCATACGATGTGGGGTAAGGCATAGTGTTTAAGGAATTGACCCTAACCCTAATAAGAATGATCGGTCAATATAAGAGAAATAAATTGCATGCAATGTGGGGTAAGGCATGGTGTGTAAGGAATTTTGTAGTGGACGGTTTTTTATCAAGAATACTCTTAAAAAGTTAAAAAGATAAAATGCTTCAAAGTGGGGATGAGCAAAAGGACCGAACCGGCTGGAACCGGTCCGACCCGGACCCGAACCGGGAACCGGCTTTGGCCAAAATCAAGAACCGAACCGGCCCGGCGGTTCTACCGGTTCCGGTTCCGGATCCGGTTTATGCCGGTTTTTCGATTTCGGAATCGGTCTTCGAGAAATAGCAACGTATTTTGGGGTTACGGTTTCGGTTTATGCCCGGTTATTGAATGTGATTATAAGCTCGAAGATCAATAACATAAATGCAAAATTGTTATGTTTTTATATACATATCATAATAAGTCAATGGTTATCTTAAATTTGAACTTCTTATCTTTATGTTGCTTATATACATATACTGATATACATAAAGAATAACGGCTTGCCTGCATATTTTAACTTTAGTTATTATAAGGCTGAATTGCTTCTATCAAGAACATGGCCCATGCACTATTATAATATTGAAATAACGGACATGAAAGTTGACATTTATGTTTGGCTTAACAATTGGCTTTTTATGATTCCATAAGACCAGTTCCTTTCCCACACCATTACTTCATATAACTCTTTGGTGTATTTAGGATATGATATTTATAAGCAGTGGTTGCTGGTAGGGTTCGTATCTTCTTGACTTGGAGTCGCCGAGTCGTGCTTCGGTGTGCTTCGGTGGGTTATTATCTCCTGTTTTTGAAACTCCAGAAGATGCTGCAGCTGAAGCTTTGAATATGTCATTTGGAGTTGGTAGTTATGCTAGACGGATGCTAGAAAACATGGGCTGGAAGGAGGTAAGCATAAACACTTGTTTATATTTAGTCCAAAGGTAAAAAAGATAAGCTGATCCTGTTTTACATGATGCAGGGAGAGGCACTTGGGAGCAGCATGAAGGACAGAAGGGTGGTTTAACGGAACCATTACAAGCAGTTGGAAACAAAGGAAGCTCAGGTTTGGGATGGAATCACAACACTCGTTGGAAGAACGCATCATTTTAATCTAACTTTTTAGTAGGGCCATTTTTGATGTACATGTATATATAATATATACATTTGTTATTGAGGATGCACTCACATAATTGCATGTAGAATGCGCATTCTGAAAATCAAGTAATTATTTCTAAAATTATAAATGATATGATTTCTAAAGTTATAATGATCACTGCAAATTCTGAAACTATATGCACCATCCATGTCACTTGTGAAGAAGCAAAAATTCTAATTAAATGGGGTTTTTTGTAAAGACTATCCGGTCCGGTTCCCGGTTTTGGGCCGGTTCCAATGACCGGTTCTTACCGGGTCCCGGTTCCAAAAATTCACAAAATTATAGTACCGGTCCCGGCCCGACCGGTTCCATCGGGTTCCGGTTCCCCGGTCCGTTTGCTCATCCCTACTTTAAAGACATGTTGTTTTATGTAGAAAAATATCTATCATGTAGAACCATGTTGGCTACATTAGCTAAAATAACAGCATAACAAGCGGAATGAGATTCCAAAGTTGACAAATTAGGGCAAATCACAAGAAATAAAAAAACACGGTTTATAAAACAATATCAGATGACATTTTGAAAGTAGGAGAGAGTAGAAACTAAAACATAATCTCTCCATCCATCCATATCCATATGTACCAAATCACCATGACAATCATATCGACATAATATATTTATTCTGCACTCGTAGACACTAAAGCTGCTAAAAAGCCGAAACATCTGTCATGGAAATCGCAACCACTTTGAAAAAGAAACAAAATACAGAAACCCACAACATACTTTGAAAACCAAATTAATAAAATTGGTGAAAGTAGTTTGTGTTTTTTCTTGTATTTTGGTCTAATTTTCAAAATCAGAAAAAAAAAAAAAGGTTTAACCAGACCATCCTCTCTGTGAGCCTCCAGACGGATGTGCATTCAGCCTATCAAGCACTGTGTTGAAATCAACAGTCTGTCCACTCTCCTCAAGCCTCTGAATGACACCCATCACATGTTCACCTCTGTACCCCATGCTCCCTAACTTATCAATCAGTTCATTGTAAGGGTGGCTGCGCATGAACTGTGGTGGTGGCCTTGCCATCATACTGCCGCCACTGCTTTGCTGCTGCTGACTTGGCGGGTAAACGGGTTGCGGGAAGTGGGTCGAATGAGTAGGGTGTTGTTGGGGAACAACTCTTCCCCCTTCACTCTCATACATCATATAAGCATTCCCACTGGCGGCATATCCATCTGCCGCCTGACCTCCAAAACCCGGCTTCATATGCTGCGGTGGTGGTTGTGGTTGTTGTTGTGGCTGACCTGGATTTGTCCGGCCATAGGTAGGCTGAGGGACACCGGAGTAAGGCGGCATTGGCATACTGTTTGGGAGATTTTCGGGGGCGGGCGGGTTGACTTGTTGACTCGAGAGATAAGGCGGGAAAACTTGAGCAGGTGACGGCGGTCTAACGGCGGGCTGTGGTGGTGGCTGCATCTGCTGGGCCCACTGCTGCTGATATTGTGGTGGTGGTGGCTGAGAGAGTTGGGAACGTGGCGGTGGTGGCTGGGTGACTTGGGTCTGGTAATGTGGGTCTTGTTGCAGGTAGTGATTTGGTGTTGGTGCTGGAGATAGATAGTATGTTTGTGGCTGAGACATTGGCGGTTGGTGGGTGGCAGGTGGTGGTGCAGGGAGTTGGGGAAGAGCAAGAGCTAGTTGCTGATTGTGTCCTTCTGGAAAATTGTCATTCCTTTTATCAGAAGAAGGTGTGGAAACCTCTTCGGTTTTCTGAGATTCAGACTCTTTGTGTGCTAGTTGAAGCTTAGCAAGTTCTTTTTGGGTATCTGCAAGTTCCTGTTTATCTCTTATGATCTGAACTGATCTATGAACCTGCATTTTGTTGTTATCATATTTAATATTTTAATTAATTATGAAGTTAAGAAAATGGAGAAAAGATAGTGTTTAAACCTCTTGAAGATGCTTCTCAAGAAACTTAAGCTTTGTTTCTGATTCTCCATGATCACGTGCTAAATCAGAACGCATCTCTCCAATTGATTTATCCACATTATAGCAATATAATTCAAGCTGTGAAAGACGTGAGCTAAGCCCCTCAAGAAACCGCATCAAATTTTCAGAATGTTTCTTCATGGATCTCTCAACAGCAGCAACAACCACATCTTGGTTACCAGAATCATCTGGTGGACTATATGAAGAAACCGGGAATGATGGTCTACTCATCCTGCTTTTGTTGAATTCCTGGTTATAAAAACATCAGCATGTTTTAGCTTAAATGTGTATTTGCACAAAATTTAATGTGTATTCATACAAAGTATTTATGGCTAGTTTTGTGAATTATGATCATTGGCATTGACAAATGCACAAGGCCATCTGTTCAAAAGGCCAACAGAATGCACATTTTAGTTACAAAGTAGACAACAAAGAGAAAGAAACATTAATTGCCTAGAACTAGCTCAAGCAGGTAGCAAATCAAGCAAATCACCATAGTAATCAACAAGAGACAACAACCATTCAAGCCCTCATGAATAAGCTCTGCAACTTCTACCAATCTTAGTAATCCAAAGCACGTACCAAAAAACTGCGACAAAAATCTAAATGCTCACAGCATCAGACCCCTTTCTATAATCCAGCACAAATAGCCCCGATGATCATAATACATAAAACTACCCATCGATACTTCGAATATTGCAGGCCATTCTAAATATAGAAACGAAAAGCATTTCTAAGTATTTGTCATCATGAAACACAAAATTGCGCATAGATCAGCTGAAAACAGAAAAACCCTAAACTCAAACGTATAGAAAAAAACCAATTAAAAGGGAAAATGAAACCTAGAGAGAAAATAAAAGCTATATATTATAGAGATTAAGAGATAACGAATAATACTTTAGAGGAATTAGTAGCGATCGCAGAATCTGAGTGACTTCCGTTGGAATTTTCCTGATTTGTGTAATCTTCGTAAGAGCAAAGAATGTCGTCGGATGCAAAATCGAATCCCTTGGTCGATCCAGAATCCATAAAGCAAAAAAATATCGGCTGAAATCGGCAATACGGAGCAAGATAATCGGGAGAAACGGATCTCTTTCAGGGGTGAAGATTATACGGAAAATCAAAATAAAGGATTAGGGTTTGCAGAGAGAGAGAGAGAGAGAGAGAGAGAGAGGGGATAATATAAAGTATTCTGCGCCTTGATTGTCTTCAAGAGAAAAGGTTTCGTGGCGTGGGATTTGGAGTAGCGATCCCTTTCTATTATTATTGGTTTTGTTTTGACCTCATCAATTTTGAATTTTAATATTCGTTTTGATTTATATGCAAGTAATTAAATTTTTGTGACAATATTCAACCAAGTTTAATTATTGTATATCATTTATCAAAGGAAATTTTGTCTATTAATCTGCTTCATCAAAAGTAAAAACATTTTTTCATAATAATAAATCCAAACTAAATTTAACGGGTTAAACCTTTTTCATAAGGTTTGGATGACCTACAAAGAAAAACATGATCGAGACTTTTAGAGTAGTCAGCGAAAACAATAAAGGGATAGATATCAACTAAATCAATCGTTTTTTTATAGAATTCTATCTTTTCATAAACTTGAAAATTAATTAAATTGTTCGGAATTTGACGTTCTGGACCCGATATAAATGGGTCGGCCCATTTGTCTTCATGTTATATATAAATAGGATCCACAACTCATAGCAAAATGTCATTCCTCAAAAATCTAGAAAATTGGAACTCAAGACAGGGACCAAGCGTGTAACAAAAACAAACAGTAGGGACCTTTCGAGTTAAAAAAATAAGTTATGGACCAAACGTACAAATTATCCTAAACCATAGGGACCATTAGTGTAATTTTTTACTCTTTTTTTCTGCATGGGGATTTAGATGAAGGTACCATTGGGTTTTAATGTTGAATCACCTTTACTTGTTTGCAAACTCAAGTGATCATTATACGAATTGAAGCAAGCTTCTCGTCAGTGGTACTCCAATTATCATGCTTTACATGAAAAGGATATGTTCTTTCTGCTAATGGTCACTGCTTTTTTCTTAAGGAAACTTCAAATTCAATTGTCACAGTAGTTGTTTTGTGTATGATATTTTGGTCACTATAAAACATCAACAAAGAATCTCAAGTCTTAAAGGTTATATGAACGACCGTTTTCAAATAAAAGACTTGCGTTCAATTCATTTTTTCCTTGATCTTGAACTCAATATGATTTCTCAAGGTATGATTGTTCAACAACAAGAGTTTATAAAGGATATCTTATCGTTGTATTCCATGGAAGATTATTTCATTCCTTCTTCATCTCTTCCCAAGGACATTCAATCATTGTTTAAAACTAAGAATTTGATGCAAGATTCTATTCTTTATCTGCAAATAGCATGAAATTTAAACTTTCGCTTGCATACTTAACCTGTTCTATCGTATACAGTTCAAAGTTAATTTAATCAACAACTATTTCAAGAAT
The DNA here is from genome assembly GCF_052849685.1 of Lactuca virosa. Taxonomy (NCBI): domain Eukaryota; kingdom Viridiplantae; phylum Streptophyta; class Magnoliopsida; order Asterales; family Asteraceae; genus Lactuca; species Lactuca virosa. The sequence goes on from NC_136429.1 coordinate 132,847,933, forward strand.
ACTTCATCATGGGTTATTCTTTAATAAAGATTCTACATTTCACATTGAGGCCTTTTGTGACAGTGATTGGGCTGCATGCCCTCTCACGCGAAGATCTATTAGTGTCTATTTCACACTCTTTGGTGGAACTCCTGTTTCTTGGGAATCCAAGAAACAAGTAATTGTTTCTCTTTCATTAGTCGAGGATAAACACAAGTTAATGCATTGAGTTTGTGTAGAATTATCATGGTTAAGTCAATTACTTCATGAGTTTGAAGTTCACGATGTTACTCTTATACCTCTGAAATGTGATAATCAAGCAATAATTTACATTGCTAAGAATCTAGTTTTTCACGAGCATACCAAACACATAAAACTTGACTATCATTTTGTTAGAGAGAAGCTTCAAAGTGGATTAATCTCCCTATTACATGTACCAACCAAGAAACGACTTGTTGATGCTCTTACTAAACCCTTACATTGCTCTAATCATCGTGAAGCACTTTCCAATATTGGTTTACAACCATATCCTCAGCTTGAGAGGGGGGGGGGGTAGCTTCATCATCTCTTTTAAACCAACGACAAGACATTTTTGTAATTTACTTAATTCAACAGTTAACTAGTTTGTTAGCTTAGCTTTCCTTGTACACATATATAGTTATTTTGGTGGTTGTTATTCAATTGAACGAAGAAGTCAAAATTGAATTTTCTTCCCCAATTTCTCTCTCCTCTGTTCTTCCATTACAGCATGGCTCGGTGCAATGTTGTGTTGTCATGGGTCGGACATGCTTGCCTATTATTACAAGTTCGGACAATATTGTGATGGTTGTGGTGCACTCAAATTGTTATGTGTGTAGTATAGACGAATAAATCAAGATTTGTTGTATAGATGAATAAATGGCTGTTTGGCAGGATCTGAATTTTTAAGATTTGAATTATTAAGAGATCTGAACTTCTAAGAGGGTCTGAAATTTTAAGAGCTGAATGTTTAACATGCTGTTTGGTTTGAACCTCTGAATTGCTGTGCTGAATTATTAAAATGACCATTTTACCCTTCTGTTTTAATTTTTATTGAATTCAAGTGTTTGTTTAGAAAATAACCTAATAAATTTCTTCAATACGTATTAAAAAAAATATAAACACCATATAAAATCCAAATTTAGCATAAATCAAAATCAAACATAAATATTTTTAAATCCACAAAATCATACTAAAATCCAAATAAAATCCTACAAATTTAATTTGGCCCCAATTGATTCGTAATCTAGTCACGCAAATTATTCATGTATTCATTGCCTTGTAAACCCCATTCCTCCAAGAGAGTGCTTTCAAACTACCCCCTTCCCGACCATTAACCGTAATTTCTTGCAAACATGCTTCTAGAAAAGCTCTTTCAATAGCTTCTACCTTCCAACTAATCCTAGGCTTCTTTTGTGACATGTCTAGTGTAATTTCAATAACAAATCAGCATATAACAACACAAATCAGCACATAATAGTACAAATCAGCACATAACAACAAAAGTTAACGCATAAACAGCAAAAGTTAACGCATAATCAACACATAACAACAAAAATCAATACATAAACAACAAAAATTAGCACAAAAACAGCACAAATCATCAAAATTAGCACAAAAACAGCACAAATCAGCAAATAACAGCACATAAACAGCAAAATCAGCAACTTATTTCAGCAAATGAACAATATATTTCAGCACATATCAATAAACACATTATTAACAAGTTTCACCAATAGATTTCAGTTACGAATCAACAAAATCAACAACTTATTTTCAAAAATCAACAAGAAATCAACAACTTATAATCAACATCACAACATATTTTGGAAATCAACAAGAAATCAGCCCATGATTTTGGAAATCAACAAGAACAATATATTTCAGCACATGATTTTGAAGAACAACAGGAAAAAAACGAGACAAAAGAAAAAAATTGATGATGATGGGAGGAAAATAGGAGTCAGTGATAAACCCGGTTGCTGGAGTCGGCTAAAGAGCATCAGGAAAAAAACGAGAAGAAAAGAGATGAAAAGTCAAACCTGATGATGCTGCTGAAGTCGGCGATGGTGAAGCAACGACAGGAGATGGCGCTGGGAAGGGTGGCTACGACGGCAGGAGATGGCGCTTGGAAGGGAGGCGACGACGGCAGATGAGGATGGGAGGAATGCCTTCTTCGGTTGGCGAGAGTATAACCTGGAAGCGAGAAAGCAAGCGAAAGCGAACAAAGAGAAGAGAGGGCTAGGGCGTCTTTTTTTTCTTTTCAGATGGACTTCCAAGTCTGATTCGGTAAGTGATAAAATTCAGATTAAGACCACAAAATAAGAGGTAAACAAACAGTCTGAATCTTACCGATTCAGACCTGCCCCTTATTAAGTGGTATTAAGATGCAAACAAACGGGGCCTAAATCTACATTTGTTGAAAAGGTACAATCATAAAAACATGAATTACATTTTTTTTATTTTTTGTTGAATAAAAAGTTCGACTTATCTCTACAAAATAAAACTATTGTTATCATACCGATGGAGAATAATTCATTTCTTGCTTATAAAAGGCAACTTAGATTTACAATTGTGCACTACAATGAGGCTTTACAAAATGAGAAATCAAATATCATCCTACAATTTTTTTCTACTTATTATTCTACTCATTAGATCAAGACAAGTGTCACAATAAAGAGAGGAAATCAAGAGAGAGAATTAATAGTATCCACATGCCATAATCTTATATGAGCGGGATGATAAGTATGAAAAAAAAAAGATAAAAGAATAATTAATTTTTCTTACAAAATAATTGTTGTTTTAGACAATCCCCTGTATAAGACATTCTCCAATGCTAATACGAATGATCCCTAAATATAAGGTATTTCCCATTGAGTATAAGATATGCCACGAAAAGCGTCAAACATCTACCATGGTCCTCAATTTTATAAATTGTATTTTAATTTATATTACGTGTCAATATTTGTTTTACTTGTGGGTATCAAACTTATGAAGGTTTTTATTTTTGAGGTTCTACTATGGCCTAGTAAAGAGCATTGCATGTAAAACCGATCTTACCATCAAAATTCTAAAGAAATACAAGTAAGATATTATCTTCAATATCTTTAATGTTTTAAAAATTGGTTCAAACCGGCTGGTTGGACCGAAAACCGGGAAAATGAGCGATTCAACCAACATTGGTTTTATGAGTTCTGGATTGAAATGAACCGACCGATGTTTACAAAACCTGGTTTAAAATGAACCCCTTAAATTGAATAAAAACACATGGAAATGAGATATTTTGCATAACAAAAATCTTTTTCACATTTATTTATATTTTTTTTTTATCACCGTTTACATCTTGTATTTGATAAACTTCATGGTCTTTTTCACATTTGTATACCTAGGGAAAAAAACATGAAAAATTCTAGAAACCAGGTCGACCAAGTTGAACCGGTTACTACCGGTTTTAAAACATTCACTATCTTCATAACAGAAGGAAAAAAAAAAAAAAAACAAATTTAGTCATTTAAACTATGTTATGATATTTCTTAATGGTTCTCGATGGACCAAGAAAAGGTTTGACTTTGAATGTTACTAAAAATCATTGTATTTATTTAACATAATTTAAAATAAAGCTATATGTCAGAATATATTAATATACTTCCATTTATTGTTTATTTTAATATTATCTTTTATTTTCTTTATATCACAACATTGTACTTTTTAAGGTTTAAATAGTACTTTGAGAAATCTACATCTTTATGGGCATACTAAAGATTCTTATTAGCACATAGTAATTACTAACTTGAAATACATATATTTAATTATAACAGTGAAAATTGATTTATATATGAATAACATTAATTAAGTGAATATTTTGATATACAATGTTGTAGTAGAAATAAATAAAATATAATGCTACAATAAATAAAATAAATGAAAGTCCATTCTTATTTTGCAGTTAACCCTTTAAAATAAACAAACAAGATCAATCACCACCTAAACATTAAAAATAATATTAATAATGAGAAAAGCATGATGGAGAATACATATGGCTCTTATTCATCACTTTTCAAGTACACTTATTTTCTTATACAATCAATTTACAAATAACGTTTTTTCTCTATTTTTTATTTTTATTTTAGGGGTCTCGGTCTCATTTATCTTCACATTCATAAGATAAGACCCTCAAAAAAAAGGAAAAAAAGAAATCAAACCCAAGCGGTGTGAATACTCACCTTCCTCTGTAGATACCTATATATCTGTGGAGTGTAATTGTATGCATTCGGTTTATCCACTGATTTTATGCAAAATCTTGCTACTGCTAACAGTCCTTTAAGCTCTCTAGAATCGTAATTATTACCAAGATCAGGGTCGATCATGTTATCCATTGATGTTGGAAAACAAGATTCTTCGATCCACTGGATCAAATCAGGACCCGTTTTCTCTGATGACTGACCCGTGATTAGTTCAAGTATCAACAACCCAAGTTGATACATTATGTTTCCATACACCTGCCCGTTTGTTTCTACAACAAACCATCATATTTAGAGACATTAATTATTTATAAAATTAAAAAAAAGGATTATTTTGACATGTTACCCAATAAAGTAACAAGAAATTTATTTACCATTAGAACTTGAAGTCCTCCATGCCATAACCTGATCACTACCCGAACCAAGGAGTCCAACATCCGATAGCTTTGAGAGCAAAAAACAGAAATTGTCATTAATTTAGAAGAAGAAAAGTCTTTTATGCAGAAATATAGTAAAATTGATGAAAAGGTAAAAAGATGTTACTTTTTTAATGCAATAAAAAGAACGACTTAATAAAGAAAAAGTCGGATAATGAGTATTAACTCCTAAATATCTTTACCTTTGCATCAAAATTCTCGTCTAGCATGATTGTGTTTGAACTGATAGAGACATGGTATACCGGAGGGTCACAGAAGAAATGTAGATATTCCTGCACGATGGTAATTTTAGAGGTAAAAGACATATATACCCTTTGTCCAATACGGAAATTGCAATTCCAGGAAGTTCGTGTTAGTTGTAAATTTTGAACACCTCTATAAAGATTCAAGCTTTAAAACTCACCAATGCAGCAGCCACACCAACAGCTATCTTTAGTCTGATTCTCCAATTCAAAGGGGTCCTCAATGGATCTACAATTAACCAAAATATTAAACAAAAACTAACTTTAATAAACACTGTATATATATAAATACACAGAGAACAAAAGTTACCATTCAAATGTTCCTTAAGGCTTCCATTTTCTACGTTCTCAAAGATGAGAAACCTGAAACGAGAAGAGAAGTAGAATGTTGTAATTAAAGAAACGAAAGCAAACTGGTTGATTTGATAAAGAATTAGAAACAAAGTTGGGTACTTCTTTTGGCCTACAGAAAATCCAGTAAGGGAAACAACATGGCGATGATTCAAACGTCCCAAAAGTTGGACCTCCCGATAGAAGAAATCATCTTCTTGATCAATCAGATGTATTTCTTTCACCACAGCAGCATGATCACCTTCGAATCGAGCTTTATAAGAAGTCCCATTGGAAGAAGTCGCAATAACTCTATTGAAATCGTTTGTGGCTCGCTTTATGGTCTTGTAAGAGAAACGCCTCAAGAAAATTACTGGGACTGTAAAAGAGAAGTTAAAGCTTATCAAGAATTAATGGAGGATTCTTTAGACATATACTAATATAGAGCTTCTCGTTCATCGAAATTTCAAGAAATCCTAACGAATTTGGGATAAGTAGCGTGACTTGATTGGCCACAAAATGTCGAACAGTACCAAATCATTCAAGGAATTAATCAAAACATCATAACAATACGAATGCAGTTTAGGATCAGAAAACCCATTCCAATTTTCACGAAGTTTAACTATAACAGCAAGAAACACATCGCAGATCCATCGTTATCCTCTAATTCCTTCTCAAATTATGATGAAAATCATAAGATTCTAAGAAATACCCACAATTCGTAGACTAGTAATCAGCAAATAAAGATAACTCTTCTCTAATTCCTTTTCAAAATCTGACGGAAAACATAAGATTCTAAGAAATACCCACAATTCGTAGGCCAATAATTCAGCAAATAAGATCGGGATTCTATCTATAATTTCTTTTCAAAATCATATGCCCACGATTCGTGGGGCAATAATTCAGCGAATAAGATCACGTTCCACGCAAAAAACGAAGACAAAAAACGAGTAAGATTGTGCGAGAAAGGAGGAGCAGTACCTGTACGAGATCGGAGAAGGAGTTTTATCTTGACGAACAAACCGTCGTTCATCTCGAAACTACTGACACCGAAAGAATTGGAATTTGGTATTCCAGAAATCGAATTTTTGAGCTGTTGTTTTCTTTAAAATATGCATCAAATCGTTACAAGTGTTTCTGATCTGTAATTTCGAAGAATCTTCTGAGTAAAGACAGAATCTATAAGTTTGTTAGTGTAGTTATTATGAGGGATAAAACTAGAATTAGTTTTGTACGATCAAGTGTCCCCTAGGAATATCTTTCCCCACCTTCCACTCGACAAGGTTAGAAGGAAGGTATAATTAACAGAGAAAATTATAAATTTAGTCACTTTTTAAAATAATTTTTTAAGTTTTAATAAAAAATTGATCAAATATTAAAAATAAGAGAAAATTGTAAATTTATCCTAATACACTAATTACTTTGTGGAAAATAGCAAAAAAAAAAGAACTCAAATTACAAATTTAGCCCTTAAATCGCAGATGAATTAAGTCCGTCTGCGATTTCACATTTCCATCTGCGAACGTACAAGTGCCTAAAAATGCAATTTGAGTTTTTTTGACTATTTTCTACAGAGTAATTAGTGTATTAGGCTAAATTTGAAATTTTCTCTAAAAATAATCATTAAAATTTCATGGGATTAGATTTACCTATGATTTCACTCCTTTCTATAAAAAAAATTAATTAAATATTAAAAATAAACATTAAAATTGCAGGTTTGGTAGATTATCGATAATTTCACTCATTTCCATATGTGATTTTACACTGCGAGTAGAGACGGAACACGGAAATTAGAGCTAGATGGACCAAAATCAAACCCTTAAAATAAAAACATATAAACAAGTTCTATTTATTAATAGCAACTCGATTGACATTAATTTTGTTTACTAACACTTTATAAACATCGGTTATAGAGCAATTATGATAGATATGGTTAAAACAAGTACAAATCATAAACAATACTCTTAAAATATAAATATATTATAACAATGTTACTATTCTATACAAAAGAAAAAAAATGAGTAGAATTAAAAAAAAAATCATAAATCATGCAATAGAGGGACTATACAATATTATTAATAAACCTAACATGATTATACAATTGTTACATACATATTAGTCTTGTGAATCATTGTAACTTTCCACATGTAAGAAAGAAAAAAGCCACAACATTTAATTATATGAGTTTGTGGGTTTTTGGTTTAGTGGGTCATTAACTTTTTACATGTTAAATTTATACGAATTATATACGTCTCAAAATTAATTAATAATTAGCATCTTATATTTACTAAAATGAAATGAACAAACAAATACAAATCTAACATAATAACTTAACATGCAACAATTTGAAAAGAAAAAAAGTTTCAATATAAAGTCATAAAGTCATAAACATCAAAATAAAATTGAAAAGATTCATGCAAAAGTGAAATTATGTCGTATATTCCATTGATTTGTAAATATATATTTTTTTAAATATAGCATTTAGAAAAAAATGCAAAAATATTCCCCGTGGTTGATAAAGTTTTATGGTTTTGGTCCAAAAACGTTTGATGATGCATTGGTGGTCCAATTTTGGATACCTTGTGTGATTTTGGTCCCTATGGTTGACTTTTTTTTATGTGGTTTTGGTTCATACCCAACCTAAAATGAAGAATATAACATTCATTAAAACTTTTTAAATTAATTTTAATTTTATTATTATTATTTTCATTAAAAATAAATTAAAAGTTAAACATTACCCCCCCCCCCTTCTCGGTTTCAAAATCGCAAAAAACAATCCATTATATATCGGATGGAAACTAATGTGACATCCTCTAATTTTTAGAACCAAAAATAAATTTTCTTTACTCTTTAAAAATCATGATACTTTTTTGCGGAAAATCCTAGTATATAAAAATTTTTAGAGTACAAGATTGTCTCAAATAAAATCCTAAGGATGTCATAATCAATACATATACATAAGTTACAATGTAAATACCTAATGGTCTTGAACACCATTGCAGGATTTCTCTTAATCACTCAACATCCTAATCAAGTTCCAGTGGCTTAAGTTTTAATACCTGTGATGCATACAAACTGAGTGAGTTTGGTTGGAAAACCTGGTCAGTACATTGAGATTTCAATCCAACAATGTTATCATATATATATATATATATATATATATATATATATATATATATATATATATATATATATATATATATATATATATATATATCTTAATCCTGCATAACCAACTATTACCAAACAGTATATATAGATATATTTCCGATTTTGATATCTATAAAACCTTAGACCTATGCATAGCCACCCCAATCCATCATCACCAAACCTACTGCACGATTATCACGAAGAATCGAAGATAAACCATTTAGAAGAAGGGACTTGACTACACCGCTAGGGGCTTCCTTGGCTGGTGAAAGTCATAAAGGCACTCGGGCCATCAGAGTATTTGATGAATATGGTATTCCATTTCATTTACGTTCGTGGGTTATGAACCCACATAGCAACGTAATTCATAACAATAGCGGAGCTAGTGGGGGGACTAATTGGTGCTTGGCCACCCCCAACATTTTCAATTCATGAATTGTAAATACTAGTAGCTCATATTATATTCAATTTATCTACATTCCATCACTACATCAGCACTAGGTTAAACGCTAGTTTCACCAATTTAACCAATTCATTTTTTTTAAGATATTAAAAACACATATATAGTTTAATACATATTATATTCGATTGGATGCTAGTTAACTTAAACCACTTCTGCCCGTGTCTCTTTAAACTTTTACTTTAAATATCAAATAATATACCCTCTCTCCTTATATAATACTTGCATGGTCCCATTTTGTGGATTCTCACTTTTCAAAATGAAAAAAAAAATCCATTTGTTGAAATAGATTATAACATAACAAAACAAGATGTGCTTATTTAAAAAAGTCTCACTAAAAATGATGTAAATCTGAAATTCAAAATACTAAAATTGTGATCGCATCTAATTCTATCAAAAAATTAAAATACTTTGGACCGAGAAAAACGCACAACTAAATTTTAAGACGCTAAAACCCACAAAATGCTAAAAAAGAAAAATTCTAGAATCAAAAACCCTAACCACTTGACGACATCTTCACCTCCTAGTCACCGCTTACTAGTAACACCGATAAATAAGCCCCTTTTATCCTAAATTTCTAGCTCCACCCCTGATTCATAAGACCTTCTAGAATGATCAAGTGTTGTCATATTACTTTGGGAGATGACCAAACATATCATTACAGTTGTCTGATTTGGACCCACCATTTTTGGTCATCCAAAAAGGAATACGATTTGTACTCCGGTACATATTTCCGTACCATCAACACCTGAAAGTGTTACTGAACAGAATTCTACTATCCGTTCCTAACTTACCCCAACCTACTCCGAATGAGACTACCAAATATCAAACTTAATTGAACTAGGCATCTATAATAAGTCTTATCTTATTAACGGGCAGAACTACTAAGTTCCCAATACCAACTCTGTTTAGACAACATTATCATATCTTAGTGTATATATTTAACACAGAGTATTTAGGTATTAATCTACTTTTATCTTCCTCTTAATAATACTTCTATTATGATTATCACACAATAATAGATATATCTTTTAACATATATAGAACCATATCCAGTTCACATATCGTATATCTTCAAATATATTCCTAGACAATAAACGTATAGTTTACATATAAGCTCTCTAACAGATATTTAATACTTTAATTAATACTTGTATTAATCATGTTCATGAAAGGAACTATGCACTCACCTGACTTAGGTAGGTGACTGCAGAATTCAGCAAAGCTTCGCCTAACACCTTGACTTTTCTTTTGACGGAACCTAAGTACAATTTATACTGAGTCTTAGTCTAATGATCCTAGCGACTAATGATAGTCTAGATTCCTCACTAATCCAATATCTACAACAAGATCTATCAATTAAGGAATAACCAGGTATGATCATATTGGAGGTAGGGTCTGTTTGGTATATAGAGTATACTATTTGGAAATCTCACTTTAAACACCTTACTAAATCCAGCCAAGACATCATTCCCGTATGTAGATACATCAATATAATGACTTGGAATCACTAATAAATCTTATGTATATGTTCATATTAACAACTATGACCATAAATATAAGTTACACTTGAAATAAAATAATTGTAGCTTAACTTACAAAAATTTTAGCGAAAATCAGGAAATTGCACGGGCAGACTTCCGGCCCGATAGCTTCAAATTTTTGGGCTTCTACCTATTGTAGAGCCTAGCTAAAACTACACGAAAGTTGAAAAAAGTCGGATTTTTGGCTGAGAAATCGTTTGAGAGAGATTGGGATGGATGTGTGTGGAGAATGGAAATGAAAATCAACATGTATATATAGGGAACAGATAGGCACGTCGTGCATCAATCAGAGGAGCGCCACGCCCAACAGCCGCAATCGCTCCTACCCCTTGCTGCCATGTGTCAGGTTCATATTCTTCTGTGTCACTGCTTCTAGAAAGGTTGTGCGACGCACCTCGCGCGATGCAAATTTTTCCAGATTACAAAAATTCATATCTTCTTCGTTCAGGCTCCGTTTTCGACGTTCTTTATATCCATGTGTAGTTATCGAAGAGATCTACAACTTTTATTTAGACTCCGTTGGCTAATTCTCACTTTAATTTTTATTTTTTATTTTTTGAAGGCTTAGACTGTTAAAATCCGTGCGAAATTCACAACTCCTTCATACCAACTCCGTTCTCGACTATGTTTATATCGACGGGTTCATATTCACGAGATCTTCACCTCTAATTTAGATTGTTTTGGCTAACAATCAACCGATTTGAATTTTGATTTATGTGTCCGTACTGCTGCGCTGAAACTTTGAAAAATCACAATTTCCTCATATGAAGTCAGATTTGGGCGTTCTCTATATGCATGCTCTCAGATTTATGAATACTACGACTTTCGTTTAGATCGCTTAGGCTAATAAACAACCTATCTAAAATTCACTTTTCATGATGCGCATAGCCGTTTCATTTTAATCGTGAAACTTCGAAGAATGATAACTTCTTCATACAAAGTCGGATCTCAGAGTTCTTTATATGTAAGGGATCCTTGTCATATATACTATAAATTTGGTTAAGGTTATTTATCCTAAATATCATTCTATCGAAATTGACATTTATCGCTTATCGATAAACTCCCTAAAAGGCTTATATTAAATAGTTTGCAATACGCAAGACTAGCGATTATCCTATTCGAGGATTCTAAATTATAAGAATTATTAATTATTTTATCTTAAATGTCTAGCCCAAAGTTGCAGGCGTTACAACTAACACACGTGTCATTCATGAACACCCACATACAAATCAATTTATGGGGGATGAACACCCTCACACAATTTTATATCCAGAAATCAGAACACAGGCACAAATCGATTTCGGAAATGAAAAAACACAAACAAAAACATAGTTTCATATACCATTTCAGGGAATTTATATACACAATTTTAGTTTTGATTCGAATCTAGGGTTCCGATTCTTGAGTTACCATCTAAAAAGCCCATGGCGAACAAATATGGGATGGAGGCGATGATATTCATCCATTTTTTGCTTGCATCCAATTTAGATCTTCATCTGAACTCTTTCGAAAAAAATTAGATCTTCATATGAGCAATTGTGAGGTTTAGTACCCCCAATATTGCCAACATATTCAATCAAACATCGTGCTATCCTTCTAGATAAACTGTTGTTTGAAAAATCAAGAACCTTTAGGTAAGTAGCATTGCATATGGATTCGAGGATCACCCCAGTGATAAATTGTTAGAAACCGAAAAGAAATAGGCATAAATGAGGTTTATCCCAATGCTTTCAAGAAGTGATGAATTGAAAAGATTATTGGAATAATCAATGAAGGTAGAAGTTTGTTGTGGAACCATAATCACTCCAGTGAGGCGATTGGAATACAAGTTGAGGAAAAAAACAGGAGGAATAATCTAGAGCCCTTAGAGGCTATTTAGTTGGTTATGATAAAGGTTCAGATACGAAAGGCCTCAATTTCCAACCTCCCAGATCTAGCTTGGTATTTCTCCAACAATTTTGCTGTTTGAAAGGTCTAGATTTAACAATCATGTTTGGTTCAACATTAAAAGAATAGATTCTTCACCACCACCTCTAGAAAACTGAAAAGGGTAAGGGTTTCTATCAAGATGGATATGGTTGGTTGATTTATATGTTCGATTTAGTCGATTTCTATGTCCGCCATCTCCAACCCTGGTACACCACCTTTCAACCACCAAATCGACCACCATCTCCACCCCAAGTCTTCATCTCGCCATCAAAGACTCACCATTATCTCCTAAGAGACCTTCACCAACCTACAACTTGAGAACCAGAAGGAGAAAGGGGGAAATCATCTCTGAAAAACGCTTAATCCCTTATCTCTGAAATGATTTTCTAAAACTAATGTGTGTGTGTGTTTATCCTTGTAAACCATTTTGTGTATGTGTGTTCATCCTTGTAAACATAGTGGCGATGGAATCTTGTTCATATTAGGAGTCTTGTTTAGATTCTCAAATTATTAGGTTTGTAACTTTATTAAGATAACTGCATAAGTGAAGAGATAGAGGGAGAGGAAATGGAGGGTGGGTGGGCATTTTTTAGAGAAATTTAAATATAAAAATTATAAGGGAATAATCATCTTTTTAAGTGTATAGGAACCAAAACCAATAAAAAGATCCAATTTTGGACCATTAATGCACCACCAAAACTTTTTGGACCAAAACCATAAAATTTTGCCAATCACAGGGACCATTTTTGCAATATTGTCTAGTATTTATCGTCGGGTTGGTGGGTTGACCCATGAACCCAAATAACTAACCCAACCCAACCCAAATAAACAGGTTGGAGAGTTGGAGGGTCAGAAATCTCAACCCAAACCCGTTTATTTTTGTGTCGGGTTACGGTTAGGTCGAGAATTGTCACCCCTACATTTAAGCCATTACATATACTTTATCAATCAAAATATGATAGGTTAAGCAACATGCATGCATAGGGTAATAGACTAATATACACCCTTTGATTTATTATAACACTAAAGTTCTCAAATAAAAGAGTAAGAGCAAGGAGAGAGAGGTGAGGATTGTGGTTGTGAGAGAGTGAAAAATGGTCAAATAGAGAGCTGAAGACGCCAAACCTGGAACACCATTTAGCAGCCACTATGGTAACTTCTAAGCATGGAGGGGTAGTTTTCTAAAGCGGTGGACATGACTTCTAAGGTAGTTAGGGTTTTTAGTTTTTTTTTTTTTTGAGATTTATTTTCTCAACTTTTTAAAGCTTTTATAAAATCCTTAGTAGATTTTGGTTATGATTATGCTTTTTGTATATATTCCATATTAAATGAATTTAAAAGTATTAATGTTATGTGAAGTGATTATGATTTGTTCAACTTTAAATTGTAGATTTGGGTTACCAATTGCCTTGAAACCTTTTAATATGTTCTATTTGATATCTAACACCCTTAATTTTTGCCAACAAAGTCTTCATTTTTAATTTTTTTCACACATATATCGTATAAGCTTTTGGTAATTAGAAGTTTAAAAACCTAGGGGGGGCATGGCCTCTCCTGGCCCCATAAAGGTTCCGCTAAGGGTTGCTATGGGGGACGTCATAGGTTAAGACAATATGAACAAAGGCAGTGATTTTGGTGATAGTGATAATAGTGAAGGCAATGATTCGTATGACAATAAGAATGTTGTTGATGAAGTCAATGAAGGGTTTTAAGCATTCTAACACTCCTATGGTGTACATGCAACCCTAGAAACCTTGGATCTATGTTTTTCTATGATACATGCAAATTTGTTTTTCCAAGGTATATAAGCTATCTAACATACATGGGGATCTTTTAAACATAAAAGATAGTAAGAAATACATACCTTTAGTTGCTTGGATTCCTTGAGAACCTTGTGAGCCTAGCACCTCAAGTGTGATGCCTAAAATGTCTCACACAACACCAAATGCACTTGGAATAACTTAGAGAGAAATGAAGAACACTTAGAAATCGGCTAGCCCCCACTTGTATGCTTAGTGGCATATTTTTGGTGAACATAAGGATGCTTATATAATGTGTTACAATTAGGGTTACACCATGTAAACCCAAATTGTCGTGACTTTTCATTTCCATGACCCATGGGTTCTATAACCACCATGGAGAATCCATGGAGCATCCTATGGGTTTTAGCCCAACTTGATAATCCATGGAGCATTAGCCCACTATACAAGTATGGGTGATTTACACAATCAACCCATATATTTAATTAGTCTTCTTTTGATCACTTAATTAACTCCAAATTAATTCTTGATCAATACTAATTAATAATATTATTAATATATTAGAACTTATAATATATTAATAAACCTAAAGTGTTATTTCTCTCATTTTAGTCTATCCAAGTGCATGATGCCATGCAACCCAAATGGACCATGCCAACCGGGTCAAGTACATCCCACAAATAGTTATGAACTTAGACACCTAATCCAACAGTCTCCCACTTGGATAAGTCTAATAACTATATCTGCAAGAATAACTTTAGGAACCGATCGGCAATCGTAGCTCTTTCAAGGTCTCGCGGAACTGAGATGATGATGATACTCCATTTAAGATAAGTGATCATATAACTATATCTGCACGTTTTATAACATCGAGTTACCAATGCGTTTACGTACAATCAATGTATAACCAACTCATAGGCAACAAGTCATATCTATAGGTTTGAAGACTTATATGATATTACCATCTCGCGATCACTCGAGATAAATTCTATGAAGTGATATCAGCGAGCGTGGGTTGAATCCAATACTCAGAACTTATGAGCACTCATGAATGTTGCAGCAATCCTTGCTATGTCCCATACCTTGGACATCTACAATCCAGCTTCATGACAGTCTTGATTCATATCCACTTCCAACAGATGACTGACTGTGGATGGTTGAATAACTTAGTCATTCAGGAAGAGCGACTTAGTTATTCTGGAAGTCAAAATATGCAAAGTGAAACACAAGAATAATCGAATCCAATATGGTCTCAGAACTTATGAATATAAATAAAACATCTTTTATTTATCACCATATTGATTACACATTATTCATTATATACTGTTTCAAACTATCAACTTTATGCTTGAATTAAAACAATAGTTGTCCCATGCTCCAAGCATGTACACTATGTTTTTCTAAACACTAGTCATGCCATACACCAAGTATGCACACTATGTTTTTCCAAACATTAGTTATGCCATACACCAAGTATGCACACTAAGTTTGTCTATGATCTTTACTCTGTGAAATAGATCGTTTTAACATAATTCCAATGATACTCATTTCACAATCCCAAATCCTTACCGCAAATGCAAGAATTCCAAATTCCTGCCATTTACCTTAATCTGTTAGATTCTAAAATTATATGCATTGGTCCTCTTGTAATGATTATGCACAAAGTCACAAAGACTTGTCAACAGACATTACAGAGTGTTCCTATGGAGATCAACTCCATGGAACAGAAGTCTCATATTCAAAGTTCATTGCCTTTGAACATTCTTCTTGCATTAAGTTTCCTAATCTTACACATATTTAATTAGGGGTGAGCATCCGGACCGGTGAACCGAACCAGACTGTTTTTTTGGACCGCCGGGCCGATTCTCAGTTCTAGGAATCCATCCCGGTCCGGTCCGGTTTTTTTCCCGGTCCGGTCCGGTTTTTACCGGGTTTAGAACCGGTTGGACCCGATTTAAAAAAAATTGTAATCTGTGAAAAGTTTTAAACAACCATAACTCATTCGTTTTAAATCGGATTGACACGCGGTTTTTTCCAACGTTTAACTTACAGTTTGTAGATGAATTTAGACTATAGTTTTGTTGATTTTGGTATAGTATTCAATGAGTTACAGATTTTCAAAGTTGAGCTATCAAAGCTGAAAATTTTCAGCTTTTCAACAACATTTTTAAAATTTTGTAATCTGTGAAAAATTTTAAACAACCATAACTCATTCATTTTAAGTCGGATTGACACGCGGTTTTTTCCAACGTTTAATTTACAGTTTGTAGATGAATTTAGACTATAATTTTGTTGATTTTGGTATTATATTCAATGAGTTATAGGCTTTCAAAGTTGAGCTATCAAAGCTGAAAATTTTCAGCTTTTCAGCAAGTTTTTTAAAATTTTGTAATTTGTGAAAATTTTTAAACAACCATAACTCATTCGTTTTAAGTCGGATTTACCTGAGGTTTTTTCCAACATTTAGTTTAAAGTTTGTAGATAAATTTAGACTATAATTTTGTTGATTTTGGTATTATATTCAGTGAGTTACAATCCTTCAAAGTTGAGCTATCAAAGCTGAAATATTTCAACTTTTTAACTATCATTTTATACTGTAATTCTGAATTTTATGTATCTTTGATAGATAAATCATATGAAAGGGATCTTGGTGAACTTGATTTATATGTTAGTTGATTTTATTTGGAAAATTAATTTTGAAACTTATAATATTATAACATCAAGGTAGATTAGTTATGCATGAAACGAAAACATAATCATTTTTACAAGTTCCATCGTATCAAACCTAAAAACTTATTTTAACGACTTGTACTCTATGTAATTAAAGTTATACTGGTCCAAACGGGTCCAAGAACCGGAAAACCCGGACCTGGACCCGGACCTGGACACGGACACGACTCATCCGGTCCGGTCCATGGTCCACAATAGTCTCCATAACTGGTCTGGTCTGGTCCGGTCCGGTTCGGTCCAAATGCTCACCCCTAGATTTAATGAATAACTTCCACCTATGGGAATATTTCCATATTCCCCTTTTGACTATTACTCCTGAACAAGAGTTGCCTCTTTCCAGAATATGTCAATATGGTCCTTCCAAAATTAACACTATATTTCCAACTGTCCCCGAGCAACCAATCTTTGGTAAACCTTAGATTGTCCTCGACAATTGCTTATTCAAATTAGTCATATCTAGTTCTGGTACGTTTTCCCTCTTAATGCACTAGGAATTTTGAAAAAATATTAGAACAAGTGAATATTATAGCACATGCAATCGATCCTATATCTGAAGCATATAGGACACGATTCGTGATGTCTCACATAAAGACATGATACTAGACCAGTCTTTTTGCTATAATATTTCTATTTCTATTTGCCAAGTTCTCATAATTCAGATTATGAAAAGGGATGCCGTAATCATAATCGAATTTTAGAACGCAAATAATGGACCCATATATAGAATTTCTTTATGTTGAGCCATTCCAACATAAAATTCATATATATATATATATATATATATATATATATATATATATATATATATCCTTGACTAAATATGATTAAAACCTCAATCTAAGCTTTTAGAATTGAAATGAAGTTTAATTTCTTCTCCCTTAATTATAGCAAAACAACTTTTTCCCAATTGAATCCTTTTGTTTTCTATAATTAACATTGCTAACTTGCAACACTTATTATAATTATCATGCTCCCACTTGCATGATGATTATTAGCATAACACTTATGCTCCCACTAGCTTTGACATGTAATCAGGAATCAGCTGAACTTCTAGAAGTCAATACTTTATTGACCTTCTTACCAAAGTTCATATTTCTGACACAAGATGCTTTGATAAAAGTTTATCAAAAACATACATCTTTCCTTCGATAGCACTCATGTGTGTCTAAACAATTTCAGAACTATGAAAAGGGATGCCGTAATCATAGTCTCAATTGTTTAGACCTTTTCCATTTCTCACAAGTCCATGTTAGTGTGCCGGTTAACCACACACGCTCCACTAACGACTTTGAGAATGCAAATATCACAATTTCTGTCTCCTTAAAATCTACTTAGTGAAAGCGTTTCCTCACCATCATTTTCATGAATCGGAGAAAAACCTTATGACACTTAGATTTTCTGGTGTATGTGTTCCTATCCATGTGAATTTGTCAAAACCATAATCACAAGACAAGGTTAGTGACAAATCCAAACTCTTATGGATTGAACTTGTGTAGTCTTAACTTCTTGCCACCTGGCAGCACAAGGGTCTGCCATTGCTTCCAAGTTGTTATGCAACCAATTGAGAACTCTTAGAACTCATATGCAAAGCACACTTTAACTGGAATGGACACAGAAATAGGAATATGTCAACACGATAGGTTATAAACCTCAAGTCGTGTGCTAGTGATAAACTATAGGTTTTTCTTCTCGATTCGATCTAGAAGCTTTTTCAAGATCTTTAAGACTCCCACTGTCCTTTTGACATATAAGACTCACTTGCCAAATATGCAAGAGATAGTACGGATTCTTTATCAAGACAAACACTTCACACAATTGGCGTTAGTTGGTCTTTGTTTTATCCAAAACATCACAACTTACCAATTTCAAATGTACAAGAGTAGGACACATTTTACTCTTACATTTGACAAGTGTTATAAACCTTTCTTTAAGATATGTCACTCAAGTTACAATCTTGGAGTATGACTATAAGATTTGTTTTTGGAACGAAGTATGACTCATCTTCTTGATTTAACCACTTCAATAATTCATGATTCCTCTTCTTAGCCATAAGAATGCACTAAGATGTCCTTAGAGGACCAATTGTGATATGGTTTCTTAATCATTAAGATGATCACTAAACATGATACTAAAGTACTCTCCCATATTTTCAGACTTGAGAAACTTTTATCCTTCTGCCTAATTTGATTCTTCTCATTCGTCCTGTCATGTATCGAAACTTTTCCAATGTTTCAGAATTATACTTAAACTGGTAAGTATAACCATATTTACTGAACTTTAGTAAATCATGGCGAATCGATCTTTTGTGGTGGACTTGACCAGTGCATAAGAATGTGTACTCGATCCCTTAGCCCTTCACTTGACTCACATATAAACGTGAACAAGGAATTAGCCTTAATTTTCCAAAGATGAAAATTCTCATTCATCATACTATACAACTTGTATGATTCCAAGTTTCTATCCAACTGAAAACTTGGGTGATGAGAATCTTTCCTTATTTGGTAAATTTAGACACTACCACAAATGAAAGAATCAAATTCATATTTCCATTATTGCTATCACTAGAATCATAAAAACAACAATTTTCCACAGATGCCATTGTAAGTATACTCAAAATAAATAAAACAGAAATTTTCTTTTATTTTAAACTTGCGAAAAAACTTATCCTTACAATGCAAATGCATATGAAAACTATGTTGTTATCTATTCTTAAGCAATCTATCACAACTCTTAAGCAACAGCTCAAAAATTCTGATCACCGAACCATGCTATTGAAATCCATCTTCGCGATCAGAATCAGCTTACTCTTCTTTAAGCTTCCTCTCTTTTCTTTGATTCTTAAAACTTCAACATGTGACCCAGTCACATCATGTAATAAGAATCTCCAAGTAGGAACTTAATAGAGTTAGATAGTGGACTTACCTGAAGCAGAGTCAAACTTTTGACTTGACCTTCTCTCAGATCTTTCATGTAGTTAAGGCAGCTTCGCAACCAGTTCCCCTTTCTTTGGCAACAGAAACATATGGACCCTTTGGAAATGGTGCACTGAACTATCTCAGACTTGCCTTTCTCTTTACCATTTGGTCAACCGAGTTGACTATGGGCGATCCCTTTCATTGGGAAGAGAAATATTTTCTGGATATCCAATGTTACCAATTGTCAATGTCCATTGAAGTCTGGGAAGTTGATATTCTTAATCAAATTTTCTCTACTAGTGCTCCAAATCATTGCTGATTCAGCAGCATCAAGCAAATAGATAAGACCATTAAGGGTCATGTCATAGTCTTCTACATAGTAGTCCCAAAAGGACACTCACTATGAGACTTAGAAAGTGATTGACCAACCAACTTTCTCAAGACTTTGACACCCAACTCTCCCGGCTTGTCAATATGTGACTTCATCTCCAAGATGTGATCACACATAGACCTTGCTTGCCAATAGGGCTTGAGTGACCTTGAACTTGTGGGATAGGGAGAATAATTGGATGAGGTGAAGAAATTGAAGTATGATTTCCATGATCCAGTCACAGGACATCATCTTCATTAGGAAAGCCTATTCCAAGAGTTTTGGGAAGATCATAATTGTCTGAACCAGACATCTTTTGGGAGATATTCAAGATAGTTGATTTAAAGTCCTTAATATAACACCCAATATGAAATATTAAGGCTAGGACCCAACACAATATTTTATAACTTGGAAGTGGGATGCGTAATCCAAGCTATAAATTATTTGAAGGTAGGCGAATGGCGATTCACCAATTTCTACCATGAAAAACGAAATAATTATTAGGTTTTAATTGGATTTGAAACTCCTAGATCTTTTGAGATTTATTGAACTTTCAATGGCATGTTTCAATCTCGAGTGTGCCCTTCAGGTTTTGTGACTGGGATGCCGAGGATCATAAAAAAAGGTGTGAAGTAACCATGGAAATTACTTGGTACCCTTAATGTTTACCCCTCAATCGATGTGTCGGTTAACCACACACGCTCCATCGATACTATGATAAACATTAAGTTACCCTTTGCCTACCTTGTTAAGTCCAGCTAGTGTGCCGGTTAACCACACGCGCTCCACTAACCGACTTAAGCAAAGTGCAAAGTGTAATTTCATGGGTTAGCACCTTATTCACATTTTTCCTAAAGTAACTAAGATTGGGAATTTATAAAAACATTTAGTTACTTTATATTCATCATTAATACTTTTAATGAAGATTTAAAGTCCTTGTCTTACCCGTTCAGCTATCGACCCTCCACCGATCAAGGAAGCGGTGGGTGAGAGTGGACACCCATTAAGCTGCCATTTTATAGGCAGCAACCTTATACCCCCCTTATAGACCGGCTTCGTGAATGAGGCCTACTAACGGTAAAATGACTTTTTCTTATACATATATAATTATTATTAAACTTATAATATTATAAAGTATAAGGGTTGAATTTTAACTTTTAAAATTCTAGGGGTTGGAACTAAAGTTTTTAAGGCGACTTTACATGTTCCAAAACTTGAGGGAAAGTTTTGTAACTTTCAAAACTTTTCATCTTTCATAACTTATGAGTTAATGAACTAATAAAACGAGACACTTTTCATTTTATGTAACCTATGTGTTTCTTTAATGGACTTTAAAAGAATGACTTTTGGTAATCCATAACTTGAGGACAAATTATGGATTCCATTAAAACACATAATGATCAAGAATTAAACTAACAAGCAAGTTACAAATAATTCCTATGATCTTCTAAACTCATAAGTTCATGAATGTTCATATCAACTATTTCAAGAATCATAAATAAACCATACAAAGCTTGAAATTTTGATAATAACCTTTGAAATTGGATTAGCATAATCATTACCACATCAAAAACAGGTTTTAAGGTTCAAAAAACAGTTTAGGGTAATGATCATCATCCAATACCAAGCAAAACCCCGAAATTCTGCATACAGGGGCATCACCACGTCGTGGTAAAAACTGCCACGTCGTGGTTAGCAGTCAGATGCAAAAAATGTAGAATTTCAACTTTTGAAAAAACATGTAGCATCAAGTATCAAGAAAACAAACCTAGGCTCTGATACTACTGAAGGGTTTTAAGTATTCTAACACTCCTATGGTGTACATGCAACCCTAGAAACCTTGGATCTATGTTTTTCTATGATACATGCAAATTTGTTTTTCCAAGGTATATAAGCTATCTAACATACATGGGGATCTTTTAAACATAAAAGATAGTAAGAAATACATACCTTTAGTTGCTTGGATTCCTTGAGAACCTTGTGAGCCTAGCACCTCAAGTGTGATGCCTCAAATGTCTCACACAACACCAAATACACTTGGAATAACTTAGAAAGAAATGAAGAACACTTAGAAATCGGCTAGCCCTCACTTGTATGCTTAGTGGCAGATTTTTGGTGAACATAAGGATGCTTATATAGGGTGTTACAATTAGGGTTACACCATGTAAACCCTAATTGTCATGACTTTTCATTTCCATGACCCATGGGTTCTATAACCACCATGGAGCATCCATGGATCATCCTATGGGTTTTAGCCCAACTTGATAATCCATGGAGCATTAGCCCATTATACAAGTATGGGTGATTTACACAATCAACCCATATATTAAATTAGTCTTCTTTTGATCACTTAATTAACTCCAAATTAATTGTTGATCAATACTAATTAAATAATATTATTAATATATTAGAACTTATAATATATTAATAAACCTTAAGTGTTATTTCTCTCATTTTAGTCTATCCAAGTACATGATGCCATGCAACTCAAATTGACCATGCCAACCGGGTCAAGTACATCCCACAAATAGTTATGAACTTAGACACCTAATCCAACAGTCAATATGGTGGAGGACGTTGATGTTGACATGTCAGATTTTTATTTGAACGTTGACAAGGACATTGAGTGGGTAGGGGTAGCATCCTACTTATTGGTTAAAACATGGAAGGATATGTATTCTTTCACAATTTACTCAATAAACAGTATTAACATGTGGGAAAACTTCGAGTTCCCTACAGATTTACTTCCTCCTAAACACCATGTGCCCATCGGCAGACCAAAGAAGTAACGAAAGAAATCAGTAATGGAATTATAGGATTTGGTAATAGGTCATACATTTTCTTGATTAAATAAATAGGTAACATGTTCTAACTGTAACAACATTATACATAATGCTAGGAGTTGTAAGAGGCAGCGTGTAGGTGAAGAAGAAAGTCCAACCATAGTTTGTGGTGCTGGAAAGGGAAAAGTAAAAAATGCCATATAAATGTGATTGGTGTTTTTACTTTTTCTAATTATGAACTTTACTTTTGGTTATGTGTTTAGACTTACTAAAAATGGTGTTATTTCCTGTGGGTTTTAGGTTTGATGATATATTTTTGCTAATCATGAACATTACATGGTTGTTAGACTATTTTACGTTTGATGATGTATTATGCCAGTTTCTGGCTTGGGTTATTATGATGTATTTTGACAGTCTATGGCAGTTTTTTAGTTTAAGGTTTGGGTTATTATGATGTATGTTTATGTTTTTAAATTGTTATGGTTATGCTCTATTATGGTTGTAACAACCCAAAAATACAGTATGAAAATTTCGTTTTAAATCAGTAATAAAACCATAGTCATCATACGTCATAGAAAAATCACAACAATGTATCTCAAAATAATATAACAACTGTCATGTATATCAGAGTATAAACATCCCAGGCTGAACAAATGGTGTGTGCACTGTAATCTTCCCGAACAACTGGTGTGTGCACTGCAATCTCCCCAAACTACCACATACCATACAATAACACATATTGGGCCTTGCCCACTGCATCGGTCCCCGCCCGGCATCAGACCGAAGTACGGACTAACTTGGGCCCCGCCCACTGCATCGGACCGAAGTCTGGAATAACTTGGGCCCCGCCCACTGCATCGGGCCCCACCCGGCATCGGACCGAAGTCCGGAATTACTTGGGCCCCGCCCACTGCATCGGACTGAAGTCCGGAATGTACTGAACATAACAAAACATATATTCATATATATTGCATCGGGCTTACCCGGCATCGGACCGAAGCCCGAAACATATAACACATAACACAAACATGCATGAATCACAAAGACATCAAGCATACATAACTACTTCTCGGGATTTCCCCGACATCGGACCGAAGTCCGGAACACATAACATATAACATGTAAGCTAAAATCACTGCATCGGGCCCCGCCCGACATCGAACCGAAGTCCGGAAACATACAATCTGCATCGGGCTAACCCTGGTATACTACACTACTAAACGGGCCGGCATTGGTGCCTTAGACCCGTTCCTACTGAAGAGAAACTGACCTCACACTGTTGAAGTCCTGCTGACAAAACCCTAGCTGCTGGATGACAGATTCTCGAATCTGTCAACATCAAAATAACACCCAATTAATAATTGGGTTCCAACTCATACCATAAGTCCATACTTGGGGTAGAAGACTACTTTACCCCTATCTTAGCTTGACTCAAGCCCAAGGCCCAATCCAAAGGCCTAAAAGTCTAATAATGGACCAAGGCCCAACTATGGCCCAATTTTTCAAATTGGGCCTAACCTCTACATGGTATTGCATTATGGCCCAATCATTTATTCTTGGTCCGACATCTGACATTCTCATGGTCCAACATCTCATAGTCATCAAGGCCCAAACTATGGCCCAATTTTCCAAATTGGGCCCAAACACTCACATGGGTCGCACCCTAAAGCCCATTAAATTATTCTAGTCCATTTGATTGTTCTTCGATGACCCAATATTGGTCCAAACACCACAACCCAATAGAAAGGTCCAACACAAAGCTCAAGTGAAATTAGGGTTTTACATAAAATGACGATTAGGGTTAAGTGTTTATCACTTAACCCATTAAGGACTTACTTCATGAAGTCCTTTACTTTACTAGATAAATGATATGGAATAATTTGGGCTTAATACACAATCCAATCCCAATGGCCCAAAGGTGGGTCCCAATAAGTCCAAGGCCCAAATGCTCACAATTAGGGTTTTCTAAACCCTAATTAGCGTTTCCACCCAAACATGGCCCAATAGGCCCAAAATTAATCTTTAAGCCCATTAGGGTTTTGCTAGGTCCATTAGGGTTTGCTTGTGGGGAACCACCCACTACCACCTCGGGTAGTGGTGGTCAATGGCGGCTCACGGCGGCGGCCACCACCTTACGGTGGTGGTTATGTTTTTTTTCATTACTCTTTTGCTAATTACAATTACAAGCTTTCAATCCACAAATAAACACACACACTAACTATTCTAACACACACACAACCACCCTAGTGGTGTCCGGCGGTGGCTCGTGGCGGCAGCCACCACCTCACGGTGGTGGCGGTGGCTGTTCTTGATTTTTCGGCTAGACAAAACACACACCATAAAATACGTATCTTGCTCGGGAATACACACGACCACCCACTTTACGGTGGCGTACGGAGGTCTGATAGCAACAGCAGCGGCACAGCGGCGGCAACCACCATTTCCAATGGTGGTGGTGGTTGCTGTCCAAAGAAAAATCACACATACTACTTTGAAATTAATAAATACACACACACAACCACCTCCTACGATGGCTGGTGGCGGCAAAGGGTGGCAAAAACGGTGGCAGCCACCACCTCATGGTGGTGGCGATGGGTTTCTAGCCAAATACTCCCATAACTACACATTCGACTCGTGGCAGCAACCTTATGCACAAAAACGACACGAGACCACGCTCCTAACCACCAACTAGGAAGTTGTGGTCATTGGAATGAGTAGAAACGGCGATTCAAGGGCTGCCGCTACCCACAACCGGCAATCGCGATGTCAAAACACGAACAGGACGAAGGGAATGGGAAGAAGAAGCGACAGATGGCCTTACCAGTGACTTTCTCGGTAGTTCATGACTCGAGCGGCGACGAACATGACGATTCCTTCCTCCTTGGTGGTCCTCCGGTTACTCCTCGACGACTCCGGCAACAGGTGAGTGATGGCGACGCTTGACAACGTTGTAGCGGCGACGATAGGGTTCGGTGATGCAACCGGCTGCCGAGGTGCTCCTAGCGATGGTGGCGGCTAGAGAGTGGTGACCCTAGGGTTTTAGTTTGAACGATGCTCCCATACACAGGAGGGATGGACGGTTCTTAGACTCCCGTCCTATTTTAAAAGTTCACCCAAATTGACATAATCGGTCCCTCCTTCCCAAAACCACTTCAACTTTAATCCAAAACATACCAAACAGACCCTGCCCTCAGAAATCTTTACAATTGAATCCAAAACTTACCTTTTAATCCCTAATTCCATAAATTCCTTTCATAATAGACCCCTAAATTACCAATAAGCCCCTTAAGCCTCCAAGTCTTTTCAATTTAAGTCCATTAATCACCAAACACACCCTGACTTCCGAAATCCTTTTTAATTTAATCCCGAACTTATACTTTTAACTCCCGACCTTTAAAAATTGTAACAATTAACCCTCGAGACCAACACCTTGCTATATAATTATCTATTTTAAGGCTATTATTCATTCATTAATTTATCTATTTATTTATTTAATAAATGGGGTGTTACAACTCTCCCCCACTTAAATTAGATTTCGTCCTCGAAATCATCTCTTACCATTTCTTACACGCCCAACCACTCTAGTAACATGGTCACCATCCTGGGCACGCCCTAGCCTTACCAGGGTAGCCGTGACTAATCTTCACAAAGCCCCAAAACCCACGGGTGAACAAATTGCTCGCAACATGATCACATCTACTCCACCTGAAATCTGCTGTTTCGAGATGGTTTGAATCCCTGACAGACCGCCCATACCGAATCATTAACGCTGAATCCAATCCACTTGTCTCTCAGCTGCCTACTCATCTCCTGATAACTCAAGGCCCTCACTAGAAAAATAGAATCACAGCTCCACTTATCCCTATGATTTGCTTCTACTTGGCCAACACTCAGATAATCCCACAGTGTGTGACTTAGCTTAACCCAAGCTATCTGTGACTCTAACCATACATGAAATTCCAAAATGCCATTACTGCTTGAGACACTGAAACTGTTTGAAGCACTGAACTTCTTGAAACACTTAACTGTCTGAAACAGTATACTGCACCCTGGCTGTCTTCCAAAATCTACCGAGACCCCCTGGTCTCCACTCGTTCTC
Organism: Lactuca virosa; assembly: GCF_052849685.1. Taxonomy (NCBI): domain Eukaryota; kingdom Viridiplantae; phylum Streptophyta; class Magnoliopsida; order Asterales; family Asteraceae; genus Lactuca; species Lactuca virosa. The sequence goes on from NC_136429.1 coordinate 132,874,920, forward strand.
CAGACATCTGAAATGCCGGGTTCCGACCCTGCTGCGGAGCCAAAGGACTCCCACATAGTCGCCTCTCATGATTTCCAAACGAAATCCTTATCTGTCAAATAGTTGCCACTAGTTATCTTGCCTCTACGGCTCTAACGACTTTCTAATCTAACTGATTGGGTCCATACGTCGAATCCTGACGTCACCAAACCCAAGGCTAAAAGTGATTGCTACATGACCATTGGTAGCCTTATGTCCTGAATGACCTTAAGCAGTCCACTGCTTCCTTGCTCTCATAGTTGTAGTGGCGCTTCTACAGTTTTTATCACTGGCTTAACCAGGTCTAATCCGTCTGGGTAATTCCGAAATCCAATCTGTGGATTTCCATATCCTCACTGCTACACCCGAACTGGCGGGTACTACTGTTCTTTCCGTGCCCTAACAACACACTCACACTATCTACCAACCTAGTGAATGCTACGGATACACAAGTAGACTTACAACACTCTATCATTATCTGGCTGCTAGTGAATGCTACGGCTACACCCGCAGACTTACAACACTCTAATACTATCTGGCTGCTAGTGAATGCTACGGCTACATCCTCAGACTTACAACACTCTAAAACTATCTGGATGCTGGTGAATGCTACGGCTACACCCGCAGACTTACAACACTCTCCATACTGGGCCGAATACGCGCTTGACCTACACTCAAATGAACTCATGTCCTGACTGGAATCCCCAACCTGATTCCCTAAGGCTTGCTAGCAAATATTACAGGAACGCGATCTCCTTATTGGCAAGTTTTTCCGAACTTCCATCTCGCACTATCCTCAAACCATACAGCCGCTTGGGCTGTCTTCCTTCCAGACAAGGATGCGAAACTTATCCCAGTTTCAAGACTGATCCTACTTCTGAAATCTTGGATGATTCTCCCCACTTTGATTCAACTAACGTCTTACAGCACACAGTACTGGAAGGATTCTCAATCCTTCTTACCATTCTATGCCCAATCTGCTGAAACCACGCTTACCATTGCTAGTGTTTCAATACTAGCCAGTCCAAAAGATCACACCACCTCCAAGAACCCGAATAAATCTCTGGTAATAACTCGTTAAACCCAGGAAGCTCCGAATCTCAGTTGGAGACCTCAAAATCTCCCACTGCATCACAGACTCTATCTTGGCCGGATCGACTAGTACACCCTTCTGGTTGACAGGGTGCCCAAGGAATTGCACCCCGTGCAACCAGAACTCACATTTGGAGAACCTTGCAAAAACTCTCTCCCTCCTCAAAGTCTCTAGCACCTCCCTCAGGTGCTTCTCGTGCTGTTCCTCAGTCTTGGAATAAACCAAGATGACGCCGTACTCTCCTAATCCCATAATTTGGGGAATTGCTCTATCACTATTCGCTAATGCTTCTCGATATGCAATTGGCATATGACATCTCTTGAAAATATAATTCAGACACAAATGGAGGATAACTCAGGGTTACACTTACTCAACCCTTGGAACAAAAGGCTCCCTTGTGCAGTTTCCCGAAAGTGCTGCACCGAATCTGGTCCTGCTGGTCTCTCGAGTGCTAATCCTAAATCAAGGGTCTCCTCCTGAGACCCTTCAATATAAACAACTGATCTGGTTCCCTCTTACCAATGTGCTCCAAGTCCATATCCCCTTCTCAAGCTCTAGAAGTCATATCATTCAGGGTCTTGCACCCCGAGATACTCATGATCTCCCTGCTATCATTCTACAGTATGTTCTGATAAATTACCTTCTTCATTTCCTCATCGGATGCATACTGTGGCACCATATAAGCTCTTTCCCGAGACTTGGTAGTGATCTCTGCCACAGTCTCAGTCGTCTGGTGGAGATCTAACAACTCTTGCGCCAACTGCTGCGCCTCAATCGCCTGGGCACCCTCTGCCCAGAATCTGGTCTAAAAGTCATCCCATGACATAGCATCAACCGCATCATCACTCAACCTTCTACCAACCTCTTCCTATCAATCTCATGCTCTATCCCTCAAGAGACAGGAAGTAAGTCGGATCTTGTCTCCTTTCGAGACAACGTCTGGTACGAAAAGTGTTGGTGACAACTGCCAACCATCTGCTGGTAACAATGGGGTCCCTAACCCCCATGACAGTCTGAAGCCTCGCAAACTCTGAATTCCCGAACATCAACGTACGGTTCCCTATCATGACTGCTATCTCAGTGCAGATTGCACTCGGCTTCTCATCACAAATATCTATAATGCCCTTCTTGATCATACTGAGGATCACAAGAGTCTGGTCAATGATATTGCGCCTAATCTCAGATAGAATGAACTCCCTCATCTGATCATCGAGCTGCCCGACTACAGAGTCCGAGTCTGATCCTTCGTCGACACCAAAACTACCATCTGGTCTACCACGTAGCGTCACTATACTCGGTAATATACCATCACAAACATCACAATACTCATCAAAACTTGAGGGACTCACACACTACAAGTTCCCTGGGTTCATCTCTGCCTCCCTTGATTCGAGTACAGATCCTATTCTTTCAGTAGTACGGGCCCATACTACCTTCCACATCTATCCGTACTTTCCTCAAGTACTGCCTCGACTCCACCAAGTCCCTTCTATTGCTACTGCTCTCTGCTACTCTCATCCTAGGCTTGCCCTAGGGTAATCACCATCCCACTCTCCGTCATCAGCTGCATACGAAGTCCATGCTTTCTTCCCCTAACTAGCTCGCGAATACTATTACATATTACTCAGACTAGATAATTCTTTGAATGAGAGATCCTACCTTACAACGGTTGGACTCAAACAAGAGCTGCGAAATAGAGCTAGACCTAACCCTCTGGAATTATTTAGTCTTTGCAATATGTAATTTAACATATTCGTTTACTAGTTAGCGAAATACAACTAGAACTCCTAAAAGCACACAGCAAGCAGCATTCGGGCATTGAGTAAAAATAATCAAGCATATCTCTTTCAGGCCATCCCTGACTAATCTGTACTATCATGCGGTCCATAAAGTTGAGATACATATAACTGGCACATAAGGCATCCTTCCTAGATCTTTAGCCCTAAACAAGCATGCAGTTCTCATAAAGCTGATAATCATATCATAACATAAACTTGTATGGGTAATTTGGGAGTACTTACTTGAGCTCGGTTGATTGCATACACCACACCCTTTTCTCTTTTCAAAGTTCCTTTCTATTTTCAAAATCCTTTTTGTAAAAATGATTTTCTTTTGAAAATTTCACACCACTTCCTTAGTTTGAGTTCAGACACACCCGAAAGTGTTCCCGAATCCCTCAAACCATGGCTCTGATACCAACTTGTAACAACCCAAAAATACAGTCTGAAAATTTCGTTTTAAATCAGTAATAAAACCATAGTCATCATACGTCATAGAAAAATCACAACAATGTATCTCAAAATAATATAACAATTGTCATGTATATCAGGGTACAAACATCCCAGGCTGAACAAATGGTGTGTGCACTGCAATCTTCCCGAGCTCCTCTTTTGAAAACTGAGTACCTAAAACCAAAACTGAAAACTGTAAGTACGAAGCTTAGTGAGTCTCCCCAAACTACCACATACCATACAATAACACATACTGGGCCTTGCCCACTGCATCGGGCCCCGCCCGGCATCGGACCGAAGTCCGGACTACCTTGGGCCCCGCCCACTGCATCGGGCCCAGCCCGGCTTCGGACCGATGTCCGGAATAACTTGGGCCCCGCTCACTGCTTCGGGCCCCGCCCGACATCGGACCGAAGTCCAGAATAACTTGGGCCCCACCCACTGCATCGGGCCCCGCCCGACATCGGACCGAAGTCCGGAATAACTTGGGCCCCGCCCACTGCATCGGACCGAAGTCCGAAATGTACTGAACATAACAAAACATAAACATATATTCATATATACTGCATCGGGCTTGCCCGACATCGGACCGAAGCCCAGAACATATAACACATAACACAAACATGCATGAATCACAAAGACATCAAGCATACATAACTACTTCTCGGGATTTCCCCGGCATCGGACCGAAGTCCGGAACACATAACATATAACATGTAAGCTAAAATCACTGCATCGGTCCCCGCCCGACATTGAACCGAAGTTCGGAAACATACAATCTGCATCGGGCTAACCCCGGTATACTACACTACTAAATGGGCCAGCATTGGTGCCTTATACCCGTTCCTACTGAAGAGAAACTCACCTCACACTGCTGAAGTCCTGCTGACAAAACCCTAGCTGCTGGATGACAGATTCCCGAATCTGTCAACATCAAAATAACACCCAATTAATAATTGGGTTCCAACTCATAACCATAAGTCCATACTTGGGGTAAAAGACTACTTTACCCCTATCTTAGATTGACTCAAGCCCAAGGCCCAATCCAAAGGCCCAAAAGTCTAATAATGGACCAAGGCCCAACTATGGCCCAATTTTCTAAATTGGGCCCAACCTCTACATGGTCTTGCCTTAAGACCCAATCATTTATTCTTGGTCCGACATCTGACATTCTCATGGTCCAACATCTCATAGTCATCAAGGCCCAAACTATGGCCTTTCTATGGCCCAATTTTCCAAATTGGGCCCAAACCCTCACATGGGCCTTACCCTAAAGCCCATTAAATTATTCTAGTCCATTTGAATGTTCTTGGATGACCTAATATTGGTCCAAACACCACAGCCCAATAGAAAGGCCCAACACAAAGCTCAAGTGGAATTAGGGTTTTACATAAAATGACGATTAGGGTTAAGTGTTTATCACTTAACCCATTAAGGACTTACTTCATTAAGTCCTTTACTCTACTAGATAAATGATATGGAATAATTTGGGCTTAATACACAATCCAATCCCAATGGCACAAAGGTGGGTCCCAATAAGTCCAAGGCCCAAATGCTCACAATTAGGGTTTTCTAAACCCTAATTAGGGTTTCCACCAAAACATGGCCCAATAGGCCCAAAATTAATCTTTAAGCCCATTAGGGTTTTGCTAGGTCCATTAGGGTTTGCTTGTGGGGCACCACCCACTACCACCTCGGGTAGTGGTGGTCAATGGCGGCTCACGGCGGCGGCCACCACCTTACGGTGGTGGTTATGTTTTTTTTCATTACTCTTTTGCTAATTACAATTACAAGCTTTCAATCCAAAAATAAACACACACACTAACTACTCTATCACACACACACACACAACCACCCTAGTGGTGGCCGACGGTGGCTCATGGCGGCAGCCACCACCTCACGGTGGTGGCGGTGGTTGTTCTTGATTTTCTGGCTAGACAAAAAACACACCATAAAATACGTCTATTGCTCGGGAATGCACACGACCACCCACTTCACGGTGGTGTACGGAGGTCCGATAGCAACAACAGCAACACAACAGCGGCAGCCACCATTTCCAATGGTGGTGGTGGTTCATGTCCAAAGAAAAATCACACATACTACTTTGAAATTAATAAATACACACACAGCCACCTCCTATGGTGGCTAGTGGCGGCAAAGGGTGGCAAAAACGGTGGCAGCCACCACCTCATGGTGGTGGCGATGGGTTTCTAGCCAAATACTCCCATAACTACACATTCGACTCGTGGCAGCAACCTTATGCACAAAAACGACACGAGACCACGCTCCTAACCACCAACTAGGAAGTTGTGGTCATTGGAATGAGTAGAAACGGCGATTCAAGGGCTGCCGCTACCCACAGCCGGCAATCGCGATGTCAAAACACGAACAGGACGAAGGGAATGGGAAGAAGAAGCGACAGATGGCCTTACCAGTGACTTTCTCGGTAGTTCATGACTCGAGCGGCGACGAACATGACGATTCCTTCCTCCTTGGTGGTCCTCCGGTTACTCCTCGACGACTCCGGCAACAGGTGAGTGATGACGACGCTTGACAAAGCTGTAGCGGCGGCGATAGGGTTCGGTGATGCAACCGGCTGCCGAGGTGTTCCTAGCGATGGTGGCGGCTAGAGAGTGGTGACCCTAGGGTTTTAGTTTGAACGATGCTCCCATACACAGGAGGGATGGACGGTTCTTAGACTCCCGTCCTATTTTAAAAGTTCACCCAAATTGACATAATCGGTCCCTCCTTCCCAAAACCACTTCAACTTTAATCCAAAACATACCAAACAGACCCTGCCCTCAGAAATCTTTATAATTGAATCCAAAACTTACCTTTTAATCCCTAATTCCATAAATTCCTTTCATAATAGACCCCTAAATTACCAATAAGCCCCTTAAGCCTCCAAGTCTTTTCAATTTAAGTCCATTAATCACCAAACACACCCTGACTTCCGAAATCCTTTTTAATTTAATCCCGAACTTATACTTTTAACTCCCGACCTTTAAAAATTGTAACAATTAACCCTCGAGACCAACACCTTGCTATATAATTATCTATTTTAAGGCTACTATTCATTCATTAATTTATCTATTTATTTATTTAATAAATGGGGTGTTACAATGGTAGTTTCTTGGTTCAAGGTTTGGACATGTTTTACAAACCTTAAGACATACATTGTTTTTTGCATCAAGTTTTGGTGATTGTTTTTTGCATCAAGGATATTTCCTTTGTTAAAAACCTTACTTAAAGTCATGCTTTAATCAAGGTTTGTCATGTTTTTAAGCTACATAAATCATTTTGGTCATACTTAGTTAAATAAACGCTTGCATCATTTGTTATTTTTAAACCATTTCTCATGTTTTTAACAATTCCAACAAAGTTTGCACCTTTTAACCGTTACAAATATGCCCAAGCTGCAACGAGCATAATCAAGAATCCACAAAATCTAAAATTGGACAATGCTCATTACAAATAACCCTTATCATTCACAAGTAAACTTTGTATAATACCCTGTTTTGAGTCGTTTCATAATTCGGGGCCGTGACCCGAAGATCAAGTATCATAAGGCTTGAGGCTTTGGGAAAGAGAGGTTTAGACCCATTTATATGTGTGTAATGTAGATTATGTGATCCAAGAGTTTGGTTTGTGCTTTGGAGTCAAAGTTTGAAATGGGAAAAGTGGTGTTTCATACTTCTTGTAACACCCGGAAATTCAAGCCAATTTAAACTTTTAAAAACATTTCAAATCCATTAACTATTACAAACTTGTTTTCAAAATGTATCATATCAGAGTATCCCAGAAACAAAGTCATAAAAAGTGAGGAGTTGTACGATCACGCCTTTGCCTTGTCACGATCCCCTGATGTACTTGAAACAACAAACTGAAACTGTAAGCCCGAAAGCTTAGTGAGTTACCCCCAAAATACCGATACACATACAATCCACATAACCATGTCAGCAACATCATAACATAACAAACTGAACAGGACAGCACGTAACGGGTCCACAGCTTTACAGACTGGAATACCCCTGGGCCCACAGTGTGAGTCTGGAATGCCTACCGGGCCCTCAGCTCACATCTGGATTGCCACCGAGCACTTAGTACGAGTCTTGAATGCCTACCGGGCCCTCAGCTCGTATCTGGAATGCCACAAGCCCTCAGTACGAGTCTGGAATGCCTACCGGGCCCTCAGCTCGTATCTGGAATGCTCCCGAGTCCTCAGTATGAGTCTGGAATGCCTACCGGGCCCTCAGCTCATATCTGGAATACTCTCGAGTCCTCAGTATGAGTCTTGAATGCCTTGCCTGGCCCTCAGCCCATATCTGGAATACTCTAGGGTTTGTTGGCTACCGCACGGAGCAGTACAACCTCAACCCATCCCACATAACATGTAACATATAACATAACTACTGAGCATGCAATAATCATATAACATCATAGGTAGTCCTGCAGCTCTACCTACCTGGAATAACCATTAACATGCAATACTAACTCATACTCAACATCTAACACTGCTAGGATAACATATCCAACGGGTCGGCCTTGGTGCCTTAGACCCCTTAGTATGGTGAGGATTGTTGGATAAGGTGTCTAAGTCCATAACTATTTCTGGTATGTACTTGACCCGACCCGGCATGGTCCATTTGGGTTGCATGGCACCATGCAATTGGATAAACTAAAATGAGAGAAATAACACTTATGGTTTATTAATATATTATAAGTTCTAATATATTAATAATATTATTTAATTAGTTTGATCAAGAATTAATTTAGAATTAATTAAGTGATCAAAAGATAACTAATTAAATATATGGGTAGATTATGTAAATCTTCCATATCTTATATAGTGGGCTAAGAGGCTCCATGGATTATCAAGTTGGGTTCCACCCATAGGATGCTCCATGGATGCTCCATGGAGTTAACCCATGGATCAAGAAATGAAGAGTCATGTTACATTAGGGTTTACCTAATACAACACACTATATAAACAAAGGTGTTCTCCCCAAAATCGGCTACACTAAGAAATAAGAGGGCTAGAGCCGATTTTGCAAGTGTAAGATTCTCTCAAAGTTTACTCCTTTGCATTTGGTGTTGTGTGAAGCATTTGAGGCATCACACTTGGGGTGCCAGGCTCACAAGGTTTCAAGGATCATAATCAACAACAAGGTAAGTTATTCTATCTTTCATTCAAGTTAAAAATGTTCCCCATGTATGCTAGATAGGAATATAACCTTGGAATTTCAACTTTGCATGATAATTAGACAAACATAGATCCAAGGTTATTAGGATTGCATGTACACTTAGGAAGTGTTAGAATGCTCAAAACCCATCAGTGGTATCAGAGCCTAGGCTTGTTTGTTGATTTTTTGTGCAAACTGCTTGAAAAAATCGTTTTTCTGTTTTCTGCTCGTATGAACTCGCCGAGTCCATGGGGGGACTCGACGAGTCCATGAATAAATGCAAGCTACTCGTCGAGTCTGTTCTTGCACTCGACGAGTAGAGGCTGCAGTTTTCAGAATTTCGACATTTGTTGCTGGAAATGGACTAGAAACATTACCCTAAACTGTTTTGGTGTTTTAAAACTTGTTTTAGATGGTGTAATGTTTATGCTAATCCATTTACAATGGCAATTATCAAAATTACAAGTTTTTAAGTGTAATTTTTTATTCTTGAAAGTGTTCATATTCATGTTCTTGAACTTATGAAGATTAGATGATCATAGGAATTGTTTGTAACCTTCATGGTAGTTTAATTCATGATCATAATGTGTTTTAATGGAGTCCATAACTTGTCCTCAAGTTATGGAAAACCAAAAGTCACACTTTTATTAAAGCCGTTAAAAGAACACAAGAGTTATAAAAAATGAAGAGTCTTCATTTTTATTACTCAATTAATTCATAAGTTATAAGAAATGAAAAGTTTTGAAAGTTTACAAAACTTGCCCTCAAGTTTTGGAACAAGTAAAGTCTTGATTAAAACTTTAGTTCCAACCCTTAGAATTTTAAAAGTTAAAATTCAATCCTTATACTTTATAATATTATAAGTTAATAATATATATATATATATATATATATATATATATATATATAAGATCAAGTCGTCTTACCGCTAGTACGCCTCATTCACGAAGCCGGTCTATAAGGGGGGTATAAGGTTGTTGCCTATAAAATGGCAACTTAATGGGTGTCCACTCTCACCCACCGCTTCCTTGATCGGTGGAAGGTCGTTAGCCGAACGGGTAGGACAAGGACTTATAAATTCTCATTAAAAGTATGATGAATATTATAAAGTAACTAAATGCTTTTATTAAATTCCCAATCTTAGTTACTTTAGGAAAAATGTGAATAAGGTGCTAATCCATGAAATTACACTTTACACTTTGTTTAAGTCGTTGGTGGAGCGTGTGTGGTTAACCGACACACTAACTTGGACTTAACAAGGTAGGTAAAGGGTGACTTAAGGTTTATCATAGTATCGGTGGAGCATGTGTGGTTTACCGGCACATCGATTGAGTGATAAACTTTAAGGGTACCAAGTGATTTGCATGGTTACTTCACACCTCGTTTTGTGATCCTCGGTATCCCAGTCACAAAACGTGGAGGGCACACTCGAGATTGAAACATACCTTTGAAAAGTTCATTGAATCTCAAAAGAATCTAGGAATTTCTAAGAACCAATTAAAAACCTAATATTTATATTTCGTTTTTCATGGTGGAAATTGGTGAATCGTCATTCACCTACCTTTCAAATATGTTATAGCTTGGATTACGGCATACCTCTTCTAAGTTATAATATATTGTGATTAGATCCTAGCCTTAATATTACATTTGGGTGTTTTATTAAGGACTCTCTTAATATCTAAACTAAGCTTGTTCTCTTCTTTCAGATGTCCTCAAACAATGCTGCTTCTGGCTCTAATCCTAATGGCTCCTTTACCCTTATGAACTTGTGTGGGAAAGTCACTTTTGATGGATCCAACTTCAATGAATGGAGCAGAAACATCAGGATGATTACCCGCTACAAGGACAAAGAATATGTCCTTGACAAGGAGCTTAAGGAGATTGATGAGACCACTGCAACTCCCCAGGAGATCGCTGACTTCCGGGCACATGAAAGGGATGCTACAAAAGTGGCATGCATCATGTTGGCCACCATGACAGCGGAACTCCAAAAGTCCTATGAGGACTTCTACCCTTTTGAAATGCACCAAGATCTGATGGAAAGATACCATCAAAGTGCACGACAAGAGAGGTATGAAATCATATGCTCTATCATAACAACCATGATGAAGGACGGGGAATCCGTCACGAGCCACATGCAGAAAATGCAAAGGTATGTGGATCGGTTGCTGAAGCTTAATGTGAACTTACCTGAGGAGCTTGCAATAGATATCATTTTGCACTCCTTACCATCGTGCTATGATCAATTCCGCATGACATATCACATGAATAAGGAAGAGGTCACACTCAGCAAACTTCAGGGACTCCTCGAGACCGCAGAAACAGGTCTTAAGGGTAAGTCAGTTGTTAACACTCCTACTCCAAACTCCGCCCCGGTTTTGGCAATCGGGAAAGGTCGAGGGAAGAAGAGGAAGAGCTCTTCGAAGGGTACCAAGGCTAGGACCCTTGATGGCTCTTCTTCAAGTGGAACCAAGAAAGATTTCGTCACTCCTTCTTCTGACCCAAAAGAGGCTGAATGCTTCTATTGCCATGAAAAGTCACATTGGAAGCGGAACTGCCCAAAGTACCAGCAAGATGTGAAGGATGGGAAGGTTAAACCCAACCATGCAGGTATTTACACTATCTTATCTAATAACTCACCCCATTCTAACTCTTGGGTCCTTGATACCGGTTGTGGTATTCATATCTGTTCTGATTTGCAGGGACTAAGAAGAAGTGAGAATGTGGAGCATGGAAGAATAAACTTAATCATGGGGAATAGGAAAGCTTTACCTGTCACCAAGATTGGAGTTTATACTTTATCGCTAAGTAGTGGGTTTAGTTTAGATTTGAATAAATGTTGTTATTCGCCAGAAATGGCAAGAAATATTATTTCCTTTCATGCATTGTATAAACAAGGTTTCACCTTTTCATTTGATAATGAAGTTGGTTCGATTAATGCTTTCTTTAATAATGTTCTTTATTTTAAAGCATTACCTTGTGATGGTGTGTATGAAACTGTATCTGTGGTTGATAACTTAGGAAATAATGTATTGTGTATTGATTCTGTTAATGATAATAACTTGGATAAAGCATCATTATGGCATTGTCGTCTTGGACATATAAGCAAGAAACGCATAGGCCAACTCCAAAAGGATGGAGTCTTGGAGTCATTTGACCTAAAGTCAGATGATAGTTGCGAATCATGCTTACTTGGAAAAATAACAAAGTCGCCCTTCACAGGTTCTTGTGAGAGGGGTGAAGGTTTGTTGGATCTTATACACACGGATGTGTGTGGGCCCTTCAAACATGCCACAAGGGATGCTAATCGTTATTATTTGACTTTTACTGATGATTACAGTAGATATGGATATGTCTACTTAATCAAGCATAAGTCAGAGACTTTTGAAAGGTTTAAAGAATTTAAACAGGAAGTCGAGAATCAATTGGGCAGGAACATTAAGATGCTTCGATCCGATCGAGATGGTGAGTATCTTAGTTCAGAGTTCCTCGACTATCTTAGGGAATGTGGGATTGTCTCACAATTGACACCTCCCAAGACACCGCAGTTGAATGGTGTAGCTGAGAGGCGTAATCGAACCTTGTTGGATATGGTTCGTTCCATGATGAGTCGAGCTTCGCTACCAATCTCATTTTGGGGGTATGCCTTAGAGACTGCCGCCCATATCCTTAATCTAGTCCCCACAAAGAAAGTTGCCAAAACTCCTCATGAGATGTGGACTGGTAAAGTACCCAAACTAGACCACATTAAGATTTGGGGTTGCGAGGCTTTCGTGAGACGCGAGACTCATGATAAGCTCGAACCTCGAAGTGAGAAGTGTATTTTCATCGGCTACCCACAGAAATCCTTTGGTTACCTCTTCTACAGACCTAGTGAAAATGTGGTCTTTGTAGCTAGGAGAGCTTTCTTTCGATAGAGAGAGAGTTCATAAGCCAAGGAGACAGTAGGAGGCAAGTTGACCTTGAAGAAATTCAAGAGTCAAGTGGTGAAGGAACTTCAAACCTTAGCACTCAACTTGAGGAGGAAACTCCTGTTGAGCCAATTGACAAGTCTGTACCTCTGAGGCGTTCCACAAGGGTTAGGAATGCACCTGAGCATTACTATGGATTCCATATTACTGCGGAAGGTGATACACTTATCAGTGATGAGACACTGATAGGTCTGGATGAACCTAACAGTTACGCGGAAGCCATGGCAGGCCCTGAGTCAGCCAAGTGGAAAGAGGCAATGGACAGCGAGATACAGTCCATGTATGACAATCAAGTTTGGAACTTGGTTGAGAATGTACCATGTTGTAAGACTGTAGGGTGCAAATGGATCTTCAAGAAGAAGACCGATATGGATGGTAATGTACACACTTATAAGGCACGACTGGTTGCAAAGGGTTTCTCACAAACTCCGGGAGTTGATTATGATGAGACTTTTCTCCAGTGGCCAAGATTAAGTCTATTAGGGTTCTGTTAGCCATAGCTGCATTTCATGACTATGAAATATGGCAAATGGATGTCAAAACCGCTTTCCTTAATGGAAAGTTGGCTGAGGATGTTTACATGAGTCAGCCAGAGGGTTTTGTCAATACAGACTACCCTAATAGAGTGTGTAAGCTTGAGAAATCCATTTATGGGTTAAAGCAAGCACCTCGCAGATGGAATCTTTGCTTTGATGAGAAAGTCAAAGAATTTGGCTTTTCTAGGAGTGAAGATGAATCTTGTGTATATGTCAAGGCTAGTGGGAGTATAGTTAGATTTTTGGTATTGTATGTGGATGACATACTACTCATAGGAAATGACATCCCAACTCTGCAGGAAGTTAAGACCTGGCTTGGGAAGTGTTTCTCTATGAAGGACCTAGGAGAAGCTGCCTATATTCTAGGGATAAGGATCTTGAGAGACCGGAGTAAAAGACTAATTTGACTTAGTCAGAGTACCTACTTGGATAAGGTGCTGAAGAGATTCGGCATGCAGGACTCCAAGAAAGGAGAGTTACCCATCCAGAGTAACGCCAGATTGAGTAAGACACAAAGCCCTAGTACTGAGGCTGAGATAGCAGAAATGAGTCGAATACCTTATGCTTCGGCTGTAGGATCGATCATGTATGCTATGACGTGTACTCGACCTGATGTAGCGTTTGCTTTGAGCATGGTTAGCAGGTATCAGGGAACCCTGGCAAGGCACACTGGACTGCGGTAAAGAATATCCTCAAGTACCTACGAAGGACTAAGGACTGGGTCCTTACCCTCAGTGGGAGTGAAGACTTGAGAGTTGTAGGGTATAGTGATGCTAGCTTTCAGACTGATAGGGATAATTTCCGCTCTCAGTCAGGCTGGGTCTTTACCTTAAACGAAGGAGCAATTTATTGGAAGAGTTCCAAGCAAGAGACAGTGGCTGATTCAACTTGCGAATCAGAGTATATAGCAGCTAGCGAGGAAGCAAAGGAGGCGATATGGCTGAAGAACTTCATTGGAGACCTTGGAGTTGTACCAGCTATTAAAGAGCCAATGGAAATTTTCTGTGATAGTGAAAGTGCAGTTGCCTTAGCCAAGGAACCAAGGGATCACGGGAGATCCAGACACATCGACAGAAAATACCATTTCATCAGACATCGAATAGAAGAAGGACTCCTCGTGGCAAAGAGGGTATCATCGGATGAGAATCCAGCAGATCCCCTCACGAAGGGACTGACTCGGGTTAAGCATCTCCAGCATGCTCGGAGCATAGGGCTGAAGGATGATATTAGATTTAGTAGTTAGATAACCTTGAAATTTGTAAAGTGTAATTGAGATTAGATGATGAATAAAAGGTGTTTTATTTATGAGTAAAGTGTTGCTATCTCTTGTCGATCGTTTACTACATTTCTTTTGCATGTTTTGACTTCCAAAATAATTATGTTTGGTATATCATATTATTCGAACCTCCACAGTCGGTCATATGTCGGAAGTAGGTATGAATCAAGACTGTCATGATTGGTTGCAGAGGTCTAAGTTGTTGGATATGGCTACAACACTCATGAGTGCTCATAAGTTCTGAGCATTGGACTCAACCCACGCTCACTGGAATCACTTCATGGAATTTATCTCGAGTGATCGTGAGATGGTAATATCATATAAGTCTTCAAACCTAGATATATGATTTGTTACTTATGAGTTGGTTATGCATTGATTGTACGAAAACGCATTGGTAACTCGATATTATAAAACGTGCTCTTGTGTATAATTCAATGAGTAGTAGAACAAACATATGAGTCGAAGTTTATCTGTTCCTTCTTGGATTAGAAGCTGATATCTGGGCCCCTCGATGATTTTGTTTTGACCTATGTACCGGGCCCGGTCAGAACTAAGTTGATGTGTTCAATTAAGTTCTTTGTCAAACAAATCGGAAATCGGGAAACAAACTGCTGGACAATAAGTAAGACATTTTTCCATGTATTTGTCCGGCTAATATCTAGAACAGAGGATTATATGATCACTTATCTTAAATGGCGTATCATCATCTTCTCAGTTCCGAGAGACCTTGAAAGAGCTACGATTGCCGATCGGTTCCTGAAGTATTGCAGTTATTGTTATTAGACTTATCCAAGTGGGAGACTGTTGGATAAGGTGTCTAAGTCCATAACTATTTCTGGTATGTACTTGACCCGACCCGGCATGGTCCATTTGGGTTGCATGGCACCATGCAATTGGATAAACTAAAATGAGAGAAATAACACTTATGGTTTATTAATATATTATAAGTTCTAATATATTAATAATATTAATTAATTAGTTGGATCAAGAATTAATTTAGAATTAATTAAGTGATCAAAAGATAACTAATTAAATATATGGGTAGATTATGTAAATCTTCCATATCTTATATAGTGGGCTAAGAGGCTCCATGGATTATCAAGTTGGGTTCCACCCATAGGATGCTCCATGGAGTTAACCCATGGATCAAGAAATGAAGAGTCATGTTACATTAGGGTTTACCTAATACAACACACTATATAAATAAAGGTGTTCTCCCCAAAATCAGCTACACTAAGAAACAAGAGGGCTAGAGCCGATTTTGCAAGTGTAAGATTCTCTCAAAGTTTACTCCTTTCCATTTGGTGTTGTGTGAAGCATTTGAGGCATCACACTTGGGGTGCTAGGCTCACAAGGTTTCAAGGATCATAATCAACAACAACGTAAGTTATTCTATCTTTCATTCAAGTTAAAAATGTTCCCCATGTATGCTAGATAGGAATATAACCTTGGAATTTCAACTTTGCATGATAATTAGACAAACATAGATCCAAGGTTATTAGGGTTGCATGTACACTTAGGAAGTGTTAGAATGCTCAAAACCCATCAAGGATAACTCACCTCGCAACTGTCGTCTGAAACTAGACGGCTCAACTCCCGGATCACCAACACGAACTTCCACCACCTATAGTTACCATAAGACCCTTATTCATAAATTTCCAAATTACCAGAATACCCTCAGAAGTCAACTGGTCAACTCTTGGTCACAGTCAAAGTCAACAGTCCATGTTGACTCGACTCGTCGAGTGCAGTTCACCGACTCGTCGAGTGCAGTTCACCGACTCGTCGAGTCCTTCCTGAACTCGAGAAGTCGTGAAATCCTTGGTTGGCTCGTCGAGTTCCCCTTTAACTCGCCGAGTTCATACGTGTCCAAAGATTGGGAAAACCCTAGCCGACTCGCCGAGTTAGTCGACTGACTCGCCGAGCCCAAGGCAATCTTCATCGGACTCGCCGAGTTGTTCATCAACTCGACGAGTACATGACTGTCTTCATATGACTCGCCGAGTCTTTCATACAACTCGTCGAGTCTCTTCAGTCCTTTATTCATACAGACGATTTTAAGCCATGCTAAGGCTCCAAATTGTAGATCCAGCTTCCCCATGCCCGTTTATCACGTAAAGTTGCAAACTTTACGTGCATGCAAGGCTCTAATGACCCATAATGCCAAATCTAAACTTGAAATGAGGTTTAACTCAAAAGGGAAGGGTTCATACTTGCTAAGGCTGTAAGCTTTATGGACCTCAAGACGAAGGAGAGTTCAGATATGAAGTTGCAACTTCAGATCTTAACTCATACCCAAGAATAGCTTCATAACATGATGAAAAGCCCTAAACTTCAACCCAAAGGAGATCTAGAAGGAAAGAAGGTCAAGGTAACGACTTGATACCTTCAAATGGTGCTATCTGAGGTAGATTTCAGGTCCACACAAGCTCCTTGCTGTTAGCTACTTGATCTTCAAGCTCCCTTTTCTAAGAATCCTCTTCCCAAGGCTTGAAACACACAATGGAGCACACACACACGTATTAGGGTTTGAGAGGGACAAGAAGCAGTAAAGGGGAGGCTGGGGGAGGCCAATGATCCTTTAAATAGGGTGCAATACCCCGGGATTTAGGGTTTCATCCTCCAGATCCTACTCGTTGAGTCCCTTATTGGACTCGGCGAGTAGGTCACTAAAACACGCGACCCAACTCGCTGCTACTCGACGAGTAGGGCAACCAACTCGTCGAGTAGACCTTGAAAACAAGAAAATTCTTATATAAAATCGATACCTGAGAATCGGGGCGTTACAATTCTCCCCCACTTGAACTAGACTTCGTCCTCGAAGTCTGCTGCGACGAACAGTTCCGGATAATGCTCCCGCATCTCCGCCTCTGGCTCCCACGTCCACTCGGACCCCTTCCGATGCTCCCAATGTACCTTCACCAAAGGTATCTCCTTGTTCCTCACAATATTCATCTTTCTCTCCAGTATGGCCACAGGCCTCTTCACGTAATTCAGGCGCTCATCGATCTGAATATCATCCAGCGACATCACCGCCTCCTGATCCATGATGCACTTTCGCAGCTGCGATACGTGGAAAGTGCTGTGGATCCGACTAAGCTCCTCCGGAAGCTCTAGCCTGTAAGCCACCTTGCCAATCCTGGCAACGATCCTGAACGACCCAATATATCGGGGACCCAATTTTCCCCTCTTCCTGAAGCAGATCACGCCCTTCCAGGGCGAGACCTTCAGGAGTACCATGTCACCGACCTGAAACTCTAACTCGGATCGGAGTCGGTCAGCGTAACTCTTCTGCCGACTCTGAGCGGTCTGCAACCGCTGTCTAACTTGCTGAATCTTCTCGGTAGTCGTGTAAAACCACCTCCGCCCGAGCCATCACCCTGTGACTAACCTTACCCCAACAAACCGGGGTGCGACATCTCCGCCCGTACAACAGCTCGAATGACGGGGCGCCAATGCTGGAATGATAGTTGTTGTTGTAGGCAAACTCTGCAAGCGGTAGGTGGGAATCCCAGATGCCACCGAAATCAATGACACATGCCCGCAACATATCATCGAGGGTCTGAATGGTCCGCTCGCTCTGACCATCAGTATGCGGATGGAATGTTATGCTGACGTGCAACCGCGTGCCCAACTCCTCGTGAAACTTCTGCCAGAAACGAGAGGTAAACCTGACATCCCGATCAGATACAATGGAAATGGGGACCCCATGGCGAGACACGATCTCGCGAACGTACACGTCGGCCAATTTCTCGGCCGACGAGCTCTCCCGTATGGCCAAGAAATGGGCACGCTTGGTCAATCGATCCACGATGACCCATATAGCATCCAACCCCTTCGCCGTCCTTGGCAACTTGGTAATAAAATCCATCATGATCTGTTCCTATTTCCACATGGGGATCTCCAGGGGCTGCAGCTTGCCATGCGGCCTCTGATGCTCGGCCTTGACCATCCTACAGGTCAAGCACCTCTCGACGTACCAAGCGATTTCTCGCTTCATGCAAGGCCACCAGTAGCTCATACTTAAATCCCGGTATATCTTGGTGGCCCCCGGGTGAATAGAGAAATGAGACTTATGAGCCTCCTCCATAACCGTCTGCCTAACCCCACCAGTTATCGGAACCCAAACCCGACCGCATCGGGTCAATAATCCCCGACTATCCTGCTCAAACCGGGTATTCTCACCCTTGATCCTCTCCAACTTCCAATTCTCCGGTCGCATGCCCTCAACCTGGGCATCTCTGATCAAACTCACAAGCGGAGAGTCCACTGCTATCCTCATACATACCGCTGGGGTGGA
This sequence comes from Lactuca virosa, assembly GCF_052849685.1. Lineage (NCBI taxonomy): Eukaryota > Viridiplantae > Streptophyta > Magnoliopsida > Asterales > Asteraceae > Lactuca > Lactuca virosa. The sequence goes on from NC_136429.1 coordinate 132,893,528, forward strand.
AGACCCAGCTGACTTGCGGCTTAAAGCATCCGCAACCATATTCGCTTTACCATAGTGGTAAAGGATCTCACAATCGTAGTCCTTGACTACATCCAGCCACCTGCGTTGCCTCATGTTCAGGTTCGGCTGATCCATGATATGTCTCCAGCTCTTGTGATCCGTGTAAATGGTACATCGGACCCCATAAAGGTAATGTCTCCATATCTTCAGGGCGAACACCACCGCCCCCAGCTCCAAGTCATGCGTAGGGTATCTCGTCTCATGCGACTTTAACTGCCGCGACGCATAAGCTATCACTCGCCCTCTCTGCATGAGGACCGCCCCTAAACCTGTGATGGATGCATCACAGAACAACATAAAATCCTCAACTCCCTCCGGGAGTGTCAATACTGGGGCCTCGCACAACCGATGTCGGAGGGTCTTAAACGCCCTCTGCTGCTCAGGGCCCCACCGGAAATCCACCCCCTTCCTCGTCAGACGAGTGAGGGGTACTGCAACCTTGGAGAAGTCCTGTATGAATCTCTGGTAGTACCCTGCCAAACCCAAAAAGCTTCTGATGTCTGAGGGAGATTTCGGAACCTCGCACTGCATAACCGCCTCGATTTTGGCCGGATCGACCAAAATCCCCTCCTGGTTAACGAGGTGTCCGAGGAACTGGACCTCCCGTAGCCAAAACTCACACTTCGAGAACTTGGCGTACAACCGTTCTCGTCTCAGAACTCCCAATAACTCCCGTAGATGCTCCTCATGCTGCTCTCGGGTCTTGGAATACACCAAGATATCATCTATAAAGACTATGACCGAGCGATCAAGCATCGGTCTGCAGACTCGATTCATCAGGTCCATGAACATTGTTGGCGCGTTGGTGAGCCCAAACGGCATCGCCACGAACTCATAATGTCCATAACGAGTTCGGAACGCGGTCTTCTCCACGTCCTCCTCTCTGACCCTGACCTGATGATACCCAGACCTCAAGTCTATCTTGGAAAACCAAGATGCGCCCTGCAACTGATCGAAGAGATCGTCTATCCTCGGGAGTGGGTAACGGTTCTTCACCGTTAACTTATTCAACTCCCAGTAATCAATGCACATCCGGTGCGAACCGTCCTTCTTCCGGAAAAAAAGAATCGGTGCTCCCCATGGAGAACTGCTAGGTCGAATGAACTGCTTGCCCAGCAGTTCCTGTAGCTATGACGACAGCTCATGCATCTTTGGCGGTGCCAATCAGTACGGCGCCTTAGCGATAGGGGCCGCACCTGGCACCAGGTCGATCCTGAACTCGACCTGCCTCTCCGGAGGTATCCCTGGCAACTCCTCCGGAAACACATCTGCAAACTCCCCGACTACCGGAACATCGGAAACCGAAATCTGATCCTTGACTCGCGTATCCAATACATACGCTAGGTAACTCGCACCCCCGTGCTGAATATACTGTCGAGCCTTGGCGGCTGAACAAAATCTTGATCCTACTCTGGTACCCTCGCCATATACAATCAACTCTCCCTCACTTGGGGTTCGAACCACTACCCGCTGACCCTCACAATCAATCATGGCACCGAAACGACTGAGCCAGTCCATCCCCACAATCATGCACACATCCCCCATGGGGATCGGAATCAAGTCTATCGGAAAAGGTACCCCGAAGATCTCCATCTCGCACCCTAGGTAGATCGAAGAAGCAGAAACCCCGTGTTCGTTGGCGATAGAGACTCGCAACAGACACCCTAGCTCGCCTACTGGCACTCTGAACCCCCTACTAAATGTCTGAGATACAAAAGATCGACTCGCCCCTGAGTCAAATAAAACCAATGCAGGTAAGGAGTTCACTAGAAACGTACCTAATCACCGGTACAACAGATAAGCATACAGTACATATAATAAATGAGATAAAGGATAGAAACTTACCCGCACCCACATCCGGTGCTGCCTTGGCCTCCTCGGCCGTAAGCTGAAATGAGCGTCCCTGAGCCTTCAGAGGCTCTGCTCTACCCAGCCTCCCATCGGTAATCCTCAACGTAGCCGGCGCAGGAGCCTGTGCCGGCATGGCGGCAAGTAGTGGACAATTGGCTCTCATGTGGCCAACCTGATCGCAGTGATAGCATAACCTCATACCCTGAACTGGGACTGCCTGGTGACAGTCCTTCGTGTAATGCCCCTCCTTGCCACACATGTGGCACCCACTACCAGCTCGACACACACCCAAATTTCCCTTGCCACACTTCCCACAAGTGCGGCTCAGCTGACCCCCGGTCCTAGTATCAGCGGTCTTAGACCGCTTAGGCGCCGGTTGAGACTATGTCGGGGCCTGCCGCTGCTCTCTCAACTGCAGCTCAAACTCCAACTCACGCCGTCTGGCGGCCACCTGTAACTCTAGAAGAGTATCGCATCGCTGGGTAGACACAAACTGACGGATATCCGTCTTGAGCATGCTCAGATAACGGGTCATCTGAGCCTGATCTGAAGCAAAATCCGGGCAAAACATCGCCCTCTCAGTGAACATACGGGTGATGTTCGTCACCGACTCCCCATCCTGTCTCAAACTCAGAAACTCCTGTGCCAAACATTCCCGCTCAACCCGCGAAATGTAACGGGCGCGGAACATGTCCCTGAACTGCTTCCAAGTAACAGCAGCTCTCTGATCATCAGTGTACGAACCAGTCGCAAGTCTCCACCAGTCCTTGGCCCCGGACCTAAGCAGGTTCAGAGCACACCTGACCTTTTGATCAGTAGGACATGAGCAGGTGAAGAAACACCCCTCCACATCTGAAATCCATCTCATAGCCTTGATGGGATCCTGCGTCCCATCAAAAGTAGGGGGCTTCGTGTTATCGAAGTCCCTGTACTGAAAACCTCTACCAACTCCTCCCCCTGCCGCTGATACAGCTGATGCAGCTGCTACGACAACTGTCTCTGCAAGGGCTGCATAACGCTCATCAAAATACTCCACCATGACGGTCTTAATCAACCTGAACATCTTCGACAACTGTGCCCGGAACGCAGCAGCAACCTCATCATGCAGGATCTCTCGAATCTTGGCATCCAACTCCTCTGTACCCATTTGCACCCCCGGCTCAGGTGTTGTCGGCCCCTCCTGGCCTCTGTCCCCTGATCCTGATCCCGAACCGGATCCAGCCACAAAGCGCCTCGTCATCACCATTCTCAAACATACCACAAGATATCAGATAATCCATATAAATAACTGGGAGCCAACTCCCTACTAACCCTAGGGATTGTGACTTACTTGACACGCGTATGGGTCCTCTGCTTTCAGTAGTACGGGCCCATACTACCTTCCACACCTACCCATATTTGTCTCAAGCATCACCACAATGCCCTAACTGGATACACAACATGGAGAGCGCTCAATCCTCACTCCTAGAGGAATGCTAAATATCTCATGACTGGCCTCCCGACCTCACACAACTCACCCATCCATGAAAATTCCACCAACCCCGCAGTGCTAGTGTATGCTAGCCATATAAAGGAAACCCTAGGCTAGCAGGCATCATCTAATCAAGCAATTCTATCATGCAATTCCTGAAGATCCCTAGCCTAGTACTAACATGTTGTTCTAACATATCTCATAATCAAATAACTTGTATGGTATTTTGGGGTCTACTTACTGGCTTCGGCTGATCGTACACCCTGCATCCTCCTTTACTTATTTTGAAAACCTTTTTAAAAAAATCATTTTGAAAATCCTTTCCTTGATTTGAGACTGGAGTTACACGAGTGTTCCTCCAATTCACTCAAACCAAGGCTCCGATACCAACTTGTAACACCCGGAAATTCAAGCCAATTTAAACTTTTAAAAACATTTCAAATCCATTAACTATTACAAACTTGTTTTCAAAATGTATCATATCAGAGTATCCCATCAAGGATAACTCACCTCGCAACTGTCGTCTGAAACTAGAAGGCTCAACTCCCGGATCACCAACATGAACTTCCACCACCTATAGTTACCATAAGACCCTTATTCATAAATTTCCAAATTACCAGAATACCCTCAGAAGTCAACTGGTCAACTCTTGGTCAACGTCAAAGTCCACAGTCAAAGTCAACAGTCCATGTTGACTCGACTCGTCGAGTGCAGTTCACCGACTCGTCGAGTCCTTCCTGAACTCGAGAAGTCGTGAAATCCTTGGTTGGCTCGTCGAGTTCCCCTTTAACTCGCCGAGTTCATACGTGTCCTAAGATTGGGAAAACCCTAGCCGACTCGCCGAGTTAGTCGACTGACTCGCCGAGCCCAAGGCAATCTTCATCGGACTCGCCGAGTTGTTCATCAACTCGACGAGTACATGAATGTCTTCATATGACTCGCCGAGTCTTTCATACAACTCGTCGAGTCTCTTCAGTCCTTTATTCATACAGACGATTTTAAGCCATGCTAAGGCTCCAAATTGTAGATCCAGCTTCCCCATGCCCGTTTATCACGTAAAGTTGCAAACTTTACGTGCATGCAAGGCTCTAATGACCCATAATGCCAAATCTAAACTTGAAATGAGGTTTAACTCAAAAGGGAAGGGTTCATACTTGCTAAGGCTGTAAGCTTTATGGACCTCAAGACGAAGGAGAGTTCAGATATGAAGTTGCAACTTCAGATCTTAACTCATACCCAAGAATAGCTTCATAACATGATGAAAAGCCCTAAACTTCAACCCAAAGGAGATCTAGAAGGAAAGAAGGTCAAGGTAACGACTTGATACCTTCAAATGGTGCTATTTGAGGTAGATTTCAGGTCCACACAAGCTCCTTGCTGCTAGCTACTTGATCTTCAAGCTCCCTTTTCTAAGAATCCTCTTCCCAAGGCTTGAAACACACAATGGAGCACACACACACTTATTAGGGTTTGAGAGGGACAAGAAGCAGTAAAGGGGAGGCTGGGGGAGGCCAATGATCCTTTAAATAGGGTGCAATACCCCGGGATTTAGGGTTTCATCCTCCAGATCCTACTCGTCGAGTCCCTTATTGGACTCGGCGAGTAGGTCACTAAAACACACGACCCAACCCGCTGCTACTCGACGAGTAGGGCAACCAACTCCTCGAGTAGACCTTGAAAACAAGAAAATTCTTATATAAAATCGATACCTGAGAATCGGGGCGTTACACTTCTTTTATGAATTATGGATTTTAGTTCGATGTGTTTTAAGTCAAAAGTAATTAGATGGGGTTGTAGATCTCCTCAATACCTTTCCGTGGATATAAAGATCATCGAAATTGGAGTTGAAACGAAGAAGTTATGACCGTTTGAATTTAGGACAGTTTTGGGTTAAGCGACGTACGTTAGGCATACGGGGAAGTACGTTAGGTGTACTAGGGAATCCCTGAGTATGTTGGGCGTACCAAGAGTACGTTGGGTGTACGTGATCAGTGCTTAAGCCCTATTTTCTTGGTTTGATCCCTATTTAAGCTCCTTAACTTCCCTAAACCCATTCCATTCTCACCCTCCACCTCTCCAACACCTTCCTATGAATACCCTAACCCTAGTTTGATCATTTTGAGCAAAAGAAGGTGATCTTGAATGCTTTAGAGTGTTCTTAGTGCATCATGGAGAAGAAGGAGTTCTTTGGAGAAGTGTTGGTTGCATTGGAGCTTATAGATCCAGACTTTGTTCACCTTGATCTTTCTTCTAGAGGTATAATTTTGAATATTGATAATGCATTTGATAGATATAGCTAGTCTTGGGTGTTATGAGCTTTTGATCACTTTAGTGCATAAAGTTCAAATCTTGAAAGTTGGTGACCTTTTTATGGATAATGTTGGAAACTTTATCCATCTAAACATCATATTGATTCAGATTTAAAGGTTTGAGACTTGGACTTAATGTATTAAGTTGAAAGAGATGCTCTTTTAGTCCCTTTGAGACTTAAAAACTAGCTCTTGGTGGTTTGGACCATTCTAATGGATAAAGTTGGAAACTTTATCCATTATGGAGCTATTATGATCCATAAAAATGTGATCTTGGTCCTTCTATTCCTTCCATGCAAGTGTCATGATGACATAATGTATTAATAAGTTAAGGTTTTGGCTTTTGGACCTTTTCTAGACATGGAAAGTCATAAAGGTGAAAGCTTTATGACTTAGAATGATGTTGTGGGACTAGATCTGAGTGTTGGATGAAAGAACTTAACAGAATAAGCACTTAATGGAAAAGTTCCATCAGACCGAGTACGTTAGGCATACCTTTGAGTACGTTGCACGTACTCGTATGGGGTCCCGATTATGGATGGTGAGTACGCCATGCGTACGATCTGAGTACGTTGGGCGTACTCAGCCTGAAGTTTGACGTTTTTGACCGTTGACTTTTGACCAAGTTTAACCGTGGGTCACACTTGAGGATTTTGGGCTATTCATTAAGATTTTATATGGATCTGGTGTTAGTGGGTTTGCGGGTGCAAGCAATGCAACAAAGGGATCATATCGTAGTGTTTCAGAGTTCTTCGATTCAGGTGAGTCTTCTCACTATGCTCGTGGTTCGAAGGCACCAATGTCGGCCCACTAAATTGTGTATGTAGGATGTTTTCTATCCTTGTGACTCTTGTATGATTGCCTGTTGTCACACCCCCAAACCAGAACGGCGGAAACGTTCGGGGGCGGAGGAAGTCATGTACAGTATCATAACAATGCATAATAGTAAAACAAGCAACAACATCATCCATTGCATTAATAATATAACTTAATACAAGTGTGTTCTTTGTTAAGTTTGAAAGACACCAAAATATGAATCAAAATAAAAGACGAGTCTTGAACATGCTCCGTCTTCTCAAAACCTGGTCATCGGTACCTGTCTACTGGTGACTTGAGAATACAAGTTATTTTGAAAGCGTAGATCAGCATTTAAGCAGGTGAGTGCATACGTATTTTAGTGTCAATTGTTTGTATAAGTTTGATGAAAGTGTTGTAAGTGTTTGATATAAATGTTTGTAAGCATTTCGTTGTAAATGTTTGTAAGCGTTTCGTTGTAAATGTTTGTAAGCGTTTCGTTGTAAATGTTTGTATACTTCCTAGAAAATCTTATATTTTCTACTTAAGTAGTCTTCTACCAAGACTGTTTTGTATGTTTGTTCTTTTGTAAAAGTGAGTGTTTTTTCCAAGTATGATTATTATTACCAGAAAATAGTTTACATTACCGTTTATGTGAGAAGATCACAATATGAATGTAATGGGAAAATGACGATGTATAGTAGTATTGTATATAGTAACTACAGATGCACTAACTACCTTAAACCAATTGTTTTAATTAAGGTAAAATATGATGAGATTATAACCATACTTGATTGACTAGTAAAACACGACGATCAAAGACGTCGAAATGGTATGACATTCGTCACCCGTAGACCTGCAGGTCCCACTGTAGCTAGCAGCAAGGTGTAGGATGGTCAATCCCGTATAGATCTATACACAAATTCGTGCTCTCCCTCCAGGAGACTCTGGTTACAAAACGTGACACGACAGTATATTGCCATGCCATGAAGTAGTGGCTCACATTAATGTTATAGTGTTCTTGTATTAATGTAGTATGTTCCTTCTGTTCTAGTGTATAGTATGTTCCTTCTGTTCTAGTGTATAGTATGTTCTTTCTATTCTAGTGTATAGTATGTTCTTTCTGCTCTAGTGTATAATATGTTCTTTCTGTTCTAGTGTATAGTATGTTCTTTCTGTTTCTCGTTATAGTATGTTTGAACTGACTCATGTATGAACTGACTCTTGTATGTTTCATTGTTCTAGAAATAGTGAGTAGTATTCCTCTAAACTATACCTATTATAGTTTACTAGTACTGTTGTTTGAATGACTGATCATGTTTGTACACCTTTGCTACCCAAAGGTATTGAACTGATGGAAGAACTTTTATATATATATACACATATACATAATATATAACTAAAATTTAAACGACACTCGGACAAACAACCGATACCTTAAGTCCACAACCAAACAAGGAACAAGAAATAAATCGAGTTATCAGTCCTAAGCCCTTTCAACCTTATTTATATAACTATATCTATATAGACATGATTTTGACAATATATAAGTTTAAAAGAGTTTGATAAAGAGTTTAGCATATAAAAGAGTTTTAACCATTTGAATGGTTATAGATGACTTGATGTCAGTTTATAAAATGTTTTGAAATAGTTTGTTTGATAACACAGTTTTGATGCATAAGAAATCCACTTGTTTGACAGTTATAAATCACATGTCATTGATACTATAACTATATTGTTTTCAACTTGTATTCCCCCCATAAAAGCATTTAAAATCATTTAAAAGATAAGTTATGGGTATGAACTCACCTGTAGTGAGCGATTCGAATGTAAGATCGATTAGGATGCTAAGTATGCCAAGTGAAGTCTCGAGCACAAACGGATCCTATTAAGCATATAAAGACCCATATATGTATACAATTAGTGTATATAACAACTAATCATGTAAGGGAGCAACCTTAGGGACTAGGAAACACTTGGAATGAAGTGTTACAATCACATATGATTGTATAAAGGGTGTTCACGGCCACACAAGGGTGTGTTTACGGCCAAGGGGTGTTCACGGCCAAGGAGTTTACGGCCATACATGAACAAACTAGGGTTTACGGCCATGACTTGAAGGGTTCACGGCTATGACATGAACTAAGAAGGGTTTACGGCCATATGAAGAGTTTACGGCCGTAAACTCTTGATGTTCATGCTAAAATGGCTGATTCTTGGTTGTTAATCAAGAGCTTCTAATAGATAACTAGTATATGGAAATAATACTTACGTTTTGGAAGCTAAAAGGGGTGATTACGGCCCAAAGAACTAGTGTGTGTTCTTGGTGTTCTTGATGATTTGAAGATCTAACCCCAAAAAGAGATGAATTCACGGATGAAATCATAGGGTTTTACTAGATCAAGAAGGATATCAACTAATAAATGAAAGAATCACTTACAACTTTGACGAGAAATGGAAGTGTTCTTGATGATACTTGAGAGAGAAATGAGTGTTCTTGACTTGAAGATGTGAGAAGTGAAGAAAAATGAAGGAAAATCATACTTAAGGAGAAGAGTTCACGGCTAGACAAGAGTTTACGGCCGTAAACTCTAGTTTGCGGCAAACTCCTTGTGATGGAGTTTTCCGGATTGAATGCAACACAATGAACTTTAGTAGATACTTCCTAACACCCAATCCTTGAATGTACTAGGCTTAGAACACTCAAACAGACCCTTAACAATGGTAAAAGATAGCAGAAACAAGTCTGACTTCTGATTGAACTGAATGGCTTTACAAGATAGAAATTTCGGGTTGTCACACCTGTGCTGTAGTATATACGTGCTGACCAGCTGGGTCTTATTGTTGTTACTGTGATATGTGATATTGTGTATGCTGAGACTTCGAGTAGTCTCCAGGGTTGCTGATAACTCACAGGGCGTGCTGTTTGCCCACTGAGACTTCAGGTAGTCTTTAGGGTTGCTGATAAACTATAGTTGTTTATTTGTGTTGTGTTGTGTGTGGTATTTTAGGGAACTCACTAAGCTTTGGGTTTACGATTTGTGGTTTAATTGTTTTTAGGTTTTTGTTATAATAAAGGAGGGGAACGAATCGATTGCATCGCATCCATGGGAGACTTTTGCACGTGATAAATTTTGACGATACTCTGATAAATGTTTTAAGATTAAATGGTCCTATTTAAGATTTTGTAGTTGTGATGTGAATAAACACTTAAATTTTTAATTGAAAATTTTAGGTTGAAATTTGGGGTGCTAGAAGTTGGTTTCAGAGCCTTGGTTTGAGGGATTCAGGCATACTCTTGAGTGTGCCTAAACTCAAACTGAGGAATTGGTAAAATTTTCTAAAAGAAAATTATTTTATAAAAAGGTTTTTAAAAGAAAAGGGGGTGCGATGCGTGCAATCAGCCGAGCTCAAGTTAGTATTTCCCAAAATACCCATACATGTTTTATGATTAAATTTTTATATGAGTATATAAGAATTGCATGCTAGATTAGGGCTAAGGATCTGCTCAGTGTTGCATGGTAGGATGTCGAATTAAGAAAGATGCCTTATGACTGTTGTGTGAGCTTGTAACGTCCCATTGATCAAGACCAAAAATTTTAATTTTTAGATTAATAAAACCATCTTTCAAAACATGTTCACATAACCATAATAGAATCAAAGTGTAATCAAAACATCCAAATACATCAGAGTCAAATAAAATGCGAAATAGTGTGGTGTGTGTGATGCGATCACCCTGAGCTCGCCCCCTTGGATCCGGAAGTACCTGAAACATAAACTGAAATTTGTAACCAAAAAGATTAGTGAGTTCCCCAAAATACCACATACCATACATATCAAACATATAACGGGCCCCGCCCGACATCGAGCCCCGCTCAGAATAGATCTGTCAGAAATATAAGATGGGCCCCGCCTCATCGCATTTATCAGGCCCCGCCTGGCACCTGGCCCCGCCCAATACACATATAATCACATAAACACATGCAAGAAATCACAAAGATAAATAACATACCATATACTCATCATCCCTCGCTTGTACATATCAAATATCTTACATGCAAGAGTCACACAGATAACTAGCATCCTAAGCATATTAAACTATGGGCCAATATTGGTGCCTTTGACCCGCCAAGCACAGTGAGGAAACTCACATCAAGCTGATGAATATCTCAGATAAAAGCTTGGACTGCTGATCCGAAAAATCCCCGCATTAACCAATCAAATAAAACCCAATTAATAAGTTGGGCCATAAACCAAAGCTATGAATCTTATTCATCAGTCCAACACCCAGGGTAAAAGACCATTTTACCCTTTCCACACATGGCCCAATAACCAAGGCCCAACCCAAAAACTCCAAAGCCAAATATAGCCCAAAATCCTAAATGGTACCCAAAGCCCATTATGGCCGAATCGAAGAAGGCCCGATGTCCAACAATAGCCCAAAGTCTAGAAATGATCCATAGAAGTTAAGGGTCTAAGCCCAATCAAAACATAGCCCAACATAAACCAACCCACACTCCTTTGGCCCACTGACTAGCGTACGCTTGGCGTACCAGGCTCGTACACCCTGCGTACGCGATTGATTCTGTCGATGGGGCTCGCACCCATTACGCTCAATGTACCCAGGAGTACGCCCCGCGTACTGGCCTAGTTTCAAGTCCTTGGTCAAACGTATTAACCACTTAAGAACTTATCATCCAACCCACAAACTAACATCATATTAAGATCCTAACTCATAAAGTCAAAGACTTTAAGCCTTTGCATGGCTAAAAACACCCCAAAGTCTAATTCTAGCATCTTAACTCCATTAGAAGAACATCAACCTTGCATGGTTGAACTAAACCCATAAAATTATCATTTTTATGTACAAGGGACCTCAGAAAAGCCTAGATCTATCATCCCAAGTTGCTGGAGTAGCCCATACTCCCAAACAAGGCTTAAAGGACCCAAAAAATGCATAAACAAAGCCCTAAACTATATCTACCATAAGAAACCATCAAGTTAGGAGTTTTGTACCTCAAATAGCTTGCAAAGTTGATGAAGATCCTGGATCTTCAAGCTCCAAGTCCACCAAAGCCTCACCTGTAACATCCTGTTTTAAAGAGAGTAATTAAATGATAAATTAGGAACCCCATGAAGTAATTATTATTATTATTTTACATTATTAGAGCTCAAAATTTAATAAAATTGGTGGGGTGTTGGTTTCGGGAAGCCAAACGTCAATAATTAAATCTCCGGGGGTTAAGGTTTAATTTCAAGACATATTTTGAAAGGGGTTTTAGAAGGTAGGGTGTAATTGGTAACATTTTGGACCTGAATTGTAAGGATTTTCGGAAAGAGGGGCCATTTGGTAAAATATTGGATCAAAGTTGAAAGTATTTTAAGGAGCCAGGGTTTAAATGGTAAGTATTGGACTTTGTTTGAAGAGTTTGGAATGGGAGGGACCAGTTCTGTCATTTTCTCTAAGTTTGCATGGAGTCGGGGTATTTAACTGTGACCATTCCCGTCACTTGCAACCCTAACCCTAAAATGAATACAGCCGCCACCTCCATGAGTTCAGCCGCCTCCCACCCTTATACCTCCCTTCCGACGTCGTTACCTTCCTCCGTCGAGTCGCACACTACCTCAGTTGGAGCCCAAACCACCGGAGCAACCACCTCTTGCTCACCCTAGCACTGGGGAAATGAAGTTGCGAGCAAAGCTGTCGCCGTTCGTTGTTTGACTGCCTTCCAGACTTCGCCGCCTCCATTTTGTTGAAGACGAACATGCTGCCGCCACTTCAATCATCAACGAGAACCACGAGCGGGCGTCTCTCCGCTGGTGCTGCTATGTTGCCTTGGAGATGCCACCGATAGCGTTGGCGGTGGGCGTTGCTGATGCTCACGACTTGTCGCTACCACTGCCGGACACCATGAAGAGAGAAGGACTTCGTGTGGGACGCCGGAGACCATGGGACGGGAGTAGAGCCAGTACTATGGTCGTGGGGAGAACTGATCGAACTGGTTGCTGTTGGGACCCGTCGACTGCCGCCGCCGCCATGCTGCTATTTTGCCTTGGCTGTTGACCGCTGACCATTTCACGTCACCAGGTGGGTGGTTACATTCGTTGGGTGCTGCTATTGCTAATTGTTGTCGGCCGGAAATGTAAGAGAACACCATGGCCGCCAGCCATGGTGGCTACCACCATATACCACCACCGGCCACCACAAGGTGGCTGTGTGTGTGTAATTTTATTATTGTGTGTGTAGCTTAGTGTGTGGGTGTTATTGAAAATTACATTGTAAAAATGTAATAGAGTAGGAATAATGAAAAGAAAAGCTCAAACCACCACCGTAGGGTGGTGGCTGCCGCCACCGGCCGCCATGTCGGGTGGCGGTGTGCCTTGATTTCGTTTGGACCTCGTTTGGGGGATTTTTGGGCAATGTGGGATCAAGGAAACCCTAGTGGGCCCAATGGAACCCTAATAGGCCCAATAAGACCCAATGTGACCTAAAAGCCCAACCAATGGACTAATGGGCTAGTATTGGGTTGGAAAACCTTAATTAGGGTTTGGAAAACCCTAATGGCATAAAACCCTAATTTTGAGAATTAATCGGGACACAGACGAGATTATTTAATAACTTAAAATATTAAATAATAATCATTGGCAAATTAACCTAAAGCAATATTGGACTTAATGGATTAAGTCCTTAGTGGATTAAGTCCTTAATGGGTTAAGTAGGAACACTTAACCCTAATCGCCATTCATGTGAAAACCCTAATTTTGGGATTATGGGCTTGGACTTATCGAGACCCACATTTGGGCCATTGGAATGGAATTGTGTATTAAGCCCAATCACACCATATGACTTATTTAGTAAAGTGAGGGACTTAATGGATTAAGTCCTTAATGGGTTAAGTGAGAAACACTTAACCCTAATTGTCATTTTATGTGAAACCCTAATTTCACATGAGCCTTGAGTTGGGCCTTCCTAGTGGGCTTTGGTGATTATTGATGGGTTGTCCAAGAACAAGTTAACGGACCAAAATAAGTAGATGGGCCTTAAGGAAAGACCATGTAGAGGTCTGAGCCCAATTTGGAAAATTGGGCCATATGTTGGGCTTTAGCCCATGATTTGACTTTTGGGCTTTTGTAGTGTGAGTTGGACCTTAGGCTTGGAACCCAATTATTAATTGGGTATTGTTTGATGTTGACAGTTCGGGAATCTGTCAGCCAGCAGCTGGAGTTTTATCTGCGGGACTTCAGCAATGCCAGGTGAGTTATCCTCACTATACTAAGGGGTCTACGGCACCAAGGCCGGCCCATTGGATATGTTATCCTAGTAGTGTTAGATGTTGAGTATGAGTTAGTGTTGCATGCTAGTGGTTATGCCAGTTGGGTAGACCTGTAGGACTACCTGTGATGTTATATGATTATTGCATGCTCAGTGGTTATGTTGTATGTTATATGTTATGTGGGATGGGTTGAGGTTGTACTGCTCCGTGCGGTAGCCAACAAACCTTAGGAGCATTCCAGTTACGGGCTAAAGGGAGACTCGTACTGTGAGCTCGGGAGCATTCCAGTTACGGGCTAAAGGGAGACTCGTATTGTGAGCTCGATGGCAATCTAGATGTGAGATGTGGGCCCGGTAGGCAATCCAGACTCACACTGTGGGCCCAGGGGTAATCCAGTCTGTAAAGCTGTGGACCCGTTACATGCTGTTCAGTTTGTTATGTTATGATATTGCTGATATTGTTATGTTGATTGTATGTGTATCGGTATTTTGGGGGTAACTCACTAAGCTTTCGGGCTTACAGTTTTCAGTTTATTGTTTCAGGTACATCAGTGGATCGTGGCAAGGCAAAGGCGTGATCGTACAGCTCCTCACTTTTTATGACTTTGTTTCTGGGATACTCTGATATAATACATTTTGAAAACAAGTTGTAATAATTAATGAATTTGAAATGTTTTAAAAAAGTTTAAATTGGCTTGAATTTTTGGGTGTTACATCACCACCAACCTCCACCTCCTTCAATGGGCACAAAACACCACAAAAGATCACATAAAGGATCACAAACACTCAATGAAGATTAGGGTTTCGTTCTTAGGGTTTGAAGGAGTGGAGGTTGACCATAAGATGCAACCAAGGCCACCTAAGTTATTTAAATAGGGCACATACCCTAAAAATTAGGGTATGCCCGTGCTTACCGTACGCCTTGCGTACTCCCACATACGCCTAACGTATGTGGGTGCCTCCACGTCCATTCTTCAAGCCAATACGCCCAACGTACTCGGTTAGGGACCAATAATGAAAGGAATTTTTACATATAGGGGTTAAAAGGAACATACCCATAAAGTCAAATGTTACAGTTCTCCCCCACTATGTTAGAGAGTCTTAGATATACATGTTATGCTTTGATTGATTGTCATGACCATTGATAAGAATTCACTAGATCATATCTTTCAAAATTCGAATATATTAAATTAATTATATGTTCACTAATTACATGATCATTGTGTTAGTTGTTCATTAATTATTAGAATCAGGAAATCCGATCAAGATAACTAGTCAATATAAAATTTAGTAATTAACTAATAAATCCATTGTACTATTAACGAAATCAACCATAGGAGAGAGGCGAGTCGAATCTAAACGGAAATACTCTTTATATCTTGATTTAAATCGTTATCTGTTTCATTCTGCTTAGTTCCAGTAATTGTTTGCTATTCAGTTGTTAAAAGTGAATGTTAGAAGTTTCTGAACTTTAAAATAAAAAAACCCAGTTTTTTATATTATTTTCCAGTTTAATTAGTAGTAGATATTTTATTAGAATCATATATGTTCTCTAGTGTTCGAAAACATGTTCTTACTGATGGGTTTTGAGCACTACAACATTCTTATGGTGTACATGCAACCCTAGTGCTTTGGATCTAGGTTTTTCCCAAGTTATACATGCAAATAATCATTTAAAGCATAAACCCTAAGACTAGCATACACAATTTCGAAATTCATATGGTGTACATGCAACCCTAATTACTTCACTTGTTATGTAGCAATAACAAGAACTCCTTGACCTTTGAAAGCTTAGTGCCCAGTTGTTGCACCTCTAATGGAGTCACAAACACTCTTTCAAAGGATGACTTGGGGAGGGAAGGATTTCAGCTAGGGTTTCTCACAAATACTCATAGGTTCGAAAATCCTATGTAGAGAGTATATTTATAGTTGAGGCTTATTAGGGTTTTAATGTGGAAACCCTAATTTCTCTACTTAAGCCTTAAGAAATCCATGGACCTCCATATGAAAAGCCCTTGGACGAAAATTCTATGGCCTTTCCATAGATTTTCATCCACCTCTAATCAATAAGGTCTATTAGCCCAAACTTCAAGTATTCCTGATTTACATAATCAGTCCCTCCATTATTAATCAGTTCCTTTAATCCCAAAATTAATATCAAATTAACTTCTAATCAATTACTAATTAATAATATGATTTCCAAATAATATATTAATCTATTAATATATTAATTAAATCATTCTGAGTACCATTTTTTTATTCATATAATAAATCCTACACTTTCTCCACTTGTCATCCTATCAAGTTGCATGAGTGAAGGCAACCCAAAAGGACCATGCTCATAATCAAATCAAGTACAAACCAAAAATAGTTATGGGCTTAGACACTTAATCCAACAGTCTCCCATTTGGATAAGTCTAATAACTATTATTGCAAGTACGACTTTAGAATTCGATTAGCAATCGTAGCTCTCAAAAGCCGCTGTCGAATTCTGATCTTATCAGTAACGCGTCCTTTAGATAAGGGATAAAATATTCCTCCATTCTAGATATCGTATGGATATGAGATATGGATTATAATCATTCTCTCTGTCCATGTGTTGTTTCCCGATTTCCGATTTATGACGACTGACAACAGACTACAATTGAACACATCAACTTAGTCCAGGCTTGGCCAAGCACTTAGGTTTGTCATCACTAAATCATTGAGGGGCCCACATATATCGCTTTTATCCCACATTGGGTAAAAGGAATTAACAAAATTCGACTCATATGCTTGTACTATTTACTCATCAAATCACACACAACAATACGTTTTATAACATCAAGTTACTGATGCGTTTACATATTATCAATGCGCAACCGACTCGTAAACAACAACTCATATCTCTCCGTTTCAAGAATATAAGATATTATCGTCTCACAATCACTCGTGATAAAATCCATGAAGTGATTCACGTGAGCGTGGGTTTAATCCAATACTCAAATCTTATTTTAGGAGCAATCATGATCACTGCAGCAGACTTTTGCTATGTCTAAACGCTTTAGATAGTCTACAGTCAGATTCATGACAGTCTTACCTCATTACCTACTTCCACAGTATGATTGACTATGGATGTTTGAATAACCTAGTTATTCTGGAAGTCAAAACATGCGAAGTGAAACACAAGAATAATCGAATCCAATATGGCCTCAAAACTTTTGAGTATAAATAAAACACTTATTATTTAATCACCATATTGATTACACATTATTCATTGTATAATGTTTCGGATAATCAACTTAACACTTGAACTATAACATTAGTTATCCCATGCTCCAAGCATGCATACTATGTTTACCTATGGTCCTTACTTTGTGAAATAGATCAATTGAACACATTTCCAATGACACTCATTTCACATTTTCCCAATCCTTATTACAAGTGTAAGAATACCAAATTCTTCCCACTATTAGAATATGTTAGATTCTAACATTTTATGCAATTACACTTTTGTAATTTCATAGCACCAAGGTCACAAAGACTTTGCCAATTATATTACAAAGTGCTCTATTAGAGATTGTTACAAGACAACTCCATAGATATGAAGTCTCACATTCAAAGTACATTCCTTTGAACATCCTTCTTGCATAAAAGTTTCTAATCTACACATAGATTCTTAATATCCAACTCCCATTATGGAAACATTTCCATATTTACTATATGACAACTCATTCCTAATAGAATCTTATCTATCCATAATAATGTCAATATGGTCCATCCATTACTATACTTCCAACTGCCCATAAGCGACCAATCCTTAGCGAACCTTAGATTGTCCTTGACAGTTGTTTAAGTACTTTAGTCATATCCGGTTCTGGTCCTTTTCCCTCTTAATACCCTAGGCATTTGGAATAGACAGAACGGTCGAATATTACAACATATGCAATCGATCCTTTACCCGAAGCGTATGGGATACAATACATAATGATACTTTACCAGTAATATTTCCATATATAGAATTCTCAATGTTGAAAATTTTCAACACGATATTCATATAAGTCCATGACTAAGTTCAATTAATACTTCAATATAAATTTTTAGATTCGAAATAAAGTATAAGTATCCTCTCCCTTACTATAGCGAAACAATTTTTCAAACTCTGTAACTTTGCAAATCAAAACTTTGTTTCCTATAAATAGCATTGCTACCTTGCAATACTTATACTATTTATGTTCCCACTAGCATAATAATTATTTTCTTTGAAGCATAACACTTATGCTCCCACTAGCTTTGACATGTACCCAGAAATTAGCTGGACTTCTAGAAATCAATACTTATTGACTTTCTTACCAAAGTTCAGATTTCTGATACAAGATGCTTTAACTATTTGCCCTTTCTCACAATTCGAACTATGAAGATGGATGTCGTAATCATAACCGAATTTGAGAATGCAACACAACTGTTATCTCTTTAAATCTACTTAGTGAAAGTGTTTCCTCACAATCTTTTTATGAAACTGAGAGAAACCTTCGCCACTTAGATTTTATGGTGTATGTATTCCTATCCATGTGAATTTGTCATAACCATAATCACAAGACAAGGTTTGTGATAAATCCAAACTCATATGGACTGAACTTGTTTAATCTTAATTTCTTGCCACTTAGTAGTACAGGGCCTACCATTGCTTCCAGGCTGTTGAGCATCTCACCTATACTGGTCAATGTGCTTTCATTGATCAAGGTGCTTCACCTTGTGCAATCAAATGAGAACTCATAGAACTCACATGCATAGTCACCGTGAATGGACACAGAAACAAGAATGTGTCAACACGATAGGTTACAAACCTCAAGTCGTGTGCTAGTGATGAACAATAGGTTTATTCTTGATTAGTTCTTGAAACTTTTCAAGACCTTTAAGACTCCCACTGACCTCTTAACATATAAGATTCTCTTGTCAAGAAACATTCCTTGAAAAAAAAGTATTCAAGAGTTAGTGCGGGTTCTTATCAAGAAAAACACTTCATATAATTGGTCTTAGTTGGTGTTTGTCTTATCCAAGACATCACAACTACCAATTTCAAATGTGCAAGAGTAAGAAACATTTCTAATCCACATTTCATGAGGTGTTATAAACCTACTTTAGATATGTCACTCAAGGCGTAATCTTCGAGTATGACTCTAAGACTCGATTTTGAAACTCACCCTTTTTTATTCAACCATTTCAACAACTCCCAATTCCTCTTCTTAGCCATATAAACATACTAAGGTGTCCTTAGAGGATCAATTGTGACATGGTTTCAAAATCACTAAGGTGATCATAAAACACGATACTAAAGTATTCTCCTTTCCTTTCAGATTGGAGAAACTTTTATCTTTCTGCCTAATTGATTCTTCTTATTCGTTTTGCTATACATTGAAACCTTTTCAATGATTCAAAATCACACTTAATCTTGTAAACATAACCATATTTACTAAACTTTTAGTAAATCATGACGAATAGTCTTATCGTTCTTTGTGTCGGACTTGACCAGTGCACATCAATGTGTACCAGATCCTTCAGTCCTTCACTTGACTCACATCTATATGTGAACAAGGAATTATTCTTAATTTCCCAAAGATGAAAATTCTCATTCAGCACACAATACAAGTCGTATGATTCCAAGTTTCTGTCCAATTGAAACTTAGGTGATGAGAATATTTCCTTATTTTGTAAATTTCTGACACTACCACAAATGAATTTAATAAGAATCAAATCCATTTTCAATATTGCTATTAATAGAAACATATAAACAACAATTTTCACAAATGCCATTGCAAGGAAAGATAAGATAAAATCAAAATTTTCTTTATTTATAAAATTGCGGAAAAATTTGTCCTTACAATGCAAATACTTATGAAAACTATGTTACTAATATTCCTAAGCAATCTATCTTAACTCCTAAGCAGCTCAAAAAAATATGATCATCGAACCATGCGATCGAAATTCATCTCTTCGCGATCAGACTCATCTTACTCTTTCTTTAAGCTTCCTTTTTCTTCGATCCTACAAAACATCAAAATGCAATCTTATTACATCATGTATTAAGAATCTATAAATAGGAACTTAATAGACTTAGATAGTGAATTTAGCTGAAGCAGAGTCATACATTTTGACTTTAACATCCTTATGGTCCCTCTGGTAGATACGGCAGCTTCACATCCAATGCCCATTCTCTTGGCAATAGAAACAAACAGACTCTTTTGGAATGGTGCATGGGACTATCTCAGACTCAGCCTTTCTTTTTACCGTTTTGAAGAGAAGAATTTTTTGGACTTACAATGTTTCCAATGTCAAGTTTGCTTTACCAGTGCACCAAATCATTGCTGATTCAGCAGCAATAAGCAAATAGGTTAGATCAATAAGGGTCACGTCGTGGTCTATCATATAGTAGTCCTTAACGAACTGACTATACGACTCGAGAAGTGATTGAAGAACCAAGTCAACAGCCAACTTCCTCGGGAAAACGACACCCAATATCTATAGTCTATCAATGTGTGACTTCATATCCAAGACGTGTGCACACACAAACCTTCCATATTGGTGTTTTCTTGCCAATAGGGCTTGAGTGACCTTGAACTTTTGAAGTCGACGAACACGTGGGTCAGGGAGAATAATTGGAGGAGGTGGAGGAAGAGAAGTATGATTTCCAGTTCCACCTTTGCACGAAGAAGGGATTGATCTTTCACCTTGATCGACATGTGGAACATCATCTTCGAATGGAAAACCTTTTCCAAATGATTCAAGAAGACCATAATTGTCAGAACTAGACATCTATAAGGGGAGAAATTTAAGTGAGTTGATTTAATCCTTAATATAACACCCAAATGAAAATATTAAGGCTAGGATCCAACACAATAATTTACAATTCGGAAGAGGGATGCCGTAATCCAATTGTAAACTATTTGTTGCTAGGTAAATGACGATTTACCAATTCCACCACGAAAACAAAATTTTAAACGAATTAGGTTTTAAATGAAACTCCTAGATCTTTTGAGATTCATTGAACTTTTCAATGGCATGTTTAATCTCGATTATGCCCTTCAAGTTTGTGACTGGGATACCGAGGATCACAAACAAGGTGTGAATAACCATGCAAATTTGCTTGTACTCTCGATGTCATTTATCATATAATCGATGTGTCAGTTAACCACACACACTTCATGGGTTAGCATCAAATTCACATTTTTCCTAAAGTAACTAAGATTGGGAATTTATAAAAGTTTTAGTTACTTTATATGTTCATTATACTTTTAATGTGAATGTCCTATCCTACACGTTCGGCTAACGACCCTCCATTGGTCAAGGGTGCGGTGGGTAAGAGTGGATACCCAATGGCAGTCATTTTACAGGCCGCTTCCTTAAACACCCCTTATAGACTAGCTTCGAGAATGAGGCCTACTAACGATAAGACTGACTGTTTACTTATACATATATAATATATTAGACTTTTAATTTTATATAGTATAAGGGTGTATTTTACACATCTAAAATACTAAGTGGTTTAATATATTAATAAATTAGACTATTAATTTAATTAAACTTAAACCATATCATTATGGATTTATTAATTCTCTCTTTTAATTAAACACTTAATTAATTTAATAAAATCATAAGGGTGTAATTTGAACTATTCAAACTATCAAGGTTCTAAATTTAAGATTTCAAAATTAAAGCTATTTAATTAAATTTCAAATTACAAAACCAAGAAGTACATTTTTGAAACTTTTCAAATTACTAGGGTTTAAGAATTTAATATTTCAAAATTTTTACTTTTAATCAAAATTTTAAATTCCAAAACTTGAGGGCAAATTTTGAAACTTTTCAAAACATTTAGATCAAATTTGAAAACCAATTAAATTAGTCACATAATTTATTCTTATCACATAATTTGACATAATCTTATAATTTTGGCAAGATAAACACAAATCAAATTTTACAAATAATTAATTTATCATACAATCTAGTAATTATCTTAAAATTTGACAGTTATCCTTCAATTAGATGAGGATATCAATTACCATATCATGAAATTCGAATTTTAACAGTTAAAATAACTTATGGCAATTATCCTAATCTAGTTTTAGGCCAAAAATCCGGAAATAATTCATCAGACCCGACACCACCTCATGGTGATCAGGCGGAGAGAAAGAAAAACGATTTTTTTTCCAGCTTTGAACAAACATATTAGCATCACATATAACAAAAAAAACGACCTAGGCTCTGATACCACTGATGGGTTTTGAGCACTACAACGTTCCTATGGTGTACATGCAACCCTAATGCTTTGAATCTAGGTTTTTCTCAAGTTATACATGCAAATAATCATCCAAAGCATAAACCCTAAGACTAGCATACACAATTTCGAAATTCATATGTAAAATAGGGTTTGGAACATTACTTCACTTGTTATGTAGCAATAACAAGAACTCCTTGACCTTTGAAAGCTTAGTGCCCCAATTGTTGCACCTCTAATGGAGTCACAAACACTCTTGCAAAGGATGACTTGGAGAGGGAAGGATTTCGGCTAGGGTTTCTCACAAAAACTCATAGGTCCGAAAATCCTATGTAGAGGGTATATTTATAGTTGAGGCTTATTAGGGTTTTAAGGTGGAAACCCTAATTTCCTTTCTTAAGTCGTAAGCAATCCATGGACCCCCATATGAAAAGCCCTTGGACGAAAATTCTATGGCCTTTCCATAGATTTTCGTCCACCTCTTATCAATAAGGTCCATTGGCCCAAACTACAACTATTCCTGATTTACATAATCAGTCCCTCCATTATTAATCAGTTCCTTTAATCCCAAAATTAATATCAAATTAACTTCTGATCAATTACTAATTAATAATATGATTTCCAAATAATATATTAATCAATTAATATATTAATAAAACCATTCTAGGTACCAATTTATTATTCATATAATAAATCCTACTCTTTCTCCACTTGTCATCCTATCAAGTTGCATGAGTGAAGGCAACCCAAAAGGACCATGCTCATAATCAAATCAAGTACAAACCAAAAATAGTTATGGGCTTAGACACTTAATCCACCAGTTACCATCTCTATACTGTAAAAACAAATAGATACATTTGTCTAGTTGTGTAGCAGTCCCTACTTGTGATTAAGTACATATTATAAATATAAAACTAGTAGTTAAAGATTACACATCAATAGTTTTAACGCAACCACAACCATGAACCATGGATGAAAAGTTTTCAAATACCACGATGTAACATCCATAAAATTCTTGAATAATTTAAATTTTTAAAACCATTCCACAAATCATCATTGTTTACAAAATAGTTTTCAAAACATGTTTAATATCAGAGTTTTCCCAAAATCATAAAACAAAACACGAGGAGGTGCACGATCACGCCTTTGCCTTCCCGCGATCATCAGAGGTACCTGAAACTTAACCCAAAACTATAAGCCCAAAGCTTAGTGAGTTCCCCTAATATACCAACACATCATATAATCATAATAATAACAGTAAACAACATGCATAAAGAGCCTTCAATATGACTGGAACGCCCCACCGGAATACAGTCTAACTGGTACGCTCACAGAACCTTCAGCATGTATGGTATGCCACACCGGGCCTTCAGCCTATCTAGATTGTTCTCCATGCCTTCGGACTGACTGGTATGTTGTGACAACCCAAAAATTTCAATCCAGTAAAGCCAATCAATCCAATCAAATGTCAGACTTGTTTCTACTATCTTTTAGCATTGTTATGGGTCTGTTTGAGGGTTCTAAGCCTAGTACACTAAAGGATTGAGTGTAGGGTTATGCCAACTTAAGTTCATTGGTTTGCAATCGAGCCGGAAACTCCATCATAAGGAGTTTACGGCCGCAAACTAGGAGTTTACGACCGTAAACTCTTGGATGGCCGAAAATTCCTCCCTTATACATGATATTCCTTCATTTTTCACCACTTCTTACATTTTCAACTCAAGAAACTCGATTCTCTCTCAACTATCATCAAACGTTTCATCTTGATCTTTTAATATGTAAGTGTTTCTTCCAATTGTTAGTTGGTACCTTGCTTAATCTAGTGAAACCCTTTGATTTCATCCGTGAATTCATCACTTTTGGTCTAGATCTTCAAGATAATCATCTTTCACCAAGAACACCAAGGACACACACTTGTTCTTGGTGGCCGTGAACTCCCTAAAGCCTTCCAAAGGTGAGTATTTATTCCATAATCTTGTTAACCACTAGAAACACTCAAAGCCTCGTGAAACAAACGCCCTTTAAGCTTGAACCAAGATCCAATTTGCACCATTTTGGATAGTTTACGGCCATGCAATCTCCCTTGGCCGTAAACCCTCCTCAAGATCTTCCTTGGCCGTAAACACCTTGGCCGTAAACCACCATGGCCGTAAACACCTTGGCCGTAAACACCAAGGCCGTGAACACACTTGTGTGGCCGTAAACCCCTTTGACCAATCACATGTGATTTATACACTTCATTTCAAGTGTTTCCTAGTCCCTAAGGTTGTTTCCTTGCATGATAGTTGTGTTAAACGCTAATTGCATGCCTATATATGCCATTATATGTCATTTAGGACTCGTTTGTATCTCGGGAATTCATTCGTGGAACTTCTCATCCTTACGCGAATCTTCAATTGAATCACCCACATAAGGTGAGTTCATACCCCTATAATCAATCTTTTAAATGTTTTAAATGCTTTTAAGGGGGGGAATACAAGTTGAACACAATGATAATTGTGTAAATGTTTTGTGATAAACATCATTTTTAAGGATTGCTTATGTGTTTATAAGTGATCAAATCATTGCAAAAACTCTTTTAAAGTTATGTTACTTTATGGTTTATAAAACTCCGTTTTTAAAGTACAATCATAACTTAGTAGATAAATGAGTCTTTATTTCAAGGTAGTAACAGTTCAAACAAACATACTAGTAAACTATAATAGGTATAGTTTAAGGATTCAGTTCATACTATAGCTAGTACAGGGAGGAGCATACTATAAATAATACAGGGAGGAGCATACTATAACTAGTACAGGGAGGAGCATACTATAACTAGTACAGGGAGGAGCATATTATAAGTAATACAGGGAGGAACATACTATAACTATAACAGAAGAATGAATCATGAATTACACACTTATACTATATATTCCTAGTATCCTAGGAAGAGATCGTATCTTTAACTCATTGTTTATAACAAATTAAGGTAATAACACATCATACCGGGTTTGCACTAACAAAGGTACAAATACAACGTACCATGGTTAGCAAACACGAGGTAATAACACATCATACCGGGTTTGCACTAACAAAGGTACAAATACAACGTACCACGGTTAGCAAACACGAGGTAATAACACATCATACCGGGTTTGCACTAACAAAGGTACAAATACAACGTACCAGGGTTAGCAAACACGAGGTAATAACACATCATACCGGGTTTGCACTAACAAATGTACGAATACCACATACCAAGGTTAGCAAACACGAGGTAATAACACATCATACCGGGTTTGCACTAATAATGATACGAATACCATGTACCAAGGTTAGCAAACACGAGGTAATAACACATCATACCAGGTTTGCACTAACAAAGGTACAGATAAAATGTACCAGGGTTAGCAAATACGAGGTAACAATATATCATACCGGAGTTATTTATAAAGGGTACATCTACAAAGTACCGGACAATAATAAATAAAACACATAAATATATACAAAACCCACAACAGTATCGATTGAGGCGTTAAGAGTACATGATTTCATTACTTCTAGTAGTTGTCCAAATATTAGAACAACGCCACATAACTTACTCGTAACATGAACATTCAGTTAGAAGGGGGCCTATAATGCCAACTTTATGATTCCTCGGTAGATACATCAGTGATATATATTAATTGAGTCCAGTAGATAGTAAAATGTATGCCTTCTGCTTTATTTCATGTTCCTTGTTTGGTTGTGGGCTTAGAGCAGATGCACCCAGTCTACTATCTATTCGATCTTAGCTATATATATATATTCCGTATACACCAAGTAATCATAAGGAGTACCAGGTATGGGTCAGGTCATAGTATACAAATTCAATACACCATTTTCTAGTACAAAAACATACTTTCAGATAGAACATTGAGTAAACTAAACTAGAAACTTATCAGTGAAAGGTTTAATCCATTTTATTAAACCAGTATAACTTAAAGGACCTTAAGTGGTTAATTCTATAAAACCTTAGTTATACATTAGGGTTATATATAATAAATATTCGATAGGTAGTTGTATGTGTGATTTCTGCTTTACTTCCTGTTCCTTGTTTGGTTGTGAGCTTAGGGCAGATTCACACAATTAACTATCCATTCGATATTAGATTATATATAACTTGTATAAACTAAGTGATTATAGAAGGAACTATTGTAGTTACCATTTTTACTAAAGGAAATAAGGGTTATTCTTAAAGAATGTTTTCTTCAAATATAAAGGAACTATTACAGTTAACTCCGTGAGTACCAAATGAATACACCAGGGTTATATACAGTAAAGATCTAACAAACAATGGGATGTGTGACTTCCGCCTCATTACTTATTCCTTGTTTGTTTGTGGGCTTAGGGCAGATTCACACAATCGATTGTTTGTTTGATCTGGATTCTATAAAATTTGTATCCATTTAGCATTCATAGAAAGGATTGTAGAGTCATTTTTACTTATCTTTCATCATATCAGAAGATATAGGATCTTCTGGAGGAATAGGCGAACTTTTCTAAAAGAACTTTCAACTTACTTTACATCATTAAAATACTTATGAACTCACCAGCTTAAATGCTGATCTACGCTTTCAAAATAACTTGTATTCTCAGGAAACCAGTAGAAAGGTACGCGCACTGGGATTCAGAAGATGGAGCATAGTAGTTTCATGTCTTGTTTTGTTATTTACTTTTGTAGTCTATCTTATGTGAACCACATAATTTGTTAACACTTTCATTCTAATGAAATGGTTGTTTGTTACTTTGATTACTATGATGCATGTCTTGTGATACTAAACATGACGTCCTCCGCCCCCGAACGTTTCCGTCGTTCCGGTTTGGGGGTGTGACACATGCCCCACTAGCCTTCAATCTATCCTGACCGCCCTAGGTCTGTTGGCCTTCAGCACAAAGCAGGGTTGCCTCAACCTGACCGCACATACACCATGTCGACACACATATATAACAGACAAGCATACAAATAACCAGCCAGTTAAACAAACAGACAGATTTTACAGATCAATAAGCATAGCATCATCCTATCTACCAAGATACAGATCTTACAGGATAACAATCCAAAGGGCCGGCCTTGGTGCCTTCGACCTGTAAGTACAGTGAGAAAAACTAACCGAGGACGCGGGGCGTACTCCCACTTACGCGGGGTGTAACCTCGCAACCCCCAAATCTTCATTATGTGCTTAATGGCTTAAGCACTAAAGCCCATAGTTCAGATCCACGACTAAAACACACCCTAGAGTCATAAAGTTTACAACTTTATGACTTTACACGCCTAATAAGAGCTTAACACAGGGTCTTAATCCATTAAGACCTCCTACAAGATGCATGGAGCAAAACTAACCAAAGGGACTTCATTTTTATTGCTAAGGACCCTTCCTAAGGTCTGAAAGGACAACACAAAACGTCCAGAACATGCCATGCTCAAGATGATACTTTTGGGACCAAAAAGATGACATAAAACCCCCATAACTAGATATAAAAGATTAAGAGACAAAGGTGCAAGCTTTATACCTTGAAAGGCTTGCAAATGAAAGATAAATCCCATATCTAAGGTGCTTCTTTCTCCAAGTTGAGCTTGATCTTCTTCCTTCCTCTTCAACTCACACAAAAACACTCTTTAATGCCTAAAATGTCCTCACAAGGTGCTTTTAGGGTTTCAAATCACAAAGAAAGGGTAGAGGCTGGTTAGGTGAAGAGAAATGAAGCCATAAAGATGCTTAAATACCACCCAACCCCTAAAAAATAGGGTTTCCATCTATCTTTGGTACGCCCCGTGTACATGAGTGTACGCTCAGCTTACATACATGTATACTTAGCATACTCTTCCTGCCCAAATTACAAGAATGCAACTAGGGCTCCAATGCACAATTCCTTGGACTTAGGGATCAAAATGCAATATAATAACTTAAAGGGATAAATTTGGAAATACATGAACATCAGGATGTTACAATTCTCCTCCACTTGAACTAGAATTTGTCCTTGAAGTCTGTTGCGGTGAACAAATCTGGATAGTGCTCCCGCATCTCAGCCTGCGGCTCCCAGGTCCACTCGGAGCCCCTCCGGTGCTGCCACCATACCTTTACCAAAGGTACTTCCTTGCTACACAAAACCTTCACCTTCCTTTCCAGGATAACCACCGGCCTCTCAACATAGTTCAGGCGCTCATAGACCTGAATATCATCCAAGGATATAATTGTATCCTCATCCAATACGCACTTTCACAGCTGCGATACATGGAAAGTGTTGTGAATCTGACCGAGCTCCTTGGGAAGATCCAATCTATAAGCAACCTTGCCAACCCTGGAAATCACCCGAAAAGGCCCAATATACTGGGGGCCCAACTTCCCCCTCTTCCTGAAGCGTATCACACCCTTTTGCGGTGAGACTTTCAGTAATACCATGTTGTCGACCTGAAACTCGAACTCGGATCGGTGCCGGTCGGCATAGCTCTTCTGCCGATTCAGAGCGTGTAACATCCCCCTCTGGCACGTATCACAATATTGTCCGCTTTGGGCCACTCGACATGAGGACTTCCCAGGGGGTCACCCATACCGGTACTACTCCCGCCCGAGCACGCTTAACTGCAGAGTTCTTATGGGATCTGCTGCCCTCACGACTTTAAAACGCGTTGTGACACGGAAGGTATCCACACCCCTTATAAGGAAATGTTTCGTTCTCCTTCCCAGCCAATGTGGGATCAGGTGCAGCTAACATGCCGCCTTCACCACCCATTATAGGTTTCGACGTCCCCATCGAATACATCGACCCGTGCCCTGGCTTTGATACCATTTGTAACATCTCCCTCTGGCACATATCACAATATTGTCCGCTTTGGGCTCCCGGCACGAAAACTTCCCAGGGGGTCACCCATCCCTGGATTGCTCTCGCACATGCATGCTTAACTGCAAAGTTCTTATGGGATCTGCTACAGGTTGCACCTGATCCCACATCGACTGGGAAGGAGAACGAAACATTTCCTTATAAGGGGTGAGGATACCTTCCCTGTCACAACGTCTTTTAAAGTCGTGAGGGCAGCAGATCCCATAAGAACTCTGCAGTTAAGCGTGCTCGGGCGGGAGTAGTACTGGGATGGGTGACCCCTTGGGAAGTCCTCGTGCCGAGTGGCCCAAAGCGGACAATATTGTGATACGTGCCAGAGGGGGATGTTACAGAGCGGTCTGCAGTCTCTGTCTGATCGGTTGAATCAGCTCAATGGTCTGAAGGATCAATTCGGTTCGCCCCATAACCTTATGACCAACCTCGCCCAAACATATCGGGGTACAACATCTTCGCCAATACAAGAGATCGAAAGGCGGAGCACCAATAATGGAGTGATAACTTTTGTTGTAGGAAAACTCTACAAGAGGCGGGTAGGAGTCCCAGCTCCCACCGAAATCGATGACACAGGGCCGCAACATATACTAAAGGGTCTGTATCGTCTGCTCACTCTGGTCGTCGGTCTGCAGATGATAAGCAGTGCTGAAGTGCAACCTCGTGCCTAGTTCCTTATGGAACTTCTGCCAAAAACAGGAGGTGAACTGAACATCACGGTCTGAAACAATGGAGACCGGAACCCCATGGTGAGCAACGATCTCGCGAACATACACATCGGCCAGCTTCTCGGCCGAAGAACTCTCCCGAATCGCCAGAAAGTGGGCACTCATGGTCAATCGATCCATGATGACCCAAATAGCATCAAAACCCTTTGTCGTCTTCGAAAACTTGGTGATAAAATGCATCGAAATCTGCTCCCATTTCCACATGGGAACCTCTAGAGATTGCAGCTTGCCATGCCGCCTCTAATGTCCAGCCTTGACCATCCTGCATGTCATGTATGTCTCCACATACCAGGCTATCTCGCTCTTCATACACGACTACCAGTAGCTCAATCTCAAATCCCGATACATCTTGGTGGGCCCCGGATGAATAGAAAAATGAGACTTATGAGCCTCCTCTAACACAATCTGTCTGACCCCACCAGACATCAGAACCCATACCAACCACATCGGGTCAACAACCCATGACTATCTGAGACAAACCTGACAATATCACCCCTGATCCTCTCTTTCTTCCAATTCTCTTCCCGAACACCCTCGGTCTGAGCCTCCCTGTTCAATCCCAAAAGCGCGGAATCCATTGATATCCTCATACACGACACCCTATCTGAAGACCCAGCCGACTTGCGGCTCAAAGCATCCACCACAACATTCGCTTTACATGGATGGTAAAGGATCTTGCATTCGTAGTCCTTGACTACATCCAGCCACCTGCGGTGTCTCATGTTCAGGTTCGGTTGATCCATAATGTGCCTCAGACTCTTGTGATCCGTGTAGATAGTATAATGGACCCCATAAAGATAGTGTCTCCAAATCTTGAGGGCAAGAACTACTGCCAGCAACTCCAAATCATGAGTGGAATACCTCGTCTCGTGTGGCTTCTGATGGATTTTAAGCATAAGAACAATCTTATGTGCTCATACAAACCCTAATGCTTGGATCTAGGTTTCTCTATTGTACATGCAATGAATCCAAGACTTACAAACCCTAGATCTATCAAATAAGAACTGAAATAAGGGTTTAGTAATTACCTTTGATTGTTATATAGCAATAACAATCAATCATTGCTTTGATTGGCTTCAGAAAGCTTAACGCCTCAAGTGTTGCACCTCTAATGGAGTCACAAACACCACTAAGCAACTTGGATGAAGAGAGAGGAGAGAGGAGGCACCAAAACGGCTGGAAACCCTAAAGGATTACTTGTCCACGTTTTTGGGGCTTAAGGGTCCTTTATATACATGTAGGCTATTAGGGTTTACAACTAGGAAACCCTAATCTGGCTGCTTAGGCCCTAAGCAGTCCATGGACTCCTTTAACATATCCCTTGGATGATTTCTAATGGGATTCCCATAGAATTCGTCTAACCTATATATTATTAGGTGATCCATAGCCCAATCGTAACTATCTTATAATTACAAATCCAGTCCCCTAAGTTTAATTAATCTCTTTTAGCCACAAAATTAATTCTTAATTAATTCTTGACTAATATTAATTAAACTATATGATTTCTCCTTTAATATATTATTCTTATAATATATTAATAAACCTTTCTCTCCTTAATTCATCCTACATATTGCTATGGTGAAGGCAACCCAAAAGGACCATGCTCATAATCGGGTCAAGTACATACCAAAATAGTTATGGACTTAGACACTAATCCAACAGTCTCCCACTTGGATAAGTCTAATAACTATTCTGCGTATGACTTCAGAACCTGATCATCAATCGTAGCTTCCAAAAGCCGCTGTCAACTTTGATCTTATCAGATACGCGTGTCCTTTAGATAAGGGATTATATATTCCTCCATTCTACAAGATATCGTATAGACATGAGACATGGATTGAAATCATTCTCTCAGTCTATGTGTCGTTTCCCGATTTCCGATTTATGACGACTGACTAATTGAACAAATCAAATCAGTCCTGGCCCGGCCGAGCACTTTCCTTTGTCATCACTAAATCATCGAGGGGCCCACATATATCGCTTTTATCCCACCTTGGGTAAAAGGGATGGATAAACTTTGACTCAAATGCTTGCTTGCACCTACTAATCGAATCACACACAACAATAAGTTTTATAACACCAAGTTACTGGTGCGTTTACTTATCATCAATGTGCAACCGACCAGCAAATAACAACTCACACGTCTCGGTTTCAAGAATATATAATGTTATCGTCTCGCCAATCACTCGTGATAAAACCATGAAGTGATTCAAGTGAGCGTGGGTTTAATCCAATACTTTAATCTTATCAAACACTCATGAACTCTGCAGCAAACTTGTCCTATGTCTAAACACTTTAGACAATCTACAGACAGATTCATGACAGTCTTCCTTCATACCTACTTCCAACGTATGATCGAATGTGGAGGTTCGAATAACCTAGTTATTCTTGGAAGTCAAAACATGCAAAATGAAACGCAATAATAATATTAATCCTATATGGTCCCAAAACTTTTGAGCGTAAATAAAAACACTTTTATTTAAACACCATATTGATTACTCATTATTCATTGCTTACTGTTTCAGAAAATCAACTTATTACTCGAATTATAACCACAATTGTCCCATGCTCCAAGCATGCACACTTTGGTTTCCTATGGTCCATACTTTGTGAAATAGATCAATTGAAAAACTTTTCCAATGAAACTCATTTCACAATCCCCTCATCTTTATTAGTATAAGAATACCAAATTTTTGCCACTTTTAGAATATGTCAGATTCTAACATTTTATGCAATGATTCTTTCGTAATGTCATAGCACAAAAGTCACCAAGACCTGGCTAATGAAATTACAAGGTATTTTATCGGAAATTGTTACAAGACAATTCCATAGACGTGAAGTCTCACATTCAAAGTACATTCCTTTGAACATCCTTCTCGCATAAAAGTTTCTAATCGAGACATATTTCTTAATATCCAACTCCCATTAATGGAAACATTTCCATATTTGCCATATGACAACTCATTCTTAATAGAATCTTATCTATTCATAATAATGTCAATATAGTCCATCCAGTACTATACTTCCAACTACTCACAAGCGACAAATCCTCAGTGAACCTCAGATCGTCCTTTGATAGTTGTTTAATTATTTTAGTCAAAACCGATTCTAGTACTTTTTCCCTCTTAATGCCCTAGGCATTTGGAAAATTTTAGAATGGTCAAATATTATAGCATATGCAATCGATCCTATACCCGAAGCGTATTGGACACGATGCATAATGTCTCACATAAAGACGTGATACTTTATCAGCCTTCTGTCATAATATTTTATGTGCCCTGTTCCCACAATTCGAACTATGAAGAGGGATGTCGTAATCATAATCGAATTTTGAGAATGCACTATGTATCCTTGACTATATTTATTAACGTTTCTCGATCTAAGCTTTAGAATATTGAAACGAAGTATAATATTCTCTCCCTTAATTATAGCAAAACAACTTTTCAACCCTTGCAACTTTGCAAAGTGAATCTTTGTTTTTCATAATTAATATTGCTAACTTGCAATACTTACCATAATAATCATGCTCCCACTAACATGATGATTATTTTCTTACCAGCATAACACTTATGCTCCCACTAGCTTTGACATGTATTCAGAAAACAATTGAACTTCTAGAAAACAATGCTTATTGAATTCCTTAAGTTCATATTTCTAATACCTAATGCTTTGATAAGCCTTTATCTAAGCTTTTTAAGCTCATACACCTTTGCCTTAGATAGCTCACATGTGTGTCTAAACAATTCAAAATTTATGTTACTAAGTCCCAAATGTTCAGATCAATTGCCAAATCTCACAATTCGAACTATGAAAAGGGATGCCGTAATCATAATCAAATTTGAGAATACAATTTTCACAATTGCTATCTTCTTAAAATCTCTCTTAGTGAAAGCATTTCCTCACAATCATTTTCATGAAGGAGGAAAACCTTATGACACTTTGATTTTATGATGTATGAGTTCCTATCCATGTGAATTTGTCAAAACGAAAGTTTGCGAAAAATTCAAAACCATATGGACTGAACTTGTTCAATCTTGATTTATTGCCTCATGGTAACACGAGTGCCCACCATGTCTTCCAAGCAACTCACCCCTACATATCAATGTACTTTCCATTGATCAAGGTGCTTTGTCTTTATGCATTCAAATGAGAACTCATAGAAGTCACATGCATAATTAACTCAATTGGAATGGCACAGAAAAAGAGTATGTCATCCACGATAGGCTTTAGACCTCAAGTCGTGTGCTAGTGATGATCAACTAGGTTTAACTCTTGATTTGTTCTTGAAACTTTTCAAGACCATTAAGACTCCCACTGACTCCTTGACATATAAGATTCTCTTGTCAAGAAACATTCCTTGACAAAACAAATATTCAAGAGTTAGTGTAGTTTTTATCAAGACTATCACTTCACATAATTGGTTCTAGTTGGTCTTTGTCTTATCCAAGACATCACAACTTACCAATTTCAAATGTGCAAGAATAAGAAAACTTTTCCAAATTCCACATCTGACGAGCGTTATAAACCTACTTAAGAATTGTCACTCAAGTCACAATCTTGACTCTAAGACTTAATATTGGAATGAAGTATGATTGACTTCTTGATTTAACCATTTCCACAATTCTTGATTCCTCTTCTTAGACATACAAATGTACTAAGACTCACTTAGAGGATCAATTGAGATATGGTTCTTAATTATTAAGACTTATCATAAAACACAATAAAAGGTACTCTCCCTTCTTCTTGGAATGGAGAAACTTTTATCTTTCTGCCTACTTGATTCTTCTTATTCGTTCTGCTATTGATTGAAACTCTTTCGATCAACTCAGAATTATACTTAATCTTATAAGTATAACCATATTTACTAAACTTTAGTAAATCATGACGAATATCTTTATCACTCTTGTGGTGGACTTGATCAACGCACAACCTAGTGTACTCGATCTCCTAGTCCTTCTCTTGACACTTTGTCAAAGAATTAGTCTAATTTCCAAATATGAAGTTTGTCATTCATCACGTAACCAAGTTCCACGACTCCAAGTTTCTGTCCAACTGAAACTTGGGCGATGAGAATCTTCCCTTATTTGGCAAATTCTCAACATTTCCACAAATAACATAATTAAGAATCAAATCCATTATAGAAACA
Organism: Lactuca virosa; assembly: GCF_052849685.1. Lineage (NCBI taxonomy): Eukaryota > Viridiplantae > Streptophyta > Magnoliopsida > Asterales > Asteraceae > Lactuca > Lactuca virosa. Next base: position 132,928,267 of record NC_136429.1, read on the forward strand.
ATTAAACATCAATTTTTCATACACACCATTGCAAGGATAAATAAATAAGACAAAATCAAAATTTATTTTATTGTGGAAAAACTTGTCCTTACAATGTAATTCAACTGAAAACCTATGCTATTACATATTTCTTATCAATCTATCCTAACTCTAGAGAAGTAGCTCAAAAATCTGATCCTCGAGTCCATGCGATCGAAATCCATTTCTTCATGATCAGATTCAGCACGCTTCTGCCTTAAGATTCCTCTCTTTTCTTCGATCCTGCAAAAACATCAAAATGTAATCTTATCACATCATGTATTAAAAATCAAAGAATAGGAACTTATAGAGTTAGTTAATAGAATTTTCCTGAAGTAGAGCCATACGTCTTGACTCTTCCATCTCTCAGATCTCTCAGGTAAACAGGGCAGCTTCGTTTCCAATGCCCCTTCTCTTGGCAGTAGAAGCAGATGGACTCTTTTGGAATGGAACAAGGAAATTTCTCAGAATTTACCTTTTCCGGATTTCCAATGTCACCATTTTCAATGTCCATTGAAGTTTGGGAGTTTGATTTTCCAGACAAATTTGCTTGATCAGCACGCCAAATCATTTCTGATTCAGTAGCTATAAGTAAATAGGTCAAATCAATGAGGGTCACGTCATGGTCCATCATATAGTACTCTCTAACGAACTCACTATATGATTCAGGAAGTGACTGAAGAACCCAGTCAACAGCCAACATTTCTGAGATATCGACACCCATCATCCTTAACCTATCAATGTGTGACTTCATCTCTAAGATGTGTGCACACATAGGTTTCCCATCTTCGTGTTTACTTGCCAAAAGGGCTTGAGTGAGCTTGAACTTTTCAAGCCTTTGAACTTGTGGGTTAGGGAGAATAATTGAAGGAGGTAGAGGAAGTGAAGCATGACCCTCATTTCCTTGATCGTATCGTGGAACGTCATCTTCATTTGGAAAGCTTGTTCCAAGGGACTTGGGAAGACCATTGTAAGATTTAGACATCTACAAAACGGGAGAAAATTCAAGTTAGTTGATAAGAATCCTTGATGTAACACCCAAATTAAACATCAAGGCTAGGATCCAACACAACATTCTACAACCTAGAAGAGGGATGTCGTAATCTAGTTGTAGAATATTTGAAGGTAGGTAAATGACGATTTACCAATTCCCACCATGAAAAACGAAAAAGAAATTTAATTTTTAAATGAATTGAAACTCCTAGATCTTTTGAGATTCATTGAACTTTTCAATGGCATGTTTAATCTCGATTATGCCCTTCTATTTGTGACTGGGATGCCGAGGATCACAAACAAGGTGTGAATAACCATACGAATCACGTGATGCACCCAATTGCTACTATCACCTAATCAATGTGACGGTTAGCCACACACGCTCCATTGATCTATGATATACATCGAGCCACCCTTCGCCACCAATGTCAATCCCAAATTAGTGTGCCGGTTAGCCACACACGCTCCACTAACGTTTGACAAGGGTACGAAGTGTAATTCCATGGATTAGCATACAAATTCACATTTTTCCCTAAAGTAACTAAGATTGGGAATTTGTAAAAGCATTTAGTTACTTTGTACTTCATTATACTTATAATGGAAGGTTTCGTCCTATCCTACCCGTTCGGCTAACGACCCTCCACTAGTCAAGAGTGCGGTGGGTAAGAGTGGATACCCATTCAATCGCCATTTTATAGGCAATTTCCTTAAACACCCCTTATAGACCAGCTTCGTGAATGAGGCCTACTAACGGTAAGACTGACTCTTTACTCATATATATAATATTAGACTTTTAATGTTACATATATATAGTATAGGGTGTATTTTACACTTTTAAAATACTAGGTGGTTTTATTAACTTTCTCTTTTAATTAACTTAACAAAACCATGAGGGTGTAATTTGAACTTTTCAAAATACTAGAGTTTTAGAATTTAAATATTACATAATTAAACTATTAATCAAAATTTTAAATTCCAAAACTTGAGGGCAAGTTTTGAAACATTTCAAAACATTAGGTTTTAGAATTTAAATATTTCAACGTTAAACTTTTAATCAAAAATTTAAATTCCAAAACTTGAGGGAAAGTTTTGAAACTTTTCAAAACATTAGGGTTTAACTATTTAAATTTCAAAAACAAAACTTTTAATTTCAAATTTAAACTATAAAACCTAAAGGGAGTATTTTGAAACTATTCAAACTTACTAGGGATCAAATAACAAATAATATAAATCAAATAATTAATTTAGTGATTATCTATATTTGACCTAATCCAATTTTAGTCACAAGATAATTACCAAATAATTTGAATAATCCATATTTATCATATAAAGAAACTATTATTCAAAAGATTTGGAATCATCTTTTGTTTTGGTAAGGATAATCATTTGCATACAATAAAATTCGGATTTTATTATCAAAAAACGATTTTGGCATCAATCCTACAGCAAAACAGCAAGTAAATCCCGAAATATACTCTGTCATACTCCCGGACTCGCCGAGTCAGTCCTGAACTCGCCGAGTAGGGCCAACTCGCCGAGTCCAGATACTGACTCGCCGAGTTGAGTCGGGCAGAGGCAAAAAAAAAACGATTTTCAGTAGAAAAACGACAATTGCATCACATACAACAGAAACCAATCAAGGCTCTGATACCACTGATGGGTTTTAAGCATAAGAACAATCTTATGTGCTCATACAAACCCTAATGCTTGGATCTAGGTTTCTCTACATGCAATGAATCCAAGACTTACAAACCCTAGATCTATCAAATAAGAACTGAAATAAGGGTTTAGTAATTACCTTTGATTGTTATATAGCAATAACAATCAATCATTGCTTTGATTGGCTTCAGAAAGCTTAACGCCTCAAGTGTTGCACCTCTAATGGAGTCACAAACACCACTAAGCAACTTGGATGAAGAGAGAGGAGAGAGGAGGCACCAAAACGGCTGGAAACCCTAAAGGATTACTTGTCCACGTTTTTGGGGCTTAAGGGTCCTTTATATACATGTAGGCTATTAGGGTTTACAACTAGGAAACCCTAATCTGGCTGCTTAGGCCCTAAGTAGTCCATGGACTCCTTTAACATATCCCTTGGATGATTTCTAATGGGATTCCCATAGAATTCGTCTAACCTATATATTATTAGGTGATCCATAGCCCAATCGTAACTATCTTATAATTACAAATCCAGTCCCCTAAGTTTAATTAATCTCTTTTAGCCACAAAATTAATTCTTAATTAATTCTTGACTAATATTAATTAAACTATATGATTTCTCCTTTAATATATTATTCTTATAATATATTAATAAACCTTTCTCTCCTTAATTCATCCTACATATTGCTATGGTGAAGGCAACCCAAAAGGACCATGCTCATAATCGGGTCAAGTACATACCAAAATAGTTATGGACTTAGACACTAATCCAACAGCTTCAACTGTCACAAAGCATAAGCTATCACATGTCCTCTTTGCATGAGGACTGCCCCCAAACCAGTGATGGAAGCATCACAATATACCACAAAATCCTCAATTCCTTCCAGGAGGGTCAAAACTAGGGCCTCACATACCCTCTGTAGAAGAGTCTCAAATGCCGACTGCTGCTTAGGGCCCCGTCGTAAATCCACCCCCTTCCTCGTCAGATGACTGAGGAGTACCACAATCTTGAAGAAATCCTGAATGAATTTCCGATAGTACCTTGCCAAACCCAAGAAATTTCTGATATCCGGGGGAGATTTCGGAACCTCCCACTTCATCATGGCCTCGATCTTGGCCGGATCATCCAAAATCCCTTCCTGGTTAACGAGGTGCCCAAGAAACTGGACATCTCGTAACTAGAACTTTCACTTCGAGAACTTGGTATAAAGCCGTTCTCGTCTCAAAACCCCCAGAAGCTCCCGAAGATGCTCCTCATGTTGCTCTTTGATCTTGGAATACACCAAGATATCATCGATAAACACAATAACAGAACGATCGGCATCGTCCTGCATACCCGATTCATCAAATCCATAAACACCGCAGGCGCATTGGTGAGCCTAAATGGCATCATCGGGAACACGTAATGCCCATAACGAGTCCAGAACATAGTCTTCTCCACTTCCTCCTCCCTCCCTCTAACCTGATGATACCCAGACCTCATATCTACCTTGGAGAACCAAGATGCACCCTACAATTGATCGAAGAGGCCATCAATTCGTGGGAAGGGATAACAGTTCTTCACCGTTAACTTGTTTAACTCCCGGTAATCAATGCACATTCAGTGTGAACCATCCTTCTTCTTGACAAATAATATCAGCTCTCCCTACGGAGAACTGCTCGGCTTGATGAACTGCTTGCCTAGCAGCTCCTGCAACTGAGATGACAAATCCTGCATCTCAGGCAGTGCCAAGTAGTACGACGCCTTGGAAATCGGGGCCGCACCTGGCACAAGGTCAATCCTGAACTCGACCTGCCTCTCGGGAGGCACACCAGGCAACTCCTCCGGAAACAAATCTACAAATTCCCTGACAACCGGGACCTCTAAAATTGAAATCTGATCCCCCACACGCGTATCCACCACATAAGCCAAGTAGCCCACACACCCATGCTGAATATACTGACGAGCCCTGGCCACTGAACAGAACCCTAAACCCATCTTGGTGCCCTCTCCATAGATAACCAGTTCTCCCCCACTTGGGGTTCGAACTACCACTCGCTAACCCTCACAATCAATCATAGCACCAAACCGGCTCAACCAATCCATTTCCACAATCATGCAAACATCCCCCATGGGAATAGGGATCAAATCGATTGGGTAAGGCACCCCGAAGATCTCTAATACGCAACCTGATACACTGATGACGTAGAAACCCCGTGTTCATCGGCGATAGAAACCTGCAATGGACACTCTAACTCCCCAATAGGCATATCAAACTCTCTACTGAATGAACGAGATACAAAGGACTGACTCGTACCCGAGTTAAACAACACAAGAGCAAGAAAAGAGTTCACTAGGAATGTACCTAATAGAGGCACATATATAATCATAACACAAAACATAATCAACAGAATAATGAATAGATACATACTACTCACAACATCTGGAGCTGCTCTGGCCTCCTCGGCAGTGAGCTGAAAAGTGCGACCTCGATCCGTCGAGGGCTCCGCCCTCCCCCGACATCCGTCTGTGATCCTCAAAGTAGTTGGCGTCGGGGCGTGCGCCGTCTTGGCGGCGAGCAATGGATAGTGGACCTTCACATGGCCAACCTGATCACAATGACATCGAATCCTGGTACTCAAAGCTAGGGCTAGCTGACGGCAATCTACCGCATAATGCCCCTCCTTGCCACATTTGTGGCACCCACCTCCTGATCGACAAGCCCCGTTATGAAACTCACCGAACTTCCCACAAGTGCGGCCTCTCTGACTCCCAGATCTGGAATCAACGACCTTGAACCACTTTGGCGTTGGCTGCGACTGCGCTAGGGCCGGTCTCTGCTCTCTCGTCTACAGTTCTATCTCAATCTCACGCTGCCTGTCGGCCTCTTGCATCTCCAACAAAGAATCATATTGCTGGGTGGAAACAAAGTTTCTGATATCCTTCTTGATCATGCTCAAGCAACGGGTCATCTGAGCCTACTATGAAGCAAACTCAGGGCAGAACATGGCCCTCTCAGTAAACATCCTGGTGACCTCCGTCACCGACTCCGTCCCCTGCCTCAGGTCCAAAAACTGTTGGGCCAACCTCTTGCGCTCCACACGTGACACATATCTAGTACTGAACATCTTCGAGAATTGCTCCCAAGATACAGCAGCTCTCTGCTCAACAGTACTAAGTCTCCACTAATCCTTCGCTGCGGACCTCAAGAGGTTCAGAGCACACCTGACCTTCTAGTCAGCTGGGAAAGAGCAGGTGAAAAAGCATCCCTCAAGATCAGATAACCACCTCATGGCTATAATCAGGTCATGAACTCCATCAACAGTCGGTGGCTTCGCATCGTTAAAGTATCGATATTGAAAAACTCGCCCAACACCAATCCCAGCAGCCGCGACAGCTACGGTGGCTGAAGCAGTAGCAGCCTCAGACAAATCAACGTATCTGTCATCAAAGAACTCCATCATCACAGTCTTGATAGACCCAAAAAGCTCCGGCATCTGACCCTGGACAATAGCCACAACCTCCTCATGGAGGATCTCCCTGATCCTGTCCTCAGACATAACTGGACCACCCTGACTGCCAGCTCCTGATCCCAATCCAGATCCAGCCTTAAATCGTCTCGTCGTCACCATACTGAAAATATACCAGGGAGATATCAGATAACACGCATATCATAACAGGGGAACAAACTCCCAACAAAGCCCTAGGGGGTTGTGACTTCCTTGCTATGCGTGTGGGTCCTGTGCTTTTAGTTGTACGAGTCCATACTACCTTCCACACCTACCCGCATTTGTCTCAAAGATCATAACAACAACCCTAACAACACATACTAGCATGCGCACACACGAAATCCTCACACCCTAGAGGAGGGCTACACATCTCGAGACTGGACGGCTGACCCCACACAACTCATCCTACTACTAACTGTCACACGACCCTCTATTGGTGCCAGATAACTATCACATGAATGTAATCACATGCCGCACAGTTTAAACAATCTTAGGCTAAAAGATTCAATCCCGCAATGGTTGGACTTAGACAAGAGTTGTGCATCAGGACCAAATCCCTTATCCTAATATCATTTTGTTGGATTAATGTCTAAGTCCATAACTATAATTGGTAAGACTAGACCCGGCCCGGCATGGTCCATTTGGGTTGCATGGCATCATGCATTTGGATAGACTATAATGAGAGAAATAACACTTAAGGTTGGTTAATATATTATAAGTTCTAATATATTAATAAGGTTATTTAATTAGTATTGATCAAGAATTAATTTGGAATTAATTAAGTGATCAAAAGGAGACTAATTAAATATATGGGTTGATTGTGTAAATCATTCATTCTTATATATGTGGGCTTGTGATCCAAGATTCCTTATGTTGGACTAAGTCCATGGGGTGACCCATGGATACTCCATGGAGGTTAAAATCCATGGAGCATAAGGAATGGGTAAAGTTATGAGTTACATGGTGTAACCCTAATAGCCACCATATAAAAGAATCCCATGGCTCAAGAAATGGTGCACTAATGTGTGTGTGTGAGGGCTAGACGATTTCAAGGAGTGTTCAAGTTTCTCTCAAGTTATTCCAAGTGTATTTGGTGTTGTGTGAACCATTTGAGGTGTCACACTTGGGGCACTAGGCACTCAAGCTTCATGAAGACATTCTACATCAAAGAGGTATGTATTCTATCTTGTTATATTTATTATTTTGTATGCTAGATTAGGATAATACCCTGGATGTTCATAATTGTATGTATAATAGAGAAAATATAGATCCAAGGTATTTAGGGTTGCATGTACACTTAGGAGTATTAGAATGCTCATAACCCAACAGTGGTATCAGAGACTAGGCTTGTTTTCTTGTTATACTTGCAAAAGTAGCTGAAAAATCGAGTTGGATGCATATATTCGATTGTTTTGGCTGGAATTGGACTAGGAACATTACCCTAAGATGTTTTTGGACTTGTAAACTTGTTTTTGATGTGGTAATGTTCATGCTAATCCAATTTCTAAGATAATTGTCATAATTTCAAGATTTGTATTAGTTTGTATGTTCATGCTAATTTCTTGAAGATTGATGATTTGAATTATCTTGTTCTTATGAGGTTCTTAGATTAATAGAAAAGTTGTCTGAAATAGTTGTTTTCAATCCATTTTAATCTAAGAGTTGATTCCAAAGTGTGTTTTTGTAACTTGTCCTCAAGTTATATGAAAAGTCACATTTAAGAATCATAAAACTCATAAAAGTTGGCAAAGGTTACAAAATGAAGAGTCTAGTTCTAATTAAATGGTTTTATGACTCCATAACTTGTCCTCGAGTTATGGAGGTTCAAGAGTCTCTTCATTAAATTAAAAAAAAAAGTGTAACCTTAATTAGTTCCATAAGTTACAATAAAAAAAAGTTATTTTTTTTTTATTAATTAGTTTAAAGTCTTCCATAACTTGTCCTCAAGTTATGGAACTTGAAGAGTTTTTTTTTTTTTAATTAAAACTACTTTAAACTCATAAGTTATGGAATTAATTAGTTTTGAATAGTTTCAAAACTTGCCCTCAAGTTTTGGAATTTGAAAAGTTTTCACTTATGAATACTTTAATTCCAAGTTAGCCCTTAGAATTTTAAAAGTTAAAATTCAACCCTTATACTTTATAATATTATAAGTTAATAATATTTATATATATGTATAAGAGTAAAGTCAGTCTTACCGTTAGTAGGCCTCATTCACGAAGCCGGTCTATAAGGGGGGTATAAGGTTACTGCCTATAAAATGGCAGTTTAATGGGTGTCCACTCTCACCCACCGCTTCCTTGACTGGTGGAGGGTCGTTAGCCGAACGGGTAGGACAAGGACTATAATTCTCCTTTCATTAAAAGTATTAATGATAAATACTAAGTAACTAAACTCTTATTAATACCCAGTCTTAGTTACTTAGGAAAATGCGAATTTGGTGCTAACCCATGAAATTACACTTTGCACTTTGCTTAAGTCGTTAGTGGAGCGTGTGTGGTTAACCGGCACACTAACCTGGACTTAACAAGGTAGGCAAAGGGTAACTTAATATTTATCATAGTATCGGTGGAGCGTGTGTGGTTAACCGACACACTGATTAAGGGGTAAATATTAAGGGTACCAAGTATATTCGCATGGTTATTCACACCTTGTTTTGTGATCCTCGGCATCCCAGTCACAAAACCTGAAGGGCACACTCGAGATTGAAACATGCCTTTGAACAGTTCAATGAATCTCAAAGATCTAGGACTTTCAAATCCAATTAAAACCTAATAAATTATTTCGTTTTTCATGGTGGAAATTGGTGAATTCTTAGAGTCATACTTCGTATCGGTGGAGCGTCATACTTCGTTCCAAAACAATTCTTAGAGTCATACTCCAAGATTGTAACTTGAGTGACATATCTTAAAGAGGGTTTGTTAACACTAGTCAAATGTAAGAGTAAAAGGTTATCTACTCTTGTACATTTGAAATTGGTAAGTTGTGATGTTTTGGATAAAACAGAGACCAACTTAGGCCAATTGTGTAAAGTGTTAGTCTTGATAAAGAATCCGCACTATCTCTTGAATATTTGACAAGGGAGTCTTATATGTCAACAGGACAGTGGGAGTCTTAAAGCTCTTGAAAGTTTCAAGACTTAATCAAGAATAAAACCTAAAGTCCTTCACTAGCACACGACTTGAGGTTTATAACCTATCGTGTTGAAATTTTTGTGCCTATTCAAGTTGGCTTTGCATAGGAGTTCTGAGAGTTCTCAATTGGTTGCACAACTACTTGGAAGCAATGGCAGGCACCTGAGCTGCCAAATGGCAAGAATTTAAGATTACACAAGTTTAATCAATATGAGTTTGGATTTGTCACTAACCTTGTCTTGTGATTATGGTTTTGACAAATTCACATGGATAAGAACACATACACTATTAAATCTAAGTGTCATAAGGTTTTTCTCCGATTCATGAAAATGATGGTGAGGAAACACTTTCACTAAGTAGATTTTAGCTAGATAGCAATTGTGATATTTGCATTCTCAAAGTCGTTAGTGGAGCGTGTGTGGTTTACCGGCACACTAACATGGACTTGTGAGAAGTGGCAAAGGTCTAAACAATTGAGACTATGATTACGGCATCCCTTTTCATAGTTCTAAAATTGTTTAGACACACATGTGAGCTATCGAAGAGAGGTGTATGAATTTGATAAAGTTTTATCAAAACAATCTAGTATCAAAAATCTGAACTTTGGTAAGAAAGTCAGCTGATTTCTGAGTACATGTCAAAGCTAGTGGGAGCATAAGTGTTATGCTAATAATCATCATGTTAGTGGGAGCATGATAATTATGACAAAGGTTGCAAGTTAGCAATGTTAATTATAGAAAACAAAAGTTTCAATTCGCGAGGTTGCAGGGGTTGAAAAAGTTGTTTTGTTATAATTAAGGGAGAGTAAATTATACTTCATTTCAATTCTAAAAGCTTAGATTGAGATTTTAATCGCATTTAATCAAGGATATATATATGAATTTCATGTTGGAATGGCTCAACATAAGGAAATTCTATATATGGGTCCATTATTTGCGTTCTAAAATTCGATTATGATTACGGCATCCCTTTTCATAATCTGAATTTTGAGAACTTGGCAAATTGAAATGGAAATATTATAGCAAAAGACTGGTTTAGTCTTTATGTGAGACATCATGAATCGTGTCCCATATGCTTCGGATATAGGATCGATTACATGTGCTATATTCATCCTTTCTAAAATTTTCCAAATGCCTGGGGCATTATGAAGGGAAAAGGTCTAGAATTGGATATGACTAAAATGATTAAGCAATTGTCGAGGACAATCTAAGGTTTACCAAAGATTGGTTGCTCAAGGACAGTTGGAAGTATAATGTTAATTCTGGAAGGACCATATTGACATAATCTGTAAGGAGGCAACTCTTGTTCAGAAGTGATAGTCAAAATGGAATATGGAAATGTTTCAAAGTTAGAAATTATTCAATCTGTGTAAGATTAGGAAACTTAATGAAAGAAGGATGTTTCCAAGGAGCTGATCTCCTTTGGAATGCTCTGTAATGATTGTTGTCAAGTCTTTCTGACTTCGTGCATAATCATTAAGAGGATCAATGTATATAAGTTTAGAATCTAACAGATTTCAGTAAATGGCATGAATTTGGAATTCTTGCATTTGCAGTAAGGATTTGGGACTGTGAAAAGAGGATCATTAGAGTGATGTTCAATTGATCTATTTTACAAAGTAAAGATCATAGACAAACATAGTATGCATACTTGGTGTATGGCATGCCTAGTGTTTAGAAAACATAGTGTACATGCTTGGAGCATGGGACAACTATTGTTTTAAATTCAAGTATAAAGTTGATAAAACCGAAACAATGAATAATGAGTAATCAGTATGGTGATAAATAAAAGTGTTTATTTATATTCATAGGGTTTGATACCATATTTGATTCATTTATTCTTGTGTTTCACTTTGCATGTTTTGACTTCCAGAATAACTAAGTCGCTCTTCCTGAATGATTAAGTTATTCAAACCATCCACAGTCGGTCATATGTTGGAAGTAGATATGAATCAAGACTGTCATCGGTTGGTTTGTAGAGGTCCAAGTTGGTGGACAAAGTGGTGCTACAACACTCATGAGTGCTCATAAGTTCTGAGTATTGGATTCAACCCGCGCTCATTTGAATCACTTCATGGATTTTATCACGAGTGATCATGAGACGATAATATCTTATATTCTTCAAACCTAGAGATAAGAGTTGTTACTATGAGTTGGTTATACATTGATTGCACGAAAACGCATTGGTAACTCGATGTTATAAAACGTGACTTTGTGTATGATTCAACAAGTAGTAGAATAAGCCATATGAGTCGAAGTTTATCCATTCCTTTTACCTTCAGGATAAAAGCGATATCTGTGGGCCCCTCGATGATTTAAAGATGATACATGTGAGTGCTTGGCCAAGCCAGGACTGATTTGATTTGTTCAATCAGTCAGTCATCATGAATCGGAAATCGGGAAACAACAAATGGACAGAGAGAATGATTGATAATCCATGTCTCAGTCCATATGATATCTAGAATGGAGGAATATATGATCCCTTATCTAATGGACAAGTCATTGATAAAGGTCAGAGTTCATCGACAAGGTCAGAGTTCGACAGAAGCTTTTGAGAGCTACGATTGCTGATCGGTTCCTGAAGTCATACGCAATAATAATTTTAGACTTATCCAAGTGGGAGACTGTTGGATTAATGTCTAAGTCCATAACTATAATTGGTAAGACTAGACCCGACCCGGCATGGTCCATTTGGGTTGCATGGCATCATGCATTTGGATAGACTATAATGAGAGAAATAACACTTAAGGTTGGTTAATATATTATAAGTTCTAATATATTAATAAGGTTATTTAATTAGTATTGATCAAGAATTAATTTGGAATTAATTAAGTGATCAAAAGGAGACTAATTAAATATATGGGTTGATTGTGTAAATCATTCATTCTTATATATGTGGGCTTGTGATCCAAGATTCCTTATGTTGGACTAAGTCCATGGGGTGACCCATGGATACTCCATGGAGGTTAAAATCCATGGAGCATAAGGAATGGGTAAAGTTATGAGTTACATGGTGTAACCCTAATAGCCACCATATAAAAGAATCCCATGGCTCAAGAAATGGTGCACTAATGTGTGTATGTGAGGGCTAAACGATTTCAAGGAGTGTTCAAGTTTCTCTCAAGTTATTCCAAGTGTATTTGGTGTTGTGTGAACCATTTGAGGTGTCACACTTGGGGCACTAGGCACTCAAGCTTCATGAAGACATTCTACATCAAAGAGGTATGTATTCTATCTTGTTATATTTATTATTTTGTACGCTAGATTAGGATAATACCCTGGATGTTCATAATTGTATGTATAATAGAGAAAACATAGATCCAAGGTATTTAGGGTTGCATGTACACTTAGGAGTGTTAGAATGCTCATAACCCAACACATTTAACCCATGCAGCACATGACTTAGCGTATTCACTCAATAACCAGTTCAAACACGAAAGAGTCATACAACAATCAATCAAGCATTCTATAAGAGATAAGGCATCATATATCAGGTAATTCTATCATACAGTTCATGAAGATCCTTATCCTAATACTAGCATGTTGTTCTAACATATCAAAGCATAATCTCAAATAACTGTGTGGTAATTTGGGGTCTACTTACTGGCTCCGGCTGATCGTACACATCGCATCCTCCTTGATTATTTTGAAAACTATTTGAAAAATTGTTTTAAAAAAATATTTTTCCTTAGTTTGAGACTGGATTCACACCAGTGCTCCTCCAATTCACTCAAACCAAGTCTCTAATACCAATTTGTAACATCCATAAAATTCATGAAAAATTTAAACTTTTAAAATCATTCCACAAATCATCATTGTTTATAAAATAGTTTTCAAAACATGTTTAATATCAGAGTTTTCCCAAAATTGTAAAACAAAACACGAGGAGGTGCACGATCACGCCTTTGCCTTCCAGCGATCATCAGAGGAACCTGAAACATAACCCAAAACTGTAAGCCCAAAGATTAGTGAGTTCCCCCAATATACCAACACATCACATAATCATAATAATAACAGTAAAGAGCACACATAAAGAGCCTTCAGTCTGACTGGAACACCCCATCGGCCTACAGTCTACCTGGTACGCTCACAGAACCTTCAGCATGAATGGTACGCCACACCGGGCCTTCAGCCTATCTGGACCGTTCTTTAGGCCTTCGGAATGACTGGTATACCCCACTAGCCTTCAGTCTATCCGGGCCACCGTAGGTCTGTTGGCCTTCATCACAAAACAGGGTCGCCTCAACCCAACCACACGTACACCGTGTCGACACACATATATAACAGACAATCATACAAATAACCAGCCAGTTAAACAAACAGACAGATCTTACAGATCATTAAGTATAGCACCATCCTATCTACCAGGATACAGATCTAACAGATCACTACAGTATACAATCATATGATAAACCAGGATAACAATCCAAAGGGTCGGCCATGGTGCCTTCGACCCGTAAGTACAGTGAGGAAAACTCACCTCGCAAGCTGAACATAACTGATAAGGTCCGACTCCGAGTCTCAACTCTCTAACTGATACCTAATTCCATCAAATAAACAATTCCATCAAAATCCCAAAATACCCTCAAGGTCAACCTTGGTCAAACTTGGTCAAAGTCAAAGTCAAAGTCCACTGGTCAAACCCACTAAGCCAAATGGGTCAACTCGACCGAGTCAAATCAACCGAGTCACTCATAAGGCTGACCCATGCGAGTACGCAGGACGTACCCCGGAGGTACGCTTAGCGTACGCGAAGCCTCGAATTGACCACCATCGGGGTGGTTAACCGAGTACGCGGGGCGTAACCTCACAACCCCAAATCTTCATTATGTGCTTAATGGCTTAAGCTGTCAGGCCCATATTTCAGATCCACGACTAAAACACACCCTAGAGTCATAAAGTTTCCAACTTTATGACTTTACACGCCTAATAAGAGCTTAACATAGGGTCTTAATACATTAAGACCTCCTACAAGATGCATGGAGCAAAACTAACCAAAGGGACTTCAATTTTATGGCTAAGGACCCTTCCTAAGGTTTGAAAGGACAATTCAAAACGTCTAGAACATGCCATGCTCAAGATGATACTTTTGGGACCAAAAAAATGACATAAAACCCCCATAACTATCTACAAGATCAAGAGACAAAGGTGCAAGCTTTATACCTTGAAAGGCTTGCAAATGAAAGATAAATCTCAGATCTAAGGTGCTTCTTTCTCCAAGTTGAGCTTGATCTTCTTCCTTCCTCTTCAACTCACACAAACACACTCTTTAATGCCTGAAATGTCCTCACAAGGTTCTTCTAGGGTTTCAAATCACGAAGAGAGGGTAGAGACTGGTTAGGTGAAGAGAAATGACGCCATAAAGATGCTTAAATACCACCCAAACCCTAAAAATTAGGGTTTCCATCTTTCTTTAGTACGCCCCGCGTATATGAGTGTACGCCCAACATACTAGGGTGCGCCCTAGTACGCTCAACGTAGACACATGTACGCTTAGCGTACTCCTCCTGCCCAATGTACAAGAATGCCATTGGGTCTCCAATGCACAATTCCTTAGACTTAGGGGCCAAAACGCAATATAATAACTTAAAGGGATAAATTTAGAAATACCTGAACATCGGGATGTTACACGAGAAGTTAATTTTTATTTTTTTAACACAACGATAAATCTTTTCGTTTAGGTCTCGTTTTTCATCAAGATACATAAATCGTCTTTTAAAATCAAAACAAGTGAACTTTTCATCATTACAAAAAAACTAAAACCGCGAAACATAATTAAGATGGTTTCCTGATTTCTGATGATTGATTGTATCATGCATCATACTCATGATAATGTAGTTTTATAGAGTTTTCCAACATAATTAAGAACCTTTGAGTATTTCAATGACCATATATGTTCATTGTGATAAATTTTAATAGTTACATCTTAGGCGAAAGAAGTTATAATCGCACAAAATTAATCGCTCGAACAATGTTATATCCATCATGCTATATTTATTTAAGTCTATGGATTGAAATGTCATAATGGTAATTTTTGGTGCAATATATAATTGTACGCTAACATGTAATTATCATTACAAAGTAGTACTTAAGGCGAGCTTAATATGTTCTCTTTCAACAAACCTTTCACGTGGCTTTGGTTTAAGAAACTAAGATTGAATCTTTTATCTAAAGTTACGTACACCATTTTAAATGTTGTTTCTTAAACCAAACGTTAGATATGAGTTTTATGACTTATCATAGGTAGGTGTTAAATTAATGGTGTAAAACGATGAAATTTTTTAGCCAAAGTCATCATCCCGGTTAACATTTCAGCCGGCGATGGTTTTGTGTCGAATGTCGATGTAGGCTCAGAATAACGCAGCAAGGCCGAGTGATGTTTTGTTGGATTAGGCCGAATCATGTTGGACCATTATTTGGTTTTGATAGATTGGGCCAAACTAAGTTGAATCCTCATTTTTCTATTATAAATTATCAAGTCGTCTTTTATAGGTGTTCACGGTCAGTGATTGATTTTGATTATTTTAAATTTTCAAGAAAGATACTTTATCTCACCAATTTAGTAAATTTTGAACTACTGTTTTGTTTTGTTTTTTTGTTTTCTAAATCACAATCAAAGATCGTCGCCTTATAATTTAGTTACGATGTTTATAGGCTAAAAAAAAAATTGTTTTATATTATTAATCTTATTGTTGTTTTATATATTGTGATACTTTCTTACTATTAACTATTGAAATAAAATGAAAATATTATTATTGTATAGCATGTTGATTTTGACCAAAGATATGGCTTTGATTATGACATTTAAATCAACTAACAAAAGGTGTGTAGCCGTGTAGGCCTATTGGGCAAGGTCTCACTGTTTTTTGATCTTTTTGATATCTATGTCATATATAATATATTCTAAAAGAAAAGGGCTTTTTTAGCAAGATTCTTTATAAATTAATTTTTTTTAGAATGCGAAAATGCTTTCCATAAATTTATTAATTCTGTAATAAATACAAACTATATATTGACAAACATTATGAGACGAGATTTTTAAAATAATATTTGTAACTCAAAGTTCAAAATAAATAAATAAGTTATTTACAAAAATATACGGATTAACGAGTGTCAACAATACATGTAAGAAATAATTAGAAGATTCTATGATTTTCGTTAACTAAGAAATAATTAGAAGATTCTAGTGATGATCTTGTAGGTTCACGTGTTGTGAAGAATTTAGCGAATGCCTGAGTAATCTAAAGTGAGTTTCATATGGAGTTTACTTGGTATATATGCTATAAATAATTATTTTATATGAATGTGAAATATAATAAATTACATGATGTGATAACATATATTCGTTGGAAACTTGTATGATTTTTTTATCATATGCATATGGATCGACATCGGAAAGGCAGAGTCAGATAAGGAACAACGAATCCGTACCAATGTAAGTACATGAACCGTAGAGGCTTGTATATGTGATTCGTTCATGTACAAAGTTAAAATATTAAATGACGATGTCATCAAATTAAGATAAATAGTGCACATGAAATGCTAAAAAAAAGAAGGTGTTTGTGAGTGTTATGCATAAATAATGGAAGCCTTTATGGATTGAAAGCAAGAATTTTTTTTATAGGTTACAACAACTTCGTTCTTTTTATTATGACAATGTAATTTGAAAAAGATTTGGGTTGTAGCAACTAACCGATTAAAATAACTTAAATTATACAGATTTTCACCAGGTGTTCGATCATACATACCAAAATATTTCTCAATTTTCCTACACTTTCGGATTGCATCACTTCCTTCACATTGAGTGCAAAAGTAATGTAATCTGCAATAAAAGCGAATAAAAACTCTATAACTCCCTCTTAATTTTAATAAGTAGAGATAGATTTTGACTTTTTGAATTTGCAACGTGAATATGGATTTGTATAACCAAAAGCTTTTATAAAAATTTTGCAAATGGAGAAATAAATATGAAATGTTGCAAACTTTTAGAAGATAGACATCAACCCCATACCTTTGGTTTCAATATTTGTTTAAGATTGGCAAGATGGTTTGTAAGCTTACTAAGAGTGAGTCCTTAGATGCACCAATCACAGCAAAGGAAATTAGATGTGCAATATGGAATTGTGGAGTGGATAAATCACCAGGACCTGATGGATACACATGCAAAATACTAAGGAATCAGTGGGAATTAATAAAACAACATATTCCGTTTTGTATCATTTTTTGAAAATCATGGCAGAATTGCAAATGGTTGTAATGCATCCTTCATCATACTGATCCCAAAAAGCAAGGACCCGTTGCATCTTGGAGACTACCGACCAATTAATCTCATAGGATGTATGTACAAAGTGGTCGCCAAAATTCTAGCATCAAGACTAAAAAAGGTGGTGGGCTCGGTAGTGGAAGAAGTACAAACTGCTTACATTGAGGGGAGACATATTTTGGAAGGGCCATTAATAATCAATGAAGTATACTCGTGGGTTAAAAAAGCAAAAGAGAAGTTATTCATATTCAAAGTTGATTTCGAAAAGGCGTTTGATTCAGTCAATTGGGGATACTTGGAATCGGTAATGGAACAGATGGGGTTTAGTTACAAATGGAGATCATGGATACGTGGATGTCTAGAGTCCTCAAAAGCCTCGGTCCTTGTCAATGGATCTCCTACTGATGAATTTCCTATCACCAAAGGGGTTAGGCAAGGTGATCCCTTATCCTAGTTTCTCTTCATCATCGCTATGGAGGGATTGAATCAAGCAATCAAAAAAGCGATAGAAAAAAATCTCTTATCAGGTATTACTTTACCCAATAGTGGACCGACTCTCTCGCATCTATTCTATGCAGATGATGCAATTTTCGTTGGAAAATGGGAACCATCAACTATAAGAAATCAAGCAAGAATTTTGAAATGTTTCCACATCAGTTCAGGCGTAAAAGTTAACTTTTAAAAATCGAGATTATTTGGGATTGGTGTTCAGAATGCAGATCTGTAAAGACAAGCAAAAGTGTTGGGATGTCTCCAAAGCTCGTTTCCATTCACATATTTAGATGTGCCTGTAGGGGAAAATATGTCATTAAAGAAACATTGGCATCCAATAATTAAAAAGTTCCAGTCAAGGTTATCGATCTGGAAAGCGAAAACATTGTCTTTTGGTGGCCGACTCACCCTAATCAAATCTGTACTTAACAGCCTCCCAACGTATTACATTTCCCTCTTTAAAGCACCTGAAGGGATCATCTGTGAATTGGAAAAATTGCGTAGGAGATTTCTCTGGGGAGGCGATGACACCAAGTCTAAAATACACTGGGTGTCGTGGTCGAAAGTAGTAGTATCCAAAAAAGAAGGTGGTCTTGGAATTAGGACGCTAAAAGCACAACATTTAGCGTTATTAACAAAATGGTGGTGGAAACTAAAAAAAATGAGAAAACGTGTTTATGGAAGGAGTGTATCAATTCTATACACAATTTGATCAAGCGTCCAGCTACAGCCATTGCAAAGAAAGTAGCAAATGGTACATGGTGTAACATAGCAAATGTAACGTCTGGTTGAGAGCCTCAACTCGACGAGTAGAAACCAGGATTGATGCGGGATTTTAAGTCACCTACTCGACAAGTTGAGAGCCTCAACTCGACAAGTAGGGCTTCCAGGATGACACCCTATTTTCGGGGTTTTGCACCCTATTTAAGAATCCTAATCTCCACTTGATGGCCTCATTTCTAGCCTCCAAGTCCCAAACCCTAGATTCAGAAACCCTAATGCATTTATGAGCTTGTGAGTCATTTTTGAGTGGATCTTGGTGTGTTTTGAAGCTTGTGAAGGAAGGAGAAGCTTGAGGATTCAAGGAGAAGATAGTAGATCCAGAGACTCCATTTCATCCTCATCATTTTCTGGTAATCAAGTCTCAAACTTGCTTATTAGCTTCTTAGATCTCTTTGATATCACTTTATTGGGTTTTTGGTCTAAGAAGCTTGATCTTTGGGATATGGACGTCCCAAGTGAGTATACCTTCAGATCTTGTAACAATTACTAATTTTAGGTCAAAATGTGTCGACCAAACCACCGCAATAAAATTTTTATATTATGAACCAAAAAAATGGTGGAATGATATAATATATGTGGGACATTTTAAATTTATAACCACTTGCCAAATATCACGATTTGTTAAAAAGCTTGTCTAATGATAAAGGAATTAGTGAATATCGTAAATTGACATACAAATTACGAAGACCAATGGGTGGCAAATTAAATGTCACAATGTAACTAACTCCTTAAGATCAAGGACTATAAGAGATAAATAAAAGAAGAGTAATCATCAAACAAATCTTGGTTGCACATGAATCCCTATTTATGCTCTATGATGTCTCTTTCTCTCCACATGCACACTCAAAAATTAGTACGTGAGCACATAAATGAATTGTGCCATTTCATTTCAATCATTCACTAAAGACACTAGATACTCTCTAATTGTCCATCCATATGAGAATAGTTTACATGCATTGTCTCCTCCTACTAACTATGTACTCCATAAGACTATTAAAAAACCCATAATTTACACCAAATAATGGAACACACGCGTGCATTTCAAATTGATAAATACCAAGTTGTTTCCCATTTAAGACACACAAAAAACTCTTACAAACTCCTTCACTCACTTCATAATTTTTATTTCAAACTCAACCCAAGAATAACTCCCTTGGAGGTGTTGAACTTACGATTTCCAGCAAACAAAGAAAAGGCAGGAGCCTCGCTTTCCTTCCTTGTTATCAGTTTTTGGTTTGTCACAAGAAGCTTTCCAAAAAAAAAAAAAACTAATCTCAATTGACAAAGGTGAGTCTTTATGGCCATTTTTCTTTGAGTTTTACAAATTTTGGGGGGAGATACATACACATTTTGCATGCTAGATAAGAAAGTATAATACCATAATATGTCATATACTCTTTAACATTTTCTCTAACATGTTACCACCCAACGTCTTATCTATATCAAAAGAAACATGCAACGAGTATACGAAAATATTTCATACATGATAAACTAGCCTCCTTTGTTGTTCACGTAGCGTTAAAACGATTATATGAAATATTAGATGCCAATATAAATATATGTATTGGTTATCTTTGTGACATAAGTCCATGCAAGTATTTTTGGTTGATAATCAAAACTAACCATTAGTGTTAGAATGGTCATTAATAAAACAAACCAATAAAATTATAGACTTAGGACCTACTTTGTTAATTTATTTACAAGCAAGGTCTAAAATGTAAATATAATATGAGATAACTAGACTTATAGATACATAAGTGTTCCATTGGATTTATGTTATAAAACATGATTATTTTTATATAAAATTGTTATTTTATATAAAAATGAAGTTTATAAAAAGACCTTGTAATATTTCATAAAATAAGTAGTTTTTATAAAATATGATTATTTTATATAAAATTGATATTTTATATAAAAAATAGAGTTTATAAGAGGATCTTGAAACATTTTATAAACCAAGTAGTTTTTATAAAATATGATTATTTTATATAAAACTGATATTTTATATAAAAATGGAGTTTATAAAAGAATCTTGTAACATTTTATAAAAATAAGCAGTTTTTAATAAATATGATTACTTTTATATAAAATTGTTATTATATATATATATATATATATATATATATATATATATATATATATATATATATATATATATTAAGATTGTGAAAAAATTTAAAGTGGAGGTTATTTGTCTCTTTTGGTCCCTGTAGTTGCATTTGTTATTGGCCTCTTTCTTTTAGGGGTATATTTTGCCATTTATTATAATGGAGACATGTTGTTTCTGCTTAGCTTCACCGCTTCTCGACCCAATCAGATTCTGATTAGTGCCTCTTCACGTGTTCTTCTTTGGGGTTAATCCGTCCACCGATCAACCGCCTCAGATGCTTCTCCATTCTTATCCCCTCTTCTCATGTTTCTCATTCGACTTTCGCTTTCTTCAATCGGATCGAGACACCACCATCAAGTATTACCATTAATTGAAAAAGATTCAAGCGTTTCCAATCATTCAGCAACCCCGACGACTTCACAATTTTCAGGTTTTTGGCTTCAATTTTGAAGGTATGTGAAGTTCTACAGCCACGATTTTCATCTTTTTGAGATCGATTTTTATCTGCAGCTGCTCCACCATGTCGCCACCGTCGACGATGCAGCATCGGAGGCTTCTCTCAACAAAAACATTGCTACCAAAAAAACCCTAAAAGTCAGGAACGAGGATGTCTGCCACCGATCGAACCATCTTCAGAACGACCGGTAACCACAATATCCATTAAATCCTAAATCACTTCTCTTCCTACTTTGCTTCACTAAGGTCACTCTTCCATTTAATTTCTTTTCATTAATTTACTGTATTACTGGTTTATACAGGAGTTTAAAAAGTCAAACAATGAAGAAGCTGCAGTTCTATCTGCATCTCGAGCTGCCTCTACAGTTGTTCATGCAGCTAATGCTACTGAAGTTTCCAGGTTTGTAATTTCTCATATCTAATTTTTTCAACTTTGCTGACTTATTTTGGGGTGTTTGAAATAATCTGTTAAAGCTTTTTGAGCCACGACCTCCTCTGGAGTACAAACCACCTCCTGAGAAGAGAAAATGTCCACCATACACAGGTATGTCATACACGTTATACTATTTAAATTCTAATTCATACATTGTAGGTTGAAAAATATAATTGATTTGCTTCTATTTTCATTTGAAAAGGCATGGCCCAATTTGTTAGCCACTTTGCTGAGCCCACTGATCATGAATATGCTCCACCAATAGTAAAGGGTGAAACACCTGTAAGATTCTTCATTTAGCAAACTGTACACATGCAAATCATCCATTGTATGTAAGTTATCTTTTGGTTGATCCTTGATGTATGTGTGTGAATCAGGGCCAAAGGAGGGCTAGGATTCACCGGTTACGTACAAATTTCGAGTTTATAACCTTAACACTGTCATTGTGGCTGAGATTTGTTCATTTCGATGACAGGTGATGTTTCTTATGGTTAATTGCAAGGAATGCTTGCTAGCGTGGTTAAATAAAAGATATTTTGTTGTATAATTTATTGTGAGTATAATTTATTGTCAGTATAATTTATTCTCATTTGAATGAAAAATGAGTATTTGATTTGTTGTGTGAAAAGAGGTTATATATACGTATATATATTTTAGTTATGAAATGGTTAAATAAAAGATATTTTGTTATATATAAAACAGGGATCTTTCATACAATTTCTTTAATGGATCCATTCCTGAAAGCCTTGGAGGTTTAACATCAGTTCGAATATTGTAAGATTCTTTTCTCTAACAATAAATATAAATATATAATTATATAAAACATATGAATTATTGTTTTAACAAATTTGGTTTAATTAGGAATCTGAATGGGAACTCCCTATCAGGAAGAGTCCCAGCTGCAGTAGGAGGGACGCTTTTACACAGAGCAAGTTTCAAGTAGGTTTTTATTTTTTTTAATCATAAATAACTTAAATAAAAAAGAAAAATACATAATTATTTATTTATTAATTGTGGGTAATATTAATATATTATGCTGTTTTACTGATAATAAAGGTCTTTCTGGGATACCTGGATTACAACATTTTCTCTCCCCTTTTGTCAGACAATAGAAGCATCGGGAAGAAGTGAATAAAAGTGTCTGTAACTCAGAAGCGACTACGACATGGTAAGGGGGTGAAAATTCTTGAGCGCGTTGGAAAAGAAACTGTTGCTGTTTTGATTGTAGAATCAGGAATGGAATTTGTCTTAACAAAGTTAACAGTTCTTATCCTCCTGCTGCTAAGTAAGTGCAATCCAAATACAGAAACTCCATTTGAATGAAATCACTCAAATACCCCTATTGCTAACTTTTTTTACAGGGAACAAGTGGTGGGTTGGCCTCCAGTTACATCTTTTTACAAGAACATTTTGGCTACAAATTCAAATAAGAATGATGAGGTGGATGGGAAGCCTGGACCTGGTGCTTTACAGTCAACCTACAGACAGAATCATTAATTTCGTGGAATGAAGGGACGATCGGAATGGAGCTTCAAGCAGTGGAAGTAAGCATAAAAAATCTTATTTTTTCACATTCATTAATCTCGATTCTTGATTTTGTGATGTTTTTAAAGACACCCGTATTGAGTAATTTGCCAAAAAAAAAGGATAAAAGATAAAGGTTGTCATTTAAAAAAGATTGGTTTTGTTTAATTTGTTAATAATTTTCAACTTTTAAAAGCTCGATTTCTAATCCTAATTTTCTAATTTTGTTTCTTCTTTTTTTTACCTTGACCAACAAAAACAAGTGCATACATATTGTTTTGTAAATACCTATAATTCGATTCAGTTTTCAGCTTCGTGAGAATCATATTCAATGACATTTTTCATACTAAATGGTGAAAAGAAGCTAAACTGTGAAGACTGATGTATGTATTTTTTTTGTTTTTTATTTCTTATTACTAGATAAAAGAATAATAGCAAGTTTAACAAATAGACACACTTGCTGAAATGGGAACTTAAATAAAAAAACAAATGTAATCAAAAGCAAATAAAAAAATCCAAAAATAATTACAAGATTACCCCTTGGTTATTTCCATTTTCAATCCAGCCCTTTTTCCACATAAGCTGGCTCCTGCACCTTTGGCAAATCGATTTCTTTTCATTGATGGTGAGAATGGGTAAGTTACAGGTTGTTAATATCATTTTTGTTCATCATTGGTTTTCAAATGTAATCAAAAGCAAAGTAATGGATTCCATAATTTATTGTCTTCCATTCTTTTTCAGTTTCTTTTAATTATTTGATGCATGTATGAAGGTTCTTAGCTTGGTGTTAATGGACTGTAATAGAAATTACTTATTATTTCTTACATAGATTCAACCATTGTAGTATTGTTTTTTATAAAAAAAATTAGGTATTAATCCCCTGATGTTTTTTGGAAGGTGTTATATGTTGGATCCTTAGATGGATCCCGTTATTTTAAAATACTCATGCCAGTTCGATTAATGCAAGTATGTTGGACATTCGCAACCGCAGGTGATTTTTTATCTATTTTTTCATCAGCTATTTTATGATTTTCATTTTTTTTAAATACGATGACATGATGATATGTACAAAATTCTTGCAGAAAAATCGGAAACATAACAGAACAAGCCATAAATTCAATCAAAATTGTTAATTTTAAAGTTTGTTCTTTTAAGTCGTACCAGTTACATTATTCGTATTGTTATTATTAGTGATACCAGTATAAGATGGTTGTTTATGGAATTGCAGGAGTTCCCTGTACAAAGGAAGAACATATGACGTTTCTACTGGGGTAAAAGGAGTTGATGCAAGTTGATTGGTAAATTGGTCAAAAGATGATTTTGTTTTTGTTTTTTCGCATCAATAGAATGTTCTCTCTACATTTGTTGTAGATTATATTATACTTTCATTTAAAACTACCCGGATATAAGACTGTGTTTTCATTGTTTTTGAAAATCTATTCAAATATAGCATTATACTTCTTTTACTATCATGACTTACATTGCATTTCTGCTCATCCGATCGATGGCGGTTTACACATAATAGCAATGTACTTTACTATGGATATCAATGCAAGCAATATATTTCATTTGACAAAACGAACACCTTCCGTCCCGTGCAACGCACGGGAAACCACTCTAGTTTTATATAAAAATGGAGTTTATAAAAAGACCTTCTATAAAATGTGATTATTATTATATAAATTTGATATTTTACATAAAAATGGAGTTTATAAAAGGATTTTGTAACATTTTATAAAAATAAGTAGTTTTTATAAAATATGATAATTTTTATATAAAAATGATATTTTATATAAAAACGGAGTTTATAAGGAGATATTGTAGTATTTTATAAAAATGAGTAGTTTTATAGAATATGATTGTTTATATAAAATAAGATATTTTATATAAAAAGAAAACTTATTAAAAGGCTATTAACGCTTCAAAAAACAAAGAATTGAAGTAATATTTTTCTGCCTTTAATGATATATACATACATATTTACATACTCTTAAAAATATATGTATAATAGTGTATGTACAACTATATATCCGAATGTGATGACAAAGAAATGCAAACATTGTTAAGGCTCGGAATACAAATGACGACAAAAATCCTAGACTTAACAATTTAAGGATATTCTGTATGAGAAACATTTCATCGCTAAGAACTCAAAAACTTAGTACAAAACCCTCTGTGTTATAACCGTTAATCCGAAAGAAACGTGGAACATTGGTATAGATCCATACGGGTTGACAGCCCCGCCTGTGGTTGCTAACTACAACCATCGTCTGGCGAGTCAAAACGGGCGTAATCGTTCAGTCACTTATATATTTCACGACGTCGATGAAGGCTCATATTAGAACCCATAAATTTTAATCTAAAAGTTTTATCGTTAAAAATGAACTTTTGAACAAAATAGATAACTGTTGAAAACATTATTATATATAATTCATATTTATAATATTCTCAACACGATACTCACGACTCATGATTTCTTGGTTATGAACAATAAACCAAACTATTTTACTTGTATGGGATTACAAGTGCGGACTAAATACATTTTTATAATCTTAAAAGGTCACAAATATATTTTTAATTATAAACCATTGGAGTCTAAACCTATAAAGCTCACCAACATTTTTGTTGACGTATTTTTAAACTTATGTATCTTCAGGATCTTAAAAGCTGGAGGAATGCTCACAGGGTAAGGAGGATATTTCTACTTAAATAAACTATTGACCGAGTAACCGGTCCACTTGTTATATGCTTTATAGAACTTGAATTATGTATTAGTCTCGTTTGGGATTTACTAAACAATGTATTTCTTCTTTTTCATACTTTGGAAGAATGTAATGTTATTTTAATCCTATAATATTCGATGTATGTTGTTAACTATGAACCAACGTTTCACGTCGCAACGCCGGTGCTTCCGCCATCGGCCGGGGTGTGACAGATCTGGAATCATGAAGGGCTTTCATGGCATAAAGGTGCAAACTTTATGGCCATTGAAGCCCCATGCAAGCCATAGGATGTCATTTTGGCCTTTTAAGCTCCAAAAGGCCATGCATGGAGTGAAAGGTGGAAGCTTTACGTGTTCAAGTAGTGATTAGGGTCTAGATCTCTGTTTGTATGCTTTAGTTTGGAGTATGGATGGCTTGTGGACCAAGATCTAGGTCCTAAAGAGTTAGGGTTTGAGCTAAACCCATTAAGTAAAGGTATTAATGGGTAAAGTTGGAAACTTTACCCTTAAAAGGACATTTTCAGTGTATATGAGAAGCATGAAGCTTAGATCTGAAGAGTAGGGGCTTAATCCATTAAGATGGGCAAAACAGACTGAGGAACTCGGTGAGTCCAGAGAGGGACTCAACGAGTTGTGTCGATTTGTCCCGATTTTGTACAAGGTAGAACTCGACGAGTCTGTGAAGGGACTCGACGAGTTGACTCGTTTTATCACGACTACGAGTAGCAAGGGAACTCGACGATTCAGGAGGATGACTCGACGAGTTGAGTCAACTCGGATAGTTGACTTTGACTTTGACTGAGCGTTGACTTTGACTTTGACCTTGACTTTGAGCAAGGTTGACCCGTGAAGGGGTCTTGATGTAAGGAATGGTATCTAAGGGGTTTTTTTGTATAGGGCGTGAGTAGAGCCAGTTGCAGGAGCAGAGACGTTCAACTACTTCACTCGACATTTGAGGTGAGTTTTCCTCCAGTAGGAACGGGTCGAAGGCACTAATGCCGGCCCGTTTATGTATGTTAGCGTATGTCGGACTTCGGTCCGATGCTGGGGTTAGCCCGATGTAGGTTATATGTTTCCAGACTTCGGTCCGATGCCGACGAAAGCCCGATGAATGTTTGTATGCTTGATGTCTTCGTGATTCTTGCATGTGTTTGTTTATGTGTTCCGGGCTTCGGTCCGATGCCAAGGCGAGTAATATTTAGCTTATATGTTATGTGTATATGTTCCGGGCTTCGGTCCGATGTCGGGGCAAGCCCGAGGAATGTTTAGCTTATATGTTATGTTTATATGTTCTGGGCTTCGATCCGATGTCGGGGCAAGCCCGAGGAATGTTTATATGTTTATGTTATGTGTTTATGTTATATGCTTGTTGATATGTTATATGTATATCGGACTTCGGTCCAATGCCGGGCAGGGCCCGATGCCGGACTTCGGTCCAATGCCGGGTGGGGCCCAATGTAGCGAGCAAGGCCCAATGTATGTGATTATGTGATTATATGTATGGTATGTGGTAGTTTGGGGAGACTCACTAAGGTTCGTGCTTACAGTTTTCAGTTTTGGTTTCAGGTACTTCCGCTAGTAAGGGGAAGAGCTCGGGATGACTGCATCGCACACACCACAACGTTTAGCCTGGGATGATTTAGTCTGATATTTGGATATATGATTTTGATACAATGTTTGATATGATGTTTTGAGATATTTTCACTTATGTTTTTATGAGATGATTTTGATTACTATGGTTTTGTTTATAAATTAAAACGGAATTTTTGGATCGTGTTTATGGGATGTTTCAGCAAAGGCGATCCAATCCCTACCCGGATTTGATGTTAATTACCATGAAATGTTCACAATAATACATGGTTCAAACTCATCCTTCCTTTTTTGGAAGGATAGATGGTGTGGTCCTCTTACACTTCAAGAACGTTTCCTTCGCTTATATGAGTTAGAATCTGCAAAACTATGCTTAATTGTTGATAGGATCAAAATAGGAGGCTTCAATTGGAATTGGAAAACACAGTATATGAAAGACGAGGTGGCGAATGATTATATAAGCCTATGCTCCATGCTTGCTAATGTCAACACACTTCCACTCGAAAATGGTTTTAGATTTAACTGGAACAAGGATGGTCGGTACACTGTAGGCACTCTAAGGAAATTATTGGTCTCCACAGCTTCTAACTCGCAGAAAATTACAAAAATCAGTTGGTCCAATGTGGTTCCACTGAAGATAAGTTGCTTCATATAGAGAGCTTTGTTAAAAAAATTACTGGTTGCAGCCAATCTGGAAGCTAGAGGCATACAAGTACAAACTGATACTTGTCTGCTTTGTAATGAGGAAAAAGAAACATGTGATCATATTCTAATCAACTGCAGATTTGCGATGGAGGCCCAACAATGGATTCTAAAATGGTGTGAAATACCTACTACTCAGTTCAATGGTGTGGCAGATCTTCTTAATATTGTGGCGAACTGGGGAAGCTTCCCACGTAAGAAAGAAAGGATTAATGCAGCTTTCAATGGACTATTATGGTTCATATGGGTGGCAAGAAACAACATAGTATTTAAACAAATAAGGACGTACCATAAAAAAGTGGTGGATGAAGTGATCTCCCAGACGTATACTTGGTTCAAATATAGAACTGAAGGTGTGAAAGCTAGGTGGATTGAGTGGAGCATATCTCCTTTTGTCTAAATCTATGTATTTTAATTTTATCATGTATTGCTCGTGATCTAGCTTCTTGCTAATCATGTAGACGTTATTATATATAAAATATTTGTTGTTTCCAAATTTTTTTTTTCTAAAAGGCTTCGTACTTATTATTCCATAAATGAAAGTCATACATGATTCTAGAATTTATCTGCAATTGATTAAAAGCTAAATTAAACTATAGTCATACATGATTCTTGAATTTATCTGCAATTGATTAAAAGCTAAATTAAACTATTGTGTAGAAAAAAATGAGGCAAGTTTATGAACATCAGCGTTCATATTGAAGTTTTGCATGAATTTCATGGAACTACATAAACTTTGGGTTTTAAAATTGATCTACTTACCGTTAAAAGCTGATCTCTATGAATTTATTTTCAGAAAAAGTGGAATAACCTTGTGAAGGACGCCACATTTAGCCTTCTATGCAACATAATTTTGATAACACATCTAGATTATTTGCAAGCGAATAAAGAAGAAAATATCAAATACATCACATGAGTGTATGGCCTTTAAAAACACTTGCCCGCAAAATCATATTCTCTGTCCCTTCACCTGTAATGGCTGTGAAAATCTGTAAATAGTTCTTCAAAATAAGATGGGGATATAGTTATTTTACATATATAATGAATGAAAAAGTGTACACAATCTATTTAATGGAACAGATTCACCAAACATACTTATTGATGCTTCCTTTGTTGATAATGAATATATTATTTTAATCCCAAGCAGCAAAAACATGGGAGGGAGCTTTAAAAACAAATCATGCACTGTAAACCGTCAATCGATGAAACAAAGAACGCTGAAAACGGAGTCCGTATGAGAGAGTTATGATTTTTTCAAAATCATTTAGGATACACCCCTTATAAAAATATAAGTTAAAAATGAAGTCTAAATTAGCTAATACAATCTAAAAGTAGTACTCGTCGATACAAACACGTGGATATAAAAAACGTCGAAAATGGATTCCGTATGCAAAAGTTATAATTTTTGAAGATTCAAGGTTTTACCCGATAAAGGTGACATGACACGCCCAGAGTGCGCCATGTGGCCTCCTGACGCCCAGATTCGCGAAGACTTCATCGACGTGGAGGAGCGAGTGGTAGACACATGTCATTACCCGGGTGGAGCCAACACTCCTGAGCGCGACACGCTTGGCACGACGCGCCTTACTTTTTAGCTCCTATAAATAGCAAGCTCGAGCAGCAGAGTTTGCACACCAAAGATATTCTGCTTTCCCTCTCATTTTTCCAGAATAAGCCCTTCCTTCTACCCGAGCGGCCCCGAGCTTCCCAATGCCTCCGACCGCAACCCAACCTAGTTGAAAGCACGCTACGATGGTGAGTTCACGACCCATTTTTTAAGCTCTTTCTCAAATTTAGGGAGGGGGAATACATGCTTCATTAATTAGTTTTTATATATTAAAATCGCCCTATGGTATTTTTGTTTATACAAAAATTTAGTTATATCATATCGTTATCCTACTGGTTTGAAAATGGATAATGGATAAATAATGGCGTTATTCTACCCGTTTTAAATGGATAATAGTTAAATATTATGCCATTCATCTGCTCATTTAAAATGAATAACAAATATATATATATATATATATATATATATATATATATATATATATATATATATATATATATATATATATAGGCTTAGGTTATTATATTCTAACTAATTATTGTGTGAATGTATGAATGATTGTGGGCCAATCATTTTACTTATTTTAAGAAAGTGATTAATACATATTACTGAATTAAATATAATTAAAACATACCATCTAATTTAACTAGAAGGTTATTTTAGTCAATTAATATAGATTTAATAAATGAAATTTGCATATTTTAAAGGATCATAGATTCTATTAATTTTAAAAATCCGATTTTACGAATTATAAGGTTTTTAATTCGGACATTCTGACAGAATATGTTTGAGTATATTCAAAAATAAAAAAAATTTTGAACCATAAAATAATAAAAATATTCTTGAACATATTTCTTGATCATGACTTTAAAAATTTCTTGTAGAATAACAAAATTCTCGAACCATCAAATGAAGAATTAAAACAAAAATTACATTAATTCTTATAGAATACATGTAACAATTGCTAAGAATTACATTTATTGTTAAAGAATAAAACTAAAAAACTTTCAAATCGGGAAAAAAAACATCAAAATCTAACAAATACACTAATTCATTCTAAAAGAATAATGTTGCTAAGAAACACTTTCAATTTTGTTATCTGTTCTTCAAGCATCAACTTCTTCAAGCATCAACTTCTTCAAGCATCAACTTCTGTGAAAACAAATCCAATTGTAGTTTAGAATCCAATAACGCATTAGCAAATGATACATAAAAAACTATATTCCTTTGGAAAAATATGCGGACTTGTTAACTGCACCAAAACCAATAACCAAAAATTGTAGAACATGTATAATCAATGAGAAAATATTCATATTCCATACCAACAAAATTAGAATTCATGTTTCTATTCCGATAGAATTTGAATTCGTGATTCCATTCCGATAGAATTGGAATTGTATAAAATACACAAACCACTAAGGGATTACTAGAAAGTAGTTTCATAAGTTGATGGACAAATATATGAATCATACACAGAAAGGAGGAGTAAAATTTGTGACAACTTGGACGCCTCTTAGAGATGACCAACCATCCATGAAATTGAAAACCATCATATAATGAATATTAAAATAAAAAACTCATTAAATCTCCACACAACACAAATGCTTCAGGAAACAAGTTTTTGTCATCATTGTTTTATATAAAAAACAATCAAGTTAATACAAATAAAAAGAAAACTTACTATGAAAGTCAAATAGATATAACATGCGATTCAATAATATATCTTAGTTTTAAAAATATGGTTGAATTTTGAACTTTAAATCTCAAAATAGACGAAATCCTCCCATAGCCACAAGCCAAAAACTCCATAAACAGTTTAGAATTGGCATATAGATTACAATAAAAGCTTCTAGATCTAATGAAAGTAAAAAAATGTCAAGAAAAAAGGAGGCATAGTTTTTTGGTTATTGCTCATTATTATGAATAATGAAAAAAAGGATTTTTTTTCCTGTGAAGGAATCGAAATTAGCATGGTAGAAGCAAAAATTAAAATTTATTGCTTCCTGTTTGATTCCAAGTAAAACACACCAAAAAAAAGTTTTTCGGTTTAACTTTTGGACGTACAAACAAGGAGTAAAGAAAAAATATAAACTAAAAGGAGGAATGCAAAAGGAATTGTGAAGATTCTGGCCTTACATATAAGAATAACGCCTATGCTTTGTCGAGCCCGAGACCACATTCAAAACTTTGCAACAATTACACATTTACACCGCCAATTTCAAGACGAGTTAAGATCTTTGACTTTGAAGGTGCCGATGAAATATTTGTAGGGAAAGAATTAGGCCGAATAGGGTTTTTTAGAGTGATGAATGAATAAGAACGGCTGTAAATAAAAAGGGAAAGAAATTAGGTTAAAAGTCAATATAACTATCAAGATCATAGGGAGTATTTGTGGAAGTTATTAATCAAATTATTAAATTACCCTTATTTATTTATTTATTTATTTAATTTTGATTGACCCACATTTATGCATACAATCACACAATAATTACTTTGAACACCTGAACCTATCTCTCTCTCTCTCTCTCTCTATATATATATATATATATATATATATATATATATATATATATATATATATATATATATATATTATGTCGTTACTCTACCCGAATAATATAAAATATTTATTATACCCAACCGTTATGTTGTCAAATTTTTAGTAGGAACCTTATACCGATCGAACCTTGTTATAGTGATTTTGTTTTTTGTTTTAAGTTTAAGACACACTCAATAACAAAACTATTCAGTAGTTATATATCGTCAAAGCTCGAATTCCGGAACTATACAATAGTTATGTACTATCAATACTCTAATTGAAAACCCTAAATACAAACGTAGAAACATACAAATGTACAAACATATAAAGCATACATTCACTACTGCCTGGAGGGCACATACATTCACTATTGACTAGGAGGCACCTACATTCACTACTGCTTGAAAGGCACATACATACACTTATGCGTGGAGGGCACATACATTCATTACTGCCTGGATGCACATACATTCACTAAATCCTACAAGTATCTAATAATATAAATCTAATAAACACTTATACACATGTTACCTATACTTAGGAGGTTTTACTGGTATCTATAATTATAAGTCACATAAATACTTATATACTAAATGTACACTTTTTAGTGATAAAAAGTACACTCAATTATTATAAGTAAGAAAACTCTTATATACGATAAAACAAATACTTTTAGTATAAAAATTACTTTTGATACAACACTACACACCTGTGAACTCACCAACATCATGTTGACGTTTTCAAAACTACATGTATTCATAGGAAACCAAGAGATGGAAGTTCGCACTCCCTGAAGTCAAGTCGTGAAGTTGCAACCACCTATAAATAAGTGATGTCACATTAGATAGTACTCTACTTTTTAAAACATCAGATTATTATAACTCTAAATATTATTGTAATCTCTTTTTTAGTAATAATATATTACTATTTATGTTATATTTTTTTACTGTTCAATAACTATGATCAATAACATAAACAGTAATAATATATTACTATTTACGTTTTCGCCGTCAGTCGGGGTGTGACATTTGGTGTCATCTGCAAAATCATATAACTTGACTCCATCACAAGGAAATTCTTCTAAACATGATTTAGAAGAAGAATGCAAAGTTCCCTTGTAATCCTCTTGAACTTTACAACTATTAATGTAATGAAGCCATCTAGGCCTTCGTTGTCCTGAATCCATTATCTTCTAAAGAAATTCATTGAAAAATCAACTGAAAATTAGGAAATAGTACATCCACTGCTTGTTACTAATATAATTTCTAAAATTGCAACAAATTGATAATTATTTTGCATAACCAAGTATCAGATTTGAAGGAAAATGAGGTATTCTATAAGTCGACTAATGAAAATTTCATAAAAAAACAACTAAACCTAGAAACTTCAAAGTCTTTTTACGGTTAACCATGGAATTGAAATAACAGTTACATACAATTGATCTGACCAAAAAAGTAGAATTTAGCACATAATTAACGTTGAAAGGAAGAAAAAAGAGCGATACATGTTTAACATGAAGGTGGGTAAGGAGACAACGATTTTGGTGAGTGAAGTCGCAGGATTAACCAAGGACGACAACGACAGTGAGGCAAATAGCGATGGTAGTGTATGAGATCCGATTTAGGTTCCTTGATTCTTTTCTATGCGTGCTAAGAATGAATGTATGTGGCGGTGGAGAACAGGGTAAAAATACGTAGAAGGGGTAGTTTGGACCGACTGAAATTTATAGCCGGAAGCCGATGAACAGTACCCGAATGAGTCAGGTACTGTCCCTAAGCCCTTTGTAACGCTTGGATATGGTATTAGTTAAACTGCCTAATGTATTGTATTTTCTGTGGGGACTCGGCGAGTTGGAGGCTCCAACTCGTCGTGTCGAAGGGGTTATGGCCGCGGACATTTTTGGTCCAACTCGGCGAGTTGGCGGCTGTGAAGAAAACCCTAATTTTAGGGTTTTGCACCCTATTTAAGGACCTTAAATCTCTTGGCTGGCCTCTTTACCAGCCTCCTTGTCAAGAAAACCCTAATTTCGTGCATTATCCTCCAAGGTTGAGGGTGTGAGCTTGTGGTGAGCTTGAAGAGGTGGATTTTGGTATTCTTTGGAAGGAGCGTTGAAGTTGAAGGTGTTTAGTTTGGAAGGAAGACTTTTGATCCAGAAACTCTCCATTTGTTGCAGTTCTTTTGAGGTATAAAGTCGATACCTTGTGTTGTTATCTTCTAGATTTCTTCTTTGGATGTTTTAGCTTGATTTTTGGGTATATGGTTGGGTGTCCAAAAGGTTAAGAGTTCCAGGAGTAATTATGTTAGATCTGACCCCTTCATAACCTCTCTTGGCATAAGTCCCATCCATGCATTAAGTCCTTTATTAAGCCATTTTGGGCCCTAGGGTTCCTTTCTTGCATGCATGGACGTAAAGTTGGAAACTTTACGTGTTATTCCAGCCTTGGGGTGCCAGATCTGTGTTTTGGGACTATGTTTTGAGAGTTTAAGGGCTTAATGGGTTAAGCCTCACTCTATTAAGTCAGGGATTCGGGTTCGGGTTCATTGTGGTGGTTTTTAAGGGTAAAGTTGGAAACTTTACCCTTCTAGACATCATTTGAGGAGGAGATCTGAGAATGGAAGCTTCTAGATTCAATGGAAACAAATTAATGCATTAAGCTGTTTGATTCCTGGCT
This sequence comes from Lactuca virosa, assembly GCF_052849685.1. Lineage (NCBI taxonomy): Eukaryota > Viridiplantae > Streptophyta > Magnoliopsida > Asterales > Asteraceae > Lactuca > Lactuca virosa. Next base: position 132,963,409 of record NC_136429.1, read on the forward strand.
AACTCGACAAGTTCATTAGGAGGACTCGGCGAGTTGTTGTGAGTTTTCCCGATCTGTGCAATTAGTGGAGAAACTCGACAAGTTAAAGGACAACTCGGCGAGTTGGGTCAACTTGGACCGTTGACTCTGACCTTTGACTTTAGTCCTTGACCAAGTTTGACTTTTAAGGGGTGTTAGGGCATTTAGAGTTGTATTTAAGGAGTTGTTTCTGTTTAGGGGTCGAGTAGAGCTGATATTCGGAGTCGGGACCTAGTCAGCTACCGTTTAATATTGAGGTGGGTCTTCTCACCACGCTCATGGGTCGAAGGCACCAAGGCCGACCCATTATTGATTATGAAACATGTCACATGGGAATATGTAATTGTTTGTTAGTGGATTTAAATATGGACTTATGTGCAGACCATGGGGGGAGCCCATGGCACTTGGCAAGACCATGGGAGGAGCACATGGCACGGGGATACAAGACCATGGGGGTAGCCCATGACATTCCATTGAAGACCATGGAGGGAGTCCATGGCAAACTTGTATGTATATGTGTGTGCATGACATTATGTGATTATATGATTTGTGTGTTTAGGAAACTCACTAAGCTTGTGCTTACAGTTTTATTAAATGTTTCAGGTACTTCTATCGATAAGGGCAAGGGCCCAACCGAATGGCGTGGCATGCATTCTCCAGTGTTTTTAGATTTAGCTTTCTGTACTCAGAATTCTAAAATAATATGGATATGTAATGAGATTTTTGTACTTCTTATGATGATGTTTATGAAATTAAAATTTTAAAAAATTTCTGAAAATTTGGTTGTTACAACTTGGTATCAGAGCCTTGGTTTGAGGGATTCGGGCACACCTCTGGGTGTGTCAGAACTCAAACTGAGGAAATGATAACAAATTGCTTTTTAAAAGAAACCAAAGTTAAATTTCCTGAAAACGATTTTGTAAGAAAAAGAGGAGAATGCAACGCGCGTAATCGGCCGAGCTCAAGTAAGTATTCCCAATGTTTTAGCCATGCTATAGTATATATGGAAACTAATGTTGTATGAATTATTTGCTAAGTGTATGCTTTCAAAGTTGTACATGTTTAGGATTACATAGCCCTAGAATGAGGGAATCTTCCTTATTCCTGTTCCTTGTTTGGTTGTGGTCTAGGGTAGAAGCTTTATTTGACAGTCTATATGATTCTCTTTGTGTATAACTTGCATGCATAGGGCAACCTGCTATAATCAATATGGGTTTCTGGTTTGGTGAGGGTTGAGAATGCTACGGTAGTCTAGGATCTGAGTTAGTGTTGTGTTTTTGAGTTATGTTTTGTGATTGGATGATTTAGGGATAGCAGGTATGGCCTTGGAGAAGGTACAGGTAGGTGTGGAAGGTAGTATTGGGCCCGTACTACTGAAAGCACAGGATCTATACCCGAAGCAATGACAAACCTGATAGTTCATAGAAGTCCGATGAGGAGGAATCTCTTTTGAATTCCTTATCTTTGTTATTTGTGATATTTTCAGTTGAGGATGGTGATGATCACACGAAGTTTAGGTTTAGGATTAGGATCAAGTTCAGGCTCGGTATGAGTAGTTTCGTATGGGTGGTGATAGCTGAGATTTGCGGGTATAGGTATAGATTGTGATCTATACTCCAGGAGGGGCAGCAGTTGATTTGTCAACCAATTTCAGAGTCGGTATGAGTAGTTTCGTATGGGTGGTGATCAGTAGAGGATGGAGCTTCGGATGTTCGTCAACATGTTTTCAGTCATCGACGATTCCTCCATGTTTCAATTTGTGAGATGGGAGCATTTCGAGGTTTCGAGTTGCGGGAGTGGAAGATCAGTGGTTGAGACAAGACATCGTGAGATACTGTGATGGTGTACCGAGTTACCCAAGTATGATGTCCTAATTTTTGGTCATGTTGAGACTCGAGTTGTGAGATGGCGAGTGGAGTACCGAGTGACTTTTGTTCCAGTGGGAACCCATCAGTTAATTGTCGCTGGAGTGGGACTGTCTAAGGGTGTATCTGTGCTGAGAAAAGTGCCTTGCCTACGAGAACTTACATCAGGAGTGGTGGCGCATAAGTTGGGTGGGTGTAAGCACCTATCTATGTGGAGCTGCAGAGCATGAGTTGGTGAACTCAGTGTAGTGATGACTTGATGAATAAATTATGGGGTGATAAGAGATCAAGTGGATCCAAGTGGGAGTAATCGCTTGGGATTATCAGAAAAATCATGGAGTGAGCCCATGGTGATTCAGTGAGCGAGAGATTGTTGAAGACTACGGTGAGCCGTAGCATCCATGAGTCAGTGGGATAAAGTATCGTGGTACTGCGGGGAGCCGTAGTATTCGCTAGTGAGCGAGAGAGTATCGTGATACTGCGGGGAGCCGTAGTATTCACTGGATAGCGGGAGAGTGATGTGATACTGCGGGGAGCCGTAGTACTCACTAGTCAGCGAGGGAGTGTCGTGGTACTGCGGGGAGCCGTAGTATTCACTGGTTAGCGAGAGAGTGTTGTGATATTGTGGGGAGTCGTAGCATTCACGAGTTAGTGAAAGGGTGTCGTAAGTCTGCGGGGATCCGTAGCATTCATGAGTCACTAGAGGAGCGTCTTAAGACTACGGGGGGAACCGTAACACTCAGTAGTCGATAAGAGAGAATACTGTTATGCGGGGAGCGGTAGTATTCACTAGTCAGAGTATGATGCAGAGGAGTTCTTAGGCTTGGATAACCTTACCACTTGAGTCTTTGGGAACCTGGTTGCCGAACCAAGGGCTAGACTGGGGTCTCCGTGACGGTTGGGAATCGTTATATCCCAGGTTGAGGAGGGATTATCGTAATCAGAAGGAATTAGAGAGATGGTGTGTGCATGGATTCGCGAATTACGAGTATGGGTTGAGTATCATATTGGAAATGAGTGGTTCCAATTCTACTGTTGGATCAGACTCTCGATTTGAGTTTGGGAAAATTCGTGTATTGAGTAAGCGAGATGAGGTTCCGGATTCGTAGATGGGTTTCATTTTGAGGGGTATTGATCTCCATATGATGTCTTAGACCGGAGTGGGTCAGTTTCGTTGGTATGGAAAGAACCACGAGACGCATGGAACCAGTAGGTGGTAGACGTCATAGGTCGGAGGTGAGACGACTTCAGATGGGGTTGTAGTATTCGTTTGGGGTAAAGCGAACTTTGTGACTTGTGTGTCACGACGGGTCGAGATAGTTATTGTGAGAAGGAAGACGGTAAGTCGTTTTTGGGTGTGCAGTGGGTAACCTTTGGAGGTTCCACTATTGGGTCGGGAGTTGACCTGGTGCTCAGTGTTGGAAGGGACATTTGAGAGGAACTGGGGCTTATGATTAAGGGTGTCAGAGGATCGTTCCGAGCTGGCTTGACCGCTTTCTTGTGTCCGAGGACAGAGTTTTGAGGATCATTCATTCAGGAGAGTTCTGATAGCTGTTCAGGCGGTGGGTCCTTAGTGGGATATGACCTTTCCATTCCTTTTGAGTTACGACCGAGATCAATTAGAGAATCAGAATTGATAGAGTGTTCTTAGAGTCTGTTATTCGATGAACGATTAACATGATGATATTTTGCAAGGGTGGTCTGGCAGGGAGATAGACCACTAGAGTTTTCAAGTTATAGAGAGACAGATCGAGTACCGAAGCAGCAGAAGGGTCTGTCCTTCTTCGGGGTCGGGAGCTCCTGTTGGGTTCAGGTGACTTTGGAAGAGATTGTTGTATGTTATGAGGTCCTTTCGGTGGTACTTCTCGGGTTATTGGGTTCGATCTATGTGTTGATAAGGAGCGATTTCGAGGACGAAATCTAATTCAAGTGGGGGAGAATTGTAACATCCTGTTTCGGATCGTCCGTGATTTAGGGTTCGTGGGCCGCAACCTGGGCACGAGGAAGCCTCGGGGCTACGACGAGTTCCTAGAAGCGTAGGGCTTCTCGTCACCTTTCCGTGGATATGAGGTTCATTGGAAACAGAGTTATATCGAGGAAACTATGGAAGTTTGAAGTTTTGGCAGGATAAGTCCCTTACTTGAGAAAGGTGGCAGCTGAGTACGCTGGGTGTATGTGTGTGTACGCTTAGCGTACTCATGTGCGTGACTTTTAAGCGGATCCACCTAGTACGTTGGGTGTACCAGAGGGTACGCTGGGCGTACTAGGCACAAAGTGAAAATCCTAAATGAGGGGGTGTTCCTATATAAACAATAAGATGGCTTCATTCCTGGCCACCATCCTCAGAAAATCAACCCTCTTAAACCCTAAATACTCGTCCATTGAGCTTGTGTGTCCATTTGTGAGCTATTGAGTGATCTTGTGTTTCTTTGGAGTGAAGAAGGAGCCTTAAAGAAGATGGAGTGGTATTCCAGGCATTGGATCTGAGCTTATCTGAGTTAGAAGCTTCATGTTGAGGTATAAAGCTCAAAGCTTTCTCACTCTTTTGATTTGTGTATCATTTTAGTGTATTTTAGGGTTTTAGTTCCAAAGTTGGAGACTTTATGAGATATTGAGCTCCAGAGTTTATTATCAACTCCTTTGAGTATCTTAAGTGGTGTAGAGTCATAAAAATCAAGACTTGGACGTTTGAATCAACCCATGCGTTAGATATGTGCATTTTGAGATGAGAAAATGAGAGTTTTGGGTGTTTGTGACTTTATCAGCCATGCAAAGGCTTAAAGTCACAGACTTTATGGAGTAAGAGCCTCTAGGGAGTCTAGATCTGTGATATGCGCTAAGGTCTTAACGGGTTAAGACCAAGAAAGTGAGAAAAGCCATACTGGACGTACGCCGAGCGTAATCCTAGTATGCCCCACGTACTGGGTTGGTGCCCCCGATTATATTCCGTGCATGCTTGTGTACGCTGAGTGTACCAAGGGAGGTACGCCCCGCGTAACCTCGCTGTAGGCTTTTTGGGCTAAATATTATAATGGGCCTTAAGGGTTGAGCCTGGATCTTTAGGGTTGTGTGCTAGAGATTTTGAGCAGAGAAATATTATATATATGCCTTGGGCCCTTGTGTTGGGCTTGTCACTTGGACTTGAGAGTTGGGCCTCGAGATAGCCCATTCATTATTGGGCCTTGGTGGGCCCCATGAGTTTTAGGTTATTGATTGGCTAGTTAGTGGACTACCTTTAGACCTAAAGAGTTAGGATTTGGACTTAGATCTTAATTGGGTAATTGTGGATTTGGTCCAGTGTTAGAGGCCGGAGCAGCAGCAGCATCTATAGGAGTTGTTCCTCATCCGAGGTGATTCTTCTCACTATACTTACCTAGTGTGGTAACCTTTGTGTGACCGGAGGGTATTATGTGCTTATATTGAGTATTGTGATATCATGCATTATGTCTTTGTGATTTATATTGTGTATTCTTCTGAGCTTACTGAGTTAGGACTGGAGGGTCCACCTGAGTTGTGGGACCGGAGGGTCCCACTGAGACACATTGACCGTAGGGTCTTATCTGAGTATAGCCATGAGAGGCTAATGAGATATGTGTGGTATTTCGGGGAACTCACTAAGTTTCGTGCTTACCGTGTTATGTGATATGTGTTTCAGGTTCGTCTCAGGATCGCGAGAAGGCGCCGGCTTGATTGTACACAGAAGAGAAAGAGTTATGTTTTGAGGATCCTGGATTAATAATCAAACAATTATGAAGTTGCATTTTGTAAATTAAACAAACAGGATTTTTGTGAAATATGTTATGAGAATTATGTGATTTTAAAATGAAAAATTTGTTTTGAAAATTTACGGTGTTACAGTACGAGTTTTTGTCCCGAGGCGGAAAAGGTGGGGTTCACATCTTGTATGTTGAGGGATCAAGAACGAGACTGGTGGGATGAGGTGATTCGAGAGGTGGGATCAGCAGGGGTGGATGAGATGAATTGGGAGGAGTTTGTGAGGAGGTTTGATCAGGAGTTTGCACCATCCATTGAGGTGCAGTGTTTGGTGAGAGAGCTCCAGGATCTACAACAGACTATTGAAACTGTGGCGGAAATCATCGCCAAGTTTCGAGAGAGGGCACTTTTGGTTCTGCAGTACACTACGGATGAGGAGATGAAGAAGACTAGGTATCATTCCATGCCAAGGGATGATATTCGGGAGTTTGTGAGTTTATCAGGGTGCAAGACCCTGAATGAGATGGTGGAGAAGGCCCGAGAACGGGAGATTGAGGTAGAGCTCCGCACGAAGCGGAAGCCGGAGCAAGTTCAGGCAGCAGTGGGTCAGGCCAAGAAGCCTAAGACCTCTGATCCTCTCAGCAGGGGCCAGCAGGGTTGTGGCCATTGCGTCAAGTGCGGTAAGTCGTACAATGGAGCCTGCCGAATAGCGGGCTCAGCATGTTATGCGTATGGCCAACCGGGTCACATGAGCTAGGATTGCCCCAAGAAGGGCTTGATTTGTTTCCACTGCAACCAGACTGGTAATAAAAAGGCCGATTGTCTGAGGTTGGTTAGAGGAGGAGGAGCAGTGGTGGCGCCTATGGCCGCCATGATGAGGATTACTGATGGCTGCCCGATCAAGGCGGAAGCTCCAAGGGTGAAGAGCCTCGCATTTCAGCTGACTACCGAGGAGGCCCGAGCAGCGCCTGATGTCTTGACTGATATGTGATCTATTTCTGTCTTGTTTATGTTATCTTTATGCTTATGATGTTATGATTTTATATAGGGACCTTTTTGGTCAATGGTTTGTCGGCTTAGATTCTTTTTGATTCGGGGGCTACCCGATATTTTGTATCTCTTGCGCTCAACAAGAAGTTCCATGATATTCCGGGGACTTTGGATTCCCTACTCGAGATAGAGATTGTAGATGACCGCACTGTGAGTACTGCGAGGGTATTTCAGATGAGTATTCTAAATATGTTCGGGGAGAGGTTTCCTATCGATTTTGTTCCGATTCCTCTGCGAGGATTGAAGGTGATCGTCGGGATGGATTGCTTGGGGTCCAATGGGGCCATGATAGATTGCGAACGTCAGTTGGTGAGGGTTCGAATGCCAAGTGGGGGAGAACTGGTTATTCATGGAGAGAGAGCCTCGCATGGGCTAACTCTCTGCTCGACTGTGAGGGCTAGGAGACTCCTTTAGCAGAGTTGTTCTGGGTTTTTGGCTTATGTGTCGGATACGAGGGTGGAGAACGCGCCAGATATGAGCAGGGTACCGATTGTTCGAGATTGTCCTGATGTATTTCCAGAGGAGTTGCATGGGGTGCCTCCCGAGAGGCAAGCGGAGTTCCGTGCTGATTTAGTGCCTGACGTGACTCCTATAGCCAAGGCGCCGTATCGCCTAGCGCCGCCATCGATGCAGGAGTTGTCTACGTAACAACAGGAACTGCTAGACCGGGGATTCATTCGTCCGAGCAGTTCCCCCTAGGGAGCACCGATTTTGTTCGTGAAAAAGAAGGACGGGTTGCACAGGATGTGTACTGATTATCAGGAGCTGAACAAGCTAACGGTGAAGAACCGTTATCCGCTTCCTAGGATTGATGATTTGTTCGATTAGCTTCAGAATGTTTCATGGTTTTCCAAGATTGAACTTCGGTCAAGATATCATCAGATGAGGATCCGAGATGAAGACATACCGAAGATGGCGTTCACAACTCGTTATGGTCATTATGAGTTTATGGTGATGCCATTTGGGCTCACCAAAGCTCCAGCAGCGTTCATAGATCTTATGAACCGGGTTTGCAGACCAATGTTGGATCGGTCTGTGATTGTTTTCATTGATGATATTTTGGTCTATTCTAAGACCAAGAAGCAGCATGGGCAACATTTGAGAGAAGTGTTGGAGACCTTGAGGAGGGAGACGCTTTATGCCAAATTCTCCAAGTGCGAGTTTTGGTTGCGTGAGGTGCAGTTTCTGGGGCACATCATCAACCAAGAGGGTATTTTGGTGGATCCCGCCAAGATTGAGGCGGTAATGCGTTGGGAGGTTCCGAAAAACGCATCCGAGATCAGGAGTTTCTTAGGATTAGCAAGGTATTATCGGAGATTCATCCAGGATTTCTCCAAAATTGTTGTACTCTTGACCCATTTGACCAAGAACAGTGTGACCTTTCGGTGGGGTCCAGATCAGCAGTCAGCTTTCGAGACATTGAGGCAGAAGTTATGTGAGGCCCCGATTCTAGCTCTACCCGAGGGATTGGATGATTTTTTAGTATATTGTGACGCTTCTATTTCTGGGTTAGGAGTTGTGCTGATGCAGAGGGGGCATGTGATCGCTTATGTCTCGAGGCAGCTGAAGCCTCACGAGGCGAATTACTCCACTCATGATTTGGAGTTAGGGGCAGTGGTTTTTGCCCTCAAGATTAGGAGGCATTATCTCTATGAGGTACGATCTACCATCTTCACCGATCACAAGAGTTTGAAGTATCTGATGGATCAACAAAATTTGAATATGCATCAGAGGCGGTGGTTAGATGTGGTGAAATATTATGACTGTGAGATCTTGTACCATCCCGGGAAAGCCAATGTGGTAGCCGATGCTTTGAGCCGTAAGACGGAAAGTGCCCCGATTCGAGATGTTTGCTTGAGGATGACAGTGATTTCACCTTTTTTGGATATGATTAAGGAGGCACAGGTGGAGGGTTTAAAAAGGGAGAACTGGAAGATCGAGTGGATTTGGGGGAAAATTATGTTTTTTGTTCGAGATGGTCGACGGTTATTGACTCGGTGTGGCAGAGTTTGGGTTCCGGCATCTGGGGGTGTGAGGCAAAGAATCTTGGAGGAGGCGCACAAGTCCAAATTTTCTATCCATCCGGGGGGCCACAAAGATGCATCGAGGCCTGAGATTGAGTTATTGGTGGCCCTACATGAAGCGGGAGGTTGCGTGGTTTGCCGAGTGGTGTTTGACCTGCAGGAAGGTCAAGTCCGAACATCAGAGGCCTCGCGACAAGATGCAGCCACCACCTATTACCATGTGGAAATGGGAAGAGATCACCATGGATTTTATCACGAAGCTACCTAAGACCGCACGGGGTGTGGATGCCATTTGGGTTATTGTGGATAGTTTGACCAAGAGTGCATATTTTATTCCGATCTCCGATAGTATCTCCGCCGAGAAACTAGCAGACATTTATGTGCGGGAAGTGGTGGTCAGGCACGGAGTGCCGATATCTGTGGTCTCAGACCGTGATGTTCGTTTCACCTCCAGATTTTGGAGGAAGTTTCATGAGGAGTTGGGTACTCAATTGCATTTCAACACTGCTTATCACCCCCATACCGATGGTCAGAGCGAGCGGACGATTCAAACGCCCGAGGATATGCTCCGGGCTTGTGTATTGGATTTCGGAGGAAGTTGGGATACTTATCTTCCACTAGCAGAATTCTCATATAACAATAGTTATAATGCTAGTATTGACCGACCCCCGTTTGAAATATTGTATGGTCGGAGGTGTAGGACTCCAGTTTTTTGGGGGGAGGTAGGCCATCGGGTTATGGGAAGCACCGAAGTGGTGCTTAAGACCACCGAGTTGATTCAGCAGGTGCGTGACAGGTTGCGAGTCGCGTAGAGCCGTTAGAAAAGTTATGCTAAACGGCGTCGTTCAGATCTCGAGTTTCAGGTGGGGGATTTTGTTTTGTTGAAGGTGTCGCCATGGAAGGGCGTTATTCGGTTTCGAAAGAGGGGCAAGCTGGGGCCCCGATTTCTTGGCCCGTTCAAGATTTATGCCCGAGTCGACAAGGTTGCTTATCGATTGGATCTCCTGGAGGAGCTCAGTCAGATCCATAACACTTGTCTCAGCTTCAGAAATGTGTACCCGATGAGGCTTAAGTTATGTCATTGGATAATATTCAGGTGGATGAGAGCCTTAACTACGTTGAGAAGCCCATTACGATTTTGGACAGAAAAACAAAAGCTTTGCGGAACAAAGAAGTGAAGTTAGTTAAGGTGTAGTGGCAGCATCGGAAAGGCTCAGAACGGGCGTGGGAGCCCGGGGAGGAGATGAGAGAGCATTACCCAGGGTTGTTTGATGCAGCGGACTTCGAGGACGAAGTCTAATTCAAGTGGGGGAGATTTTTAACGCTTGGATCTGGTATTAGTTAAACTCTATAATTTATTGTATTTTCTGTGCGGACTTGACGAGTTCGAGGCTCCAACTCATCGTGTCGAAGGGGTTATGGCCGTAAACATTTTTGGCCCAACTAGGAGAGTGGGGGTGTCCTAACTCGGCGAGTTGGGGGTTGTGAAGAAAACCCTAATTTTAGGTTTTGCACCCTATTTAAGGACCTTAAATCTATTGGTTGGCCACTTTACCAACCTTATTGTCCAGAAAACCCTAATTTCATGCATTATCCTCCAAGGTTCAGTGTGTGAGCTTGTGGTGAGCTTGAAGAGGTGGATTTTAGTATTCTTTGGAAAGAGCTTTGAAGTTGAAGGTGCTTAGTTTGGAAGGAAGGCTTTTGATCCAGAAACTCTCCATTGGTTGTAGTTCTTTTGAGATATAAAGTCGATACCTTGTGTTGTTATCTTCTAGATCTCTTCGTTGGATGTTTGAGCTTATTTTTGGGTATATGGTTGGGTGTCCAAAAGGTTAAGGGTTCCAGGAGTAATTATGTTAGATCTGACCCCTTCATGACCTCTCTTGGCATAAAGTTGCAAGCTTTTCTAGGTCCTATGTCCCATCCATGCATTAAGTCCTTTATTAAGCCATTTTGGGCCCTAGGGTTCCTTTCTTGCATGAATGGACGTAAACTTGGAAACTTTACGTGTTATTCCAGTCTTGGGGTGCCAAATCTGTGTTTTGGGACTATGTTTTGAGAGTTTAAGGGCTTAATGGGTTAAGCCTCACTCCATTAAGTCAGGGATTCGGGTTTGGGTTCATTGTGGTGGTTTTAAGGGTAAAGTTGGAAACTTTACCCTTCTAGACATCATTTGGGGAGGAGATCTGAGAATGGAAGCTTCTAGATTCAATGTAAACAACTTAATGCATTAAGCTGTTTGATTCCTAGCTAACTCGACAAGTTTATTAGGAGGACTCGGCGAGTTGTTGCGAGTTTTCATGATCTGTGCAATTAGTGGAGAAACTCGACGAGTTGAAGGACAACTCGGCGAGTTGGGTCAACTCGGACCGTTGACTTTGACCTTTGACTTTAGTCCTTGACCAAGTTTGACTTTTAAGGGGTGTTTGGGCATTTGGAGTTGTATTTAAGGAGTTGTTTCTGTTTAGGGGTCGAGTATAGTTGATATTCGAAGCTGGGACCTAGTCAGCTACTGTTCAGTATTGAGGTGAGCCTTCTCACCACTCTCATGGGTCGAAGGAATCAAGGTCGGCCCATTATTGATTATGAAACATTTCGCATGGGAATATGTAATTGTTTGTTAGTGGATTTATATGTGGACTTATGTGCAGACCATAGGGGGAGCCTATGGCACTTGGCAAGACCATGGGAGGAGCCCATGGCATGGGGAAACAAGACCATGGGGGTAGCCCATGACATTCCATTGAAGACCATCGAGGGAGTGCATGGCAAACTTGTATGTATATGTGTGTGCATGGAATTATGTGATTATATGATTTGTGTGGGTGGGAAACTCACTAAGCTTGTGCTTACAGTTTTATTAAATGTTTCAGGTACTTCTATCAATAAGGGAAGGGCCTGGCTTGATGGCGTGGCGTGCATTCTCCAGTGTTTTCACATTTAGTTTTTTGTACTCTGAATTCTAAAATAATATGGATATGTAATGAGATTTTTGTACCTCTTATGATGATGTTTATGAAATTAAAAGTTTAAAAATTTTCTGAAAATTTGGCTGTTACACCCTTCTCTCCTTTAATATATATATATATATATATATATATATATATATATATATATATATATATATATATATATATATAAGGAAAGGGTTATATGGAAAACCAAAAAACCCTAAAAATCATAAAAATGCATAAAAAAAATACTTAAAGATCACAAATATATTTTTTTTTACATTTTTTACCTAAAAATCACAGGTTTATTTACAAAATTGCTGAAAAAAATATAAAAAAATCGATTTTTTTTTTCTTTTTGGTTTTTATTTTCTTTTTTTTGGTTTTTTTTCAAAAAAAAAATTCAACGAAAATAAAGAAAAAGCTGCGAAAATTCATAAATGAATTATTGCTCTTGATATTTATAGATCTAAAATCATTTGTGAACATAATTTACTAAAACCATAAATGAACCCATAGAGAATTTTGTATATACATTTATTAAACATCAAAATATCATATTTGTCCAACTTATTGTCTAAGGGCCCCACATGCTTAGGATTTTCTTATGACTATTCCTATTGAGGGTCTTGGACAATATATGTCGCCAGTGGAGTATCGTGTCATCCTCAAGTATTGCCTTATGATACCTTTATTTCTGGATGATGAGACTTGCCCTGTTTGTCGTAAGGCATGCTTGGACTCCTTTGGGGAGCTTGCAGTTCGTTTAAAGAGCTCCCGGGTTTTAAGTACCGACACGATCTGGTTAGGGATGTTCTTTTCGACATATTTAGGTGTGTTGGGGTTTTTGCAAAGAAAGAGGCACCTGTGAATTTTCTGACCGACCCATTGGAAGGAAGATCAACACTTAGACTAGCTGATGTAAATTTATATTCATAGACTCTTAATACATGATGTGATGATCACATTTTGATGTTATATTAGGATCTAAGAGAAAGAAAGAAGCTTAAGAAGAGTGAGCTAAATCTGATCGTGAGAGATGGAATTCGGTCGCATGGTTTGATGATCAGAATTTGGAGCTACTGCTTGGGAGTTGGGATAATTTAATAGATTGCTTAGGAGATGTCTAGAAACATAGTTTTCATTTTTATGCATTGTAAGGACAAGTTCTAATTTTTCATTTATTATCAATCAAAGTGACATTTGGGTTTAACAAGTTGGCTTACTTTATATTTACTTACAATGACATCAATGAAAGTGTTGGTTACATTTATATTATTAGCAATATTAATTGCATATTTGATTCTTATTATATCGCTTGTGGTAGTGTCATAATTAACTTAGTAGAAAAAAATTTCATCACCCAAGTTTCAATTGGATAGAAACTTGGAGTCATGCAATTTGAATTGCATGATGTATGAGAATCTTGATCGTTGGAATATTATGACTAATTCATTGATCACATGTTTATGTGAGTCAAGTGAAGGACTAATGGATCTAGTACATGTTGATATGGAATATTCAGATCCACCACAAAGGATGAAAAATCTATTCGTCATGATTCACTGATGTTTCAGTAAATATGATTGTGTTTATAAGATTAAGCATAATTCTGATTCTTTGAAAAGATTCAAAGAGTAGTAGAACAAATAATAAGAATCTATTAGGCAGAAAGATAAGAGTTTCTCCGATCTGAAAGGAAAGGAGAGTACTTTGGCGTCATGCTTTATGATCATCTTAATGATTGTGGAACTATATCACAATTGATCCTCGAAGAACATCTTAGCGCAATCGTATGACTAAGAAGAGGAATAAGATATTGTTGAAATGGTTCAATTAAGAGAACAGTCATACTTCGTTTCCAATAAAGTTTTAGAGCCATGCTATACTTACTATAGATCGTATCTCGAAAATATATTTCATACTAAGTAGGTTTATAACACCTCATGAAATGCGGAGTAATAATGTTTTCTTACTCTAGCACATTCGGAATTGGAATTTGTGGTGTTTTGGTTAAAACAAATGATAAACTAAAACTAATTTTATGAAGTGTTTTCTTGTTGGGAATCCACACATATTTTTTGGATATTTGTTTTAGCTCGTCAAGGAATATTCCTTGAAAGAGAAACTTATATTTCAAGAAGTCAGTGGGAGTCTTATTGATCTTGAGAGTTTCAAGAGTCAGTCAAAAATAAACCTTTTAGTTATCACTAGCACATGATCTGAGGTTGACAACCTATCGTGTTAAGTTGACACATTCTTGTTTCTATGCACATTCCGGTTGAGTTGGCAATGCTTATGAGTCCAATGGTTCTCATTTGACTTGTAACGCCCCGATTCTCTAATATCAATTTAGGGTGATAAATTCTCATGAATTCAAGGTCTACTTGACGAGTTGGTTGCCTGACTCGTCGAGTAGCAGCGGGTTAGGCCGCACACTTAAGTGACCTACTCGCCGAGTCCAAGAAGGGACTCGACGAGTAGGAGCTGGAGGATGAAACCCTAAATTTCGGGGTTTTGCACCCTATTTAAAGGATCATTTTCCCCTTAGCCTCCCTTTGCAGCCTCTAGAGAGTTCAGCAAAACCCTAATACGTGTGTGTGTGCTCCATTTGTGTGTTTCAAGTCTTGGAAGAAGATTCTTAGAGAAAGGAACTTGAAGATCAAGTAGCTAGCAGCAAGGAGCTTGTGTGGACCTGAAATCTACCTCTGCTAGCACCATTTGAAGGTATCAAGTCGTTACCTTGACCTTCTTTCCTTCTAGATCTCTTTAGGGTTGAAGATTAGGGCTTTTCATCATGTTATGAAGCTATTCTTGGGTATGAGCTAAGATCCGAAGTTGCAACTTCAGATCTGAACTCTCCTTGGTCTTTAGGTCCATAAAGCTTACAGCTTTAGCAAGTATGAACCCTTCCTTTTGAGTTAAACTCCATTTTAAGTTTAGATTTGGCATTATGAGTCATTAGAGCCTTGCATGCACGTAAAGTTTGCAACTTTACGTGATAAACATGCATTGGGAAGCTGGATCTACAATTTGGAGCCTTAGCATGGCTTAAAATCGTCTGTATGAATAAAGGACTAAAGAGACTCGGCGAGTTGTATGAACGACTCGACGAGTCCGATGAAGATTGTCGTAGACTCGGCGAGTTGAATGAATGACTCGGCGAGTCCGATGAAGGTTGTCGTGGGCTCGGCGAGTCAGTCGAGTGACTCGGCGAGGGTTCTCCCAACGTTTGGACACGTATGAACGCGGCGAGTTATAAAGGGAAAACTCGGCGAGTTGGCCAAGGTGTTACGGCCACTGACACTAGGAACTCGACGAGTCACACGAGTGACTCGGCGGGTTGGCAAGTTATGCAAGGAACTCGGCGAGTAGCTAAGGGTACTCGACGAGTTAAGGTCAACAAGGATTGTTGACCTTGACAGTTGACTTCTGAGGGTATTTTGATAAATTGGATATTTATAGCAAAGGACATTGGTGAATATAGGTGTTGGAGTTGGAGCTACATTTGGAGGAGTTTTACACCACCTTCCGAGCTACTTACGAGGTGAGTTGTCCTCACTATATCAACAGGGTCTACGACATCAAGGCCGACCCTTTATCGGATATGTATCCGGGCATTATATGATATGTTTATTGATCTGTTAGATCTGCGTCCTGGTAGTTAGGATGGTATTATGTTTAGTGACCTAGTTTAGGTCGGTATCCTGGTATATATAGGATGATGCTATGTTAGTGACCGGTTAGGTCGGTATCCTGGTTATAGGATGTTGCTATGCTACATGATCTGTTAGATCGGTTTGTTTGTCTATAAAATGTTATGTGATTATCTGTTATATGTGCACATGGTTGTTTTGATTGGGGGTTGGGTTGAGGCGGGTCCTGCTTTGTGCTGTAGGCCAACATACCTAGGGCGGACCGGATAGACTGCAAACCCGGGAGGGCACATAGTCAGACCGAATGCCCGGCGAGCGGTCCGGATAGGCTGAAGGCCCCGAGAGGGTGGTCCAGACGTGCCGAGGCTCGGAGAGTGGGCCAGATAGACTGAAGGCTTGGTGCGGGCAGACCAGTCATACTGTAGACTCAGAGAGTGGACCAGGTAGACTGAAGGCCCGGTGCGGGCGGACCAGTCACACTGTAGACTCGATATCTATGGTTGTTCTGTATTTGTTGATATGATATGATTATGGTTATATGAGGTTGGTATTTTTGGGGTAACTCACTAAGCCTTCGAGCTTACATTTATCGAATATTGTTTCAGGTACGGCGGATGACCGCGGGAAGGCGAAGGCATGACCGTACACTTCCTCATATTTTGATTTGGATTTCTGGGATACTCTGATATGAAACTATTTTGAAAACAGATTTGTAATAACTAATGGTTTTGAATGATTTAAAAAGTTTTAATTTGGCTTGATTTTTATGGGTGTTACAAGTTGGTATCAGAGCCTTGGTTTGAATGAATTGGAGGAACACTCGTGTGAATCCAGTCTCAAATCAAGGAAAGATTTTCAAAATGATTTTAAATGGTGTTCAAAATAAGTGAAAGAGGATGCGAAGTGTACGATCAGTCGGAGCTAGTAAGTAGACTCTAAAATATCATACAGTTATCTGATATTGTGATATGTTAGAACAACATGCTAGTACTAGGCTAGGGATCTTCAGGAATTGCATGATAGAATTGCCTGATTACATGATGCCTGCTAGCCTAGAGTTTCCTTTATATGAAATTGACATCATTACTGTAGTTGCTTAGTGTATGCATCGCAGTTATACATAATTAAGATCTTATAGCCTGAGAATGTTTGATTTGGCCTTATGTTTTGTTCTTGTCTGATTGGGAGCTTAGGGTAGGATTGGATATTCGAAAGTATATGGGGTCCAGCGTTATGTATGGCTAGCATACACTAGTGCTGCAGGGGTTGGTGGAAGTTTCATGGATGAGTGGGTAGTGAGAGGCCGGGAGGCCAGCTATGAGATATTTAGCATTCCTCTAGGAGTGAGGATTTATCGCTCGCTATGTATATGTATATTGTAGGGTGTTATGGTGATACTTGAGACAAATATGGGTAGGTGTGGAAGGTAGTATGGGCCCGTACTACTGAAAGCACAGGACCCATATGCGTATCATGGAAGTCACAACCCCTAGGGTTGGGTTGGGAGTTGGTTCCCTGTTATATTATGGGTTATCAGAGATCTTTATGGTATTTTACCAAAATGGTGGTTACGAGACGTCTTGAGACCGGATCCAGGTTAGGATCGAGAGCGGGCAGCCAAGAGAGGCCAGCATTTTCAGGGGATCGTTTTAGTGAGATCATCCGGGAGAAGGTGATCAAGATTGTCCGGGGGCAGTTTCCGGAGATGTCGGGTCTTTTAAGACCGCCATGGTTGAGTATTTTGACGAGCGCTATGCAGCCATTGCCAAGGCGGTTGCCGCGGCAGCTTTAACAGCTGTAACGACGGCAAGGGGAGGAGCTGATCGAGCTTCCTAGTTTTGGGACATATTCTGATGATCAGAGGGCTGCAGTTATTTGGGATCGGGAAGATGATCTGTACTCGTTATATTTCCGCGGGTGGGGCGGGAGAGGTTAGCACGCGAGTTTCTAGATTTGAGGCTCGGGGGTTTTCCCAAGGCCGGAATATGGGTCGCGGGAACTCTAGAAAGGAGTGATGATTATGTTCAGCTGGGGTTTTGCAGCTGGGAGTGGAATGGTCAATTGATGGTTGGGACTGTCGTTTTGTATGGCAAGGATTGCGCCCTCTCAGTTTTTCGAGCTCGAAGGAGTGAGCAGGCTTGTGACCCCAGGATCAGGTTGTATTCCAGCTCAGGGTTAGTTGGTTGCAGGAATAGGCAACATTATTTCAGCGCCGGTGAGCGCAGAATGGTCGACGTGGCATAAGTATTTGTGAGGTCCGGTTTGCCTTGGATCTCTTGTATCGGACGGAAAGGATTGATTGTGCGATCTATTGCACTTTTGGGATTGTAGACTATGTAGTGGGAGTAGTTTGTAGCCCGGTTTAGGGCAGAGGTTGTTTCAGCTGCTGCAGTTCAGCTGTGGGTGTTGAGTTGGTAAGTGAGTCAGGGTGCGAACCCTAAAGAGAATGATTTCTAGAGCCCGAGGGCGGGAAGCTTGTTTGGAACACCTTTGGAAAAGGGGGCATTATGTGGGAGGCCTGCGGATAGGGTCCGACAGAAGGATTAATCAGCATTGTCAGGATTCAGTGGTTAGCAACCGTTAGTGATCGACGGACTAAAGTGCCAAGAGAAGTAACTCGTTGTCGATGTATTAGTTGAAGCATCTATCTTGTGGTCTTCAGGACGTGAGTGTGGGGTCATTCAAGCATTAGTGGCTGTCGGTTTCGCTGGGATTCATGAAGTGTTCATTTGGTTTTTAGAAGTGTGTGATCAATTTGTAACCTAATCTTCACTCTGGCTGACGAATCCTCGTTGCCACTTCCAATCTTGCAGTACCACTGAACTCTAACCGAACACAGTCCATGCGAAAATACAATTCTCTTGAACATGCAATGACCAACCACTTATGCATCGAACACCCATGTGCCTAACACTCGCAACTGAGTCCACTATCTTCATGCTACCAGTCCTCCCCTAGCAATGGTAGTGCCTTGAACTCCGAAGTTCATCCATAGACAATTGTCGACCATACCTGAACCATGATAGAATCATTGATCGCTGGCTTCACTGGAGAACTATAGCTCTACTCTTGACCGATTATCCTCTAAATAATTCTTCTGCACAGATCCCGACAAAGATCCGGAATGATAACGGTACACGCGAAACCCACTCTGCAAGATGCGTCCCTCTGTGGGTTCATCAAGGACCTTTCGACATGCAGGATGTCATATATGATCCTTGATAACCCAAACACTAGCAGAAAACCGACCCGAGATCCGGCTTATCCAAACTCGCTCACAATTCCAAAGCGATACGTATTCCCAACATCCATCTAGTATCAGCAAAAGATGACATACCCGCAACATCTCGAGGAATCCTAGTCACCTCCAGCTGACATGATCAACCCTGCCACACCTGTGGCATCCTAAACCCCTGGAGTGACAAACTCCCTCGTGTACTTTCTCGTACGCGTTGCACTGACTCTGGTCCTGCTGGCCTTTCACCCGATGATCAGAAGTCATGGGTCTCTTCCCGGGATCCTCTACTATACACACCTAGCACGAACCTCTCTTCTCAAAGTGCTCCAAATCGATCTCGCATCTGCAACTTCTTGGAAATCATGTCCTTCAGGGTCTGACACCCTGTCACGCTCGCTAGCTCAATTGCCCATGGCTAAGATGCAACAGTTGGAACATCCTCTGTCCCCCAAATCGGGTCACTAACTCTTCCCCGAAGCTTCTCAGATTCTTCAAGACTCTCACTGATTCGAGTATGGATCCTGTGCTTTCAGTAGTACGGGCCCAATACTACCATCCACACCTATCTATACTTCCCTCGGCAATCCTCCCGAATCCTCCAAGTCACTTCCTCAAACTGGTACACCCAAGTCTCACTGAACCTCACTACTAACCCACTGAAACATATCCTAGGCTTTCCTAGGTTCCCAACTCACCCAGTCCTCAGCTGTTGAAAGATTCCCATTAATATCAACTAGCTACCTCGTGAATATAGCCACATGCAACAGAGATCAGATAATCCTTCAAGTAAAAGACCCATCCCTAGAACGGTTGGACTCAGACAAGAGTTTCGCAATAGGGTCAAGTCTATCACTCTGAGATTATCCGGCCTGTGTTCCATGTGACTTAGCATATTCACTTAATAGTTAGCTCACATTACTAAGAGTCCCACAAAGAACAAAGCAAGCAGCATTCAGACAATGGAAAATCTAACCATCATATTCCAATCAAATCATTCTATCCTCTAATCAGGAATCTGTACATGCAATTCAAAGGCTCATACAATCAGGCATAACGTAAACAGGCTATCCTATTACAGACTGATCAGTACTAGCATGCAAGTCTACAAGCATATACAATAGGCATATAAGGCATCCTCCTAGATCCTTAGCCCTAATCTAGCATGCAATTCTCATAATCATATCATATCATATCATAACATAACATGTATGGGTGTCTTGGGGAAAACTTACTTGAGCTCGACTGATTGCACGCATCACACACTTTGTTCTTTTCAAAGTTCTTTTTTTTCATTCAAATTCTTTTCAAACTTCTTTTCATAAAATGATTTTAGTTTTGAAAATTTTCATACCAAGCCCTTATTTTGAGTTCAGACACACCCGAGAGTATGTTCGAATCCCTCAAACCAAGGCTCTGATACCAACTTGTAACATACCAAAATTCAAGACCAAAAATTTCGTTATAATTAAGTAATTATGTAAAACCATCAGTATAAAAACATTCATATTAATATCTCATGGCAAAACCAAAGTGTCAATAATCAAAACATATTATCATAAAACCATATCAGAGTGTAATCCCAAAGATCTCATGTGCGGAAAGCATAGTGTGATGCGCTGCGATCAAGTCGACTCCTTTCCTTTGAAAACGAGTACCTGAAACCAAAACTGTAAACCGTAAGCACGAAGCTTAGTGAGTTCCCCCATCGTACCGCATACCATACAATCACATAACATACATATACTGTCAGCCATATCTGGGTGCCCGACCTAACCCTTCGGTCCTCTCGACCGGATACTGCCTAGCATATCTGGGTGTTGGCATCCCCTTCGGTCCTCTCGACCGGATACTGCCTAGCATATCTGGGTGTTGGCCTCCCCTTCGGTCCTCTCGACCAGATACTGGGGACTATTTCACCCCTCTAGTACTACCACATAACATATAACACATAATCATATTCTATCTAGCATGACTGGGTATGACTACCCCCTTCGGCCCTATCGACCGAAAATCTTGGGGACTATCTCCCCTACTACTACTAGCATATAACATCATATCATACTAGCACATAACACATCAGGTAGTAGAAAACCTACATGAATATCACAAAGACAGTCATCTAACATACAACTCCTACTGGTGGGCCGACATTGTGGCCGTAGACCCACCGCTACTGGAAGGTAACTCACATCACACTACTGAAGTCCTGTAGACACAATCCCACACTGCTGAAGTCCCACAGACTCAACCCCAGCTGCTGGCTGACAGATTCCCGAACTGTCAACACCAAAATAACACCCAATTAATATTTAGGTTCCACTACATAACCATAAGTACGTACTTTGGGTCATCACTACATTACCCCATGCTTGGCTTTATTCAAGCCCAATGCCCAATCCATAGGCCCAAAAGTCAACTATGACTCAAATCCCATCATATGGCCCAATTTTCCAAATTGGGCCCAAACCCATACAAGGTCTTACCATAAGGCCCAACCATTTAGTCCAGTCCAACATTCAACATTTTAATGGCCCAATATCACATACTCATAAAGGCCCAAACTATGGCCCATCTATGGCCCAATTTTCCCAATTGGGCCCAACTCCTCATATGTGCCTTACCACAAAGCCCATTAATTATTCTAGTCCATTTGCTTGATCTTGGATGGCCCATTAATAACCCAATCATCAAGGCCCAACAATAAACCCAAGTGAAATTAGGGTTTCACATAAAATGACGATTAGGGTTAAGTGTTTCTCACTTAACCCTTTAAAGACTTAATCCATTACGGACTTAATCCGTTAAGTCCATCATTCTTCTAAATAAGTCATTTGGTGTGATTGGGCTTAATCACACAATTCCATTCCAATGGCCCAAAAGTGGGTCCCAATAAGTCCAAGCCCATAAATCCAATATTAGGGTTTTCTAAACCCTAATTAGGGTTTCCAACCCCATCTTAGCCCAATAGGCCCAATTGACATGTCTTTTGATCAATTAAGGTTCATTAGACTCATTAAGGTTTCACTAGGCCCATTAGTCATCTGTTTGGGCTTTTAGGTCCATTAAGCTTCATTGGGCCCATTAGGGTTTATTAAGCCCATTAAGCCTCAGTGGGCCCATTAAGGTTTCGTAGTCCCTTGTCCAAACATCCAAACGAGTCAAAACACCATCAAAGCACACCGCCACCCGACACGGCGGCTGGTGGCGGCAGCCACCACCTCACGGTGGTGGTTTTCAGTTTTCCTTTCATTATTCCAATTTGTAATTACACTTTACAATGCTAAATCTCAAATAAACACACATACACACCTACTAACACACATATAAACACGGTGGTGCATGGTGGCAGCCACCACCTCACGGTGGTGGCGATGGCTGTTCTCGTTTTCCGACCAAGCTACACACACACCACTCATACGCAACAGAAATGCACACACCCACGATAACTTCTTGCAAGAGAATCCGGCCACCCTCCTGGTGGTGGTTGGCGACGGCGGAAGTACACAACGACGGTAGCAGCGGTGGCGATAGCAACATCTTGCAATAACAGCCACCACCTCATGGTGGTGGTGGCGGTTCTTTTGATTCCCAGCCGAGAAACACACACCCACACGAACATGCTCGGAGAGCGGCGACAGAACAGCAGCGTAACGATGGAGCATGTGTGAATGAGCCTTCACCGGTGCCGACCTTTTCCTCCTGATGGCAAGAGCTGATTGGATGCATCCCGGTCGTGACGAGCCCTTGGTGACGACACCGACGGTCGTACACCGCTGTGTAGCTGCGGGAGAACACAGAGGAAGGGATAACATCAACCACAGCGAACGCAACCTTCGAGCATAACGTCGGGAAACCGACTCCCCCTCCGCGTCAGCGGTGAGATGACGATGGCGCTCTTGGTGGTCTTCGGCTTCGACTGCAGCGGTGGCGACCTCAACGGAGGTGGTGGAGCGGCGTCGGAGATCGTGAGAGTGGAGGTGGCGGCTGGAGATCTCCGATGATAGCGGCTGCACCCTCTTAGTTAGGGTTAGGGTTTGTTGTGACATATATACCCGCCTCCACACCTAACTTGTTACCATAATGGCAAGACTGATCCCTCCCCATGACATTTTCTTTCAAAATAAGGCCATATTTTACAAAGCAGCCCCCCAACATCCAAAATCTTTTCACAATCAGTCCATAAGTTACCATTTGAACCCCACCATCTAAAACCCTTTACAAATTAGGTCCGAATGGTCAAACTTCAGCCATGTTAACATTTTTAGTCCCTCCTCCTCACATTCTTTTCAACTTAAGTTACAATAATTACCTCGGAGCCCCTGTCTTCATAAATATTTATAAAATGAGTCTCAAACTCGCACTTGTAACCCCCGACTTCCAAAAATGTGGCAATTAACTCCTCGAACCCAACACCCTGTATATATAATTATTTATTTTAGGCTACCATTCGTTCATTAATTTATTTATTTAACTAATAAATAAACGGGTGTTACAACTCTCCCCCACTTAAATTAGATTTTGTCCTCGAAATCACTCCTTATTATTTCTTATATGCCAAACCACTTCTAGTAACATGATCACCGTCTTGGGCACACCCTAGCCTACCCAGGGTAGTTGTGACCAATCTTCGCAAAGCCCTAATATCCCCATATGAACGAATTCCCCGCAACAGGATCACATCTACTTCGTCCGAATCTACTATCTCGAGATGGTCTGATTCCCTGACAGACCACTCATACTGAATCATCATCGACGAATCCAATTTGTTTATCCCTCAACTGTCTACTCAATTTTTGATAGTTCGAGGTTCCCACTATAAAATAGGATCACAGACCTAATTACCCCTGCTGGTCACTCAGCATAACCCAAGCAACCTATTATTTCGTCCGTATTTGCAACCCAAAACACAAATACTAATACTGCCCAAACACTGTCACTGCCCGAACACTAAACTGTCTGAAGCAGTATGTTGTCACATGGCTGCTTTCCAAAATCTACCGAGACCCTCCTGGTCCCAATTCATTCATTTGTCATCTAAAATACCGGGTTCCGGCCCGGCTGCGGAGCCAAAGGACTCCCACTTAGTCGCCTCACATGACTTCTGAACGAAATCCTTCTCTGGAACTAGTTTCAACTAGTTATCATGCCACTGTGGCGCTAACAACCTCCTAATACAACCGATCGGGCCCGTGCGTCGAATCCTGACGTCATCCAATCCAAGACTAAAAGTGATTGCTACCTAACCAATGGTAGCCTTACATCACAAACGACCTTAAGCAGTCCATTGCTTCCCTGATCTCATAACTGTAGTGACTCTCCTACAGTCTTATCACTGGCCTAACCAGATCTAATCCCTTTGGGGAAATCCATAAACCAATCCGTGGATCTCCATATCCTCACTACTGCACCCGAACTGGTGGGTACTATTGCTCCTTCCGCATCCTAATACCGTGTTCATGCTACCTATCAGCCCAGTGAATGCTACGGCTACACCCGCAGACTTACAACACTTTATCACTATCTTCTAACCATGTGAACGCTATGGCTATACCCGCAGACTTACAACACTCCTCACACTATCTACTGCTAGTGAATGCTACGGCTACACCCGCAGACTTACAATACTCCTCACACTATCTACTGCTAGTGAATGCTACGGCTACCCCCGTAGTCTTACAACACTTTCCGTACTACCTGGTCGCTAGTGAATGCTACGGCTACCCCCGTAGTCTTACAACACTTTCCATACTACCTGATCGCTAGTGAATGCTACGGCTACCCTCGTAGTCTTACAACACTTTCCATACTACCTGATCGCTAGTGAATGCTACGGCTACCCCCGTAGTCTTACAACACCTTCCATACTAACTGACTACTAGTGAATGCTACGACTACCCCCGTAGTCTTACAACACTTTCCAAATCGGGTCGAACACGCACTCGACCTAACCCTCAACTGAACTTGAGTCCTAACTGGAGCTCTACCCTGGTTCCCGAAACCTGCTGTCTGAGAGTCTCGAAGGCTATCTGTTGCTCAGGCCCCTAACGAAAGGCCACCGACTTCTTGGTCAGTCGGGTCAAAGGAACCGCAATCTCGGAGTAGTCCCGAATAAATCTCCGGTAATAACCTGCTAGACCCAGGAAACTCCGAATCTCGGTTGGAGACCTCAGAATCTCCCACTGCATCGCGGCCTCTATCTTAGCCGGATCGACCAGAATGCCCTTCTGGTTGACAAGGTGCCCAAGAGATTGCGCCTCGCGCAACCAGAACTCACATTTGGAGAACTTTATGAAAAGTCTCTCCCCCACTTAGATTCGACTAAGTCTTCACGACATGCGAGAATTGCAGGATTCCCAATCTGTCTCGCTTTCTAATATCCCACTGTTGACAACCTGTGCTTACCAATGCTAGAGATTAATCATCGGTTATACCTTGGAATCGTCCATCCTCTGAAATCGTGAATAGTACTCTTGAAATCTGGTCCAATCTGACACCTCAGTCCATCTCCCATGCTGTCAACTGAATGCCCTAATCTTCACTCTGGCTGACGAATCCTCGTTGCCACTTCCAATCTTGCAGTACCACTGAACTCTAACCGAACACAGTCCATACGAAAATACAATTCTCTTGAACATGCAATGACCAACCACTTATGCATCGAACACCCATGTGCCTAACACTCGCAACTGAGTCCACTATCTTCATGCTACCAGTCCTCCCCTAGCAACGTTAGTGCCTTGAACTCCGAAGTTCATCCATAGACAATTGTTGACCATACCTGAACCATGATAGAATCATTGATCACTGGCTTCACTGGAGAACTATAGCTCTACTCCTGACCGATTATCCTCTAAATAATTCTTCTACACAGATCCCGACAAAGATCCGGAATGATAACGGTACACGCGAAACCCACTCTGCAAGATGCGTCCCTCTGTGGGTTCATCAAGGACCTTTCGGCATGCAGGATGGCATATATGATCCTTGATAACCCAAACACTAGCAGAAAACCGACCCGAGATCCGGCTTATCGAAACTCGCTCACAATTCCAAAGCGATACGTATTCCCAACATCCATCTAGTATCAGCAAAAGATGACATACCCGCAACATCTGGAGGAATCCTAGTCACCTCCAGCTGACATGATCAACCCTGCCACACCTGTAGCATCCTAAACCCCTAGAGTGACACACTCCCTCGTGTACTTTCTCGTACGCGTTGCACTGACTCTGGTCCTGCTGGCCTTTCACCCAATGATCAGAAGTCATAGGTCTCTTCCCGGGATCCTCTACTATACACACCTAGCACGAACCTCTCTTCTCAAAGTGCTCCAAATCGATCTCGCATCTGCAACTTCTTGGAAATCATGTCCTTCAGGGTCTGACACCCTGTCACGCTCGCTAGCTCAATTGACCATGGCTAAGCTGCAACAACTGGAACATCCTCTGTCCCCCAAATCGGGTCACTAACTCTTCCCCGAAGCTTCTCAGATTCTTCAAGACTCTCACTGATTCGAGTATGGATCCTGTACTTTCAGTAGTACGGGCCCAATACTACCATCCACACCTATCTATACTTCCCTCGGCAATCCTCCCGAATCCTCCAAGTCACTTCCTCAAACTGGTACACCCAAGTCTCACTGAACCTCACTACTAACCCACTGAAACATATCCTAGGCTTTCCTAGGTTCCCAACTCACCCAGTCCACAGCTGCTGAAAGATTCCCATTAATATCAACTAGCTACCTCGTGAATATAGCCACATGCAACAGAGATCAGATAATCCTTCAAGTAAAAGACCCATCCCTAGAACGGTTGGACTCAGACAAGAGTTTCGCAATAGGGTCAAGTCTATCACTCTGAGATTATCCGGCCTGTGTTCCATGTGACTTAGCATATTCACTTAATAGTTAGCTCACATTACTAAGAGTCCCACAAAGAACAAAGCAAGCAGCATTCAGACAATGGAAAATCTAACCATCATATTCCAATCAAATCATTCTATCCTCTAATCAGGAATCTGTACATGCAATTCAAAGGCTCATACAATCAGGCATAACGTAAACAGGCTATCCTATTACAGACTGATCAGTACTAGCATGCAAGTCTACAAGCATATACAATAGGCATATAAGGCATCCTCCTAGATCCTTAGCCCTAATCTAGCATGCAATTCTCATAATCATATCATATCATATCATAACATAACATGTATGGGTGTCTTGGGGAAAACTTACTTGAGCTCGACTGATTGCACGCATCACACACTTTGTTCTTTTCAAAGTTCTTTTTTTTTCATTCAAATTCTTTTCAAACTTCTTTTCATAAAATGATTTTAGTTTTGAAAATTTTCATACCAAGCCCTTATTTTGAGTTCAGACACACCCGAGAGTATGTCCGAATCCCTCAAACCAAGGCTCTGATACCAACTTGTAACATCCCAAAATTCAAGACCAAAAATTTCGTTATAATTAAGTAATTATGTAAAACCATCAGTATAAAAACATTCATATTAATATCTCATGGCAAAACCAAAGTGTCAATAATCAAAACATATTATCATAAAACCATATCAGAGTGTAATCCCAAAGATCTCATGTGTGGAAAGCATAGTATGATGCGCTGCAGTCAAGTCGACTCCTTTCCTTTGAAAACGAGTACCTGAAACCAAAATTATAAACCGTAAGCACGAAGCTTAGTGAGTTCCCCCATCGTACCGCATACCATACAATCACATAACATACATATACTGTCAGTCATATCTGGGTGCCCGACCTACCCCTTCGGTCCTCTCGACCGGATACTGCCTAGCATATCTGGGTGCTGGCATCCCCTTCGGTCCTCTCGACCGGATACTGCCTAGCATATATGGGTGCTGGCCTCCCCTTCGGTCCTCTCGACCGGATACTGCCTAGCATATCTGGGTGATGGCCTCCCCTTCGGTCCTCTCGACCAGATACTGGGGACTATTTCACCCCTCTACTACTACCACATAACATATAACACATAATCATATTCTATCTAGCATGACTGGGTATGACTACCCCCTTCGGCCCTATCGACCGGAAATCTTGGGGACTATCTCCCCTACTACTACTAGCATATAACATCATATCATACTAGCACATAACACATCAGGTAGTAGCAAACCTAGATGAATATCACAAAGACAGTCATCTAACATACAACTCCTACTGGTGGGCCGGCATTGTGGCCGTAGACCCACCGCTACTGGAGGGTAACTCACCTCATATTGCTGAAGTCCCGTAGACACAATCTGACACTGCTGAAGTCCCGCAGACTCAACCCCGGCTGCTGGCTGACAGATTCCCGAACTGTCAACACCAAAATAACACCCAATTAATATTTGGGTTCCACTACATAACCATAAGTACGTACTTGGGGT
Source organism: Lactuca virosa (assembly GCF_052849685.1). Lineage (NCBI taxonomy): Eukaryota > Viridiplantae > Streptophyta > Magnoliopsida > Asterales > Asteraceae > Lactuca > Lactuca virosa. Next base: position 132,991,330 of record NC_136429.1, read on the forward strand.
CATCACTACATTACCCCATGGTTGGCTTTATTCAATCCCAAGGCCCAATCCATAGGCCCAAAAGTCAACTATGAGTCAAAGCCCATCATATGGCCCAATTTTCCAAATTGGGCCCAAACCCTTACAAGGTCTTACCATAAGGCCCAACCATTTAGTCCAGTCCAACATTCAACATTCTAATGGCCCAATATCACATACTCATAAAGGCCCAAACTATGGCCCATCTATGGCCCAATTTTCCCAATTGGGCCCAACTCCTCATATGGGCCTTACCACAAAGCCCATTAATTATTCTAGTCCATTTTCTTGATCTTGGATGGCCCATTAATAACCCAATCATCAAGGCCCAATAGAAAGGCCCAACAATAAACCCAAGTAAAATTAGGGTTTCACATAAAATGACGATTAGGGTTAAGTGTTTCTCACTTAACCCTTTAAAGACTTAATCCATTAAGGACTTAATCCATTAAGTCCATCATTCTTCTAAATAAGTCATATGGTGTGATTGGGCTTAATCACACAATTCCATTCCAATGGCCCAAAAGTGGGTCCCAATAAGTCCAAGCCTATAAATCCAATATTAGGGTTTTCTAAACCCTAATTAGGGTTTCCAACCCCATCTTAGCCCAATAGGCCCAATTGACATGTCTTTTGATCAATTAAGGTTCATTAGACTCATTAAGGTTTCACTAGGCCCATTAGTCATCTATTTGGGCTTTTAGGTCCATTAAGCTTCATTGGGCCCATTAGGGTTTATTAAGACCATTAAGCCTCATTGGGCCCATTAAGGTTTCTTAGTCCCTTGTCCAAACATCCAAACGAGTCAAAACACCATCAAAGCACACCGCCACCTGACACGGCGGCTGGTGGCGGCAGCCACCACCTCACGGTGGTGGTTTTCAGTTTTCCTTTCATTATTCCAATTTGTAATTACACTTTACAATGCTAAATCTCAAATAAACACACACAGACCTACTAACACACACACATAAACACGGTGGTGCATGGTGGCAGCCACCACCTCACGGTGGTGGCGGTGGCTGTTCTCGTTTTCCGACCAAGCTACACACACACCACTCATACGCAACAGAAATGCACACACCCACGATAACTTCTTGCAAGAGAATCCGGCCACCCTCCTGGTGGTAGTTGGTGACGGTAGAAGTACGCAACGATGGTAGCAGCGGCGGCGATAGCAACATCTTGCAATAACAGCCACCGCCTCATGGTGGTGGTGGCGGTTCTTTTGATTCCCAGCCGAGAAACACACACCCACACGAACATGCTCGGAGAGCGGCGGCAGAACAGCAGCGTAACGATGGAGCATGTGCGAATGAGCCTTCACCAGTGCCGGTCTTTTGCTCCTGATGGCAAGAGCTGGTCGGATGCATCCCAGTCGTGATGAGCCCTTGGTGACGGCACAGGCGGTCGTAAACCGCTGTGTAGCTGTGGGAGAACAAAAAGGAAGGGATAACATCAACCACAGCGAACACAACCTCCGAGCATCACGTCGGGAAACCGACTCCCCCTCCGCGTCAGCGGTGAGACGACGATGGCGCTCTTGGTGGTCTTCGGCTTCGACTGCAGCGGTGGCGACCTCAATGGAGGTGGTGGAGCGGCGTCGGAGATCGTGAGAGTGGAGGTGGCGGCTGGAGATCTCCGATGATAGCGGTTGCACCCTCTTAGTTAGGGTTAGGGTTTGTTGTGACATATATACCCGCCTCCACACCAAACTTGTTACCGTAATGGCAAGACTGATCCCTCCCCATGACATTTTCTTTCAAAATAAGGCCATATTTTACAAAGCAGCCCCCCAACATCCAAAATCTTTTCACAATCAGTCCATAAGTTACCATTTGAACCCCACCATCTAAAACCCTTTACAAATTAGGTCCGAATGGTCAAACTTCAACCATGTTAACATTTTTAGTCCCTCCTCCTCACATTCTTTTCAACTTAAGTTCCAATAATTACCACGGAGCCCCTGTCTTCATAAATATTTATAAAATGAGTCTCAAACTCACACTTTTAACCCCCGACATCCAAAAATGTGGCAATTAACTCCTCGAACCCAACACCCTGCATATATAATTATTTATTTTAGGCTACCATTCGTTAATTAATTTATTTATTTAACTAATAAATAAACGGGTGTTACACAATTGGGACTAACTAGTAATGGAGCACTAGTGGGAAAGAGTTGGTTGTCATCGGATCGATCGTTGAGAAGTGAGAAGGATTGGGAATCCTCCAATCTTCATATATTATGATGGCTTAGTCGAATCTAAGTGGGGGAGAGTTACCTCGGGATGCAGAGGAGGAGAGGTTTTGAGACGGGGATAAGTTTCACAACCCGACGGGAGAATGGAGGCCCTAGTGGCTGCTTGGTTTGAGGGTTGTGTTGATTGGGAGTTCGGCAAACTTCCCAGCATAATAAATACATCTTCTTGGTGTTTGATAGCAAATTGGGGGAAACAGGTTGGAGTTCTAGTCAGGAATTGAGTTCAATCGAGTATCTGGTCGAGGGTGCGCTCGACTATGAGGGTTTTTGGATTGATAGATTGAGGGTTTTGTTAGCTGTCAGGGCTCGACATTACATTCAGCATGGGAGTGCGGGTTATTTAGCATATGTGGTAGACACGCGGGTCAGGGAACAGACCACAGATTTCTGAGAGGGTGGACGATAGACATGAGGCCTAGGGTTAGGATGGGGATATAGTCCACAGAGTAGATCAGGTGTCAGAAGCCCCAAGTGGGTGAGAACAGGAAGCATGGGAGAGAGCATCAGGAGGGGTGGTCCAGTGAGATGCTCAACAGTTTAGAGTGGTCCGGATAGACTGAAGGCCGGTGGGGCGTACCAGTCAGACCGAAGGCTCGGAGAACGACCCAGACAGGCTGAAGGCCTAGAGAGGCGGTCCAGACATGCTGAAGGTTCTGAGAGTGGTCCAGATAGACTAAAGGCCTGTTAGGGCGGTCCAGTCATGCTAAAGACTCTGTATATGTTTATATATCTATGTTCGGGTATTGAGTAGGTTGCTATGCTATAGCAATCAATAGGTCTGTTCCAAGTATTGAACATGCTGCTGGAGTAGGCTGAGGACTCCGGTGTATTTTGGTTGATCGAAAGTTGTTATTAGTGGTCGGACAGAGTTCAATGGATCTTGGAAATCTCATCAGTTCGGAGTGTCTTCGAGGTTTCACCTTCTTGGATCGGGTAATACTCCAGTTGGGGACCGAGAGTGGATATGAATGGGTATTCTTCAGTTTTGGGAAGGTTTGGGATTAGAATATCCTGTCATTCAGGTTCTGGGAACCGGGTTAGATCTTTTCTTAATCGTTTATGGCATTGGGATGGGGTTGAGGCGGTCCTGCGCTATGCAGTAGGCTAAGATACCCGGTGCGGACCGACGATGAGTCGTAGGCACATAGGTTCCAGGGAGAGCGGTAGGATTGAGGCAGTAGGCCAAGATAACCTGTGCGGGCCGATGGTAAGTCGTAGGCACAGGAGTTCAGTATAGGAACGGGCATGGGACAGGAGGTTATCGGACCAGGGCGGTCCGGATAGACTGAAGGCCTGGTAAGGCGGCCCAGTCAGAACAAACGCCCGACGAGCGGACCGGGGAGGCTGTAAGCCCTGAAGGGCGGTCCAGCCATGCCAAAGGCTCGGTGTTCGATAGTTTTGGTAATCTATGAAGGCACTGAATTGCCATAACAGCAGGTAATCTGCGATCCTATTTTTGGTGGGAACCTCGAATTATCAGGATTGGGTGTAAGTGGTATGGAAGTGAAAACGGTTCAGTAGAGTTGTCTGTCAGGAAGTCAGACCGATTTCGGGATTCTAGGATTCAAGGTGCCAGAGCGCGTTCGACTGAATGTTCTGTAAAGGTTCAGGGGAGTTGTACTCGGTTGTGACGAATCAGAGGATTGTGGATGAGACGCAAGGACAAATCCTTGGATCTTCGGTTATGAGTAGACCCGAGTTATGTTCATGGAGGTATTCCAATCTAGGGTATTCCATCCTAAGGATGATTGGAGCCGTCGTAGGCTCGCCTGGTATTCCAGCCCGAGGCTGATTGGGCCAGACATGAGTGTTCATATTCATTAGTGGATTGATTATATATGATATTCTGAGAGATGTAGGATGCATTATCATGTCAGCAAAAAGGATTTGCTTCAGGAAAAAGGGAAAGTTGGGTTTTTGATACTTTGGATCATCAGGGTTTTGTCAAGTTGGCAAAGTGGCATGAAGGATTGACCTTATGAAAAGGTTCGATTGGGATTCACATCACCTTTTCTGATTCGCACTTGCGAAAGTGCGTCATGGATCAGGAGGTGGTAGTATCGTTGGATGACATTCAGGTCGGTGAGCGCCTGGATTATGTGGAGAGGCATGTGGCCATTCTGGAGATAGGGGTGAAGGTTCTGTGGGACAAGGAGGTACCTTTGGTAAGGGTATAGTGGGAGCATCATAGAGGGTCCGAGTGGGCGTGGGAGCCGGAGGCAGAGATGTAGGAGCACTATCCGAGGATGTTCACCGCAGCAGACTTCGAGGACGAAGTCTAGTTCAAGTGGGGGAGAATTGTAACGCCCCGATTCCCTAATATCAATTTATGGTGATGAATTCTCATGAATTCAAGGTCTACTCGACGAGTTGGTTGCCTGACTCGTCGAGTAGCAGCGGGTTAGGCCGCGCACTTAAGTGACCTACTCGCTGAGTCCAAGAAGGGACTCAACGAGTAGGAGCTGGACGATGAAACCCTAAATTCTGGGGTTTTGCACCCTATTTAAAGGATCATTTGCCCCTTAGCCTCCCTTTGCAGCCTCTAGAGAGTTCAACAAAACCCTAATACGTGTGTGTGTGCTCCATTTGTGTGTTTCAAGTCTTGGAAGAAGATTCTTAGAGAAAGGAACTTGAAGATCAAGTAGCTAGAAGCAAGGAGCTTGTGTGGACCTGAAATCTACCTCTGCTAGCACCATTTGAAGGTATCAAGTCGTTACCTTGACCTTCTTTCCTTCTAGATCTCTTTTGGGTTGAAGATTAGGGCTTTTCATCATGTTATGAAGCTATGCTTGGGTATGAGCTAAGATCCGAAGTTGCAACTTCAGATCTGAACTCTCCTTGGTCTTTAGGTCCATAAAGCTTACAGCTTTAGCAAGTATGAACCCTTCCTTTTGAGTTAAACTCCATTTCATGTTTAGATTTGGCATTATGAGTCATTAGAGCCGTACATGCACGTAAAGTTTGCAACTTTACGTGATAAACATGCATTGGGAAGTCGGATCTACAATTTGGAGCCTTAGCATGGCTTAAAATCGTCTGTATGAATAAAGGACTAAAGAGACTCGGCGAGTTGTATGAAAGACTCGACGAGTCCGATGAAGATTTTCATAGACTCGGCGAGTTGAATGAACGACTCGACGAGCCGATGAAGGTTGCCGTGGGCTCGACGAGTCAGTCGAGTGACTCGACGAGGGTTCTCCCAACCTTTGGACACGTATGAATGCGACGATTTATAAAGGGAAACCTCGGCGAGTTGGCCAAGGAGTTACGACCACTGACACTAGGAACTCGACGAGTCACACGAGTGACTCTGCGAGTTGGCAAGTTATGCAAGGAACTCGTCGAGTAGCTAAGGGTACTCGACGAGTTAAGGTCAACATGGACTGTTGACCTTGACAGTTGACTTCTGAGGGTATTTTGATAAATTGGATATTTATAGCAAAGGACATTGATGAATATAGGTGTTGGAGTTGGAGCTACATTTGGAGGAGTTTGACACCACCTTCCGAGATACTTACGAGGTGAGTTATCCTCACTATATCAACAGGGTCTATGGCACCAAGGCCGGCCCTTGATCGGATATGTATCCGGGTATTGTATGATATGTTTATTGATCTGTTAGATCTGCGTCCTGGTAGTTACGACGGTATTATGTTTAGTGACCTGGTTTAGGTCGGTATCCTGGTATATAGAATGATGTTATGTTAGTGACCGGTTAGGTCGGTATCCTAGTTATAGGATGTTGCTATGCTACATGATTTGTTAGATCGGTTTGTTTTTATATTAACTGTTATGTGATTATCCGTTATATGTGCACATGGTTGTTTTTATTGGGGGTTGGGTTGAGGCGTGTCCTGCTTTGTGCTGTAGGCCAACATACCCAGGGCGGACCGGATAGACTGCAGACCCGAGAGGGCACATAGTCAGGCCGAAGGCCCGGCGAGCGGTCCGGATAGGCTGAAGGCCCGGAGAGGGCGGTCCAGACGTGCCGAGGCTCGGAGAGTGGGCCAGATAGACTGAAGGCCTGGTGCGGGGTGACCAGTCATACTGTAGACTCAGAGAGTGGACCAGGTAGACTGAAGGCCCAGTGCGGGAGGACCAGTCACACTGTAGACTCGATATGCATGGTTGTTCTGTATTTGTTGATATGATATGATTATGGTTATATGAGGTTGGTATTTTGGGGGTAACTCACTAAGCCTTCGAGCTTACATTTATTGATTATTGTTTCAGGTACGGCGGATGACCGCGGGAAGGCGAAGGCGTGACCATACACTTCCTCATATTTTGATTTGGATTTCTGGGATACTCTGATATGAAACTATTTTGAAAACAGATTTGTAATAACTAATGGTTTTGAATGATTTAAAAAGTTTTAATTTGGCTTGATTTTTATGGGTGTTACATGACTGCAAAAAGCAAAGCACGTTGGTCAATGAAAGTACATTGATCAATATGGGTAAGCTAAATTTGAATTTGGTTTAATCCATAACCTTATCTTTTGATTGCGGGTTGGAAATGATAGATTCACATGGATGGGAACGTATACACCATAAAATCTAGGTGGAAAAGTTGTTTCGTTCTAATTTATGAGAATAATTACGAGACAACACTTTCCCTAGTAGATTTTAAAGATTTGATAAAGATCAACATGGTTAGTGGTTATGTTAATTGCGTTCACAAATTCATAATATGATTATGGCATCGCTCTTCGTATTTTGGATTATGAGAAATGGCAGGGAGTTGTTTGAACTTTCAAGACATATATCTATAAGTTTTGAAAGGGTTTAAACACACATGTAAGCTATCCAATGAAGGTGTATAAGCTTAAGAAGTCTAGTTGGATACTTATCGAAGCATCACGTATCATAAATCTACACTTTAGTAAGAAAGTCAAAAGTATTGATTTCTAGAAGTCGAGTTGATTTATGGGTAATTGTTAAGCTAGTGGTAACATAATTGTTATGCTAGTGGGAGCATAATTGTTATTCTAGTGGGAGCATAATTGTTATGATAATGTTATGTGTGTTGGCAATACTATTCGTAGGGAACAAAGTTTTCAATTTGCAAATTGCAAAGTTTGGGAATTGTTTCTCTATGATAGACTTAAGGGAGATGACACTCATACTTTGTTTCAAATCTAAAAGTTTAGATTGAAGGGTTTAATAGAACTTAGTATTGGACATATATAAATATCATGTTGAAGTGATTCAACATAGGAAATTCAATATATGGAAATATTATAGCAAGAGATACAATGTCCTTATGTAATACATAATGAATCGAGTCCCATATGCTTTGGATATAGGATCGATTACATATGTTGTAATATTCACTTGTTCTGATTTTTCCAAATGTCTTGCACATTGAGAGGGAAAGGGACTAGAATTTTGTGTGACTTGAGTGGTTAAACAACTATCAAGAACATTCTGAGGTTTACTGAATATTGGTTGCTTGTGGACAGTTGGAAGTATGGTATTAATTTGAACGGACCATATTGACATGATTATGGATTGAGATGATTCTTGATCAGAATTCATGGTCATATTAGAATATGGAAATGTTCCATAGCGGGAGTTAATTATTAAAATCTACATGTGATTTGGAAACTTTAATGCAAGAAAGGTGTTCAAGGAGTGTACCTTGAATTTCAGACTTCATTACCATGGAATTGATTTTAATAACAAAGTTCCAATGGAACATTTTGTAATATCGTTGGCTAAGTCTCTGTGCTTTTGAAGCCTCGACATCACAGAAGGATAATCCATGTAAGGTTGGAACTCTAACACATTTTAAGTAGTGACACAAATTTGGAATTGTGAAATGGGCATCATTGGAATAGTGTCCAGTCAATATGTTCACAAAGGAAGGACCATAGAGAAACATAGTATGCATGTTCATAACATGGCATGACTGATGTTTAATTCAAGTGGTTAGTTGATTACTCAAAACATTATACAATGAATAAAGTCTTAATTATTATGGTGATTAAATAATAAGAGTTTTATTTATATTTTGATAGTTTTGAGACCATAGTTAATTAGGTTATTATTGTGTTTCACCTTGCATGTTTTACTTCCTGAATAATTTGATTATTCGAAATTCCACAGTCGCTCATACTTTTGGAAGTAAGTAGTGAATTAAGGTTGTCATGAATTGATTTGTAGATTGTCTATGGAGATTAGACATTGCAATGGTTGCTACAATGTTCATGAGTACTTAGAAAATGAGGATTTTGATTATTGGATAAACCCACGCTCAGAGAATTACTTCATGGATTTTATCAGGGGTAATTTTGAGACGATAATATCTTATATTCTTAAAAATGAGATATATGAGTTGTAATTTACAATTCTGTTGTACATTGGTAATGCGTAAACGTATCAGTAACTTGATGTTATAAAACAACTGTTGTGTATGATTTGATGAGTAAAAGATACAATAATATAAGTCACAGTTTATTCGTTCCTTTTGCCCAAATGGGAAAAGCGATATCTTTGGGCCCCTTGGTGATTTGGTGTTAACTTATAAGTGCTAGGCCTAGCCAAGACTAAATGAAGTCTTATGTCGTCGTCACAAATCAGAAATCAGGAAACAAAAAAACTTGGACAATGTGTAACGCCTATTTTTTGGTATGTGTTTAACCTTCAAATCATTGAATTCTTTGTTGAACTCGACGAGTTGCAAACCACAACTCGTCATGTTGGAATCTGTTTGGCCGCGTGATTTAATGAACCAACTCGACGAGTTGGGATGTCTCAACTCGACGAGTTGGCGGTAAGGGAAGAAAGCCTAATTTTAGGGTTTTGCTCCCTATTTAAACACCTTAAGCCCCAGGTGTTGGCCTCATTTCCAGCCTCCGTTGTCCCCAACCCTAATCCCGAAACTCTAGAGCATTTTTGAGTGTTGTGATTCCATTGTGAGTGCATTTTGGTGTATTTCAAGCTCTTTTTAAGGAATAGGAGTTTGGTGCAAGGTGGTGATTCAAGAGAGAGCTTTCAGATCTCGATTCCTTACTCCATTTCCAACGTTTCTGGAATAAAATCCTAACCTTGCTTATTTTATGCTTAGATCTCCTTGTTAGGACTAGTTTGCATGATTTAGCCAAGTTTGAGTGGTTGATGGGGTGTTGGACGTCCTAAAGGAGTTTTCCTTTCAGATCCATGACATTAATGAGCTCTTTTGGCATAAAGGTGCCAACTTTATGGACTTAAGGGCTCAATGCATCCATTAGGCCCTTCTTATGGCCTCTTTTGAGCTTTTGAGCTTCTTCTAGCCTTGCATGTGAGTAAAGTTGGAAACTTTACATGACCTTTCATCCTTTAAGGTCCAGATTTGTACCCATGAGCTTTGTCTAGATGATTGGTGATTTATGAATAAGCCCTTAACCTCTTAAGATTAGGGTTTGGGTTTTAGACCCATTAGGATGGTTCTTAAGGGTAAAGTTGGAAACTTTACCCTTCTAGACGTAATTTCAGTTGAGATCTGAATGAGAGAGCTTTAGTTTCGAGAATAGTGACTTATTGGATTAAGGGGTCTTCCTGACTGAAGAACTCGGCGAGTTCATAGGTGAACTCGGCGAGTTGGATGGGTTTTTCCCGACTCTGCTGAAAAAGGGGAAACTCGACGAGTTCATGGGTGAACTAGGCGAGTTGGATCGACTTTTTGCGATTCTATTGTTTGATGGGAAACTCGACGAGTTGAAGGGCAACTCAACGAGTTGAGTCAACTCGGAACGTTGACTTTGACTTTGACTTTGATCAAGGTTGATTTTAAGAGGTTTCGTTTTATTAAGGGGTTGAGTAGAGGTGATTTTCGGAGCCAGGGACTTATTCAACTATCATTCGACATTCGAGGTGAGTTTCCTTACCGGGTTTAGCTAGTCTAAGGCACCAAGGCTGACCCATGTTTGATCATGTTGATTATACTTGTTGTCTGTGTGATACTTGTATGTGCTTGTATATGTATGTTTATTGGGCGGGGCCGGTACGGGATCGGGATTTGGGACAAACTGCTCGTCCCTAATTAAATATGTACAAAATAAAAACTATATTACCCTATTAAGTTATTTTTCCTAATGTTTTAAAAACCTTTTTTTTAGTTGACCGGTTCATGATTCAACGAGTCCGACCGATTTTCATAATTTTTATGTATAGTCTATTTTCACACACACACACACACACATAACACACACACACACACACATATATATATATATATATATATATATATATATATATATATATATATATATATATATATATATAGACTTAGGTTATTCTAATCAAACTAATTATTGTGTTATTGTATGCATAAATGTGAGCCAATCAAATTTACTTATTTTAAGAAAGTGATTAATATATATTATTGAATTAAATATAATTGAAAAATATCATCTTAATTAATTACAAGGGTAATTTAGTCAATTAATATAGATTTAATAAAAGAAAATTGCATTTTTTAAGGGATCATAGATTCTATTAATTTTAAGAATCCGATTTTACGAATTATAATTCTTTTAATTCAGACATTCTGACAGAATATGTTTATGAGTATATTCAAAAATAAAAATATTCTCGAACCATAAATAATAAAAATATTCTTGAACCTATTTCATGATCATGACTTTAAAAATTTCTTGTAGAATAACAAAAATCTTGAACAATCAATTGAAGAATAAAAACAAAAAATACATTATTTCTTATAGAATACGGGTAACAATTGTTAAGAATTACATTTATTGTTAAAGAATAAAACTAAAAAAACTTTCAAAACGGGAAAGAAAACATCAAAATCTAACAACGACACTAATACATTCTAAAAGAATAATGTTGCTCAGAATCACTTTCAATTTTGTGGTCCGTTCTTCAACCATCAACTTCTGTGAAAACAAAACCAAATTGTAGTTTAGATTCCAATAATGCACTAGCAAATGAAAAATAAAAAACTAAATTCCTTTGGAAAAATATGTGGACTTGTGAATTGCATCAAAACCAATAAACAAGACTTGTAGAACATGCATAAATTAGTGAGAAAATATCCATACTCCATTACAACAGAATTAGAATTCATGATTCCATTCCAACAGAATTGGAATCTCACCAATATCATCCATTGAATCATCTACATAAACAAATTGATTTTTATCATATAAGAAGAAGTAAATTTGATATGAAAATAGTGACAAACTACCTTCACTTTGTACTTTACATATAAGAAGAAGGTCATTGACACAGGTGGCAACTAGCGGAAGAAGAGAATAAGAAGAATGATGGTAGCGGAGTTCGACCAATGGCAGGGGCTCCTCCACAGCTCCCTTCTCAGGCAAGAAGTTCGCGGCGTCCGGCGATGGACGCGTCTCCAAGCGGCAGCAACTGCATCGACAGGCAGTTGTGGTGCATTCCTCCTTACACACGACTGAAATGGCGCAACCCCTCATCGGTCTCTGTCTTCATCCTTCACGAAAAGATAGCAACAACAACCCTCAACATGGCGGTGGATACGGTGGTCGGAGGAGCAAGAGGGTAGGGTGGCGGCCGGTGGTGGGAGGCATAAGGATGGATGTGACAGCTGGAAATGGTTTGATTAGGGTTACGGTTTATATTGGAGGTGGTTTTAAAAAGCTGACGATGGATGGAGAAAACCTAGGTAGCTGAAGTCAATGGTTACCATAATTATAGGATATTATTTGTGGAAATTAATTATCAAATTACCTATTTACCCTTATTTATTTATTTAATTATTTGTTTTTATTTTAATTTTTGATTGGCCCACATTTATGCATACAATAACACAATAATTACTTTGAATACCTGAACCTAGCTCTCTCTCTCTCTCTCTCTATATATATATATATATATATATATATATATATATACACCAAGAATTTGACATCCACAAACATAAATCTGTATCAATTTGCTTTGGAGATGAGTTGTTATTAATGGTCTGAGTAAACTACAACTATCCAAATCCGGTAAACCGATTCAAATGATTTTTTTACCGGTTCTATCACATCGGTTCAACCCAATTTTTGAAGAAATCATCCGGTTCAATTTCGGCTTGAAAATTGGCATAAAACCAATCATTGTTAAACCGAAGTGTCCAGTTTTATGTGGTTCGACCGATTGGATCTTAGAATCTTCGAACCGGTTTTTAAAATCCCGATGTTTCTTATAATATAATCTCCCTAATTAATAAACAAAAGTAAATTGCCACGTGTCTCTTCAAAAACACTAATTCTATGATTCTATCCAATGTTAAATAACGTTTTTGCCCCTCTTTGATTACCTTCTATAATAGGTCAAAATAAATCAACATTTAATATCCGATTATTTTTATGGTATTTATGGTATATGATCTCTATTTAAATTTAATATGATACATTTTAAATAGATACCCAATTCAGTCCTCCAATTTTAAATAATCAATACAAAAAGTTTTAAACAAACTTAACTCTTATTAATAATAGACAAAACTGCAAAAATGGTCCCTGTGATATGCATTTTTTTTGGGGTTTTAGTCAAAACCACGACTTTTTTGGATTGGTGGTCCTTTTGGTCATGTTTGTACGTAGATTTGGCCCCTCGTAAAATTGAAATGACTATAATGCCCTTCTGTTATAATTTTTTATTTTTTTCTATTTAATTTAAATGAAAAAGAAAATAAATAATTTATTTGGGCCCACCTCTCTCTCTCTCGTATACCCCCACATCTTTTACCAGGAACACTTCATCTTCCTCATATCTTCCTTCTTAATTAAAATTCCACATACACCCACCGAGTTATCACCAACAACCACTGTGACCACCACCTCATCATGTCCATAGATCTACAGTTACATCAAGATCTCTCTGCAATCGGACTGACATCTTTGAAAATCAAGCTTCTAACATCTCCAACTCTACTGGATTCAACATCTGAGGAATCATGTGTGATTCAGTTAGATGATGGAATGTCGCCTGTAGAAAACAATGGGGGCTTTCCTTCGTCTTTCTTTTTCCCCGTCACAAACCCTTACACTCCGTCGAACCTCCTTACCTATTTCTTCTTCTCATATCAAAGCTAAGCCACCCCACCATCCCACCCTTATTCTTTTTTCCAATCCCAACGGTGCTTCCACTTCTACCAATGACCTCTGTCGCCCTTCCATCGACGACCTCCACATTCCTTTCACTGAATGCTTCTGATCAACATGTTTCTTTTTGTACTTATTTCGATTGTAATCCTTTTTATCTTATGTTTCAAGATCTGGTGTGGTAATGTTGAATTCTGAAGCAAGATGTCTCTTTTGTATGAAGTAAACCTGGTTTTGGTGTGAAGTTAGACTCTCGGCATCAAGCTGATGAATTTCAATGTGATAATTTCTTAACCTAGATAAAAAAACGGAAGTAGATATTAACTGGATTCGTTTGCTGGTAGCGATTATACACAAAATAGTGAATGGATTTTCCTTTTTGATTTTGGGTTGCAGGTGATCTACTGGAAGAAAGAAAAATAGAGAAGAAGGGGTGGGTGGGTAAGAGAGAGAGAGAGAGAGAGAGAGAGAGAGAGAGAGAGAGAGAGAGAGAGAGAGATTTTGTATTTATTTATTAATTATAAAATGGTTAAAAAAGACCACTAATCCAAAAAGGTCGGGGCTTGGACTAAAACCCCAAAAAAATACCACAGAGATATTTTTGCAATTTTGTCTTAATAATATAAATGTTTTATAAAATTTTTATCCTGGTTCCACGGTTACTAGGTATAATATGATTTGTGTGAATTATAGAGTGTGACCGTGTAACACATCGGTTCAACACATTTTGATTGGGACCACTAAATACATAAATATAAAATGCAATTGACAGAAAGGAAATTGGTTGCCGCATAAGATGTGTTGAATAACAGAGCAGCCTTCCTCTCTTCCATATATAACGCATTCATACTTACCACATCTCTCTCCACCGTTTATTCTTTCTTTTTCTCTCTAAATTTTTTTTCACTAAGAACCACTCTGATCAGCAGATCCACGGAGATCATATTCTGACATTTTGTTTCAGTTGCAAAAACATCAGCATGAAGAAATCAGGATTCTTTGCAGCTTCCATGGCTGCCGCTTCTGCTACTACCGCCATATCTGGCTCCAGTTTCAAAAATCAAACTTCTCACGAGGTAAGCAAATCCAAAATTCGTCATATAATGGAATCAATTTCACGTTTCTGTTATTTAACTCGTTAGTACTTCGATTTGCGAAGTGGGTGATTGATAGAAGTTTCTGTTTTTGATTCATGTTCAGGATCATCGAGGATCGAGCAAACACAGTGAAGATTCTTCTGAGAAAACGGATTGTTGCGTGGAGAAATTCGCACCGAGGTTTGATGGATTGAGGTTTATCGAAACTCTGGTAACTGCTCACCGATAATAAACGTATGAGATCTTCCATTTTTTTCATGTTCTTGCGTGATTTAAACGCTGTGAAGCTGATCGCCATGAGGCCCAAGGCTATTTGGTATTATTATTATTGTATTATTAACATAACAGATTAATTAAAAGTTAAATATCAATTTATTATGGTTCATAACTTCTGATGTAGAATGTGCATCTGCAATTTCTTGTGGCTTTCCTTGTTAATTTCATTAAAGTAGTCTGTTCGCATGTCTACGTCTAGTTTTCGAAATCGTCTAACACAACACAACCAATAATTATGCCAGCAAAGCACGCGAACTGTTCAATTTTTGTTGTACCTCACATATTTACAGTTGTACTTTCGATAAGTCACGGGTGAGTTTTGCGTGATTATTGATATACACTTTTTTTGGTTATTTCAAAAAGATATTGGATGAAAATCAAACGCTTGTCTAATCATTAATCAGCAATTCATATTTTAGAAAAAATTGTGGCCAATCTTTTTAATATTTTTTGAAAAAATGCAAAAATATTATATATTTCTCAATGTACCCACAATTTTGCAATATTTACTGCCAAATGTGACTATTCAATGTAAAATTTGAAGCATTTTTTTTATTTTTCTTTATTTTTATATCATATTCTTTTTGTAAAATATCTCATAACCTAAAACTTTAATAATGTGAAGCACTATTTTGCCGCCAAAAAAGTTTTTTTTAAGATTCCAATCATAAAAAAAAATATGTTTTCATTATAAAAAAATGTGATTTTTGTATAGTCAATGATTCGTACAAAATAAATTTTTTTATATACAATAATTTATGTTTTATAAAATTATACAATACCACATTTTAAACACAAATTATTATGTACCAGTTAATTTTTTTTAATAACTATTAACAATATTATACTGAATAGTGTTATTTAGCTGTGAACAAAGCTTCACGGTGTAGGCTTATTTGACATTGTTTCATTTTATATATTTTGAGGTAAACGTACGACGGAACGAGTGAAGAGCAGCCTATTAATTTTTAAATTAAAAGACAGAGTTTTACTTTTTCAGATGATAACGTTTGATAGCCTTTTACTTTTTGACCTAATTGTATAACAACCTCTTGTTTTTGGTAAAAAAAAAAACAGTTTTATCCAGATAAAAAAAGAACATGTTCAATAAATATCATAATTTTTTAACAACTTTTTTTTCTTCTTCTATTTCTATTTCATACGGTGGTCTTTTTTCCCTTGTATTGTACTTTTTTTCCCCTTTATTGTCTTTTCCAACGTCTTAAAAACTCACACATCTTAAAATTTTGGGAAAATGACTTAGGAGGGTAACTACCTCTTATCCGTGTTCACATATTGGCAACTTCTTCTTTTTTGTACATAAGAAAGCAACTAATTTGTTTTAACTGTGTAACATCCCAAAAATCATGACAAAAAATTTCGTTTTTAATTTAATACTAAAACCATAATTGTCAAAACATTAATTTAATACTCCGGCATCGGGTCCCGCCCCGCATCAGGCCCCACCTGGCATCGAGCCCCGCTCGGTATATAGATCTGTCTTGCTTAGGCCCCACCCGCTAAACACATACAATCATATAACATCCTAACACATAAAGAAACATACTCTACTGTATCCTTGTCCTAAGAAACATACTCTGCTAATAATGAGATACGGAACCTCCTCACTGTGTGAATGAGTCTAAGGCCACAATGCCAGCCCATGTAGTCTATGAGTAGGAAGACCCGGGGGTTAGCCCTAGGCATTGTATGCTAGTATGTTATTTCGGACCAAGGTTCGATGTCGGGCGGGTGCCCGAGGAATGTTTGCATGTTAGATTATACTTGTTGTCTGTGTGATATTTGTATGTGCCTGGTAGGGAGGTGAGTGTGGACGAGGTCCCGTATCTCATCACTAGCTGAGTACGGACGAGGTTCCGTATCTCATTATTAGCAGAGCATGTTTCTTAGGACAGGGATAGTAGAGTATGTTTCTTTATGTGTTAGCATGTTATATGATTGTATGTGTTTAATGGGCGGGGCCCGGAGACAGGCGGGGCCTAAGAGAGACATATCTATATACCGAGCGGGGCTCAATGCCAGGCGGGGCCTGATGCCGGGCTGGGCCCGATGTCGGAGTATTAAATTAATGGTTTGACAATTATGGTTTTAGTATTAAATTAAAAACGAAATTTTTGGTCATGATTTTTGGGATGTTACACAGTTAAAACAAGTTAGTTGCTTTCTTATGTACAAAAAAGAAGAAGTTGCCAATATGTGAACACAGATAAGAGGTAGTTACCCTCCTAAGTCATTTTCCCTTTGAGTTACCGGTTAAAACAGGTATTAGCCGGTAATATTGGTGTAATTTAAACAGTTAAAACAAGTTAGTTGTTTTCTTATGTACAAAAAAAAGAAGTTGCCAATATGTGAACACAGATAAGAGGTAGTTACCCTCCTAAGTCATTTTCCCTAAAATTTTATATTTTAAAAGTTTAGATCTTCAAAATTTATATTATTTAACAAATATATAAAGAATATAGTTATTTTGTGATTTTCTCCATACTTTATGATTATATTTGTTTGAACGTAGACATAGAATAAATTTTCAATTTAATAATCATAAAATAATAATGATAATAACTTTTTTTATTAACTTTAGAAAATAAAAGTATGATTTAATTAAAAATGAAAAAAATTATGTCGTTAAATATTGCATAAACAAAAATGAATTATAGTGTAATTTTCCATAAAAATAAATCATGTTTAAGATTTAAGATCTAACTAAATTGGAATATTATATTTATTTGTGAATGGTTTATTTAATTGCATAACTTATAGCAATTTTTTAATTAAATTCGTGGAAACTATAGTTATAAAAAAATAAAAAAATAAAATAAAATCTAAATCGTAATTATTAATCGTTAGGTTACATTGTTGATCAAAATTATTTGGTTACCAATAAAACACAATAAATAGATTGTGTTTGATATGCATAAGTTTGATTAGAAACTAACATTCTTTATAAATTTAAGAGTATATTCGGGAAAGAGTTTTAAGAGATTTTAAATTCTTTTATCTTTTTAGGAAAAAAAATTGAATTAAAAAAAAACCTACATTCTAGAAGAGTTTAAAATTTTATTTTCTACAAAATACTTGAACAATAAAGAGTTTTTAAAAGATTTTTTTTTTATTTTTATGATTGATACAATTCTAAACACTTAAAAACTATAACTTTCTGCTTTTAATCACCACATAAAGGTTAAATTTGTCAAACAATAAATATATATATATATATATATATATATATATATATATATATATATATATATATATATATATATATATATATATTTTGAGGTTCAATAGAGAACCATAATTAAAAAGGAACCAAAGAACCAATCGTGAGCGTCGGAAATCATAATGATCAACGGGTAAGAAAATAGATGTACATTTGTACATTGGACGCATACACACCGGATTATACCAAAAAATCAACTTCATTACCAAAAAACCCACCTCTTTTTTTCGTTTAAATTTTTTAGGCCGCATTTTTTATCGAAAAAAAAACCGAATATACCGTTGTTCACGATTTTTCGTCCTCTTTCTATAGAGATCTATGTTGATATATAAAAAAACGGACTTTTTTTTTTCGAAAAAAATCCACTTCATTTTGTTATGTTTTTTCAATATGTAAGTTTATTTTTATCCAAAAAAACTAATTATACCAAAAATATTAATTTTTTGTACTCTATTAATAAACACCAACACCGATTAAAAAAAAACCTCGATCAGTTCAGATTCACAATGTGAATCTAAACTGTAAATATTTCAGTTTGTAACATTCACAATGTGAATTTGACTTACTATTTCAACATTTTGATTATTCGAAAATTAACTTAGTGAAATTTACATATGAATCAAAATATATTTCATGTAGTTTTATAATATTTTAACGTTTCATTACTCATAAAATAGTTTTGTAAAATCAACAATAGGATATATTCACGTTGTGAATCTGACTTACTATTATTCACACTGTGAATCTGAGCAGGTTCACAATGTGAATCTAAACAGGTTCACAATATGAATTTGAATTGAAATTTTGATTTTTTTTAAACATCAATATGAATCTATGTTTAAAGAGTACCAAAAAAATTATGAATTTTGATATATTTATTAATTTTTTTCTACAAAAAATAGACTTAACTTTTCAACAAACAAAGAAAATGAAGTGGGTTTTTTGAATAAAAAAAGTTCATTTTTTATATATCAATATGGATCCCTATGGAAAGAGGACGAAAAATCACGAATAATAATAGTATATTCAGTTTTTTTGCCGATAAAAAACATGGCCTGAAAAAAATTAAACTAAAAAAAAGAATTGAGTTTTGTTATAATCCGGTGCATGTACGTCAATTGTAAAAGTCTACAACCCTTCTTTTTGCCGTTGATCACTTTAAATTTCGACGTTTTGGATTGGTTGTTTGGTTCATTGATTAATAATGGTTATCTATTGAACTTATATATATATATATATATATATATATATATATATATATATATATATATATATATATATATATATATATATATAACCACTCTAAAACCCTATGTATTTTACTTCAATGTCTAAATAAACCATTATATTTATTTTATGTCCAATTTAACCATTATTAATATATAAACCGTCTAACCTATCTAATTTAACCGCTAAACCCTAGACACGCAATTATCTGAAACACCCTTCGGCATATGTAGGTGACATCGGACATACTGAAAAGAAGAAAGGAACCAGGCTAGAGCAAAAAAGTCTGTCGATAAGGGGAAGCTTCACGAAAACAAGGTAATCGATCAATGTTTGTTGTTTAATCTGTTCGCCGAAGTCATGAGTTCCCCTGTTTTTTAATTGGTTGTTTGCATTTATTGTTTAAGGAATCTGTAACCATCGACTATGTTTTCAACTTCCCATCAATTAGTTGAAGTGTATGTGGACGGTTTGAATGGCATAAATGATGAGTCTGAAGAGGAAGAATATGTTCCTTATTCAATGGACAAGACAATATAGGATCTTTTTTGAATGATTTGGTACAAGGAGAAATGAAATTGCTTGAACTGTCATTTGATGATGCTGAATTAGCTATTCAGATGAAGAATTTGACAAAGCAGAACAAAAATCATGAAATTGGGGACCTATTTCTTGTACACAGCCCTAGGATACCTTGGAATCAAATGGAATCACACTTGGGGGGGGGGGATACGATAGCCCAGAACAGTTCAAGGTTTGTCTAACAAATTATGCGGTGGCTAATGAATACCAATTGAGGTTTGGAAAGTGTGATCGTTCTAGGATATTAGTACGTTGTGGCAAAAAAAGTGACGAAAAAAGTGTCCATTTAGATGTTGGGCGTATTGGATGGGAAATGAACTAACTTGACAAGTGAAATCCTTGGAAAAAAGACATGTTTGTGCACGAAAATACAACCTGTAATGTGTTTGTTTGGTTTAGTTTATGTTTGTTTCTGTTTAGTTTTGTTTGTTTTGGACAAAACCATGTAATTATATTCAATTTTATGTTAATGGTGGTTGTTTGGTGTGCTAAAAACCGAAATCATCAGTAAGGGCAAAATCGTCAACATCAAGAAATTAATTTTTTTTCATCACACCTGGAATGGTTACGAAGGCAGCTGCTATTCTTGTGCAGTTGTTGTTCGTTTTGGACACTAACTGCGTTATTTAGCAATTTAAGCATGCAAAAAAAAAATTGTTAAGCAGAAAAGTTGCGAATGCAGCTGCTGTTCCTGTGAAGCTGTTGTTTGTTTTGGACACATTCTGCGTTTTTTAGCAATTCAAGCATGCAAAAAAAAAAATACATAAAAAGTTAGGAAAGCAGTTGTTCTTGTGCAACTTTTGTTCGTCTCCAGCTGTTCTAATCTTCATTCCATTTCTGTTTTATTATTGATTCCATTCCAATCCTGTTCAAATCTTGATGTTACAATCTTTTAAATTACATTCTATTCTTGATTCTATTCTAATCTTGATTCCATTCCATACTAATCAAATGAACCATAACAAAAATGTTAAAAGTGTCCAACTATAACACAAGGGTAAAATTGTCCAACTATAACAAAATAACCATAACAAAGGAACATGATACAATCCAAGTACTCACAACACCATATTATCTTCATAAAACAAAAGTGCTTAATAAACCAACATCACAATTCCATTACAGAAGTTAGACTCACAATTCCATTACAGAAGTTAGACTCACACATTCATAAAACAAAAGTGCTTAACAAAAGTGCTTAATAAACCAACTATAACAAAAGGGTAAAACCGTCCATAGACTCACACAAAAGTTCCAAAAATTCCATTACAAAAGTGCATAATAAACCAACATCACCCTATTACATAATTAACCATCTTAGATTCTAGCCCTATTACATAAACAGAAACCAACTGAAGATGCCAACCACAACAATTCCAAACATCATCAACCTCCCTAGGAATATATCAGGTTCCTGTTTGTCATTCACCTTAAGCTTCATTAACTTCTTCTGCAGAACCAAATTCTCCTTCTCGAAATCCATATTCTTCTTTATAAGGTTCATATTTTCCTTGAACAATTCCATATTCTCCCTATGAAACTCATTAGGTTTACTCTTATACTAGTACATACCCAAATCCTCATTTACCCATTAAAAAAATTACAATCTTTTGAACCATCCTACATTTTTTTTGTATCTGAGTAAACACTACAAAAACCAAATCAATCAAGGCTAGAATTTCATATACCAGAGAATTTGGGCACCGAATGAAATGTCAGCCAGGGTTCTTCCTGCAACAGTTGCGAGGAAGATGAAGAAGAACGAGATGGAGATTTTAAATCCATCATCAGCTTTTTAACCTAAACTTTCTTGTTTAAATCATACCACGTGACTTATGTTACCGGTTGCCAAATTGCAACCAGTTATAAAGCATTAAACGGGAAAAAATTATATTAATAATGGTTAAATTGGACATAAAATAAATATAATGGTTTATTTAGACATTGAGGTAAAATACATAGGGTTTTAGAGTGGTTTTCCATATATATATATATATATATATATATATATATATATACACACACACACACATACACATACTAGCCGTTTACCTGCGCCAAACGACGGGTGCGAATAGTTTCTTCAGAAATTTGTTTCTAAAGATGATTACTTTTTTGCTCAAATAATTTACTACACCAATAATAAGCCATGTGTTAAAAACTCTATTCAAGACAATCATAAAACTCACATACTTAACCCACCTGCAACGTTCACTAACAATAAATAAATATACGACTCAATCCATTCAATTCAGACCCATCCACAACAATACAATTTTATAATTGTTTACATTAAATAGCAACCAAATTATAATAAACGAAAAAAATAGTTTTATATAATGCTTGGACATGATACATAGACACCAAGTTATAGATGTGCTTATCCTCTAGTAAAAAAAATAATGAAAATACTTTTACAGAAACATAATAAACATCGTACTTCCAATTCTTTTCTTATTACAACATTTCCGATTTTATTCTTATTACAACCTTGTATCCAGATAAGCACAACCAATACAGGAGCAAGAAAACCAAGAACAAAATGTTGTTGGTGTTGCTTTTGTTGGTAATGTTGTTGATGTTGCTTTTGATTCAGGAAAAACAGCAACAACATCGGCCCAAAAGTTTTAGTGGCTATCTACAATAACAACAAACAGGGATATGAACAGCTTATATTCAAATTAGCTAGTTGGAAGGCTAGCTTCACTATTGAGATCATAATAGACAATTTGCATGAAATTCAAAATTGCAAAAAAAAAAATGCAATTTAACACCTAAAGTAGGTTGCTAAGTCTTGCTTTTAAGTCCTTCCTCTACTATTGGATTAAAATAAATTATCCAAATTTCCAGACACAAAAAAATTATTATTATTATTAAATGCCTTTGTGTGTGGGAAAACTTTAAAAAGTACATTGCTTTTCTTAAATAATAAGAATCTTGGCCAAATATGGATGGGTCAAACTTGGAACATTTTGTTTCATATATATCACATTCGGTTGCAAGTTTCTAAAATCATGAAACATGAAAATATAATGAAGCAAACCACTAAGTAAACAAAGAAAGATGAAAGCAATAAACTCATTATGTTGTGATGAAAAACTAAAGGGCCATCTTGGAATAGGAAGAATGCTTAAAGAAAATAAAAATTGCATCTAATGGTCATTTTATCTCCTCCTTTATAAAAAATTAACTTGGTGGTATTATAGTATCCAACTTCAACTCTACAACCTATTTTTGATTTATTTCTATTACAAAATTTACCTGGTTCAATTATCATCGTATTGGTTCCTTTTTAAGAAAATGTGTCTGATAGTATTATAGCATCAAACTTTGCTTTTTCAAGATTTGTAATACGTGCCAGATTTGGCTATATCATGTCTTGCATGCCATTTTGACCCGATCTATAAAATAAAAAAAAACTAAAATGACACTAAATCTTGAAAAAAAACAATGCAACAAAATCTATCGAAGATCGATTGATATCCACAAGTTTATAGATCATACATATGATGTACCCACGTATAATTTTTTTTTAAAAATGACAAAAGCCATCGAAGATCAATAAATAGTCAATCATCTATTTTTTGTTCTCAATGTTACTACTTAGTGATTTCATCTACAAAGCATGCTATTAGTTTTTAATAGGTCGAAGAAATTTGACAGCAGCTAAGAAATTTAAAAGTAACATATAAATAATAATGACACAATCAAAAATCTGACAAGCTTTTAGTTTTACTATTACAAAGATGTAAAGATGCACAAGTAGAGCAGCAAGTTACAACTGCCAAATTGAACATGCGAAAATCTATCATGTTTTATACATATGAAATTGTAGTTTAAAGAAGGGTGAAATTGCATTAAAACAGAGAGGAATTGTAGTATAACAAAATGACATTTAATGGAATAAGAGGCTCAAAATAAAAAACACAAAACAATTAGCTCTTTCAGAATGTTAATATGTGTCACACCCCCGAACCAGACGGCCGAAACGTCCGGGGGTTGGGTGACCTCATCTTGTAATATCATCACAGTGAATATAAATGAAACATGACAAACACCATCATCATACATACCAAAATACAACCATCGTTGTTTACATCAAATATTGTATTAAATATTACATGCCAGAATAGTTAAAGTATGATGATACAAAATATGAAAGTTCCACATGTTCCTGTCGACCTTTCTGCTTAATGATTTCCTGAGAATACAAGTTAATTTGAAAACGTCAACACATATAATGTTGGTGAGTCATAAGCATGTTTGAGTAAAATGTTTTGTATAACTTTGTAAACACCAGAAAATCCGATATTTTCTGAAAAACGATTTGAAATGTTTGTGTCCGATCTTGTATTAATGCATGTGTGTTAATGTTCGAGAATGTATAAAAAGAATGATCCCAGACAATCTGATATTGTATGTCTATAAAAACGTTAAAGTCTTATGAGTGTAAGTTTCCGTGTTACCAAACTGTAAAGGTATTCTGTAAATTTTTATAATGGTGTTAATTCATCTAAGTGAGTCGTTATAACCATACTTGCTAATGACTAATCCCCCTGTCATGACGTTTTCGGACGTCGACGTGTTTATGGTAAGGTTTGTCACCCTAGACTGGCCTAGTCTAACTGTAGCGATCAGCTCAGGTGTGGGGTGTTACCCCCGTATAGATCTATACACAAACTCCCGCTCTCCCTCCATGAGACTCTGGTTATAACTACATGCTACGGTTGTACACTCAATAGGTGTCAAACGAAGTGTCTCACAAGATCCTTAACTGAATTTACGTGAATATGAAATTTGCACAGAGTATATTGTTTCCGTGTGTATTTTAAGTTTATGATGTCTGATGAGTATGTAGGTGGATATTCCAGGCCCGACAAACATGTAAATGGACTACTAAGGCCCAATAAACATGTAAGGTATATTCCAGGCCCAATAAACATATAAAAGGACAACTAAGGCCCATTAAACATGTAGATTATATTCCAGGCCCAATAAACATGTAAAAGGACAACTAAGGCCCACTAAACATGTAAATTATATTCCAGGCCCAATAAATATGTAAAAGGACAATTAAAGCCCACTAAACATGTAGATTATATTCCAGGCCCAATAAACATGTAAGAGGACCACTGAGGCCCAATAAACATGTAATATATATTCTAGGCCCAATTAAAGAGTAAATGACGTAAATAATCCGTTTGTTGTTATGTTGGTTTGGTTAAGCTTAATTGTTCACCAAAATAACATAAAAGGCCTACTTTTGTAAAAAGCCGTTTTTGGTCCTTAGAACCGAAAATTTACAATTTAAGCACATTTTAGGTAAACATGACACTTTAGGTCCTTTAAAACCAAAAGTTTACATTTAAGGGCTTGATTTGAGTAAAATAACATTTTTAACCCTACTTTTGTCAAAAAGACCATTTTCGGCCCAAAAACATAGAATTTATTCCTTTTTGGCCCAAGTTTGATAAAACTTTCATTTTCGGCCCTTATAACAAAAAAAATAACATTTTTGGCTCAACTTTGTTTAAATTGACACTTAAGCCCACAAAAGGCCAAAAATTTACAATTTTAGCCCAAAAACCGTAGAAGCCCATTATGAGGCCCATTTGCGAAAGTTTACACTTTTAGCCCTTCTAAAATCATAAATACCATAAAGATCCATATTTATTCAAATAAATCTTTTCAAAATCGTGAGTTATGCATAATAACTTCGCTTTTTTATTATTTTCTCATTTTTGGCCCTCTTATGTGATTTTCTTAGTTTTAAACAACCTTGTAATGTTTTAAACCTTTTCTTTGCATAATAAGTTATATCAAGTGTTATGTTCCACAAATATCACCATATTTTAGCATATTTTCGAGTTCATGATGTTTATAACACATAATCACACTTATATAAAGAAAAACACACAAAATCATGCATATATACTTAGATCTACACAAAACAACTTGTATTCTCCCCCAAAACATATTAAAAATCGAAAATAGGGGTATGAACTCACATTGGTTTGATGATTTTGGTTTTTGATGAAGAATGAGAAGGATCTCGGCCCTAATAAGCTTCTTGAGTGGAGTTTTCGAACCTAAGATGGATCTAAGAGCATGGATCACGAAATGAAGTTAATCATCATACTTAGAGAGTAGCTTACCAAATGAGTAGATTTTTGGTGGAGTATCCTTGGATTTACACACAAACACCCACGATTTTTCTTGGAGGAGAAAGGAGAAGTTTCTTGAGAGTTAGAGAGGATTTTTGTGCTTAGAAAATGAGAGAAGTGAGGTTGGTTAGGGTGCTCTCTGCCTAAGGTAAGAAGAAGGGGGAGATGAGACAAGATGTTGCATTGAAACATTAGATTAGCCTAGATACATGTTGTGTTTAGTGCATAGATATACATCATGTAATGTTGAGGTGTCACTAAGCCAATAATTCATGTTTTATATATATATATATATATATATATATATATATATATATATATATATATATATATATATATATATATATATATATATATATATATATATATATATATATATATATATATATATATATATATATATATGGCCGAGAATGAGGGGGAAAGAAAAGAGAAAGAAAAGTTTGGGCCATGTTTGATTATATTCGAAATTATGTGGCCCAAATTGAAAGTTTTCGGCCCATTGGGCCCATATGAGGGTTTACGGCCCAATAATGATAAAGAAAGGGAGTTTACGGCCCAGTAATGTTCAAGAGAGTTGTTCACGGCCCATAAAGGCCCATGAGAATGAAGTGGGTCATTTGAGGTCCAATAAGGCCCATAAAAGTGAAATGATATATTTTTGGCCCAACATGGTCCAAAAGATTATAGTTTCATGAAAGTGGGTCCAATTAGAGCCCAAATAACCAAGTTGTGAGTTTATTGGCCCATTAGGCCCAATAAATAATTTCTAGTTCAGTAAGGTTTGAATGGGGAAATTAGGGTTTCAAACCCACAGTTGAGTATATGAGATATATTGAATTAGGTTTTAGACTTCACGAGTGAATTCTGGTTCAACTAGTTGTTTTTGGAATGATCATTTGCACAAAACTTCAACTTAGGTTACAAGTTACACTGGAGTTGATTACACGAATACAGAATTTCCTAGCCAAAAATGCTAGTTGTGACAATATGTACCTAAAACCTTTTGTTTTACTTGATTAAGTCTAACAATGTTGTTGGGTCTAGTGGTGTTGCGTCTTTTGGCTCGGTCCTTAGCCCAGTTTTGTTATCCGGTTTGGGCCTGTCCAACCGTGTTTATTTTATTAGGGTTTAGTATTTAAGGTGCATGCATGCATCCTTTGTTAGTAGCGCTTTAATTATTATTCTTATCATTGTACTACAAACCCTAGCTCGCCTCTACAGTGGAAGTTCCTCATCGAGCTCTGCTGAGGCGTGACTACATTTGAATCATTAAGCATTACTTGATTCTATATCGTGTTTATTGTGTTTATTTGCTTTTATTGTTTAACCTGTTGAAGATCTAATCGATCTAAGAGTTTTTCAACTCATCAATTGGTATCAGAGAAGGAGACTGTGTAATTCATACACATCTCTTCTGTTGAAGAAGATCTTAGGGTTTTCCGCTTTGATTGA
This sequence comes from Lactuca virosa, assembly GCF_052849685.1. Taxonomy (NCBI): domain Eukaryota; kingdom Viridiplantae; phylum Streptophyta; class Magnoliopsida; order Asterales; family Asteraceae; genus Lactuca; species Lactuca virosa. The sequence continues at coordinate 133,018,730 of NC_136429.1, forward strand.
TATTGTTAGAGCCGTCATTTGCTATTGACGTAGTTCTTTAAATATTCGATCTTACCCTAACATTATTTACAAGTCTGATCTTAAGCAGGTTTTTGAACAAACATCGTCATGTCCATGGATGATTCTCAGTGAAACCCAATCAATATCTCCAACAGCATAGGATCGACGACAATGATTCCTATATTGTACACTCAGGATTATGAGGTTTGGACGCATCACTTTGAAGACTACGTGATTGGATCAGAAGACAATGGATACTTGATCTGGAAGGCGATTACTGTAGGTCCATTCGCTCACTCAAGCACTTCAAGAATTGTTAAAACTCAAAAGGAGTACAATCAACTCGTCAATGATGTGAAAGACATTCCCCAAGATGAGAAGGAAAAGTTTCAGTGCAACATCAAAGCTTTAAGAATGATTAGGTTTGCTTTACAATCGGACACGTTTCGGTTAGTAAGCTCATGCACAAAGGCAAAAGAAATATGGGACAGATTGAAGGAATTGTATTCCACGGATGAAGATCTTGAGCATTCAATCCAAACATTGTTGCTCTCAGAATTTGGTGACTTCAAGCAGAAGCCCGAAGAGAAGCTTATTCAAGCCTTCGATCACTTCAATCATCTCCTTAGTAAGATGATAAAGCATGGGATTGAAAGGAAAGTCATTGAACAGAAGGTGAAATTTATGAATGACCTTAGACCCGAATGGATGGCTGTGGTGTCTACTGTGAAGGCACATGAACAATTCAAGACTTATTCTCTAGCAAAACTGGTGGGAATATTAAAGTCACATGAGAGTGCCGTGACTAAAGAAACGAATGTGGTTTCTGGCATGGGTTCCTTGGCCCTAATCTCCAAAGGAAAGAACACTGCTGAAGAAGAAGAAGATTTGGATCTCTCTGAATATGATCTAACAAGTGAAGAGTATGCTTTGATGGTGTCAAATCCCAAGAAGTTCATCAAAAGAAGGTTCCCAACAAATAAGAACCGAAACTGGCAAGGTAGCTACAGTGCCGAGAAAGCAAAGGAGGAACCGAAGAGTGTTTCTCAGACCGAAGAACCAAAGAAGGAAGTAAAACTTGGAGGTGACTCGGGCTTTAATTGTCACTACTGTGGAGGCAAAAATCACTTCGCCAAAGATTGTATGCTGAGAAAGATGTCAGAAAAGAATGAAGATGAGGACGAGGAAGCGAACCTCACACGACGATTGGAAGAAATCAAGAAGAAGAAAGTTGGATCTAATAACACTATGAATGCTCTTATTGTACAGGGAAATATTGTTGACGATGAGTTCGGAGGTGTTAAAGTTTGGTCCACTGATTCAGAAGATGAAGAACTGAGGAAGCCTACTCATGGCAGGGCTTTGTTGGTAAATGAAGAGGACGTTGCAGGAAAGTGTCTAATGGTGACTTTTGGGGCGTCACAAATGAGAGGCTATACCACTGATGGGGGACTGGATGAAGCAAAGGAGCGAGAAGACAGGTGTTTTGCAGCGAAACCTGTCAATGAGCAGATCAACGAATGCGATGAGTTGATCAAGAAGGTATAATCTATTCTTGTTTCCTTACAAATTCCCATCACAAACTATGAAAAAGAACTAAATGGATTAAAATCTAAATTTTCTAGTATAAGTGGTAGTTTAACTCAAACTCGCGTTACAAACTCTAACCTAACTGATCAAATCAGCAGGGTATCATCAAAGAGTGAGGAGAGGCGTATGTGGATTGAGCAGAAGGAGAAGGAGTTGATTAGGTCTAGGGATGAAATAATTTATTTGCAAAGAGATAATTTAAAGCTTTTAAAACAACGAAATGTTTTTTGTTTAATTGCTAAACGATTATATTCCAACATTACTCAATTGCATCTTGATTGTGAAATAGGGAAGAAGATACATCGTATGATTTTACCCTTCCTTGAGTTAAAGGAGGATGAAATCGATGTCGATGCATATAACTGTGAAAACGTTGTTTCTTCTGATGATATTTCTCCCGCTCACAAAATTGGTCTTGACAAAATAGAGTCCTTCATAAATTCAAAAGACCATAAGGACATGCTCAAAAATATGTTGGATGAAAATGACAAATTAAAAATCAAAACCGAAACTGTACAGAAATTTGACTCTTTGAATGCCAAGTTGAGTTCAGAAAATAAAATTGATATTGAAAACACTTCTGAATTCAATGAGGATGATGATATGAGTATAATATATGTGGAAGATGAGGTTGACTGTTCCGAATTTTTCAAGAGCGAACCCGAAACCAACAAAAATCTTATTTCTGAAAATTCCGTTGAGTTCGCTTGTTTATCCAAAGAAAAGACCAAAGTCCTCAAGGAAAAAGCTGTTGTATATCAAAAGGTCCAAACGACTCCAAATCAAGTTTACAAAGTTCATGGAGTTACTCAGCAACAGACAGCTAAACTGACAGCATTAGTAGCAGAAGATAATGTTGATGGCTGTGATGAGTTTTTCTGTTCAGCACCGATTGATAACGCTGATGAAACAGAAGGTCTATCTAAGAAAACATCATGGAGAGTAAAAGGAAGGTATGTGGCAGAACCACTTAATGATCCTACATGCTTTGATGTGCCCAGCACAAGTGGTACCAAAATTCCTTCAGGTGAACCGGTCATGGTGTCTAGCGAAACCTCTTCGCTAAAGAGCGAGCCTCATGCTCAAAGACCAAAGAAAAAGGCCAACATCCACAAAAATCCAAAACAGGTGTCAGACCAAAAACATCAACGAAATTTGAGGTACAAGAAGAATCTCACTGAAAGAAAACAGTTCTGGCGATCTCAAAACCCTAATTACGTTCACTATGAAAAGCCTTCTAAGTCAAAGGAGGAAGGAAAAGCAAACTCCACTTCTCGTGCTCAACATGATGAAAACAACCGAACGAAGAGTTTCGGTCCTCAGAATCAAAACAACCGAAAACAGAGTTTCGGTCCACAAAGGCACAACAACCAAACAAGAAGTTTCGGTCCTCAAGATGATAGAAACCAAAATGGCGGTTTCGGTTCTAGACCAACCAGTGAGAGGAACGGAAGGGAAAGTAGTTTCGGCTCTCAACCATGTAAGAGCAATGACCAAAAGTTTAACTCTGATCCCAAATCGCATCTCTCTCGTTCTCACTATCACTCACAGAATGATCGAAAGGGAAAAGGAAAGCTCTCTCCAGAAAACGCAAAGAAGACGTCGTTTAAACCTGATTTTGAGAACCGAAAGTCTGCCAACGTCAAATTCTCAAATTCAAAAACTCCACCTAAAGTACTCAACTCAAATAACATCAAAGTTTTCACCATAAAAAGCAAAGATAAAACAACCTTAATAAAAAGAACCTTTATAGTTGATGTTTCTCTTACAATTCCCTGTTCTGTAAAAGGCTCACAAGGACCCCAGTTTGACGATGAATGGTACATAGACAGTGGCTGCTCGCGTCACATGACAGGAAGAAGGGAAGAGCTGCGGGAGTTTCGGTCCCTTACAAATGGTAGAAGTGTTAAGTATGGTAATAATTCTTTTTTGGCACGATTACAGGTTATGGTATGATCACCAATGGCGATTTCTCGATACGAAAAGTGGCGTACGTTGAAGGTTTACAACACAACCTTATCAGTGTTTCTCAACTGGTGGTTGGTACCGGGTTAAAAGTTTCATTCGATGACGATGGCTCAGAGATTATTGAAAAGAAGACGAATAATATTCTGCTGAAATCGAAGCGAAAAGGAGAGATGTACCCTCTGAATCTCAATCCCATACGAGGGAAACCAGCAATCTGCTTACTAACGAAGGCTCATTCAAACGAAAGCTGGCTTTGGCACCGAAGACTCTCCCATCTCAATTTTAAAGACATCAACAAACTGGTGCTTGGGGATCATGTTCGAGGTCTTCCTATTCTGAAGTTCGATAAAGAACACATGTGTGCTGCATGTGAAATGGGAAAGCAAAGTCGACAGAGTCATCCTTCTCGAGTCAACACAAAAGTTATTGAACCACTTGAATTACTTCATATTGATTTATGTGGTCCATCTTCAATCGAAAGCATTGGCGGTAACAAGTATATACTTGTCATAGTGGATGACTTCTCTCGGTTCACTTGGGTGTTCTTTTTGAAGCAGAAATCAGAGGCCACTCCCAAACTTAAACTCTTTATCAAGCAGATAGAAGTTCAACTACGAAAGGTAGTTCGCAACATAAGAAGCGGCAATGGGTTGGAGTTCAAGAACAAAGAATTTGAAGATTTTCTTGCAGAGAAGGGAACAACTCACAACTTCTCGGCTCCGTATACTCCACAACAGAATGGAATTGTCGAAAGGTGAAACCGATCTTTATGTGAAGCAGCCCGAACCATGCCGAGCTTCGCTTCTCTACCTCTGTATTTCTGGGCTGATGCCATTGCTGCTGCGTGTATTACACAGAACAGATCTTATCTCAACAAACGTTTCTCCATCACTCCCTATGAGATCTTGAACAACCGAAAGCCTAATGTAAAGTTTTTCCACGTGTTCGGTTCAAGATGCTTCATCTTCAATTCAAAGGAGCACTGAAAAAAGTTTGATGTCAAAGCAGACGAAGGAATTTTTCTGGGTTATTCCTTAACCTCCAAAGCATATAGGGTTCTCAACAAACGTTCAAAGAAAATAAAGGAGACCTATTATGTTACCTTCGATGATAACTACGTCAAGAAAATGAAGACCACCGGAGGCTCTGTGGAGGAAATATTTCCAATCTCTGGTCAAGTTACGGTACCCATTTCAAACCTCTTTGAGCAGTACATGTTGCTGTTTGATGAACCAGAAAAGGCTATTCTTTCTGAATCTGAAGCTGCAGACAACAAGGTAGATAACTTGAAGAAGATAATCGATGATGCTGCGAAGAAATGGCAGAAGAACAACCGGTAACAACCGAACAGCCACACACAAGCGAACCTCCAAAAGATAGTTCTCATATTCAGGGGGAGGGTTCGTCCTTTCCACATAACCAAAATTCACCATTCCAGGGGGAGAGCTCATCATCATTCATTCCAACCGAAAGTCAAGTCCAGGGGGAGAATTCTGAGCCTGAAGCTGAGGAAGTATCATCATTCGAGGGGGAGAATGCGAATACAAACGATGATGATATTCACTCAGAATTTGAAGAAGAAGTGAATGCTGAACTGGATCCCTCATATGATCCTAATTACCCTCCTCTCACCAAATGGACCAAAGATCATCCACAAACACAAATTATTTGTGATTCTATAGAAAAGGTTCTCACACGATCACAACTGAAAGCAAAACAAACTGCACCAAAGGATGAACTCAATGAGTTCAAGCGAAATAAAGTGTGGAGACTGATTCCAACACCAAAGGATGCTTCCGTGGTTGGATTAAAGTGGGTTTTCAGGAACAAGATGGATAAGGAAGGAAATGTGATACACAACAAGGCAAGATTGGTTGTGAAAGGTTACTGTCAAGAAGAAGGCATAGATTACGAAGAGACCTTCGCTCCAGTAGCAAGGCTAGAATCGGTTCGTATTTTTCTCGCCTATGCTGCACACAAGAACTTTGAAGTATTCCAAATGGATGTGAAGTGTGCCTTCCTAAATGGAGAACTGGAAGAGACGGTGTATGTAGAGCAACCACCGGGTTTCGTGAACGAGAAGTATCCAGATCACTGGTACATTCTGGACAAGGCTGTCTATGGTCTCAAGCAAGCACCAAGGGCATGGTATGAAACTCTAACTAGATTTCTCAAAATGTCTAAGTTTAAACAAGGTTCGGTTGACCCAATCTTCTTTCGTAAGAAAGAGGGTGACCACCTTATGATAGTCCAGATTTACGTTGATGATATCATCTTCGGTTCCACAAATCCTAGCTTAACAGCTAAATTTAGGAAGTTGATGGAGACTAAATTTGAAATGAGCTCAATGGGTCCTATTAACTTTTTCCTTGGCTTGAATATAAGACAGGGACCCGAAGGTATTTTCATTAATCAAGAGGCTTACACGAAGACCTTGCTTGCCAAATTTGGAATGATGGGATATTCGAAAGTAAAGGTTCCAATGGCGTTTGGCACAAAGCTAACACCTTCTCTGGACAAACCGGCTGCTGACATGACCCTTTATCGTCAGATGATAGGGTCTCTAATGTATCTAACAGCAAGTCGACCAGACATAATGTTTTCTGTTTGTTATTGTGCCAGGTTTCAAGCTAATCCACGTGAACCTCACCTGCTAGCTGTGAAGAACATCTTTCGGTACCTGAAGCAAACCTCTTCTCTCGGTTTATGGTACCCAGCCAAATCAGGATTCTTTGTCCAAGCATTCTCAGATGCTGATCTTGGGGGATGTGGACTGGACCGAAAGAGTACCACTGGAGGATGCCAATTTCTGGATGGCAAACTTGTTTGTTGGCAATCCAAGAAACAAACTTGTGTGTCTCTCTCCACTGCCGAAGCAGAATATATAGTTGCAGCATCATGCACATCTCAGGTCATTTGGATACAAAGTCAACTTCGAGACTACGACCTGAACATGAAGAAAATCCCACTATATTGTGACTCAGAGAGTGCAATTAGGATTTGTCATAACCTAGTGCAACACTCAAAGACGAAACACATGGCACTGAGGTATCACTTTATCAAAGATCATGTGGAAGATGGTAACGTTGAAATTCATTTCGTAAGAACCACTGATCAATTGGCTGACATCTTCACTAAGGCCTTGCCTGAAGCAAGTTTTAATAAAATCCTACAAGGATTAGGAATGATGGAAGCTGAATCTGTACCGAAATCTCTTTTGTCTCAATAAAAGTTGGAAGCGAAATAGAACGAACGCTCGGTCCATTTCGGGTTCGGTTCTTCCGGGAACCGAAATGAACCGAATGCTCGGCCTATTTCGGGTTCGGTCTCACCGGGCTCGGTTCGCCTCTCATCTTCAAATGATGGTTTCGGTTGTATAGTATGTATATTCTTTTCTCGCAATTTATTTTATGTTTTTCCTTTTATTTTCATAAAATTCAAAAATATTTTTCTTTCTGTTTTAATTCTTTTTCATAAAATCTAAAAACATTTTTCTTTTTTTTTCTGTTTTATTTCTTTTCAAAAACTTCAAAACTCAAAAATATTTTCTTTCATTTTATTGCAATTTGCTTCATTCTTAATTTGTGTATAAGAACTATTCTCAATGATGGAGCTGGGGCAGGTATAACTCTTTATCTATGTACTAGCTAAGTGTCCCTAGAAGCATGCTGCTGCATGTTGACCCAAGCCTCAAAAGATTTTGAGTGAAGCCTTAATGACTTGATATATACAAATCATGTCTTCCCAATCAGGCTGTCAAATTCACTCTAATCATGAGTTACCTTACTCTTCTCTAATTAAGTTAAGAGTTTTTCTACTTAGTCTATCTTTTATAGCAGAGGTACATTCGGTTCTTTAACCACCTCCTATTTATTCTCCATCATACTTCATCTCATAAATGTAACCCTTGAGACTCTCATCATTACCACTGAGGTTTACGGTTACACAACTTTTGTGTTAATGATCTTAGTTTCGTGCCACTACGTGCCAAGTGAAACCCAAAATTCAAAACCTTTAAAGCATTGACGGTGAACAATTAAATGTTCTAGATTTCACCCTTTGAATTAACGAAACTACTTTTATGAAAGTACCCTGAAATCTCCTTTTATTTTTGAGAGATCCTTATGAAAATGTCTTTCACCAAGACTTTTCTTCCCAAAGGATCCATGTTTTTTTTATCTTTGAGATTTCTAATCAACATTTATCAACAAGTCACTGAATATGTTCCAAACCTACTTGTTTAACAGGCCACATCGGTCTCACAAGTACTTCGTTCTATTTCGGTCTTATGTCAAGTATCGGAAACCAGAATTGAAGCGAAAGCCACCCTTAATAGCCTTATATATAAAAGATGCCTTTCAATGCTTCTCAACAAGTAATTGATCGTAATTCAACGGGAATCCAAACAAGCACTTTGAAGTCTCTCTTGACTTTGAAGGAAGAGATTCGTGCCCGGGATCCACTGCTTTATGTCTTAAAAGACATCACAAATTCCCACAAATAGTTTGATTTATTTCTTTATCTTTGACACTATCTTGCACGAAAATCTTGAATTTTCCAAAAGTCTTGTTTGGTTATTCATAAACTATTCATAAATATATAGCTTCGGTTCCTAATGATGTAATGCAGTTATTTCTAAACGAAGGGATGCGTCGGTATAAAGCCTTTGGTACTTATGGTAATAAAGATTCAATTGAAGGTTCAAGCGGTGACTCAGCAGGAAGTCTAATCGATTGGTGATTTGGAAAGAGGATAAGTATGGAAGGCGCGTGAATTTGAATCGTTACCTAATCATGCGTCATCGGCTGCTTTATCGGAGTTGCTAGTTGTCACATCACGCCTTTTTAGGCGTCGTTTCCCAAATTAATGGAATCATTGCTCGCGATTTTTCTCTCTCTTCAAAATCGTATATAAGGGATTGATTTCTGTGGGATTCTTCTCTACCACACTTCAACTCTCTCAAGCAAAAGAAGGCGATTTGGTTTTCACTGTTCATCATCTTCTTCTTCAAGCTTCAACAATGGCAGAATCTTCCTCCGTTCAAGAAACCACTGCACGCTCCACTCTTCTTGCAATCAAGCCCAACCAGAACTTGTTGATCGATCTTACACCGTTCCTCTACGATACTTACATGTATCAAGTGGTGGAATGTCTAAAGTATTCCCCACTCATCAAAGCTCTATCAACGGTGGAAGTCGTACCAATGTCATGCCTCTCACAAATCTATTCCACTGCTACGTACGACAAAGGTGCAGAGAAGCTTTACTTCGACATTCTCAACCAGAAGCCTTCAATTTCCAAGAGTCGATTTTGCTCGTTGCTAGGGCTCACTTATGACGAATCCATGGTGAATCCTGATTCCATCTCCACAGGTCATCTTTTCTCGATGTTCTACAACATGGGGTACATTGAAACCCTAACTACTGTGACCAAGTTCAAGAAATCATGCCTTCCTCCTCAATGAAATGGCCTTTTCACCCTTCTTTTCAAAGGACTTTCCGAACGAAGTGCAGGATCTGATGGTGCTAGCAAGTCTTTCATGACTCTGCTTTATGGGTTGTACCATGGTGTCAACCTTGATTATGGTTTGGTTTTGTGGCTTCAACTTGTTCAAAGTTTGTCATCTGCTTCTCGCCACACAGAAATTTCATGTGCCCGGTTTTGGACCATTGTCACTCAATGTATTATGGAGCGTTATCATATTCCTATCATGGCAGACTCACTGCTCTCCTCCATTGTTACATTTCATACCACAAACATCATTGTCACTCATCCGTCGAAGTTTCTCTTTGTTGGCTAAATTCCTGAGTCAATGTATGCTTGTGTGTCCCCTGCGAGCAAGCTTATTCAGGAGTACAAGAAGCTTCCCTCTTCTGGTCCAAGGGAACTTACTCCTGAAATGATAAAATCTATTGAGGAAGCAGACAAAACTGCTAAGCGGGGCAAGAAGCAAGAAGCAAAAAAGGGGGATAAAGGAGGTCGAGTATCAAAGGTTCAGACTCCAAAGAAGCGAAAGTTTGAGAAGGCAGCACCTTCCCAGCCCAGGCAGAAGAAGGTCAAGAAACCTGCTCAGAAGCTTATTCTTCAATCATCAAGCGACTCCGACTCCGAGTACGTGCCTACTGGTCATCAACCCTCCATTCCTAGCGATTCTGAGAGCGAAAGCTCAGATGATGAAGGTTCGGCTCGTGGTGGTACACCACCTCGCTCACCTACACCAGAGGTACATGTTCGCTCCCAAGAACCTTCTCCTCCACCTGTTTCCATTCCTATTTCCTTACCTCACACTTTCCCAATAATCACATCTCAACTTTCCTCTACCATTCCCATTTCTACACCTATTTTCTCTGAAGCTACAACAACAACCACCACTGGAGTTCAGACCAACGTATCTAATACGGGGGTTTGTACCTCAGCACCCGAAACCCCTGTTACTACCAAAACTCCATCACCTACCCAATCGACAGAGACCAATACCGTTCTTGGTGGTGAAAATGTTGATTATGAAACCTTCTACTACAGTCCCTACAGGGTGCAAAGCGACGATGATAATGATGCCCCTGTCACCAAGCGCCATCTCAAGGAGCTGAATGAGAAGCTAGATAAGCTGATGGCCTCCTCTACTCAGGATTCTTCTTCTGAGTCTGCTATAAAAGGCCTGATGGCCACCTGGGTCAAGGAACACGAAGCTTCCATCACCAAAGCCACTTCCGCTATTGATGCTTCAACAAAAGTTTGCACGGAGGCGACCGAAAAAGTCGATAAACTAATTTCTAACGCAAACACTTTCCTTGCATCTTTACAGGGCGCTGCAGAGCAGAATGCTAACAAGGTCAATGCCTCGGTTAAGTCCCTCACTCAATCTCTTCAACAAGAGAAAGAGCTATTTGAGGTGCTTCGCAAAAACCTCACCTCTGATCACGTCAAACATCAAGCTTCTGTCTATGAACGTTTGGATAAACTTCAGGCAGATCTTGCCTTGGAAAACAAAGTGATGGATTCACTTGCTCTGAGGACCACTCAACTCAAAACCCAGACTCTCAAGCTCAATCAAGCGAACAAGGAACTTGAAGCACTGCGTTCGGAGCGGTCTGTGGTTAAAAGCTCTGTTGGTAATGTTCACTCTATTCTCCTTCATCTTCTTGAAGCCTACGATTCCGTTCTTACCATCACGGTTCGACGTCATTTGGCTGAGAAGTTACGGCCTGCTCTGGATATTCTAAGCAGGATAGAGGGTGTTCCGGAGTTTGTTGTCTCTCCGAAACAAGGGGGAGAAGAGCCGAAGTCTTCATCTCAACAACCGAAACCGAAACCACAACAACCGAAGGTGGTTACTGAACCGAAGGGGAAAGAAGCTTCGGGTTCGGGCATGCAGGATAGGGGAAAAGGAGTTGCTGATGATATTGATGATGAGGATGATGTTGTTATTGAAGAAACGGTTCCTAAACCAAGTCCTCTCAAAGTCAAGCCCACTGCTCAGGAGATTAAGGAAAAAGTCATTGATGCCATTAATCAGGAGAATGAGAAGAGAAAAGCGAATCTGCTTAATCAGAGGAAATCGATGTTTCCTCTGTGGACGTTGGAAAGGCTACGAACGGAGGTTATTGAAAATCCAAGTTCACATTGGCTGGAGCCCGTTCTTTCATTTAATGTTGAGAATTCTAAAGATTCTCAATTTGACATGCCAATCACTCGTAGAGCCTTCATCTTTCACTGCTTCGAGTCTACAGTGGCGGTTCCTTCTGTTGGGTTTTGAGCATTCTAACACTCCTATGGTGTACATGCAACCCTATAAACCTTGGATCTATGTTTTCTCTATTATACATGCAAATGTTAACTATTCCAAGGTTTCATCCTAACTAGCATATTATGAAGCACCTATACTACAAAGTTCTAGTTAGATGACATACCTTTTGATGTAGCTTGATGTCTTCAAGCTTTAAGAGCTTAGCCCCAATAGTGTGGAAGCCTCAAATGGAATCACAAATCACCAAAACACCTTGGAAGAACTTGAGAGAATATGTATGCACACTAAAATCGGCCCACTCTTATTTTCACACACTTGTGCCAATTTTGTGAGCCAAGGACCCCTTTATATATTATGGAGGATTAGGGTTACATCCATGTAAACCCTAATACCCATGACCTTTCATTTACATAGGATCCATGGGTTAAAAGCTCCATGGACCATCCATGAAAGCTTAGCCCAACCTAAATGAACTTGGCCCATTCCATATATATAAGAGTCCATATTTAATTAGTTCTTTTTGATCACTTAATTAATTCTAAATTAATTCTTGATCAATACTAATTAAATAATATGATTCCATATTAATATATTAGAACTTATAATATATTAATATAAATCATAAATATACTATTCTCAAAAGACTATCCATATAAATTGTGCCGGTGAAGTGCAACCCAAATGGACCATGCCGGGTCGGGTCAAGTACATACCAAATATAGTTATGGACTTAGACATTAATCCAACAGTCTCCCACTTGGATAAGTCTAAAACTATTATTGAGTATGACTTCAAAACCTAACTGGCAATCGTAGCTCTCTTAAAGCCGCTGTCGAACTCTGACCTTGTCAATGACTTGTCCATTAGATAAGGGATCATATATTCCTCCATTCTAGATATCATATGGACTGAGACATGGATTATAATCATTCTCTCTGTCCATTTGTTGCTTCCCGATTTTCGATTTATGATGACTGACTGATTGAACAAATCAAATCAGTCCTGGCTTGGCCAAGCACTCACATGTGTCATCGCTAAATCATCGAGGGGCCCACAGATATTGCTTTTATCCCGAAGGTAAAAGGAATGGATAAACTTCGACTCATATGGCTTGTTCTACTACTTGTTGAATCATACACAAAGGCACGTTTTATAACATCGAGTTACCAAATGCGTTTTCGTGCAATCAATGTATAACCAACTCATAGTAACAACTCATATCTCTAGGTTTGAAGAATATAAGATATTATCGTCTCATGATCACTCGTGATAAAATCAATGAAGTGATTCAAATGAGCGCGGGTTGAATCAAATACTCAGAACTTATGAGCACTCATGAGTGTTGTAGCACCACTTTGTCCACCAACTTGGACCTCTACAAACCAACCCATGACAGTCTTGATTCATATCTACTTCCAACATATGACCGACTGTGGATGGTTTGAATAACTTAACCATTCAGGAAGAGCGACTTAGTTATTCTGGAAGTCAAAACATGCAAAGCGAAACACAAGAATAAATGAATCAAATATGGTATCAAACCCTATGAATATAAATAAACACTTATATTTATCACCATACTGATTACTCATTATTCATTGTTTCGGTTTTATCAACTTTATACTTGAATTAAAAACACTAGTTGTCCCATGCTCCAAGCATGTACACTATGTTTTTCTTAAACAATAGCTTTGCCATACACCAAGTATGCACTCTATGTTTGTCTATGATCCTTACTTTGTGAAATAAACCAATTGAACATAATTTCAATGATTCTAATTTCACACTCCCAAATCCTTATCGAAAAATGTGAGAATTTCAAATTCCTATCATTTATCGAAATCTGTTTAGATTTTAAAGTTATATGCACTGACCCTCCTGTAATGAATATGTACAAAGTCACAAAGACTTGTCAACAGTCATTATAAGGTATTCCAATGGAGATCAACTCCATGGAAACTAAGTCTCATATTCAAAGTACATTGCTTTGGACATGCTTCTTGCATTAAGTTTTCTAATCTTACACAAATAACTTCCACCTATGGAGACAACTCCATATTCTCATTTCGACTATCACTTCTGAATAAGAGATGCCTCTTTTCAGAATATGTCAATATGGTCCTTCCAAAATTAGCACTATACTTCCAACTGTCCCTGAGCAACCAATCTTTGGTAAACCTCAGATTGTCCTCGACAATTGCTTAATCATTTTAGTCATATCCAATTCTAGACCTTTTCCCTTCTTAATGCCTCTGGGCATTTGGAAAAATTTAGAAATGACAAATATTATAGCACATGCAATCGATCCTGTACCCAAAGCAAATGGTACACGATTCATGATGTATCACATAAAGACATGATTCTAGACCAGTCTTTTGCTACAATATTTTTATTTGCCATGTTTTCAAAATTTGACTATGAAGAGGGATGCCGTAATCATAATCGAATTTTGAGAACGCAATATATAGAATTTCCTTAAGTTGAACCAATCCAAAATGAAATTCATATATATATTCTTGACTAAGGATGATTAAGGTCTCAATCTAAGCCTTTAGAACTGAAATGAAGTATATCCTCTCCCTTAATTATAGCCAAACAACTTTTTCAATCCCTGCAGCCTCACGAATTGAAACTTTTGTTTTCTATAATTAACATTGCTAACTTGCAACACTAACAATAATTATCATGCTCCCACTAACATGATGATTATTAGCATAACACTTATGCTCTCACTAGCTTTGACATGTACTCAGAAATCAGCTGGACTTCTAGAAATCAATACTTTATTGACTTTCTTACCAAAGTTCAGATTTTTTATACGAGATGCTTTGATAAAACTTTATCAAAATCATACACCTTTCCTTAGATATCAAGCATGTGTGTCTAAACAATTTCAGAACTATGAAAAGGGATGTCGTAATCATAGTCTCAATTGTTTAGACCTTTTGCCATCTGCTTCAAATCTACTTGGTGGAAGTGTTTCCTCACCATCATTTTCATGAATCGGAGAGAAACCTTATGACCCTTAGATTTTATGGTGTATGTGTTCTTATCCATGTGAATCGTCAAAACCATAGTCACAAGACAAGGATAATGACAAATCCAAACTCATATGGACTGAACTTATGCAATCTTAACTTCTTGCCACCTGGCAGTACAGGGCCTGTCATTGCTTCCAAGTTGTTATTTAACCAATTGAGAACTTTCAGAACTCCTATGCAAAGCCAACTTTAACTGGAATGGGCACAGAATATGTCAACACGATAGGTTATAAACCTCAAGTCGTGTGCTAGTGAAGAACCTCAGGTTTTATTCTTGATTAGTTCTTGAAATTATTTTTAGGATCTTTAAGACTCCCACTATCCTCTTGACATATAAGACTATCTTGCCAAATATTCAAGAGATAGTGCAGATTCTTTATCAAGACAAACACTTCACACAATTGGCCTTAGTTGGTCTTTGTTTTATCCAAAACATCACAACTTACCAATTTCAAATGTACAAGAGTAGGACACTTTTACTCTTACATTTGACAAGTGTTTTAAACCTTTCTTTAAGATATGTCACTCAAGTTACAATCTTGGAGTATGACTCTAAGAATTGTTTTGGAACGAAGTATGACTCATCTTCCTGATCTAACCATTTCAACAATTCATGACTCCTCTTCTTAGTCATAAGAATGCACTAAGATGACCTTTAGAGGACTAATTGTGATATGATTTCTAAATCATTAAGATGATCACAAACATGATACTAAAGTACTCTCCCATCTTTTCAGATTTGAGAAACTTTTATCTTTCTGCCTAATTTGATTCTTCCCATTCGTTCTGCCATACATTGAGACTTTTCCAATGTTTCAGAATTATACTTAAACTTGTAAGTATAACCATATTTACTAAACTTTAGTAAATCAAATAGTCTTAACGAGCTTTGTGGTGGACATGACCAGTGCACAAGAATGTGTACTCGATCCCTTTAGTCCTTCACTTGACTCACACATCCATGTGAACAAGTAATTAGTCTTGATTTTCCAATGCTTGAAAGTTCTCATTCATCATACTATTCAACTTGCATGATTCCAAGTTTCGATCCAATTGAAACTTGGGCGATGAGGAACTTTCCTGATTTGGTAAATTTAGACACTACCACAAATGAAAGAATCAAATCCATTTTCCAATATTGTTGTCAGTGGAATCATATAAGCAACAGTTTTCCACAAATGCCATTGTAAGGATACTTCAAATAAATAAAATTAAACAATTTTCTTTTATTTTAAAACTTTGCGGAAAAACTTATCCTTACAATCCACATGGAAAATTATTGTTATCTATTCCTTAGCAATATATCATAACTTCTTAAGCAACTGCTCAAAATTCTGATGCGATCGAAATCCACCTTCGCGATCAGAATCAACATATACTTCCTTTAAGATTTCTCTCTATTCTTTGATTCTTAAAACATCAACATGTGACCCAGTCACATCATGTAATGAGGATCTCAGAATAGAACTTAACAGAGTTAGATAATGGGCTCTACCTGATGTAGAGTCAAACTTATTGACTTTAACATCCTTAGGTAAATTTGGCAGCTTTGCAATCAACGCCCCTTCCTTTGGCAAAATAAACATATGGACCCTTTGGTAATGGGACTATCTTAGACTTAGCCTTTCTCTTTACCATTTGGTCAACCGGGTTGACTATGGCCAATCCCTTTCCATTGGGAAGAGAATGCTTTTTCTGGATTTCCAGTGTCACCATTGTCACTTTCCATAAAGTTTTTTGGAAGTTGATCTTCTAATCAAATTTGCTTTACTATCGTTCCAAATCATTGCTGATTCAGCAGCACCAAGCAAATAGATATGATCATTAAGGTTCATGTCATAGTCTGTTTCATAGTAGTCCCAAAGGAACTCACTATGTGACTTAGAAAGTGATTGAACATCCAACTTTCTCAAGACTTTGACACCCAACTCTCCCGGATTGTTAATATGTGACTTCATCTCTAAGATGTGATCACACATAGACCTTGCTTGCCATTAGGGCTTGAGTGACCTTGAACTTGTGGGTTAGGGAGAATAATTGGAGGAGGTAGAGGAAGTAAAGTTCCAAGAGATTTGGGAAGATCATAGATGTCTGAACTCGACATCTTTTGGGAGATATTCAAGATAGTTGATCTAAAGTCTTTAATATAACACCCAATATGAAATATTAAGGCTAGGATCCAACAACCTATTTATAACTGGAAGAGGGATGCCGTAATCCGAGTTATAAAATAGTTGAAGGTAGGTAAATGACGATTTACCAATTTCCACCATGAAAAACGAAATAATTTAATTAGGTTTTTACTTGGATTTGAAAGTCCTAGATCTTTTGAGATTCATTGAACTTTTCAATGGCATGTTTCAATCTCGAGTGTGCCTTTCAGGTTTTGTGACTGGGATGCCGAGGATCACAAAACAAGGTGTGAAGTAACCATGCAAATATACTTGGTACCCTTAATATTTACCCCTCAATCGATGTGCCGGTTAACCACACACGCTCCAACGATACTATGATAAACATTAAGTTACCATTTGCCTACCTTGTTAAGTCCAGGTTAGTGTGCCGGTTAACCACACACGCTCCACTAACAACTTAAACAAAGTGCAAAGTGTAATTTCATGGATTAGCACCTTATTCACATTTTCCTAAGTAACTAAGATTGGGAATTTATAAGTGTTTAGTTACTTAGTATTTATCATTATACTTATAATGAAGGGAGAATTATAGTCCTTGTCCTACCTGTTCGGCTAACGACCCTCCACCGGTCAAGGAAGCGGTGAGTGAGAGTGGACACCCATTAAACTGCCATTTTATAGGCAGTAACCTTATACCCCCCTTATAGACCGGCTTCGTGAATGAGGCCTACTAATGGTAAGACGACTTGCTCTTATACATATAATATATTAAACTTTTAATATTATAATAGTATAAGGGTGTATTTTAGACATTTAAAATACTTGGTGGTTTAATCTATTAATTAAACTAGACTTTTAATTTAATTAAACTCAAACCATATATTTATGGATTTAATAATACTCTTTTAATTAAACGCTTTAATTAACTATTAATAAAGTCCATAAGAGTTAATTTGAACTATTCAACAAAACATCATAATTCCAATTATTAAACTCAAAATTAAAACCATTTAATTAATTGCTTAAGTTATGAACCCAAGAGTTTTAGAATTCAATTCTTTTTTTTCATAAAAAACTTTTCTTAAATTCCAAACTTGAGGGCAAGTTTTGTAATTCTTGAAAACCTTTGGATTCCATAACTTATGGAATTAATGGTGTTTTATGATGAAACTTTCCATGTTCCATAACTTAAGAACAAGTTATGGAATTCTTTAAAACATTAACACCAAATTTTGTAACTCCATAAAAACTTTGAATCAATTTTTTTTTTAAAACCTTTTCATATCCATAACTTATGGAGGTTTCAAAAAACTCTTTAGATCAAACTTTTAAAACTAATAAAATAATCATATCATTTTATCTTTTACTAAATTTGACCTAATTCAACTCATATAGCAAATGATTCAAATTTTACAAATAATTAGTTTTTCACAAAAACAAGTAATTATCTTAAAATTTGACAAACGTCATGTTTTTTTTCCTTTTTTTTTCAACTTGAAAATAAAACATTTGCATCAATATAACAGAAAACAACCCATGGCTCTGATACCACTGTTGGGTTTTGAGTATTCTAACACTCCTATGGTGTACATGCAACCCTATAAACCTTGGATCTATGTTTTCTCTATTATACATGCAAATATTAACTATTCCAAGGTTTCATCCTAACTAGCATATTATGAAGCACCTATACTACAAAGTTCTAGTTAGATGACATACCTTTTGATGTAGCTTGATGTCTTCAAGCTTTAAGAGCTTAGCCCCAATAGTGTGGAAGCCTCAAATGGAATCACAAATCACCAAAACACCTTGGAAGAACTTGAGAGAATATGTATGCACACTAAAATTGGACCACTCTTATTTTCACACACTTGTGCCAATTTTGTGAGCCAAGGACCCCTTTATATATTATGGAGGATTAGGGTTACATCCATGTAAACCCTAATACCCATGACCTTTCATTTACATAGGATCCATGGGTTAAAAGCTCCATGGACCATCCATGAAAGCTTAGCTCAACCTAAATGAACTTGGCCCATTCCATATATATAAGAATCCATATTTAATTAGTTCTTTTTGATCACTTAATTAATTCTAAATTAATTCTTGATCAATACTAATTAAATAATATGATTCCATATTAATATATTAGAACTTATAATATATTAATATAAATCATAAATATACTATTCTCAAAAGACTATCCATCTAAATTGTGCCGGTGAAGTGCAACCCAAATGGACCATGCCGGGTCGGGTCAAGTACATACCAAATATAGTTATGGACTTAGACATTAATCCAACACCTTCTCCTGATCCCAAGGTTGATCAAGACTTGCTTGAATATTATCATGAATTCTCTCAACCTCAGTACCTTACCTGGAGTAACAAGAAGATCACAACAATTAAGGTGCTGAAACCTACTGCAGCAGGGAAGTTCATTAACGTCAAGTTCAATGTGACCCGAGGATCAGATGGTTCGGTCCATATGATTTCCCTTGCTGATCTGCCAAATCTGAATCCACATGATTGGATTCTTCTGAACAAAATCCTTCTCTCCAATCAGAAAGAATATGAGCCCATCATTGATCACATCAAGCGTATGCTAGTGTGTTACATTCATGAAGTGGCGAAGATGGATCAGGAGATTGCCACTGCTATACGCAAGAGACCTTTAATCAAGCCTGTTGGGAAGGTTGGTGACACTAAGCTGATGGTGAAGGGAAAAATTGATCCACAGTCTCACACCGTCATGTTTCTTAGAGGAGAAGGTCAAAGATGCTTATTTGCTCTGGCTGACAAACATCTATTTTCCAATTCCTGTTTGGAGCACATTCTTGAGCTTATCCATGGGTGTGATCAAAATAGTGAAGCAGACAAGAAGCTGTTCTCAGATATGCTTCGGTGGTATATGGCTTTCAGACAAACTCTTCTTGCCATCATTCCAAAATTGTTCATGGTTGTGAAGCGAACTACTCAACCTCCACCGAAGTGAAGTCTCGCCCCATTTGACGCAAAGGGGGAGATTGTTGGGTCTAGTGGTGTTGCGTTTTTGGGCTCGGTCCTTAGCCCAGTTTTGTTATCCGGTTTGGGCCTGTCCAACCGTGTTTATTTTATTAGGGTTTAGTATTTAAGGTGCATGCATGCATCCTTTGTTAGTAGCGCTTTAATAATTATTCTTATCATTGTACTACAAACCCTATCTCGCCTCTACAGTGGAAGTTCCTCATCGAGTTCTGCTGAGGCGTGACTACATTTGAATCATTAAGCATTACTTGATTCTATATCGTGTTTATTGTGTTTGTTTGCTTTTATTTTTTAACCTGTTGAAGATCTAATCGATCTAAGAGTTTTTCAACTCATCAAATGTGATGGTCTTTCTTTCCAGAATCCTTTTGTTTTTCCCTATATATAGCATCAAAGTGAGTGCAGATGATGCATACTTGATTTCCTCCTTGTCGAAAATTAGTACCAGTTTTTGAGATGACTTCATTTTTTAGTGATCTTCTCCCAATTACCACTCCAGACAATCAAAGTATGTCACTCATCCAATCATATGCAATGCTTAACAACCAAATATAAAACTGAAGTTAAAAGGCAATACAACGAATCAAGCTTAACAGGTAATAATAAAAATTAAAAAAGCAATTCAGCTTAGTGCATCACTAAGCCCACAATCCAGATCATGGTGTCATTGGATTTGTGAAGGCTCCAGAGAAAACAGTAAATGGAACCCCCTACCACCAAAACACATGTTGAGCTACCAATTGGCATGATAGAGCTATTAAAGATCAGAAGTTTCCATGAATCAGACTAATTTGTGAAATAAAAGTAGAACAACATATAGAAATATATACATCTTAAACCAGTTTTGGGCAAAATACATGCAAAAATTAGTTAATACTGAAAAAATCAAACATAAATCAGAAAACTGAAGATGAAGAATGTGTGTGCTTGAAAGGAGAAAAACTAACCAGTTGGTTTTCTATTTAGATCTATTGACCAGATGAGGTACTAAGTGATATATACAAAATTAGTCATGAAAACTATGCCATGTGAAACTACCAGTTCCAAGCATAGTTCCTTGCACCAAACCGTAGTCAGCATATTTTGAACCCTCCTTGCGAGTTCTGTTCCAATTACGTTCAATTATAATGGTATTTTTGTAATTTTAAACCAAATACAATAAGAAATCATGAATGTTAATAATTCTTCAAAGTCACACCATATTTTGAATAAAATCAAAGTGAAATGGTGAGGTTGTTGACCTTTTATGACCCAAAACACCTAGTAGTTTAGGTCAGAATATATACCAGAGGTTACATCGTCGAAGTCATATAAGATTTTGAAGCAAATCAAGGTATGTATAGGTTTCCACCTTTTATAACCTAGAACCATGGAAATATAGGTTAGAAATCATGCCTGAAGATAGATGTTCAAAGTCACACAAGATTATGAAAGAAAGCAAGGTAAAACGGTGAGAGTCACTCCATATTTTGAATTTAAATCATGGTAAATGGTGATGTTTTCGACCATTTATGCCTAAAACACCATAGAAATATAGATAAGAAATGCCACATACCTAAGTTAGAGCTTCGAAAATTGAAATCAGGATCGAATGATAAGAGAACACGAGAACATGCTAGAGTTCATTGGCTGTTAATGAGAGATGATGGTATGGAACGATAGTGAGATAAAGTGAGATGGGGGTGAAGGTGGTCAAGAAGATTTAGCCAACAGTGACTTCATAGTTCATCTTGTAGAAGATGAAAACTTTTATGAGAAGACAAATCGATAAAGATTGAATAAAACTTACAAAACTAAAGGATAAAGTCAATAGATCAAACCATAGACTCTTAAGAATCAGAACACAAAAAGATTTTAGCTTTACAGATTTGGTGTAGTGAAGTAGACAAATCCAAACCTTTACCCATAAACCCACCACCTTCTTATTTATTTTCATCATCTGCTGCTGATACAAAAACTCAACATCCAAGCATTAACTGAAGATAACATATCGATATCTTAACAAAAATACATCACGTATATCGAAATAGAGAGCATCAGGAGGTGAAAGATCTGGAGGATGGCGGTGGTGGTAAGCCTTTCACATCCATCTCGACATGGGTTTCGATTAAAGGGTAACGATAAGGCGACCAAGTTCTTCGTGAGAGAAAAAGGAAAAATGAGAGAGGAGGAGAATGGAAGAGCAAGTTCGTGTTGGAAAAATGAAGTGACATTGTTAGTGGTGTGGAGACGGTGGATGTAACCGGTGAGATTAGGGCTTTTAGAGAGTGACGCTTCATAGAGTAGATGTGACCATTGTTATATGAAGCAAGATGTAGGTTGTAGAACGAATGGCGAAGAAGATTAACAGGGGTAGAGGTGAGATAGGAGTGGAATGGAGGTGGGGGAGGGTTATATAAACGACCAACAAAGATATAGCATTACAGGGCGGAGTTGGATCTTTACCGATTCAATTGATTTTGACCGATTCCATCTGATGAAATTGAGGAAATACAGGTTCGATTTTGACCTTTTCAATAGTGGCGTGTGGATAAGATATGATTTTTCAGGAATGCATAAAGTTGTTGTAAATACTGTGTTAAGGGGTGTACCTCTTAAAATTCAGCATTTGAGGCTAAATGTATATATATATATATATATATATATATATATATATATATATATATATATATATATATAAGTTCAATAGAGAATCATAATTATTGGTTCTCCAAGGAACCATTTTTTTTTTCAAGTTTAGAGTTTATTGTTTATCGAAAAAAAACTAAAAATTTCTAAATTAATAACTTCACATTGTGAATGCTAAAAAATAAATTATATATTTTTCGAGTTCACCGTGTGAATTCAGATTCACACTGTGAATCTGCACAGATTCATACTGTAAATTTGATGATTTTTTTTCTAATTTAATATCATTGGAAAAAGGATAAAAAATTATGAATTTCTATATTTTTAGTTTTTTTTTAAAAAGAAACAAGCTTTAAATATTGAAAAAAAAAATGGTTCCTTGGTTAATTATGGTTCTCTATTGAACCTCACCCTATATATATATATATATATATATATATATATATATATATATATATATATATATATATATATATATATATATATATATATATATATATATATATAGTTCATTTGAGACCATGCTAATTTTGTGAGACCGTGAGACCAAATCTAAAAATAATTTTAAAATTCAAAATAAAAGAAAAAATCCGAAAATTCTTTTTTTATTTATTATTTTCGTCACTTTAATTACCTAAAAAAAATAAAAATAAAAATAAAAAAATTACCGTTTTTTTGAAAATTACGTGAAATATTTTAATAGAATATTACACTGTAAATATTCTAATGTGATTTTTAGAATGTTAGAATAATCTACTAGATTTGTCAGATATGTAAAATATTCTATTATTCTACTAGAATATGTAAAAAATATATATATATTTTTTATTTTTTTTGATATTTTTTTTGGAAAATATAAATGACGAAAATAATATTAAAATTTTTTTTTTCAAAAATTTTTAATTATTTTGCATTTTAAAAATGTTTTTTTTATCTACAAAATGAGTGGCTAAGATTGCGTCTTACGGTCTCACAAAATTAAGCCGTCTCATATGAACTAAACCCATATATATATATATATATATATATATATATATATATATATATATATATATATATATATATATATATATATATATATAGTTAACTATTATAGTTAACTATTATTGTAACTATAACATTTTTATATTTAAGTTCTGTTTACTTTGTACTCATTGGTTGATCTAAATATTATACCTCTTGAAATACAAGTACTTCTATGAGTTCTATCCACCATGTGAGAATATTACTTGATTTACAAGTTCTGCCGGCAGTAAGTTTATTTCTTAAAGATGCTTTTTGGTTCAATAATATATTTTAAATACTTTAATATGTTTTGTATCTGTTTAAGCATGATTAATATATTCTTCGAATATTCGTTTGAATATAAGCTACATAAAATTCATCCTTAATTATAAATCTAATTATTTATCGCCTTCAAGTTATAACCTAATGTTTAGCCTAGTTGGTAAAGCTTAGAACTTTATTTCATGATATTTTAGGTTTGAATTTTATTGTTGAAATTAATTATAAATAGGACATATTGGGAGGTCGAAAACCAAAGTTTGTTCGATCAATGATTTGCATACATCGATTGATCGATAAAAATTAATAGGTTAGATATCATGATAATAAAATATATAGTAAATCACAATATATTAAAATATCAATTTACTAGTTTTTGGTTTTAGTTATAAAACAAATTTTTATCTTATTAAAAATATATAAGTGTTTATTGCACTTAATCAATAAATCGATTAAGTATGCTTTTTTATTTTTAACCATAATATATGTATGAGAAATTAAATTGATTCATAACTTTTATGCCTACAAATATTCATACCCATTAAAATTATGACATGTGTCACAATTTCATATTTACTTAACTATGTCATTAAGAATAAGAGTATATTTGGAATATATCAAATAAAATTAAATTGAATGGTGAAATGATGACACGTGTCATAATGTTAGTTGATAGGAATATTTGTAGACATAAAAGGTAGGAGACAATTTAATTTCTTTATATATATATTTCTATTCACCGTTTTCAAAAACAAAACAATAAATAGTAAATTTTATTGTTTATTTTCGAAAAAAACGTGTGTAATGCAATGTACGTGGGATTCTACATAACACTCATTTCTGCTTTTACGGTCAATTTTTTCTTTAATATCCGCTGGAGACTTTGTTCTATTTATTGCGTATTTTCCACGAGGAGGAGGAGCTAATATTCATTCAATTATAAGGGACGGGGGCCTACACATTACGCACTCTTCCACCATCACCGTATATATCTGTATATCTTTATCTTTTTAAAAAAGAATTATTATTTCAGGATGCAAAACATTACAAATAATAATAATAATAATAATAATAATAATAATAATAATAATAATAATACAATAGATAAAGTGTAATATGAGATGGCATCAAATATATGGAAACATGCTCGTAACATGAACTATCATGGTGGATATGAAGTTTGGACCAAAGAACCTGAAAACGAGTGATAGACACCCTTCATCATAATGCTAGCAACTTGCTCGTTAGTAGAAATATAACGATGGAAAAGGCAAAATTACATGGTCCGTCCTGAGGATTTAAATATTCTTAAATGTCATTGACGGGTAAAAAAAAATAGTCTTTATCGTTATTATATTTTTTTTATTTTTAAATAAATATATATACATATATAATATAGTAAAAAAAATTAGACCCCAAAAAAATTAGGTCATATATATCTGTCCACTTTACCCTTCCCTCAGCGTCCTCATGTCAATATGTATTCAATTAAGGGGTGTTAGGGATTGTTTAATGTTTATTTAAAATATTTATTAGCTTATTGTGGTTTGATAGCGTTAATAAGGAGTTTTAAATGTTTGGACTAACAAATATTATAAGTAGGAGTGAGTATGAAGTTTTAAATGTTTGGACTAACAAATATTATAAGTAGGAGTGAGTATAACGGACATCAATATTCTAGTATTTTTATAATCAAATTCAACTATTATATTGCTATAATAAATGTTTGGGAACATGTCACTCTAACACAACTAAATTTTGTCATTTGTTTGATTTGGTTCTTATTTTTATTTTTATTTTTCGCGATAAACCATTTAAGTTGTTAGTTACTTGTCAATTAAGTCATTTTAGTCTATTTGAAACAGTTACCCGTTGGCCAAGCTTATTATGATTTGATAGCATTAATAAACAGTTTTAAATGTTTGGACCAACAAATATTATAAGTAGGAGTGAGTATTTGGACATCAATATTATAGCATTTTTAGAATCAAATTCAACTATTATATTTCTATAATAAATGTTTGGGAACATGTCACTCTAACACAGTTAAATTTTGTCATTTGTCCGATTTAGTCCCTATTTTTTTTCGCGATAGACCATTTAAGTTGTTAGTTACTTGTCAATTAAGTCATTTTGGTCTATTTGAAACAGTTACCTGTTGGCCAAGCTTACATGGAATTTAATTTCAATCTTTTTAATTAATGAGAGCCATGTCATTTCATCCATGCGACATTAAATTAGCTTTGAAATACTTAAACCCACCTTCCTCTTTATCATTCCACATACTGATGATCAGAAAACGAAAGTGAGCATTTAGGGTTGTTGAACTTTTCTTGTGATCAAGATGAAGAACCAAGGTAGTAGAAGAAATATTACAACTGAACATTTATGGATTGTTTGCGATGGTGGAAATCAACTATCGAGGGCATTTACTCGTAATCATTTATTTTGTAGCTGTAGTGAGAAAATCACCTTCAATGATACATATTTTTCTGCTATGACATATTATGAGTGTGTCATATACTTGGAACGTTTCATGCATAAAGATTGTAAAACGTTTTACTACTATAAATTAGATAAATCCATGATGGATGGTATTCGTCCTATTTTAGATGATGTTGAATATGTAGGTTTGTTTTTGATGCTTATGGAACAAATGACATTTTTTATTTATTTATGTGGGCCATGTTGGAATAGAAGGGTGTTTTAATGAGGAAGAGAATCAAGAGGATGAGCAGGATTCTTGTAATGAAGGTATGGAAAATATATAACATCCATTCTTGGAATGAGATTTGAGGATCCACTATAAGTGAAAAGTATGTTGTACAACTATGTTGTGGCTCATGGATAAAGACTTTCCAGATAAAGACTTTGAATGATTTTCACAATATTGCAACGAACTTTAAGTTGGGCTCATTGGTAATATATGATTAAAATGGGAGTCACTATACCAAAGAAATTCTACATAGGTAGAAGATGAGTGTAAGTCAACTGAGGGTAGAAATGATCAAGAAGTTTGGTATCCAGCAGCTTAGGGCAATACAAGAGTGCAGACTAGTATGAAATGGACCTTACTGAAGGTACTCTTGTGGAGCACTATGCAAAACTATGTTTATATGGTTAAGAGATAAGGATATCAAATCCATGTTCTACTATGAAACTTGATGTGAACTGCATGCTAGATCGGAAGAACTATTTTAGCATATTTTATGTTTGTTTTGAAGGAGTGAAACAAAGTTGGATCGAAAGTTGTAGAAGGATAACATGTCTTTATGTTGTTTTTTAAATGGTTTTGTAAATAGATTTGGTTTGTGATATTAGGAGGGATGGAAATGACCAAATATTTTCAATTGCATGGGTAGTGGTGTGTTTCGAGAACAAGCAAAATTGGAGGTGGTTTTTGGATCTTCTTATTGATGATCTAAATTTGAATTTAGGCGATGGTTACACTTTAATATCATAACAATATAATGTGAGTATTAAATAGTAGAGAATTCTACTTTAAATAATGAAGTTGTTAATAATCTTTTTTTTAGTATAGGGTTTGATTGAAGTTGTGAATGAGATGATGCCATTTGCAAAGCACATACAATGTGGTATGCATATTTTCCAAAATTTACAGAAAATATATAACGGTGCCCACTATGAGACATTGTTTTGGAGAAAACCCAAAACTTCTACAGAGAATACATTTAAAATTGTAATGAAATAAATAAAGATGTTGAACCCAAATGCCTATAAATACCTGATGGACAAAGATCTAAGGACTTAGTCAAGAGTTTTCTTCCAACCTAGTAGATGTTGTGATGTTGAAAATGGCATATCTGAAAGTTTTAATGCTCTAATTGTGGATGCTGTGAAGAAGCCTATTATCACCATACTGGAAGAGTTCAGATTGTTCGTTGATGGATAAATTGTATAATATGCAGTTAAGAGGACGACAATGGGGAAATCAATATTATCCAACTACAAGGGAGAAGGTAAATGACCTTAAAACTCATCAGAGACATTATGAGGTACTACCGAGTAGATTAAACCAATTTAAGGTAAGGGTAATATGCGAGGCATTTGAGGTTGACCTTGATAGAAAGACATGTTCTATAGGTTGTGGCAATTGAATTTATATGGATGTGTTCTCTTTGTAGTTTGTATGTGTTATCTAAATAAAGATGTGGAAGCGTATGTGGACAAGATGTTTAGTACCTCACGTATATGATGTCTTATAAGTACATGATTGTAGCCATAAATGGGAGTGACATGTAGCCATAGACAAAATATACACCACCATTACCTCCTATTAATAGAAGGATGCTTGTAAGACCTACTACTAAAAGGAAGAAGGATTCTATAGAAAGTCATACTAACTGCAAGGTCTCTAAAGGCTAAGAAAAGTCAAGTGCAACATCTACAAGGAGACAGTTCACAATAAGTCTACTTGTCATGTGGGAAGACCCTAAAAGTTAAATGTAAGGAAAAAGCAAATATTTAGTGTCAAACAAGAAGAGTGACAAGTAATAATCTTTGAAATGTACATAAATATGAGTTGGAACTAACATTATTTTATCATGGTATGTAGGTAAATGGAAATGAAGGTGTTGTAATAGGTAAACAATAGGAGGAGACACAACTCACCCCAATTGAGGTTCAAGTTACTCCAACTGATGTACAAGATATTGGTGTAGATAAGGTTTAGGAGTTTTATGGTCTAGAAATAGAAGATTAGTTTGGTGATATGCAAGTTACTCCATGTAACACCCGAGTTATTATTGTGTTTTGCCATTCTATGGTTTGCAATTTTAAATTCTAAGAAAGAGGAAGAAGTAAGGATCGAAGTGAGAAAAAAATAAGGAATTAATCATAGAAAAAGGCCTGAGGTGCAGGGCGCACCATTATGGGTGTGACGCGTCCTCGCAAATGGGATTAGGTCTTAGACCTCGAGATTTTGGCCTATTTAAGATATTGAATCTCTAGGGTTGTGTTCATTTTCAGTCTCCATCCCCTCTAGAACGCCTCTAATGAAACCCTAACCTCTCTTGAAGTTTTTGGAGCTTATCCTCTACCCTAAACTCATTTTCGAGCTCCTTTGGTGTTCTTGAGTGATGGGGACATGCAAGCTTAGGACCTTGGTAAGCTCTAAATGTAACGTCCCCAAAAATATAGAGTAAAATTTTCATTTTAAAAAAATACTACAGCCATTCAATGTGATTTCCTCAAAATATCATCAGAGTATTAAGTTATATTTTCAAAACATCATAGTGAAAAAAATAAAAAACAGATAGTGCGAAAATCTCCAGAGGATGCGATGCAATCAAGCCTGGCTCTTCCCCTTGCCACAAGAAGTACTTGAAACATTCAAACTTAAAATCGTAAGCACAAATCTTAGTGAGTTCCCCAAGATACCACATACAGCACATAACAATGGGCCCCGCCATAGGGATATATTTCAACCTATGTGAATGTCATGGTCAACACATAGTGTTACAATCACTTCCGTTGTTATAGCCCCACAACAGTCTTTCCTGCTATGGTCCCCCCCCCCCTCATAGTTTTTTATATAATTGCCATGGTCCCCCATGGTATTTTATAAAATTACCATGGTCCCCCATGCTCTTTCATGTAAAAGTCATAAAGAAAATCTAGCATACCCTGACACCAAGTGTCCTACATAATATAGTAAGAAAACTCACATCTTAGTCGAAGTAGACTAAAACCACAGATTGCAAGAACGTAAAGGCTGGTACTACACACCACCTAACGTTAATCCAAAGGTTAAACCTCAGTCCACCATCTAAAACTATTAAATTGACTAAAAGTCAACCTTTTTCAAATTTATAGGATAAATATTATTTCTAATATTATTTTAAATGGTTAAAATCTGATAATTAAAACTAGATAATTAAGAAATCCTAATTTAAAAATAAGGAAGTTTTAAAAACGTAATTATCCAATTATAAGATAATTAGATAATGGAATATCCTTATTAAGATTTAATATAAGTTAATTAATAGTTGAATTAAAAGATAAAAGATTAATTAATTAAATCTTAAGATAATTAAATTTAAACCTTGTATTTTCAAAAGGTTTTAAAATACGCCTTATACATATATAACACATATATTATTATATGTATAACATAAATGTAACGACGTAAATTTTAAAACAATTTTTCATTTTTCAAACATAATAAAACTCATATAATATTCTCAAAATCTCATGTATCAATGTCATCACAATAAAACATATCCCAGAATCTCAACACATAATCTTCTGCCAGTGTGTACGAATCATGTCGGCGCCTTCCCGTGACCCTCGCTGGTACCTGAAACACATATCACATAACACGGTAAGCATAAATGCTTAGTGAGTTCCCCAAAATACCATACACAACACATAAGCCACTCGAGGCTATAACTCGGTATGACCCTCCGGTCAATGTGTCTCAGCGGGACCCTCCAGTTCCGTAGCTCGTTGGACCCTCCAGTCCGGTCTAGCTTGTTGGACCCTTCGGTCCGGTCTAAATCGTTGGACCCTCTGGTCCGGTCTAAATCGTTGGACCCTCCGGTCCGGTCTATATAACACCTAGCAAACATATATCACAATGTACATAAACTCAAACATACACATAACACATAAGACCCTCCGGTCTGCACATAGTTACCACTCTAGGTAATGTATAGTGAGAAGACTCACCTCGATGATGTCTAGTAAACTCTCGTGCTCGATATCCCCGATCTAGCATCTGCCTATCAAAATGATAATATCTCTAATCAATACTCTCTTTATATCCTCTCTTGAATCAGTTTGACCAAACCCAAGGTCAACTGAAATCAACTCCAGTCAACGGTCCAACTTGACCAGACTCGTCGAGTGCACTAGGGTGACTCGGCGAGTCCATGCGTGTCCTCTGAATCCTCCTAAGGCCTCACTCGACTCGTCGATTTAACCTTTCACTCGACGGGTTACCTCTGATCACGAATCGCGGGGCAGCCCGATCCGACTCGTCGAGTCCTCTCATGGACTCGGCGAGTTTCCTCCATAGCATTACTCATGCGACCTTCTGAGGCCAGATCTGTTTCTCTAACTTATAGATCTGGCCTTCTAACATTCAAAAATCACGTAAAGGTCCGAACTTGGAGCTCATGCATGGTGTATTTTGCTCAATACACCATTATGACCTCATTGAAGCTTCATAGCTTCAAGGTTCCAAAGTTACTCACTCGATGCTACCTACTTTCTGGTTCTCTGGGCCTCACAAGGTCCAGATCTACAAAATAACTCGAGAAAGGGTTTGGATGCACCCAAACCCCATCCAAATGGTGTTACAAGCCCTAACTCAACAATCAAAGGAAATCTATTCAAACACCAGGGAGACAAGGGCTTGTACCAGATCTGAAGCTTGAAGGAAGATGAAGCTGATCCACCAACTCTCCTCTGAGGTCCTTGCAGCACTCTTGACCCTCTTCTTCAAATAATTGCCCTCCAATTAGCCTCTTTCCTCTCTAGCTCACAAATAACTCTAGGGTTTCTCTCAAGGGGCGAAGACACTGGTGGGGAAGGGCCAAGGAGGCTATAAGTGCCTTTAAATAGGCCCAAGCCCAAAAGAATTAGGGTTTCTGCCAACAGCACTGACTCGGCGAGTCAGCTCTCCGACTCGTCGAGTCCATTCATTTTCCACGTCACCAAGTCGCGATCCTACTCGACGAGTTAAGGCGCCAACTCGTCAAGTCACTCCTCATAACTTAGAACATAATACTCATTTTATCATTCCTGAAAATCCGGATGTTACAATAAAAGCCAGTCGAATCAAGAGTAGAACTCATTCACGAAGCCATGCTATAAGAGAGGTATAAGGAAATTACCTATAAAATGTTCGTTAATGGATGTCCTTTTTGTTGGATAAGGTGTCTAAGTCCATAACTATTTCTGGTATGTACTTGACCCGGTTGGCATGGTCCATGTGGGTTGCATGGCATTGCAATACTTGGATAGACCAAAATGAGAGAAAGGACACTTAAGGTATATTAATATATTATAAGTTCTAATATATTAATAATATTATTTAATTAGTATTGATCAAAGAATTAATTTGGAATTAATTAAGTGATCAAAAAGAGACTAATTAAATATATGGGGTTGATTGTGTAAATCATTCATTCTTTTATAGTGGGCTAATGATCCATGGTTTGTTGGATTGGGCTAAAACCCACAAGGTGCTCCATGGATAGTCCATGGAGGTTACAAACCCATGGATCATGGAATATGAAAAGCCATGACAATTAGGGTTTACATGGTGTAACCCTACTTGTGCCACAACTATATAAAGACCCCTAGACTAGCAAAATTGGCACATGTACAAGCAAGAAAGAGGGCTAGCCGATTTTGAGGTGTTAGTGAACTTCTCTCAAGGTTATTCCAAGTATTGTGGTGTTGTGTGAGACATTTGAGGCATCACACTTGGGGTGCTAGGCTCACAAGGTTCTCAAGGAATCCAAAAAACAAAAAGGTATGTTTACTTCTAGCATTTATGTTTAAATGTTCCCCATGCTATGCTAGATAGGTTATGAACCTTGGAAATCAAAATTGCATGTATCTTAGTAAAACATAGATCCAAGGTTTATAGGGTTGCATGTACACCTTAGGAGTGTTAGAATGCTCAAACCCTTCAGTGGTATGAGAGCGTAGGCTTGTTTATTTGATACTTGATGCAAACTTGTTGAAAAACTCAGTTTTCTGCATTCTGTAGCATGAACTCGCCGAGTCCATGGGGGGAATCGACGAGTCCATGAGTTAATTCATCCTACTCGTCGAGTAGGTTCGTGCACTCGACGAGTAGGAGCCCCTGAATGCAAATTTTCAAGTTTTGTTGCTGGAAATGGACTAGAAACATTACCCTAAACTGTTTTGGTGTTATAAAACTTGTTTTAGATGGTGTAATGGTTATGCTAATCCATTTTCAATAGCTATTATCAAAATTTCAAGTTTTATATGGTTTATTTATAATTCTTGAAATTGTTGATATGGACATTCATGAACTTATGAGTTTAGAAGATCATAGGAATTATTTGCAACTTGCTTGGTAGTTTAATTCTTGATCATTATGTGTTTTAATGGAATCCATAATTTGTCCTCAAGTTATGGATTACCAAAAGTCACTCTTTTAAAGTCCATTAAAGAAACACATAGGTTACATAAAATGAAAAGTCTCTCATTTTAATAAACCATTAACTCATAAGTTATGAAAGATGAAAAGTTTTGAAAGTTACAAAACTTGCCCTCAAGTTTTGGAACATGTAAAGTCACTTTAAAAACTTTAGTTCCAATCCCTAGAATTTTAAAAGTTAAAATTCAACCCTTATACTTTATAATATTATAAGTTAATAATATATATATATATATATATATATATATATATATATATATATGTATATATGTATAAGAACAAGTCGTTTTACCGTTCGTAGGCCTCATTCACGAAGTCGGTCTATAAGGGGGTATAAGGTTGTTGCCTATAAAATGGCAGCTTAATGGGTGTCCACTCTCACCCACCGCTTCCTTGACTGGTGGAGGGTCGTTAGCCGAACGGGTAGGACAATGACTTTAAATCTTCATTAAAAGTATGATGAAAGTAAAGTAACTAAATGTTTTATAAATTCCCAATCTTAGTTACTTTAGGAAAATGTGAATAAGGTGCTAACCCATGAAATTACACTTTGCACTTTGTTTAAGTCGTTAGTGGAGCGTGTGTGGTTAACCGACACACTAACCTGGACTTAACAAGGTAGACAAATGGTGACTTAAGGTTTATCGTAGGTCGGTGGAGCGCGTGTGGTTAACCGACACATCGATTGAGTGATAAACATTAAGGGTACCAAGTAATTTTTTATGGTTACTTCACACCTTGTTTTGTGATCCTCGGCATCCCAGTCATAAAACTTGAAGGGCACACTCGAGATTGAAACATGCCATTGAAAAGTTCAATGAATCTCATGGAATCTAGGAGTTTCAAAACCAATTAAAACCTAATAATCTATTTCGTTTTTCATGGTGGAAATTGGTGAATCGTCATTCACCTACCTTCAAATATTTATAACTTGGATTATGGCATCCCTCTTCTAAGTTATAAAATATTGTGTTGGGTCCTAGCCTTAATATTACATTTGGGTGTCTTATTAAGGATTATCTTTATATCTAATCTAAACTTGTCTTTCTTCTTTTCAGATGTCTTCCAACAATGCTGCTTCTGGCTCAAACCCTA
Organism: Lactuca virosa; assembly: GCF_052849685.1. Taxonomy (NCBI): domain Eukaryota; kingdom Viridiplantae; phylum Streptophyta; class Magnoliopsida; order Asterales; family Asteraceae; genus Lactuca; species Lactuca virosa. The sequence goes on from NC_136429.1 coordinate 133,052,404, forward strand.
CCGGCTCCTTCTCTCTCATGAACCTTTGTGGGAGAGTCATCTTCGATGGATCCAACTTTATGGATTGGATCAGGAACATCAGGATGGTCACTCGTTATGAGGACAAGGAATATGTCCTCGACAAGGAGCTTAAGGAACTTGATGAGTCGACTGCTACTCCTGAGGAGATCGCTGAATACCAGGCACATAAGAGAGATGCCACCAAAGTGGCATGTATCATGTTGGCCACAATGACAGCCGAGCTCCAAAAGTCCTATGAGGACTTCTACCCTTTTGAGATGCACCAGGACTTGATGGACCGCTACTATCAGAGTGCTCATCAAGAGCTGTATGAAATCATCTCCTCCATGATAACAACCAAGATGAAGGATGGTGAACCCATCACGGGCCACATGCAGAAAATGCAAAGGTATGTGGACCGTTTGCTGAAACTAAATGTGAACTTCCCAGAGGAGTTGGCAATTGATATCATTTTGCACTCCTTACCTTCGTGTTATGATCAATTCTACATGACATACCACATGAACAAGGAGGAAGTTACACTCAGCAAACTTCAAGGACTATTGAAGACCGGAAAAAGTGGTCTTAAAGGTAAGTCGGTTGTTACTACTCCTACTCCTAACGCGGCCCCTATCTTGGCAATCGGGCAAGGCAAAGGAAAGAAGAGGAAGAGCCCTTCGAGGGTACCAAGGGAAAGTCCCTTGATGGCTCCTCTTCAAGTGGAACGAAGAAAGGTTTTGTCACTCCTTCTACTAACCCTAAAGATGCTGAATGCTTCTATTGCCATGAAAAGTCGCACTGGAAGCGAAACTGCCCGAAGTACCTGCAAGATGTTAAGGATGGGAAAGTAAAACCTAACCATGCAGGTATATACACTATATTGTCTAATAACTCACCCCATTCTAATTCTTGGGTCCTTGATACTGGTTGTGGTATTCACATATGTACTGATTTGCAGGGACTAAGAAGAAGTGAGAATGTGGAGCATGGGAAGATAAACTTGATCATGGGGAATAGGAAAGTTACACATGTCACCAAGATTGGAGTTTATTCTTTGTTGCTAAGTAGTGGGTTAACATTAGATTTGAATAAATGTTGTTACTCATCTGAAATGGCGAGAAATATTATTTCCTTTCATGGTTTGTACAAACAAGGTTTTACCTTTTCGTTTGATAATGAATGTGGTTGTATTAATGCTTTCTTTAATAATGTTCTTTATTTTAAAGCATTACCTTGTGATGGTGTGTATGAAACTGTGTCGGTTGTTGATAACCTAGGAAATAATGTATTGTGTATCGATTCTTCCACTAGCTTGGATAAGGCATCATTATGGCATTGTCGTCTTGGACATGTAAGCAAGAAACGCATAGGCCAACTCCAAAAGGATGGAGTCTTGGAGTCATTTGACCTAAAGTCGGATGATAGTTGTGAATCTTGTTTGCTTGGGAAAATGACAAAGTCACCCTTCACTAGTACTTGTGCTAGGGGTGAAGGTTTGTTGGATATTATACACACAGATGTCTGTGTACCCTTCAGAACCGCCACAAGAGATGCTAACCGCTTCTATGTGACTTTTACTGATGATTATAGTAGATATGGATATGTCTACTTAATCAAGCATAAGTCAGAAACCTTTGAAAAGTTCAAAGAGTTTAAACAGGAAGTAGAGAATCAGTTGGGCAGGAACATTAAGATGCTTCGATCCGATCGAGGTGGTGAGTATATTAGTACATAGTTCCTTGACTATCTTAAGGAATGTGGGATTGTCTCACAATTGACACCTCCCAGGACACCGCAGTTGAATGGTGTGGCTGAGAGGTGCAATCGAACCTTGTTGTATATGGTTCGTTCCATGATGAGTCGAGCTTCGCTACCAATCTCATTTTGGGGGTATGCCTTAGAGACTGCCACACATATCCTTAATCTAGTCCCTACCAAAAAGGTTGCCAAAACACCTCACGAGATGTGGACTGGAAAAGTTCCCAATCTGGACCACGTCAAGATTTGGGGTTGCGAGGCTTTCGTGAGGCGCGAGACTCACGATAAACTCGAACCTCGAAGTGAGAGGTGTATTTTCATCGGCTACCCACAGAGATCCTTTGGTTACCTCTTCTACAGACCCAGTGATAATGTGGTCTTTGTAGCAAGGAGAGGAGTCTTTCGCGAGAGAGAGTTCATAAGCCAAGGAAACAGTGGGAGGCAAATTGACCTTGAAGAAATTCAAGAGTCAAGTGGTGAAGGAACCTCAAACCCTAGCAATCAACCTGAGGAGGAAACTCCCGTTGATCCGACAGAAGAGTCTGTACCTCTAAGGCGTTCCACGAGAGTTAGGAATGCACCTGAGCATTACTATGGTTTCCATATTACTGCGGAAGGTGATACACTTATCAGTGATAACACACTGGTAAGTCTAGATGAACCTAACAGCTACACGGAAGCCATGGCAGGCCCTGAGGCTGCTAAGTGGAAAGAGGCTATGGACAACGAGATACAGTCCATGTATGACAATCAAGTTTGGAACTTGGTTGACAATGTACCAGGTCGTAAGACAGTTGAGTGCAAATGGATCTTCAAGAAGAAGACCGGCATGGATGGTAATGTACACACTTATAAGGCGCGACTGGTTGCAAAGGGCTTTTCTCAAACTCCGGGAGTTGATTATGATGAGAACTTTTCACCAGTAGCAAAGATTAAGTCTATTAGGGTTATGTTAGCCATTGCTGCATTTCATGACTATGAAATATGGCAAATGGATGTCAAAACTGCTTTCCTTAATGGAAAGTTGGCTGAGGATGTTTACATGAGTCAGACAGAGGGTTTTGTCAGTACAGAGTACCCTAATAGAGTGTGTAAGCTTGAGAAATCCATCTATGGATTAAAGCAAGCACCTCGCAGATGGAATCTTTGTTTCAATGAGAAAGTCAAAGAGTTTGGTTTTTCGAGGAGCGAAGATGAATCTTGTGCATATGTCACGGCTAGTGGGAGTATAGTCAGCTTTTTGGTATTGTATGTGGATGACATAGTACTCATAGGAAATGACATCCCAACTCTGCAGGAAGTGAAGTCCTGGCTTGGGAAGTGTTTCGCTATGAAGGACCTTGGAGAAGCTGCCTATATCCTAGGGATAAGGATTTTGAGAGATAGGAGTAAAAGACTAATTGGACTTAGTCAGTGTACCTACTTGGATAAGGTGCTGAATAGGTTCAGCATGCAGAACTCCAAGAAAGGAGAGTTACCGATCCAGAGTAACGCCAGGCTGAGTAAGACTTAGAGCCCGAGTACAGAGGTTGAGATAGTTGAGATGAGTCGAGTACCGTATGCTTCCACTGTAGGCTCGATCATGTATGCTATGACTTGTACTCGTCCTGATGTGGCCTTTGCATTGAGCATGGTCAGCAGATATCAGGGGAACCCTAGCAAGGATCACTGGACTACGGCAAAGAACATTCTCAAGTACCTGCGGAGGACTAAGGACTGGGTCCTTACCCTTGGTGGGAGTGATGACTTGATAGTAGTAGGGTATAGTGATCCTAGCTTTCAGACTGATAGGGATAATTTCCGCTCTCAGTCAGGCTGGATCTTTACCTTAAACGGAGGAGCAATTTCTTGGAAAAGTTCCAAGCAGGAGACAGTGGCTGATTCAACTTGCGAATCAGAGTATATAGCGGCAAGCGAGGCAGCAAAGGAGGCTATATGGCTAAAGAACTTTATTGGAGACCTTGGGGTTGTACCGACTATAAAGGAGCCTATGGAGATTTTCTGTGATAGTGAAAGTGCAGTTGCCTTAGCCAAGGAACCAAGGGATCACGGGAGATCCAAACACATCGACAAAAAATACCATTTCATCAGACATCGAATAGAAGAAGGACTCATCGTGGCAAAGAGGGTATCATCGGATGAGAACCCAACAGATCCCCTCACGAAGGGACTGGGTAGGTTTAAGCATCTCTAGCATGCGAGGCGCATAGGGCTGAAGGATGATATTAGTTTTAGTAGTTAGATAGCTTTGAAATTTGTAAAGTGTAATTGACATTTGTGATGAATAAAAGTTGTTGTTTATTTATGAGTAAAGTGTTGCTATCTTTTGTCAATCGTTTACTATCATTTCATTTTGCATGTTTTGACTTCCAGAATAAGTATGTTATGGTATATCATATTATTCAAATTCTCCACAGTCGGTCATATGTTGGAAGTAGATATGAATCAAGACTGTCATGAAGTTGGTTGTAGATGTCCAAGATGTTGGACATAGCAAAGTGTTGCTACAACACTCATGACTGCTCATAAGTTCTGAGTATTGGATTCAACCCATGCTCACTTGTATCACTTCATGGAATCTATCTCGAGTGATCGTGAGACGGTAATATCATATAAGTCTTCAAACCTAGAGATATGAGTTGTTGCCTATGAGTTGGTTATACATTGATTGTACGAAAACGCATTGGTAACTCGATGTTATAAAACGTGCCTTTGTGTATTATTCAACAAGTAGTAGAACAAGCATATGAGTCGAAGTTTATCTGTTCCTTCTTGGATTAGAAGCGATATCTGGGCCCCTCGATGATTTTGTTGTGACCTATGTATCGGGCCCGTTCAGAACTAAATTGATGTGTTCGATTAAGTTCTATGTCAAACAAATCGAAAATTGAGAAACAAAATGCTGGACAATAAGTAAGACATTGTTCCATGTATTTGTCTGGCTGATATCTAGAACAGAGGATTATATGATCACTTATCTTAAATGGCGTATCATCATCATCTCATTTCCGCGAGACCTTGAAAGAGCTACGATTGCTGATCAGTTCCTGAAGTCATACTTGCAGTTATAGTTATTAGACTTATCCAAGTGGGAGACTGTTGGATAAGGTGTCTAAGTCCATAACTATTTCTGGTATGTAATTGACCCGGTTGGCATGGTCTATTTGGGTTGCATGGCATTGCAATACTTGGATAGACGAAAATGAGAGAAAGGACACTTAAGGTATATTAATATATTATAAGTTCTAATATATTAATAATATTATTTAATTAGTATTGATCAAAGAATTAATTTGGAATTAATTAAGTGATCAAAAAGAGACTAATTAAATATATGGGGTTGATTGTGTAAATCATTCATTCTTGTATAGTGGGCTAATAATCCATGGTTTGTTGGATTGGGCTAAAACCCACAAGGTGCTCCATGGATAGTCCATGGAGGTTACAAACCCATGGATCATGGAATATGAAAAGCCATGACAATTAGGGTTTACATGGTGTAACCGTACTTGTGCCACAACTATATAAAGACCCCTAGACTAGCAAAATCGGCACTTGTACATGCAAGAAAGAGGGCTAGCTGATTTTGTGGTGTTAGTGAACTTCTCTCAAGGTTAATCCAAGTATTGTGGTGTTGTGTGAGACATTTGAGGCGTCACACTTGAGGTGCTAAGCTCACAAGGTTCTCAAGGAATCCAAAAAACAAAATGGTATGTTTACTTCTAGCATTTATGTTTAAATGTTCCCCATGCTATGATAGATAGGTGATGAACCTTGGAAATCAAATTTGCATGTATCTTAGTAAAACATAGATCCAAGGTTTCTAGGGTTGCATGTACACCTTAGGAGTGTTAGAATGCTCAAAACCCTTCACTTTTCACCCACCACTTCTTTGTGTGGTGGAGGGTCGTTAGCCGAAAGTGTTTGATAGGACACTAATCACATTGAAAGTTTAATGTATAAGTAATAGGACATTCCATAAATCCCACTCTAGTTACTTAAGGAAAAAAAATATGAAATTGTATGCTAATCAATGAAAATGCACACCATTTCCTTGTGAGTCGTTAGTGGTGCGTGCGTGGTTAACTGACACACTAATGTGGGACTAAGAAGACGAAATGGTGGAACATACTAGAAATTTATGGTTGTTGATGGAGCTTGGGTGGTTAACCGACACGTTAATGTGAGATCATAAATGACCTCGAGGATGTTACATGGGTTTGCATGGTTATTCATAGCTTGTTTATGGTTCTCGGCATCCCAGTGAAAAATCAAAGAACATAATCTGAGATTAAACATGTCATTGAATAGTTCAATAAATCTCGAAAGATCTAGGAATTTCATAATATATTGAAATTGGTAAAGTGCTTTACCTACCTAAAATAAATTCGCAATTAGATTACGACATCCCTCTTCTTAATTTCGAATTGTATTTATGGATCCTAGCCTTGAATATTAATTGGGTTAAAATATTAAGGATTAAATCAACTAACTAAAAATCTTGTCTCTTGTTTTAGATGTCTAGAAATGGTGATCTTCCTCCTCCTCCTCCTTCTCCTTCACCTACTCATAACTTCACTCTATTGCCAATACTCTCAAAAGAGAAGCTTACTGGTCCAAACTATATGGACTGAATGCCAAATTTGAAGATGACACTTATATATAAGAACAAAGAGTATGTTCTCGATACTCATGTCCCAAAAACTGATAAAGCCATTGCCACTCCTGATACTCCTCCTTTCGGTGATTCGAAAGAAGCTATGTGCTTTCATTATGGCCAAAAGGGATATTGGAAGAGAAGCTGCCCCAGGTACTTACAAGAAGTGAGAGAAGCAAAGGGCAAAGTTTCGAGCTCCACATTTGGTATGTACTCTATTGAAATTAATAACGGTAATGTTTCAAACTCTTGGATCCTTGATACGGGATGTGGTTTCCACATGTGTTCTGATATGCAGGGACAAAAGGAAAGTGAATAGGTCGAGCATGGAAAGCTGAAGTTGATCTTGGGGAATAGGCAAAATTCGGTTGTAACAAAGATTGGGACTTATGAGCTTATGTTTGATAGTGTTAGGGTTGATTTGAACAATTGTTGTTATTCGTTAGAAATGACTAGCAACATAATTTCTTTTCATGCATTATTAGACAAGGTTATCGTTATGGTTTTGATAATAATGATGGTGCAATTTTACTTTACAAAAATGGTGCGTTTATTTTCAAAGCTTTTCCTTTTAATTGATGGGTTTTATAGGTTACAAAACTAATGTGCTTGCAGAATTTCACTTAAAACTTAAGGGCATATGCAACCTAAAGGATCTATGTCATACACTTTGAATGCAATATATTATGAACAACAAAACTATATTAAACCTAATATAATCAAAATATAATAAAAGGATTAGGGTTACATACCTTTGAGTTGTTGTAGTAAACAAATCACTTCAATCTTTCCTTTAAAGAGCTTGGAAATCTAGCACCAAAAGGATGAAGCCTCTAATGGCTCACACCCAAAACCTAGAACTAGAAGACATTTAAGGAGAGAGGAGTAGAAGGAAATTTCGTTCATATACTTTTAGAAAAGAATAAACACAAAAATCCTAGCCCAAGGGGTCCTATTTATAGTTTAGGTAAATTACGGACAAAGCAAGATTTGAATGGATTTAATCATAATCCAAATCGTTTCCTTATATGCATCTAAGAGGCTTCTGGAAACCCCAAAGAGGTTCCCAAATGTAACTGTAACACCCGTAAAAATCAAGAAAATTTAAAACTTTCTCAAACATCCAAAAGCCATTAGTTATTACAAAATGTTTTCAAAATAGTTTAACATCAGAGTATCCCAGAAACCATAAGTCCAAAACACGAGGATGTGTATGGTCACGCCTTTGCCTTGCCGAGATATCTGAAGCACCTGAAACAATAAACTGAAACCATAAGCACAAAGCTTAATGAGTTCCCCCAAAATACTCATACACGCAACAATACACATATAATCACAAACAACATACTATGGGTCCAATCAACCATCAGGTTGGAATGCCAATATACTTTGGGTCCAGTCATCCTCGGGATGGTATACCCTCGGCCCACAACCATCGGGATGGAATGCCCACACACCATGAGTCCAATCATCCTCGGGATGGAATACTCTCGGCCTACAACCATCGGGTTGGAATGCCCACACACTATGAGTCCAATCATCCTCGGGATGGAATACTCTCGGCCCACAACCATCGGGTTGGAATGCCCACATAATATGAGTCCAATCATCCTCGGGATGGAATACTCATAGCCCACAACCATCGGGTTAGAATGCCCAGGTCTGTTGGCTCTCGCACAAAGCAGAAGAGCCTCAACCACCAATCAAACATGTGCACATATAACAGATAATCACATAGCAGTCTATAGACAGACAAACCGATCTAACGGATCATAACAACATAATAACATCCTATCTACTAGGATACTGATCTAACAGATCATAATAGCATAATACCATCCTATCTACCAAGATACTGATCTAACGGATCATAATAGCATAATACCATCCTATCTACCAGGATACTGATCTAACAGATCATACTAGCATAACATATGAGGATAACAATCCAAAAGGGCCGGCCTTGGTGCCTTAGACACTTGGGTATAGTGAGGAAAACTCACCTCATACTGCTGAAGTCCCGCGGATAAAACTCCAGCTGTTGGTTGACAGATTCTCGAGCTGTCAACATCAAAACAACACCCAATTAATAATTGGGTTCCAAGCCCAAGGTCCAACTCACACTCCAAAGGCCCAATAGTCAACCAATGGACCAAAGCCCAACATATGGCCCAATTTTCCAAATTGGGCCTAGACCTCTACATGGTCTTACCCTAAGGCCCAACCACTTAGCCCTGTCCAAACAATTGGCATTCTGATGGCCCAATAGCTAATAATCCTCAAGGCCCAATTATGGCCCACTTATGGCCCAATTTTCCAAATTGGGCCCAAGCCTCTCCAATGGGCCTTATCCTAAAGCCCAATAACTTCCTTAGTCCATAAATATGTTCCCAATTGGCCCGCAAAGGCCCACAGCAGCTTAGTCGAATAAATGGCCCAATAAGAACCCAAACCCAATTAGGGTTTTTCACATAAAATTACAATTAGGGTTAAGTGTTCCTACTTAACCCATTAAGGACTTAATTCATTAAGTACATAAATCTACTAGGTCAATCATATAGTGTGGTCGGGATTAATTCATAATCCCAAATCCAACGGTCCAAACGCGGGTCCCGACGAATCCAAAATACACGTTTCCAAAATTAGGGTTTTCCAAACCCTAATTAGGGTTTCCAGCCCAACATAATCCAATTAAGCCCAAAAGCTAAGTCCTTAGGCCCATTAGGGTTTCATTAGGAGAATTAGGGTTTTCCTAAGTCGGACGCCACCCACTACCACCTCGGGTAGTGGTGGTCAACGACGGCACATGGCGGCTCACGGCGGCGGCCACCACCTCACGGTGGTGGTTACGGTTCTAGTCCAATTATATCCAAGCATCCAAAAGCAAGCTAAACACAAACAAGGCACACCGCCACCCAACACGGCGGCTGGTGGCGGCAGGAGGCGGCAGCCACCACCTTAAGGTGGTGGTTATGGGTTTTCTTGATTATTTCAGTTACAAATTACAATAATACACACAATATCCCAAAAATAAATACCCAATAAATACACACACAATAAATAAACACACACACACAGCCACCCTTGTGGTGGGCGGCGGTGGTACGTGGTGGCAGCCACCATGGTTGGCGGCCATGGTGGTTCTTTTCCACTTCCGGTCAACAGAAAAAGAGGCACACACCCTTAGCAGCAGCGGCACTCGACTTCTTTTGCTAAGAACGGACGCCACCAACGGCTACATAAAGACGTCGAAGAACTTGACCGGATGAACCAGCCGCAAGGCGGCGACGGCGACAGCTAGCCACACGGCAGCAGCGGCGAGCGGCGTGGTTCCTTGGCAGCTGTTGCTTGACACCGGTGACATGAATGATGGCGAACAAAACGAGCAGAAGAAGAAGATGAGGCACGTCCGAACATGGCGACCCACAACTACGAGGATGGTCCTTAGCGTTCTCGACTTCATCGTCATCTGAACGGCGACAGGGGCGACGACGGTAGCGGCACCCACGACGACGGATGGCGGTGCTCCAATTGCGAAGTAGCGGTGGTGGATGAGACCTCTCATGGAAACGACTGAAGAAGGAGAAGGAGGAGAAGAGCGGAAGTCCGGTGGTTGCTGTGGTCGTTTGCTGATCGGAAAAGGGGTGGTGATGGCGCCGGTGAGGGAGGCATAAGGGTGGGTGGCGGCTGAACTTCATCCCTTAGGGTTAGGGTTTGTATGGGTTATATACCTGAGCCCTACAAACTTTTCCCCATAATAACAACAATGGCCACTCCCTCTATTAATCTTTTCAAAATGAATCCGAAATTTACGATTTAGCCCCTGCCTTCTGAAATCACTTTCAAATCCAGTCCAATACTTACCAAACACGCCCTAACTTCTAAAAATCTTTACAAAATACATCCTGAAATTACACTTTGACCCCCGAAAGTCTAAAATATATCATTTGACTCCCCGAAACCACTCTCCTCTAAATATTATTGGTTTTAGGGCCATTATAAAATAATATAAATTAGAAATTTATATCTTAGGGCTCCGGGTTTATTATTTATTTTAATTAATTTAAATGGAATGTGACAACTCTCCCCCACTTAAATTAGATTTTGTCCTCGAAATTATTCCTTACCACTCCTGACAAGCCAAATAACTTAAGCAACACAGCTACAACTACAAGCATACCCAACCTTTCCAAGGCAGCTAAGACCAACCCCGCAGGGTTCTAAAACCCAAAGATGAAACGAATTCCTTGCAACATAATTTTGTTTACTCAATCTGAGACTTGAAGTCTCGAGATGGTCTGACTCCCTGGCAGGCCACCCATAATGAGCTTTACCAAGCTTAATCTTCCTCGAGTGACTGACCAAATGCACACTTTCTGTCTTGATTATCCCGATGCTACAATTAGAAACAAAACCACTGACCATAGTCAACAATAGAGCACTTATTCTTGATAGAAGGCTCAAATAATCCTGCTGTTAGTGACTTAGAATAACCCAAGCAATATGTTATTCCGTCTGTATTTGCAACCTAAAGCACCAATACTAATACTGCCCAAACGCTGAGATTGTCCAAAACAGCATGCTGCCACATGGCTGCTTTCCAAAATCTATCGAGACCTTCCGGGTCTCCAACCGATCGGGTGCATGCGTCGAATCCTGACGTCACCAAATCCCAAGCTAAAAGTGATTGCTACCTGACCATTGGTAGCCTTATCTCACAAACAACCTTAAGTAGTCCCTTGCTTCCTTGAGCTCATAACTGTTGTGGCGTTCTTACAGTCTTATCACTGGCTCAACCAGGTCTAATCCTTCTGGGGAAATCCATAAACCAATTCGTGGATTTGCCACACCCTCACTATTGCACCCGAACCGGTGGGTACTACTGTTCCTTCTGTGTTCCACGAACACGCTCATGCCATTTACCAACCAAGTAAATGCTATGGCTACACCCACAGTCTCACAACACTCTATCACTATCCGAATGTTAGTGAATGCTACAGCTCCTCCGCAGTCTTACAACACTCTCCACACTATCTGAGTACTAGTGAATGCTACAGCTCCCCCGTAGTCTTACAACACTTTCACCCTACTGACCATGAGTGAATGCTTCGGCTCCCCCGTAGTCTTACAACACTTTCATCCTAACTGACCATTAGTGAATGCTACGGCTCCCCCGTAGTCTTACAACACTCTCACCCTGTCACACCCCAAAACCGAGAACGGCGGAAACGTTCTGGGGTGGAGGACGTCATGTAATGTATCACAGCAGTGTAAAGTAGTAAACAAGCAACAACATCATACATTGCATTAATAGTATAATTTTGCTTACAAGTGTGTTCTTTCATAGTATAAAACAACATAATGACTACTCAAAATAAAAGACGAGTCTTGACTGCTCCGTCTTCTCTAAACCTTACATCGGTACCTGTCTATTTGTGACCTGAGAATACAAGTTATTTTGAAAGCGAGTATCAGCAATAAACCTGGTGAATTCATAAGTATTTTAGTGTCATTGCTACCCAAAGGTACTGAACTGACTGATGGAACTTTTATGTCTATATAGGTATACATGATATATAACTAATATTTAGACGACATTCGGACGAATAACCGATACCCTAAGGCCACATCCCAACGAGGAAAAGGAAATAAGGCGAGCTAACCATTCTAAATCCTTTAAACATTACCTATATAACTATACATATATAGGCATGCATTTAACAATATAAAAGTATAAAAGAAGTTTTGTAAAACCTTTGAAAAGTTTAATAAATAAGAATTTATGACTTGATGTCAGTTTATAAAATGCTTTGAAAACAGTTTGACAAGACAGTTTAAGTGTAAGAAAACCTTTGTTTGAAACACAACTGTAACAGATTTTGAAAGAAAACATACAGTTTGTAAGACAGTTTCTTAAAGAGTTTCAACATGTAAAAACGTTTGAGAAAGCCCCTTTAAAGTAATCTGTTTGGTAAAATAGCTAAAAGTGTAGTAAATCCATTTGTATGCTAGTTATTAATCACATGTGATTGATATAATAACTAGCATGATTCAACTTGTATTCCCCCCATAAAAGCATTTAAAAACATTTAAAAGATTGATTAAGGGGTATAAACTCACCTGTAGCGAGTGGATCGGATGGAAGTGTCGGACAAGTGCTTGGTGTCAAGTGAAGACTAAGACACACACAATGATCCTAATAACATATAAAGACATATGTATATAAACAATTAGTGATTATAACACTAATTAGGCAAGTATAACATTCTAAGGCGTGGAAAACACTTTAGTCAAAGTGTTAGGAGGCTATTGGGTTGCAACAAAGGAGTGCAAGGCATTGCTATTGAGTTTATGGTCTATGGACCATACTTGATGGAGTTTACGGCCCAGGGGAGTTTACTCCTGGCCGTAAACTCTTTAATGGGTCTCCATTTGAGGCTTAAAGCTATGATGTCTTAAGTGGTTAAGTGTTCCAAGGCTAAACAAGAGGCTAGGTGAGTTTAAGGTCCAAGAATGACCTTAACTTGTGTTTACGGCCTGGGGACCACTTCCCCATGAGTTTACGGCCGTAAACTCATGGTGGGAAGTACCATTTTGATGTTTTGAGGTTCCTAGTTCAATGGTGGTTGGTTCTAGTCATTAGGAAGCATTAGGGGCACAATATCACCACCTTATAGAGTTTACGGCCTAAGGACCATTTCCTTATGTGTTTACGGCCGTAAACTCCTATGGGGGTATGTTTTCTTTGTTGTTTAAAGTCCTAAACACTCCAAGGAAGGATCAAGACTAGCATCCAAGGCTTAGGAAGGGACTAGGGTGCAATTTGCCCCACTTATAGGGGTTTACGGCCCAAGAACATGTCTTGGCCGTAAACTCCTTTGATCTTGGGTTTCCTTATGATTTCTAAGCTCTAAACATGTTAAACCTAGTGTACAACGAGTTAGAACAAGAGTAATTACGATCTAGGAGCTTGAATGGTCGTTTCTGGCCAAGAACACTAGTGTGTGTTCTTGGTGTTCTTGATGGAACTTGAAGATCTACAAAATGGAATGATTTCACGGATGAAATCATGCAAGATCACTAGATCATGCAAGATATCAACTAGTTAGGACAAGAAACTTACGAGTTTTGAAGATCAGGAACGAAGATCGGGATGATACTTGAGAGGATTTGGGCCAAGGAAAAGAAAGGAATGAACTAATGGCCTAACTTTCACCATATAAGGTGAGTTTATGGCCCACATGGAGTTTACGGCCGTAAAATCCATTGTGGTGGCTGTGAACTCATGGTCAATGTGTTTTAGGCTTGTTCTTTGCACTATAGATCCAACAGATAAACCCCGACACTTATTCCTTAAGTGTACAAGGCTCAGAACGCTCAAACAGACTCTAAATTGTGCTAAATGATAGCAGGAATGAGTTTGACTTTCCATGAAGTGTTTGACTGTACAGGATAGAAAATTTCGGGTTGTCACATCATCCCCCCGTTAGAGGGAATTTCGTCCCGAAATTAGAATTTAGGTAAAGGAGTAGGCATGAATAATCGAGCCAAGAAGTGGGGATACTTCATAATCGATTTATTCTCGCGCTCCCAAGTGAATTCAACTCCTCGGTTGGCATTTCAGCGAACCTTCACTAATGGGAAGTGGCTCTGATCCGTTCGCATGACCTCTCGGTCCATGGTCGCTTTGGTTCGTCCACGAAGGTGAGGCTCTTGTGGAACTCGATCTCGTCGAGTGGGATTACAAGAGTCTCGTCGGATAGATACTTTTGCAAGTTCGAGATGTGGAGGGTAGAACGTACGTTACTGAGTTCGCGGGGTAGGTTGGATTTGTGAGTTATAGGGCCGATTCTGGCAAGAATCTCGGAGGTCCTAACTATCTTGGATTTTAGCTTTCCACGCTTTCCGAAGCGTATCAAGCTTTCCCAGAGTGAGACTTCCAAAAGAATTTGGTCTCTCACCTGGAGTTCCCAAGGTTTCTCCCTCTTGCTTCTCTTCCCAGTCAAGGGTCGCTCCCTTCTGGGTCAAAGTCGTAAGAGGTTCCGTAATTTGCGAGGAGTTCTAAATGAACTACGACAGTAGGTCAGCGAGACCTAGAATTTGGCGAATTCCCGTCGGCGTCTTCGGTGCTGACAAATTCTCAACGGTTTTGATTAATTGAAAGGGTCTTCAAGAATTCCCATATCACTAATAGTGTGTCTTAGGAATTTGACTCTTCAATTCCAAAACTCGTATTTAGAGAACTTCGTGTAAGGCTTCTCTGATCGTATTGTTTCCATGGTTTGTTGTAGCTGCTCTTTATGAATTCCTTCTTACTACGAGAGTAGATAAGTAAGTCATTTACAAGGACAATGACGAACTGATCCAAGTAAGAAAGGCGTACCCTATTCATTAAGTTCATGAATACTACAGGCGTATTGGTCCTATCCGAGGGGTATCACTACGGACTCGTAGCGTCCGCATCGAGTTTGGAAGAGTGTCCTCGGGACATCCTTCTCTAATACTCGCAACTGGTGATATTCGGATCTCAGGTCCATTTCTGAAGGGTACATCGTTCCTTGCGGTTGGTGTTAGACTGTAGGGCGATCTGGTTACAGGAGTCGTACTGGGTTCTAAGTTTGTTCGCATGACGATGCGATTACTCGTAGTCTTGGGCAGTCTCCGTCCTGAAGTTCATATTAGGAGTCATACATGGTTCATCAATCACAGTCTCATGTGTACGAGTCGTATATAATTAAGATTGAAAAGGTAGTCGAATAAATGATTCTTCTTTAAGCTCACATCCCAACGAGGAAAAGAAGTTAAAGTGGAATCATCAATTCTAAACCTGTAGAACCTTGATTATATACCACCCTTGTGTATACATTCTTCAGTGATAGATCAATCGTACGGGTCTTTGGATTGAACTTGACGTACTGTACGAGTGGTACTTCGGGGAGGTTTGCTGAGGTTTCTTCTGAAAGGATAAGAAACATGAGGTACTCTATGCATGAGTACTTCGGAGTTCTGAAATGACGGCTTCGCTAGAAAGACGATTTCGGAGAAAGAGATTTACGCACGAAACTGGCATTGCGAGGGTCGAAATGACTCAAGTTATCTGATAGTATCGGACTACTCGGAAAAATAAAGGCATTAGATTAGATCCAAAAGGTGTTACAGACAAAACATAACAGTGCAACTTTTAACAGAGTTACAGTACTTTAGATTAGCTATAAGACTACTGTTGCGAACAAGGTATACTACAAAAGGCAAGTATACGCAGCACGAGGGTCCCTTTGAATTACGGGATCTCGCAAAAGATAAGACTCGAGTTGCACTAGTTTTAAACAGTTGAAAGCATACAAAAATACTGCCGATTGGAAACGTTCCTATACTATAGTAGGGTCCTTTGCTGTCTTTTGTTGTTCTGGGGTCAAACTCCTCCTGTTCCCCCGTCACCCTTCTCTGTTGGGCAGTCCCTTTTGAAATGTCCCATTACACCACATAGATGGCATATCCGAGAAATTTCGACATTGGTGGTTGAAGTAATGTGTTGGATCCGAGTCTTGCAGTAACGGATGGTGTGTCCCTTTTTGTTGCAGGTTACGCACTGCATTTCCCGACATGGTCCATGATGGTGATAGTTGCATTTGTTGCACTTTGGGAGATTGCCAGCATACTGTCTAGCTGGGTTAGGGATAACTGGGATACTAGAAGGAATGTCAGTAGGAGGTACAGATGTCGTGGCCGCGAAGGCTGCCACAGGTTGTTGTCTTTTGCTTGCCCCTTGGGGTGATTTGCCTTGGACTCTATCCCTGAACTTTCGTTTGTTATTCTTGGGCTTGAGATTCGGAGTGTTGTGGTAGTTCGTTACTCGGTGATGTACTTGGTTGTTACCTTCATTGGAATTATTGATAACCATTCTGCTAACATTTTCGTTGTCAGCGTTAAGGTGAGTCAGAACAGCTGTCACGGCAGCTGAGACTGCAGCTTGAAAGGTAGCTGCATCAATCTGAAGAGTCGGCGTTTGGTTGATGGGTTGATTACTTTTCTTCGGCGACATGATTCTGTAACACGAAAGATAAGGAGTTCGTGAGCGATTATGGTTGACCCTAGATGTATTTCGATCGTTCATGTAAAGAGTAGAAATAAGTTCTCGAGGGTTTGACCTACATCCCTATGATGTAGTCCTAATACAGAGTAGAAGTAAGTTCGTAGAATGGTCTCATGTCGTTTGTCGTCCAAACCGGGGTTCCATTGGTTTGTGGATAACGTGATCCAACCTTCGAAAGAGAATTGGGAATGATCCCTGAGCTAAATTACCCTAGTCCAATAACTTGACTAGAGTGGGTTTCAGATAGACTCCAACGATAGAATGATGAAAGTATTTGAACAAGGCGTGACACAGAAATTAGCCGACTGTCAAAATCATTGATATTCATGATGTAATAAGTTTGGGAAAATTGACCTTGTAGAAGGTCTTACATCATATCCGGAGTAGGAAAGTTTTGGCCGCATAAGGCCTAACTAAAAGTACCTACAGTACAAGATAGTTACATAGAAAAATGCCACACAGGACATAGACAGGAAAACGATTCTTCGAAACAAGGAAGGAAAGTAAAGCATCTACTACTGGTGACGGTCATCCCTCTGGTGAACCCTTAGTTCAGCCAGTTGACGTTCCATATCAAGCAGGTGTCTTTCGTACACCCTCTGGCGTACTCGGAGTTCTATGACTTCGGCTCGTGATTCAGCCAGTGCTTGTAGCAGGGTTTCATGGTCTCTCTCAGATCTCTCACGAGCATCTTCCAGGCGAATGGTGCGGATCGTATGCATTCTCGCATTGGTGACAACTTCCGTGATTTGATGGAGGGCTGTCCTGCCTTGAATCTCATTTCGGGCCACTCTGCGGACCAGGATTGGCAAGACTCTGTCTGCTGAGCCCCCCTTGCTTAGGTCATAAAAGCTTCGGTCTCCATTAACTGGCATGGGTTGATCCTGCCCTTGGCTCCATGTTTCCAAGATTTCCACCCACGGAGGCGTCGGGCCTTGAAAAGCCGGACGAGGGTTAGGATTTGGAACAAGAGCCATCAGGGGTATGTTCTCCACTTCAGGTTCGGAGTTAGAACCATCAGCAAAGCCTTCAGCTTGGTGACCATCCATAGGGATTGGGTGATCATTCTCTGGCTCCTCTCCGAGCCATCCAGCATTGCCGTGGTTAGGGTAGTACAGGTTGCCGTGGGGATGGAATCCAGCCATGATATCTACGTGAGAAAAGGGATATAAGAAATAACTAAATAGACGTACTAATTAGATATTTATAAGATGATCTTTATCAGTTACTTCAATACTTGCTTAGTGCATACTAGTTATATGTATTCAGGACAGGATAGACCTTCGAATAAGTGACCCTAACTTTAAGCCCACAACCAAACGAGGACAGGAAGTAAAGCAAAGATTCACAGATTTTGAGTCTATGACGTCCTAGATACATATAATTTTAATGTATCCACTAAGCATTTATTGACCTATTGATAAAGATCTATTTAGTTCTCAGATAAGTAATTACAGTAACACCAAATACCCCTATGGTATTTCATTGTGGTAGTGTTGGTAAGTTTTTAGACTTGTTGCCACATCACAACCATTCTTGGGCATATGCTAATCACTCCTCAGACCAGCATAGTTGATCAGGCTATGCCACTCCCAGGACTGACCATACATCCCCAAGCTTACTTGTGATATTCAACAATCGTAATACTTTTGTTCTTGTCATTGTGACACTGATTTTAGTATGAATGGAGGCACGTATACTTTATTAAATATTTTATTATTTAAAAGTATTAACTCTTGGTCAGAGTGTTTTAATACCATTGTATTTATAGTTAGTATATCTATTATGGGTTGATATACTCAATTCACTATAAACAATGCTCTGATACCAATCTGTCACACCCCAAAACCGAGAACGGTGGAAATGTTCTGGGGTGGAGGACGTCATGTAATGTATCACCACAGTGTAAAGTAGTAAACAAGCAACAACATCATCCATTGCATTAATAGTATAATTTTGCTTACAAGTGTGTTCTTTCATAGTATAAAACAACATAATGAATACTCAAAATAAAAGACGAGTCTTGACTGCTCCGTCTTCTCTAAACCTTGCATCGGTACCTGTCTATTTGTGACCTGAGAATACAAGTTATTTTGAAAGCGAGTATCAGCAATAAAGCTGGTGAATTCATAAGTATTTTAGTGTCATTACTTTGAAAAGCTGTTATGAAAGACTGGTGAATGTTTAATGAAACATTTAGTATAAGTGTGAAAACCCTAGAAAATCCCATATTTCCTACTAGTATAAAAAGTAGTCTTCTACCAAGACCCGAATGTTTTGAAAGTTTGAACCTCTACATAAGTGAAGGTTTTTCCTTGCACAACTATTATTATTCAAATCTAATCTACCTCATCGGTTATGTGAATATATCACAAAATAAAGGTAATAAGGAAATAATATAATAACTGAAGTATTATCCTTTGGTACTAGGATAAACAAATCTAATCTACCTCATCGATTATGTGAATGTGTCACAAAATAAAGGTAATAAGGAAAAAAATAATAACTGAAGTATTATCCTTTGGTACTAGGATAAACAAATCTAATCTACCTCATCGATTATGTGAATGTGTCACAAAATAAAGGTAATAAGGAAAATTATATAATCATATAAGTATTATCCTTTGGTACTAGGATAAACACGGCATAGTAATTGCCGAATAGTATTAACCGTAGACATCCGTAGATGTGCATTTTCCTCTGTAGCTAACAGCTGGGTGTAGAATGGTTAGTCCCGTACATATATAATAGTATTTACACCTATAATATGTAATAGTATCTCATCATATAGTATCTATGTAACAGTATCCATGTAAAAGTATCTATGTAAAAGTATCTCTTCATATTGTGGGTGATGTATTAGTATAGACTCATGAATGAACTGACTCTGGTGTAATTCCTTGTAATAGGAATAGCAAGTAGTATCTCCTAACTATACCTAGTATAGTTACTAGCATTGTACGAGTATAATCGAAGGTATACCTTTGCTACCCAAAGGTACTGAACTGACTGATGGAACTTTTATGTCTATATAGGTATACATGATATATAACTAATATTTAGACGACATTCGATCGAATAACCGATACTCTAAGGCCACATCCCAACGAGGAAAAGGAAATAAGGTGAGCTAACCGTTCTAAGTCCTTTAAACATTACCTATATAACTATACATATATAGGCATGCATTTAACAATATAAAAGTATAAAAGAAGTTTTGTAAAACCTTTGAAAAGTTTAATAAATAAGAATTTATGACTTGATGTCAGTTTATAAAATGCTTTGAAAACAGTTTGACAAGACAGTTTAAGTGTAAGAAAACCTTTGTTTGAAACACAACTGTAACAGATTTTGAAAGGAAACATACAGTTTGTAAGACAGTTTCTTAAAGACTTTCAACATGTAAAAACGTTTGAGAAAGCCCCTTTAAAGTAATCTGTTTGGTAAAATAGCTAAAAGTGTAGTAAATCCATTTGTATGCTAGTTATTAATCACATGTGATTGATATAATAACTAGCATGATTCAACTTGTATTCCCCCCATAAAAGCATTTAAAAACATTTAAAAGATTGATTAAGGGGTATGAACTCACCTGTAGCGAGTGGATCAGATGGAAGTGTCGGACAAGTGCTTGGTGTCAAGTGAAGACTAAGACACACACAATGATCCTAATAACATATAAAGACATATGTATATAAACAATTAGTGATTATAATACTAATTAGGCAAGTATAACATTCTAAGGCGTGGAAAACACTTTAGTCAAAGTGTTAGGAGGCTATTGGGTTGCAACAAAGGAGTGCAAGGCATTGCTATTGAGTTTATGGTCTATGGACCATACTTGATGGAGTTTACGGCCCAGGGGAGTTTACTCCTGGCCGTAAACTCTTTAATGGGTCTCCATTTGAGGCTTAAAGCTATGATGTCTTAAGTGGTTAAGTGTTCCAAGGCTAAACAAGAGGCTAGGTGAGTTTAAGGTCCAAGAATGACCTTAACTTGTGTTTACGGCCTGGGGACCACTTCCCCATGAGTTTACAGCCGTAAACTCATGGTGGGAAGTACCATTTTGATGTTTTGAGGTTCCTAGTTCAATGGTGGTTGGTTCTAGTCATTAGGAAGCATTAGGGGCACAATATCACCACCTTATAGAGTTTACGGCCTAAGGACCATTTCCTTATGTGTTTACGGCCGTAAACTCCTATGGGGGTATGTTTTCTTTGTTGTTTAAAGTCCTAAACACTCCAAGGAAGGATCAAGACTAGCATCCAAGGCTTAGGAAGGGACTAGGGTGCAATTTGCCCCACTTATAGGGGTTTACGGCCCAAGAACATGTCTTGGCCGTAAACTCCTTTGATCTTGGGTTTCCTTATGATTTCTAAGCTCTAAACATGTTAAACCTAGTGTACAACGAGTTAGAACAAGAGTACTTACGATCTAGGAGCTTGAATGGTCGTTTCTGGCCAAGAACACTAGTGTGTGTTCTTGGTGTTCTTGGTGGAACTTGAAGATCTACAAAATGGAATGATTTCACGGATGAAATCATGCAAGATCACTAGATCATGCAAGATATCAACTAGTTAGGACAAGAAACTTACGAGTTTTGAAGATCGGGAACGAAGATCGGGATGATACTTGAGAGGATTTGGGCCAAGGAAAAGAAAGGAATGAACTAATGGCCTAACTTTCACCATATAAGGTGAGTTTATGGCCCACATGGAGTTTACGGCCGTAAACTCCATTGTGGTGGCCGTGAACTCATGGTCAATGTGTTTTAGGCTTGTTCTTTGCACTATAGATCCAACAGATAAACCCCGACACTTATTCCTTAAGTGTACAAGGCTCAGAACGCTCAAACAGACTCTAAATTGTGCTAAATGATAGCAGGAATGAGTTTGACTTTCCATGAAGTGTTTGACTGTACAGGATAGAAAATTTCGGGTTGTCACACACCCCAACTGAGCATTAGTGAATGCTACGCCTCCCCCGTAGTCTTACAACACTTTCATCCTAACACAAACGCAACCTAATGCCTTACCCCTAATCTATCAATTCGAAACACATACAAAGTCGAGCACGCACTCGACCAAACACCCGAACTGAACTCAATTCATGACTGGAGTCCCAACCTGCTTCCCCAAATTCTGCTATCAACCCCCAAGGAAGACGCGATTCACACGCTGGGGAGTTTTACCGAACTTCGAAGTCTCACAACTCTTAAACCAAATATCCACTTGGGCCGCCATTTTCCTCGATGAGGATGAGAAACTCATCCCAGTCTCATACCTGCCCCTGTCCTGAATACTTGCGCGATTCTCCCCCACTTAGATTCGACTAAATTCTCAAGGCACATGAGAATTGAAAGACCCCCAATCCTTCTTGCCTTACAATGATCGATCCGATGACCATCAGTGCTTATCAACTAGTGATCCATCACTAGCCAATTCAAAATAATCACACACTTCAAAGAACTAGATGAAGACTTCCTGAATCCCAGTGAAACTGACAGTCTCTAATACTTGAATGATCCCACACACAAATCTTGAAGACCTAAAGATAGGTGCTCCAACTAATATATCAGCAACGAGCTACTTCCCTTGGCGCTCTCATCCACCAATCAATAACGGTTACTAAAACCACTGAATCCTGACAATGTTGAATAATCATCCTGTGGGACCCTGTCCGCAGATCTCCCACATAATACCCCTCTTCCCAAGGTGCTCCAAACAAATCTCCCGCTCTCGGGCTCTAGAAATTATATCATTCAGGGTCTCGCACCCTGACTCACTCATCGACTCAGTCGTCTACAGCTGAACTGTAGTAGCTGAAGCAACCTCTGCCCTATACCGAGCTACAAACTACTCCAAGGACATAGTATCCAATCCCAATAGTGTAATAAATCACACAATCAATCCTTACCGCCCGATACAAGAGATCCAAGGCGATTCAGATCTTAGATCCTATGGGTAGGGACGGTAATCGCGTAAGCCTCACAAGATACTCATGCCACATAGACCCACCTGCGCTGAAATAATGTCGCCAACCCTTGCAACTAACTGACCCCGAGCTGAAATACAACCTGATCCCAGGGTCACAAGTCTGCTCATTCCTTCGAGTTCGAAAACTGAAAGGGGACAATCCTTGCCCTAGAAAACGACATTCCTATCGATCAATTAACCATTCTACTTCCAACTGCAAAACCCCAACTAAACATAATCATCACTCCTTTCCGGAGTCCCCGCCACTCACATTCCGGCCTCGAGCAAAGCCCCCGAAGCCTCAAATCTAGAATCTCACGTGCTAGACTCTCCCGCTTAACCCGCAGAATGTAACGAGTACGAAACATCTCCCTGATATCAAGTAACTGCAACTCTCTGCTCATCAGGATATGTCCCAGTAACAAGTCTCGGTACTGGAAAGCTTGACCAGCTCCTCCCCATGCTGTCATTACAGCCGCTGTAGCTGTTGCGACAGCCGTCTCAGCAAGGGCTGCATATCTGTCATCAAAATACTCCATCATAGTGGTCTTAATAGACCCAAACATATCCGGAATATGACCCCGGACAATCCCAACCACCTCCTCGCGGATGATCTCCCTGACACGATCCTCTGTTAACGTTGGCCCACCCTGGCCGATAATCTCTGGCTCCGTCGAGGCATCCTGATCGCCCTGCCCTGATCCCGATCCGGATCTAGTCACAAAACGCCTCGTAACCACCATACTGAAAATATACCAGGAAGATATCAGATAATCGTCACAAATAACAGGGAACCAACTTCCAACTAAACCCTAGGGGTTGTGACTTCCTTGCTATGCGTATGGGTCCTGTGCTGTCAGTAGTACGGACCCATACTACCTTCCACACCTACCAATATTTGTCTCAAGTATCATCACAACACCCTATCAATATACATATGCATGGTGATCGCTCAATCCCCTCTCCTAGAGGGAAGCTAACTATCTCATAGCTGGTCAGCTGACCTCGCACGACTCAACCATCCATGAAACTTCGACCAACCCTGCAGCACTAGTGTATGCTAGTCATACATAACGCTGGACCCTATAGACTTTCGAATACCTGATCCTACCCTAAGCCCTTCATCAAACAAAAACAGGAAATAAGGCCAAACCAAACATTCTCAGGCTATAAGATCTTAATTATGTACGACCGTGATGCATACACTAAGCAACTACAGTAATGATGTCAATTTCATATAATGAAAACCCTAGGCAATCAGGCATCACACAATCAGGCAATTCTATCATGCAATTCCTGAAGATCCCTAACCTAGTACTAGCATGTTGTTCTAACATATCATATAATCAATAACTGCATGGTATTTTGGGGTCTACTTACTGGCTCCGACTGATCGTACACTTGCATCCTCCTTTTCTTATTTTGAAAACCATTTAAAATCATTGTGAAAATATTTTCCTTAGTTTGAGACTGAATTCACACGAGTGTTCCTCCAATTCACTCAAACAAGGCTCTGATACCAACTTGTAACACCTGTAAAAATCAAGTCAATTTAAAACTTTCTCAAACATCTAAAAGCCATTAGTTATTACAAAATGTTTTCAAAATAGTTTAATATAAGAGTATCCCAGAAACCATAAGTCCAAAACACGAGGATGTGTACGGTCACGCCTTTGCCTTGCTGAGACATCTGAAGCACTTGAAACAATAAACTGAAACCGTAAGCACAAAGCTTAGTGGGTTCCCCCAAAATACCCATACACGCAACAGTACACATATAATCACAAACAACATACAGTGGGTCCAATCAACCATCGGGTT
This sequence comes from Lactuca virosa, assembly GCF_052849685.1. NCBI lineage: Eukaryota > Viridiplantae > Streptophyta > Magnoliopsida > Asterales > Asteraceae > Lactuca > Lactuca virosa. The sequence goes on from NC_136429.1 coordinate 133,076,708, forward strand.
GGAATACCCCAGGCTCTCAACCATCGGGTTGGAATGCCAACATACTTTGGGTCTAGTCATCCTCGGGATGGTATACCCTCGGCCCACAACCATCGGGTTGGAATGCCCACGCACCATGAGTCCAATCATCCTCGGAATGGAATACTCTCGACCCACAACCATCGGGTTGGAATTCCAACACACTATGAGTCCAATCATCCTTGGGATGGAATACTCTCGGCCCTCAACCATCGGGTTGGAATGCCCACACAATATGAGTCCAATCATCCTCGGGATGGAATACTCACGTCCCACAACCATCGGGTTGGAATGCCCAGGTCTGTTGGCTCTCGCATAAAGCAGAAGAGCCTCAACCACCAATCAAACATGTGCACATATAACAGATAATCACATAACAGTCAATAGACATACAAACCGATCTAACGGATCATAATAACATAATAACATCCTATCTACCAGGATACTGATCTAACAGATCATAATAGCATAATACCATCCTATCTACCAGAATACTTATCTAACAGGTCATAATAGCATAATACCATCCTATCCCAGGATACTGATCTAACAGATCATACTAGCATAACATATCAGGATAACAATCCAAAAGGGTCGGCCTTGGTGCCTTAGACCCTTGGGTATAGTGAGGAAAACTCACCTCATACTGTTGAAGTCCTGCGGATAAAATTCCAGCTGCTGGTTGACAGATTCCCGAGCTGTTAACAAAAAAACGACACCCAATTAATAATTGGGTTCCAAGCCTAAGGTCCAACTCACACTCTAATGGCAAAATAGTCAACCAATGGACCACAACCCAACATATGGCCCAATTTTCTAAATTGGGCCCAGACCTCTACATGGTCTTACCCTAAGGCCCACTAGCTAATAATCCTCACGGCCCAATTATGGCCCACTTATGGCCCAATTTTCCAAATTAGGCCCAAGCCTCTCCAATGGGCCTTATCCTAAAGCCCAATAACTTCCTTAGTCCATAAATATGTTCCCAAATGGCCCGCAAAGGCCAGAGCAACTTAGTCCAATAAATGGTTCAATAAAGAACCCAAACCCAATTAGGGTTTTTCACATAAAATGACGATTAGGGTTAAGTGTGTTGGATTTTGAGCATTCTAACACTCCTAAGTGTACATGCAACCCTAAATACCTTGGATCTATGTTTTCTCTATTATACATGCACATATGAATATTCCAAGGTATTACCCTAACTAGCATACAATCTTTGATACTTGGGTAATAAACTAGATAGAAATACATACCTTATTAATGTAGCTTAACTCCATGAAGCTCGAGAGCCTAGTGCCCCAAGTGTGACACCTCAAATGGTTCACACAGCATCACCAACACATGGAATAACCATGAGAAGAAGACACTCATGCTCAAATCGGCTAGCCCTCATATATGTTTCACTAGTGCCAATTTCTTGAGCTAAAGGGGTCCTTATATAGTGTTCACATTAGGGTTACACCATGTAACCCATGACTTTATCTATTCCTTATTCTCCATGGGTTTTAACCTCCATGGAGTATCCATGGGTCACCACATGGGTTAAACCCAACATAAGGAATCATGGATCATAAGCCCACATATATAAGAATGAATGATTTACACAATCAATCATCATATATTTAATTAGTCTCTTTTGATCATTAAATTAAGTCCAAATTAATTCTTGATCAATACTAATTAAATAACATGATTTCATATTAATATATTAGAACTTATAATATATTAATATGTCACAAATGTCCTCTTCTCACAAACGGTCTATCCAAATGTTCTGATGCCATGCAACCCAAATGGACCATGCCGAGTCGGGTCAAGTACATACCAATTATAGTTATGGACTTAGACACTAATCCAACAGTCTCCCACTTGGATAAGTCTAAAACTATTATTGAGTATGACTTCAACAACCAACTGGCAATCGTAGCTCTCAAAAGCCGCTGTCGAACTCTGACCTCGTCGATGAACTCTGACCTTTGTCAATGACTTGTCCATTAGATAAGGGATCATATACTCCTCCATTCTAGATATCATATGGACTGAGACATGGATTATAAATCATTCTCTCTGTCCATTTGTTGTTTCCTGATTTCCGATTCATGATGTCCGAGTGATTGAACAAATCAAATCAGTCTTGGCTTGTCCAAGCACTCACATATGTCATCATTAAATCATCGAGGGGCCCACATATATCGCTTTTATCCCGAAGGTAAAAGGAATGGATAAACTTCGACTCATATGGCTTGTTCTACTACTTGTTGAATCATACACAAAGGCACGTTTTATAACATCGAGTTACCAATGCGTTTTCGTGTAATCAATGTATAACCAACTCATAGTAACAACTCATATCTCTAGGTTTGAAGAATATAAGATATTATCGTCTCATGATCACTCGTGATAAAATCCATGAAGTGATTCAAATGAGCGCGGGTTGAATTTAATACTCAGAACTTATGAGCAATCATGAGTGTTGTAGCACCACTTTGTCCAACATCTTAGACCTCTACAAGCCAACCCATGACAGTCTTGATTCATATCTACTTCCAACATATGACCGACTGTGGATGGTTTGAATAACTTAGTCATTCAGGAAGAACGACCTAGTTATTCTGGAAGTCAAAAACATGCAAAGTGAAACACAAGAATAATCGAATCCAATATGGTCTCAGAACTTATGAATATAAATAGAACACCTTTTATTTATCACCATATTGATCACACATTATTCATTGCATACTGTTTCAAACTATCAACTTTATACTTGAATTAAAAACAATAGTGTCCCATGCTCCAAGCATGTACACTATGTTTTCTAAACACTAGTCATGCCATACACCAAGTATGCACACTATGTTTGTCTAAACAATAGTTATGCCATACGCCAAGTATGCACACTAAGTTTGTCTATGATCTTTACTCTGTGAACTAGATCGATTGAACATAATTCCAATGATTCTCATTTCACAATCCCAATTCCTTACCGCAAATGCAAGAATTCCAAATCCTGCTATTTACCTAAATCTGTTAGATTCTAAACTTATATGCATTGATCCTCTTGTAATGATTATGCACAAAGTCACAAAGACTTGTCAACAGACATTACAGAGTATTCCAATGGAGATCAACTCCATGGAAATATCCTTCTTGCATTAAGTTTTTTCCTAATCTTACACAGATTAAATCCACCTATGGAGACAACTCCATATTCCCATTTTGACTATCATTTCTGAACAAGAGTTGCCTCTTTTCAGAACATGTCAATATGGTCCTTCCAGAAACACTATACTTCCAACTGTCCCTGAGCAACCAATCTTTGGTAAACCTTAGATTGTCCTCGATAATTGCTTAATCATTTTAGTCGTATCCAATTCTAGACCTTTTCCCATTCTTAATGCCTCAGGCATTTGGAAAATTTAGAAAGGATAAATATTATAGCACATGCCATCGATCCTATATCCGAAGCATATGGGACACGATTCATGATGTCTCACATAAAGACATGATACTAGACCAGTCTTTTTGCTATAATATTTCTATGTCTATTTGCCAAGTTCTCATAATTCAGATTATGAAAAGGAATGTCGTAATCATAATCGAATTTTAGAACGCAAATAATGGACCCATATATGGAATTTCCTTATGTTGAGCCACTCCAACAAAAAATTCATATATACCCTTGACTAAAGATGATTAAAACCTCAATCTAAGCTTTTAGAATTGAAATATAATTTCCTCTCACTTAATTATAGCAAAACAACTTTTCTATGTCTATTTGCCAAGTTCTCATAATTCAGATTATGAAAAGGGATGCCGTAATCATAATCGAATTTCAGAACACAAATAATGGACCCATATATAGAATTTCCTTATGTTGAGCCACTCCAACAAAAAATTCATATATACCCTTGACTAAAGATGATTAAAACCTCAATCTAAGCTTTTAGAATTGAAGTATAATTTCCTCTCCCTTAATTATAGCAAAACAACTTTTCAACCCCTGCAAGTTCCGGAATTGAAACTTTTGTTTTCTATAGTTAACATTGCTATCTTGCAATACAAATCATAATTATCATGCTCCCACTAACATGATGATTATTAGCATAACACTTATGCTCCCACTAGCTTTGACATGTACTCAGAAATCAACTGGACTTCTAGAAATCAATACTTTATTGACTTTCTTACCAAAGTTCAGATTTCTGATATGAGATTGCTTTGATAAGACTTTATCAAAATCGTATACCTTTTCTTAGATAGCTCACATGTGTGTCTAAACAATTTTTTAGAACTATGAAAAGGGATGCCGTAATCATAGTCTTAATTGTTTAGACCTTTGCCATTTCTCACAAGTCCATGTTAGTGTGCCGGTTAACCACACAAGCTCGACTAACGACTTTGAGAATGCAAATATCACAACTGTTATCTACTTAAAATCTACTTAGTGAAAGTGTTTCCTCACCATCATTTTCATGAATCGGAGAGAAACCTTATGACACTTAGATTTTATGGTGTATGTGTTCTTATCCATGTGAATTTGTCAAAACCATAATCACAAGACAAGGATAATGACAAATCCAAACTCATATGAACTGAACTCAATCTTAATTTCTTGCCACCTGGCAGCACAAGGGCCTTCCATTGCTTCCAAGTTGTTATGCAGCCAATTGAGAACTCTCAGAACTCATATGCAAAGCCAACTTTAACTGGAATGGGCACAGAAATAGAAATATGTCAACAAGATAGGTTATAAACCTCACGTCGTGTGCTAGTGTCAAACTACAGGTTTTTTATTCTTGACTAGATCTTTGAAATTCTTTCAGGATCTTTAAGACTGCCACTGTTCTCTTGACATATAAGACTATCTTGCCAAATATTTCAATAGATAGTGCGGATTTTTTATCAAGACAAACACTTTACACAATTGGCCTTAGTTGGTCTTTGTTTTATCCAAAACATCACAACTTACCAATTTCAAATGTACAAGAGTAGGACACTTTTACTCTTACATTTGACAAGTGTTATAAACCTTTCTTTAAGATATATCACTCATCTTACAGTCTTGGAGTATGACTCTAAGACTTGTTTTGGAACGAAGTATGACTCATCTTCTTGATTTAACCATTCCCACAATTCAAGATTCCTCTTCTTAGTCATAAGAATGCACTAAGATGTCCTTAGAGGACTAATTGTGACATGATTTCTAAATCATTAAGATGATCCCGAAACATGATACTAAAGTACTCTCCCATCTTTTCAGATTTGAGAAACTTTTATCCTTCTGCCTAATTTGATTCTTCTCATTCGTTCTGCCATATATTGAAAATTTTCCAATATTTCAGAATTATACTTAAACTGGTAAGTATAACCATATTTACTAAACTTTAGTAAATCATGACGAATAGTCTTATCGATCTTTTGTGGTGGACTTGATCAGTGCACCAGAATGTGCACTCGATCCCTTAGTCCTTCACTTGACTCACATATACATGTGAACAAGGAATTAATCTTAATTTTCCAAACATGAAAATTCTCATTCATCATACTATACAACTTGCATGATTTCCAAGTTTCTATCCAACTGAAACCTTGGGTGATGAGAATCTTTCCTTATTTGGTAAGTTATGACACTACCACAAACGAAAGAATCAAGTCCATTTTTCCAATATTGCTATCAATGGAATCATATAAACAACCGTTTTTCACAAATGCCACTGTAAGGATATTTAAAATAAATATAAAATTAAAACCTCTTTATTTTATTTTAAAACTTTGCGGAAAAAACTTATCCTTACAGTGCAGATGCATATGAAAAACTTGTTGTTATCTATTCCTAAGCAATATAGCATAATTCCTAAGCAACAGCTCAAAAATTCTGATCACTGAACCATGTGATCGAAATCCATCTTCGCGATCAGAATCATCATATACTTCTTTTAAGTTTCTTCATTTTTCTTTGATTCTTTAAACAACAATATGTGACCTAGTCACATCATGTAATGAGAATCTCAGAATAGAAACTTAACTGAGTTAGATAGTGGACTTCACCTGAAGTAGAATCAAACATCTTGACTTGATCAACCCTATGATCCTTCAGGTAAATAGGCAGTTTTGTAACCAATGCCCCTTCTTTTGCCAATATAAACATATGGACTCTATGGAAATGGTACACAAGACTATCACAGACTTAGACTTTCTCTTTACCATTTGGTCAACCGAGTTGACTATGGCCGATCCCTTTCCATTGGGAAGAGAAAGCCTTTTCTAGATATCCAATGTTACCATTGTCAATGTCCATTGGGAAGTTGATCTCCTAATAAAATTTGCTTTACTAGTCCTCAAACCATTGCTGATTCAGCAGCACCAAGCAAAAAGATAAGATCATTAAGGGTCAAGTCATAGTCTGTTTCATAGTAGTCCCAAAGGAACTCACTATGTGACTTAGAAAGTGATTGAACATCCAACTTTCTTAAGACTTTGACACCCAACTCTCCCGACTTGTCAATATGTGACTTCATCTCCAAGATGCAATCACACATAGACCTTGCTTGCCAATAGGGCTTGAGTGACCTTGAACTTGTGGGTTAGGGAGAATAATTGGAGGAGGTGGAGGAAGTGAAGTTCCAAGAGATTTGGGAAGATCATAGATGTCTGAACTAGACATCTTTTGGGAGATATTCAAGGTAGTTGATTTAAAGTCCTTAATATAACACCCAATATGAAATATTAAGGCTAGGACCCAATACAATATTTTATAACTTGGAAGAGGGATGCCGTAATCCAAGCTATAGAATATTTGAAGGTAGGCAAATGACGATTCACCAATTTCCACCATGAAAATGAAATAATTTAATTAGGTTTTACTTGGATTTGAAACTCCTAGATCTTTTGAGATTCATTGAACTGTTCAATGGCATGTTTCAATCTCGATTGTGCCCTCTCAGGTTTTGTGACTGGGATGCCGAGGATCACAAAACAAGGTGTGAATAACCATGCAAATATACTTGGTACCCTTAATATTTATCCCTCAATCGATGTGCCGGTTAACCACACGCGCTCCACCGATACTATGATAAACATTAAGTTACCCTTTGCCTACCTTGTTAAATCCAGGTTAGTGTGCCGGTTAACCACACACGCTCCACTAACGACTTAAGCAAAGTGCAAAGTGTAATTTCATGGGTAAGCACCAAATTCACATTTTCCTAAGTAACTAAGATTGTGAATTTATAAAAGTTTAGTTACTTAGTATTTATCATTAATACTTTTATTGAAGGGAGAATTATAGTCCTTGTCCTACCCATTCGGCTAATGACCCTCCACCAGTCACGGAAGCGGTGGGTGAGAATGGACACCCATTAAACTGCCATTTTATAGGCAACAACCTTATACCCCCCTTATAGACCGACTTCGTGAATGAGGCCTACTAACGGTAAAACTGACTTGCTCTTATATATATGTGTATATATATATATATATATATATATATATATATATATATATATGTATATATATATATATATATATATATATATATATATATATTATTATTAACTTATAATACTATAAAGTATAAGGGTTGAATTTTAACTTTTAAAATTCTAAGGGCTTAATTTGGAATTAAAGTATTCATAAGGGAAAACTTTACAAATTCCAAAACTTGAGGGAAAGTTTTGAAACTATTCAAAACTATTCAATTCCATAACTTATGTGTTTAAAGTAGTTTTAATTCAAAAAAAACTCTTCAAGTTCCATAACTTGAGGACAAGTTATGGAAGACTTTAAACTATTAAAACAATATGACTTTTCTTTATTCATAACCTATGGAAATATTTATGAGTTTTATGAATCTTAAATGTGACTTTTCATATAACTTGAGGACAAGTTACAAAAACACATTTTAGAACCAACTCTTAGATTAATTTGGATTGAAAAACAACAATTTCACATAACTTTTCTATTAATCTAAGCAACTCATAAGAACAAGATAATTCATATCAAACTTTTTCATGTAATTAGCCTAACCATTAAACTAATACAAAACATGAATCTATTGACAATTATCTTTGAAATTGGATTAGCATGAACATTACCACATCAAAAATAGGTTTATAAGTTGAAAAACAGCTTAGGGTAATGTTCCTAGTCCAATTCTAGCCAAAACAGTCGAAGATATGCTGTCAGGGGGTCCAACTCGTCGAGTGCATGAACCAACTCGGCGAGTTGGATCGTTTTGAACACTTTTAAGGCACGGACTCGTCGAGTCACCTGATGGACTCGCTGAGTCAGTTGCCCAGACAGCAAAAAACTTCGATTTTTAAGCAGATTTTGCAAGTATAACAAGAAAACAAGCCTGGGCTCTGATATGACTGTTGGATTTTGAGCATTCTAACACTCCTAAGTGTACATGCAACCCTAAATACCTTGGATCTATGTTTTCTCTATTATACATGCAAATATGAATATTCCAAGGTATTACCCTAACTAGCATACAATCTTTGATACTTGGGTAATAAACTAGATAGAAATACATACCTTATTAATGTAGCTTGACTCCATGAAGCTCGAGAGCCTAGTGCCCCAAGTGTGACACCTCAAATGGTTCACACAACATCACCAACACATGGAATAACCATGAGAAGAAGACACCCATGCTCAAATCGTCTAGCCCTCATATATGTTTCACTACTGCCAATTTCTTGAGCTAAAGGGGTCCTTATATAGTGTGCACATTAGGGTTACACCATGTAACCCATGACTTTACCCATTCCTTATGCTCTATGGGTTTTAACCTCCATGGAGTATCCATATATAAGAATGAATGATTTACACAATCAATCCCCATATATTTAATTAGTCTCTTTTGATCACTAAATTAAGTCCAAATTAATTCTTGATCAATACTAATTAAATAACATGATTTCATATTAATATATTAGAACTTATAATATATTAATATGTCACAAATGTCCTCTTCTCACAAACGGTCTATCCAAATGTTCCGATGCCATGCAACCCAAATGGACCATGCCGAGTGGGGTCAAGTACATACCAATTATAGTTATGGAATTAGACACAAATCCAACAAAGTGTTCCTACTTAACCCATTAAGGACTTAATCCATTAAGTCCATAAATCTACTAGGTCAATCATATAGTGTGGTCGGGATTAATTCATAATCCCAAATCCAATGGTCCAAACGCGGGTCCCGACGAATCTAAAATACACGTTTCCAAAATTAGGGTTTTCCAAACCCTAATTAGGGTTTCCAGCCCAACAAAATCCAATTAGGCCCAAAATCTAAGTCCTTAGGCCCATTAGGGTTTCATTAGGACAATTAGGGTTTTCCTAAGTCGGGCACCACCCACTACCACCTGGGGTAGTGGTGGTCAACGGCGGCACACGACAGCTCACGGCGGAGGCCACCACCTCACGGTGGTGGTTACGGTTCTAGTCCAATTATGTCCAAGCATCCAAAAGCAAGCTAAACACAAACAAGGCATACCGCCACCCAACACGGCGGTTGGTGGCGGCAACTACCAACTTAAGGTGGTGGTTATGGGTTTTCTTGATTATTTCAATTACAAATTACAATAATACACACAATATCCCAAAAATAAACACCCAATAAATACATACATAATAAATAAACACACACACAGCCACCCTTATGGTGGACGACGATGGTATGTGGTGGCAGCCACCATGGTTGGCGGCCATGGTGGTTCTATTCCACTTCCGGTCAACAGAAAAAGGCGCACACACCCTTAGCAGCAGCGACACTCGACTTTTTTTTGCTAAGAACGGACGCCACGAACGGCGGCATAAAGACGTCGGAGAACTTGACCGGATGAACCAGCCACAAGGCGGCGACGACGACAGCTAGCTACACGGCAGCAGCGGCGGACGACGTGATTCCTTGGCGGCTGTTGCTTGACACTGACGACGTGAATGATGGTGAACAAAACAAACTGAATAAGAAGATGAGGCGCGTGGTGGATGAGACCTCTCATGGCAGCGACTAAAGAAGGAGAAGGAGGAGAAGAGCGGAAGTCTGGTGGTTGTTGTGGTCGTTAGCTGATCAGAAAAGGGGTGGTGACAGCGCCGGTGAGGGAGGCATAAGGGTGGGTGGCGGCTGAACTTCATCCCTTAGGGTTAGGGTTTGTATGGGTTATATACCCGATCTTTACAAAATTTTCCCCATAATAACAACAATGCCCCCCTATTAATATTTTCAAAATGAATCTGAAATTTAAGATTTAACCCCTGCCTTCTGAAATATCTTTCAAATCCAGTCCAATACTTACCAAACACACCCTAACTTCTAAAAATCTGTACAAAATACATCCTGAAATTACACTTTGACCATCGAAAGTCTAAAATATATCATTTGACTACCCGAAACCACTTTCCACTAAATATTATTGGTTTTAGGGCCATTATAAAATAATATAAATTATAAATTTACATCTTGGGGCTCCGGGTTTATTATTTATTTTAATTAATTTAAATGGAATGTTACAGTAACACCCAGTTTAGGTAATCATTTTGTTAAGTTATAAACTAAATTTTTGGGTTCAAAACTTAGCTCATGTTGTGAGCACTAGCATGTCACGAAATGGCGTGGCCTCTCAATAATATGTGTGACTTTAGAGCTCACGACGTGAGACCTGGCTGCGAGGCAAACCCTAATTTTGGGGGATGTATCTCGTATTTAAAGGAAGTGAGGGATAAGGTTAGACCACCCTCAGCCTCCATCACCTCCTAACGCCTCCTATAACCCTAATCCTACATAGTTGATTTTGAGCTCATTTGTGGTGATTTCTAGCAAAGAAGAAGAAGAAGAGAATTTGGTACACCATCTCAACTTTCAAGCTTCACCATCATCCTTTCTCACCTTCTGGACCCTTGTGAGTATTCAAAGTTTATTGCTTTATGATTTTAAGTACTTAGATCTAGGTTTTCCATGGTTTTTCTTCATGTTTTGGCTTGTAAGAGTGTTGGAGTTCCATAAAGTTTCCAACTTTATGGTTCCCCAGGGTTCTTTTATGGATTAGGATCATGGATTTGGAGTTTATAGAACTTTGAGCTTTTTCAAGAGATCTTGGCCCTATTTTGCACCATTTTAGACCTAGCTTCTGTTTGTAGCATGTATTGGCCATGCATACCTATAAAGCCACAATCTTTATGATGTTCTGAAGTAGATAAGACATTCTGGAACTTTTGGTTGCATTTCTGAAAGGATTAAGAGCTTTATACATCAAGCTGTCCTGAGCGCTTCTCACGACGTGATCACTTGGGTGTAATGATGTAAGAATGATTATCCGCGACTGTTTCATCTTATTAGGTCACAACATGACCAACAGGTGGTTACGACGTGATGACTGGCTGTGGGACTTCGGAGTGGAGATTTTGACCTTTGACTGTTGACCAAGTTTGACTTTAGGTCAAATGTAGTAATTTGAGTAGTAGATTGAGGCTTGGTCCATGTTTTTTGTATAGGTGACATGTAAAAGCGGTATTTGGAGCAGTGATCAGTGTAGCTATCTTTTGGACTTTGAGGTGAGTTTCCTCACTGTATTTATGGGTCTAAGGCACCAATACCGGCCCACTAGGTTGTGTTATGTATCTTGGTATATAGGATGTTGCCATGATGTAGTGATCTGTTATACTGGTAGATATGTATGATTACCTGTACTTGTTGGTTATTGTTTATCTGTTGCATATGTCGACATAGTGCGGTTGGGTTTAGGTGATACTGCTTTGTGCGGACGCCAACAAGCTTGAGCAATCTTGACATAAGATGAGGACCGAGAGGGCAAATCGTAATTATAACGTGGGATCGGGAGCAACCCAAACGTAAGTTGAGGGCCGAAATAGCAATCCAGACTGATGTTGTGGGCTCAAGGGTAATCCACTCCGATGACTGTGAACCCAACATGCATGTTTATGTATTTATATGTTCTGTTGTGTGAGGTATTTTGGGGGAAGCTCACCAAGCTTTGGCTTAGAATTTTACTTTATGGTTTCAGGTACATCTGAGGATTAGGGCAAGGTGAAGGCATGATTGCTAACATCATCCTTGATATTTACTTGACCTATGATTTTGGGATACTTTGATTTATGATTGACTTTTGGAAACTATGGTTTGTATGATTTATGGATTTTGATATAGTTTTAAAACAAAAAAATTGTCATGATTTTTGGGATGTTACAAGGTGGTATCATAACCCTGGTTTGAGAGAATTGGATGAACACTTGTGGGATTCCAGACTTAAACTAAAGATCGGCAAAATATTTTTCAGAATTAACTCTAGAAAGACTGACAAGAAGGATGTGATGTGTACAATCAGCCAGAGCCGAGGAAAGTGTTCCCCAAGATACCCATACTTGTTTTATGTATTTATAGAACTTCATGCCAGTTTATAGGCTAAGGATCTTCAGGAATTTCATTACAGAATTGCATGATTTATGATGCCTGATATCCTGTGAGAATTCCTTGTTATGCTATATGGAACTGACATTATGACTGTAGTTGCTTAGTGTGTGCATCACAGTTGTTCATAAGTAAGATTTTATAGCCTGAGAATGTTTGATATAGCCTTATTTCATGTTCCTTGTTTGGTTGTGGGATTAGGGTAGAATCAAGTATTCGACTGTCATCATCAATGGGATACTACATATGGTATCAATGCTTAATCTTGAAGGTTTAACAACTTTTCAAGATCAATGGTCCTAGATGGCAATATTTTCGTGTGTAGTCGACTTGAAGATTTGAATTTCTTGGTGAGTCCCTCCATTGGATCTATTTTCTTTTAATTCTAAATTTGTTGATCCAATTATCTTTTGATTTAGCCCAAAATTTGATTTGGTTTGTACAAAATCAAGTACAAATTCTTTAAAATTTGATTTGCTTTATCTTGATTCAGCCCAAATAAGTAATTCATTACTGTTCATATCTAATTTGAAGCCCAAAATAACTCATTTTAATCTTAAGCCCAATTCAGTTCATCTCGTTTAATCCTTATCAGATTGTTCACGATATCGATTCATTCATTCGTTCACGATGTTTGTTCAAGATCTTAAAGTTGTTCATTTAATACTTTCTTGAATCGTCATATTAGTCTACATACTCATCACGTCATACTTTCTTGATCAATTCCAGATTTTCGATTCACTATGATTCTTGATTTCTTCATGATCGAATGTTCTTTCTTCACTTGACCAATTTTGATTTGTTATATGTATATACGTTCGATCTGATTTATTTGTTCACGCTTGTCTTGTTCTTGTATCTTCAAGTTCATGTGAATTTAGTTGATGAACGAAATGGTTTGAATTGTTTTGGAAGATAACTTACTAAGACACATTTTGATTCAAGATTAGTGAATTGGATGAATTGATTTGTGATTCTGGAAGTAAAACTTGTATTGGTCCTGGATTCACAGTCAAAGTTGAAATTGACTTTTGGTTTATTTCTTCCGATGAGCTCAAAAATATTTCAGATGTTATCAAATTTAATCAAAGGCAGAATTGATGGTTCACACTTGAAATATCTCCATCGTCGAATGTGATGTTGGTTCGATGTTTTCTCTTCAATGTAGAAATAGTTGTGGGTTTGTGAATTGCTGGCTTGATACGTAAAGGTTGTTCGTATTATAGTAGGGATATTTTGGCTTCAATACTAACACCCCGTTCCCGAGTTCAACTTAACGAGAGAAAGGAAAGGAAATGGGTGGAAATGAGAAGAAAATAAAAGAAATTGGTGTTCCCGAGTTTCATTAAAGGATGGAATTGGAAGGAAGTGGAGAAAAATGGGAGGATCACTTTCCCTCCTAACTTTCCTTCCGATTTGGGAGGATTTGGAAAGAAAGAACAAAATGATTCATTTTCCTTCCATTTCTCTCCAACTCGGGAACACAAAAGAAAATTTTGTTTTCCTTTCCTTTCTCTTCTTTTCTCTCGTGACTTTCTTTTCTCTTCTCTTCTTTTCTTTTGTTAAACTCGGGAACGAGGCGTAAAAGAATTTCATTCCACCATTAAATAGAGTATATAGGAGGAAAGCCAGGAAATAAAATAGGCAACATAATATCTACATTTACAACAACATTGATTGTGAATATCTCTGAATTATTTACATTGGGTTGTGTGTGCTGTATTGGACTGCAGAGATAGAAAAGGAGTTCGTGACAATGACTTTGTAAGAACATCCACAAGTTGATCAGTAGAATTGATGTGATGAACTTTGAGGGCACCCGCACCTACTTTTCCCGTACAAAGTGGTAGTCTAAGGCGACACGTTTCATACGCGAGTGATACACATGATTTGCACAAAGGTACGTTACACCTGTATTGTCACAGTAAAGACATGGAGGAGCCTCAAGTGATAAACCAAGTTCCTGAAGAAGGTTTTGAACCCACGATAACTCAGCTGCAATGTCGGCAATGGATTTGTACTCCGCTTCGGTGGATGAGCGGGGCATCGATTTTTGACGAGCTGATTTCCATGAGGTTATGTTTGATCCAAGATACACAATATAGGCTGTTGTAGAATGTCCCGCTATGGTGACTCCTCCCCAGTCGGAGTCGGAAAAATCCGTGAGCTCAAACGGAGATTTCTTGTTCAAGAACAAGCCATGATACAAAGTACCTTTAAGATACCAAAATAATCGCTTGAGAGCTTTCCAATGTATTTGAGACGGAGAGTGCATGAATTGTGAGAGTCGGTTAACCGCAAAAGAAATATTGAGTCTTGTGAAATCAACATATTGTAGCAAGCCAACAAGTTTTCTATAAGGTGTTGGGTCATCCCGTGGAGCTCCATCTTCGAGAGTGAGAATTTGAGATAAGCATAGTTGTGTCGTGACCATCCATGCCATGTTGGTTTAAAATATCAAGGATGCGCCTATGTTGAGAGAGAAATAATCCACGGTTGGTGGGAATAAGTTTAATTCCACGAAAATTATTTGGATAACCTAAATCCTTGATAGAGAAACATGTTGAAAGGGTGCCAACAAAATTATTTATGAAGTGAAGGTTGTTAGCGGTCATGATTATGTCATCCACATACACCATAAAATAGTAGGTAATGCTCTCGTGATTATATATGAAAAAAGAGGCGTCGACTTGAGATTTGTGGAAACCCGATTGAAGTAGAAAAGAAGTCAAGGCAATGTACGAAGCTCTCAGTGCTTTCTTTAAACCAGAAAGCGATTTCTTTAGCCGACAAATATGAGTAGGATGTTGAGGATGTACATAACCTGGTGGTTGAAATGTGTACCTCTTCTTGTCGCTCACTATGTAAAAATGCATTATTAACGACGAGTTGCCGTAGAGACCATCCCCGTGAAAAAACAATAGATAAAACAGTTCTAGTAGTTACGGATTTTGTGACGGGATTAAAAGTTATAAAGTAGTCCTTCCTGTACTCTTGAAGAAAACCCTTAGCGACTAATCGTGCTTTATATTTAGCAATTGAGCCATCCGGGTGACGTTTGATACGAAACACCCATTTACAACCGATCGGTTGACAAGAATTATACGGAACAAGTTCCCACGTGTGATTGTGGAGCAAGGCATTGTAATCATCATCCATATATTTTCTCCATAAAGGATCTTTTGAAGCTTGTGTGTGCGTAGTAAGTTCGAATGCGGGTGAAATCGGATGAGCGGTGGTGTAGTTAACGAAGGAGGGATTGTAGTATTTTGGGTTTGGTTTGCTGGTACATTTGGGAAGAGGGGGAGAGGGTGAGGATGATGGAGAGGGTTTTATAGAGTGAAGAGAGGTGTGAGGAGAGTCTACGTTTAAGGGAGTAGGTATAGAGGATGATATTTTCATGGATGAGGATGAGACAGGTGAGTCTTCGTTAGGTGAAACATGAGTGAAAGATGAGGTAGCGGGTGTGTGTGACGTATTTGATGCATGGGGAAGAGAAGTTTGTGTGGTGGAGGATAAAGGGACTAAGGATATGGGTGATGATATTATGGTGGGTGTAGTATTGAGTGAGGTGGAAGAGTAACCACGTGAAGAAGCGGGGAAAAGAAGTTGGTCCACCATGAGAATAGTGATTGGTGTGGAAGGGGAATTTTTTAATGGAAATTGATTTTCCACAAATTTCACATGTCTAGAGTGGTAGAGACGACAGGTATTGGAATCAAAACACTTGTACGCAAACTTGTCAGAGGAGTAACCCAAAAAGATGCATGGTTGGGAACGGGATTGAAGTTTTGAAGTGGAGTATGGTTTTAGCCATGGGTAGCAAAGACATCAAAATGGTTTTAGTTTAGTATAATTGGTAGATTGATTATAGAGACAATGAAATGGGCTTTTGGACGCAAGAATGGAGGTGGGTAGGCAATTGATAAGATAGACGACTGTTTGGAAGGCGTGAGACCAAAAGGTAAGATGAAGTCCTGCATAATGAAGTAGGGAAATACCAGTCTCAACGATGTGGCGATGGCGACGCTCGGCAACACCATTTTGTTCCGGTGTGTGAGGAGGGGTAGTGTAATGAGATATTCCCATGGATTGGAAAAAGGTACAAGTCCCTGGTTCTCGCCTCCGTTATCGGTGAAAATGGAAATAATAGGAGATTGAAAAACTTTTCTACCAAGAGTTTAAATTATGGGAATATTTTTGAAACATATGACTTGTGTTTAATTGGAAACAACCAAGCATATTTAGAGAAATAGTCAACAAACACCACATAATAAGAATAACCGTCAATCGATTTTTGCACTGGTCCCCACACATCTGAGTAAAGAAGTTGTAATGGTTTGCATGCCGTGAAGGTATTTTCACCGAACGGTAACTTATGACATTTATTCATAGCACAAGATTGACAATGCAAAGTTGAACTAGACAAATTTCTAAAGTTTAGACGTAAGCCTTGACAAATGCGTTTGAAATTACGTAGACAAGGATGACCAAGTTTGTGGTGCCACTAGAGGGGTGATGCCAAATGGTGGAGTTGACTTGAGGACTCAGATTCAAGCGACAGATGTGCTAAACATCGTTAATGTTCCCCCCCCCCCCCCTCATGAGAGACGCCCCCGTTTTGAGATCCTTCACAAGAAAATGAAAAGGAAAAAATTCAGCGAAACCCTAGCAGTTGGAGGCTATTGAAGAGAGAGGAGTAGAAGGTATAATTTATGGCTCTAGGGATTCCTTAGAAGGTGCATAAAAGACAGGTTTCCTTTTGGATAACTCTAACCCTTTTCTCTCTCCCCCCCAAGCAACTCTAAGCTTCCTATAACTCCTAGAAAAGCTCCTTAACCCCATCTAGAACCGTCCCCTCTCATAGGAGGTTCTAGAATCAGTCAATGTTAAACTTTTGGACATTGACACTTTTGGTCCTTCTACTTTTAATTAATCTAATTAATTCCAAAATTAATTCCAATTAGTTTCTGATTAATTATAAATTAAATAATATAATTTATAATTAATATATTTTTCTCAAAACATATTAATAAATTATTTATTTTGATTTCTAATTAATTTATTAATCATATAATAAATTAATAAAGCAGTCTCTTTCTCCAAATAACATTCCAATCTTTTACTAGGTTTGAGGGCAACCCAAAAGGACTTTCCTAATAATTTAAGTTTATAATAATTTAGTTAATGACTTAGACATCTAATCCAATAGAAAGTGGCTTCGCAGTTGGCTACGCTGGGCGTAGCCAGACTTACGCTCGGGATACTTGGTCTAAATCCAAACTCAACTTTTAAGGTCTTAATCATTAATACACTTTACCAAATCCTTAGAACTGACCTTAAAAGACATTTTAATCCATAAAGTATCCAACTTTATACCTTTGCATGGCCAAATAGAGTTTAATCCCAAAACTCTAACTTCTAACATCACCAAAAACTCCATAACTCATGCATGGATGAAAGGAAAGGATCAAGCTTGCATTTTTATGTCACCATGCACTCTAAAACGTCTGAAAGGACAACTCAAATGGTCTGGAGTAGTCCATACTCACAAAGACCAAGTTTTTGGGATAAAAAGCTCATAAAACCGAACAGTAGCTAGATCTAACAAAAGAATCATCAAGTTCAAACTGTATACCTTCTGGAGTAAAGAAAACCTATGTAGGCTATGGATCCACAAGCTGGAGCTTTAACAATCAACAAGCTTGGACTTCTCTTTCTTCCAAAATACACCCAAAACACATAAAAAGGCTCAAGATTTGCTGCAGGGGGCTAGGGTTTCGAGTTGGAGGCTCAAGAGGGTGGAGGTTGATGTTAGGAAGGACCCCAAGGGGTTAGAGTCCTTAAATAGGGCTAAAAACCACAAAAAATAAGGTTTTTACTCTACGCGGTACACCCAACATACCTAAAGTTACGCCCGACGTATAGCCATAAAAATGCGACTTCCTCATCCTAGTACGCCCAATGTACTCCTGGTGTACGTCCAACGTACTGCCAGACTCTCTTCTTCCAACTTAACTTCAAATAACCATAACTTCTTCGTTCCAACTCCGTTTTCGACGATCTTTATATCCACGGAAAGCTATCGACGAGCTCTATGATTCTATCTTGATAATTATGACTAAAAACATCTCGAACTAAAATCCTTAATTTATGCAAGAAGCCCGAAACACAACTTTTCCCATTTTACCCCTTAGCTTCCATCGAACAATCCAAGGTTTAAATCACTTGTCATCACCATACACCTGTAATAGAGTCTAAAATCCATTACAATGAAGTACAAGGACTTTAAATGATCAAATTATGGTCCTAAAATCTTGATTTAAGAAACGTCCTCAAACAGGATGTTACACTCTTGCATTAAAGTTTCTAACTAACATGTAGATTTTGCAAACATCTCCCCTTATGGAAACATTTCCATATTCTCATATGACCATCAATTATGACCAAGAATCATCTCAATCCGAAACGTGTCACTATGGTCCTTCCCAAATAATTTCATACTTCTAACTGTTCATAAGCAACCAGTCTTCGGTAAAACCTCAGAATGTTCTTGACATTTGTTTAACAGCCTTAGTCACATGAAATTCTAATCCCTTTCACACAATTCTAAGTGTATTTGAAAATTAGAATATCCGAATATTATATCATATGTAATTGATCCTATATCCAAAGCATATGGGACTCGACTCATTATTACAAGGGTCCAATATTTGTTCAATTCCTTGCTATAATATTTCCATATATGGAATATCCAATATCAAAACATTTCAACATGATATTCATATATGCCTTTGACTGAGTTCTATTAAACTATACAATCTAAACCTTTAGATTCGAAATGAAGTATTAGTGCCCCCTACCTTAAGTCCACCATAGCGAAACAGTTCCCAACTTTTGCAACCTACAAAGTAGAGACATTGTTCCCTATAGATAGTATTGTCAACATACAATATCAACATAACAATTATGCTCCCACTAGCTTTGACATGTATCCAGAAATCAACTGGACATCTAGAAATAAATACCCTTTGACTTTCTCATGGAAGTGTAGATTGCTATTTCGCGATGCTTTGTCAAGCCTCTAATTAGGCTTCTTAAGCTTATGTACTTTATCCGGATAGTGTATGTGCTCAAACCCTTTCAAGAGATGATAAACATATCTCTTAAAAGTTTAAAAAATTGCTTGAAATTCCTCAGAATTCGAAATATGAAGAGGGATTCCATCATCATATTCTGAATTTGAGAATGCAATTAGTACAAACAATATTCGTATTGATCTTTATAAGATCCTTAAAATCAATTAGCAAAAGTATTTCCACATAATCATTTTCTTGAATTAGAGTGAATACTTTGCCACCTAGATTTGATGGTGCATACATTCCCATCCATGTTAATCTATCATTTCTGACAGATACTCATAAGACAAGGTTTAGGACAAACCAAAATTAGCTTTTCTTCATGGACTGAACTTCACTATTTTAATTTGTTTCCTTCTGGTAGAACAAGAGCCCATCAATGCTTCCATGTTGTTAGCAGCTCGCCCAGATTGATCAATGTACTTTCACTGACCAATGTACTTAGCTTTTGCATTGAAATCATAATCACTTCCAACTCATCTGGAAATGCACAAAAATATGTCAATTAAAACACAATAGGTTATCAACCTCATGTCGCGTGCAGTGATAACTAAAATGATAATTGTTTGTTGACTCTTGTAGGTTATGAAGATCAATACGACTCCCACTGACTTCTTGACATAGAAGTTGTTCTCTTAAGGAACATTCCTTGACGAGCTAAAACAAATATTCAAAAGTTTGTGCGCATTCCCGACAAGAAAACACTCCATAGAATAATACTCAGTTTATCTTTTGTTTATGGATCAACGAAAACATCAAAGCTCCAATTCTAAATGTGCTAGAATAAGGAAATAATTCTTTACTCCACATATTACAAGATGTTATCATCCTTCTTAGTTTGAAATGAGTTTCAAGATACGATTTACAGTTACTAGGGCATGACTTTAAAACCTGATTGGAACAAAGTATGACCCATCTATGATCGAACAATTTTCCAACAATCTTCGATTCCTTTTGTTAGTCATATAATTGCACTAAGATGTTCTTTAAGGATTCATTGTGATATAATTCCACAATTACTAAACATGATACTAAAGCACTCTCCTTTCTTTTCAGATTGGAGAATCTTTTATCTTTCTGTCTAATAGATTCTTCTATTCGTGCTGATATTCTTTGAATCTTTTCAAACTATCAGAATTCTGTTTAATCTTATAAACACAATCATATTTACTGAAACATCAATAAATCATGACGAATAGAGTTATCGTCCCTTGTGGCGGATCTGAAGAGTCCAAATCAATATGTACTTGATCCATTAGTCCTTAACTTGCCTCAACTAAGCATGTGAGTAATGAATTAAGTCATAGTTTTCCAATGAACAAGATTCTCATATATTATACAATTCGAACTGTATGACACCAAGTATTTGTCCAGTTGGTGATGAGATTTCTTTTCACTTGGTCAATTATGACAATACCACAGGCGATATCATAAGAATCAAATCCTTAATTAATATTGCTATTTTTAGAAACATAACTAACAGTTTCATTAATGCCATTGCAAGGAAATAAGATAAGGCAACTATGTAAACCAAAACTTTTCTTTTATTGAAATAAAATGAAATTTTGAACTTTTCCTTACAATGCATGAAATGAAAAACTATATTTCTACACATCTTCGAAAAGTAATAGAAACTATTAAATTATCCTACCTCCTTAGTAGTAGCTCCAAATTCTAACCAACGAACCAGGTGACCAAAGTTGATTTCCCATGTTCAGATTAACCTCACTTCGTTTAAGCTTCCTTCTTCCTTTTAGACCATGCAATACCATCAAAATGTGATCATCACATTATGTATTAAGAGTCTAAGAATATGAATTTATTGAGTTCGATAATGGATGTACCTGAAGTAGAGTGATATGAATTGACTTTACCATCTTCAAGATATTTATGGTAGTTTGGGCAGCTTCGCTTCCAATGTACCTTCAATTGGAAGTAGAAGCAAATGGAATCATTGGGATCAACATGTGGAATGATCTCAGAACGAGCCTTTCTATTTGCCATACGATCAAAAAGTTTGACATTGGTCGATCCCTTTAGATTGGGAAGAGAAATCTTTTCTAGATCACTAATGTTACCATTGTCAATGTCCATGAAATTCTTAGAATTAGACCCTATAAGCATTTATGCTTTAGTTGTGTTCTTAAGCATTTATGCTTCAGTAACCATCAACATATAGGTCAGATCAGTTAAGGTCGCATCGAGATTCCTCATACGAAAGTTATTAACGAACTGACCATATGACTTAGGAAGAGAAAGAAGAACCAAATCATTGGCTTGCTCCTTTGGGAATACGATACTCATCCTTTCCAATGTGTCAATGTACCACTTCATTTTTAGAACGTGTGCACACATATAATTCCCATCTTTGTGTTTACACACCAATAAGGCTTGAGTAGTTTCACACCTTTCAAATTGACATAAATGTGACGTTAGGAGAGTCATAGGAAGAGGATGTGGAAAATTTGAAGAGAGACGATGTCCAGTTCCACCGTTTCCTAAGGAAAGGAAGACATTTTCACCTTGGCTTGAAAGAGGAAGACCATTTCCAGAAGATCGAGGAAAACCATTTCCATAAGAACAAGGAAGACCATCATTGTCTTGATTTGATATCTAAAATTGGGATAAGAGAGAATGCAAGTTAGTTGATTTTAATACTTAATTATTAACCCAAAATTACATTAAGGCTAGGATCCATATTGTCGATTCGAACTTTGAAATGGGATGTCGTAATCAAATTTGAATCTATTTTAGGTAGGTAAAGCTTTTACCAATTTCAATCTTATGAAACTCCTAGATCTTTTGAGATTCATTGAATCTTACCAATGGCATGTTTAATATTGATTATGCTCTTACCAATTGTGACTGGGATGCCAAAGATCACAATTAAGATGTGAATAACCATGAAAACCCGCTCAAACACTCTCAACCGATTTATAATCTCCCACTGATGTGTCGATTAACCACAAATGCTCCATCAACATTTATAAAAAAAAGTTGTTCCATCATTTCATCTTTATAGTCCAAATTAGTGTTCCGGTTAACCACTCACGCTCCACTAACAACTCATAAATAAATGATGTGCATTTTAATGGATTAGCATACACTTCACATTTTTCCTAAAGTAACTAGATGTAACGACCTAATTTTCAAAAGAAATTTTTCATTTAAAATTTTCAAAAACATTGCCAATTATCCATAACATCTCAAGAACAATTGTTTTCAAATTCATACATCAACAAACTTTATTTCAAATATCAGAGTGTCCCATAAAAACTCCTGAGAGAGAGTGCATGCCACGTCATCAAGACTTGCCCTTGCCCTTAAGCTCAGATGTACCTGAAACAAATCCACAAACTGTAAGCTAATGCTTAGTGAGTCCCCCAGAGCATACCCCACACAATCCACATAATCACATAATCATATTAGCTATAAAAGCTACATAAACCACATAAGCCATGCATACCACATATAATGATGCCATGGAAACCCTCCATGGTCTTACACCGGGTGCCACTGGAACCCCCACGTGGTCTTAACCCATTGCCATGGGAACCCCCACATGGTCTTAACTACCTGCCATGGGAACCCCCACATGGTCTTCACTAACTGCCATGGGAACCCCCACATGGTCTTATCTAACCAAAGAAATATCATGCAAGCTAAATATACAAACATACTAGGATGCCATGGAAACCCTCCAAGGTCTTACACCATATGCCATGGGAACCCCCACAAGGTCTTAATCTACTGCCACGGGAACCCCCCGAGGTCTTCCATGAAAATGTCATACCAACATAACACATAAACAATCGACAATCCACATATCATAAAATGGGCCGGCCTTGGTGCCTTAGACCCACTGGTATGGTGAGAAGACTCACCTCTCGCGAATGCTGAACTGACAAGATAAAATCAGATAAGTCCCACGCACTGCTCCAACTCAACTGCCAAGAATCATCATGCGATTAACTTGTTACAATCCCGAAATACCATAAATGCCCTCAAAGTCAACCCTGGTCAAAGTCCAGGTCAGCAGTCAAGGTCAACAGTCCATGTTGACCTCAACTCGTCGAGTGCATCCAGCAACTCGTTGAGTTACCTGAGTAACTCGTCAACTCGTCGAGTTACCTATGTAACTCGTCGAGTTCCTTAATGTCCAGAAGACCGAAAATTCATGTAGACCAAAAACTCTAATCCTTCACTGCACTCATTCAGAATCTCGAAAACAGGTAAACCCTACCCGACTCGTCGAGTTGGCTAAGGAACTCGACGATTCCCTTTAGTCCTTTTTGTGTTCAGTCCTTTCCTGTGGGATCCAAGGTCCCAAACTTCAGATCCAACTTCTCATAGTGTAGTTACCACGTAAAGTTGCAAACTTTACGTGCATGCAAGGCCTCACAAGGCTAAAACACCAAAACTAAGGTTCCTACAAGGTTTTAGTGCATGGAAAGGGCCTAAGCTGGATAAAGTGAGCAACTTTATGTCATTGAAGAGCTAGAGATGTCCAGATCTGGACCCATATCCTTGTAACGAGTCCAAATCCGAGTATGACACCCTTTTGGCACCAAAAGTAACCATTTACTTCCAAGAAAAGAGATCTAAGCAATTAAAGGTCAAGATAGTGACTTTATACCTCAATATGGTCACCAATACAGAGTAGATGTCAGATCTACTGCTTCCCTCTTTCCTCCTTCTTCTTCAAGCTCCAAAATCTTCATAATCACACCAAAAAAATCACTCTCAAAAGATCTCTCTCTCTCTCTCTCTCTCTCTCTCAAGAAGGTGCAAAGCTCAAACTAGGGTTTCTCTGGGCTGTAAGAACGATGGAAAAGGCTGTAAATGAGCCATAAGTTCTTTAAATAGGGTACAAACCCCTGAAAATTAGGGTTTGCCTTTACAGTGCCTACTCGTTGATTCGGGACCTTTCGACTCGTCGAGTAGGATCTAAATCCCACGTCCTCATACATGATATCTACTCGACGAGTTGGAGCTCCCCAACTCGTCGAGTCCTAGATTAAAACCCTAAAACTTGGAAGAATTAGATGATACCTCGAACGGGTGTTAAAAATCTCCCCCGCTTGAACTAGACTTCGTCCTCGAAGTCTGCTGACGCGAACAAGTCCGGATAGTGATCTCGCATCTCCTCTTCCGGCTCCCATGTCCATTCAGAGCCTCTTCGGTGCTACCATTGCACCTTTACTAACTTCACCTCCTTGTTCCGAAGAACCTTGGTCTTCCTATCCAAAATCACAACGGGCCTCTCAATGTAGTTCAGGATCTCGTCCACCTGAATGTCGTCCGGAGAAACGACCGTGACCTTCTCTGTGACACACTTCCGGAGCTGAGACACATGGAAGGTGTTGTGTATCTGGCTAAGCTCGTCTGGCAGATCCAAGCAGTAAGCCACCTTGCCAACTCGAGTCGAAATCCTGAACCAGCCAATATATCGTGGCCCTAACTTGCCTCTCTTCCGAAACCTGATGACGCCCTTCCATGGCGACACTTTTATTAACACAAAGTCCCCCACCTGGAACTCAAGGTCGGATCGCCGTCGGTCAGTATAACTTTTCTGACGGCTCTATGCGACTCGCAGCCGGTCACGCACCTGCTGAATCAGCCCGGTAATCTTGAGCACTACCTCAGTGTTCCCTATGACTCGGTGTCCAACCTCGCCCCAACAAACCGGGGTCCTACATCTCCGACCATACCACATCTCAAACGAAGGTCGGTTGATACTGGCATGGTAACTATTGTTGTATGAAAACTCTGCCAATGGGAGGTATGTATCCCAACTACCTCCAAAATCCAACACACATGCCCGAAGCATATCCTCTAGTGTCTGGATCGTCCTCTCGCTTTGGCCATCTGTCTGGGGGTGGTACGCCGTGCTGAAATGCAACTGAGTGCCCAGTTCCTCATGAAACTTCTTCCAGAATCTAGATGTAAATCGGACATCACGGTTAGAGACTACTGACACTGGCACCCTGTGCCTAACCACCACCTCTCGCATGTATGTATCCGCCAATTTCTCAGTGGAGATGTTCTCGGAGATTAGAATAAAGTGGGCACTCTTCGTCAACCTGTCCACAATCACCCATATGGTGTCCACGCCCCTTGCTGTCATCGGCAACTTCGTGATGAAGTCCATAGTGATCTCTTCCCACTTCCACATGGGAATGGGTAGCGGCTAAAACTTGCCATGATGTCGCTGATGCTCGGCCTTGACCTTCCTTTAGGTCAAGCACCACTCCACAAACTAGGCGATCTCCCGCTTCATGAAGGGCCACCAGTAACTCAGTCTCAAATCTCTATACATTTTTGTAGTCCCTGGATGTATAAAGAACTTGGACTTGTGTGCCTCCTCTAATATCTTCTGTCTCACCCCTCCAGTCACCGGTACCCACTCCCGGCTACACTGTATCAGAAGACCTCGGCTATCTCGAACAAACAAGGGATACCAACCCCGAATCCACTCCGTCTTCCAATTCTCTTTCTTCACACACTCGACCTGAGCTTGTTTGATTAAATCAAACAATGGAGAGATCACCGTCAACCTCAAGCAAACCTTCCCAATCAGGGAACCTATCGCCTTGCGGCTCAAATCATCGGCCACCACGTTGGCCTTCCCTGGATGGTATAAGATCTCACAATCATAATCTTTCAGCACATCCAACCACCTCCCCTGCTGCATGTTGAGGTTCTGTTGATCCATCAAATACTTCAAACTCTTATGATCAGTATAAATAGTGCACCGTACTCCACACAAGTAGTGCCTCCAAATCTTGAGGGAAAACACTACTGCCCCCAACTCCAGGTCGTGAGTGGGGTAATTCGCCTCATGAGGCTTCAACTGCCTCGAGGCGTAAGCGATCACATGCCTCCTCTGCATCAGTACTACGCCTAACCCTGAGATTGATGCATCACAGTACATTACCAAGTCATCCATCCCCTCAGGTAGTACTAGAATCGGAGCGTCACATAACCTCTGTCTCAGGGTCTCAAAAGCCAACTGCTGATCCGAGCCCCATCTAAATGTCGCATTCTTCTTGGTCACGCGAGTCAAAGGCACAACAATCTTGGAGAAATCCTGGATGAATCTCCGATAATAGCCCGCTAAACCCAAGAAGCTACGGATCTCAGAGGCATTATTCAGTACTTCCCACCGCATCACAGTCTCAACCTTGGCTGGATCAACCGAAATACCCTCCTGGTTAATGATGTGCCCCAAAAACTGTACCTCTCGCAGCCAGAAACCACATTTAGAGAACTTGGCGTAAAGCCTTTCTGTTCTCAGTGTCTCTAATACCTGCCTCGGATGCTGCTCATGCTGCTCCTTGGTCTTAGAATAGACCAGGATATCATCAATAAAAACGATAACCGACCGATCCAGCATCAGTCTACCCACTCTGTTCATGAGATCTATGAACGCTGTTGGGGCATTGGTGAGCCCGAATGGCATCACCACAAACTTATAGTGCCCATACCGAGTCCTGAAGCTGTCTTCGGTATGTCCTCATCCCGAATCCTCATCTGAGGGTACCCCGACCGAAGATCAATCTTGGAAAACCACGACGCACCCTGCAGCTGATCGAACAAATCATCGATCCTCGGTAACGGATAACGGTTTTTCAGCATTAGTTTATTCAGCACTCGATAATCAATACACATCCTGTGTGACCCGTCCTTCTTTTTCACGATCAGGATCAGTGCTCCCCACGGGTAACTGCTCGGACGGATAAACCCTCGGTCTAGCAGTTCCTGAAGCTGGGTGGATAGCTCCTGCATCTCAGGCGGAGCTAGCCGATACGGTGCCTTGGCTATCGGAGCGGCACTCGACACCAAATCAATGCGAAACTCCACTTGCCTCTCCAGAGGCACTCCAGGTAATCTTCTCGGGAAAGACTTCCCGAAACTCCTGTACAACCGGTACACTGCCCAAATCCGTTGTGGTCTCAGCCCTCATATCCCAGATATATGCCAAAAATACCGTACAACCCTGCTGCGGAAATCTCCTAGCCCTCGCAGCTGAACATAGATTTGGCCCATGTGAGGCCCTCTCTCCATGAATAATCAGTTTTCCCCCCACTTGGGGTTCGAACCCTCACCAACTGGCGCTCGCAATCTATCATAGCCCCATTGGCCCCCAACTAGTCTATCCCGACAATCACCTTCAGCCCTCGCAACAGTATCGGGACTAGATCAACATGAAACCTCTCCCCGAGCACATTCAGGACACAATCCCGATACACCCTCGCAACACTCACAGTATGGTCGTCCACAATCTCAACATCAAGCAGGGAATCCAAAGTCCCCGGCGCATTCCGGAACTTCTTGCTAAGCGCAAGAGATACAAATGATCGGGTAGCACCCGAATCGAATAGAACATGAGCCGACATACCATTGACTAAAAAGGTCCCTATACAGGAGCACATACATATACATAAGCAATACAAATCAATATCAAGCAGGACAGATAAAACACGTACCAGCCACGACATATGGCGCTGCCCGAGCCTCCTCGGTAGTCAGCTGAAATGCGCAGCTCTTCACCGCTGGAGCATCCGCCTTAGCAGGGCGGCCATCAGTAATCCTCATTGTGGATGGTGCAGGTGCCACCACCGCTCCTCCTCCTCCATGCAACCTTGGACAATCGGCCTTTTTATGACCAGTTTGGTTGCAGTGGAACAAATCAGACCCTTTTTGGGGTAATCCCTGCTCACGTGGCCCGACTGACCACACGTATAACATATCGGGCCCGTCCCCCGACAAACTCCACCATGAGATCTCCCACACTTGGCACACTGGCCACGACCCTGCTGGCCCCTACTGGAAGAATTTGAGGTCTTAGGCTTTTTATCCTGACCTACTGTTGTCCGTGCCTACTCAGGCTTCCACTTGGTGCGGAAGTCCAACACCATCTTCCGCTCAAGGGCCTTCTCCACCATCTCATTCATGGTTTTGAACCCTGTGAAGCTCACAAACTCCCGTATATCATGCCTCAACATGGAATGATACCTCGTCCTCCTCATGTCCTCATCTGTAGCATACAGTGGGATCAACAATGCTCGTTCCCGAAACTTGGCGGTGATCTCTGCCACAGGCTTGGTGGTCTACGGGAGCTCCTGAAATTCCCTCACCAATCGCTGCACCTCAATAGCTGGTGCAAAATCCAGGTCAAACCACCTGACAAACTCAGCCTATGTCATCTCAGCCACACGGACTGCTCCCACCTGGCTAGTCACCTCTCCCCACCAGTCTCGGGCTCTATCTCTCAGCATACATGAAGCGCAACCCACTTTGCCGCATCAGGGCAAGAACTCATGCGTTGGGCATTCTCTATGTCTTCCACCCAACGTCGGCTAACAATGATGTAAGTCCCCAATCTGCTGGTGTATCAATCAGATCCGTTTGATGATGCGGAATCCCAATGAAACGGATGATGCCAGATCAATAGAAGAGAAGGACAAGAAGAAATAAATTGAATCTATGATGTATTCAATGAATAGAATGATGCTCCATACATATAGTTCACACACTAGCTCTTCTCTCTATTCTCTCTCTAGAACACCTTGGGTTTCACACACTTAAGCTCTCCACCTTATTACAATTATGCACTCCTCACCCTATATATAGTAGACATGGGCCGTGAATAGGTTTACGACCGTAAACCTGTTCACGACCGTAAACACGTATACGACTGTAAACACCAAGTTGTTTACGGTCCTAGACTGAAAAATACATTTTCCTAGAAAAGCCAAGTATAAACCATAATTTTGACCCAACAATCTCTCCTTTGGTTTATAGCTTTCTTTTCTAATTGACCCAACAAGCTCCCCCTAAAAAGTAGCTGGCTTTTCTTATCAATCTTCATCGGGAGCTTGGCTTCAACATTAATCTTCAAATTCTTCACAGCTTCAAGATGAACTTGATGAATCTTCAATGAATGACTTCATCTTGAGCAGTTGGGCTTTTCTTCAGGATTTGGCTTTGAACGTACGTTGGGTGAGGAGGCTTCTTGATAAGATTCTTGAAAGATAGCGCTTTCAGCTTGAGAATCTTCAGAGAGAATAGAGAACGGAACTTCTGGATCACTTCAGCAGGTTCAAGATAGCATCAAATTAATTGAGGAGGCTTCAATGTAATCTGTCACATAATCTTCAATTACAGCTTCACCTTGCTTCTGGGGTTGAAGGATTGAATGTTGAAAGAATAATCTTCATTTCTTGCTCCTTCGAATGAGAATTCTTTGATGCTCACGGACGAAGCCTTGGCTCTGAAATCTAGATACAGTCTCCATGAGTCTCATCTACACCTGAATTCACTTTTCAAGACAAAACAAAACTAAAAGAAAACTTAGCACACAATATTTTTGGATTTTTCATATTTTCTGAAAAAGAAATAAAACAGAAATAACACTATTTTTGGATTTTTAATTTTCTGATTTTTGTTTGGTTTTTAAAATTTTTAATTCTCCCCTAATATTTAAATTAGAAGAAAACTATGAACAAATTTAACAAAAATAATAGCTAACTTTAAGAGTGATTTGGGATCAAAGTTTTTAGACAGCCTTCATCCGTTTATCAGTACCTCTCCCTTCATGAATAGATCTGGTCAATCGTCGGTATTGTTGTCCACTTAAACACGAGAGATTGTGACAAAATTAGGACATACTACAAGTGACAAGACAATGTGATCCTATGTTCCTAGCTAATATTCCTTGAGGATCATTCAGCTGACGACGACCAAAGATATTGTTGTCCGCCTAAATTGAGCAGCGAGATCTACAGACAACCTAGTGATTGTTCAATTTTAAATGTACTAGAACATGTTTCCCGCTTCCTGACATAACCCAATAATCAGGAACTTCCAAAGTACTCCTTACTTTAGGTGAGCAGACAATTATTATGAGAGAAGTCAGATTTAGAATGCATATGCTGTACACCCAGGTCGGATCTCTTCCAATCTCGCAGAGGGTGAAACATATGACTAACCAGATTTAGAGGGATTGAGAAGTAGAATGGTGCATATGCTGTGTACCAGGTCGGATTTATTTTAATCACGCAAAGGAGACAGCATATAACTAACAGACAAGAAGAATTGCATAGATAGAAGATGCAGAGAAATAGAATTGCATATGTTGCAGTCCAAGTCGGATGTATTTCAATCACGCGGAGGAGGCAACATATGACTAACAGAAAGAAAGCAAGAAAATAATTTTCTACAGAGCTACTTTATCGGAATTCCCCAGTCGCCCCATCAATACCGGAATTAAGGACAAAGTCCGTACATCGAGGAAGAGTTAAACCACGGTTCTAAATACGGATTACTTTAATGTGATTGGTGGATCATCATATATGCTCAACCTATCTGAGCGTCGTATTGTCAGGCTAAATGGATCTATCTAGGTCAAGATTTTTCAAGTCTCTAGATTTCTTAAGTTCATCTATGCCTAGTCAAGTCCATTTTAAATCTTTCGTGCCTACCAGCGCATTGAACACAGAGCCTAGACAATTCAGATTCAGTCCCTTACACAGATTCAGATTGCCTGTTATCACATGATTATATCACTTCCCAAAACATCTCCCTCAAGCACATTTCATTAACACCATATTTTTGGATTTTCTGATTTTCTAATGTTTTTGGATTTTTTTAAAAATTTTAAAATTTTTGTTTTGTTTTTATTTTCCCCCTAAATTTGTGCATAGGAGAGAAACGAAAGTAAATGCGCAAATTTAAACTATCCTAAAACAAAAATTAGTCTTTAAAGCGAACCAGCTTAAGAAAAACTCAGGAGTATCGAGAAGAAAACTCAAACCGTAAGTCACCGATTGAATTTGCATCCAGAAGGTCTGAGAACAACACGCATAATCTCAGAACAGATCCAAAAATTCTTCATGTCATTAAGCACAAACCCCATGTGCGATCCCTTCCTTTCTTCCCTTCCTGCAAAGGACACATACTCTCATACATTGTTCTGAGTGTTGTACAGTTGAGAGATGCCTCCTATCATGTGCCTGGAACAGCCACTACCAACAAACCGAAGTCTGATGATATGCCTCCATAGCTGTTCCAGCACAGGGCGGGATCAGTTGGTCTTTGGAACCCAGTCCATTTTGAAACTGGGTTGACCTTTGTCATCTTCACATGGCACTCTCTCCCAAGACATATTCTGCTTATCACAAACAGAAGATGTAGAAATATTAGAAGCATTAGGAGATTTGGGAGATTGAACCTTTGGTACCCATTTGTAGTTGGGTTTAACCCATTTATTTTTCGATCCGATGGGTGCCTCGGCACTTGATTTTGAACTTGAAGTCGGCTGTCGAGATTACTTCGACCTAACCGGTCTTGGCTTCATAGGAGCATTTCTTGAACTTGACTTCTGGGCCGACATTCCCTTCTTGCCCTTGGGATTTTGATTCTTGGCCTTGTGGGTTTGATTCTTGGCCTTCTGGGCATTCCAGTCGCCATTGTCTGAACGTGACCTTGAGGGGTTTCTTTTGGAAAATCTCCCTCTTGGAGCGTTCTGCCACCCTTGTGCGTAGTAGGGAACATACGCGCGATTTGGACAATTTCTGGCAATGTGTCCAGGTGTTCCACAGTGAAAGCAAGTCTGCTTCTTCACATAGGAGTTGTTTCTTCCTGCCCCTGGTGGCGTATCCATGTCTTGTCTCTTGCTGTTCCCACAAGCACAGTTGCAGCAAGCCGGCTGTTTCACTTGATTTGGTGGCCTGTACTTCTCAACAGCAGGTTGATCAGAAGTAACTGAGTTAGAAGCAACAGATTCAGAGTTCAAGGAGACATTGGTTTGTTCAAAAGTTTTCTCCTTGTTCTCATCTTCCGTTACTTTACCTGCATAAGAAGTAGAAGCATTTGAATCGTTCAGCTCAATACTTTCTGGCACATCCACGTCAGAATTATCAAAGATATCATCAAATATATCGAAAAAATTTAAGTCATCAGTCTTTGATACAATTTCATTATCAGACACACTCTCTTTAGTTGCTTGCTTTGATTGACTTAAAGATTGATCTGCATGGGAAGTAGAAACATTAGTATTTTCAACATTAATACTACCTCCTGACACAAATCCATATTTAAGATGTGGCTCTCTGTCTATTTCCTCTTTTGTCAAAGGGTTATTAGTATAAGTATGATTAAAAGGAGGAGGTACTTTGTCATATCGTAAGCCCTTTGACTGATTATTTTTGAATTGCAGATTAGTTTTTATCATAGATGCAACTACTTCACTTGACACATCAAATTTTCTAAAAGTAAAATCTGCTTTTTCAAATTTGTTTTTCAATGTGTCAAGCTCAGCAGTTACCTCAGCAAGTTGTTCAGTTACATATCTATAATGTGTACTCTTAATGCTATACTCTTCCTGAAGTTTTCTAAAGTCTTTGGTTTTAGCTTCTAATTCAGCCTTCCGGAGTTTCTGTCCTTTCCTAAGTTGATACATTTCGTATTTTAGGTCCTCGTTCTCTCTACGAAGTAATTCATAATGTTCACGTAAATTCTCCAAGGAAAGTTCATTGACATTGATGTTTGAAGAACTCATTGTTTATCAAAAATGCCCTTTGACTTAAAAACTCAAAAGTCAACCTTAAAAAATCAAATTTAAAAAGTCAAACTTAAAAAGTCAAACCGAAAAGCTAAATTTGAAAATTTGAAGGTTAAATGAGAAAGTCAAAGTTTAAAGTCAAAGGTCAAACTTGAAAGTCAAAGTCAAAATTTAAGGAAAAAGTCAAAATTAAAAGTCAAAAATTAAAATCTAAAATTTTTGGTTGAAAAAGTAATTTAAAAATAAAGAAAATTGATTTTTGGGTTAAAAGTGTCAAATTTGCAAAACTAGAAGCGAATGGGAGTGGTTTTGAATTAAAATCGAAAGGGATGAAACACGAGTGATGTTAGATGAGCTGGTAAGGTGGAGGATTCAATACGTAGATCACCCGGGTTCGAATCTTGCAACCCTCGAATTTCTTTTGATTTATTTTCTGCTGCGAAGACTATATGTTTAAAAGGAGCGAGATGTTTAACGTCTTGCAATGTAGTTCAACTGGTAAGACGCGTGTTTGAAGAGTTAGAGGTCTCGAGTTCGATTCCTTGCACCCCAAAAATCCCTCCCTTTTTTAATAGAAGCACGCTGCGAGGATTCCTGCTGGCCGAGGTTGCGATGCAAGGACGAGGACCGCAAACGAGAAGGCCGTGAACTCCGAGGCCGCAATCCACCAAGCCGTCCAAGCCGAGCCGTAAACCGCCGAGCCGCAACCGCGGCCGTAAAATCCGATGACCGTAAAATCCGACGACCGTAAACTCCAACGACCGTAAACACTGCTTCAGATCGCGAAAAAAACGACGTTTTTCATCATTTTTGCTCCAAAACTCGATCAAAAACTCGTTTTTATGAAAAACACGAAGAACAAACCCCCCTTATTTTGCCAAGATCTATCCAAAAACGCAGGAATCCTTCAAAAATAAGATCAAATAAGCTCCAGATCTGACATAAATGATTGATACAATCCAAGCTCTGATACCAATTGTAAGTCCCCAATGTGCTGGTGCATCAATCAGATCCGTTTGATGGTGCGGAATCCCAATCAAACGGATGATGCCAGATCAATAGAAGAGAAGGAGAAGAAGAAATAACTTGAATCTATGATGTATTCAATGAATAGAATGATGCTCCATACACATAGTTCACACACTAGCTCTTCTCTCCATTCTCTCTCTAGAACACCTTGGGTTTCACACACTTAAGCTCTCCACCTTATTACAATTATGCACTCCTCACCCTATATATAGTAGACATGGGCCGTGAATGGGTTTATGGCTGTAAACCTGTTCATGGCCGTAAACACAGCCGTAAACACGTATACGGCT
This sequence comes from Lactuca virosa, assembly GCF_052849685.1. Classification (NCBI taxonomy): domain Eukaryota; kingdom Viridiplantae; phylum Streptophyta; class Magnoliopsida; order Asterales; family Asteraceae; genus Lactuca; species Lactuca virosa. Next base: position 133,111,190 of record NC_136429.1, read on the forward strand.
GTAAACACCAAGCTGTTTACGGTCCTAGACTGAAAAAAATACATTTTCCTAGAAAAGCCAAGTATAAACCATAATTTTGACCCAACAAATGGGGTCCCTGACCCCGAAAAACTCCAGCGCCCCACACGCCTTGAACTCCCGGAACGAGGGAGTTCGGACCACGACCTGGCCCGCAACAATCTCGGTTCTGAATGCCCTGAGCGTCTCCTCCATGATCTCCATCATAACCTCATTGACCGTCCCAAAAATCACTGGGGTAGCGTCAAGGATGCCCCTCGTCACCTCGGCTGCAATGAGCTCGCACAACCTCTTATCAATAGGCTCGGTACCGTCGCCCGACCCAGATTCAGATCCTGATCCTGATCCCCCAGCTCCATGTCGTGTCACCACCATACTGAAATGCAATGTCAAAACTTATAATGATCAAGATATCCAAATAGGGGATCCTCCCACATCGGTCCTTCGTAAAGCTTCCAGATCTAACATTGGTTCAGGTACAGGTCCTGTACTTTCAGTAGTACGGGCCCAATACTACCTTCCACACCTACTTGTACCTTCCACAAGGCTCTACCTGATAACTCTAATACGCCCCATAGCAAATCATATCTCATAGGCTACCGCATAGCTCGAATCCTCGGCTAACCTAAGATTTTCTCCATCCATATCAAACCAGAACTCAATCATAACAGGTTGCCTTTATGCATGCAAATTATACACACAAAATGATCAAATATACTTTCGAATAATAGATTCTACCCTAGGACCACAACCAGACGAGGAACAAGAAATAAGGCCAAATCAATCATTCTAAGGCTATAAGCTCCTAACCGTATACAATTTTAAAAACATACACATAGCAAGATCCATACGATTATCATAACTCAAATATAAGTATAACATGGCTAACACATTGGGGAACTACTTACTTGGCTCGACCGATCACGCGCATTGCACTCTTTTTTTTTCCATTCATAAAAAGTTTTTAACCTTAATTTTTGAAAACAATTTTACCATTGCCTTAGTTTGAGTCCTGACACACCCGAGAGTGTGCCCGAATCCTTCAAACCAAGGCTCTGATACCAACTTGTAACGACCTAATTTTCAAAAGAAATTTTTCATTTTAAAATTATCAAAAACATTGCCAATTATCCATAAAATCTCAAGAACAATTGTTTTCAAATTCATACATCAACAAACTTTATTTCAAATATCAGAGTGTCCCATAAAAACGCATGAGAGAGTGCATGCCTCGTCATCAAGCCTTTTCCTTTCCCTTAGGCTCAGATATACCTAAAACAAATCCACAAACTGTAAGCTAATGCTTAGTGAGTCCCCCAAAGCATACCCCACACAATCCACATAATCACATAATCGTATTAGCTATAAAAGCTACATAAACCACATAAGCCATGCATACCAGATATAATGATGCCATGGAAACCCTCCAAGGTCTTATACCTAGTGCCATTGGAACCCTCACGTGCTCTTAACTACCTGCCATGGGAACCCCCACATGGTCTTCCTGCCATGGGAACCCCCACATGTTCTTCACTACCAAGCAAATATCATTCAAACTAAACATGCAAATATACTAGGATGCCATGGAAACCCTCCAAGGTCTTACACCAAATGCCATGGGAACCCCCACATGGTCTCAGTCTACTGCCATGGGACCCCCCCCCCCCCCCGGTCTTCCATGCAAATGTTATACTAACATAACGCATAATCAATCGACAATCCACATATGATAAAATGGGCCGGCCTTGGTGCCTTAGACCCATTGGTATGGTGAGAAGACTCACCTCTCGCGAATGCTGAAGTGACAAGATAAAATCAGATAAGTCCCACGCACTGCTCCAACCCAAATGCCTATAATCATCATGTGATTAACTTGTCATCATCCCGAAATACCATAAATGCCCTTAAAGTCAACCCTGGTCAAAGTCCAGGTCAACAGTCAAGGTCAACAATCCATGTTGACCTCAACTCGTCAAGTGCATCCAGCAACTCGTCGAGTTACCTGAATAACTCGTTAACTCGCCGAGTTACCTATGTAACTCGTCGAGTTCCTTAATGTCCAGAAGACCGAAAACTCATGCAGACCAAAACTCTAATCCTTCATTGCACTCATTCAGAATCTCGAAAATGGGTAAACCCTAACCGACTCGTCGAGTTGGCTAAGTAACTAAACGAGTGCCTTCAGTCCTTTTTGTGTTCAGTCCTTTCCAGTGGGATCTTAGGTCCCAAACTTCAGATCAACCTTCTCCTAGTGTAGTTACCACGTAAAGTTGCAAACTTTACGTGCATGCAAGGCCTCACAAGGCTAAAACACCAAAACTAAGGTTCCTACAAGGTTTTAGTGCATGGAAAGGGCCTAAGTTGGATAAAGTGAGCAACTTTATGTCATTGAAGACCTAGAGATGTCCAGATATGGAACCATATCCTTGTGACAAGTCCAAATCCGAGTATGACACCCTTTTGGCACCAAAAGTGACCATTTACTTCCAAGAAAAGAGATCTAAGCAACTAAAGGTCAAGATAGTGACTTTATACCTCAATATGGTCGACAATACAGAGTAAATGCCGGATGTATTGTTTCCCTCTTTTCTTCTTCTTCTTCAAGCTCCAAAATCTTCACAATCACACCAAAAAAATCACTCTAAAATGCTCTCTCTCTCTCTCTCTCAAGAAGGTGCAAGGCTCAAACTAGGGTTTCTCTGGGCTTTAAGAACGATGGAAAAGGATGAAAATGAGCCATAAGTTCTTTAAATAGGGTACAAACCCCTGAAAATTAATGTTTCCCTTTACAGTGCCTACTCGTTGAGTCGGTGCCTTTCGACTCGTCGAGTAGGATCTAAATCTCTCGTCCTCATAAATGATCTCTACTCCACGAGTTGGAGCTCCCCAACTCATCGAGTCCTAGCTTAAAACCCTAAAACTTGGAAAAAATAGATGATACCTGGAATGGGTGTTACAAATCTCCCCCACTTGAACTAGACTTCGTCCTCAAAGTCTGCCGACGCGAACAAGTCCGGATAGTGATCTCGCATCTCCTCTTCCGGATCCCATGTCCATTCAGAGCCTCTTCGGTGCTGCCATTGCACCTTTACTAACTTCACCTCCTTGTTCCGAAGAACCTTGGTCTTCCTATCCAAAATCGCAACGGGCCTCTCAATGTAGTTCAGGCTCTTGTCCACCTGAATGTCATCAAGAGAAACGACTGCGGCCTCGTCTGTGATACACTTCCGAAGCTGAGACACATGGAAGGTGTTGTGTATCTGGCTAAGCTCGTCTGGCAGATCCAAGCAGTAAGCTACCTTTCCCACTCGAGCCGAAATCCTGAACGGGCCAATATATCGTGGCCCTAACTTTCCGCTCTTCCGAAACCTGATGACTCCCTTCCATGGAGACACTTTTAGTAACACAAAGTCCCCCACCTGGAACTCAAGGTCCGATCGCCGTCGGTCAGCATAACTTTTCTGACGGCTCTGTGCGACTCGCAGCCGGTCGTGCACCTGCTGAATCAGCCCGGTAGTCTTGAGCACTACCTCAATGCTCCCCATGACTCGGTGTCCAACCTCGCCCCAACAAACCGGGGTCCTACATCTCTGACCATACAACATCTCAAACGGAGGTCGGTCGATACTGGCATGGTAACTATTGTTGTACGAAAACTCTGCCAATGGGAGGTATGTAACGCCCGTAGATCCGGGCTAGTCAATTTAGAGATAATAAGGGCCGAAAACGACTTTTTGACAAAAGATTATTTAGAATAAATAATCTAAACCAAGATGTAGAATATGTCTCAAGGGTTCTGTACATATAAAGAACGCCGAAATCCGAGTTAAAACAAAGAAGTTATGACCCGTCGAAGTTTCGCGACGGAACCGACACGATATTGGGAAGCGTAAATAGTGAATTTACGATAGAGCGACTTTTAGCCTTAGTGACCTAAATGAAAGTCTTAGAATAAGTTAAACCGAGAGCGTCCATAATAAGAACGCCCACATCTGACTTCGTATGAGGAATTTATGATTTTTTGAAGTTTCGGCTTAGCAGTGTACAGCCCGAAGTTCGAATATTAGATCGAACGGTTTTTAGCCGACATAACCTAAACGAGAATCGAAGATCTCGTTAATAGTAGCATAACAATAAAAAGACAGACGAAAACGGACGTCGGATGAAGAAGTTATGAATTTTTAACGGACCAATCCTGTCCCGGCCTGTTAAAAATATAACTTTTAAAATAAATTCAAAATTAGCCGACGGAGTCTAAACGAAAGTTGTAGAGTACGTTCCCGGATACGTGTGGACATAAAGAACATCGAAAACGGAGCTCGTATGAGGAAGATACGAATTTTTGAAGTTAGAGCACGGATTTACGAAGCTGTTGATGACGTGGCTGAATCTCGGCCGTCCGATGATGATCAAGGCTCGCTTCGGATGAGTGACACACCACCCCTCGCTACGCCCCGCGTCCGATGCCAAGTACGCCCAGCGTACTTCGGCTCTTATCCACTTCCGAGACTGGCACATGCGAGATAGCTGGATGCGAGCTGGCATCTGTAACATCCGGATTTCCAGGTATTATGTTTGATCATTTATTCTTTTGAGAAAAAGGGAGGGGCTCGACGAGTTGAGGCGTAGAATCGGAAAGGATGGACTCGACGTGTGCTGACTGGATTAATGAACGGACTCGATGAGTCGGAAAGGATGGACTCGACGAGTCCGCGCTGTAATCGAAAACCCTAATTCTCGGGGTCTGTGCCCTATTTAAAGGCCTTTATGGCCTCCATTTGCGGCCACTTCATCCCGGAGAAACCCTAGAGAGAGCAGTAGGAGAGTTTGAGAGTAAGAAGAGGTTAATACATCACTTTTGGTGTAGTTTTGCTAGAAGGAAGAAGGGAACACCAATCTAGAGCGTGAAGGGGGCTTGGATCTGGGCTAATCATCTTGAGATTTCATCTCTGGAGGTATAATCCTTTCTATTTCATGTTGATATGATAGATTTCATGATTTTAGGGTTTTTACCCCCATTATACGTAAGATCTAGTGAGTAGGAGGTCTCCTTTGTGTTAATAGCATCAGATCTGGACCATGAGAGGTCCATAGAGTCACTATCCCTCAGCTTTATGCAAGCAAATGAGAGATTGGGGACTAGGTTGCCATTTTTAGAGTTATTTCTCCATTTGTGACTTGATGTGGGTTGCATGCACGTAAAGGTTGCACCTTTACGTGACATTTGAGCACTTGAAGGGTAGATCTGATAGTTAGGGAAGCATATCTGACCTTAGAAGGTCATTTGAGTAAGAACATGGAAGCAACTCGCCGAGTCCATAAGTGGACTCGACGAGTCGAGTCGGGGTGGCCCCGCGATTCGTGACAGGAGAAACCCGTCGAGTGGAAGGATAGCTCGACGAGCCAAGAGAGGCTAGAAGGATTTAGAGGACCCGCATGGACTCGCCGAGTCACCCATGTGCACTCGACGTGTCGGGTCAAAGTTTGACCGTTGACTTTCGTTGACTTTAGGGTTCTGGTCAAGACTGATTCAAGAGAGTTCAGGGAGGGGTAGAATGGCCTTCTACCCAATCTTTAGAGATGAGACTATGAGAGAATATTGATCGGGGATGTTATTTGAATAATAGGAGGAGGCTAAGTCGGGACGTTGAGCACGAGAGTTTATCCGACTTCATCGAGGTGAGTCTTCTCACTATACTGTACCTAGAAGGGTACCTATGTATGACCGGAAGGTCTTATATGCTATGAGATGTATGAGCTGTATGTTGTTATGTGATATGTATGTGATGTATGATAAGGACCGGAAGGTCAAGATGATATGGACCGGAAGGTCAAGAGGTTACGGACCGGAAGGGCGATACGGGTAGGACCGGAAGGTCTACCGGGATTCGGGATGGAAGTCCCCTGAGACACATGGATCAGAAGATCCTACAGAGTTATGGCCTGGAAAGGCGTATGTGCTGCATATGGTAATTTGGGGAACTCACTAAGCATTTATGCTTACAGTTGTTGTGTTATGTGTTTCAGGTACTAGCGAGGATCGCGGGAAGGCGCCGGCATGATCAGTACACACTCATAGAGATTATGTTTGGAGATTCTGGGATTTGTTTGTTATGATGACATTGGATGCGGTTTGTTGATATTGTTTTGATGATTGAAAATATGATTTAAAAAAGAAAATTTGTTTTGAAAATTTACGTTGTTACAAGTTGGTATCAGAGCCTTGGTTTGAGGGATTCGGATGCACCTTCGGGCGCATCTGAACTCAAACTGAGGATTTCGGAAAGTTTTTCATAAAAAGGAACAATTTTTCTAACAGAGTAAAAGATTTTGAGAAAAGTAGAAAGGAGCAGTGTGTACGATTAGCCAGCGCCCGAACGGTGATTTCCCAAAATACCCTTATATTATGTGCTATGAGATATGTTATGATATGCATGCTAGAGTAGGCTAGGTATTCATATTAGGACTAGAGTGGTCTGATTTGTGATGCCTTAGCCAAGGGATATTTCTGCTGCTATGTGATGCTTGAGAGTGAGTAGATAGCAGTGAGGAGCTTATGAGAGGTCTACCGAAGGGTAGCCTATGCCAGTGAGATGCAAGGTGCTTGTGATCTGGGATCCAAGGAGGAAGACTTAGGGTGAATACTGATGCGGTGTGGACGGTAGTATAGGGCCCGTACTACTAAAGACACCGGAGCAGTACGCACTCTAAGTAAGAATCCTTTGGGTACCAAGGAACAAGTAGGGTCGAATTATCGAGTGCGAGTATACTCGAGCGAGTCTCTGATATTATTATGTTGTATTTCAGAGACATCATGGTTGGGACACGTCACAGACCTGAGCCGAGCGGCGTGAGTGACGAGGAGCTTCGTCAGATGATCCACGATGAGGTGGCGGCGGCGATTCGAGCCGAGATTCCGGAGATGTTTGGGTCTATCAAGACCACATTGATTGAGACTTTTGATGAGCGGTACGCAGCGGTGACTGAGGCTGCGGCTGCTGCAGCTACTGCAGCTGTGGCTGCTGCCAGGCCTCAGGGAGGTGACTCGTTGTTGTTTCGGGAGTTCAGCAACACAAAGCCACCAGAGTTTGATGGGACGCAGGATCCGATCGCTGCGATGAGATGGATTTCTGATATCGAGGGATGCTTCTACACGTGTTCATGTCCGGAGCATCTGAGGGTACGGTTCGCGTTGAACCAGCTTCGCTTGGGAGCGAAGGACTGGTGGAAGTTCGTGACGGCGAGCTTCACTCTTGCAGAGATTTTAGCGGTGACATGGGAGAGGTTCACCACCACGTTCAGAGACGAGTATGTTCCCCCAATGGAGAGGGAACGGTTGGTTCAGGAGTTCTTGACCCTCAAGCAGGGTACTGATTCGGTTACTGTGGTTACCAGGAAGTTTCATGAGAGGGCGATGTTCTACCTTGAGCAGGTGTCTACTGAGCAGGCACGCATGAGCCGGTATTTGGGCATTTTGAGGAGGGATATTCGGGAGTTCGTGTCGAACTCGACTTACCAGACATTTGCTGAGCTCCAGGAAAATGCCCGGAAGAGGGAGATTGAGTTGGAGACTTAGGCCAGGGAGGAGGCCGAGTCTCAGGGGACGGATCGGCGGCCGGCACAGTCTCAGCCGGCAGCCAAGCGGGCAAAGCCCGCCGATTCTAGATCTGGAGGCCAGAAGGGCCGCACTTGCAGAAAGTGCGGTAAGGGACATGACGGGGTGTGTCGATCGCGTGCTTCCTACAAGTGTGGCAAGGAGGGGCATATCGCCAAGGATTGCCCCAAGGGGTTCATGGTTTGCTTTCATTGCAACCAGACAGGCCATCGGAAGGCCGAGTGTCCGCAGTTGCGGGGGACAACACAGGGAGCACCGCAGGGATCTGCCCCTGCCGCCGTGCGAGCTAGTGAGGTTCGGCCGGTAAAGGCCGATGCACCGAAGGCTCGCGGGAGAGCCTTCCAGTTGACAGCGGAGGAGGTCTGCGCAGCGCCCGATGTCGTGGCTGGTATGCATTCTTTCATTTATTTATGCTGAGTATGAGGTGTTGTGCTTATATTATGATATGCGTAGGTACTTTTCTTGTGAATTTCGTACCTGCTTTGGTGTTATTTGACTCGGGTGCGAGTCGGTCATTTGTTTCCTTAGCGTTTAGTCAGTACATCAGTATCCGACGAGAGGCGTTGAGTCGACCTCTGCGAGTTTCTATAGCTGACGAGCGAGCGGTGTATGCTACGGAAGTAGTTCGAGTATGTGTAATCGAGATCTTCGGTGTTGAGTTCCTGATAGATCTAGTCCCGATTGCAATGGGGGACGTATGTGTCATAGTGGGCATGGATTGGTTGAGCCGATTTGGGGCTGTTATTGACTGCGAGCGACATTTGGTGACGATACGAGACCCTAGTGGGGAAGTACTTACGGTGTACGACGAGGGTACCCGATGTGGGTCAGCGTTTTGTTCGGCTGCCAGAGCGAGACAGAGTTTACAGCAGGGCTGCAGCGGGTTTGTAGCCTATGTGATGGACACACGAGAGGCCGCTGGGAGGCCAAGTTCGATGGATGACGTTCCGATAGTGCGTGAGTTCCCGGATGTTTTTCCCGAGGAGTTGCCGGGTGTGCCTCCCGAGAGGCAGGTAGAGTTCCACATCGATTTGGTTCCGGGGGCAGCGCCTATCGCCAAGGCGCCTTATCGCCTTGCGCCGCCAGAGATGCAGGAGTTATCCTTGCAGCTTCAGGAGCTGCTGGGGAAGGGGTTTATTAGACCGAGTAGTTCCCCTTGGGGAGCACCGATCCTTTTTGTCAAGAAAAAGGATGGTTCGCACCGGATGTGCATTGATTACCGGGAGTTGAACAAGTTGACAGTCAAGAACCGTTACCCATTACCGAGGATCGACGATTTGTTCGATCAGTTGCAGGGAGCGTCTTGGTTCTCCAAGATTGATCTGAGGTCTGGATATCATCAGATGAGAGTTCGTGATGAGGATATCCAGAAGACGGCGTTCCGGACTCGTTATGGGCATTACGAGTTCGTGGTGATGCCTTTCGGGCTCACCAATGCACCAGCAGCGTTCATGGATCTCATGAACAGGGTGTGCAGACCGATGTTGGATCGATCGGTGATCGTGTTCATCGACGATATACTGGTGTAGTCGAGATCTAGAGAGCAGCATGAGGAGCATTTGAGAGAGATCCTCGGGGTATGGCGGTCGGAGAGGCTTTATGCCAAATTCTCCAAGTGCGAGTTCTGGTTACGGGAGGTCCAGTTCTTGGGACATCTCGTCAACCAGAATGGGATTTTGGTCGATCCGGCCAAGATTGAGGCGGTTATGAGGTGGGAGGTGCCAAGATCACCCACCGAGATCAGGAGTTTTCTAGGATTGGCCGGCTACTATCGGAGATTTATCAGAGATTTCTCCAAGATCGTCGTGCCTCTCACCAGGTTGACCCGGAAGGGTGTTGCTTTTTCGTGGGGTCCGGAGCAACAGACCTCGTTTAAGACACTTCGCCAGAAATTATGTGAAGCCCCGGTGTTAGCCCTTCCGGAAGGGATGGAGGATTTTGTGGTGTATTGTGACGCATCGATATCGGGGTTGGGTGCAGTACTTATGTAGAGGGGGCATGTGATAGCGTATGCATCGAGGCAGCTGAAGCCTCATGAGACGAGATATCCCACCCACGATCTGGAATTAGGGGCAGTGGTGTTCGCCCTCAATATCTGGCGTCACTATTTGTATGGGGTTCGGTGTACCATATACACGGACCACAAGAGCTTGAAGTATTTGATGGATCAGCCCAATCTGAATATGCACCAGAGGAGATGGTTGGACGTGGTAAAGGATTACGATTGTGAGATCCTGTACCACCCGGGCAAAGCTAATGTTGTAGCTGATGCCCTGAGCCGTAGGGCGGAGAGTGCCCCGATTCGAGACATTTGTATGCGACTGACAGTGATGACTCCGGTGTTGGACACCATTCGGGAGGCCCAGGCAGAGGCCGTGATACCGGAGAACCGCAAGAGGGAGCGGGTGATCGGGCAGGTGTCTGACTTCGTTACCGATAGCCGAGGGCTAATGACCTTTCAAGGTCGGATTTGGGTGCCGTATGCAGGCGGGGCACGTACCATTCTGATGGAGGAGGCGCATAGATCGAGGTTCTCGATCCATCCCGGAGCCACTAAGATGTATTTGGATTTGAAGAAAGACTATTGGTGGCCCTGTATGAAGAGGGATGTTGCATGGTTTGTTGAGAGGTGTTTGACCTGTCGTAGGGTTAAGGCCGAGCACCAGCCTCCGCATGGCAAGTTGCAGCCACTTGAGCTTCCCCAGTGGAAGTGGGAACAGATTTCCATGGATTTTATCACCAAATTGCCAAGGACCGCGAGGGGTGTCGATGCAATTTGGGTGATCGTTGACCGGTTGACGAAGAGCGCTCACTTCCTTGCTATCAGTGAGAGCTCTTCCGCTGAGAGGTTGGCTGAGTTGTACGTGAGAGAGGTGGTATCGCGTCATGGAGTACCAATCTCGATTGTTTCAGATCGAGATGTACGTTTCACTTCCAGGTTCTGGAAGAAGTTCCATGAGGAGTTAGGTACGAGGCAGCATTTCAGTACCGCATACCACCCCCAGACGGACGGACAGAGTGAGCGGACGATTCAGACGCTCGAGGACATGCTCTGAGCATGTGTATTGGACTTCGGGGGAAGTTAGGACACGTATTTGTCATTGGCTGAGTTTTCTTATAACAACAGCCACCATTCGAGTATTGGTATGCCTCCCTTCGAGTTGTTGTACGGGAGGAGATGTCGGACTCCCATTTGCTGGGGAGAGGTAGGGCAGCGCGTGATGGGCAGCACTGAGATAGTGCTTCAGACGACCGAGCAGATACATCAGGTTAGACAGAGGTTGTCGACGGCTCAGAGTCGCCAGAAGAGTTATGCGGATATGCGACGATCCGAGCTTGAGTTCCAGGTGGGAGACTTCGTGCTCCTGAAAGTGTCTCCTTGGAAAGGAGTGATTCGATTCAGGAAGAGGGGCAAGCTGGGGCCCCGGTATATCGGGCCGTTCAGGGTGACCGCGAGGGTGGGCAAGGTAGCATATCGGTTGGAGCTACCTGCGGAGTTGAGCCAGATTCATGATACCTTCCACGTGTCTCAGTTGAGGAAGTGTATAGCCGACGATTCGGCAGTAGTGCCGTTGGAGGATATTCAGGTGGATGCGAGCCTGAATTATGCTGAGAGTCCAATCGCGATCCGGGATCGGAAGATCAAGGTTCTGAGGAACAAGGAGGTGTCCCTGGTGCAGGTCCAGTGGCAACATCGGAGAGGGTCCGAGCTGACTTGGGAGCCGGAGATGGAGATGCGGGAGCAGCATCAAGAGTTGTTTGCGGAGCAAGACTTCGAGGGCGAAGTCTGATTCTAGTGGGGGAGAATTGTAACATCCGGATTTCCAGGTATTATGTTTGATCATTTATTCTTTTGAGAAAAGGGAGGGACTCGACGCGTTGAGGCGTAGACTCGTCGAGTAGGAGCGCGTGTGCTGACTGGATTAATGAACGGACTCGACGAGTCGGAAAGGATGGACTTGACGAGTCCGCGCTGTAATCGGAAACCCTAATTCTTGGGGTCTGTGCCCTATTTAAAGGCCTTTATGGCCTCCATTTGCGGCCACTTCATCCCAGAGAAACCCTAGAGAGAGGAGTAGGAGAGTTTGAGAGAAAGAAGAGGTTAATACATCACTTTTGGTGTAGTTTTGCTAGAAGGAAGAAGGGAACACCAATCTAGAGCGTGAAGGGGGCTTGGATCTGGGCTAATCATCTTGAGATTTCATCTCTGGAGGTATAATCCTTTCTATTTCATGTTGATATGATAGATTTCATGATTTTAGGGTTTTTACCCCCATTATATGTAAGATCTAGTGAGTAGGAGGTCTCCTTTGTGTTAATAGCATCAGATCTGGACCATGAGAGGTCCATAGAGTCACTATCCCTCAGCTTTATGCAAGCAAATGAGAGATTGGAGACTAGGTTGCCATTTTTAGAGTTATTTCTCCATTTGTGACTTGATGTGGGTTGAATGCACGTAAAGGTTGCACCTTTACGTGACATTTGAGCACTTGAAGGGTAGATCTGATAGTTAGGGAAGCAGATCTGACCTTAGAAGGTCATTTGAGTAAGAACATGGAAGCAACTCGCCGAGTCCATAAGTGGACTTGACGAGTCGCGTCGGGGTGGCCCCGCGATTCGTGACAGGAGAAACCCGTCAAGTGGAAGGATGGCTCGACGAGCCAAGAGAGGCTAGAAGGATTTAGAGGACCCGCATGGACTCGCCGAGTCGCCCATGTGCACTCAATGAGTCGGGTCAAAGTTTGACCGTTGACTTTCGTTGACTTTAGGGTTCTGGTCAAGACTGATTCAAGAGAGTTCAGGGAGGGGTAGAATGGCCTTCTACCTAATCTTTAGAGATAAGACTATGAGAGAATATTGATCGGGGATGTTATTTGAATAATAGGAGGAGGCTAAGTCGGGACGTTGAGCACGAGAGTTTATCCGACTTCATCGAGGTGAGTCTTCTCACTATACTATACCTAGAAGGGTACCTATGTATGACCGTAAGGTCTTATATGCTATGAGATGTATGAAATGTATGTTGTTATGTGATATGTATATGTTATCTATGTTATGTATGATAAGGACCGGAAGGTCAAGATGATATGGACCGGAAGGTCAAGAGGTTACGGACCGGAAGGTCGATACGGGTAGGACCAGAAGGTCTACCGGGATTCGGGATGGAAGTCCCTTGAGACACATGGATCGGAAGATCCTACAGAGTTATGGCCTGGAAAGGCGTATGTGCTGCATGTGGTATTTTGGGGAACTCACTAAGCATTTATGCTTACAGTTGTTATGTTATGTGTTTCAGGTACTAGCGAGGATCGCGGGAAGGCGTCGGCATGATCCGTACACACTCATAGAGATTATGTTTTGAGATTCTGGGATTTGTTTGTTATGATGACATTGGATGCGGTTTGTTGATATTGTTTTGATGATTGAAAATATGATTTAAAAAAGAAAAATTGTTTTGAAAATTTACGTTGTTACAACATCCTTATCCGAGCATTACGCCCAGCGTAACCAAGGGCTACGCCCAGCTTAGTCCGAGGTTTAGTTACTATAAATAGAGGGCCGAGGCTGTAATTCTCTTCACCCCAAAATCCACTCTCTCTCTAACTTCTTTCTCTCTCTAAAGGTTCCTAAACCCCTCCAAAGCCTAGGTGAAAACCCTAGCACCCGAAAGAAGCCCCGAGGCTCCCGGAGTCCCGAGAAAAAAGGGTCTTTCGGTTCGTAAACGTTGCCTAAGCGAAGCCCGGTTTTCTATATAACCCGCTGTAAGTGAGCTATGCCTACGCTATTTTTAATATAGCTTCTAATTAATTATAGTAACATTATTAGGACCTTAAAATCATTATTTGGGCTATTATTATGAGTTATATAGAGTGTTGTTTAACACTTATATAATAATAATAATAATAATAATAGCTAGACTATTAATTAGTCGCGGTTAACGTTATACTAAACCCTAGTGGTATTGATACTAGGTTTTGTCAAGGGAAAATTGTTTTGAGATAACGAAGCGCCGTCTGAGTTCAGAATCACCACCTTAACAAGTGAGTGCATAGTTACTTTCATCTTACACATAGATATGAAGTATTTAATATAAATTACATGCTATGTGTGCATATTGTCTGTATACTTGACGTCTATGCTGGGTGAAAGATTTTTATACATGTTTTAACTGATTTAAACTGTATATGTATTTTATATCTACAAAATGTGTTGGGTAAAATATGGGTAGATGAAATAGTTGTTGTGTGACAAAAACAAAATGATGAGAGGTGATATAGGCCATGAGATAAGGGTGAGAGGTAAACCATGAGAGAAACCTTTTACCCATGTGTTGGCCCCGTCATTCAGCAGAGTATGGATGACAACCACAGACTATTCTAGACAATCCAGTGGAACACTAGCAGGCTCACAACCTGTAGGTGTATTTGAACTGTGTATTCACCAGCCGTACTCTAAAAACCCATTGACACGTATTGTGAGTGGATTCTCGGAAACGATATTGTCGATAAACGAGATGACCCTGGCGACTATGAGACTTAGTGCCTAAACCCTGGCGACTATGCGACGTAGTGCCTGTTGTATAAACCCTGACGACTATGAGACTTAGTTCCTATATCCTGGCGACTATGCGACTTAGTGCCTGTAGAGTAAACCCTGGCAACGATGGATTTTGTGCCCATTCCTTAGGATGATCCTTAGGAATGAATGAACGAGGAATAGCAAATTCTTAGGGTAGATCCTTAAGAGTAAAGAAGATAATGGGGATGGGTAATTGGGTTGATTGTTTGATGTTTAAACTTAATAATTATATTATTGTGGGTTGAAAACCCTATGTACTCACCAGGTTTCCCAACCTGATCCACTCCAGCTTATTTCTATCACAGGTGTCGATATGAAGTTACATTACACTGAGAGATTTAAAAGAGATGTAGATCACTAGTGTAAATGAATGTAAGTTCTGTTTATGCTTATGTTTCTGTATTGACAATGACATCCCAAACGTTTTAAAAATGAATAAAAATACATTTCTTCGAAAATGCTTTGATAATGTATTTATCATGTTTTTCTGGGAACAAATTCCGCAACATTTTTATTAAAAGAGATACTCTGATTTTTGTAAAGCATAAACAAAATCGGTCTTTTCTGGCCGTGAAAATGGGGATGTCACAGCTGGTATCAGAGCATTAGTTTAAGCGAACTAGGAATAAGGATTTATTTCTAGACTTAAACTTAGAATGCTAAGCAATGATTGTGAGGAGTGTGTCTAATATAATTTAGGTAGTACACCTGAATAGACACAAGCACTAGCTTATTAGGGAAGGATGCCTAAATTGCTTTATGTGCTAAATGATTTGTGATGCTTTATGATGCTATCGTTTGATCGGATCTATGGTCTGTTGCCAACCGGATCTGGAAACTTTATGTGTTCAGATTTCTAAACGTTTAATTACGATATTAGAACTGGCATGTAATTTTTCGAAGTAATAAGGAGGCATACGTGTCTAAAACTTCCTCTATCTATATTCTCGTCTCGATACACCGAACACCTGCTTTGGTGTGCAGAACATCATGGTGAAGACTCGTAGTGAATTGAGTAAATGGAGGAAATGAGAAGGCTTACGATAGTGAATGATACCTATCGGAAGATATCGTAAGAGTGATATCTTGCCTTTAGAATGCGTTTAATAAATAATACGTCTAGTACAGGAGAAGTACACTTTCGATTAGCAAAAAGAAAGATTTTTGGTATAATCCATGAAGTTATCCCATCGTTTGACAACCGAGTTAAAGCAGAATGGATGATTGAAGATACGCGTGAAAGAAGTCCTAGTAGAGTCTAGGGGAAAATTCTGTGATTTCTTGGACACATTTGTATGTGTTAAAATTGTTTTTGTGATAATAACTTGGAAAACTGCGAGACAATACTTGGGACGAGTATGAGTAGATGTGAATGGTAGTAGAGGCCTATACTACCGGAAGCACAGGACTCACACTTGGATAAGGGAAAGTCACAAGGTTACCAAGAAGCTAGTAATTGATTTCGTTTTATTCAAGTATGTCGTTACCATTGTTTCGATAATGACTAAGAAGATGATTGTTGTTTAGACCCTAGTGGTCATATCAAATCGAGTCCGACTAAGATGAGTATGTTATGTGGTTCAGAGAACCAAGTTCGATGTAGCATCTGCCTTAAGCCATAAGATTGAAGTGAAAGATAATCGAAGCAATCAATAGAAGTATCGCGCTAGTTAAAGAAGCTGGAAGCTAGAAATGCTACCATTTAATATATGATTAGAACATGAAGGAAGGTATAGTTTGTTCTGGAATTTGACTCTAAAAGACCTGAGTCCAAGAAATGCATCATACGATGAGAGGTCATTAGAACATGACCCATCGGTCTATTATGATAATCGAAGGAAGAAACTTATCTCAAGTTTGTTAAAGAAGGAGTCTCCAACAAAGATCGAGACCGTGACATGAAGATCATGATTGGAAGTCTAACATAAGATAGAGAGCGGGTCCAAGGTCGGGCACCGCCTGTAGTCAGGAACTCTTAGAGTTAGATACTCGTTCGAAGAAACATCAAAGTTACGGTTATTACTTAGGATGAAGAGATAAGGTATGGAGTCATCATGTGAGCCCTATTTTGTTGATGATTCCGGGACGTAATCATCCTAAGGGGGAGATAATTGTAACGCTCGTAGATCCGGGCTAGTCAATTTGGAGATAATAGGGGTCGAAAACGACTTTTCGACAAAAGATTATTTAGAATAAATAATCTAAACCAAGCTGTAGAATATGTCTCAAGGGTTCTGTACATATAAAGAACGCCGGAATCCGAGTTAAAACAAAGAAGTTATGACCCGTCGAAGTTTCGCGAAGGAACCGGCACGATACCGGGAAGCATAAATAGTGAATTTACGATAGAGCGACTTTTAGCCTTAGTGACCTAAATGAAAGTCGTAGAATAAGTTAAACCGAGAGCGTCCATAATAAGAACGCCCACATCTGACTTCGTATGAGGAAGTTATGATTTTTTGAAGTTTCGGCTTAGCAGTGTACAGCCCGAAGTTCGAATATTAGATCGAACAGTTTTTAGCCGACACAACCTAAACGAGAATCGAAGATCTCCTTAATAGTATCATAACAATAAAAAGACAGACGAAAACGGACGTCGGATGAAGAAGTTATGAATTTTAACGGACCAATCCTGTCCCGACCTGTTAAAAATATAACTTTTAAAATAAAGTCAAAATTAGCCGACAGAGTCTAAACGAAAGTTGTAGAGTACGTTCCCGCCTACGCGTGTATATAAAGAACGTCAAAAACGGAGCTCGTACGAGGAAGATACGAATTTTTGAAGTTAGAGCTCGGATTTGCGAAGCTGTTGATGACGTGGCTGAATCTCGGCCGTCCGATGATGATCAAGGCTCGCTTCGGATGAGTGACACGCCACCCCTCGCTATGCCCCGTGTCCGAGGCCAAGTACGCCCAGCGTACTTCGACTCTTATCCACTTCCGAGACTGGCACATGCGAGACAGCTGGATGCGAGCTGGCATCATTATCCGAGCATTACGCCTAGCGTAACCAAGGGCTACGCCCAGCGTAGTCCGAGGTTTAGCTACTATAAATAGAGGGCCGATGCTGCCATTCTCTTCACCCCAAAATCCACTCTCTCTCTAACCTCTTTCTCTCTCTAAAGGTTCCTAAACCCCTCCTAAAGCCTAGGTGAAAACCCTAGCACCCGAAGGAAGCCCCGAGGCTCCCGGAGTCCCGAGAAAAAAGGGACTTTCGGTTCGTAAACGCTGCTCCAAGCGAAGCCCGGTTTTCTATAAAACCCGCTGTAAGTGAGCTACGCCTACGCTATTTTTAATATAGCTTCTAATTAATTATAGTAACATTATTAGGACCTTAAAATAATTATTTGGGCTATTATTATGAGTTATATAGAGTGTTGTTTAACGCTTATATAATAATAATAATAGCTAGACTATTAATTAGTCGCGGTTAACGTTATACTAAACCCTAGTGGTATTGATACTAGGTTTTGTCAAGGGAAAATTGTTTTGCGATAACGAAGCGCTGTCTGAGTTCAGAATCACCACCTTAACAAGTGAGTGCATAGTTACTTTCATCTTACACATAGATATGAAGTATTTAATATAAATTACATGCTATGTGTGCATATTGTCTGTATACTTGCCGTCTATGCTGGGTGAAAAATATTTATACATGTTTTAACTGATTTAAACTGTATATGTATTTTATATCTACAAAATGTGTTGGGTAAAATATAGGTAGATGAAATAGTTGCTGTGTGACAAAAACAAAATGATGAGAGGTGATATAGGCCATGAGATAAGGGTGATAGGTAAACCATGAGAGAAGCCTTTTACCCATGTGTTGGCCCCGTCATTCAGCAGAGTATGGATGACAACCACGGACTATTCTAGACAGTCCAGTGGAACACTAGCAGGCTCGCAACCTGTAGGTGTATTTGAACTGTGTATTCACCAGCCATACTCTAAAAACCCATTGACACGTATTGCGAGTGGATTCTCGGAAACGATAATGTCGATAAACGAGATGACCCTGGCGACTATGAGACTTAGTGCCTAAACCCTGGCGACTATGCGACGTAGTGCCTGTTGTATAAACCCTGGCGACTATGAGACTTAGTGCCTATATCCTGGCGACTATGCGACTTAGTGCCTGTAGAGTAAACCCTGGCAACGATGGATTTTGTGCCCATTCCTTAGGATGATCCTTAGGAATGAATGAACGAGGAATAGCGAATTCTTAGGGTAGATCCTTAAAAGTAAAGAAGATAATGGGGATGGGTAATTGGGTTGATTGTTTGATGTTTAAACTTAATAATTATATTATTGTGGGTTGAAAACCCTATGTACTCACCAGGTTTCCCAACCTGACCCACTCCAGCTTATTTCTATCACAGGTGTCGATATGAAGTTACATTACACTGAGAGATTTAAAAGAGATGTAGATCACAAGTGTAAATGAATGTAAGTTCTATTTATGCTTATGTTTCTGTATTGACAATGACATCCCAAACGTTTTAAAAATGAATAAAAATACATTTCTGCGGAAATGTTTTGATAATGTATTTATCATGTTTTTCTGGGAACAAATTCCGCAACATTTTTATTAAAAGAGATAATCTGATTTTTGTAAAGCATAAACAAAATCGGTCTTTTCTGGCCGTGAAAATAGGGATGTCACAAGGTATGTATCCCACCTACCTCCAAATTCCAACACGCATGCCCGAAGCATATCCTTTAGTGTCTGGATCGTCCTCTCGCTTTGGCCATCTGTCTGGGGGTGGTACATCGTGCTAAAATGCAACTGAGTGCCCAGTTCCTCGTGGAACTTCTTCCAGAATCTAGATGTAAATCAGACATCCCGATTAGAGACTACTGAAAGTGGCACCCCGTGCCTAACCACCACGTCTCGCACGTAAATATCCACCAATTTCTCAACGGAGATGCTCTCGGAAATCGGAATAAAGTGGGCACTCTTCGTCAACCTGTCCACTTTCACCCATATGGTGTCTATGCCCCTTGCTGTCATCGGTAACTTCGTGATGAAGTCTATAGTGATCTATTCCCACTTCCACATGGGAATAGGTAGCGGCTGAACCTTACCATGAGGCCGCTGATGCTCGGCCTTGACCTTCCGGCAGGTCAAGCACCGCTCCACAAACTAGGCGATCTCCCGCTTCATGCATGGCCACCAGTAATTCAGTCTCAAATCTCTATACTTTTTTGTAGCCCCAGGATGTATAGAGAACTTGGACTTGTGTACCTCCTCTAATATCTTCTGTCTCACCCCTCCAGTCACCGGTACCCACACCCGGCCACACTGTGTCAGAAGACCTCGGCTATCCCGAACAAACAAGGGATACTGACCCCGAATCCGTTCCGTCTTCCAATTCTCTATCTTCACACCATCGACCTGAGCTTGTTTGATTAAATCAAACAATGGAGAGATCACCGTCATCCTCAAGCAAACGTTCCCAATCGGGGAACCTGCCGCCTTGCGGTTCAAAGCATCGGCCACCACGTTGGCCTTCCATAGATGGTATAAGATCTCACCATCATAATCTTTCAGCACGTCCAACCACCTCCCCTGCCGCATGTTGAGGTTCTGATGATCCATCAAATACTTCAAACTCTTATGATCAGTATAAATAGTGAACCGTACTCCATACAAGTAGTGCCTCCAAATTTCGAGGGCAAACACTACTGCCCCCAACTCCAGGTCGTGAGTGGGGTAATTAGCCTCATGAGGTTTCAACTTCCTCGAGGTGTAAGCGATCACATGCCCCCTCTGCATCAGTACCGTGCCTAACCCTGAGATCGATGCATTACAGTACACTACAAAGTCATCCAGCCACTCAGGTAGTACTAGAATCGGAGCCTCACATAACCTATGTCTCAGGGTCTCAAAAGCCAACTGCTGATCCGTGCCCCCATCTAAATGACACATTCTTCTTGGTCACGCGGGTCAAAGGCACAACAATCTTGGAGAAATCCTGGATGAATTTCCGATAATAGCCTGCTAAGCCCAAGAAGCTACGGATCTCAGATGCATTCTTTGGTACTTCCCACCGCATCACTGCCTCAACCTTGGTTGGATCCACCGAGATACCTTCCTGGTTGACGATGTGCCCCAAAAACTGTACCTCTCGCAGCCAGAAATCACACTTGGAGAACTTGGCGTAAAACCTTTCTGTTCTCAGTGTCTCCAATACCTCCCTCAGATGCTGCTCATGCTGCTCCTTAGTCTTAGAATAGACCAGGATATCATCAACAAAAATGATAACCGACCGATCCAACATCGGTCTAAAGGATCTATGTCATATACTTTGAACGCAGCATACTATGAACAACAAAACTAGATTAACCCTAATATAATTAAAATATAATGCAGGGATTAAGGTTACATACTTTTGATTTGTTGTAATAACAAATCACTTCAATCCTTCCTTTGAAGAGTTTGGAAAGCTAGCACCAAAAGGATGATGATTCTAATGGCTCAAACCTAAATCCTAGAACTAGAAGACAATTGAGGAGAGAGGAGTAGAAGGAAATTTTGTTTATATACTTTTTGAAAAGAATAATCAAGAAAATCCTATCCCAATGGGTCCTATTTATAGTTTAGATAACTTAGAGATAAATCAAGATTTGAATTGATATAATCCCAATCCAAATCCTTTCTTTATATGCATCCAAGAGGCATTTAGAAACCCCAAGGACGTTCCCAAAACCGTCCTCCCTTGGATGGTTCTAGAATTGCCACTTTTATTTAATCATTGAACAATTACAATTCACCCATTGCACCTTTAATTAATTTCAATTAATCCTGAATTAACTCCAAATTAATTCTTATTAAAAGTTAATCAATTCTAAATGACTTCATATTAAATTAATAATCGTATAAATTAAAAAATCAATTATTTAACAGTTGATCTCATATTAATTTATTAATCACATGATAAATTAACATAACAATTATCTATTTCCAATTAATCACACAATATATTAACAAATCATTACTCATAATTTCCAATTAGTATCTTAATATTATAATAATCTAATAAATTATCCTCTCTCTACAAATATCATTCTAACCAAGTTCTAGTTATGAGGGCAACCCAAAAAGGACTTTGCTTCCAATTACAAGAATATACCAATTTAGTAAATGGCGTAGACACCTTAATCCAATAGTAATGACATGTATGAAACTGTTGTGTGTGTGAATGAACTTGGCAATTATGTTTATAGTATTGATTCTTCTAATGGTTTAGACAAGGCATGCTTATGGAATTATCATATTGGGCATATAAACAAGAAACGTATCGCCCAACTCCAAAAGGATGCAGTGTTGGAATCGTTTGACCTAAAATCATATCATGAATGCAAGTCTTGTCTACTAGGCAAGATAACTAAGTCACCTTTCACTGGTACTTGTGAAAGATGTGATGGATTGTAAGATCTCATCCATACTGATGTATGTGGTCCTTTTAGATCCGCCACAAGGGATACCGATCACTACTACGTGATGTTTACTGATGATTATGGTAGATATGGGTATATCTACTTAATCAAGGATAAATCGGAAACCTTTGAAAAAATCAAAGAGCTTAAGCACAGAATAGAGAATCAATTGGGCAAAAAGATAAAGATGCTCCGATCTGATAAAGGTGGAGAATATCTTAGTATCGAGTTCAACGACTATCTTAAGGAATGTGGAATCGTTTCACAATTGACACCTCCTAGAACACCACAACTTAATGGTGTAGCTGAGAGGCGTAATCGAACCTTGCTTGACATGGTTCGTTCCATGATGAGCTGAGCTTCACGCCCTATATTCTTCTGGGGATATGCCTTAGAGACGAAAGCCCATATCTTCAATCTAGTTCCTACAAATAAGGTGTTGGGTTTTGAGCATATCTACATTCCTATGTGATCATGTAACCCTAATTGCTTTGGATCTAAGTTTTTCACTAATTGAACATGCAAATTGAATACCAAAGCAATAACCCTAAAAGTAGCATACAATTTTCGAAATCCATATGAAATTAGGGTTATAAGATTACTGTTAGATGCATTTTATATGCACCTTTTGGCACAATTTCCTTCGTATTTCATTATAAAAAGCTAACTAATTCCCGATTATTCTTATATATTTCGTGTTTCATGTTTATTTTGAAGAATGCCCGTACTGCTCACGTTTGTTACGACTTTTCAGGGCTATTTGGAGCACATGGATGATTGCGCAAGTTCGGGATGCGTTTGTGGATGCTTTGGAGCTTAATTGGAGTCTAGACCAAGGAGGGATGCCGGGAAATGATCAAGAACTGCTTGGAAGGAGGAACGACGATCAAAAGAGCCGAAAAAAGTAACATGCGATCGAACCTTATACACCTGCGATCGCATGACACGTTTAGGGTGATACATGCGATCACATGTATGCCCTTTACGATCGCATGTACGGCGTTTTGACAGCTAGACGTATAAATACAGCCTGATACTCTTCCAGTAACCCTAATTGGCGATTCCTGGCGATTCAGAGGCGATTTTCAGAGGTTTTCAAGTGAAGAACACAGATCTAAAGGAGACGATTCAATTTCTATTCGTATTTTAGTAAGATTCATCGTTTAGATTCTATTTCCACTGTTTGTAATCCGTTTTTAGCCATGTCAGGCTAAAAACTCAGATTTCAGTTTCGCAAGACGTAACCTTTTTCGTATGATTAATCATTAGGCACTATGTTTGACTATGATTATTGTTTAGTTTGATCAATTCTGTGTTAAATTGAGTGTTTGATTTTGATTTCAATTTTTGTTGGCCACTTAAATTGTTTGTGAATCATTCTAGTCATCTAATTGTTTAGATCCGTAATTGTTTAGACTAATTAGTAAAAAGTGACAAGTATTAGATTAATTCTGAATTTAGGGTTAACTCTAATATGAAATGATCAAACAAGTTTTAACGCGTCCGAGCTTATGAGAGGTATTAAACTTTACTGGGAATTACATTGTGTCTAATGCAACTTTTCTTTGTTAATCAAGAGCTTGTTTGATTAATTTAGTAAAGAGTTAGGTTTAATTCAAAGAACTCATTTTGATTAAATAATTTTTGTAATAGAGGTCATTAGAGCTTGTTAATGAACTTCAGTACCAGTTTGAACAAGTGCATAGTCAAATATTGTGTTGAAGGTTAATTATATGATTAGGGGAGTCACCGCGAAACTCGAATTGCTTTATCTTATTTCAATTTTTACCACTTTAAAAATAGTTATCCTTTTGTCATTTTCGATTTCTATTAGTTCAATTTTCAGAAATAAACCCCCCCTTTTTATGTTTATTGCATTCATCAAGAATTAGTTCACACCTTACGCAAAGAGGTGTAAACATTAGGATGTGTCCCTGAGGATCCGACCCTGCTTACCCGTACTACCTGTTAGTGCAATTAAGCAGTTTATTATATATTTTATTTGTTTAAATCGTGTACGACAGCGGTCTTAACAAATTGGCGCCGTTGTCGGGGACACGATAAAACACTAATAGTTTTATGCCAAGATCTTCACGTACAGGTGATCTGATTTTTGATCAAGAGATTGAGAAGACTGCTAGGAAGCTAAAGAAGGAGGCAAAACTCCGGAAGCAACAAGCAGGAACCTCAGCCTTCCCCCCTAACATTCCAAAACACCCACACCACAAGGCACTCCCTTGTGGAATGAATCTTAAACCTCATTTCAACCTTTTCCAAAAGCATACCTCACCAGTTAACAGCCCGTTCAAAACCTACTCCTCATCATCTTCAGACAAACCCGAACTCACAGACTCTTCTGAAACTGAAACTAAAACAGAATTCACCATGAGTGACAACGGAGACGATGCTGAAAAGACTCTACGAGAATGGGCAACACAATAGGTTACCCATCAACCTTTGTGTATCACCTTTCCAGAGGCTCAAAACTTTGAGCTCAAATATGGTTTAATCCATTTGCTGCCCCCATTCCGAGGCCTTGAGAATGAAGATCCACATAAATATCTCAAGGAATTCCATGTCGTCTGTTCTGGGATGAAGCCCCATACGGTTACTGAAGACCAGATCAAATTAAGGGCATTCCCCTTCTCAGTTCAAGATGCAGCAAAAGAATGGCTATATGACCTCCCGTCTGGTTCAATAACAAGCTGGAACGAACTCGCCAAACTTTTTCTAGAAAAATACTTTCCTGAGGCGAAGGTGTCAAATCTACGCAGAGAGATTCTAAGTATAAAGCAAGGCAAAAGAGAGGCTCTCCATACTTATTGGGAGCGATTCAAGAAGTTGTTAGTCCGATGCCCACAACATGGAATTAGTGATTATCAGTTGTATCAGTGTTTCTGTGAAGGATTGATACCTATGGAGAGGCGACTTATAAATGCATCAAGTGGAGGGTCACTTTCAGACATGACACCAACAGAGATCAGGGCATTAATAGAGAAATTGGCCAATGAATCAAAACATTCAGCAACTGAGGAAGAGTGGTACCCAGACCATCCAAGAGGAGTCAAGGAGATGAGCAACGCCCACCTGGAATCCCAGATTTCAGAATTGACTAAAGCTGTCCTTTTGTTGACAAAAGAAAAAGGTATTGAACCAAAGGTCAAACCTTGTGGGATCTGCTGCAAAACCGGGCACCCAACTGATATGTGCCCAATACTTCAAGAAGATACTGAAGCTCTGCAGGCTATGGGAGGATTTCAGCAAAGGCCATTTGATCAACATCGCAACAACCAAGCTTGGAGAGGGCCTCAAAATAACGATTTCCAGCCAAGACCTCAACAAAAAATTCAGCAAAGAAACCAATACCAAGCTCCACCTGGGTTTCAGCAATCTTTTCAGCAGAATCAGCACCAAAACAATTTTCAGCAACCACCTGTTCAGTCACAAGCTAGTAGTTCCAGCATGTCTATGGAAGACATAGTTAAAAGTCTTGTTACCAGCACCCAAGCTTTCCAGAATGAAACAAAGTCCAGCATCAAAAATCTGGAGCAGCAGGTATCACAACTCGCGAACTCCATGAGCAAACTAGAAGCACAAACCCAAGGAAAATTCCCATCTTAGACTGAGAAGAACCCGAAGCACAATGCTTGTGCTGTCACCCTCAGAAGTGGTAAAAACTACAAAGGACCAGATCAGCACGAAGATAAGGAAGAAGAGATCGTGGTTGAGCAAGAATCTGAGGCAACTGAAGAGGTGCAGAAAAAAATGGATCTGCTGAAGCTGAAGTGAAAATTACCCCTCCTCCTTTTCCCTCAAGACTGAAAAACACGAAAAAAGAAAAGGAAGACAAAGAAATTATGGATTTCTTCAGAAAGGTTGAGGTAAATATTCCCCTTCTTGATGCAATTAAACAACTACCCCGATATGCTAAATTTTTGAAAGAGATGTGTACTTCAAAAATGTGACATCCACATTTTCACGGCCAGAAAAGACCGATTTGTTTATTCTTCATTTTCAAAATCAGAGTATACTTTTAAAGAAAAGTGTTGCGGAATTTTTGTTCCCAGAAAAAAAAAACATGATAAACATGTTATCAAAGCATTTCCGAAGAAATGCATTTTATTCATTCTAAAACTTTGGGATGTCCATGTCAATACAGAAACATAAGCATAAACAGAACTTACATTCATTTACACTAGTGATCTACATCTCTTTAATCTCTCAGTGTAGTGCAGCTTTATATCGACACCTGTGATACAAATAAACTGAGTGGGTCAGGTTGGGAAATCTGGTGAGTACATAGGGTTTTCAACCCACAATAATATAATTATTATGTTTAATCATCAAACAATCAACCCGATTACCCATCCCCATTATCTTCTTTATTCTTAAGGATTACCCTAAGAATCAGTTATCCTTCATTCATTCATTCCTAAGGTTTATCCTAGGGAATACGCGCGAAGTCCATTACTGCTAATGTCATCTATTAGGCACAACTGCCAATATTATCCTTTAAGCGCAGCTACCAGGATTGTGTTGTTCTCAACTAGGCGCAGCTGCCAATATCATCTATTAGGCGCAGCTGCCAACGTTATCTTTTAGGCGTGGTTGCCAATATCATCAGCTAGGCGCAACTGCCGGTATTATGATGTTCTCTATTAGGCGCAGCTGCCGATATTATCCTATAGGCGCATCTGCTAGGATGTTTAGAGTACATTGCGTTTCAAAATCATCTACAGGTTATGATGCAGCTACCAATATTCACCTATATCATCTTTCATACCTCATCATTTATCTACCCATGTTCTACCCAATATTTTTGTAGATATAAAATACCTCTATAGGTTTAGATTTGAAGAAAAGGTTCAGATCTGAAAACAAAATACATCTACCGCCTAGATCTGAAGAAAAGGTTCAGATCTGTAAACAAAGTACATCTACAGCCTAGATCTGAAGAAAAAGCTTCAGATCTGTAAACAAAGTACATCCACAGCCTAAATCTGAAGAAAAAGGTTCAAATCTGTAAACAAAGTACATCTACAGCCTAGATCTGAAGAAAAAGGTTCAAATCTATAAACAAAGTACATCTACAGCCTAGATCTGATGAAAAAGGTTCAGATCTATAGACAAAGTACATCCACAGCCTAGATCTGAAGAAAAATGTTCAAATCTGTAAACAAAGTACATCTACAGCCTAGATCTGAAGAAAAAGGTTCAAATCTATTAACAAAGTACATCTACAACCTAGATCTGAAGAAAAAGGTTTAGATCTATAAACAAAGTACATCCACAACCTAGATCTGAAGAAAAAGGTTCAAATCTGTAAACAAAATACATCTACAGCCTAGATCTGAAGAAAAAGGTTCAAATCTATAAAGAAAGTACATCTACAGCCTAGATCTGAAGAAAAAGGTTCAGATTTATAGACAAAGTACATCCACAGCCTAGATCTGAAGAAAAAGGTTCAAATCTGTAAACAAAGTACATCTACAGCCTAGATCTGAAGAAAAATGTTAAAATCTATAAACAAAGTACATCTACAGCCTAGATCTGAAGAAAAAGGTTCAGATCTGTAAAGAAAGAAGTTAGATCTTTCATCCAACATAGATCTCAAAGTATAAAATACATATACAGCTTAGATCTTAAAAACAAAGAAGTTTAAATCTTTCATCTAGCACGGATCTCAAGTAGATATGCACACATAACATGTAATTTATATAAAATACTTCATATCTATGTGTAAGATGAAAGTAACTATGCACTCACCTGATAAGGAGTGATACGGACAGCACTTCGCTTCTTAAAATAACATTCTTTGACGAAATCGGGAGGTTGGCTTGAAAACCGGGCTCTGCACGGGCAGAGTTTCAAACCGAAAAACTCTTTTAATCGGAGACTCCAGGCTCTCCGAGGCTTTCTTCTAGTTCTAGGAGGTTTTCCTAGGCTTTTTGGGGGGTTTGGGGGCTTAGAGAGAGATTTTAGAGAGAAAAAGTGAGTTTGGGAAGGTGTGAGAATGAAGGGAACCCGACACCTCTATTTATAGTGAGTCTGACAGCTCTACTCGTCGAGTTGGCCTCCAACTCGTCGAGTCCATGCAAGGTGTCACCATTCTGGTGGCAAAACGTGGGTGGCCTATATTGTGCCACGTCACCCCTTTTGCAGCAGCACCCTGCCGACTTCTAAACCCCGTAACTTTCGCATACGAGCTCTGTTTTTGACGTTCTTTATATCCACGTGTAGGTAAAAACAAGATCTACAACTTTCCTTTTGACTCCATAGGGTAATTCTCGACCGATTTTAAATTTAACAGTAGGAGGAGATTATACTGTTAAATGACCGCGTAAAATTCATAACTTCTACATACGGGCTTCATTTTCGTCTGTCTTTTTACCGTTGAGTTCCTATTAATGAGATATTCAACTCTCATTTAGGTCGCGTAAGCCAAAAACCACTCGAACTAGAATTCGAGTTTCGGGTCGTGCACTGCTATGCCAAATCTTAGAAAATTCATAACTTCCTCATACGAAGTCAGATTTGGGTGTTCTTTTTTTGTATATTCTCGGCTTAACGTATACTACAACTTTTGTTTAGATCACTAAGGCTAAAAAGTCCTCTATCGTAAATTCACTATTTACGTCTCCCAGTGTCGTGCCGGTTTTGCCGAAAAACTTCGACAGGCCATAACTTCTTCGTTATAACTCGGATTTCAGCGTTCTTTATATGTACGGAACCCTTGAGACTTATTCTACAACTTGGTTAAGATTATTTATTCTAAATATTTTTTTGTCGAAAAGTCATTTTCGACTCCTATTATCTCTAAATTGACTAGCCCGGATCTACGGGGGTTACAAAAAAGAAAGTTAAAAGGAAACGAAACAGCTAAAGTAAGTGAGAATGTTTCAACTGTCTTACAAAAAAAAGCTACCCCCAAAGTGTAAGGATCCAGGAGTGTTTACTGTTCCTTGCAAGTTGGGGAACCTTTTAGTGCCACGAGCTATGTTGGAAGACGTTTTGGCTCAAGCGAATGAACTTATATTCCCAGCTGATTTCTATGTTTTAGATATGGGAGATGATGACTCTCCAAATTCAGGTTCCATTCTTTTGGGGAGACCATTTTCAAAAACTGCCAGAACCAAAATAGATGTTTATGATGGTACCCTTTCAATGGAATTTGATGGTGAAGTTATCAACTTCAATATTTATGATGCCATGCGTTATCCTAATGATGTTTTAGCCCTTAATTTCATTGATGTAATTGAACCATTATCTGCAGAATATTTTGAGGTTGCTAACCGTGAGTCACTAGCATTAGTGCTCCACAAAAATTTGTCTATTAATGCAGCTCAAGTTCTATCAGAAAAGTATGTGGTTGATAGAGAAGTTCAAGAGATGGCAGCTCATATGGACCAGCAGAGAAATTTGAGGTATGGTACCCAAACTCTTAAATTACCAGTCTCTAACTCCAAGCTTTTTCCTTCTATAGTGCAAGCTCCCATCTTGGAACTGAAGACACTTCCAGAACACCTGAAATATGCATATCTTGGAGAAAAAGAAACATTACCAGTTATCATATCCAATAAGTTGTCAGAAAAAGAAGAGTTAGAGTTGATCGGAATTTTGAAGGAGTATAAAAGTGCAATTGGGTGGACTATTGCAGACATCAAAGGACTCAGCCCATCTTTATGCATGCATAAAATTTTGATGGAAGAAGATTATAAGCCATCGCGGGAAGCCCATCGCAGACTAAACCCACCAATGATGGAGGTGGTTAAAAAAGAAGTTATGAAGTTATTGGATGCTGGGATGATATACCCAATTTCTGAAAGCAAATGGGTCAGCCCAGTTCAAGTTGTACCTAAGAAGGCTGGAGTGACAGTGGTAGAGAACAAAGAAGGAGAGCTGGTTCCAACTCGGGTTCAGAACGGATGGCGTGTTTGTATTGACTACAGAAAATTAAACGCAGCCACCCGGAAATATCATTTTCCTCTCCCATTTATAGATCAGATGCTAGAGAGGCTTGCTGGAAAATCCCACTACTGCTGCTTGGACGGATTTTCAGGTTTCCATCTGATTCCAGTTGCTCCAGAAGACCAGGAGAAAACGACTTTCACCTGCCCTTTCGGGACATTCGCGTATAGACGTATGCCATTTGGACTCTGCAACGCACCCGCTACCTTTCAAAGGTGTATGGTTAGTATCTTCTCTGAGTATGTCGAAAATACCATAGAAGTCTTCATGGATGATTTTACCGTCTATGGAGACTCCTTTGATATTTGTTTGAAAAACCTCACAAAAATTTTACAAAGATGTATAGAAGCAGACCTGGTCTCAAATTTTGAAAAATGTCACTTTATGGTTGACCAAGGTCTGATTCTTGGACATATTGTTTCAAAAAGAGTTTTGGAAGTCGATAAAGCAAAAATAGATGTTATAAAGAGCTTACCCTACCCGAAGAATGTTCGGGAAGTGCGTTCCTTTCTTGGTCATGCAGGGTTTTACAGGAGGTTTATAAAAGATTTTTCAAAAATATCAGTTCCCATGTGCTAGTTATTGCAGAAAGACGCCGAATTTGACTTCAATGAAGATTGCAAGAAGGCTTTTGATGTGCTGAAAAATCTTCTTACTTCAGCCCCCAAATTGGAGTTTACCATTCGAGATAATGTGTGACGCCAGTAACACTGCTGTTGGAGCTGTTCTAGGACATAGAAAAGACCGGGTCCCCCACGTTATATATTATGCATCAAAGACTTTGGACAGCGCCCCAACAAATTACTCCACCACTGAAAAAGAATTGCTGTCAATTGTTTTTGCATTGGAAAAATTCAGACAATATTTGTTGGGCACGAAAGTCATAATATTTTCGGATCACGCAACCATTCGGTACCTTCTTGCCAAAAAGGACTCAAAGCCAAGGTTGATTAGATGGATTTTGCTGCTACATGAATTTGATATAGAGATTAGGGACAAAAGTGGGAGAGAAAATTTGGTAGCTGATCATTTGAGCCGACTCACTCCACCTGAAGACCCGACATCGATCCGCAAAACATTTCCTGACGAGCATCTATTCGCTGTTCAGAACCCTCCTTGGTTTGCCGATATAGTGAACTATTTCGTCTCCAAAGAACTCTCTTCAGATCTCACCCGAGCCCAGAAAGATAAAATAAAGAAGGAGGTGAAAAGATATGTCTGGGACGAGCCATATCTATGGAAACACTGTGCTGATCAGGTGATTAGAAGATGTGTGTACCTCAAGATGAAGTCAAGTCAATCCTGAATTTCTGCCATTCAGAAGCTTGTGGAGGGCATTATGGTCTACAACGAACCGCACGCAAGGTCTTGGACAGCGGTCTTTATTGGCCTCATATTTTTCGTGACTCTTTTCTATTTTGCAAAACTTGTGAAAGGTGCCAAATGACTGGGTCTTTGACATCTCGTAATCAAATGCCACTTACTCCGATCTTGGTATGTGAAATTTTTGACGTTTGGGGTATAGATTTCATGGGTCTGTTTCCGCCTTCTTTCGGGTTTGTGTACATCTTACTTGCTGTGGATTACGTGTCCAAATGGGTCGAGGCAAAAGCTACACGAACAGACGATGCCAAGGTTGTAGTTGATTTTGTCAAGACAAATATATTTGCTACGTTTGAGACACCAAAAGCCATTATTAGTGATCGGGGTATGTATTTCTGCAACCGCACCCTCGAAGCGGTCCTCAAACAGACAGATCAAGGGCATTATTGAGAAAACCATCAACCCAATCAAGAAAGATTGGAGTATTCGATTGGATGATGCGTTATGGGCTCACCGGACAGCATACAAAACTTCTATCGGTATGTCACCATATCGAATTGTTTTTGGTAAACCTTGTCGATTACCGGTTGAATTGGAGCATCGAGCATATTGGGCTGTCAAAAATTTGAATATGAGCATGGATGAAGCTGGAAAGAAAATAAGATTAGATATCCAAGAGTTAGAAGAAATCCGGAATGATGCTTACGATAACGAAGCAATCCATAAGGAGAAGACGAAAGCGTTTCATGACAAGATGATCTCGCGAAAGGTATTCACTACCGGTTAAAAGGTACTCTTATACCATTCTCGTTTCAAACTTATTTCCGGTAAATTGAGGTCTCGTTGGGTGGGACCTTTTGTTATTACTAACGTGTTTGATCGTGGTGCTATAGAAATTAAGAGTGAACAAACAGGAAAGATTTTTAAGGTAAATGGTCACCGTCTCAAACCATTTTACGAAGGGTTTCAAGTTAAAAATGAAGAAGTGGAGGTATTCGAGGTCCCGACTTACCGCAATTGAGGAAACCAAGTAACAATGTCGAGCCAACGACAATAAAAACGGGCAGCTTGCCGGGAGGCAACCCGAGCGTTTTTTTGGTTTCGTTTCTGCAACTTCTTTTTAATTTTTGTGTGTTTTTAGTTACTTAGGTCGTCTCTTTTTAACTAGATCGTGTTTTTAAAATAAGAAGTAACAGAGCGAATTTGAAAAAATTTGAAAAATACAGTTTTGGTGGAACCTGCGACCGCATGCCCAGTCTTTGCGATCGCAGGTTATACATTTTGGGGTCGCAGCACGTCATCGAGGTTTTTTGGAACAATTTTCACGAAAAAAGGCAAACCTGTGATCGCAGGTCCAGTACATGCGATCGCATGTATTACGTTTTTGTGCCTGGAACACTTTTGAACAATTGAAGATCGATTGAAGCATATTTCGTAAAACCTGCGATCGCAGGCACCCTACCTGTGATCGCATGTATCAATATCTTATCATCTAGACGTTAGCTTGCCTCGAAAAAAGTGCCCAACGGTCAATTTTTTAAAACCTGCGATCGTAGGTTCCCCCCTTGCGGTTGCAGGTTGTGTTTTTGTTATATATACTGATCGCAGCCTCATATGTAACCACCACACTTCAAAAATTCTCTCTGGAATCCACTACATTTCGAGTTCTTTCACCAACCAACACCCAAATCGCTCATTTTTCTTCCAAATCAAGCAAATAAGGTATCAATCTCTTCTATTTTACTCCTACAACATCTATACGGTAACGAAATCATGTTTTCACGGTTGAAATTCTCCAAAAATCTCATTTTGTTCATTTGAAATTTGAATTTTTGTGAGTTTCTTTTTCAGATCTACGCTCCGTTAGCAATCCGCAGGCCACGAAAAGTTGAAACGTTTACTCACGACGCAATTCAGAAGAGATTCATCCGGACGAAATTTCAAAAATCAAAAAAAAAAAAATCGGCACGAAAAATATACTGCAGCTCAGCGCACAGTCAGGTATTTTCGTTCTGAAACTGAATTTTTTGTTTTTGTTATTACCTGGAAATTGTGCCTACCTTGTCCCACTTTTGATTTGAAAAAAGATGCCCCCTAGACCCTCCCGTTCACGCAGACAGGTTGACGCCGCAGACCCGTCATACATTGTCCAGGTGGACAATGTCACTGTGGATTTAGGTTCACATGCCGCACTCGACTGTTACCAGCGACTTCTCAACCGCGAGATTTTGCCACAAGTCTGGGCCCCTAGCCGCACATTAATGCAAGAACTCCATATTTATGATAGTGTTCATGCTCTTTTTGCCAATATTGGCTGGGAGCGCCTATTATCTGCAGATTTTGCCACTTGTCCCCTATTGACCCGAGAGTTCTTAGCTACGCTTAGTGAGGTAAAACATGAGGGAAACTTAGC
This sequence comes from Lactuca virosa, assembly GCF_052849685.1. NCBI lineage: Eukaryota > Viridiplantae > Streptophyta > Magnoliopsida > Asterales > Asteraceae > Lactuca > Lactuca virosa. Next base: position 133,144,546 of record NC_136429.1, read on the forward strand.
TTTTCGCATTTTTAGCACCCCTCACACTATTCACGTGGACAAGTTATGTACTTTCTTCCGTACCCCTATCACCAGTTTATCCCAGCCCGCCCCTGCTTTTGACATACGTGCGTTTTGGTACTCCATTACCGGTTTGGAGTCTTACGATTCAGCCCAATCCGTCCAGACCAGTATTGTGCACCCTGTTCTCAAAATTGCATTGAAAATTATATCCAATATTATTTATGCACAGCTTGAGACTACAAAAGCCGGCAAAGCCGAGCTTTTTCTTTTGTGGTGCATGATCACCGGGTCGCACCGCCCGCATTTTGGTGATATTATCATCAAACGTTTCCACAAAGTTATAACCCTTCGCACCGGCGGTGCAATTCGCTGTGGTGGTCTGATTTCTGTCATTGCCCGCTCCCTCGCTGAGCAACATGTCTCGGGGTATACCTTCTTTACGGGTGACACCTTTCGTTTGACCCTGCAGAACCTTCGGGCAATGCACATGCTCCGTACAGCCCCAGGTGGGTATCTTTGGATGCAGGGTCGATCCACTTATTTCAAGGTCACTGGTCCTGATGTCATCGCTCTCGCTGACCCCATTAGCGAGACTGTGTAGGTCCTTCCGTCAAACCTTCCACCACCTCTTCGCCTACGTAGGTCACAGCAGGCCCCGCGTCCACATTCTGATCGACCATCTTCATCCACTATGCACCCAGATTACGCAGACGCCACACCTATCTCCTTTAGCCAGCCTGATCCCATGCAGACTGACTATCAGGATCAGCCCTGACCCACCCACCCATCTCACCCTGACCCCAACTCCCCCTTTACTTACCAGCATTATCTTGACCTCCGTCAGGATATTGCTTCCCTTCAACAGACTATGACTGGTCTTCACCTTGACTATCAGCTATATAGCTCTCAGGTTACCGACTATCGTGACGAGTTCTTAGGTTGGCGCGACGATTTTACCGATTTCCGCGACGATTTCTTCTGTCGCTATGCACCCTCGTCCGAGTAGTCTTCTTCCACTCCTCCCTAAGCATTGAGGACAATGCTTAATTTTAAGATTGGGGAGGGGATTTCCTATCTTTTTGTAAACAGTTTTTATTGTCATTTTTATTTTAAAAATCCAAAAAAAAAAAAATTAGAGAAGTTTAAAAAATCCAAAAAGATTTTTCATTTATGTTTTTATTTGTCGTTTTATTTCTTCCTAGTTTTTTTCTAAAATATTTTCATTTTGTTGAATTTTGCATTTGCATATATATATATATATATATATATATATATATATATATATATATATATATATATATATATATATATATATATATAGATATATATTTATATACGAGATGATGACACTCTTTACATACGATAGCTCCATGAAGTGGGATACTGAGAATTGAAAATGAAAAAAATCCGAAGCAACTTGATTGTTATTGGAAGTGTAGAATCAGCTGTCATAACCAGGGGACCCAAGACACCGTGATTCAAGACCCCGGCCTTAGATAATAAAAAAATGGCGTACTGAAACGTTTTTTGGGCGGTAATAACAGCTCTAGGATGATTTGCTTATTAATGTTTAAAAAGAATCTTTATCGGCAACTCTGAACCCACAGAACATGGCCCTATTTGTTGACACGCGTTACCCTCGCGGTAACAGAGAGCTTAAGTATCAGATCCAGACAGTCAAGAAAGAAGAAAGGGTACAACGTCATATTTAGCACCCAAATCAAGAATTTCAAGCGCTCAAAAGAAAAAGAAAGAAAAAGAAGAAATTCCGAAAAAAAAGATTGAAGAAATCAAGCTCAAAACGAAGTGTAAATCAAAGTTCAATCAAGTTAGAAGTCGTTCCAAAGTTACATCTGGCGAATAAAGAATTGTGTGATATGATACTTGTGGCTCTCGAAAAACTGAAAGCACAGAGCTCGGGCTCCTACGGGGGTTGGCCCTTGCTGCTTCGGCGAAAGCTGATTTGGTCGTGCGGGTTCTTAAGGATGCGTCGATTCTGATTCTTGGCCATCTAGTCTTAAGGACATGAGATCCGGACTATGTTATTTTTGCTCATAAATCTAATTAGTGTACAAAGTTTAAATAAAACTAGAGTTGGATTATTGGGTTACACCGTTTTGTGGATTTCCTTACTTTGGGAGTCTGTGATACATGAAAGATAGCAGGATGGTTGCTTTGGTGTTAGTGATTGGAGCCCATTATCGATGTAAAGTCTGATCGTAAAAAAAATATATAAAAAGTAAATAAAAAAAAGAAGAAAGAAGCATGTTTCATTTTAGTTGTTCGTTTCTCATTTGCATATTATTTTAGTTCATTGTTCATTTTCTTTATCTTTGCATGCATATTTTATGTTTGTCTTTGGTAATTCTCATTATTTAGGTTTTCGTCTTCAAGCTGACGTGTGTCTAGGTTATTCCTTTATTGCCCTTAGTCTCAATTCCGTTTCCAAAGTTATCGTTTCCTTACTCAAGGGCAAGTAAGGTCTAAGCGTGGGGAGGTTTGTTAGATGCATTTTATATGCATCTTTTGGCACAATTTCCTTCGTATTTCATTATAAAAAGCTAACTAATTCCCAATTATTCTTATGTATTTCATGTTTCATGTTTATTTTGAAGAATGCCCGTACTGCTCACGTTTGTTACGACTTTTCAGGGCTATTTGGGGCACATGGATGATTGCACAAGTTCGGGATGCGTTTGTGGATGCTTTGGAGCTTAATTAGAGTCTAGACCAAGGAGGGATGTCGGAAAATGATCAAGAACTGCTTGGAAGGAGGAACGACAATCAAAAGAGCCGAAAAAAGTAACATGCGATCGATTCTTATACACCTGCGATCGCAGGTATGCCTTTGCGATCGCAGGTTGGGTCGCAAGTTGCCTTCGAGGTTTTGTCGAGCCAAAAAATTCATCAGCTAAGAAAAAATGAAACCTGCGATCGCAAAAAGCTAAGAAAAAAAGAAACCTGCGATTTGCCTTTGCGATCGCAGGTTGGTCAAAAAGAGTCGAAATGGCAAAGTACTTCATTAAAAATCCCATGACACGTTTAGGCTGATACATGCGATCGCAGGTATGCCCATTGCGATCGTAGGTACGACGTTTTGACAGCTAGACGTATAAATACAGCCTGATACTCTTCCAGTAACCCTAATTGGCGATTCCTGGCGATTCAGAGGTTTTCAAGTGAAGAACGCAGATCTAAAGGAGACGATTCAATTTCTATTCGTAGTTTAGTAAGATTCATCGTTTAGATTCTATTTCCACGGTTTGTAATCTGTTTTTAGCCATGTCAGGCTAAAAACTCAAATTTCAGTTTCGCAAGACGTAACCTTTTCATATGATTAATCATTAGGCACTATGTTTGACTATGATTACTGTTTAGTTTGATCAATTATGTGTTAAATTGAGTGTTTGATTTTGATTTCAATTTTTGTTGGCCACTTAAATTGTTTGTGAATCATTCTAGTCATCTAATTGTTTAGATCCGTAATTGTTTAGACTAATTAGTAAAAAGTGACAAGTATTAGATTAATTCTGAATTTAGGGTTAACTCTAATATGAAATGATCAAACAAGTTTTAACGCCTCCGAGCTTATGAGAGGTATTGAACTTTACTGGGAATTACACTGTGTCTAATGCAACTTTTCTTTGTTAATCAAGAGCTTGTTTGATTAATTTAGTAAAGAGTTAGGTTTAATTCAAAGAACTCATTTTGATTAAATAATTTTTGTAATAGAGGTCATTAGAGCTTGTTAATGAACTTCAGTACCAGTTTGAACAAGTGCATAGTCAAATATTGTGTTGAAGGTTAATTATATGATTAGGGGAGTCACCACGAAACTTGAATTGCTTTCTCTTATTTGAATTTTTACCACTTTAAAAATAGTTATCCTTTTGTCATTTTCGATTTCTATTAGTTCTATTTTCAGAAATAAACCCCCCCTTTTTATGTTTATTGCATTCATCAAGAATTAGTTCACACCTTACGCAAAGAGGTGTAAACATTAGGACGTGTCCCTGAGGATCCGACCCTGCTTACCCATACTACCTGTTAGTGCAATTAAGCAGTTTATTATATATTTTATTTGTTTAAATCGTGTACGACAGTGGTCTTAACAATTACCTCACTTGTTATGTAGTAATAACAAGACAATCTTAAAGATCCTTGACTCTTGAAAGCTTAGTGCCCCAAATGTTGCACCTCCAACGGTTCACAAACACCCAATGCAACAAGATGATAGGAGAGACAAGGAAAAATCGGCTAGGGTTATGTATCAAATGCATACGCCGAAATTCCTAGGGTTTGAAGGGGTTTATATACGTCTAAGCGCTGCAATGGTTTCTAGAGGAAACCCTAATTTCCTGCTTAAGGCTTAAGCAGCCCATGGACTCCTCATTATGAGGCCTTAGACGAAAATCTTATAGGGCCTCCTATAATTTTCGTCCATTCCATCATAAGGAGTCCAGTAGCCCAGTTTCACAACTATCAATGATTTGCAAAACAACCCCTCCATTATTAATCAATTCCTTTAATCCCAAAATTAATATCAAATTAATTTCTGATTAATTACTAATTAATAATATGATTTCCAAATAATATATTACTCTTGTAATATATTAATAAAACCATTTTGAGTACCAATTTATTATTTTAAATAATAAATTCTACTCTCTCTCCACCAGTCATCCTGTTAAGTTGCATGAGTGAAGGCAACCCAAAACGACCATGCTACAATCAAATCAAGTACATACCAATTATAGTTATGGGCTTATATACCAAATCCAACATAAGGTTGCCAAGACACCTCATGATATGTGGACAAGGAAACCTCCGTCGCTCGCACATGTCAATGTATTGGGTTGTAAGGCTCTCGTTAGGCACAAAACCCAAGAAAAACTAGAATCCAGAGCCAAAAAGTGTGTTTCATTGGTTACCCACAAAAGTCTTTTGGATACTTGATCTAAAGACCAAGTGAGAACGTGGGCTTCATAGCTCGAAGAGGAGTCTTTCACACGAGAGAGAGCCCATGTCCAAAGAGGACAATGGGACTACGATTGATCTTGAAGAGCTTAAATATTCATCAAATAGGAACTTTAGATGAAACTAGCTCTTAATTTGAGGTTGGACCTATTGAGCCCGTTGACAATTCGTTACCTCTTCGTCGATACAGTAGAGTTGAAAACATTATTACAAGAATTGAAGCATAAAGATTATGCCTTGAAGACTTACAATGGTCCAGGAGATGCGCAAAGGAATTGTTTGTGCTTGCTAGATGGATCCTTTAATCACAAATGAACTCCTTCTTCCTTCAATGAAGACCAAGTAGGCAAAATGAGTTAAAAAACAAGAAGATGAGGCTAGGGTTTAGATGAAGGATTTTTTGGAGTGATGGAGGCTGGGGGTGGTCGAAACTCTAGCCCTTTTATCCTTTAAAAAGGGCCCAAAGCCTGAAACATAGGGTTTTGTGAGCATTGCAACATCACGTTATGGTCGTTTAATGAGTGTCACGTCGAGGTGACGTGACATCACCACGCCATGGTAAGCCACCCACCACACCTTAGAGGTGTAAATCCTTAAAATTCAAGCCTTTAAAACACATAGGAATTTCAAAAGAATAATCCATGGGATACAAATGTAACAACTCTCCCCCACTTGGACTATATTTTGTTCTCAAAATCCGTAACTGCAAACAACTCGGGGAAATGCTCTCTCATCTCCTCCTCGAGTTCCCAAGTCTATTTGGAACCCTTTCAGTGCTGCCATTGCACCTTAACCAAGACCACTACCTTGTTGCACAAGGTCTTCGTCTTCCTCTCTAGAAGACTTTGTTTAGTTATAACAATGAATCATTATTGCTAATAATATTTGTTAACATTTGCTAATAATATTTGTTAACATAACTGTGACATTTTGTTTTTTTTATGTGTATTTAAAATATTTTTATTGCGGAATTGGTCCCAAAATATCATTGACATGATATAATATCAAAATCAAGGCATTTCAAAATATTTTATATTTTTAAAAGTCTGGGATGTCATAACTGATACACGAAACATAAGCATAAACGGAGACTTACAATGTCTCAATATACTAACCATCTACATCTCCTTGAATCTCTCAGCAGATACATGCATCATTATCCAAGTACCTTTATTTAATAACTATGTGATTCAAATAAACCGAGTGGGTCAATTTGGGAAACCTGGTGAGTACATAGGGTTTTCAACCCACAATAATATAATTAATATGTTTAATTATCAAACAACTAACCCGATTACCCACCACCGTTTTCTTACTTATTCTTCCCTGAGGGTCTATCCTAAGGGTCATCATAGTCATCGTTGCTGACATTACTGTCAGTGTATTTCTTCGCAATACATGTCAGTAGGTTTCTTTCTATATTTATTCCTAAGGGTTTGTCCTAAGGAATATGCACGAAGTCCATCGCTTCTTGTGTTCCACGAGACTATCAAATAGGCACGAAGTCCATCGCTGCCTGTGTCCATTAAATAAGCACGGAGTCCATCGGTGCAGGAGTTCATCTAATTGGCACGAAGTCCATCGTTGCCAGTTTTCCACCAATTTCCCCGGCAACGGCGCCAAAACTTGGTGGGATGTCAATTCCACCAAGCAAATTACACCCTTTGTTTGCAAATAAAACGTAATATAATGGTAAAAATGGGTATCGATCCTCGAGGAAATGGTTGTATTCAATCACCAATGCAATCCAATAGAACTTGTGTAATAAAACTAACTAACTATAATTAAACTAAAATGGGGGGTTTTGTGATTGCTTGAAAAGTAAAATACTTGAATAACTAAAAAGCTTGCAATTAAGCAAGACGGTGAGATGCTCAAATACTTGAGAGAATTGGTCAACCAAGGAAATTCAACACAATGAACATTTTTGTGTTTATCATTAGGATTCAAAATGAAGCTTATCATTCTTCCCAAATTGGTTATAACAATCATGAAGCATGATATGCCAAGATTCCTCATAGGTAGTATGGAGGTTGGGAATTCCCACAACACACCTTCTTAATCAAAATCAAGGATTCAATTGAAGTAATTGAACCCAAGAAAGTTTATTAGCCTTAAGAATGAAGGAATCCACAATTCCTAGAGGATGTCAATGCATACACATCCATAAAGGAGTTATGATACATAAGCTAGAGATGATTTCTACCATCATAAAGCACTTGTTCTAAGTAAATTCAATGATTCAATGCTAAACCAAAGAAATAAACCAACAATTGCTCATTCAAGTACCAAGCTCATGATTAAAGTATTAAACAAGAATAAGAAATATAAACTAGAATCATAAACATAAGATAGATGAAAATCAAGCATGAATCCTTCAAAACCCACAAATATCCAAGGGTTTTAGCCAAAGTTAACCAAAATAAAGAAACTAGCCACTCATGGTAACAAGATAACAACCACAAAGGTGTTTTTGCATCAAGAAACTAACAATTACTTAGAAAGATGAGAAGAATGTGTATCAAGCTCCCAAAAATCACCTCCAATTCTCTCTAATGGTTGAAAATCGAAGTATCAACTGCTAGATCTAACCCCAAAGTAAATCATGATCAAAATGACCAAAATGCCCCAAATTGTGCAGTTGTGCAGGAACCCTCGCAAGTGTTGCACGACTAAGATTCCACCCTTGCAAGTGTTGCTGGAATGCTATTGGCTCTTTTTTCTCCACTAAACCACACTACTACCCAATATTATCTTGGTCCCTTCCACATCTCACATGATTCAAATTTGGCCAATCATCTTCAAGCTTCAAATGCGGATAGTCCAAGCCCAAAATAAGAATCCAAGACCCATCTTCATAAGCACACTTCATCCAAGTCTTCAACTTTTTAAGCCCAAATCTCCTTTGATGGATCCTTAAAGCTCAATGACACCTCTAAACCCACACAACCCGTCTCCAAGCTAATCCAGAACCGTAACGAGCTCCAAAACCCTTCAAAATATCTCATGCAAAATAGAAAGTACCCGACACGATCCATGATAAAGAAAATAAGAATGTACAATGCAATACTAATAAAAAGAGCTAAAAATTCTAAAATAAAATATAAAAAGAAGGAAATAAACTAAACTATCACACGAGAAGGTCATGAATAGTCTGGTTGTCGTCACCTATACTTTGTTAGGTGAGTACATCATCGGTACACTAGTATCATTCCTATATCATTGACACACTAGTACCATTTCTTAAGTTGTGGCATTCTAACGTTGCCTACATCTTTCATCATACTATGGCATGCTATCTCTCATCGTACTATGGCATCTTTCACTACCCTTTGTTACTCAATGTATAATATTTATAAAAATACATATTTGGTATAAATGTTTCATCTAACACATAACATCTTTGCATATAAGCACTTATAGAAATTAATTAATTAGATACTTCATATCTATGTGTAAGATGAAAGTAACTACGCATCCACTTGGAAGAGTGGATGCTTTGGAATTTGGGCAGAACTTCGCCTTGGTATTTTTCCTAGGTATGAATGTCACAAAGTGTCAGTCTTATATTCCTGGCGATTAATGATAGTCTAGATTTCTTACTAATCTCAATGTCTACATCAAGATCTATCAAGTAAGGATCAACAAGGTAGGACAGTTGGGTGGCAGGATCATTTTGGCGCATAGCATTTCTGAAATCCAACAACCAAGCCAACATGACCATTCTATACACCTCTCCTGTAAGTAGATCAATCAGTATTATAACTTAGAATTACTGATACATCTTATTTATAGGTTCATAAAAACGACTTATCACTATAAATATAAGTTACACTGAAAGAAAAAGTGTGTAGCTTAACCTAGATAGGTTCTTCCGACCAAAGTCCGAAAACCGCACTCGTAGGGCTCCTACTGGATGGCTACTACTTAATTGAATACCTCAGGGGTCGTAAGGCTTCGCTGGAGACTAAAACTAAGGGAACATAGGCCAAAATCGAAGGAAACTCGAGCGAGAGAAGAATGGGAAGTGTGGGGAAGGAATGAGTAGAAACAAGCTATTTATAGGGATGAAAATGACCATGCGCACCGCGCAGGGTACAGGGTGCGCCACGCACATCGACCTTCTTGGGTCCTATAGCTTTCTGACACGTGTTCGTTGTTCAGTTTGGCCACATCCTCCCTTTTAGAAGGTTGCCACGCATCGTATTTTTATGGTGCCACGTGTACAATTCTCGTGGTACAACGTCGCCTTGTCTCTTGGAGGAGTGGGCGGCCAATTTGCCACGTGGCGCACTCTGGTGCTGCCACGTCATCAGCGCAAGTATTTTCCTGAATTCTCCAGATGGCCATCAATTTTGCATACAAGCTCCGTTTTTTATGTTCTTTATATTCTTGGAATCCTCTCGACGAGCTATACAACTTTAATTAAGGTCTCAACATCTAATTCTTGCTCTAACAAAAATTCATATTTAGACTGGTTTAGGTCGTTAAAGTCTTCAATTCTTTTTTAGATTGTTTCGACTAACAATCAACCGATTAGAATTTCGATAACATTGTCCTCACTGCTACGCTGAAAGTTCGAAAAATCATAACTTCCTATCACGAAGTCAGATTTGGATGTTCTCTATATGCACGTTCTCGGTTTAACGACTACTATGAATTTCGTTTAGATATATTAGGTTAAAATATATTTTATCAAAATTTCACTTTTTCGATACACAGAGTCGTGCCGGTTTAATCGCGAAACTTCGAAGAAATATAACTTCTTCATACAAAGTCAGATTTCAGCATTCTTTATTTATATGAAATCTTTGTCACATATACTTAAACTTTGGTTAAGATTATTTGTCCTAAATAATCTTCTATCAAAAAGAAATTTTTAACGTTTAATATATTTTAATTGACTAGTCTGAATCTGGTGGTGTTACAATAAACATTTTGTTTTAATATATAACAAAAATGGTATTTTGGCATGTAAAATAATGAGAGTGGTTATGAAAGAATATACATCAACATTAAGTATGTAAGTTCATGTATCTCATTTAAATTGTGATTTTTTAGAACATTATAATATGTGTCAAGTTGTACACTCATTAACACATGTTAACTTTTATATATTACGAATAACAAATAGCAAAAATCAATACTATAACTTCTAATAATATAAAAATACTGAAACATATAAAATAATATTTGTATTCAAAAATATATTAAACACTTATAAAACGTATAAAAACAAATCATCAAATTCACACAAGAAATTTTCTCTTACAATAAGCATGGGTGTATAAAAACTCAATTATTCAAGTCTTCATACAAAATTTTAAAATATATGTTAATTTCTATATATAACGAATAAAAAATAACATAAACAAATAAACATAATATAACTTTTAATAACATAGAAGCGCTAAAACATCTATTATAATATTTATATTTAAAAACCTACAAAAGAAGTCATCAAATTCTAAAAACAAATTTTATATTTGTCCATAAGAAAGAAGGTTTCTGATCTTCAATATATGTTTCATCTCAAACATTATTTACCAATAAAATTTTATGTTGAAGTAACCATGGATGCGGACAAACTCATATCTTCTAAGTCTTCATATTTGAATCATTAACTTCTTCAACAACATGAATGTTTTTGTAAGGAATTCTTACTTAAATACTACTGATGTGTATACAACATGTTTAATGAGAGGAAAATAAAAGGTCATTATTAAATGTCATTTACTTAATTATTATAAAAGTTAAGTTAAAAAAACTATTAAGTGGTTTTGATTAATTGATTGAAATTTGAAGGCTGTGGAGGTTTCATATGAATATGGTGCAAAAATGGTTATTTATCTTGAATTACAACTAGGAGAAAACTCGCGCGTTGCGCAAGAATAAAATTATGATGATTAAAATTATGATAAATATATTGCACTATTATAATAATATAATTATATTATTGATACATATATGGTCTTAGAAATATTTATATCATTGTTATCAACTTAAAGTTAATAATTTTTTAAGCTAATTATTTCATCAAGTTGTTTCTTACTAATATTTTGTTATTCTTTATATGTTATTAATCTCATCAAATCACTTCTTAGCAAACATTTTAATTATTGTGGATATTAGTTTTGTTGATAAATTATAAAAAACAACAAAAGATAAGTTTCAAGTGAAAATTAAAACATTAAGAAACAATATTAAAATGAAAAACAAAAGAATAAACTTTAATAATAAAAACAAGAAACGATAAGTTTCAATTAGAATTTAGAGAATTAACAAATAAAATTAAAAATGAAAAACAAAAGCATAAACCCTAATAATAGAAAACCATATGTAAAAAACAAAAGAAGTTTAACATGTAGAAAGAAATAGAATAAAAGACATAATATTAATAATAATAATAATAATAATAATAATAATAATAATAATTTATTTGATGAGAATGTCTATCAAACGACCATATTATTGCTCATGTTTCATCCCATGAAGTAGAACATTATGTCTTCTTAGCTCATTTTTCTCCAATCTTATTCTTGAAATCATAACAATCTAATCTACACCCATGAACTATATATATATATATATATATATATATATATATATATATATATATATATATATATATATATATATATATATATATATATATATATATATAGCACACACTGTAATGAAGTAATTAATATACAATAAGCTAGAAAACCTCTTGAGTTATAATAGTTAATTAGTTGAAAGCTAAAGAGTTTTAGCATTAAAGTTATATTAAATATAATTATAAAAAGTCTTTTGATATGTAGTAATTAGATGATAAGTTGTAAAAGTTGTTAGAATACAATAAACTACTATAACTCACTACTAGAAAAATACTCTTTAATGACACGCATTTCGTGTTGTAAAAGGTACAGATGACACACAAATGTGTTTCAAGGAATCCCCTGTCATAAAGGAAGACGTCACACATTTTCGTGTTGTAACCTTACAATGCGCATTTACGACACACATTTACGACACACAATGCGTATCATTAAAGCCTTTGTTATAAAGAAAGATGACACACATTTTTGCGTGTTATAATTTTAAGTGTTTTTAAATATATATATTTTTTATAGGTTTACTAATTTTTAAGTTAAATAACACATTTAAATTCTCATACTACAAAATAAAATACCATACACAAGAAAGATAATTCATTTCACAAAATATCATATGTCAAATACAAATAATAATTCCAATAGTAATTGTTGGGGGTCTAGATTCTAAACCCTATCTAGGATCCCAGATCGTAAAGGATTTTAAGGATCCCGATACGTACACCAGGATCCTGATTATTATCATTATTTCCCAATAAGATTAATGGTTATGTTTCTTGTTAATTCTTCGTTTTTGCAGAAATGGTCAACAAAATATTAATCTATTATGGAGAATTACTTTGAATTGGCTTAAGACTCGGAAATACCAAGTCAAAGCAACGTGTGGATACGCATTAAAGAGGATCCCGGGAATATCGTATTTCTAGTTTTTTATATTATACTATAAATACACATGTATATTTCACACTACATACACCTAAAGCTATTTAAACACTTGTACTCGTATTCATATTATCATTTATGTAACTTGCATTCAGATAAATAAAATCAAACAAGGCATGTGATTATTATCACCTCCCAAGGTTTTATACCAAAGATCCTATCAAGGATCAAGGGATTTACTTATAAACCACTCGTGTCATTTTGATCTCAATTCGTTACTAATAATAATTACAACACCATAACCTCTCATACATTTTGGTTGATTTTCATTTAATTGATTTTTGACCAAAACAATTTGGCGCTCACCGTGGGGAATGGTGTTCATAATCCTCGAAAATCATGTCTACACAACCAACCCTATTTCTTCCTCTATTCCTCCTATTTCTTCGAAAAATCTTCAACCACCTCTGAGCGGAACCCATGGTCAAAGGAAAACTTCTAGAGCACTTCTCCAACTATTACCCATGGGAATCCAGGATTCATGGGGTCCCAAGATCCTCCTGCTTCGATCTCTTACAACGAACTCTTCTCCATGATGAAGATGTTGATGCAACATGTGGCTCAGCAACAGGAAGACAACAGAACATTGCTCAAGGAGGTGGAAAGGATAAAGGCATAGATCTGTAAACCCCAGGAGGCGACACCCTCAATCAAGCAACCCAAGTTCCTGAATTTTGATAACATAGGATCCTTAGGGAAACGTCCTAAGAATACAGCTCCAACATCCGTTTCTACCCGAGTTGGGGCCGCAATCCCAAATAGCCGAACTCATGTGATCCAGATTCTTGAAGAAACTTTCAATACCCCTAATAACAAAAATACTGGTAAATTCTTCGAAAGTAACACTTTTAATACTAACTCTGTGAATCTTGATGTAGGAATAAGTCTAGTCATGGACAAATAACTTCAGAAACTAAGACAGATGATCTCGAGCATGACATGGGTGGTTCAACCTATATCGGAAGTATCCCCCATCATTCATAGGATCTCAAGATTTATTCCTTCAACAGCCGACAATGAAGTCCTAAAGCGATTTCAAACTCCCAACATGAAACCTTACGATGGAACCACGGATCCTGAGGAACACATAAAACAATATAGAGAAAGAATGAAAATCATCCCCATTCCATCACACTTCAAAGAAGCATGTTTATGCAAGGGTTTTAGCTCAAATCTTACAAGATTAGAATTGAAATGGCTTCTCAATGTTCCTCATTACTCTATTACTTCTTTTGTTCACTTAGATAATCTTTTCAATAATCAGTTCTCTTGTAGCAAGATACTCGAAAGGATCATTAGTGATCTTTATCGAGTGGTCCATGATCTTAAATAATCCCTTAGGGACTTTGTAAGCAGGTTTGGCAAGGAAGCATTGAATAGACCAAACATTGACATGGATACTGTCGTAGAAGCCTTTAAGACGGGCCTGAAGAAGGATTCTCCATTCTATGAAGATCTTGTGATGACTCCATGCGAGCGAATGGATGAAGTCAAAAGTAGAGCGTTGAGAATCATCGGATTACAAGAAGACAAAGAAATACGAAAGAGGGCTAGCACACCAAGTTCCTATGATAACCCTAATAGGAAGACGAATCCTTGGCCCAAAGATCCTATAAATCAAAACCATACTCCAAACCTGATCAACATAGGGTTCATGCCCTTGACGACGGAAGGGAGGAAGACGAATTTCCCAAGATCACAGATTATTTCTTTTATGTGGATGTTTCAGGTCTGATTTTGGCCACAACACTGAGGACTGTATAGCCCTCAGCAAGAAAATTAGCTATCTCCTGAGCAAAGGATGTCTTAAAGAAATAGTAAGAAGAAGAAAAGAAAGATCCAAGGAAAAACTGCAGGATCCTGCGAAGATTCTGGAAAAACCAGGATCCCCTCCTTCAAACGCCAAGGTAATCAAGGTTATTTCTGGAGGATCTGAAATATATGGAACTTCTTACAATACAACAAAATGAACCACTAAAATATCCAATACGGAAAAAGAAGAAAGACCCCGGAAGAACACGTCGATAACAAACGACAAAGAAATCACCTTTGACAAACAAGATAGGGAAAACATCTAGGATCCTCATCATGATGGATTGGTGATAACCCTCATCGCCAATCATTTTCTCAGAAGGATCCTGGTAGAAGGAGGATCCTCAGTAAATATCATACTTTTAGATGCTCTGACCAAGATGAACATCCCAGAATCCGAAATAATCGAAAGATCCTCAGTACTAATAGGATTTAGTAGGTAAACGAAGCACACCATTGGAGAAATCAATATGCAACGTTTCTGTGTTATTGACGTTGTTTAAACTATTATTGTTATCATGTTGTTTTAAGAAAATAGTTATAACAATTTTTATTTACTTATCATAGAAAAAATAGTATTTGTTAATAAAATGAGAATTATAAACATCTATTGGTGTTTAATTGTTAAGGAAATTGAGCATTTGGTTGAAAATACTTCATATACTACAAATGGATGGAATTTTAAGTTATTTATAATTAATAATGCTAATTATTTTAAATCTTACTTGTGTTCATTTATGTCGTACACCAAAGGTCAAAAATAGAAAGGACAATCGCATTTCAATATTAAAAAAGGTAAACATTTTAGAATTTCTTCTATATAAGTGGAACAAAGATAAAACTTGGGTAGCAGGACATTTTCAAAACAAAGATAAAGGTACCTAAATAAAACAAATATACTTTTTTACTCTATCATAACATAAACCATAAGGTTAAATGCACATCTATGTTTAACGTGGATATGATGCATACAACAAAAAAACGCCAACAATCAAAGTATCGATCATTCTCATATTTTTCTTCCCGTAAACACCACAAACGCAAAGTAAAATACAAATTAAAATACATTTACATATATAAAATACAATTACAACCACCCATAAATGAAAACTAACATATAATTACAAACATAAAGTTATCACACAACCACCCACATTGCACAATAATCTTCATATAACATAAATAAAAGGATATTAACATAAAAAAAGAATATTACGAACCAAATCGTAATATCCGACCACCATTTTTTTTTAAAAATCCATAACACAACAAATTATATCTTGCCGTTTCTATATAAAAACACAATGTAATCAACATTCTTCTTACATGAGTGATTATAGAAGTGTGGTGCAATGTTGTTAAAACTGTAGTGTTTCAAGTTGGTGACATCTATATCTATCTATCTATCTATATCTATATCTATATCTATATATACTTATAAAGGAAGCATTTTTCCTTTCACCACATTCATTTGAAAGTCCCATCATTTTTCCTTTCACCACATTCATTTGAAACTCCCATCAATTTTCTTTTCACCACATTTATTTGAAACTCCCATGACTTTTCAATTTATTTCTAATAATAATAATTATATGTTGGTTAATAAGGTTAAATAAATATCAAACCTAAAGTGTAATCATATATAAACTAAATTTACATATTAAAATAATATATTTACTTGTACTTATAAATTATGTTTTTAACTTTTAACATATTATACTTAATTTATTAGTTTTTGTGACAACCCGATACTATCTAGTCAACAAAAGTCAATTTCCGTTAAATAAAATTTCAAACTTTATTTATTTCATTAAGATCGTACGGGTTGGAAACAATTTAAATTATATAAATAAAATTTATATAAGTGTCGAGACCAAAATCACGCGAAAAATCAAGTTTTCCTTTAACAATCAACAAAGTCACGTCCAGCCACGCGTTTACGGCCGTAAACCCCTAGGCGGTAAACCCTTGGCCGTAAACCTCGTTTACAGCCGTAAACCCATTCCCGACGGTAAACCCAACCGATATAAAGGTTTTTCCCGGAGAGATTCTTCATTTCTCATCTTTTTCACTCAAAAACTCTCTCAAATTGCTCCCAAGAACCTCCCAAGAACATTCATATCATCAAGAACAAACCTTCAAATCTTCATATTTTCACCAAGAACACCAAGAACATCTTCAAATCTTCAAAGGCTGCAAACCAGTTTACAACCGCAAACCGTTTGCAGTCGCGAACCGTTTACAACCTCAAACCGTTTGCAACCGCAAACCCTGTTCACGGCCGCAAACAACCTTGAGCCGTGAACCTTGGCCGTAAACCCTCTACTTCTACTTCAAACGAGTCTCGGTAACATTCCTAACCCAAAAGCAAGTGTTTTCTAACAATTTAATTAATGGTTCGCTAATTAAAATGCAATTATGTGTTTAATTAACATTAGGATTCCGTTAATTCCGCGTGCAACAAGTCAAAGGTCATCTTTCCAGTCTCGCCGTCCGACACATAGACACAACCAACTGTGAGTTCATACCCCTACATTTTCACTGTTTTTAATGTTTTCAGGGGGGGAATACAAGTAAAACACAAGGATTTTTGTGTTCTTAAACAAATGATTTCATACAGATTTAAAAACTTTTGCAATTGATACAAACCAAGGAAACGCCACATTTTTATAAAGATATTCATATATTTTTATCCCTTATGTAACATGCTGAGCATGAGGGTAGTTTTCAATATACAATGATAATTGCAAGGTTTTGAGTACAATACATGTTATACAATCAAACTATCGTCGGTATAGTTTGGGAACATTACAAAAATTTTATAGAACTCAATTCATACAACGAGAACATACATACAAAACTATAATAGGGTTTTTCATACATAACATAATATACTTACTGGTGGTAGCCAGGGTTTTTCATACAGAACATACTATACATACTGGTGGTAGCCAGGGTTTTTCATACAGAACACACTATACATACTGGTGGTAGCCAGGGTTTTCATACAGAACACATTATACATACTGGTGGTAACCAGGGTTTTCATACAAAGGTTTTCATACAGAACGTACTATACAATACAACTGGTGGTAACCAGGCATACAGACTAACATTTTCATATACTATCACAGAATACAGTAACGAGCGTACATTTGGTCTTAGGGTTTAAGACTACTTTTCATTACTAAAGAAAATATTGGATTTTCTTGAGAACGTACAAACATTTTACAGATTCACAGACATGTTTTTCATTACAAAAACATACTTATGAACTCACCAGCTTTAATGTTGATACTCTTTCAAAACCGCTTGTATTCTAAGGGAACCGGTAGACTGGTACACCCGTAGACTTTTGAGAAGACGGAGCGTATAGAGTCGCGTCTTTTATACTTTTGCTGTTATACAAACTATGTATCAAACAGATATAAATACCTTATATATATATATATATATATATATATATATATATATATATATATTCAATGTAATGGTTGTGTTTACTTTGGTCACTATGATGCAATTGTTGTGATACTGTACATGACGTCCTCCGCCCCCGAACGTTTCCGCCGTTCCGGTTTGGGGGTGTGACAGATTGGTATTAGAGCATTGTTTATAGTGAACTAAGTATATCAAACCTTACATGATATACAACTATAGACACTATGGGGCTAAAGCGCTCTGAACTAAAAGTATACTTTTAAAATCTAAGTATTTTATAAGAAGTATACTAACACTACATACATATCAGAAACAATATCACAAGAAGAACAAAACAAAAGTATTTAGATGTTGGACATTGCGGTCAAACCTGGGAAGTTATGTAATCATATCTGGGATAAATATAGCCTGATCAACTATATTTATTTGAGATACGACCAACATGTGTTTGGGAGTGATAGTGGTGTTGCAGCAAGTCTAAAACTTACCAAACTTCATACAAAAGAGATCAATAGAACAGAACACACAACCTAAAATACTATAGGAGTATTTTATATAGAGCCAAACACATTGTAGTCATTTCATTCCAAGTGTTGCTACTTATTTTTCTAGCGATTGTTTACTTGTATTAGTAGACTTACTCTGTAAAATCGCTTAATAGAACACTTTATTTATCAGGTTAAGATATATCTTGTTCAATATCACCTGACTCCTGACCACTATAGAGGACTTATCTTCATTTTTCTCTTGAATTATTCTAGAGAAAGATGTCTCCAAAGAAGAAGTCCAACCGAAAGAACAACAATCCTCCACCGCCGCCACCTCCTCAGTTCGACCCTGTTGTGTTCTAAGTAGCAGTTACAGCCGCTGTGGCTGCCACTATGTCGCAGTTTAACTCTGGCGACACTAGCGGGTCGGGTAGTGGTATACATCCCCTCAACCTCGATGGCAACCAGGGACACCCGAAGGAGTGTTCCTACAAGGATTTCATGAATGCAAAGCCCAAATCCTTCGACGACAATGGAGGAGTCATTGCCCTAACTCGTTGGTTCGATAAAATCGAATCAATCTTCGAGATCTGTGCTTGCTCCAAGAAAAGAAAAGTGAAGTTTTCAGCCTGCACCTTCACCGACAGATCACTGACTTGGTGGAATAGCCAAGTCAACTCCCTAACTCTTCCAGTGGCTAATGTCATGAGTTGGGAGGATTTGAAGGAACAGATGCTTGCTAAATACTTCCCACGTGGCGAGATGCAAAAGCTGGAACAAGAGCTCTCGAACCTGAAGATGAAGGGTTCTGACATTGTTGCATATACTGCTAGGTTCAGCGACCTGGCTCTTCCATGTCCCGGGATGGTCACCCCGGAAAGCAAGGAAGTTGAGAGATACATATGGGGATTGACACCCCCAAATCAGGGGAACGTTTTAGATGCCAAACTCTTCACATTCGACTGCGCCAAGCGTCTGGCGCAGACCTTGATAGATCACAGTGATAGCTATGAGCCCGTGGCAGGCGCTCCCGAACCGCCTAAAGAGAGTGGTGGAAAGAAAAAGTTATGGAACAAGCGCAAGGGCCAGCCTTCACATGAGCCCTCCAGGAAGCAACAGACGGTGACAGTTGTCACACCCCCAAACCGGAACGGCGGAAACGTTCGGGGGCGGAGGACGTCGTGTACAGTATCACAACAATGCATAATAGTAAACAAGCAAAAACATCATCCATTGCATTAATAATATAATTTTAATACAAGTGTGTTCTGTAGTTTATAAGACACCAAAAATGAATAATCAAAATAAAGACGAGTCTTGAAAGTGAGTATTTTCCTAAAGTAGTCTTCTACCAAGACCTAACTGTTCTTTATGTTTGTTCTTTTGTAAAAGTGAGTATTTTCCCAAAGTATGACTATCATTACCAAAATATAGTTTTCATTACCGTTTATGTGAGAAGATCACAATATGAATGAAATGGGAAAAATAAAGATGTACTGTAGTTTTATCTAAGTGACTACCAATGTCCTAACAACCTTAATCTTGTTTGTTTAACTAAGGTAAAATGTGATAAGATTGTAACCATACTTGATTGACTAGTAAAACACGACGATCAAAGACGTCGAAATGGTATGACATTCGTCACCCGTAGACCTGCAGGTCCCACTATAGCTAGCAGCAAGGTGTAGGATGGTCAGTCCCGTATAGATCTATACACAAATTCACGCTCTCCCTTCAGGAGACTCTGGTTACAAAACGTGACACGACAGTATATGGTCGCGCCATGAAGTAGTGGCTCACATAAATGTTATCTTGTTATTGTATTAGAATAGTATGTTCTCTCTGTCTCTAGTATATAGTATGTTCTCTCTGTTCTAGTATATAGTATGTTCTCTCTGTTCTAGTATTTAGTATGTTCTCTCTGTTTCTCATTATAGTATGTTTGAACTGACTCATGTATGAACTGACTCTTGTATGTTTCATTGTTCTTTAAATAGTAAGTAGTGACTTCCTAAACTATACCTATTATAGTTTACTAGTAAAGTTGTTTGAATGAATGTTTATGTTTGAACACCTTTGCTACCCAAAGGTATTGAACTAAATGAAAGAACTTTTATATCTATTTACATATACATAATATATAACTAAGATTCAAACGACATTCGGATAAACAACCGAATACCCTAAGTCAACAACCAAACAAGGAACAGGAAGTAAGGCAAGTTATCAGTCCTAAGCCCTTTCAATCTTACTTATATAACTATATCCATATAGACATGATTTGAACAATATATGAGTTTAAAAGAGTTTAAATAAAGAATTTAACATGTAAAAGAGTTTATAAAATGATTTGAAGCAGTTTGTTTGATAACACAGTTTTGAAATATAAGAAATCCACTTGTTTGATAGTTATTAATCACATGTGATTGATATAATAACTACAATGTTTCTACTTGTATTCCCCCCCCCCCATAAAAGCATTTAAAATCATTTAAAAGATAAGTTAAGGGGTATGAACTCACCTGAAGTGAGTGATACGAATGTAAGACCGGTTTAGGATGTTAAGTGTCAAGTGAAGCCTCGAGCACAAACAGATTCTAATAAGCATATAATGATACATATATGGATATAATTAGTGTATAAGCCACTAATCATGATAGAGATTCACCTTAGGGACTAGGAAACACTTATATTGAAGTGTTACAATCACAAAGGATTGCATCTAAGGAGTTTACGGCCACACAATGGAGTTTACGGCCATTGTGTTTACGGCCTAAGGGAGTATACGGCCCTAGAGTGTACGGTCAAGGAGTTTACGGCCGTACACTCATGGGAGGACTTGAAAACGAGGTATTTTTTGGTCTTATCAAGCATTCAACAAGTGCTTTAGATTCTAGGCTCGAATATAAGGGAGTTTAAGGGCCAAAACATCCAACAACACAATAGTTTACGGCTATGCAAGGGTTTACGGCTGTAAACTCTTGATGCTCATGTATTTTATGATGATATAAGGCTAGAATCAAGAGTTTAACAAGCCTAACTAGGAGATAGAAGATATACTCACGTTTTTGAAGCTTGGGAGGGGGTTCACGGTCCAAGAACTAGTGAGTGTTCTTGGTGAAAGTGTGAATACTTGAAGATCTAACCAAAAAGAATGATTCCATGGATGAATACATGTATCTTCACTAGATATAGAAGAATATCAACTTGAAAATGGAAAGATTACTTACTAGCTTGAAGATCTAGATGAAAGTTCTTGATGATACTTGAGAGAAAATCGAGTTCTTGAGATGGAAGTGTGTGAAAAGGTGAAAATGAAGGAATATCTCAAATGAAGGGAAGAGTTCACGGCCAAGGAGGTGTTTACGGCCGTAAACTCCTTATGGTGGAGTTTCCGGCTTGTATGATGTACACTGAACTCTATACGATACTTCCTAACACTTTATCATTTAAGGTACTAGGCTTAAAACACCCAAACAGACCCTTAACAAGGCTAAAAGATAGCCAATAACAAGTCTGACTTTGATTGAATTGAACGGTTGTACAAGATAGAAATTTCGGGTTGTCACAACAGTCCACGTTACTACCATTCTTGTTGTTGTTCCAGCTGCTCAAGCACCTCCCAGTCGATATGATGGAACCCTTCCAAGGTGCAACAAATGTAACTTCCATCATCACGGACCCTGACGTGACATGCAATGCACCAACTGTGGCAAAAAGGAGCATACATTCCGTTTTTGCATAACACAAGTCCAACCAACCAATCAGGCTCCTGGAGCGGGAGTAGGCCAAGCCTGCTATGGTTGTGCTGAAACCGGGCACTTCAAAAGGAATTGCACTAAAGCAACGGCTGCTGGAAACACCGGGAAAGTTGTAGCAATGGGCTAGGAGGAGGCAGTTGTTGATCCTACCGTAGTCACGGGTACGTTCCTCCTCGACAACTCTTATGCATGCATTCTTCTTTATAGTGGTGCGGAGAGGAGTTTTGTCAGTCATGCATTTAAACACTTACTCAAACATAAATCCCAACCTCTAACCGAAACATTCACCGTCGAGATGGCTAACGGAAAGAAAGAGAGCACTAACGACATATTCATAGGATGTACCCTCACTCTAAACGACCACTCTTTTTCCATTGATATTATGCCGGTTCTTATAAAAATCTTTGATGTCATCATCGGCATGGATTGGTTCAGCCCCAATCGTGCTGATATTCTTTGTTACGAAAAAGCTATTCGCCTAAATCTGCCATCTGGCGAAGCCCTCGTTATCTATGGCGACAAACTCAGCACAAACCTTCGTATCATTTCGTGCATTAAAGCCCAAAAATATCTGTGAAAGGAGTGTCATGCATTCCTAGCCCATGTCAATAATGAAAAACAAGAAGTTAAGGACCTCGAGGGCATCCCCGTTGTCTGTAACTATCCCGATATCTTCCCCGAGGATCTTCCAGGAGTTCCTACCGAATGCCTAGTCGAGCTCCGAATCGACTTAATTCCCGGAGCTACCCCCGTAGCCAAATCCCCGTACCGTCTAGCTCCAGCGGACATGCAGGAATTATCCAGCCAACTTAACGAACTGTTCAGCAAGGGATTCATTAGACCGAGCTTCTCACCCTGGGGAGAACCGGTCTTGTTCATTAAGAAGAAGGGTGGATCTTTCCGGATATGCGTAGACTACCGTGAGCTCAACAAACTCACTATCAAGAGCCGCTACCCTCTACCCAGAATCGAGGACCTCTTCGATCAACTTCAAGGAGATAGCTATTTTTCAAAGATAGACCTGAGATCAGGGTACCATCAACTACGAGTCCAGGAGAGTAATTTTCCTAAGACATCTTTCCGAACTCGATATGGTCACTACGAGTTTGTAGTGATACCCTTTGGTCTAACCAACGCACCTGCCGTATTCATGGACCTGATGAACCAGGTGTTCCGTCCCTTCCTAGACAAATTCTTGATAGTATTCATAGACGATATACTTATCTATTCACGAAGCGAGGAAGAACACATCCAACACTTAAGACAAGTTCTAGAAACACTGAGGGCAGAAAAGCTTTACGCGAAATTCTCTAAGTGTGAGTTTTGGATTAGGAAGGTAAATTTCTTGGGTCACGTGGTTAGAGAAGAAGGCATACACGTGGACCCTTCCAAAATTAAGGCAATTGAGAATTGGTCAGCACCGAGAACGCCCGCAGAGATCCGTCAATTTCTGGGACTTGCTGGCTACTATCGCAGATTTATTCAAAACTTCTCCAGAATCGCTAAACCGCTGACCACCCTGACTCAGAAGGGTGTAACCTTTAGTTGGGGAGAACAACAAGACATTGCGTTCCAGAATCTTGAGCAAGCCCTGTGCAGCGCACCTATCTTGTTTCTTCCTGAAGGGACAACATATTTCGTAGTTTACTGCGATGCATCCAATCAGGGGCTAGGTTGTGTACTTATGCAGCGAGGAAAGGTTATTGCCTGTGCCTCGAGACAACTAAAGACACACGAAGTCAACTACACTACTCACGATTTAGAGTTGGGAGCAGTGGTCTTCGCGCTAAAAATCTGGAGACATTATCTCTACGGAACCAAGTGCACTGCCTTCACCGACCGCCAAAGCCTCCAGCATATTTTTGACCAAAACGAGCTTAACATGAGGCAACGACGATGGGTAGAACTACTCATATATTATGAGTGTGAAATACACTATCATCCCGACAAGGCCAATGTGGCAGCGGATGCCCTCAGTCGGAAAGAGTACTCTGGTCGCAGAGTGAAGGCACTAACAATGACAATTCATTCCCATATGTCCGCCCAAATCAGAGAGGCTCAGCTGGAAGCCCTGAAACCAGAGAACATGACGGATGAAGCCTTCAGGGGAATGGAGAAGAACTTAAAGATCAAGGGAGACGGAGTTTACTACTTCATGAACCGGATCTGGACCCCAAAGTTTGGGGGTTACAGGGAGATTGTCATGAACTAAGGGAGTATACGGCCCTAGAGTGTACGGTTAAGGAGTTTACGGCTGTAGACTCATGGGAGGAATTGCAAACGAGGTGTTTTATGGTCCTATCAAGCATTCAACAAGTGCTTTCGATTCTAGGCTCGAATATAAGGGAGTTTAAGGGCCAAAACATCCAACAACACAAGAGTTTACGGCCATGCAAGGGTTTACAGCTGTAAACTCTTGATGCTCATGTATTTTATGATCATCTAAGGCTAGAATCAAGAGTTTAACAAGCCTAACTAGGAGATAGAAGATATACTCACGTTTTTGAAGCTTGGGAGGGGGTTCACGGTCCAAGAACTAGTGAGTGTTCTTGGTGAAAGTGTGAATACTTGAAGATCTAACCAAAAAGAATGATTCCATGGATGAATACATGTATCTTCACTAGATATAGAAGAATATCAACTTGAAAATGGAAAGATTACTTACTAGATTGAAGATCAAGATGAAAGTTCTTGATGATACTTGAGAGAAAATCGAGTTCTTGAGATGGAAGTGTGTGAAAAAGGTGAAAAATGAAGGAATATCTCAAATGAAGGGAAGAGTTCACGGCCAAGGAGGTGTTTACGGCCGTAAACTCTAGTTTACGGCCGTAAACTCCTTATGGTGGAGTTTTCGGCTTGTATGTTGTACACTGAACTCTATACGATACTTCCTAACACTTTATCATTTAAGGTACTAGGCTTAAAACACCCAAACAGACCCTTAACAAGGCTAAAAGATAGCCAATAACAAGTCTGACTTAGATTGAATTGAACGGTTGTACAAGATAGAAATTTTGGGTTATCACATCATCCCCCCGTTAGAGAGAATTTTGTCCCGAAATTAGAGTTTAAGCAATTTAGTTATTACAAATAACTAAACGAAAAGATGAGGATATTTTAGTTTCATTTGATCCTCGCGCCCCCAAGTGAATTCAGGTCCTCGCTTGGCATTCCAGCGAACCTTCACTCTCGGGATACGGCTTTGTTTCGTTTGCTTGACCTCTCGGTCCATGATCTCTACTAGTTCTTCCACGAAGTTGAGGCTCTCGTTGATCTCGATCTCATCGAGTGGGATTACAAGAGTCTCATCAGACAGACACTTTTTCAAGTTCGAGACGTGGAAAGTAGAATGTACGTTGCTGAGTTCGCGAGGTAGTTTGAGTTTGTAAGCTACAGGGCCGATTCTAGCGAGAATCTCGAAAGGCCCTACGTATCTTGGATTTAGCTTTCCACGCTTTCCGAAGCGTATTAAGCCCTTCCAGGGTGAGACCTTCAATAGAACACGGTCGCCCACCTGGAATTCCAAAGGTTTCCTTCTCTTGTCTACTTAGCTCTTCTGTCGGTCTCTAGAGGCTTTCAATCGCTCATGAATCTGAACGATCTTCTCTGTCGTTTCCCAAATGATTTCCGGACTGGTGAGAGTGTTGTAAGGAACTCATCCTTTAGCTAACTGCGTGTCGCCCACCTTAGCCCAGCACAGAGGGGATCTGCACTTACGGCCATAGAGAGCTTCAAATGGAGCAGCCTTTATGCTCGTGTTATAACTATTGTTGTAGGAAAACTCGACAAGGGGTAAATGAGCATCCCATGCCTTACCAAAGTCTATCACGCAGGCTCGCAACATATCTTCCAAAGTTTGAATAGTCCTCTCACTTTGTCCGTCGGTTTGCGGATGGTAGGTTGTACTCATGTCCAGCCTAGTTCCTTGGGAACTTTGTAGCGACTTCCAGAACCTTGAAGTGAATCTACTATCTCAATCAGCGATAATGGATATGGGAACACCATGTAGTTGTACAATCTCCCTAATGTATGTTCTAGTGAGTTTCTCTATCTTGTCAGTTTCTTTGATAGGCATGAAGTGTGCGGACTTTGTTAACCTGTCTACAATCACCCATATGGTGTCGAGACCACCCGTTGTCTTGGGCAACTTGGTTATGAAGTCCATTGTGATCCGCTCCCACTTCCATTCAGGTATCTCCGGTTGCTGAAGTAAACCTGATGGTTTCTGGTATTCGACCTTAACCTTGGCGCAAGTAAGGCATTTACTCACGAAGGTAGAAATCTCTGCTTTCATGTTAGGCCACCAGTATAGCTTTTTAAGATCCAGATACATCTTATCTGAACCTGGGTGGACGAAATAGCGAGTGTTGTGTGCTTCGGTCATGACCAAGTCTCTTAGACCACCGTGTTTCGGTGTCCAGATCCGATCTATGAGATATAGAGCTCCGCCACCCTTGACTTCCAAATTTTTATCCATCCCTCTCAGGGATTCACCCGCCATATTTACAAGTTTCAAGGCTTCTAGCTGAGCCTCTTTAATTTGTGTGGACAAGTGTGAATGGATAGTCATAGTCAAAGATTTGACTATACGACCAGAGTATTCTTTCCGACTTAGGGCATCAGCTACTACGTTGGCCTTGCCTGGATGATAACGAATTTCACATTCGTAGTCACTGAGTAGCTCAACCCACCGTCGTTGTCTCATATTGAGCTCCTTCTGGTCGTATATGTGTTGTAGGCTTTTGTGGTCTGTAAAGATAATGCTTTTTGTACCATACATGTAGTGTCTCCAGATCTTCAGAGCAAACACTACTGCTCCTAACTCAAGATCATGTGTGGTGTATTTGACCTCGTGTGTCTTTAGCTGTCTTGAGGCATAGGCGATGACCTTACCTCGTTGCATCAGAACACATCCGAGTCCTTGGTTGGATGCATCGCAATAAACCACAAAGTCTTCTATCCCTTCTGGGAAGGATAGTATCAGTGCGGTGCATAAGGCTCGCTTCAGCGTTTTGAACGCTTTCTCTTTCTTCTCTTCCCAGTCAAAGGCCACGCCCTTCTGGGTCAATCTTGTAAGCGGTTTCGCAATCCGAGAGAAGTTCTGAATGAACCTGCGACAGTAGCCAGCGAGGCCTAGAAATTGACGAATTTCTGTAGGCGTCTTCGGTGCTGACCAGTTCTCAATAGCTTTGATTTTGGAAGGGTCCACGTGAATTCCCTCTTCACTAACCACGTGACCCAAGAATTTGACTCTTCGGATCCAAAATTCGCATTTCGAGAACTTCGCATATAGCTTCTCTGATCGCAGAGTTTCTAAGACCTGACGTAGATGTTGACTATGCTCCTCCTTACTGCGATAGTAGATAAGTATGTCATCGATGAAGACAATGACAAACTGATCCAAGTAAGGACGGCACACCCTATTCATTAAGTCCATGAATACTGCGGACGCATTCGTCAATCCGAACGGCATCACTACAAACTCGTAGTGTCCATAACGAGTTCGGAAGGCTATCTTCGGAACATCCTCCTCTAACACTCGTAACTGGTGATACCCGAATCTCAGATCTATCTTTGAAAAGTAATTCGCCCCTTGAACTTGGTCAAACAAATCGTCTATGCGAGGCAGGGGGTAACCATTCTTGACGGTAAGTTTGTTAAGTTCTCTGTAATCGATGCACATACGGAACGATCCGTCTTTGTTCTTGACGAACAAGACCGGTGCTCCCCAGGGACTAAGTCGATTCTGAACTCGACTTGACGTTGCGGAGGTAATCCTGGGAGTTCTTCTGGAATGATGTCGGGAAAATCGCGTACTACTGGGATGTTCTTTATGTCTTTCGTCTCTTGGCTCATATCGACAACATGAGCAAGGAATGCGCGACATTCCTTTCGTAAGTATTTATGGGCTTGTATGCTCGAGATGATACGAAGGCTCATGTCGGGTTTGTCGCCGTAGATAATTAAGGTTTCGCTAGACGGTAGATTAAGGCAAACGGCCTTCTCGTAACACATGATGTCGGCATGATGAGAACTAAACCAATCCATGCCGATTATGACGACGAAACTTTTAATTGAGACCGGCATGAGGTCGATTGGAAATGAATGGCTATCTAGAGTTAGTGTACATCGTATGTATATGCAGCTAGTACTTTCTGTCTTTCCGTTAGCCATTTCTACAGTGAACGGTTCCTTAAGTGCACGTGATTTTTGTTTAAGCAAGTGAGAAAATTTCTGGTTCACGAAACTCCTCTCCGCTCCACTATCAAACAGTATGCATGCATATGAGTTATCGAGGAAAAACATACCAGTGACCACTGTAGGGTCGGCAACTGCTTCCTCGTGGCCTATAGCCAAAACTCTTGCCACTCCGCCGGCATTCCCTGCCTTCGGGCAGTTCCTTTTGTAGTGGCCCACCTCGCCACATTCGTAGCAAGCCTGGCCCATACCAACACCGGGGACTTGGTTGATCGGCCTTGCCGGAGCTTTGTTGAAACAGGATGTGTGCCCCTTCCCGTTGCAGTGAGAGCACTGCATTTCCCGGCAGGGTCCGTTGTGGTGGAAGCTGCATTTGTTGCACTTAGGCAAGCTTCCCACATACTGCTTCAGCGGCGCAGTAGCAGTAGGTGTTATCGCAGCATGAACCGCCACGACCTGCTGCTTTTTGGCAGCGTTCTGCGCAGAATTCTTCTTCTTGTTATCCCAGAATTTCCGCTTGTTGTCAGCGGGTTTGGAGGGTTCTGATATGGCTAGGGTTGTTGTTGTTGATGGGATGCGGACTCCATGGTCAATGAGCCGTTGTGCCAACCGTTTGGCACTGTCGAAGGTAGTGGGGTTTGAAGCTAGTACATTCCCCTGAAATGGAGGCACCAGCCCCCAGATATACCTCTCAACTTTCTTTCCATCAGTAGGGACCATTCCTGGACATAGGGCCACCAGATCTCTGAATCTGGCAGTGTAGGCCACTATGTCGGAGCCCTTCATGGTTAGGCTTCAGAGTTCCTGTTCAAGCTTCTGAACTTCGCCCCTCGGGCAGTATTCCTCGATCATGAGCTCCTTAAGAGCTTCCCAACCAATGGCATTTGCCACTATCAGAGTTAGTGACTTGACATGGCTATTCCACCATGTCAGGGCTCGGTCCGCGAAGGTGCAGGCAACAAATTTTACTTTGCTCCCTTTCGGACAGGAACAGATCTTAAAGATCGATTCCGTTTTCTCGAACCATTGCGAGAGGGCAATGATTCCGCCAGTACAATTGAAGTTCGTGGGTTTGCAGCTGGTGAAGTCCTTGTACGAGCACTCCCTAGAGCGCACTGGAGCATCACCATGAGTGGAATGCACATTAGTTCCACTCCCGCTAGTACCGATAGTGGTGAATTGTGCTAAGGCTGCAGTAACGGCTGTCACACCCCCAAAACCTATGAACAGCGGAAACGTTCTGGGGTGGAGGACGTCATGTACAGTATCACAACAATGCAAGTAGTAAACAAGCAACAACATCATCCATTGCATTAATAATATAATTTCATACAAGTGTGTTCTGTCAAGTTTTAAAGACACCAAAACAATATACATCAAAAATATAAGATGAGTCTGGAACGAGCTCCATCTTCTCAAAACCTGGCTCCGGTACCTGTCTACTGGTGACCTGAGAATACAAGTTATTTTGAAAGAGTTTATCAGCTTTAAAGCTGGTGAGATCATAAGTATATTAGTGTCTGTGTTTGTATGAAAGCATTTGTAAGATGTTTTGTAAAATGTATTGTATATGTTTGTAAAAAGTTTGTATTTGTTTGAACTCTCCTAGAAAACCCTATGTTTCCTACTAAAAGTAGCCTTCTACCAAGGCATCTAGTGTCTGTGTGTGTATCTCTTGTAAAAGTGTGTATTTTCCCAAATCCGACTATCATTAACCAAAAATATAGTTTTTACATCATTGTTTATTGTGTGAATAACACAAAGTAAAATGTAAGGGAAAATGTTATAGTACTGTAGTGCTGTATTAAGTAACTACTGCTGTACTAACTACCTTAAGCCAAATGTAAAATTTTAAGGTAACATGTGATCGGCATGTATCTTGCTACCGACTCAATAGTAAAACGACAATGTAAGATGCCGTAAAAATGACGTTTGGCACCCGTAGACTTGCAAGTCCCACTGTAGCGAGCAGCAAGGTGTAGGATAGTCAATCCAGTATAGATCTATACACAAACTCATACGCTCCCCAATTAAGGAGATTCTGATACAAAAACAGTCATGGCAGGTAGTGCCATGCCCTGTTTAATGGCTCACATAAATGTATTAATGTAAATGTTATGTGATTTGTGTGCTAGCTGTATTGTGTTCTTTCTCTGTCTAGCCTGTATGTTTGTTTCTCGTCATAGTGTCTATTGTTTGTTTCTCATCACTCTGTATTATGTTTGTTTCTCATCACTTTGTTTTATGTTTGTTTCTCATCATAGTATGTATTGACTCATGTATGAACTGACTCATTGTATGTTTCATTGTTCTAGTAATAGTATCTTCCTAAACTACCCCTATGGTAGCTTACTAGCAATGTATGAACATGTTTGTATACCCTTGCTACCCAAGGGCATGTAACTGAATGAAAGAAATAACCTTTTATATCCATATACATATACATAATATATAACTAGGATTCAAACGACCTTCGGACAACTAACCTTGATACCCTAAGTCCACAACCAAACAAGGAACAGGAAGTAAGGTAGGCTAGCAGTCCTAAGTCCTTTCAATCCTACTTATATAACTATATCTATATAGATACATAGAATATAAGTTTAAAAGAGTTTAAGTAAAAGTATTTGATAAGTAAAAGAGTTTGTAAAGTAGTTTGAGGTAAAACAGTTTGATAAACAGTTTGAAAAGTAAGAAAACCATTTGTTTGGTAGTTATTAATCATAGGTGATTGATATAATAAATATAGTTGTTCAACTTGTATCCCCCCCCCCATAAAAGCATTTAAAAACATTTAAAAGGTTAATTAAAGGGGTATGAACTCACCTGTAGTGAGAGGTTTGGATGAACTGAAGAGATAGGATTGCTAGGTGTCAAGTAAAGACTTGTACACACAGTGATCCTATTTAACATATAAATACACATATATGTATTCAATTAGTCTTTAAACAACTAATTTATAAATTTAAGACATCCTAAGACAAGTTAAACACTTTATATAAGTGTTATAAGTCCCAAGGATTGCATCTAAGTGTTGTAGGACCAAGCTATGGGGTTTAGGGTTCAAGGGAACCCCTTTCATGAGTTTACGGTTTCTTGACCAACCCATGAGTTTACGGTCGTAAACCCATGAGTTTACGGCCGTAAACTCACACCCTTTTGACCATTTGTTGTTTTGAAGGTTTCTAAGTCCTTAGTAGTGTTTCCATTTGAAGTATAAGTCTATGGAAGAAGTTAGGGCACCATTTCACTCCTTAAAGGAGTTTACGGCCCTAAGACCGTTTCCCTTTGGGTTTACGGTCGTAAACCCCTATGGATGATGGTATTTTGATGTTTACAAGTCCTAAACACATTAAGGTATAAGTCTAGACTAGTTTCCAAGGCTAAGGAAGGGACTAGGGTCACTTTGGCCCCTTAAGAAGGGTTTACGGTCCAAGGCGTTCTTGGACCGTAAACACCTTTGATCTTGGTGTTTCCTTGTGTTTTCTTGATGTAAAGATGTGTAGCAAGCTTAAACATACTCTAGGATAGAAGTACTTACAATATAGAAGCTTGAAATGTGCCAAAAGTCCAAGAACACTAGTGTGTGTTCTTGGTGAAACTTGAAGATCAAGCCTTTTGGACTAATTTTTCGGATAAAAGTGTGTTAGAACACTAGATTAAGTGATATACTAACTCAAAAGGGCTAGAAACACTTACTAGATTGAAGATCTTGAATAAAACTTGGATGATACTTGAGAGAGTTTGATATTTGTTCTTGAAAAAGTGGAAAAGTGTTAAAAATGGCTAAGTGCCACTTATATACCCCTTTCCCTTAGGGTTTACGGCCGTAAACACCAAGTTTAGGCCGTAAACTCTAAACTTTTGATGTGTCGGGACTTTATTGTTGCACAATAAACCCTAGGGCATCCTCTCTCCTGATATCTCCTAAAGTATTAATCCTAAAATACTCAAACTTATTCCAAAAAGTCTGAAAATTTAACAGTAACTATTTTGACTTCTATTGACTTGACATGTTGTACAGAATAGAAATTTCGGGTTGTCACATCATCCCCTCCTTAGAAGGAATTTCGTCCCGAAATTAGAATTTAAGCAAATAAGTAGTTACAGATAACTAAGTAAAAAGACGTGGATATTTCAGTTTCATCTGATCCTCTCGCTCCCAAGTGAATTCAGGTCCTCGCTTGGCGTTCCAGCGAACCTTCACTATCGGGATGCGGCTTTGTTTCGTTTGCTTGACCTCCCGGTCCATGATCTCTACTGGTTCTTCCACGAAGTTGAGGCTCTCGTTGATCTCGATCTCGTCGAGTGGGATTACAAGAGTCTCGTCGGACAGACACTTTTTCAAGTTCGAGACGTGGAAGGTAGAATGTACGTTACTGAGTTCGCTCGGTAAGTTAAGTTTGTAAGCTACAGGGCCGATTCTGGCAAGAATCTCGAAAGGCCCAATGTACCTTGGATTTAGCTTTCCACGCTTTCCGAAGCGTATTAAGCCCTTCCAGGGTGAGACCTTTAATAGAACACGGTCGTCCACCTGGAATTCCAACGGTTTCCTTCGTTTATCAGCGTAGCTTTTCTGTCGGTCTCTGGAGGCTTTCAATCGTTCACGAATCTGAACGATCTTCTCCGTCGTTTCCCGAATGATTTCCGGACCTGTGAGAGTGCTTTCAGGAACTCGTCCCTTAGCTAACTGGGTCTCACCCACCTCGGCCCAGCACAGAGGGGATCTGCACTTGCGGTCGTAGAGGGCCTCGAATGGAGCAGCCTTTATGCTTGTGTGATGACTGTTGTTGTAGGAAAATTTGACAAGGGGTAAATGAGTATCCCATGCTTTCCCAAAGTCAATCACACAGGCTCGTAACATGTCCTCCAAAGTTTGGATAGTCCTCTCACTTTGCCCGTCTGTCTGCGGATGGTAGGCTGTACTCATATCCAGCCTAGTTCCTAGGGAATTTTGTAGCGACTGGCAGAACCTAGAAGTGAACCTACAATCTCTGTCCGAGATAATGGATATAGGAACACCGTGCAGTCGTACAATCTCTCTAATGGACGTTCTTGTAAGCTTCTCCATCTTGTCTGTCTCTTTGATAGGCAGGAAGTGCGCGGACTTGGTCAATCTATCGACGATGACCCATATGGTATCAAGTCCACCCGTTGTCTTGGGCAACTTGGTTATGAAATCCATAGTGATCCGCTCCCACTTCCATTCTGGGATCTCAGGCTGTTGAAGAAGACCTGAGGGTTTCCGGTACTCGACCTTGACCTTTGCGCAAGTAAGGCATTTACTTACGAAAGTAGCAATCTCTGCTTTCATGTTAGGCCACCAGTATAACTTTTTAAGATCCAGATACATCTTATCTGAACCTGGGTGGACGGAATAACGAGTGTTGTGCGCCTCGTTCATGACCAAGTCTCTGAAACCACCAAGTTTCGGGGTCCAGATCCGATCCATGAGATAATAGGATCCGCCACCTTTGACTTCCAAGTTCTTATCCATCCCTCGAAGGGATTCACTGTTCACATTTTCAAGTTTCAAAGCGTCGAGCTGAGCTGCCTGTATTTGTGTGGATAAGTGTGACTGGATAGTCATAGTCAATGATTTGACTCTACGACCAGAATATTCTTTCCGACTTAGGGCGTCAGCTACTACATTGGCCTTGCCGGGATGATAACGAATTTCGCATTCGTAGTCACTAAGTAGTTCGACCCACCGTCGTTGTCTCATGTTGAGCTCCTTCTGGTCGAATATATGCTGCAGGCTCTTGTGGTCTGTAAAGATTGTGCTCTTCGTACCGTACAGGTAGTGTCTCCAGATCTTCAAAGCAAAAACAACTGCTCCTAGTTCAAGATCGTGGGTCGTGTAGTTGACCTCATGTGTCTTCAGCTGTCTCGACGCATAGGCGATGACCTTACCTCGCTGCATCAGAACACATCCGAGACCTTGGTTTGATGCATCGCAATAGACAACGAAGTCTTCTATCCCTTCGGGGAGGGATAGTATTAGTGCGGTGCACAAGGCTCGTTTGAGCGTTTGGAACGCTTTCTCCGGCTTTTCTTCCCAGTCAAAGGGTACGCCCTTCTGGGTAAGCGTTGTAAGAGGCTTTGCAATGCGGAAGAAGTTCTGAATGAACCTGCGATAGTAGCCAGCGAGGCCTAGAAATTGACGAATTTCTGTAGGCGTGTTCGGTGCTGACCAGCTCTCAATGGCTTTGATTTTGGATGGGTCCACGTGGATTCCCTCTTCGCTAACCACGTGCCCTAAGAATTCGACTCGTCGGATCCAAAATTCGCATTTCGAGAACTTCGCATAAAGCTTCTCCGCGCGCAGGGTTTCTAAGACTAATCGCAGATGTTGGCTATGCTCCTCCTTACTTCGAGAGTAGATAAGTATGTCATCGATGAAGACGATGACGAACTGATCCAAGTAAGGACGACACACCCTATTCATTAAATCCATGAATACTGCGGGTGCGTTTGTTAATCCGAATGGCATCACTACGAATTCGTAGTGCCCATAACGAGTTCGGAAGGCCGTCTTCGGAACATCCTCCTCTAGCACTCGTAGTTGGTGATATCCGGATCTTAAGTCGATTTTGGAAAAGAAATTCGCCCCTTGAAGTTGATCGAATAAATCGTCGATCCGAGGCAAAGGATAACGATTTTTGACGGTCAGTTTGTTGAGCTCCCTGTAGTCGATGCACATACGAAATGATCGGTCTTTCTTCTTGACGAACAAGACTGGAGCTCCCCAGGGTGAGAAGCTCGGTCTTATAAAGCCTTTGCTGAGCAGCTCGTTAAGTTGACAGGATAGTTCTTGCATCTCTGCAGGTGTTAGACGATAAGGCGATTTGGCTACGGGAGTAGCCCCTGGAACTAAGTCGATTCTGAACTCGACTTGTCGTTGCGGAGGTAATCCTGGTAGCTCTTCTGGAAAGATGTCGGGAAAGTCGCGTACTACTGGAATGTTCTGAATAGGTTTCGTTTCTTGGTTCACATCGACCACATGAGCAAGGAATGCGCGACATTCCTTTCGCAATAATTTCTGAGCTTGAATGCTCGAGATAATACGAAGGTTTGTGCCGGGTTTGTCGCCATATACTACTAGGGTTTCGCCAGACGAAAGATTAAGGCGGACAGCCTTTTCGTAACACATGATGTCGGCATGAAGAAAACTCAACCAATCCATGCCGATGATGACGTCGAAACTTTTAATTGAGACCGGCATGAGATCGATCGAGAATGAATGGCTATCCAAGGTTAAGGTACACCCTATGAATATGCAGCTAGTGCTCTCTGTCTTCCCATTAGCCATTTCTACTGTGAACGGTTCTTTGAGTGCTCGTGATTTTTGCTTAAGTAAATGAGCAAATTTTTGGTTCACGAAGCTCCTCTCCGCTCCACTATCAAATAGTATACAAGCATAAGAGTTGTCGAGGAGAAACGTACCAGTGACCACTGTGGGGTCGGCAACCGCCTCCTCATGACCTATAGCCAGAACTCTTCCTACTCCACCGGCAGTCCCTGCCTTGGGGGAGTTCCTTTTGTAGTGGCCCACATCGCCACAATTGTAGCAAGCTTGGCCCACTCCAGCGCCGGGGACTTGGGTGATTGGCATCACCGGAGATTTGCAGAAGCGGGCTGTGTGCCCCTTCCTGTTGCAGTTTACACACTGCATTTCCCGGCAGGCTCCCACATGGTAGTAGTTACACTTGTTGCATAGTGGCAAACTTCCAGAATACTGCTTTAATGGAGCAGCAGCAGTGGCAGGTGTTGTCGCACTATGAACTGCCACGATCTGTTGTTTCTTGGCAGCCTTCTTCTTTTTCTTGTCATCCCAGAATTTCCGCTTGGACTCTGTAGTTCTTGCGGTTTCTGAGATGGCCAGGGTGGTTGTTGCAGCCGGGGTACGGACCCCGTGGTCAATTAGCTGCTGTGCCAATCGCTTGGCACTATCAAATGTAGTGGGGCGTGATGACAATACGTTTCCCTGGTATGGTGGCACCAGCCCCCATTTATATCTCTCGATCTTCTTTCCCTCTGTATGAATCATGTTGGGACAGAGGGCCACCAGTTCACAGAACCTGGCGGTATATGCGACGATGTCGGAGCCCTTCATGGTTAGGCGCCAAAGTTCTTCCTCCAGCTTTTGGATCTCGCCTCTCGGGCAGTACTCCTCAATCATGAGGTCTTCATGGTGCCCCAGTCCATATCATTTGCCACCACTAGAGATAGTGACTTAACATGGCTATTCCACCATGTTAGGGCTTTTGATTCGAAGGTGCAAGCGGCAAACTTGACCTTGCTTCTCTCCGGGCACGAGCAGATTTCAAAGACCGATTCTGTCTTCTCGAACCATTGTGAGAGTACAATGACTCTGCCAGTTCCCCTAAAGGACAATGGCTTGCAGTTTGTGAAGTCTTTGTAGGAGCACTCACTCGAGCGCACAGGGGTTTCAACCTGAATAGTCGGAACAGGAGTCCCTCCTCCAGTGGAACTTGAGGAATGATATTCAGCCATGACTGTAGCCACAGCCGCAGCTATAGCAGCATTTAGAGCTGCTATATCAAATTGAGGAGTAGGTGGAGTTGGTGCGGGAGGATTGCGTCTTGTTGATTTACGTGGAGGCATCTTTGAACTGAAAGTTTAGAAAGGTGAAAACATTGATAAGAATTTGATAGAAATATGATGAGAATGACTCATGGACTAACTCTTCATAGCCCAACAGCGTAATTGAATGAATACTTGAATGAAGATGAAAGCATTTGGATAATAATTTCCATTAGCTTAGATATCTGTCAAAGACACTGGGATTACAGATGTAACAAGTTCGGGAAAAATGACCTAGAAGTAGGTCTTACATAAACCAAGATTGGAAAATTTTGACAGAACTACGACCTAATAATTGACCTAACAGGTCTAAGGTTGAACAAGATAGGAAATTAGCCTAAAGTTTTTACATAAACTAGGTTATATCCAAAAGAGAAGTCGATAAGACTCTAACGGCGACGAGAACTGCTAGAGTGAGTTCTTGAATCCGATAGGAGACGCTCTATGTCCCTCACACGCCTATCAGATCTTGCTTGCTGAGTTCAAAGTTCCCTGACTTCGGCTCGGGTTTCAGCAAGTTCCCTCTGAAGCATTGTATTACTAACCTGAGCCCTTTCATGAGCGGACTCCAGCTGGCGAATGCGGACAGTGTTAACACCAAAATTGGCATCCACTTCTACTACCCGGTCGATAGCTGCTCGACCCTGCTCGGTGTTCCGAGCAATCCTACGAACCATGATAGGTAGGACCCTATCAGCTGTACCTCCCTCAGTAAGGTTGTAGAAACTTCTGTCTCCATTGTAGGGAAAAGTTTGACCTTGTTCCTGACTCCACCTATTCAAGTTTGTGGCCCACAGAGGTGTGGGTCCTTGGAATGCGGGACGAGGGTTTGGGTTTTGAACAGCTGGGGGTTGGTTGTTGACTTCTGGCTCCGATTCAGAACCATCATAAAAACCTTCAGCTTCATAATCATCTAAAGGGATTGGGTGATTATCTTCTGGTTCTTCTTCCAGCCATCCTGCGTTGTCGTGGTTGGGATAGTACGGGTCTCCGTGGGGATGGAATCCAACCATGATATCTACGCGAGAAAAGGGATATAAGAAATAACTAAATTAGACTAACTAAGTAGATAATTATAAGATGATCTTTATTAGTTGCTTCAATACTTGTTTAAAGCATACTAGTTACATGTAACACAGACGGGATAGACCTTCGAATAAGTGACCCTAACCCTAAGCCCACAACCAAACAAGGAACAGGAAGTAAGGCAAAGATCACAGATTCTAAGTCTATGACATCCTAGCACATATAACCTTAGTGTATCCACTAAACAACCATTGATATACTAATAAAGACCTTTAGTTCTCAAATAAGTAATTATTGTAACACAAAATACTCCTATAGTATTTTCAAATTTAATGTTCTGTTCTACTGTTCTCATTGTAGTAGTGTTGGTAAGTTTTTAGACTTGTTGCAACCTCACAACCACACTTAGGCACATGCTAATCACTCCTCGGATAACGTAGTTGATCAGGCTACATCTTCCTTGGGTTGACCATATGTCTCTAAGTCTACTTGTGCTGTCCAACAATCGTAATACTTTCGTTCTGTCCTAGTGACACTGATTTTAGTATGAATGCAGGTATGTATACTTTATTAAACATTTTATTATTTAAAGTATAAACTCTTCATCAGAGTATTTTAAATCCCGCTTGTGTTTATAGTTCGTATATCTTTAATGGGTTGATACACTCGATTCACTATAAACAATGCTCTGATACCAATCTGTCACACCCCCAAAACCTATGAACAGCGGAAACGTTCTGGGGTGGAGGACGTCATGTACAGTATCACAACAATGCAAGTAGTAAACAAGCAACAACATCATCCATTGCATTAATAATATAATTTCATACAAGTGTGTTCTGTCAAGTTTTAAAGACACCAAAACAATATACATCAAAAATATAAGATGAGTCTGGAACGAGCTCCATCTTCTCAAAACCTGGCTCCGGTACCTGTCTACTGGTGACCTGAGAATACAAGTTATTTTGAAAGAGTTTATCAGCTTTAAAGCTGGTGAGATCATAAGTATATTAGTGTCTGTGTTTGTATGAAAGCATTTGTAAGATGTTTTGTAAAATGTATTGTATATGTTTGTAAAAAGTTTGTATTTGTTTGAACTCTCCTAGAAAACCCTATGTTTCCTACTAAAAGTAGCCTTCTACCAAGGCATCTAGTGTCTGTGTGTGTATCTCTTGTAAAAGTGTGTATTTTCCCAAATCCGACTATCATTAACCAAAAATATAGTTTTTACATCATTGTTTATTGTGTGAATAACACAAAGTAAAATGTAAGGGAAAATGTTATAGTACTGTAGTGCTGTATTAAGTAACTACTGCTGTACTAACTACCTTAAGCCAAATGTAAAATTTTAAGGTAACATGTGATCGGCATGTATCTTGCTACCGACTCAATAGTAAAACGACAATGTAAGATGCCGTAAAAATGACGTTTGGCACCCGTAGACTTGCAAGTCCCACTGTAGCGAGCAGCAAGGTGTAGGATAGTCAATCCAGTATAGATCTATACACAAACTCATACGCTCCCCAATTAAGGAGATTCTGATACAAAAACAGTCATGGCAGGTAGTGCCATGCCCTGTTTAATGGCTCACATAAATGTATTAATGTAAATGTTATGTGATTTGTGTGCTAGCTGTATTGTGTTCTTTCTCTGTCTAGCCTGTATGTTTGTTTCTCGTCATAGTGTCTATTGTTTGTTTCTCATCACTCTGTATTATGTTTGTTTCTCATCACTTTGTTTTATGTTTGTTTCTCATCATAGTATGTATTGACTCATGTATGAACTGACTCATTGTATGTTTCATTGTTCTAGTAATAGTATCTTCCTAAACTACCCCTATGGTAGCTTACTAGCAATGTATGAACATGTTTGTATACCCTTGCTACCCAAGGGCATGTAACTGAATGAAAGAAATAACCTTTTATATCCATATACATATACATAATATATAACTAGGATTCAAACGACCTTCGGACAACTAACCTTGATACCCTAACTCCACAACCAAACAAGGAACAGGAAGTAAGGTAGGCTAGCAGTCATAAGTCCTTTCAATCCTACTTATATAACTATATCTATATAGATATACATAATATAAGTTTAAAAGAGTTTAAGTAAAAGTATTTGATAAGTAAAAGAGTTTGTAAAGTAGTTTGAGGTAAAATAGTTTGATAAACAGTTTGAAAAGTAAGAAAACCATTTGTTTGGTAGTTATTAATCATAGGTGATTGATATAATAACTATAGTTGTTCAACTTGTATCCCCCCCCCCATAAAAGCATTTAAAAACATTTAAAAGGTTAATTAAAGGGGTATGAACTCACCTGTAGTGAGAGGTTTGGATGAACTGAAGAGATAGGATTGCTAGGTGTCAAGTAAAGACTTGTACACACAGTGATCCTATTTAACATATAAATACACAAATATGTATTCAATTAGTCTTTAAACAACTAATTTATAAAGTTAAGACATCCTAAGACAAGTTAAACACTTTATATAAGTGTTATAAGTCCCAAGGATTGCATCTAAGTGTTGTAGGACCAAGCTATGGGGTTTAGGGTTCAAGGGAACCCCTTTCATGAGTTTACGGTTTCTTGACCATAACCACATGAGTTTACAGTCGTAAACCCATGAGTTTACGGCCGTAAACTCACACCCTTTTGACCATTTGTTGTTTTGAAGGTTTCTAAGTCCTTAGTAGTGTTTCCATTTGAAGTATAAGTCTATGGAAGAAGTTAGGGCACCATTTCACTCCTTAAAGGAGTTTACGGCCCTAAGACCGTTTCCCTTTGGGTTTACGGTCGTAAACCCCTATGGATGATGGTATTTTGATGTTTACAAGTCCTAAATACATTAAGGTATAAGTCTAGACTAGTTTCCAAGGCTAAGGAAGGGACTAGGGTCACTTTGGCCCCTTAAGAAGGGTTTACGGTCCAAGGCGTTCTTGGACCGTAAACACCTTTGATCTTGGTGTTTCCTTGTGTTTTCTTGATGTAAAGATGTGTAGCAAGCTTAAACATACTCTAGGATAGAAGTACTTACAATATAGAAGCTTGAAATGTGCCAAAAGTCCAAGAACACTAGTGTGTGTTCTTGGTGTTCTTGGTGTTCTTGGTGAAACTTGAAGATCAAGCCTTTTGGACTAATTTTTCGGATAGAAATGTGTTAAAACACTAGATTAAATGATATACTAACTCAAAAGGGCTAGAAACACTTACTAGATTGAAGATCTTGAATAAAACTTGGATGATACTTGAGAGAGTTTGATATTTGTTCTTGAAAAAGTGGAAAAGTGTTAAAAATGGCTAAGTGCCACTTATATACCCCTTTCCCTTAGGGTTTACGGCCGTAAACACCAAGTTTAGGCCGTAAACTCTAAACTTTTGATGTGACGGGACTTTATTGTTCTACAATAAACCGTAGGGCATCTTCTCTCCTGATATCTCCTAAATTATTAATCCTAAAATACTCAAACTTATTCCAAAAAGTCTGAAATTTTAACAGTAACTGTTTTGACTTCTATTGACTTGACATGTTGTACAGAATAGAAATTTCGGGTTGTCACAACGGCCGCATTCACCGCAGCTTGGATAGCTGCTGGGTTGTATGATGGAGGAGGTGGAGGTGGTTGCGTTGGAGTTATCGGAGGATTGCGTCTCGTTGATCGACGGGGAGGCATCTTGTAGCTATAAGTTTAAAAAGATGAAGATTTTCGTAAGTATTCAATAAAGAGTATGATGAAAGTGAATCATGGACTAACTCTCCATAGCCCAACAAATAGATGAAAGTATGATTGAAATAGAGATCTGGCATTAGAAATATGAAAGCATTTGAGTAAGGATTTCCCCTGAGATTAATATCTGTCAATAATACTGGTATTAGAGATGTAACAAGTTCGGGAAAATGACCTAGGAGTAGGTCTTACATCAAACCAGAATAAGAAAATTTTGACAGAAAAAGACCTAATAGACTGAAAGTTCAGGGTCTTAAGATAAATAGGAAATTACAGGGAAAAGTGCTACATAGAGCATAGATAAAAAAGGCTATTCCTTTAACCCAAAAGAAAGGATGAGCAGAGCATCTCCTACTGGCGACGGGCACCCCTTGGGCGAACCCTTAAATCAGCCAGTTGACGCTCCATATCAAGAAGGCGTCGCTCATACACTCGCTGGTGTACGCAGTGCTCTATGACTTCAGCTCGAGTCGCAGCTAGTTCTTGTAGTAGAGACTCATTATCTTTTTCAGCTCTCTCACGAGCATCTTCCAGACGATGAATGCGGACAGTATTAACTCCCGCATTCGCGTCAACTTCCGCGATTCGGTTAAGGGCTGTCCTACCCTGAATTTCATTACGAGCAACCCTGCGGACCAGAATAGGCAGGATTCTGTCATCTAAGCCTCCCTCGCTCAGGTTATAGAAGCTTCGGTCTCCATTGTATGGTATTGGTTGACCCTGTTCTTGACTCCATGTTTCCAAGTTTTCCGCCCATAGAGGCGTCGGGCCTTGAAAAGCCGGACGAGGGTTAGGATTTGGGTTTGGAGCTATCAGGGGTAGATCATTGACTTCTGGCTCGGAGTCAGAATCCTTCGGGAAGTTCTCTGCGAAGTCATCATCCAAAGGGATTGGATGATTCTCTTCTGGCTCATCATCGAGCCATCCGCCGTTACCTTGGTTGGGGAAATACGGGTCGCCGTGGGGATGGAATCCAGCCATGTTATTTATGCGAGAATGGGGATAAAAGAAATAATTAATAGACGTACTAATTAAGATAATTATAAGATGATCCTTACTAGTTACTCCAACATTTGCGTAGTGCATACCAGTCATATGTAACTAAAAATAGGATAGACCTTCGAATAAGTGATCCTAACTCTAAGTCCACAACCAAACAAGGAACAGGAAGTAAAGCAAAGATCACAGATTCTAAGTCTATGACACCCTAGTCACATATAACTTTAGCGTATCCACTCAGCAACTATTGACATACTAATAAAGATCTTTTAGTTTGCACATAAGTAGTTATAGTAACACAAAATACTCCTATAGTATTTTAAGTTTATGTTATGTTCTAATGTTATCATTGTAGTAGTGTTGGTAAGTTTTTATACTTGCTGCAA
The DNA here is from genome assembly GCF_052849685.1 of Lactuca virosa. NCBI lineage: Eukaryota > Viridiplantae > Streptophyta > Magnoliopsida > Asterales > Asteraceae > Lactuca > Lactuca virosa. The sequence continues at coordinate 133,187,514 of NC_136429.1, forward strand.
CACCACAACCATTCCTAGGCACATGCTAATCACTTCTCGGAACGATATAGTTGATCAGGCTATATCATTCCCAGATCTGATTATATGTCCCCAAGCCTACTTGTGCTGTCCAACAATCGCAATACTTTTGTTTTGTCCTAGTGACACTGATTTTAGTATGAATGCAGGTGTGTATACTTTGGTTAAATATTTTATTATTTAAAAGTATAAACTCTTGGTCAGAGTATTTTAATCCCGATGTGTTTATAGTTGTATATCTTTTATGGGTTGATATACTTAATTCACTATAAACAGAGCTCTAATACCAATCTGTCACACCCCCAAACCAAAACGACGGAAAAGTTCGGATGTGGAGGACGTCATGTACAGTATCACAAGAATGCATAATAGTAAACAAGCAACAACATCATCCATTACATTAATAATATAATTTTAATACAAGTGTGTTCTGTAGTTTATAAGACACCAAAAATGAATAATCAAAATAAAGACGAGTCTTGAAAGCTCCGTCTTCTCAAAACCTAGTCATCGGTACCTGTCTACTGGTGACCTGAGAATACAAGTTATTTTGAAAGCATAGATCAGCATTAAAGTTGGTGAGTTCATAAGTATTTTAGTGTCATTGTTTGTGTAAGTTTGAAGAAAGTGTTTGTAAATGTTTGATGTAAAAGTTTGTAAGTGTTTGATCTAAATGTTTGTAAACTTCCTAGAAAATCCTATATTTTCTACTAAAGTAGTCTTCTACCAAGACCTAACTGTTCTTTATGTTTGTTCTTTTGTAAAAGTGAGTATTTTCCCAAAGTATGACTATCATTACCAAAATATAGTTTTCATTACCGTTTATGTGAGAAGATCACAATATGAATGAAATGGGAAAAATAAAGATGTACTGTAGTTTTATCTAAGTGACTACCAATGTCCTAACAACCTTAATCTTGTTTGTTTAACTAAGGTAAAATGTGATAAGATTGTAACCATACTTGATTGACTAGTAAAACACGACGATCAAAGACGTCGAAATGGTATGACATTCGTCACCCGTAGACCTGCAGGTCCCACTATAGCTAGCAGCAAGGTGTAGGATGGTCAGTCCCGTATAGATCTATACACAAATTTACGCTCTCCCTTCAGGAGACTCTGGTTACAAAACGTGACACGACAGTATATTGTCGCGCCATGAAGTAGTGGCTCACATAAATGTTATCTTGTTATTGTATTAGAATAGTATGTTCTCTCTGTCTCTAGTATATAGTATGTTCTCTCTGTTCTAGTATATAGTATGTTCTCTCTGTTCTAGTATTTAGTATGTTCTCTCTGTTTCTCATTATAGTATGTTTGAACTGACTCATGTATGAACTGACTCTTGTATGTTTCATTGTTCTTTAAATAGTAAGTAGTGACTTCCTAAACTATACCTATTATAGTTTACTAGTAAAGTTGTTTGAATGAATGTTTATGTTTGAACACCTTTGCTACCCAAAGGTATTGAACTGAATGAAAGAACTTTTATATCTATTTACATATACATAATATATAACTAAGATTCAAACGACATTCGGATAAACAACCGAATACCCTAAGTCAACAACCAAACAAGGAACAGGAAGTAAGGCAAGTTATCAGTCCTAAGCCCTTTCAATCTTACTTATATAACTATATCCATATAGACATGATTTGAACAATATATGAGTTTAAAAGAGTTTAAATAAAGAATTTAACATGTAAAAGAGTTTATAAAATGATTTGAAGCAGTTTGTTTGATAACACAGTTTTGAAATATAAGAAATCCACTTGTTTGATAGTTATTAATCACATGTGATTGATATAATAACTACAATGTTTCTACTTGTATTCCCCCCCCCATAAAAGCATTTAAAATCATTTAAAAGATAAGTTAAGGGGTATGAACTCACCTGAAGTGAGTGATACGAATGTAAGACCGGTTTAGGATGCTAAGTGTCAAGTGAAGCCTCGAGCACAAACAGATTCTAATAAGCATATAATGATACATATATGGATATAATTAGTGTATAAGCCACTAATCATGATAGAGATTCACCTTAGGGACTAGGAAACACTTATATTGAAGTGTTACAATCACAAAGGATTGCATCTAAGGAGTTTACGGCCACACAATGGAGTTTACGGCCATTGTGTTTACGGCCTAAGGGAGTATACGGCCCTAGAGTGTACGGTCAAGGAGTTTACGGCCGTACACTCATGGGAGGACTTGCAAACGAGGTGTTTTTTGGTCTTATCAAGCATTCAACAAGTGCTTTAGATTCTAGGCTCGAATATAAGGGAGTTTAAGGGCCAAAACATCCAACAACACAATAGTTTACGGCTATGCAAGGGTTTACGGCCGTAAACTCTTGATGCTCATGTATTTTATGATGATATAAGGCTAGAATCAAGAGTTTAACAAGCCTAACTAGGAGATAGAAGATATACTCACGTTTTTGAAGCTTGGGAGGGGGTTCACGGTCCAAGAACTAGTGAGTGTTCTTGGTGAAAGTGTGAATACTTGAAGATCTAACCAAAAAGAATGATTCCATGGATGAATACATGTATCTTCACTAGATATAGAAGAATATCAACTTAAAAATGGAAAGATTACTTACTAGATTGAAGATCTAGATGAAAGTTCTTGATGATACTTGAGAGAAAATCGAGTTCTTGAGATGGAAGTGTGTGAAAAGGTGAAAATGAAGGAATATCTCAAATGAAGGGAAGAGTTCACGGCCAAGGCGGTGTTTACGGCCGTAAACTCCTTATGGTGGAGTTTCCGGCTTGTATGTTGTACACTGAACTCTATACGATACTTCCTAACACTTTATCATTTAAGGTACTAGGCTTAAAACACCCAAACAGACCCTTAACAAGGCTAAAAGATAGCCAATAACAAGTCTGACTTTGATTGAATTGAACGGTTGTACAAGATAGAAATTTCGGGTTGTCACAATAATCCACGCTACTACAATTCTTGTTGTTGTTCCAGCTGCTCAAGCACCTCCCAGTCGATATGATGGAACCCTTCCAAGGTGCGACAAATGTAACTTCCATCATCACGGACCCTGACGTGACATGCAATGCACCAACTGTGGCAAAAAGGAGCACACATTCCGTTTTTGCATAACACAAGTCCAACCAACCAATCAGGCTCCTGGAGCGGGAGTAGGCCAAGCCTGCTATGGTTGTGCTGAAACCGGGCACTTCAAAAGGAATTGCACTAAAGCAACGGCTGCTGGAAACACCGGGAAAGTTCTAGCAATGGGCCAGGAGGAGGCAGTTGTTGATCCCACCATAGTCACGGGTACGTTCCTCCTCGACAACTCTTATGCATGCATTCTTTTTTATAGTGGTGCGGAGAGGAGTTTTGTCAGTCATGCATTTAAACACTTACTCAAACATAAATTCTAACCGAAACATTCACCGTCGAGATGGCTAACGGAAAGAAAGAGATCACTAACGACATATTCATAGGATGTACCCTCACTCTAAACGACCACTCTTTTTCCATTGATATTATGCCGGTTCTTATAAAAATCTTTGATGTCATCATCGGCATGGATTGGTTCAGCCCCAATCGTGCTGATATTCTTTGTTACGAAAAAGCTATTCGCCTAAATCTGCCATCTGGCGAAGCCCTCGTTATCTATGGCGACAAACTCAGCACAAACCTTCGTATCATTTCGTGCATTAAAGCCCAAAAATATCTGTGAAAGGAGTGTCATGCATTCCTAGCCCATGTCATTAACGAAAAACAAGAAGTTAAGGACCTCGAGAGCATCCCCGCTGTCTGTAACTATCCCGATATCTTCCCCGAGGATCTTCCAGGAGTTCCTCCCGAATGCCTAGTCGAGCTCCGAATCGACTTAATTCCCGGAGCTACCCCCGTAGCCAAATCCCCGTACCGTCTAGCTCCAGCGGACATGCAGGAATTATCCAGCCAACTTAACGAACTGCTCAGCAAGGGATTCATTAGACCGAGCTTCTCACCCTGGGGAGAACCGGTCTTGTTCATTAAGAAGAAGGGTGGATCTTTCCGGATATGCATAGACTACCGTGAGCTCAACAAACTCACTATCAAGAACCGCTACCCTCTACCCAGAATCGAGGACCTCTTCGATCAACTTCAAGGAGATAGCTATTTTTCAAAGATAGACCTGAGATCAGGGTACCATCAACTACGAGTCCAGGAGAGTAATTTTCCTAAGACATCTTTCCGAACTCGATATGGTCACTACAAGTTTGTAGTGATACCCTTTGGTCTAACCAACGCACCTGCCGTATTTATGGACCTGATGAACCAGGTGTTCCATCCCTTCCTAGACAAATTCTTGATAGTATTCATAGACGATATACTTATCTATTCACGAAGCGAGGAAGAACACAGCCAGCACTTAAGACAAGTTCTAGAAACACTGAGGGCAGAAAAGCTTTACGCGAAATTCTCTAAGTGTGAGTTTTGGATTAGGAAGGTAAATTTCTTGGGTCACGTGGTCAGAGAAGAAGGCATACACGTGGACCCTTCCAAAATTAAGGCAATTGAGAATTGGTCAGCACCTAGAACGCCCGCAGAGATCCGTCAATTTCTGGGACTTGCTGGCTACTATCGCAGATTTATTCAAAACTTCTCCAGAATCGCTAAACCGCTTACCACCCTGACTCAGAAGGGTGTAACCTTTAGTTGGGGAGAACAACAAGACATTGCGTTCCAGAATCTTGAGCAAGCCCTGTGCAGCGCACCTATCTTGTTTCTTCCTGAAGGGACAACATATTTCGTAGTTTATTGCGATGCATCCAATCAGGGGCTAGGTTGTGTACTTATGCAGCGAGGAAAGGTTATTGCCTATGCCTCGAGACAACTAAAGACACACGAAGTCAACTACACTACTCACGATCTAGAGTTGGGAGCAGTGGTCTTCGCGCTAAAAATCTGGAGACATTATCTCTACGGAACCAAGTGCACTGTCTTCACCGACCGCCAAAGCCTCCAGCATATTTTTGACCAAAAGGAGCTTAACATGAGGCAACGACGATGGGTAGAGCTACTCATAGATTATGAGTGTGAAATACACTATCATCCCGACAAGGCCAATGTGGCAGCGGATGCCCTCAGTCGGAAAGAGTACTCTGGTCGCAGAGTGAAGGCACTAACAATGACAATCCATTCCCATATGTCCGCCCAAATCAGAGAGGCTCAGCTGGAAGCCCTGAAACCAGAGAACATGACGGATGAAGCCTTCAGGGGAATGGAGAAGAACTTAGAGATCAAGGGAGACGAAGTTTACTACTTCATGAACCGGATCTAGACCCCAAAGTTTGGGGGTTACAGGGAGATTGTCATGAACGAAGCTCACAGAACTCGATACTCCATTCACCCAGGTTCAGATATGATGTATCTGGATCTCAAGAAACTCTATTGGTGGCCAAACATGAAAGAAGAGATTGCTACCTACGTGGGCAAGTGCCTAACTTGCGCCAAAGTCAAAGTAGAATATCAAAAGCCCTCAGGTTTACTCCAGCAGCCAGAGATACCTGAGTGGAAGTGGGAGCGGATCACAATGGATTTCTTTACCAAGTTAACCAAGACACCGGGTGGTCATGATACTATTTGGGTGATCGTCAACAGACTGACCAAGTCCGCCCACTTCCTGCCAATCAAGGAAACATACAAAATGGAGAGATTGACTAGAACCTACATCCAAGAGATAGTACGACTGCATGGGGTGCCAGTATCCATTATCTCGGACAAAGATAGCAGATTCACCTCGAGATTTTGGCAGTCACTGCAGAAGGCTCTTGGAACTAAGTTGGACATGAGTACAGCTTATCATCCTCAAACGGACAGGCAGAGTGAGAGAACCATTCAAACCCTTGAAGACATGCTGAGAGCGTGCGTTATCGACTTTGGCAAGTCATGGGATACCCATTTGCCCCTGGTCGAGTTTTCCTACAACAACAGCTATCACACTAGTATTAAGGCTGCTCCATTCGAAGCCCTCTATGGTCGTAAGTGTAGATCCCCTCTGTGCTGGGCTGAGGTGGTTGACACGCAGCTAGCTAGAGGTCAAGTCCCTGATAGCACTCTCACTGGCCCTTAAATCATTTGAGAAACCACCGAAATGATAGTGCAAATCCGAGAACGACTAAAAGCCTCCCGAGATAAACAAAAGAGCTACCTCGACAAAAGACGAAAACCCTTGGAATTCTAGGTTGGTGACCGCGTTCTGTTGAATGTCTCACCCTGGAAGGGCATGATACGCTTCGGAAAGCGTGGAAAGCTAAATCCAAGATACATTGGGCCATTCAAGATCCTCTCTAGGATCGGCCCCGTAGCCTACAAACTCTGATTACCCAAAGAGCTTAGTAACATTCATCCCGTCTTCCACGTGTCAAACCTTAAAAAGTGTCTATCCGAAGAGACTCTTGTAATTCCAATCGATGAAATCGAGATCAACGAGAGTCTTGACTTCATGGAAGACCCAGTCGAAATCATGGATATGGAAGTCAAACGAACGAAACAAAGTCGTATCCCGATTGTGAAGGTTCGCTGGAATGCCAAGCGGGGACCTGAATTCACTTGGGAGCGAGAATATCAGATGCGACAGAAGTATCCGTATCTCTTTCCCTAGTCCATTATTGTTTTCATTTTAGAATTTCGGGACGAAATTCCCTCTAACGGGGGGATGATGTGACAACCCGATACTTTCTAGTCAACAAAGGTCAATTTCCGTTAAATAAAATTTCAAACTTTATTTATTTCGATAAGCTCGTACGGGTTGGAAACAATTTAAATTATACAAATAAAATTTATATAAGTGTCGGGACCAAAATCACGCGAAAAATCAAGTTTTCCTTCAAAAATCAACAAAGTCACGTCCAGCCACGTATTTACGGCCGTAAACCCCTGGGCGGTAAACCCTCGGCCGTAAACCTCGTTTACAGGCGTAAACCCATTCCCGACGGTACACTGTGACATCCCTAATTTCTCAGCCAGAAAAAACCGATTTAGTTTATGCTTTTTAAAATAAAATCAGAGAAATCCTTTTAAAAGATGTTTCGGAATTGCTCCCCAATACAAAACGTGATAAAAGTTTGTCAAAACCTTTCTTTAAGAAATATATAATTTCATTTCATATCAAAGCCTCGGGATGTCATGTTCCGATACAGATCAAAAGCATAAACAAGACATTATAAGTCTTTCAACAGTTATTTCCAACTACTGGCCTATAATCCAAAAATCTATCATCATCCTCCGACTATGCTCGGGGTCCACTACCTGTAACATAAAAAGCTGAGTGGGTCAGGCTTGGGAGCCTGGTGAGCATATAGAGTTTTCAACCCACAATAATAATAAACTTATTAAGTTCACCAATCAACAATAACCCTGATTACCCGTTCCCGTTTTCCTCACTTTACGTCCCTAAACACTTATCACAACGGACCTAGCCTAAAGAATATCATCGGGATGGACACTACTGCTAAGGGGACTCCTCAGCCATACATGTTCTAAAGGCAGCCATGAGGGGGATGGAGTACAACAAATGAACACCCAATTTCATTAACACCTACAGGTTGCGGGCCTGCCAGCGTTCCACTGGACTGTTTAGAAAAGTCTGTGGTCGTCATCCAAACTCCGCTAGATGACTGGATCACAATCACATCGAGGCCTCTCATCATTTTTATTTCATCACACATCAACTATCTACCCATGTTTTACCCAACATATTTGTATATAAAAATACATATACAGTTTAAAACTTGTATTAAACACCTATTCAACAGTCACCTCAATTAAACAATTAATATAATTACACGTAGCACATATTTTATAAAAAAATACTTCATATCTAGGTGTAAGATGAAGGTGACTATACACTCACTTGATTTGATGATAATCGGGCAGTAATTTGTTTCCTAAAATGTTCGTTTCTAATAAAACCGGGAGTTTTATTGAGAAACCGGGCTCTGCAAAGGTTAGGCTTTGAAACCGAAAAGATAAATTTTCCGGGTCTTCGGGCACTTCGGGGCGTGTTCCGGTTGTTATAATTGATATCGGGGCTTTGGGGAATGTCAAAATGGTAAAAATATGGAAAAAGGGGTGAAAGATGGCAATTTCTTAAAAGTATCCGAGAAGGCTCGCAACCTTCTATTTATAGGGGGAGGTCCGAAGTCGGCTAAGGAAGATGAGTCAGCAGCGAGGACACACGGCAGCAGCAGGGCAAAGGCGCGCAGGTGGCTCGCACGTGGGTTGCGCTTGCGAGGGTCTCGGTGGCAGCTTCTTAGTGGACCGGAGTTTAGGTTCGAGGGGGGTTTCGTGGCGCCTGGTGCGAAGGTCGGATGCATCATCAGAAGGCACGCGTCGGACACCCATTGGACCGCGGCTTCGGATACGAGGGCAGGCGACACGTCTTCGGATGACTCAGCGGATTTCGGACACGTGGCACGATTTGAGCGAGGGTGACGTGGCCGAAGTCCACGTATGCGAAATTTCTCGGTTTTGATATTTTTTCTCGATTTTCGCGCCAAAACTTCTAAAATCCATAACTTTCGCATACGAGCTCCGTTTTTGACGTTCTTTATATGCACACGTAGGTAAAATTATGCTCTACAACTTTCGTTTAGACTTCGTCGGCTAATTTTGACTTTAATTTTTATATTATTATTTTTAACAGACCGAGACAGGAAATCCGTTAAAAATTCATAACTTCTTCATCCGACATCCGTTTTCGTCTGTCTTTTTATCATTGTGCTACTATTGACGAGACCTTCGATTCTTGTTTAGGTCGTGTCGGCTAAAAATCACTCGATCTAAAATTCGAGTTTTTTAGCTGTCTACTGTTAAGCTGAAACTTCGAAAAATCATAACTTCCTCATACGAAGTCAGATTTGGGCGTTCTTTTTATACATACTCTCGGTTTAACGAACACTACAACTTTCGTTTAGATCACTAAGGCTAAAAAGTAGTTTATCAAAAACTCACTTTTTACGACATTCGGCACCGTGCCCGTTTTGTCGCGAAACTTCGACAGGTCATAACTTCTTCGTTATAACTCGGATTTTGGTATTCTTTATATATCCGTAATCCTTGTCACGCCCACTACAACTTTCTTAATAGATATCGGCTTTATCTAATATTTATTTTTGACGCTAATTTTATTCTTAATTAATTAAACTCTAATAATTAAGCATAAAACACATAATTTTCACATAATATTCACATAATTCCTTTTCATTTCTTCAAAATGAGTTACAAAGGTTAACCTAGACTATAACGTCAATATTAATGCCTAGCCTAGAAACACGAGCATTACAACTCTCTCTTCTTAGGATGATTTCGTCCCCTGAATCACACATCAGCAAACAAATGCGAGTAGCGACTCATCATTTCACTCTCCATTTTCCAGGTGAGATTTGGCCCATTCGTATGTTTCCAACGCACAAGCACTAAATCGACCATCTTGTGTCGCAACTTCTTAGTCTTACGATCAACGATTGCCTCAGGTTCTTCAATCAACCTCTTGTTTTCATCCAACCTTAATTCAGAAATGGGAATTATGTCGGGCACATCTCCCGTGAACTTTCTCAAATAACACACATGAAAGGTGTTATGAATACCCTCCAGTTCTTCCGGTAATTCTAGATTGTAAGCTTGATTCCCGATCCTCTGAAGAACTTTAAATGGTCCAATAAACTTTGGACTCAACTTTCCCCTTTTACCAAATCTTATAAGTCCCTTCCACGGCGAGACTTTAAGTAAAACCGAATCTCCAACTTCGAAGGATATCGGTTGTCTTTTCTTGTCAGCATAACTATTTTGTCGATCCTGAGCTGCTAACATCCTTTCTCTAATCACTTTTAACTTTTCAGCAGTCTGATGGACTATTTCAGGTCCCACAAACTGCTTTTTCCCAGCTTCCAGCCAACATGACGGCGTTCGACACTTTTCTCCATACAAAGCGTGATAAGGTGCCATCTTGATGCTTGAGTGGAAACTATTATTATAGGAAAATTCTACTAGAGGTAAGTGTTCATCCCAGTTACCTTGGAATTCTAGGGTACATGCTCTCAGCATATCCTCCAATGTTTGAATTGTTCGTTCGCTCTGACCATCGGTTTGCGGATGGTAAGCTGTACTCAAACACAACTTGGTACCCAATTCCTCTTGTAGACTCCTCCAAAACCTTGAGGTAAAACGGTTGTCATGATCGGATACAATCGTTAACGAAACACCGTGAAGCCTCACAATTTCCTTCACGTAAGAATTCGCAAGTTTATCCATAGACCATTTCTCGTTGGCTGCTATGAAATACGCACTCTTAGTGAAGTGATCAACGACCACCCAAATCATGTCATGACCGTTCCTTGTTCTGGGCAGTTTAGTCACAAAATCCATGGTGATGTCTTCCCATTTACCCATGGGTACAGGTAAAGGTTCTAAACTCCCATACGGTTTCTGATGTTGTGCCTTAACCCTAGCACAAGTTACACACTCGCCCACATACTTAGCAACATCGAGCTTCATCATCGGCCACCAGTAATAGGGTTTTAGATCCCTATACATTTTCATACTGTCGGGATGAATCGAGTACATGGTCTTGTGAGCTTCTTCCATCAGAAGATCTCTTGCTCCTCCCGTCTTAGGTACCCAAATCCTATCTTTGAATACCTTCAGTCCTTGACCGTTTGTATCAAACACCAACGTTTTTCCCAAACGTTCCTCCTTTCGGTCATTCTTCTCTAAAGCTTCCTCTTGAGCTTTCTTTATACTTTCCACAATTGTCGAGACGCCTTCAATTTTCAACGCTCTTGGCCTTTTCTTTTCAAGATTTACCTTCCGACTGAGAGCATCAGCAACGACATTTGCTTTACCAGGGTGGTAAAGTATCTCATAGTCGTAGTCCTTGAGAAGTTCTAGCCAGCGCCGCTGCCTCATGTTCAATTCCTTCTGATTAAAGAGATATTGAAGACTCTTATGATCAGTGAAAAGTTTTCATTTGGTACCATAAAGATAGTGCCTCCATATCTTTAAGGCGAATACTACCGCTGCCAACTCCAGATCATGAGTGGGGTAGTTCTTTTCATGCTCTTTCAATTGCCTCGATGCATACGCTATCACTTTATCCCTTTGGGTCAGAACACAACCTAACCCAACTCCAGAGGCATCACTATAAACTGTGAAGTCATCAACTCCTTCAGGTAACGAAAGAATCGGTGCTTCACACAATCTCTTCTTTACCTTCTCAAAGGCTTCCTTATGCTTCTCATTCCAAGTATAAGTAGCTCCTTTGTGGGTCAAAGCTGTTAATGGAGTAGCAATCGAAGAAAAGCCTTGGACAAATCGGCGATAATATCTGGCTAATCCTAAAAAGCTTCGAATCTCCGTAGGACTTTTTGGTTGTTCCCACTTCATCACAGCTTCAATCTTTGCTGGGTCAACCATTATTGCTTCTTGGTTAACCACATGACCTAAAAATTGGACTTCTTGAATCCAAAATTCACATTTGGAGAACTTTGCATACATCTTCTCCTTTTTCAGAACTTCTAGCACTTCACGCAGATGTTTTTCATGCTCCTGCTTGCTTTTCGAATAAATCAAGATATCGTCTATGAATACTATCATGGATTTATCAAGGTATCGTTTACAAACCCTGTTCATCAAATCCATGAAAGCTGCTGGGGCATTGGTTAGTCCGAACGACATAACAAAAAATTCATAGTGTCCATATCTTGTTCTGAAAGCGGTCTTTACGATATCCTGCTCTCTCACCTTTATTTGATGGTATCCCGACCTAAGATCGATCTTCGAGAAATAGCTCGAACCTTGCAACTAGTCGAACAGGTCATCGATCCTCGGCAACGGGTACTTGTTCTTTATTGTTGCTTTATTCAGCTCTCTGTAATCGATGCACATTCTCATGCTCCCGTCTTTCTTCTTTACAAATAACATCAGGGCTCCCCAGGGTGATGAACTAGGTCGAATAAAACCTTTGTCCAATAACTCCTGAAGTTGTGTCATAAGTTCTTTCATCTCTGTTGGGGCTAATCGATACGGTGCTTTTGCTATCGGCATCGTTCCTGGTAACAAGTCGATACGAAATTCTACTTGTCGATCAGGGGGCAATCCGGGAAGATCTTCGGGAAAGACTTCCGGATAATCACACACCACCGGAATATTTGTCACACCCCCAAACTAGAACGGCGGAAACGTTCGGGGGCGGATGACGTCATGCTCAGTATCATAACCATAGTGAAGAAAGTAACACACAACCATCATAGATATAATTTAAAAGATTACATTGTTCCCAAAATACATGTTTTCAATTAAATTACATATGATGATAAAATGTAGCAAAATAATCTACGCCTTAGCGTCTTGACTTCAGAAATCTTGCGGTTACCTGTATTACTGATTACCTGAGGATACAAGTTGTTTTGAAAAGAGAGTATCAGCATAACGCTGGTGAGTTCACAAATATTTTATAAAAAAAATGTTGTTTCCTTAACGTTTGTTATAAGTTTGTTTCCAGAAAATCCAATATTTTCTAAAAGATTTGTTGTAAACTGAATTGAAACAAGGCCTAGTATGTGTAAGTAAATCGTCATACTTATGTGTGTGTTTTATATTTAAATAAAACTCCTTTGTATAAAGCCTTAAAATTTCCGTGAATTTTATGATGTGTTAATATTCCATGCGAGATGTTATAATCATACTAAAGACTAGATGGCCTTGAATGTGACGTTCTTCAGGCGTCGGAAAGTTATGACACTTGTCACCACAGACCTGTCGGTCTAGCTGTTGCAAGCAGCTCAGGTGCGGGTTTGTCGGACCCAGTATAGATCTATACACAACTATCACGTTCTCATTCCAAGAGATTCTGATTATAACTAAAGGAGTTTTATGTGGTACTTGGAGTACCCCGAAGGAGAATGTCTCACAAACATTCATTAACGAGTTCACGTAGTGTGTAGTGAAAGTTCATTTTGTAAATCGATAATGTTATTGTTTTCTTTGTTAGATGAAGTGTTCAAAACTATACCTATTATAGTTTATCAAAAGTGTTGTATGATGGTATTAAAACCTGGTTACGCATGTATATGTATTTCAAATAAAGGGCATTGGAAATACTAAGTGTAAATCTTACACATCTTGCTCAACATGTTACAAGGTGTGAATAACTCTTAAATATGTATTTGACAGTTTTACCCTTAACTGTCACTGTTTTTTTGAGTATTTATAGAAAAATCATCGTAAGTCAAAAACTAAATCCGCAAACTCTAAGTATTTGGAAAAAGTGTCTACTGTGTTCATAAATTTTCCCATAATTTTTGGTGGTCTCAAACTAGTGTGAAAATGTTCATTTTCACAACCTGGTCTGATTTCGTTGCTGCAGTGATAGGCAGTTTTGTAAAAATCACCATAAATTGTAGGAAAATTGTATGGAGATGTGCAAGTAGTAATTTTAAAGGTACAAACCTGAACTACTTGCATATTATACAGTTTTGAAAAATATTATTTTTAAGTTGGGTAAAACAGTCCGTGAACAGGTCACAACTTTTCTGTTGTAAGCTGTCAAGTTAAGTTTTGAATATGTTTTGGTGTTTTAACTTGTATTCCCCCCCTCCCCTGAAAACTGAAGAAAACTAGAAAATATAGGGGTATGAACTCACCTTTAGTGATTCTTGGAAGAGTGGAATGTCGAAGACGAGAAGTATCAAGTCAAGAACACTTGATGAACACGTGAGAGTTTGGATGATCCTAAGAACGATTTTTGGTGTTAAGATATGAGTCAATGATCCAAGAGTGTTATGAAATTATGGAATGACACTTGAGTTTAAATGGAATATTTACCAAAGAGTGTAGTAGCAACTCAAGAACACTTGCACAAGGGGGGTGGAAAGTAGAGAGAAAGAAGCTTTCTTGAGGTGATATGAGAAGTGTGTGTATGTTTGAAATGAACAAGTAACTCAAGAAATCCTCCAGGGATTTCCTTATATGGAAGGTTGCTGGAGCAACTTGTGAGTTTGAAGTGATGTGTGCATTGGTTTGTATGATGTGGATAAGGTGGCAAGTGGGAGGGTGACACATGGAAGGCAAGTGGGCACACTTGACCCACTTGTGGGGTAAATATCCTCTTAATATAAAATAATAATTTTTAATAAATAAATCCTTGATAAATAAATAAAATATGAGTTTTGGGGGTTAAAAATGGTAAAAATATGAATTTGGTGAAAAAAAATCCCGTCAAAAACGGGTTTAGGAGGCGAAAGTAGTCAAAAATCAGCTTTAGGAACCGAACCTGCGAGGTTCGGCTCTAAGGAGCTAGGAACCGAGAGGGAACCGAGAGTAGGAGGGAAGATCCGAAGGTCCGAAGGGGGAGGCCGAAGGTCCGAGGTCTCGCATGGGGGGCCGAGGTTCGGTCCTCGCTGCTGGCTTCGGTCCGAGATGGCCTCTGACAAGTTCGGTTCTGACACTTTCGGCTCCTAAGAGGAGTTTCGGTTCCTAAGAGGAGTTTCGGCTCTATATGGCTGTTTTTCGAGAAATCTTTCCGTTTTGCGTGATTTTTGACCAAGTTAAGGGTCGGGATGAACCGGTTGACCATAAAAAGTTTGAGAGAGATTTTGGGAGAGATTTGGGAGAGATTTCACATATTAGGAGAGATTTCACATACTTGGAGAGATTTGGGAGAGATTTCACATACTTGGAGAGATTTGGGAGAGATCTCACATACTTGGAGAGATTTGGGAGAGATTTCACATACTTGGAGAGATTTGGGAGAGATCTCACATACTTGGAGAGATTTCACATACTTGGAGAGTTTGGGGAGAGATTTCACATACTTGGAGAGATTTGGGAGAGATCTCACATACTTGGAGAGATTTCACATACTTGGAGAGTTTTGGGAGAGATTTCACATACTTAGAGAGATTTTGGAGAGATTTCACATACTTGGAGAGATTTGGGAGAGATTTAACCTTAGCCATTATTATCGTATAATCTCGTAATGCAAGGTTCGTGAACCCCGTTATGCTTCGTTAATGACCGTTTTAAGTCCCCGAAAGGGTCCTTAGCCGTGTTTTGATGCGTTTAACTCCCTTTTTATGGTTTTTACATTGTTAACACTTAGATTCTTCAAGACACTTGAATTTTTGACATACAAATGCACATTTTTACAAGGAATAACTTCTAACATACAAGTACTAGTTAAGTTTGACCGGTTTGACTTGTTGACTTTGACTTTGACTTTGACTTGAATTTGACGGTTGTCACATTATCCCCCCGTTAGAAGGAATTTCGTCCCGAAATTTGCATTTTGAGTGGGACTTCAAGGGTCGGGGAATAGATGTGGGTATTTTTGTTTCCTTTGGTCCTCACGTTCCCAAGTAAACTCGGGTCCTCGCTTGGCGTTCCACCGGACCTTTACGATGGGAATGCGGCTTTGTTTCGTCGATTTGACCTCTCGGTCCATGATTTCAACAGGTTCCTCTACGAAGTGGAGGTTCTCGTTGATCTCAATTTCTTCCAACAGAATGACGAGGGTCTCATCAGACAAACATTTCTTCAGGTTTGACACATGAAAGGTACGATTTATGGTGATTTTTACAAAACTGTCTATCATTTCAGAAACGAATTCGGACCGGTCTGTGATTATGAACACTTTCACATAAGTTAGAGACTTCTAAAAATCATAATAAAAATTATGAATAAACTAGACATATTTTCTAAACTCTCAGAGTTTATGGAGTTAGTTTTCGACTCCGTATGATTTTTCTATGATAACTTCAAAACAGTGCAGAAAGGATAAAAAGTAGTTGCATAGTTTACCTTATTAATAACACTTTGTAGTATGTTGCGCAAAGTGCATAACAATAAGTTTCTCAATGTTTGGATGCATTCTTGTTAGTTTATCATCATAAACAGAAATTAGTCATTCATGTTAAGGTTTTTCCTCCATTCATTTCGAACACATATAATAAACTACATTAAGTATAGTTTATGAATTTTCGATAAAAGCATACTACATGGAAAAGGTTTTACTCTCAAAACAAATGGGTTTTTCATATACTACTTGATAAACTATAATAGTAATAGTTTATGGATTTATATCACAAATGTATTTTCATAAAAGGTGATTTCACTTCCTCCACGGAAGAGGTTTTATACTCAAAACTATATGTAAACTAGTTAACGTAAGTTGTGAGACATTCTCCTTCGGGGTACTCTTAAGTACCACAGAAAATCCTGAATTAGTTATAACCAGAGTCTCTTGTAGGGAGAGCGTGATAATTGTGTATAGATCTATATTGGGATTGACAACCCACACCCATGCTGCTTGCATAAGTCCGATCGGCCGATCGGGGGTGACAAGTGTCATTTCGATTCCGACGCCTGAAGAATGTCGTAAGCAGGTTATTCTGTCGTAGTATGGTTATAGCGACTAACATAGGGAGTTAACAATCTTTCCAGTTTACAGGAAAAATTCTACTTTGAAAAGGGGTTTTACTTCTAAATTAAACAAGTTTATGCCGATTTAAACTTGCATGAATTACTCTAAGTATGGAAAAATACTTGTATATTCTCGGTCTTGACGCTTAAGGCTACATGACTTTTTATAAGGAAAATATTGGATTTTCTTTCAAAACACATTCCCATTATGAACATTATAAGCACAAAACACACACATATTCTCTGTCTTAACAATTAGGACTACATGACTTTTATAAGGAAAATATTGGATTTTCTTTGGAAACATATTTCTATCAAAACTACATTTCATCTAGAATTGTTAGACTTCAGCTATAATTGCTAAGTGTTTATGCTAGAGTTATATAAGAATCTAGTCGCAATCGACCTAGAAATGGTGGGCCCGCCTTACTTCCTGTTCCTTGTTTGGTTGTGGACCTAGGGCAGACCCATTATATTCGACCGTTTATTTAACTTAAATTTTATATAACTTATATACATTGGGTGATTATAGAAGGAATCTACAGGTCTTTCTAGGGTACATTATTGCATAGCATAGGAGAGTTCATTTCGCGTTTAATAAAGAAAATATTGAATTTTATGAAATCATACTCTATCGCTTTTTTTTTACAAGGAAAACGGCTTCTTTCTCAAATAAAACTCTTATGAACTCACCAACTTAATTGTTGATGCTTTTTCAAACTACTTGTATTCTCAGGAATTCAGTGAAACAGGAAATCAATCGCTTTTGAGGATGGGACGTTAAATCGTCAAACATTTCATTTTTGTCATCATAAGTGTAATTGATTGGACACATGTAAACACATACTATTGTATAACTTTTTCAATTATATTTATGATGGTTGTATTTATTGGATTAATGTCTAAGTCCATAACTATAATTGGTAAGACTTGACCCGACCCGGCATGGTCCATTTGGGTTGCATGGCATCGGGACAATTGGATAGACAAGATGAGGAAAAAGGATACTAGTGATTTATATTAATATATTATAAGTTCTAATATATTAATATATAATCATATTATTTAATTAGTATTGATGAAGAATTAATTTATAATTAATTAAGTGATCAAAAGGAACTAATTAAATATGGACTCTAAGATATATGTGTGTGATGGGCCAAGTTCATTTAGGTTGGGCTAAGCTTTCATGGATAGTTCACGGAGTGTTTAACCCATGGATCATATGAAATGAAAGGTCATGGGTATTAGGGTTTAACCCTAATCTCCACACTATATAAAGATGTCCTTGGTTGGTGAAATGGGCACTAGTGTGTGTACACAAAAAGGGCAAGGCCGATTTCACTAGAGAGAACCAAAGTATCCTTATTATCAAGGTTATTCCAAGTGTTCATGGTGTTGTGTGAACCATTTGAGGTGTCACACTTGGGGCACTAGGCACTCAAGCTTCATGAAGACAAGTTACATCAAAAAAAAGGTATGTATTCTATCTATTTTATTACCCAAGTATATGATATTTGTATGCTAGTATAGGATAATATCTTGGAAACTTCATATTTGCATGTATAATAGAGAAAACATAGATCCAAGGTATTTATGGTTGTATGTGCACCATAGGATGTTGTAGTATACTAAAACCCAACAGTGGTATCAGAGTCATGGGTTGTTTTCTGTTATATTGATGCAAATGTTTTATTTTCAAAGTTGAAAAAAAAAAGAAAAAAAAAACATGACGTTTGTCAAATTTTAAGATAATTACTTGTTTTTGTGAAAAACTAATTATTTGTAAAATTTGAATCATTTGCTATATGAGTTGAATTAGGTCAAATTTAGTAAAAGATAAAATGATATAATTATTTTATTAGTTTTAAAAGTTTAATCTAAAGAATTTTTTGAAACCTCCATAACTTATGGATATGAAAAGGTTTTAAAAAAATTGATTCAAAGTCTTTTATGGAGTTACAAAACTTGGTCTTAATGTTTTAAAGAATTCCATAACTTGTTCTTAAGTTATGGAACATGAAAAGTTTTTTTTGTGTTTCCTTGTTTTAAGAGTTAATTTAGATTAATGAAAAAAAATTATGTGTTAGTTGTTTTCAATCCAAATTGATCTAGAAATAGTTCATAAAATGTGTTTTTGTAACTTGTCCTCAAGTTATATGAAAAGTCACATTTATGAATCTTAAACCTCATAAAAATTGTCAAAGGTTACAAAATGAAGAGTTTTGCCCTCACTAATGGTTTTATGACTCCATAACTTGTCATCAAGTTGTGGAGGTTCAAGAGTCTCTTCATTAAATAAAATGTTTAACTTTAATTAAACTCATAAGTTATGAAAATCCAAGAGTTTTGAATAGTTTCAAAACTTGCCCTCAAGTTTTGGAATTTGTAAAGTTTTCCCCATGAATACTTTAATTCCAAGTTAGCCCTTAGAATTTTAATAGTTAAAATTCAACCCTTATACTTTATAGTATTATAAGTTAATAATAAATATATGTATAAGAGCAAGTCAGTCTTACCGTTAGTAGGCCTCATTCACGAAGTCGGTCTATAAGGGGGGTATAAGGTTACTGCCTATAAAATGACAGTTTAATGGGTGTCTACCCTCACCCACCGCTTCCTTGACTGGTGGATGGTCGTTAGCCGAACGGGTAGGACAAGGACTATAATTCTCCCTTCATTAAAAGTACTAATGATAAATACTAAGTAACTAAACTTTTTATAAATTCCCAATCTTAGTTACATAGGAAAATGTGAATTTGGTGCTAACCCATGAAATTACACTTTGCACTTTGTTTAAACCGTTAGTGGAGTGTGTGTGGTTAACCGGCACACTAATCTGGATTTAACAAGGTAGGCAAAGGGTAACTTAATATTTATCATAGTATCGGTGGAGCGTGTGTGGTTAACCGGCACATCGATTAATGGGTAAATTATTAAGGGTACCAAGTATATTTGCATGGTTATTCACACCTTATTTTGTGATCCTCGGCATCCCAGTCACAAAACCTGAAGGGCACACTCGAGATTGAAACATGCCATTGAAAAGTTCAATGAATCTCAAAAGATCTAGGAGTTTCAAATCCAATTAAAAACCTAATTAAATTATTTCGTTTTTCATGGTGGAAATTGGTAAATCGTCATTTACCTACCTTCAACTATTTTATAACTCGGATTACGGCATCCCTCTTCCAGTTATAAATATGTTGTTGGATCCTAGCCTTAATATTTCATATTGGGTGTTATATTAAGGACTTTAGATCAACTATCTTGAATATCTCCCAAAAGATGTCTAGTTCAGACATCTATGATCTTCCCAAATCTCTTGGAACTTTACTTCCTCCACCTCCTCCAATTATTCTCCCTAACCTACAAGTTCTTGAAAAATTTAAGGTCATCAAGCCCTATTGGCAAGCAAGGTCTATGTGTGATCACATCTTGGAGATGAAGTCACATATTGACAAGCCGGGAGAGTTGGGTGTCATAGTCTTGAGAAAGTTGGATGCTCAATCACTTTCTAAGTCACATAGTAAGTTCCTTATGAACTACCATGTAAAGGACTATGACATGACCCAGAATGATCTTATCTATTTGCTTTGGGGTGCTTAATCAGCAATGATTTGGAGCACTGGCAGAGCAAATCTGATTAAGAGATCAACTTCTCAATGGACATTGACAATGGTAACGTTGGATACCCAGAAAAAACATTCTCTTCCCAATGGAAAGGGATTGGCCATAGTCAACCCGGTTGACCAAATGGTAAAGAGAAAGGCTAAGTCTGAGATAGTCCCATTACCAAAGAGTCCATATGTTTATCTTGCCAAAGGAAGGGGCATTGATTGCGAAGCTGCCTATTTACCTGAAAGATCATAAGGTTGATCAAGTCAAGAAGTTTGACTCTACTTTAGGTAAAAGTCCACTATCTAACTCTGTTAAGTTTCTATTTTGAGATTCTTATTACATGATGTGACTGGGTCACATGTTGATGCGTTAAGAATCAAAGAAAAGTGAAGAAACTTAAAGGAAGTACATGTTGATTCTGATCACGAAGATGTATTTCGATCACAAGGTTTGGTGATCAGAATTTTTGAAGCTGTTACTTAGGAGTTTTGATATATTGCTTAGGAATAGATAACAACAAGTTTTTCATATGCATTTGCACTGTAAGGATAAGTTTTTTCCGCAAAGTTTTGAAATAAAATAAAAGGTTTTAATTTTATATTTATTTTAAATATCCCTACAAGTGGCATTTGTGAAAAATCGTTGTTTATATGATTCCATTGATAGCAATATTAAGGAAAAAAATGGACTTGGTTCTTTCATTTGTGGTAGTGTCTAAATTTACCAAATAAGGAAAGATTCTCATCACCCAAGTTTTAGTTGGATAGTAACTTGGAATCATGCAAGTTGTATAGTATGATAAACGAGAATTCTCATCTTTGGAAAATTAAGACTAATTCCTTGTTCACATGTATATGTGAGTCAAGTGAAGGACTAAAGGGATCGAGTACACATTCTTGTGCACTGGTCATGTCCACCACAAAGCTCATTAAGACTATTCGTCATGATTTACTAAAGCTTAGTAAATATTGTTATACTTACAAGTTTAAGTATAATTCTGAAACATTGGAAAAGTCTCAATGTATGGCAGAACGAATGAGAAGAATCAAATTAGGCAGAAAGATAAAAGTTTTCTCAAATCTGAAAAGATGGGAGAGTACTTTAGTATCATGTTTTGTGATCATCTTAATGATTTAAGAACCACATCACAATTGGTCTTCTAAGGACATCTTAGTGCATTCTTATGACTAAGAAGATGAGTCATGAATTGTTGAAATGGTTAAATCAAGAAGATAAGTCATACTTCATTTCAAAACAAGTCTTAGAGTCATACTCCAAGACTATAAATTGAGTGACATATCTTAAAGAAAGGTTTATAACACTTGTCAAATGTAAGAGTAAAAGTGTCCTACTCTTGTACATTTGAAGTTGGTAAGTTGTGATGTTTTGGATTTAACAAAGACCAACTAAGGCCAATTGTGTGAAGTGTTTGTCTTGATATAGAATCTGTACTATCCCTTGAATATTTGACAAGAGAGTCTTATATGTCAAGAGGACAGTGGGAGTCTTAAAGGTCTTGAAAGTCTCAAGAACTAATCAAGAGTAAAACCTGAGGTTCTTCACTAGCACACGACTTAAGGTTTATAACCTATTGTGTTGACATACTTCTATTTCTGTGCCCATTCCAGTTAAAGTTGGTTTTGCATATGAGTTCTTAGAGTTCTCAATTGGTTTCATAACAACTTGGAAGCAATGGCAGGCCTTGTACTGCCAGGTGGCAAGAAGTTAAGATTGCATAAGTTCAATCCATATGAGTTTGGATTTGTCATTATCCTTGTCTTGTGACTATGGTTTTGACGATTCACATGGATAAGAACACATACACCATAAAATCTAAGGGTCATAAGGTTTCTCTCCAATTCATGAAAATGATGGTGAGGAAACACTTCCACCAAGTAGATTTGAAGCAGGTGGCAAAATGTCTAAACAATTGAGACTATGATTACGGCATCCCTTTTCATAGTTCTGAAATTGTTTAGACACACATGCATGCTATCTAAGTAAAGGTGTATGATTTTGATAAAGTTTTATCAAAGCATCTCGTATCAGAAATCTGAACTTTGGTAAGAAAGTCAATAAAGTATTGATTTCTATAAGTCCAGCTGATTTCTGAGTACATGTCAAAGCTAGTGGGAGCATAAGTGTTATGCTAATAATCATCATGTTAGTGGGAGCATGATAATTATTGTTAGTGTTGCAAGTTAGCAATGTTAATTATAGAAAACAAAAGTTTCAATTCGTGAGGCTGCAGGGATTGAAAAAGTTGTTTTGCTATAATTAAGGGAGAGGATATACTTCATTTCAGTTCTAAAGGCTTAGATTGAGACCTTAATCATCTTTAGTCAAGAATATATATATATGAATTTCATGTTGGATTGGTTCAACTTAAGGAAATTCTATATATTGCGTTCTCAAAATTCGATTATGATTACGGCATCCCTCTTCATAGTCAAATTTTGAAAACATGGCAAATAAAAAGATTGTAGCAAAAGACTGGTCTAGAATCATGTCTTTATGTGAATCATCATGAATCGTGTACCATTTGCTTTGTGTACAGGATTGATTGCATGTGCTATAATATTTGTCATTTCTAAATTTTCCAAATGCCTAGAGGCATTAAGAAGGGAAAAGGTCTAGAATTGGATATGACTAAAATGATTAAGCAATTGTCGAGGACAATCTGAGGTTTACCAAAGATTGGTTGCTCAGGGACAGTTGGAAGTATAGTGTTAATTTTGGATGGACCATATTGACATATTCTGAAAAGAGGCATCTTTTATTCAGAAGTGATAGTCAAAATGAGAATATGGAGTTGTCTCCATAGGTGGAAGTTATCTGTGTAAGATTAGAAAACTTAATGCAAGAAGCATGTCCAAAGCAATGTACTTTGAATATGAGACTTAGTTTCCATGGAGTTGATCTCCATTGGAATACCTTATAATGACTGTTGACAAGTCTTTGTGACTTTGTACATATTCATTACAGGAGGGTCAGTGCATATAAGTTTAAAATCTAAACAGATTTCGATAAATGATAGGAATTTAAAATTTTCACATTTTTCGATAAGGATTTGGGAGTGTGACATTAGAATCATTGAAATTATGTTCAATTGGTTTATTTCACAAAGTAAAGATCTTAGACAAACATAGAGTGCATACTTGGTGTATGGCAAAGCTATTGTTTAAGAAAAACATAGTGTACATGCTTGGAGCATGGGACAACTAGTGTTTTTAATTCAAGTATAAAGTTGATAAAACCGAAACAATGAATAATGAGTAATCAGTATGGTGATAAATAAAAGTGTTTATTTATATTCATAGGGTTTGATACCATATTTGATTCATTTATTCTTGTGTTTCACTTTGCATGTTTTGACTTCCAGAATAACTAAGTCGCTCTTCCTGAATGATTAAGTTATTCAAACCATCCACAGTCGGTCATATGTTGGAAGTAGATATGAATCAAGACTGTCATGGGTTGGTTTGTAGAGGTCCAAGTTGGTGGACAAAGTAGTGCTACAACACTCATGAGTGCTCATAAGTTCTGAGTATTGGATTCAACCCGCGCTTATTTGAATCACTTCATGGATTTTATCACGAGTGATCATGAGACGATAATATCTTATATTCTTCAAACCTAGAGATATGAGTTGTTACTATGAGTTGGTTATACATTGATTGCACGAAAACGCATTTGGTAACTCGATGTTATAAAACGTGCCTTTGTGTATGATTCAACAAGTAGTAGAACAAGCCATATGAGTCGAAGTTTATCCATTCCTTTTACCTTCGGGATAAAAGCGATATCTGTGGGCCCCTCGATGATTTAGCGATGACACATGTGAGTGCTTGGCCAAGCCAGGACTATCGGGAAACAACAAATGGACAGCGAGAATGATTTATAATCCATGTCTCAGTCCATATGATATCTAGAATGGAGGAATATATGATCCCTTATCTAATGGACAAGTCATTGACAAAGGTCAGAGTTCATCGGCAAGGTCAGAGTTCGACAGAAGCTTTTGACAGCTACGATTGCTAGTCGGGGTTTGAAGTCATACTGAATAATAGTTTTAGACTTATCCAAGTGGGAGACTATTGGATTAATGTCTAAGTCCATAACTATAATTGGTAAGACTTGACCCGACCCGGCATGATCCATTTGGGTTGCATGGCATCGGGACAATTGGATAGACAAGATGAGGAAAAAGGATACTAGTGATTTATATTAATATATTATAAGTTCTAATATATTAATATATAATCATATTATTTAATTAGTATTGATGAAGAATTAATTTATAATTAATTAAGTGATCAAAAGGAACTAATTAAATATGGACTCTAAGATATATGTGTGTGATGGGCCAAGTTCATTTAGGTTGGGCTAAGCTTTCATGGATAGTCCATGGAGTGTTTAACCCATGGATCATATGAAATGAAAGGTCATGGGTATTAGGGTTTAACCCTAATCTCCACACTATATAAAGATGTCCTTGGTTGGTGAAATGGGCACTAGTGTGTACACAAAAAGGGCGAGACCGATTTCACTAGAGAGAACCAAAGTATCCTTATTCTCAAGGTTATTCCAAGTGTTCATGGTGTTGTGTGAACCATTTGAGGTGTCACACTTGGGGCACTAGGCACTCAAGCTTCATGAAGACAAGTTACATCAAAAAAAAGGTATGTATTCTATCTATTTTATTACCCAAGTATATGATATTTGTATGCTAGTATAGGATAATATCTTGGAAACTTCATATTTGCATGTATAATAGAGAAAACATAGATCCAAGGTATTTATGGTTGTATGTGCACCATAGGATGTTGTAGTATACTAAAACCCAACAGTATTTACTTTGGGCACTATTATACTCGTTGTTGTGATACTATACATGAAGTCCTCCACCCTCGGACGTTTCCGCCATCCTTGGTTTGGGGGTGTGACAATATTCTGCACCTCCTTCTTTTCCTTCTTAGCATCGATCACGAACGCTAGGTATGATGTACATCCCTTGGCCAAACACTTTTTGGCTTTCATTAGGGAAATGATTCCAGAGTTTACTCTGTGTTTGTCTCCATACACCATAAACGACTCTTTCCCTGGCGGGTTTACTTTTACTATCTTCTTCCTACACAATATTTCGGCATCATTAGCGCTAAGCCAATCCATTCCTAAAATTATGTCGAAACCATTTAACTCGATAGGTAATAATTCCTCGTGGAACTTATTCCCATCCAAGTCAATGAGGATGTTTTTCATACGATGGCTAACAGGTACAAACTTGCCACTAGCAATCTCAACTATTATAGCATTAACTAGTCTATCTACAGGCAAAGCTAGTTTTCTACCAAATTCATGCGATATAAAGGAGTAATTGGCTCCAGAATCAAACAAAATTTGGGCAGGCAATTCGTTTACGAGAAAGGTACCTGAAGCGACATCGAATTCTTCTTTCGCAGCTTCAAGTGTCATTTGAAAGGCTCTCGCCTTCGGCTTTGGTGGAAGATTGGGCTTTGCTGCATCCTTCTTCTTCGGACAGTCTTTCAAAACATGCCCTTCTTCATGGCACCCAAAACATACCCTCTGGTTGGACGAACACTCGTTAGCATAATGCCCAGTCTTTCTACATTTGTAGCAAGTCACCCCCTCACTACATTTCCCAGAGTGCTTTTTCTTGCACTTCTCACACCATTTCACTTCGCCTCCTCCTCCTCCAAACTTCTTAGACTTTGAAAATTTCCTTTTCTTGTTGGAACCTGAAGTTCCTTCAAATTTTCGCTTTTCGCCAACTTCTGCCCTCTCCAGACCCTTCTCTCTGATCTAAATCTCAACATTCTTAGCAGCCCAGATGGCAGCTTTCAAAGTGGTTGCTTGCTTAACCATTGGACCAAAGTCCGCTGGTAATCCGAGGGCAAACTTATTGACCTTAGAGAGTTCAGTTGGAACTAGATGAGGAACAAGCTTCATCTTTTCCGTAAAACTAGCAGCGTATTCAGTAACGCTCATATTTCCCTTCTTCAAATTCTGGAACTCATTATTAATTTCCAAAAGATCCTGCTCAGAGCAGTATTGCAATTTCAGTTGTACCACAAAGTCTTCCCAAGACATATTGCTAGCTTCTCCCTTGGGCATCAAATCAACTAGTAACTTCCACCAGCTCACTACACCAGATTTTAACATAGGAATTGCAAGTGCGGTCTTTTGTTTGTTGCTGCACTCACAACTTTCAAACATCGTCTCCATTTCGGAGATCCAATTCATGACTTCCACTGGTGTCGGACTTCCAGATAGACACGGTGGTTTAGATGCCATGAAATCTTTGTATTTGCATCCGCGTCCATCAACTCCTCCATCCTGGTTGTTTTGTCTAACTATTGGTGGGTTGGCTTAACAAGAGTCCCACTGTAGTTCCCTCCTACTGATTGCCCTTCATTCAGTTCGGTTTGTTCAACAGGTATCGTAGTTTCTTCCCTATTCTGTTGTAGTAATCGCCTTGTCTCCTCCATTTGGCGATCCAACATCATCTGTATCATTGCTTGTACCCCAGCCATCGTCATTGGCTCAGGTGCAGCTCCTACAACAGGTACTTGCTCAACTACTTGAGGTTGAGGTTGTTGATCCCTGTTTCCGTTTGCATTTGCAACTCCACTGCGAGTTCTTGCCATTATAATCTATATACCGAATAAGGCGAATTTAGGTCTTTATCCTCGATAGGTATTTAAATTCCCTTATCACTCCGAAACGTTTACATGTTAGTTCTAATATCGTAATCGTACGCTTAGAATCCTACACACATAAGGTTTCCAGATCCGGTCGGCAACAGACCATAGATCCGAGCAAATAATGGCATATATGGCAAACATATAGCATTTAGCACATAAAAGCATTTTAGGCATCTTTCCTAAAATAAACTAGTGCTCGTGTCTAAAATATGGTAGACACTCATCTCACAATCATCACTTAGCATTCTAAGTTTAAGTCTAGAAATCCTACAATTTCTTTTTTCACTTAAACTAATGCTCTGATACCAACTGTGACATCCCCTAATTTCTCAGCCAGAAAAGACCGATTTAATTTATGCTTTTTAAAATAAAATCAGAGAAATCCTTTTAAAAGATGTTGCGGAATTGGGCCCCAATACAAAACGCGATAAAAGTTTGTCAAAACCTTTCTTTAAGAAATATATAATTTCATTTCATATCAAAACCTCGGGATGTCATGTTCCGATACAGATCAAAAGCATAAACAAGACATTATAAGCCTTTCAACAGTTATTTACAACTACTGGCCTATAATACAAAAATCTCTCATCATCCTCCAACTATGCTCGGGGTCCACTACCTGTAACATAAAAAGCTGAGTGGGTCAGGCTTGGGAGCCTGGTGAGCATATAGGGTTTTCAACCCACAATAATAATAAACTTATTAAGTTCACCAATCAACAATAACCCTGATTACCCGTTCCCGTTATCCTCACTTTACGTCCCTAAACACTTATCACAAGGGACCTAGCCTAAAGAATATCATCGGGGTGGACACTACTGCTAAGGGGACTCCTCAGCCATACATGTTCTAAAGGCAACCATGAGGGGGATGGAGTACAGCAAATGAACACCCAATTTCATTAACACCTACAGGTTGCGGGCCTTCCAGCGTTCCACTGGACTGTCTAGAAAAGTCCGTGGTCGTCATCCAAACTCCGCTAGATGACTGGATCACAATCACATCGAGGCCTCTCATCATTTTTATTTCATCACACATCAACTATCTACCCATGTTTTACCCAACATATTTGTAGATAAAAATACATATACAGTTTAAAACTTGTATTAAACACCTATTCAACAGTCACCTCAATTAAACAATTAATATAATTACACGTAGCACGTATTTTATAGAAAATACTTCATATCTAGGTGTAAGATGACGGTGACTATACACTCACTTGATTTGATGATAATCGGGCAGCAATTTGTTTCCTAAAACGTTCGTTTCTAATAAAATCAGGAGTTTTATTGAGAAATCGGGCTTTGCAAAGGTTGGGCTTTGAAACCGAAAAGATAAATTTTCCGGGTCTTCGGGCACTTCGGGGCGTGTTCCGGGTGTTATAATTGATATCGGGGCTTTGGGGAATGTCAAAATGGTAAAAATATGGAAAAAGGGGTGAAAGATGGCAATTTCTTAAAAGTATCCGAGAAGGCTCGCAGCCTTCTATTTATAGGGGGAGGTCCGAAGTCGGCTAAGGAAGATCAGTCAGCAGCGAGGACACGCGGCAGCAGCAGGGCGAAGGCGCACAGGTGGCTCGCACGTGGGTTGCGCATGCGAGGGTCTCGGTGGCAGCTTCTTAGTGGACCGGAGTCTAGGTTCGAGGGGGGTTTCGTGGCGCCTGGTGCGAAGGTCGGATGCGTCATCAGAAGGCACGCACCGGACACCCTTTGGACCGCGGCTTCGGATGTGAGGGCAGGCGACACGTCTTCGGATGACTCGGCGGATTTCGTACACGTGGCACGATTTGATCGAGGGTGACGTGGCCGAAGTCCACGTATGCGAAATTTCTCGGTTTTGACATTTTTTTCTCGATTTTCGCGCCAAAACTTCTAAAATCCATAACTTTCGCTTACGAGCTCTGTTTTTGACGTTCTTTATATGCACGCGTAGGTAAAATTACGCTCGACAACTTTCGTTTAGACTTTGTCGGCTAATTTTGAATTTAATTTTTATATTATTATTTTTAACAGACAGGGACAGAAAATCCGTTAAAAATTCATAACTTCTTCATCTGACGTCCGTTTTCGTCTGTCTTTTTACCGTTGTGCTACTATTGACGAGACCTTCGATTCTCGAGGTCGTGTTGGCTAAAAATCACTCGATCTAAAATTCGAGTTTTTTTAGCTGTCTACTACTAAGCTGAAACTTTGAAAAATCATAACTTCCTCATACGAAGTCAGATTTGGGCGTTCTTTTTATACATACTCTCGGTTTAACGAACACTACAACTTTCGTTTAGATCACTAAGGCTAAAAAGTAGTTTATCAAAAACTCACTTTTTACGACATTCGGCACCGTGCCCGTTTTGTCGTGAAACTTCGACATGTCATAACTTCTTCGTTATAACTCGGATTTTGGTATTCTTTATATATCTGTAATCCTTATCACGCCCACTACAGCTTTCTTAATAGATATCGGCTTTATCTAATATTTATTTTTGACACTCATTTTTATTCTTAATTAATTAAACCCTAATAATTAAGCATAAAACACATAATTTTCACATAATATTCACATAATTCCTTTTCATTTCTTCAAAATGAGTTACAAAGGTTAACCTAGACTATAACGTCAATATTAATGTCTAGCCTAGAAACACGGGCATTACATAAACCCAACCGATATAAAGGTTTTTCCTGGAGAGATTATTCATTTCTCATCTTTTTCACTAAAAAAACTCTCTCAAATTGCTCCCAAGAACCTCCCAAGAACATTCATATCATCAAGAACAAACCTTCAAATCTTCATATTTTCACCAAGAACATCAAGAACATCTTCAAATCTTCAAAGGCTGCAAACCAGTTTACAGCCGCAAACCATTTGCAGCCGTGAACCATTTACAGCCTCAAATCGTTTGCAACCGCAAACCCTGTTCACGGCCGCAAACAGCCTTGAGCCGTGAACCTTGGCCGTAAACCCTCTTTTTCCACTTCAAACGAGTCACGGTAACATTCCTAACCCAAAAGCAAGTGTTTTCTAACACTTTAATTAATGGTTTCGCTAATTAAAATGCAATTATGTGTTTAATTAACATTATGATTCTGTTAATTCCGCGTGCAACAAATCAAGGGTCATCTTTCCAGTCTCGTCGTCCGACACATAGACACAACCAACTGTGAGTTCATACCCCTACATTTTCGTTGTTTTTAATGTTTTCAGGGGGTAAAACACAAGGATTTTTGTGTTCTTAAACAAATGATTTCATACAGATTTAAAAACTTTTGCAATTGGTACAAACCAAGGAAACGCTACATTTTTATAAAAATATTCATATATTTTTATCCCTTATGTAACATGCTGAGCATGAGGTTAGTTTTCAATATACAATGATAATTGCAAGGTTTTCAGTACAATACATGTTATACAATCAAACTATCGTCGGTATAGTTTGGGAACATTACAAAACTTTTATAGAACTAAATTCATACAACGAGAACATACATACAAAACTATAATAGGTATAGTTTGGGATTCAATACACAGTTTTACAAATGCAAGAACCTTACGTCATAACAAACATATAAACTATGGTAGATATAGTTTATGGTATACAATACTACCTTCCAAATACAAGAGTACAATATTAAATAATTATTTAAGTATAATTATTTTTACTCTACAAGACATACATACAGTTTCAAGTACAAGAGAACAATACACTACACGTAAACTAGTTAATACAGGGTTGTGAGGCACTACTTCAGTTGTACCCCTTTGGGGTGCGGAACTAAATCCTACCACAGTATAAACAAAGTCTCCTGGAGGGAGAGCGTGAGATTTGTGAATAGATCTATTCGGGACTGACAATCTCACACCTGAACTGCTACCTACAGTTAGGCAGGCATGCCTAGGGTGACAAATATCATAACATCCGACGTCTGAAGAACGTCGTAGGGGTCACTAGGTCATATCAAGCATGGTTATACCAAACTCACAACAGTATAAACTAACCATTTTGTTTACGGGATTTTAATTCTTTAAATAGTTTTATTTTTATTAATAGAACTA
Organism: Lactuca virosa; assembly: GCF_052849685.1. NCBI lineage: Eukaryota > Viridiplantae > Streptophyta > Magnoliopsida > Asterales > Asteraceae > Lactuca > Lactuca virosa. The sequence goes on from NC_136429.1 coordinate 133,218,366, forward strand.
TCTTACACTACAACTGGAGGATTCCAGGCAATACAAATACATGGTTTTATTTTAAGTAATAAAACTACTATACATACTGGTGGTAGCCAGGGTTTTCATACAGAACATACTATACATATTGGTGGCAGCCAGGGTTTTTCATATAGAACATAATATACATAATGGTGGTAGCCAGGGTTTTTCATACAGAACATACTATACATACTGGTGGTAGCCAGGGTTTTTCATACAGAACACACTATACATACTGGTAGTAGTAGGTTTTCATACAGAACACATTATACATACTGGTGGTAACCAGGGTTTTCATACAAAGGTTTTCATACAGAACGTACTATACAATACAACTAGTGATAACCAGGCATACAGACTAACATTTTCATAAACTATCACAGAATACAGTAACGAACGTACATTTGGTCTTAGGGTTTAAGACTACTTTTCATTACTAAAGAAAATATTGGATTTTCTTGATAACGTAAAAACATTTTACAGATTCATAGACATGTTTTTATTACAGAAACATACTTATGAACTCACCAGCTTTAATGCTGATACTCTTTCAAAACCGCTTGTATTCTCAGGGAACCGGTAGACAGGTACACCCGCAGACTTTTGAGAAGACGGAGCGTATAGAGTCGCGTCTTTTATACTTTTGCTTTACTTTTGCAGTTATACAAACTATGTATCAAACAGATGTAAATACATTATATATATTCAAGGTAATGGTTGTGTTTACTTTGGTTACTATGAAGCAATTGTTGTGATACTGTACATGACGTCCTTCGCTCCCGAACGTTTCCGTCGTTCCGGTTTGGGGGTGTGACAGTTTTAATATATTGTTGGATGTAAACCATTATCATTTTAAAGATACAATTTTGGAACAACTTGTATAGTGTACTAAAATTATTAATTTAAATATAACATTACAGGGTCAACTTAAATATAAATTTTAGTTTAACTTAAACAACCCAAAAAAATAATTTGTGAATAGTTAAAAGTGATAAATTGTAGAGTCTTTCTAATAATGATTATAAGTTGGTTAATAAGGTTAAATAAATATCAAACCTAAAGTGTAATCATAAATAAACTAAATTTCAGTTTTAAAATAATATATTTATTTCTACTTATAAAGTTATGTCTTTAACTTTTAACATATTATACTAAATTTATTAGATTTAAAATGTTGTTGTATGTAAACCATTATCAGTTTAAAGCTACAACTTTTGAACAGTTTAAACAAAATATTTAAATTGTTAATTTAAATATAACATTACAGTATCAACTTAAATATAAATTTTTGTTCCATTTAAAAAACCAAAGAATATTTTGTAAATAGTTAAAAGTGATAAATTGTAGTGATAAATGCAAAAAACTAAATTGTAATCTCAATATAACTAAATTATTTCCTAGATATTTTTATAATCGTTAAAAGTTTTCAATAACTAGCTTAAAATAACTTACAATAACAAAAGTTAAAAATAACTCTATATAAATGATTATATTGTTACCTTTAAAATCAAAAAACAATGTTTGATGTTTTAAATAATTATAATGATAGAAATTAAAACAGTAAGCAAATAAATTTTAAAAAGTTAATTAACAATAACAACAACTATAAATAACATTAAACCATATATTATATAAAATTTTATTCATGTGTAACTCGCGGGTAGAAGTCATTCAAACGATTGAGATTATGCAGTATACGAATTATCATATAATTCAAAATAATCAATATATTATATCAATATAGTATACGAATTATTATATCAAATTTAACAACAATGTTATTCTTATATTAAAAAAAAACATATATTTGTAAATACTTTCCTTTCACCATATTCATTTGAAACTCCCATGACTTTTGAAACTTTTTCTGATAATGATTATAAGTTGGTTAATAAGGTTAAATAAATATCAAAACTAAAGTGTAATCATATATAAACTAAATTTTAATATTAAAATAATATCTTTACTTCTACTTCTAAAGTTATGTTTTTTAACTTTTAACATATTATACATAATTTATTAGTTTAAATATATTATTGAATGTAAAACATTATCATTTTAAAGCTATAACGTTTGAACAATTTGTATAAAATACTTCAATTATTAATTTAAATATAACATTACGGGTCGGCTTATATATAAATTTTAGTTTAACTTAAACAACCCAAAAAATATTTTGTAAATAGTTAAAAGTGATAAATTATAGTTTCTTTCTAATAATGACTATTATAAAGATGCATTTTTACTTGCACCACATGCATTTGAAACCCCCATGATTTTTCAATTTCTTTCTAATAATTATTATAAATTGTTTGATAATGTTAAATTGATGCAAAAACTAAATTATAATCACAAATTAACTAAACTACAATATTAAAATATCAAATTTTACTTCTATTTATAAAATTATGACTTTAACTTTTTAACATATTATAGTTAACTTATTAGTTTAGATATGTTGTTGTATGTGATCAATTATCATTTTAAAATCATAATTTTTGTATAATTTATGATTTTATGAAAAATAGTAAAATTATTGATTTTAATATAATGTTAAACAGTTAACTTAAATCAAAATTTAGTTAAACTTGAAAAAAAAATCGAGAGACTATTTTATAAATAGTTAAAAGTTATAAATTATAGTGTTAAACCTAAATTGTAATCCTAAATTAACAACAAAAAAAACCATGAAACTATTTTTAATAATCATTAAGAATGTTTAAATAAGTAGCTTAAAAATAACTTACAATAAGAATAGTTAAAAGTAATATTATATAAAAAAAATTATAATGTTATTTTTAAAAATAAAAACAATTTTTGTTGTTTTAAATAATTACAATCAAAGAAACTAAAAATATTTATCAAATAAATTTAAAAAAAGTTAAATTTCTGAAACCAAATTTAAATAATTAAGAGTTTCCAAAAACGTTATTTTAAATAACTTACAAAAACAATAGTTAAAAGTAACATTATATAACAAAATTATATTATTATCTTTAAAAACAAAAACAATATTTGATGTTTTAAATAATTACAATGATAGAAATTAAAATCTTAAGCATATAAACTTTTTAAAATTAATTAATCATACCATCAACAATAAATAACATTAAACCATATATTATATTTAATTTTATTCATGAGTAACCTACGGGTAAAGGCCATTGAGACAATTGAAATTATAGAATTTTTAAAAATGTCTACATTATCATATAATTTCAAATAAGCAATGTTTATACCAACTTATTATAAGATTTATTATATAAGAGCTAACAACAACGTCATTGATATATTTAAAAAACATATATTTATAAAAATTTCGAATATATTGTTGTATTTTGCGCAACGCGCAGGTATTCGCCTAGTTATAAACTAAGAAGATGCAGAAAGAATTTCACTCAAAGTGGGATGTTTAGGAAACCAAGAACTAAAGAGAGAAACAAAGATTCATAAATCACATGTAACAACTTATATAACATGTTTGATGTATAAGAAATTAATAATCATTACTAAAATGCATTTGAAAATTCATTGGAGAATATGAAAAAACATGGGAGTTTCAAATCAATATGGTGTTTGGAAATATGCATCTTTTATAAGTTTTGAGAATATGAAAGGACAAAGGAGTTTCAAATCAATATAGTTCTTAGAAAAATGTTTCTATTATAAGATACTAGGCGAATCCCCGCGCGTTGCGCGAGAATATAATTATATAGTTAAAATAATAACTTTTACCAAATTATTATTTAATATTTCTACTTTGAAACAAAATGTTAGTAGTAAAGCAAACATATAGTTAACATATTAGTTTTATTAAACATTATAGTTTAATTTTTAAGTCATCGTGATATATATAATTATTTGATAATTTTATAAACCATTTAAAATTGTGTAAATTATATATGAAATGAATGATAATATAACGGGTAACAAAACGTATGAACAAAAATATGAACTGCAACTTTTAGTAACATAAAAATAGAAAAACATCTATTATAACATTTGTATTAAAAAAGATATATATACAACGAATAATAAAAAATATGAAAAATAAACACTATAACTTTTAATAACATAAAAACACTAAAACATCTATTATAAAGTTTATATTAACTCTTCATATTTAAATCACAAATCTCTTCAAATACATTAATGTTTTTAATGAGCAAAACTTTACAACCTTATAAAAGAAAGGAAAATTAAAAGTTATTAGTGATTACTAATTAATAATCATAAGTTAAAAACTCTTGAGTTGTAACAAATAAATATACATAAATTAGAAAACTCTTGAGTTGTAGTGTGATTTTCAAATGAATGCGGTACTTGGAAATGTATTATTATTATTATTATTATTATTATTATTATATTCGTCTAAATAATTGGTTTTGATGCATCATTTTAATCCCTTCAATTATTAAACATAAAGATATTTAATTATAAATTTATAACATACACAGGTGCATATTCATGTTAAACAAATCACATATAATATATATTTTTTCGTAAATCTCATATGTAATTCTTGTCGTAGTAATATGGATAAATTACTTTCATATGAAGAACATATCATGATAAGTCTATCATAATTACATATCAAATGTTCAAAATTATGTTATCTTTTAAATATTGTCTTTTAAATATGTTGTGTAGGATAACCCAACAAAAAAATAATAGAAAATAAACATAATCAAAATAGAAAAACTACAATCAAATAAATAAGAGCATTGGGTGGTTGAATATATAAATAAAGATGTTACATAAACATACATTTAAATCAAAAGAAAAAACTAACATTCGTCAACTTTGCTCAAACAAAAAAACTTATATCCATTTTATGAATCTTCTTTCTTCATTTCACACCATTCAACCATAGAAACTTGATGACAATTCTTCACTAACCTGCAATCAAAATATTTTTCTTGAAAAAGAAGAATCAGAAAGATATTCCAAGCAAAACATTGATGTTTGGAGAGTCACATTCAAGATTGAGTAATACACACAAATCACATATAAAGATTAAATGAGAAACTGAATATAAAGAAAGAATAGAAAAGCTTCAGTTGTTTTGGTTGAAAGAAAAAATCATATTACAATTACCATCGATGCGACATAACTCATTTCTTCAAATCATCATATTTGGATCGTGAATGCTTCAACTATATGAAAACTTTTGAATCACAATATCTTCAAATCCTTCTTACATGTAAGATTTTATATAACACAAAAGACACAAAAGATTGGCCTTTTTATAGTAAACTTTTCACTAAATGCTAATTAAACATAATATAAGTTATAAAACTTTTGAGTGTTAAATCATAATTAAAAAAACTTTTGAGTTGCATTAGTTAAAAAAGGGGGTTTCAAATGAATGTGGTTTGAGAAAGTTAAAAAAATGGGGTTTCAAATGCATGAGATTCAAGAAAAAATGCTAGCTTTATTAAAATCATCATATTTGGATCGTGAATGCTTCAACTATATGAAAACTTTTGAATCACAATATCTTCAAATCCTTCTTACATGTAAGATTTTATATAACACAAAAGACACAAAAGATTGGCCTTTTTATAGTAAACTTTTCACTAAATGCTAATTAAACATAATATAAGTTATAAAATTTTTGAGTGTTAAATCATAATTAAAAAAACTTTTGAGTTGCATTAGTTAAAAAATGGGGTTTCAAATGAAAAAATGGGGTTTCAAATGCATGAGATTCAAGAAAAAATGCTAGCTTTATAAGTATGTATGATATAGATATAGATATAGATATAGATATAGATATATAGATGTTTTAGACAACCTCTTTTATAAGGGTTATTAGTCGAACACCTGCACGTTGCATGACTTAATTCCACCTATATATGTCCATGACGGGACTTGAACCCTCGACCTCAAAGAGGAAGGACACCACCTAATACCGTTGGGCTAGAAGCCCTTAGGTTTATTAGAATGTTTATTAGGTGTTTGTTAAATATAACTAATATGATAAAAGAGATGTTTATTAGAATGTTTGACATTTATAATACTTATATTCAACTGTATAATTTTAAATGTCTCTGTTTGTAGATTGCACACATTTTTTTTATAAGTTTTGATGAAATACTGTTTTTAAGTATTTATAAAATCAATTAATTTAAGAACTACTCATTTGTTAGTTTATTCAAATTTTCAAAAATATTCATTTAAACCCCCCCCCCCCAAATTTCATCTTATTGCATTTAATGGATTGATTAATTAAAATATTTTAACTACATAAGTCCTACAACTTTTCAACTTATGCTAATTAATTCATTAGTTAATAAATATTTATGAATTTAGAATGACCATATTGTTTCTGTTATTATTACATATAAGCACTCTTTCTTAAAGTAGGTCATAATATAGGAAATATAATCGACGAAAAGCAATTTCAGATGCTAGAAATTTCGGATACGGATTTAGATACCAAACGGATATCCGAAAATTTGAAATTTTATTCAAATTTGAATGTTTTTATATTAGAAAGACATATTTTTAAATTAGAAAGGCATATGAAGTAATATATGCATTTAATTAAGGGTATTATGAATATGTTTTAGTTACTAACATTCATATTATAAGACATATGTGATTAAAATAACAAATAATGTATAATTTAAAATCAAAATTTTCGGATATCGGATATCCGAATTATCCGAAAAATCTAAAAAACACTATCCAATTCCGATTCTGAAAAATCGGATATCCGAAAATTCGGATATCCGATTTTTCGGATAATTCGGATTCGGAATTTTGGAATTTCGGATCGGAATTTCGGATACGGATATTTTGAACACCCCTACATAGCACGGCATCACATACATCACATAACCAACACAAGTGTGCTCAATTAAAATTATTCATCTTTAGAAGTTGTTCATTTAGTTACACTTCATTATTCATCTTTGTAACTAATCATTATTGCTTCATTCATCACTATAATATTATTAAATAATATTAATCTTCGCTTTCATCATTAATAATTACTCACCTCTAGTCACCTTTGTAAATATTATTATAATACTTCCTATATACAGGTCTGTATGTTCATCAGTAACCCCAAGGTAAGTATCCTATTCACTACTAACGTGACCGACACGATCCAATGCACTAAGTGAGGCATAGCTCTCACCCGTAACATTACCCCCGATTCACTGTGTTCGCTACTCCTACGTTGCATATACTAGTACACACGTTGTCGTTAAGGATTGGTACGGGCGGTTCCATTTCCACCGTGTTACACCTCCCAAATCCCATGTGATATTTGTGTTGGCCCCACCGCATAGCCAACATCACTCCACCGCTAGGACCATGTCTTGAGTGGTTGTCTATAAGAACCACCGACACCCACCGCTAGGACCATGTCTTGAGTGGTTGTCTATAAGAACCACTCGACGCCTCTTTTGGCTTAAGCTCTTATCCTGTAGGTATATTTCAACCTATCAGGCCATCTCACAATCCGAATAGGGTACACCCTATGTCTAGGTTGCTACCATTCGCCCCACTAGTGTATTCCCTTTTTAATTAATTTATTATTAATTCTTTTTTAAAGAATTACACATTTGACATCCCTAAGTAATCATGCATATTTATTAACATCTTTTTCTAGGATATTACTTCACATGTTCTTTTTATGTAAACATGCAAACTATTAATTACAAGTTATAACATTTTCCATCACATCGAGTTTCCATGCACATATCGTCTTTATGGATATCACATCACTAGCATGCTTTGCCCTAAATCATCACAGATAAATATTTACAAGAAATCATGGCATGCATATATCACAAAAATCAACACAAGGCACTCTTTCTACATTGGCCCTAACATATCTCTCACATCAAAAGAATAAGAATCTAGCATATATGAATCATAAATTCACATACACATAAGGAAGCATAATAACCAATAGCATATCGCACACAGTAGGGTTACATGCAACCTTAACAACCTATGTTTATTCAAATCCATCTAAGATATCGAATTCCCTAACAAAAGTACTTAAAATCGACAAGATTAACTCACCTTTTCCACGAAGATGCTCTTTCCCACTTCAAAACTCGTGAACATTTGAGATTATCACAAGCACCCTTAATACCACACAAACAATCATAGTACTATGTGTTTTCAATATTACTACTTTCACCCATATAAAGTTAATAGTACGATGAAGTTTATGCTTATTTTATTATAGTTTTAGAATTTATGAGTTTGACCCATGTTCAGTGTTTTGGAGATATCCGTAGATCTACATCTCCAAATGACCTGATTCCGGAGACGCTGGAAACTAGACTCAATTTACAACAACTTTTATCTTGTCGATTTTGTCTAAATCTACACCCATTTTACCCCATGTCGCTTGCAAGCTCGGGTCAGATTGTTGTCTTTCCGATTTGCATCTTTCATACACTTTGTTTCATCTTGTTATATACACATATTTTCTATTAAACTTAAATATCGTTAATTACTTCGAATTATCTGATAGAAATATTTATAACTACATACTTCGTCGTTTATAAATACCAAATATCATCAATTAAAATTTCTATTTTTAAAACCCTTTGATATATATTATATTTAAATACATCAAGCCATACTTGTTAATATATATTTCATATGTGTACATTTAAATCGTAGCTCACATATGATTATATGTACTAAAATCATAAACTATCAAAAGCTATAAACAATAGGCATACGTATTCGATTAGTGCCCCTATTCTAATTTTTCATCAACTTAAATTAATATATGTATTTAAATTACACCTTTTAGTGTTTTTACCTAATAAACACCAGACTTTATTTAGTGGATTACAGCCATAAGCTTCCTAATGGGCATAGTACATCAAAGTTGATCACAAGCCTTAGACGTAGTATGCCTCAACAGTTTAGGATGAAATTTATATACTACCTACTTATATCTCAATAGCTCGGTTCGAACACAAGTATGCATGATTAATTGATTATGTTCAGAAAAAATAAGAAGATAAATTGATTCACGTTTCTTGCATGAGGACGTGATGGGTTACTTAGAATCAATTACATGACTCCAATCGAACTACCCTTACGTCAAGACGGAAAAGTATTAACGCTTATCGGAAATTAACGCAGCTGCAACAACAATACCGTACGTCTTGTTCCTCTCTCTCTCTCTCTCTCTCTCTCTCTCTCTCTCCCTATAGTCGTTCACACCCGCTTGCTCGTTCTCCCTTTGTAACACCCGTTTTCAGGTATTTTCATTTTCAACCCCAAAATCCATTTTCCTTGCAAATCGTGTCCGTACGTTGGGCATACATGTGGTGTACGCCGAGCGTTGTCCCATAACCCTAAAATTTGGGGTGTGACCCCCTGTTTAAGGTCATTAACTCCCCTTGGAGCTCCTGAAAACCAACCTCCACTGCTCTCAGCCCCTATCTCGAAACCCTAATTCTTTTTTATGAGTTTTGAAGCTATTTTAGTGACATTTTAGTGTTCTTGGTAGTGAAGGAAGACCTTTGAAGTTGTGGTGTTGTTCTCAAGCTTTTGGATCCAGATTCTTTTCATCTTTGTGCATCTTCAAGAGGTATAAAGTTCAAATCTTGATGCTTGCCTTTCTAGATCTTGATAGGTTGCAAGTTATGACATTTTTGTCCCAAAAACCTTGGTCTCATGAGTATTTTCCATTCCAGACCATTTGAGTTGTCGTTTCAAGCATTTTAGGGTGTTTAATGTCATAAAAATGCTAGTTTGGTCCTTAGTTTCTTCAATGCAAGAGTTATGGAGTTTTAGTAGGTAATATAAGTTAGGGTTTTGGTTTTGAGCTTCTTTTTTCCATGCAAAGGCATAAAGTGTTGGATTAGATGTCTAATCCAATAACTATTATTGGTATGTATTCGACCCGAGAGTAGCATGGTCCATTTGGGTTGCACTTCACCGGAACAATTTATATGGATAGTCTTTTGAGAATAGTATGTTTATAATTTATATTAATATATTATAAGTTCTAATATATTAATATGGAATCATATTATTTAATTAGTATTGATCAAGAATTAATTTAGAATTAATTTAGTGATCAAAAAGGAACTAATTAAATATGGACTCTTATATATATAGCATGGGCCAAGTTCATTTAGGTTAGGCTAAGCTTGCATGGATAGTCCATGGAGTTTTTAACCCATGGATCCTGTGAAAATGAAAGGTTATGGGTATTAGGGTTTACATGAATGTAACCCTAATCCTCCATACTATATAAAGAGGTCTTTGGCACATGAAATGGAACTAGTGTGTGAGGATACAAGAGAGGGCCGATTTCTAGTGTGCATTCTATTCTCTCAAGTTTTTCCAAGGTGTTTTTGGTGATTTGTGATTCTACTTGAGGCTTCCACACTATTGGGGCTAAGCTCTTAAAGATAAAGACTTCAAGCTCCGTCAAAAGGTATGTTATCTAACTAGGCTTTTGTAGTATAGTTGCTTCATATTATGCTAGTTAGGATGAAACCTTAGAATATTGAATATTTGCATGTATAATAGAGAAAACATAGATCCAAGGTTTATAGGGTTGCATGTACACCATAGGAGTGTTAGAATGCTCAAAACCCATCAGTGGTATCAGAGACTATGCTTGTTTTCAATTATACTTGATGCAATTTGCTGAAAAAAGCTGGAAAAATCAAATTTTTTGCTGCCTGGACAGGGTACTCGATGAGTCCATTGAGTGACTCAACGAGTCCATGTGCAAATTCTTCTAAATCGTCGAGTTGGTTCATGCACTCGACGAGTTGGACCCCCTGACAGCATATATTCAAGTTTTTTGGCTGGAATTGGACTAGGAACATTACCCTCAGCTGTTTTTGAACTTGTAAACCTGTTTTTGATGTGGTAATGTTCATGCTAATCCAATTTCAAAGATAATTGTCAATAGATTCATGTTTTGTATTAGTTTAATGGTTAGGCTAATTTCATGAAAATTGTTTGATTTGAATTATCTTGTTCTTATGAGTTAGTTTAGATTAATAGAAAATTATGTGATAATCTGTTTTCGATCCAAATTGATCTAAATGTTGTTCATAATATGTGTTTTTGTAACTTGTCCTCAAGTTATATGAAAAGTCACATTTATGATTTTTAAAACTCATAAGATTTTCATAAGTTATAAAAATGAAGAGTCACATTTTTTTAAATGCTTTAAAGTTTTCCATAACTTGTCCTCAAGTTATGGAACTTGAAGAGTTTTTCATTAAAACTACTTTAAACTCATAAGTTATGGAATTGAAAATTTTTTGAATTGTTCAAAACTTGCCCTCAAGTTTTGGAATTTGTAAAGTTTCCCCTCATGAATACTTTAATTCCAAGTTAAACCCTTAGAATTTTAAAAAGTTAAAATTCAACCCTTATACTATTATAATATTAATAGTTAATAGTTATATATATGTATAAGAACAAAGTCAGTCTTACCGTTAGTAGGCCTCATTCACGAAGCCGGTCTATAAGGGGGGTATAAGGTTACTGCCTATAAAATGGCAGTTTAATGGGTGTCTACTCTCACCCACCGCTTCTTTGACTGGTGGAGGGTCGTTAGCCGAACGGGTTTGACAGGACTCTAATTCTCCCTTCACTAAAAGTATAATGATAAATACTGAGTAACTAAACACTTATAAATTCCCAATCTTAGTTACTTAGGAAAATGTGAATTTGGTGCTAACCCATGAAATTACACTTTGCACCTTTCTTAAGTCGTTAGTGGAGCGTGTGTGGTTAACCGGCACACTAACTTGGATTTAACAAGGGTGGCAAAGGGTGACTTAATGTTTATCATAGATCGGTGGAGCGCGTGTGGGTAACCGGCACATCGATTAGCTGATGAAATTAAGGGTGCCAAGTTAATTTGCATGGTTATTCACACCTTGTTTGTGATCCTCGGCATCCCAGTCACAAACTTGAGAGGGAACAATCGAGATTTAAACATGCCATTGAAAAGTTCAATGAATCTCAAAAGATCTAGGAGTTTCAATCCAATTAAAACCTAATACCTATTTCGTTTTTCATGATGGAAATTGGTGAATCGTCATTCGCCTACCTTCAAATATTTTGTAGCTTGGATTACGGCATCCCTCTTCCAAGTTATAAAATATTGTGTTGGGTCCTAGCCTTAATATTACATTTGGGTGTTATATTAAGGACTTAAATCAACTAACTTGAATTTCTCCCATTGTAGATGTCTGGTTCAGACAACTATGGTCTTCCCAAATCCCTTGGAACAAGCTTTCCTAATGAAGATGATGTCCCGCGGTTGGATCATGAAAATCATACTTCACTTCCTCCACCTCCTCCAATTATTCTCCCTGACCCACAAGCTCGAAGACTTGAAAAATTCAAGGTCACTCAAGCCCTACTTGCAATGAAACATGAAGATGGAAGGCCTGTGTGTACTCACGTCTTGGAGATGAAGTCACATATCGACAAGTTGAGAGTGTTTGGTGTCGAAGTCTCAAGGAAGTTGGCTGTTTATTGGGTTCTTCAGTCACTTCCTGAGTCGTATAATGAGTTCATTAAGGACTACTATGTGACATACCACGACATGACCCTTATTGATCTTACTTATTTGCTCGTTGTTGCTGAATCAGAAATGTTTTAGCGCACTGGAAAAGTAAATTTGGGTGGAAGATCTATTTCTCAAACTTCCATGGACATTGACAATGGTAACATTGGAAGTCCAGAAAAGCTTTCTCTTCCCAATGGAAAGGGATCGGCCTTGGTCAACCCGGTTGACCAAAAGATAAAAGGAAAGGCTAAGTCTTGATAGTCCCGTGTACCATTCCCAAAGAGTCTATATGTTTTTATTGTCAAAAGAAGGGGCATTGGTTGCGAAGCTGCCCTAACTACCTGAAAGATCTGAGAGAAGGAAGAATCAAAAAGTTTGACTCTGCTTCAGGTAAGTCCACTATCTAACTCTGTTAAGTTCCTAATTGTTGATTCTTAATACATGATGTGACTAGGTTGCATTTTGATGTTTTGCAGGATCAAGAAAAGGGAAGTAAGCTTAAAAGAAGAGTATGTTGAATCTGATCGCGAAGATGGATTTCAATCGCATGGTTCGAAGATCGGATTTTTGAGCTACTTCTTAGGGGTTATGATAGATTGCTAGGAAATATGTAATAGCATAGTTTTCATTTAAAGTTGCATTGTAAGGAAAAGTTTTTTCGCATTTTATAAATAAATAAAATTTTTGTTTTATTTTATATCTCCTTGCAATGGCATTTATGGCAAATTGATGTTTGTATGTTTCTAGCAATATCGGAAATATGAATTTGATTCTTTCATTTGTGGTAGTGTCTAAATTTACCAAATAAGGAAAGATTCTCATCACCCAAGTCTCAATTGGACAGAAACTTGGAATCATGCAAGTTGTATTGTATGATGAATGAGAATTTTCATCTTTGGAAAATTAAGACTAATTCCTTGCTCACATGTATATGTGAGTCAAGTGAAGGACAAAGGGATCAGGTACACTAGGTTGTGCGTTGGTCAGGTCCACCACAAAGATCGATAAGGCTATTCGTCATGATTTACTAAAAGTTAGTAAATATGGTTACACTTACAAGGTTAAGTGTAATTCTGAAACATTGGAAAAGTTTCAGTGTATGCCAGGACGGATGAGAAGAATCAAATTAGGCAGAAAGATAAAAGTTTCTCGAATCTGAAAAGATGGGAGAGTACTTTAGTATCATGTTTTATGATCATCTTAATGATTATGAAACCATATCACAAATCATCCTCTAAGGACATCTTACTGCATTCTTATGGCTAAGAAGAGGAGTCATGAATTGTTGAAGTGGTTAAATCAAGAAGATGAGTCATACTTCGTTCCAAAACAATTCTTAGAGTCATACTCCAAGATTGTAACTTGAGTGAAACATCTTAAAGAAGGTTTATAACACTTGTCAAATGTAAGAGTAAAATGTTTTCTACTCTTGTACATTTGAAATTGGTAAGTTGTGATGTTTTGGATAAAACAAAGACCAACTAAGGCCAATTGTGTGAAGTGTTTGTCTTGATAAGAATCTGCACTATCTCTTGAATATTTGTTTGTCAAGGATTGGTGATGGGTTTTGAGCATTCTAACACTTCCTAAGTGTACATGCAACCCTAATAAATTTGAATCTATGTTTTCTCTATATACATGCAAATTTCTTTTCAAGGTTATTTCCTAACTAGCATGGCATGGGGATTACATAGAACATAAAACTAGTAGAAATACATACCTTGTTGTTGCTTGGATTCCTTCAAGACTTTGTGAGCCTAGCACCCCAAATGTTGTGCCTCAAATGCTTCACACAACACCACAAGACTTGGAATAACTTGAGAGAATACTTCTAGCACTCAAAATCGGTTATGCCCTCTCTAGTAACCCTTAGTGCACATTTTGCATGCTATAGGGTTTCTTTTATAGTGTGTCATAATTAGGAGTTACAAATGTAAACCCTAATTGTCATGACTCTTCATTTCTCATGACCCATGGGTTTGTAACTCCCATGGACTATCCATGGAGCTCCATATGGTTACAACCAAACCCATAAACCATGGATCATTAATCCACCATAAAAGAATTGATGATTGTCATAATCAACCCTATATATTTAATTAGTCTCATTTTGATCACCAAATTAATACTAGATTAATACTTGATCAATACTAATTAAATAATACTATTATTAATATATTAGAACTTATAATATATTAATAATCATAAGTGCCTTATTCTCTCATTTAGTCTATCCAAGTATTGCAATGCCATGCAACCCAAATGGACCATGCCGGGTCGGGTCAAGTTCATACCAAATAAAGTTATGGACTTAGACACTATATCCAACAGTCTCCCACTTGGATAAGTCTAATAACTATATTTGCAAATATGACTTCAAAACCCGACTAGCAATCGTAGCTCTTTCAAAGTCTCTCGGAACTGAGATGATGATGATACGCCATTTAAGATAAGTGATCATATAATCCTCTGTTCTCATGATATCAGCCGGACAAACACATGGAACATGGTCTTACTTATTGTCCAGCATTTGTTTCTCGATCTCTGATTTGTTTCGACATAGAACTAAATTGAACACATCAATTAGGTTCTGGCCGGGCCCGGTACATAAGTCAAAACCAAATCATCGAGGGGCCCAGATATCGCTTCTATTTCTAGAAGGAACAGATAAACTTCGACTGATATGCTTGTACTAACTACTTGTTGAATTATTCACAAAGACACGTTTTATGACATCGAGTTACCAATGCGTTTTCGTGCAATCAATGAATAACCAACTCATAGTCAACAACTCATATCTCTAGGTTTGAAGATTTATATGATATTACCGTCTCACGATCACTCGAGATAAATTCCATGAAGTGATGCAAGTGAGCGTGGGTTGGATCCAATACTCAGCCCTTATGAGTACTCATGAATGTTGTAGCAACCATTACATTGTCCAAAGCACTTTTAGACAAATCATACAAGCCAAATTCATGACAGTCTTAAATCAATACTTACTTCCAAAGTTTGACTGACTGTGGATGGTTTGAATAATAACATAATTATTCTGGAAGTAAAAACATGCAAAATTGAAACATAGTAAACAATCAACACAAGATAGTAACACCTTACTCATAAATAAATAACAACTTTTATTTATCATCAAATGTCAATTACATTTTACAAGTTTCAGGAATCTAATTACTGAAACTAATATCATCCTTCAGCCCAATGCACCTCGCATGCTGTAAATGCTTAACCCTGCTCAGTCCCTTCGTGAGGGGATCTGCCGGGTTCTCATCTGATGATACCCTCTTAGCCAAGAGGAGTCCTTCTTCTATTCGATGTCTGATGAAATGGTATTTTCTGTTAATGTGCCTAGATCTCCCGTGATCTCTCGGTTCCTTAGCCAAAGCAACCGCACTTTCGCTGTCACAGAAAATTTCCATTGGCTCCTTTATAGCTGGTACAACTCCAAGGTCTCCGATGAAGTTCTTTAGCCATATCGCCTCCTTAGCTGCTTCACTTGCTGCTATGTACTCTGATTCACAAGTAGAATCAGCTACTGTCTCCTGCTTGGAACTTTTCCAAGTAATTGCCCCTCCATTTAGGATAAAAACCCAGCCTGACTGAGAGCGGAAATTATCCCTATCAGTCTGGAAGCTAGCATCGCTATATCCTTCCACTCTCAAGTCATCACTGCCTCCGAGGGTAAGGACCCAATCCTTAGTCCTCCGCAGATACTTGAGAATGTTCTTTACCGCTGTCCAGTGTGCCTTGCCAGGGTTCCCTTGATATCTACTGACCATGCTCAAAGCAAAGGCCACATCAGGGCGAGTACAAGTCATAGCATACATGATCGAGCCCACAGCAGAAGCATATGGTATATGACTCATCTCAGCTATCTCAGCCTCTGTACTCGGACTCTGAGTCTTACTCAGCTTGGCATTACTCTGGATGGGTAATTCCCCTTTCTTGGATTCTTGCATGCTGAACCTCTTCAGCACCTTATCCAAGTAAGTACTTTGACTAAGTCCAATTAGTCTCTTACTCCTATCTCTCAATATCCTTATCCCTAGGATATAGGCAGCTTCCCCAAGGTCCTTCATAGCGAAACACTTCCCAAGCCAGGACTTAACCTCCTACAAGGTTGGGACGTCGTTTCCTATGAGAAGTATGTCATCCACATACAACACCAAGAAGCTAACTATGCTCCCACTAGCCCTGACATACGCACAAGACTCATCCTCACTCCTAGAAAAGCCAAACTCTTTGACTTTCTCATCAAAGCAAAGATTCCATCTGCGAGATGCTTGTTTCAATCCATAAATGGATTTATCAAGCTTACACACTCTATTAGGGTATCTTGTATCGACAAAACCCTCTGGTTGAGCCATGTAAACATCCTCAGCCAACTTTCCATTAAGGAAAGCGGTTTTGACATCCATTTGCCATATTTCATAATCATGAAATGCAGCTATGGCTAACAATACTCTAATAGACTTAATCTTAGCTACTGGTGAGAAGGTCTCATCATAGTCAACTCCCGGAGTTTGAGTAAAGCCCTTCGCAACCAGTCGCGCTTTGTAAGTATGTACCTTCCCATCCATGTCGGTCTTCTTCTTGAAGATCCATTTGCACCCAACTGTCTTACGACCTGGTACATTGTCAACCAAGTTCCAAACTTGATTGTCATACATGGACTGAATCTCGCTGTCCATGGCCTCCTTCCATTTAGCAGACTCAGGGCCTGCCATGGCTTCCCTGTAATTATTAGGTTCATCCAAATCTATTAGTGTACTATCACTAATAAATGTATCACCTTCAGTGGTGATGTGATAACCATAATAAAAATCAGGTGTGTTCCTCACCCTAGTGGAACGTCTTGGAGGTACAGACTCATCTATCGGATCAACAGGAGTTTCCTCCTCAGGTTGGTCGATAGCATTTAAGGTTCCTTCACCACTTGACTCTTGAAGCCCTTCAAGGTCAATTTGCCTCCCACTGTCCCCTTGGCTTATGAATTCTCTCTCACGAAAGACTCCTCTTCTTGCTACAAAGACCACATTATCACTGGGTCTGTAGAAGAGGTAACCAAAGGATCTATGTGGGTAGCCGATGAAAATACACCTCTTACTTAGAGGTTCAAGCTTATCATGAGTCTTCACGCCTCACGAAAGCTTCACAACCCCAAATCTTGATGTGGTCCAAATTGGGAACTTTCCCAGTCCACATCTCGTGAGGTGTTTTGGCAACCTTTTTAGTAGGGACTAGATTAAGGATATGGGCGGCAGTCTCTAAGGCATACCCCCAGAAAGTGATTGGTAACGAAGCTCGACTCATCATGGAACGAACCATATCCAGCAAGGTTCGATTGCGCCTCTCAGCTACACCATTTAACTGTGGTGTTCTGGGAGGTGTCAATTGTGAGACAATCCCACATTCCTTAAGATAGTCAAGGAACTCAATGCTAAGATACTCTCCTCCCCGATCGGATCGAAGCATCTTGATGTTCCTGCCCAATTGATTCTCGACTTCCTGCTTAAACTCTTTGAATTTTTCAAAGGTTTCTGACTTATGCTTGATTAAGTAAATATATCCATATCTACTGTAATCATCAGTAAAAGTCACATAATAGCGATTAGCATCCCTTGTAGCAACTCTGAAGGGCCCACACACATCCGTGTGTACAAGGTCCAACAAACCTTCACCCTTATCACAAGTACCTGTGAAGGGTGACTTTGTCATTTTCCAAGTAAACAAGACTCGCAACTATCATCTGACTTGAGGTCAAATGATTCCAAGACTCCAGCCTTTTGGAGTTGGCCTATGCGCTTCTTGTTAACATGTCCAAGTCGACAATGCCACAAGGATGCTTTATCCAAGCTATCTGAAGAATCAATATACAACACATTATTTCCTAGATTGTCTACAACATTCACGGCTTCATATACACCATCACAAGGTAATGCTTTAAAGTAAAATACATCATTGTAATAAACATTAATAGCACCATTTTTATTATCAAATGAAAATGAAAAACCTTGTTTGTACAAGCCATGAAAAGAAATAATATTTCTCGCCATTTCGGGCGAGTAACAACACTTATTCAAATCTAACATTAACCCATTATTAAGCAATAAAGAATAAACTCCTATCTTGGTAACAGGTGATGCTTTCCTGTTGCCCATGACTAAGTTTATCTTCCCGTGCTCCACTTGCTCACTTCTTCTTAGTGCCTGCAAATCAGTACAAATATGAATACCACAACCTGTATCAAGCACCCAAGAATTAGCATTAGATGAGTTATTAGACAATATTGTGTAAATACCTGCATGGGTGGGTTTAACCTTCCCATCCTTTACATCTTGCAGATATTTAGGGCAGCTTCGCTTGAAGTGTCCCTTATCCTGGCAATAGAAGCACTGTGCTTCCTTTGGGTTTGAAGAAGGAGTAATGGGACCTTTCTTTGTCCCACTTGAAGAGGAACCATCAAGAGTCTTACCCTTGGTACCCTTCGAAGGGCTTTTCCTCTTCTTACCCTTTCCCTGCCCAATAGCCAGAACAGGGTCTGTTGAAGGAGTAGAAGTAGCAACCGCTTTACCCTTAAGGCCATTTTCAGCTGTCCTTAAGAGTCCTTGAAGTTTGCTAAGTGTGACTTCCTCCTTGTTCATGTGATAAGTCATACGAAACTGATCATAACTTGGAGGTAAGGAATGGAGAATGATGTCAATCGCCATTTCCTCAGGGAAGTCAACATTTAGCTTCAGCAACCGGTCAACGAACCTTTGCATCTTCTGCAAGTGACCGGTGATGGGTTCACCATCCTTCATCCTTGCGGTTATCATGGAGGAGATGATTTCATACCTCTCCTGACGCGCGCTCTGCTGGTACCTTTCCATCAGATCCAGGTGCATCTCATAGGGGTAGAAATCTTCATAGGATTTTTGAAGTTCAGGAGTCATGGTGGCCATCATGATGCATGCTACTTTAGTAGCATCCTTTTCATGTGCAACAAACTCCGCAAACTCTTCAGGAGTAGCAGTGGCTTCATTCACAACCTTAAGCTCCCTATCGAGGACATATTCTTTGTCCTCATAGCGGGTAATCATTCTGATGTTTCTGATCCACTCATTGAAATTGGATCCATCAAAGATGACCTTACCACACAAGTTCATAAGGGAAAAGGAGCCTGTTGGGTTTGAGCCAGAAACATTGTTGGAAGACATCTGAAAGGAAAGAAAGACAAGTTTCATTAGATTAGGAATCCTTAATAATTCACCCAAATGAAATATTAAGGCTAGGATCCAACAAACTATTTATAGTTGGAAGAGGGATGCCGTAATCCATACTATAAAATATTTGAAGGTAGGTAAATGACGATTTACCAATTTCCACCATAAGAACGAAATATTTTATTATTAGGTTTTATTGGTTTTGAAACTCCTAGATCTTTTGAGATACATTGAACTTTTCAATGGCATGTTTGAATCTCGATTGTGCCCTCTCAAGTTTGTGACTGGGATGCCGAGGATCACAAACAAGGTGTGAATAACCATACAAATTGACTTGGTACCCTCAACAATATTACCTAATCGATGTGCCGGTTAACCACACACGCTCCACCGATCTATAATAAAGTCAAGTTACCCTTTGCCACTCTTACTAGTCCATGTTAGTCTGCCAGTTAACCACACACGCTCCACTAACGACTTGGTAAGGTACAAAGTGTAATTTTATGGGCTAGCACCAATTTCACATTTTCCTAAAGTAACTAAGATTGGGAATTTATAATGTATAGTTACTTTATAATTCATTATACTTTTAACGAGTATTTAAAGTCGTATCCTACCCGTTCGGCTAACGACCCTCCACCGATCAAGGAAGCGGTGGGTGAGAGTGGACACCCATTAAGTCACCATTTTATAGGCAACAACCTTATACCCCCCTTATAGACCGGCTTCGTGAATGAGGCCTACTAACGGTAAGAATGACATATTCTTATACATACCTATATAATAAAATTATAATAATAGTATAAGTGTTGATTTTTAAACTTTTTAAAAATCTAAGGTTTAATTTGGAATTAAAGTATTAAAGTGTAAGACTTTTCAAATTCCAAAACTTGAGGGCAAGATTTGAAACTATTCCAAGTCTCTTCAATTTGTAACTTATGAGTTTTAATGGTTCATAAAAAAATGAAGACTCTTCATTTTATGAAACCTCTTTAGTTCTTTAATCATAATTAAAAGAAGTGACTTTTGGTTATCCATAACTTGAGGACAAGTTATGGACACCATCATAGCCATTAAGATCATGAATTAAACACATATGGAGGTTACACATAATTCCTATGATCTTCTAAACTCATATGAACACAAATTCATGTCAAGCAATTTCAAGAAGATCATATAAACATATACAATACTTGAAAATTGATAAAAGTCATGTAAAATGGGTTAACATAATCATTATCATTTTGAAAAACAGATTTTACAAGTCCAAAACAGATTGGGATAATGATCTTAATCCATTTCTAGCAACAAAACTCGAAAAAACTGCCCAGCACGCTCCTACTCGTCGAGTGCATTATCCTACTCGTCGAGTAGGATGAATTTGTTCATGGACTCGGCGAGTCCTCCCCATGGACTCGGCGAGTCCAGTCGTCAGAGTGCAGAATTTTCGATTTTTAAGCAGTTTTGCATCAAGTATACAGAAAACAATCCTAGGCTCTGATACCACTGATGGGTTTTGAGCATTCTAACACTTCCTAAGTGTACATGCAACCCTAATAACCTTGAATCTATGTTTTCTCTATATACATGCAAATTTCTTTTCAAGGTTATTTCCTAACTAGCATGGCATGCGGATTACATAGAACATAAAACTAGTAGAAATACATACCTTGTTGTTGCTTGGATTCCTTCAAGACTTTGTGAGCCTAGCACCCCAAATGTTGTGCCTCAAATGCTTCACACAACACCACAAGACTTGGAATAACTTGAGAGAATACTTCTAGCACTCAAAATCGGTTATGCCCTCTCTAGTAACCCTTAGTGCACATTTTGCATGCTATAGGGTTTCTTTTATAGTGTGTCATAATTAGGAGTTACAAATGTAAACCCTAATTGTCATGACTCTTCATTTCTCATGACCCATGGGTTTGTAACTCCCATGGACTATCCATGGAGCTCCATATGGTTACAACCAAACCCATAAACCATGGATCATTAATCCACCATAAAAGAATTGATGATTGTCATAATCAACCCTATATATTTAATTAGTCTCATTTTGATCACCAAATTAATACTAGATTAATACTTGATCAATACTAATTAAATAATACTATTATTAATATATTAGAACTTATAATATATTAATAATCATAAGTGCCTTATTCTCTCATTTAGTCTATCCAAGTATTGCAATGCCATGCAACCCAAATGGACCATGTCGGGTCGGGTCAAGTTCATACCAAATAAAGTTATGGACTTAGACACTATATCCAACAATTGGTTCTTGGCAAGATAGTCTTATATGTCAAGAGGCCAGTGGGAGTCTAAAAGATCCTGAAAGAGTTTCAAGAACTAATCAAGAATAAAACCTGTAGTTTATCACTAGCGCACGACTTGAGGTTTGTAACCTATCGTGTTGACATATTCTTATTTATGTGCCCATTCCAGTTAAAGTTGACTATGCATCCGAGTCCTACAAGTTCTCAATTGTTTGCATAACAACCTGGAAGCAATAGTAGGCCTTGTGCTACCAAGTGGCAAGAATTTAAGATTGCACAAGTTCAGTCCATATGAGTTTTGATTTGTCACTAACTTTGTCTTGTGATTATGGTTTTGACAAATTCACATGGATAGGAACATATACACCATAAGGTTTACTAGACATCATGTGAGATGAGGACAAGAGGAAGTATTAATTAGAAATGTTTGCCTTATGTGTTAGGCGGAGGCTCGATCGAGGTTATCAGGCCAGAAGGTTTACTAGACATCATGTGAGGTGAGTCTTCTCACTATACCTTACCTAGAGTGGTAATTATGTGTGAACGGAAGGTCTTATGTGCTATGACGAGTATGTGATATATGTTTCTATGTGATACGTTATATGTTATGTATGTTATGAGCAGTATGATATGGACCGGAAGGTCAACAGGGTATGGACCGGAAGGTCAACAGTGTATGGACCGGAAGGTCAGCAGTGTATGGACCAGAAGGTCAATATGGTATGGACCGGAAGGTCGACAGAGTAGGACCAAAAGGTCTACTCAGATTGTGGGACCAGAAGGCCCCTGAGACACATTGACCGGAAGGTCTCGTAGAGCTATAGCCTCGAGTGGCTAGTTGTTTGTACGTGGTATTTTGGGGAACTCACTAAGCATGCGTGCTTACCGTTTATGTGATATGTGTTTCAGGTACTTCAGAGGACCGCGGGAAGGCACCGGCATGATTGTACACACGCACTATGTTTTGGGAGGAGCTACTGTGGATCCTGGATTTTATGTGAAGATTTTGAAAACTTTGTTAAGTGAATAATTGGTGTTGAACAATATGATATATGTTTTTATGAATTAAGAATGAAAAATTGGTTTGAATTTTCATGACGTTACAAGTTGGTATCAGAGCCTTGGTTTGAGGGATTCGGATACACCTTCGGGCATATCTGAAATCAAACTGAGGATTTGAGAAAAGTTTTCAAACGAAACAATTTTCTAAGATAAGTAAAAGATTTTCAAGAAAGCGGAGAAGAGCAGTGTGTACAATCAGCCAGCGCCCGAACGGTGATTTCCCAAAATACCCTTATGTTATATGTTATACGATATTATGTGATATGTTATGCATGCTAGAGAATAGGCTAGGTATTCATATCTAGGACTAAAGTGGGCCTGATTTGTGATGCCTTAGCCTAGGAGTTACTGTTACTATGAGTTACTACAAGAGTGAGTAGGTAGCAGAGAGGAGCTTACGAGAGGTCTACTGGAATGTGGCCTGTGTGTGATAAGATGTAGAGTACTTGTGATCTGGAATCCTAGGAGGAGGACTTGGGGTGAATACTGATGTAGTGTGGAAGGTAGTATAGGGCCCGTACTATTGGAAACACCGGATCAGTGAGCAGTCCAAGTAAGAATCCTTAGGATTCCCAGGAACAAGTAGGATTGGGTGATCGAGTACGAGTATAATCGAACGAGTCCTTGATTTTGTTTATGTTGTGAGACATCATGGTGGGTACAGTCACACAACAGAGAGCAGCGGAGTCAGCGATGACGAGATTCGCAGGATGATTCATGACGAGGTGGTCGCAGCTATACGAGAGGCCATACCGGAGATGTTTGGGTCTATTAAGACCATGTTGATTGAGACGTTCGATGAGCGATACGCTGCTGTTACGGAGGCTGCTACTGCTGCAGCTGTCGCAGCTGCTAGGCCACAGGGGGGTGACTCGTTGCTGTACCGAGAGTTCAGCAACATGAAGCCACCAGAGTTTGATGGGACTCAGGATCCGATAGCCGCGATGAGATGGATCTCTGACATTGAGGGATGCTTCTACATTTGTTCTTGTCCGGAGCATCTGAGAGTACGGTTCGCGCTGAACCAGCTTCGCTTGGGAGCGAAGGACTGGTGGAAGTTTGTGACGGCAGACTTCACTCCTGCAGAGATTACAGCGGTGACCTGGGAGAGGTTCACCACCATGTTCCGAGATGAGTATGCTCCCCTGGTGGAGAGGGAATGGTTGGTGCAGGAGTTCTTGTCCCTCAAGCCGGGGACGGAGTCTGTGACGGTGATCACACGGATGTTTCATGAAAGGGCGTTGTTTTGCCCTGAGCACGTGTCTAACAAGCAGGCACACATGAGTCGATATTTGAGCGTACTGAGGAGAGACATTCGGGAGTTTGTGGTGAACTCGACGTACCGAACATTTTCCGAGCTCCAGGAAAATGCTCAGAAGAGGGAGATTGAGCTAGAGACTCAGGCCGGGGAGGAGGTCGAGTCTCAGAGGAGGGACAGGCGGCCGGTGCAGTCTCAGCCGGCAGCCAAGCGGGCAAAGCCCGCCGATACGAGATCTGGAGGCCGGAAGGGCCGCACTTGTGGGAAGTGCGGTACGGGACATGATGGAGTTTGTCGAGCAGGTGCTTGCTACAAATGTGGCAAGGAGGGGCATATAGCCAAGGATTGCCCCAAGGGATTCATGGTTTGCTTTCATTGCAACCAGACTGGCCACCGGAGAGCCGAGTGTCCGCAGCTGTTACATGGATCTGCCCCTACTGCTACACGAGCTACTGAGGGTCGGCCAGCGAAGGTCGAGGCACCGAAAGCATGAGGGAGAGCCTTCCAGATGACAGCGGAGGAGGTCCGCACAGCACCTAATGTTGTGGCTGGTACTTTTCTTGTGAATTATGTACCTGCTTTGGTGTTATTTGACTCGGGTGCGAGTCGATCTTTCGTGTCATTAGCGTTTAGCCATCACATCAGTATCCGACGAGAGGCGATGAGTCGACCTCTACGAGTTTCTATAGCCGAAGAGCGAGCGGTGTATGCTACTGAGGTGATTCGAGGATGTGTACTCGAGATCTTCGGTGTTGAGTTCCCGATAGATCTGGTCCCGATTGCGATGGGGGACGTTTGTGTCATTGTGGGCATGGATCGGTTGAGCCGATTTGGAGCTGTTATAGACTGTGAGCGTCAGATGGTGACGATACGAGACCCTAGTGGGGGAGTACTGACAGTATATGGCGAGGGTACCCGATGTGGGTCAGCATTTTGCTCGGCTGCCAGAGCGAGACAAAGTTTACAGCAGGGCTGTAAAGGGTTTGTAGCATATGGGATGGAACGATGGTTTGGGAGTCGAGGATTAGGAGTATGATGATTCATTATTTCCGAACTAAGAGTCAGGATTTTTACTGGACAGTCGAGAAGTCTGGTAATGGATTGGTATGAGATTCGGAATGATTAGAGGCAGTCATGATGAGAAGTTTCTGAGGATTTCATCAGAAATCCGGGATATTGGAGTTGCTTAATCTCCATCGGGGAGATTATCGCACAGCACCTTCCAAGGGTAAGTGTGATGTTTCCGGCGGAAACGGTCTGTGAGATAGATTGTTAGTGCGCCAATTGGTGATGGTCCGAACCCTGAGTGGGGGAGAACCGGGTACTTTATTGAGGGGATCTGAGATTTGTTCAAAAGCGGTTAGAGATCTGGATATAGAGATCTGCGGTTCAGGTTCATGAGATCATGGGTATTGGTGGTCGAGGCGAGACGTAGAGCGAGATAATGCATATAGTGCATGTTGAGAACGGATGAGTGTCCCCACGGCAAGTAGCCGTTGGTCGGAGACCTTGAGGTGGTTAGGAAATTCTTCGAGATTATTATGGTGAACTCGAGATGGTTGGCTCGTAAGATTAGTCTGGCAGTGGAGAGAATTTTGGTTCATTGTATGGGCTGTGATGCGGTTCGGGAAAGGGCAGGAACTGATTAAGCAACAACTTCGAGGTCATTATGAGTATTCTTGCATGAGTTTTGAGTTATATAGAAGGAAGTTTCGGATTGTCGTCAACATGTTCTGGGTCATTGGCGATTCCTTCATGTTTCAATTGAGAGTTGGGATACTCCATAGTGGCGTGTGATGAAAGGAAAAATTTGTTGTGAGATTTTAAGGGAATGTGTGGGTGTATCTGTGAATAATGAAGGTGATCGGGGGTTGAGGCAGTACATCATGAGGTTCTGTGGTAATTTGCCAAGATATCCGAGTATGATAACCTGAAGTTCGGATTAGTTTTGAGTCTTGGGTTGAGACTGCAAGTGGCGTATTGTGTATCTGCGGTACCAGTGAGAGCCCTTGGGTATTGACATCAGGAGGGATTATTTAAGAATGAGGATTTCAGTGGAGAGAGGTTGTTGTGATGCTACGGGAAGTTGTAGTACTCACTAGTCAGAGGTTGTTGTGATGCTACGGGAAGCCGTAGTACTCACTAGTCAGGGGTTGTTGTGATGCTACGGGAAGCCGTAGTACTCACTAGTCAGAGGTTGTTGTGATGGTACAGGAAGCCGTAGTGCTCACTAGTCAGAGGTTGTTGTGATGCTATGGGAAGCTGTAGTACTCACTAGTCAGAGGTTGTTGTGATGCTACGGGGAGCTGTAGTACTCACTAGTAAGAGGTTATCGTGATTGCTACGGGGAGCCGTAGTACTCACTAGTCAGGGGGAGGTTGTTGTGATGCCACGGGGAGCTGTAGTACTCTTGAGTCAGCAAGAGGTGGTTATGAGGAAGTACTCTTTGATCAAAGCACGACGCAGAAGAGTTTTGGGCGAGGGTAGCCCTAATAGTTGAGTTTTTGGGAGCCTGGCGGTTGAACTAGGAAAGAGACTGGGGTCCCCATATTTGTCGGGAATCGTTAACTTCTGACTTGAGTGGTGGTTGTCGCATCATGAGGGAATTGGAAAAAAAATGGTATTCGCGCGGATTGCAGGTTGAGTCATGAGATGATTGTTTCATTGGGACAAGTGGTTCCAACTTTGGGTCGGACCAGACTCTCGAGTTTGAGTTTGGCTTTGGTAGTACGTCGGGTAGGCGAGAGGAGATTCTGGATTATGAGGTGGATTATTGGTTGAGGGGTATTGTTGTCACCTGATATCTTAGACCCGAGTGAGGTCAGTTCGTTAGTACGGGAGATACCATGAGGTACATGAGGCAAATGATTATTATTTCGGCTGAGGTCGAGGGTGAGATTATTTCAGTTGGGAGTATAGTATTCGTTGGGGTAAAGAGAACTT
Organism: Lactuca virosa; assembly: GCF_052849685.1. Taxonomy (NCBI): domain Eukaryota; kingdom Viridiplantae; phylum Streptophyta; class Magnoliopsida; order Asterales; family Asteraceae; genus Lactuca; species Lactuca virosa. The sequence goes on from NC_136429.1 coordinate 133,245,684, forward strand.
CGTGACTTGTGTGTCACTGGGCCGAGATAGTTGATGTGAGAAGGAAGTCAGTGAGACACTTGGAATATGTTATGAGTAACCTTTGGAAGTTAATGGTTGGTTGAGAGATGACCTAGTACCCAGTGTAGAGTAGGGATCTTTGAGAGTAAATTGGGTGCTTATGATTATAGATGTTAGAAGACATTGTGAGGGAGCATGATCACTTTCTTATATCTGAAGGTAGGAGACGATCCGCTGGTGTAATGTGCCCTTTTCGTCTATGGAAGTGTATTCGAGATTGTTGGGTACGTATGGCATGGGTGATCGGTAACCGATTGTTGGGTTTATATTTGGAAGTTAGAAGGGATATCTTAGTGGCAGAGGGGTTGGTTTTGTTTCGAATTCAGGAGTTCCTGGTCGGGTTCAGGTATTCATGGAGGAAGATATCATTTTGGTGTGAGATCCTTTTAGTGGTGCTTTTCGGGTGTCTGGTTTCTATATATGTGGTTTGAGAAGCGATTTTGAGGGCGAAATCAAATTAAGTGGGGGAGATTTGTAACATCTGGAATTTCGGGTATGATAGTTCGTGTTTCAATTTTGAGGATTTAGGAGGGACTCGACGAGTCGTAGGTCTGACTCGCCGAGTCATGTCGAGTTGATTGCGTGGATTTAATGAGCGGACTCGACGAGTCCAAGTATGGACTCGCCGAGTAGGTACTGGTCAGAGAAAACCCTAAGTTTCGGGGTTGGAGCCTATTTAAAGGAACTTATGACCTTGGATGCGCCTCATATCTCCTGTGAGAAACCCTAAATCGCCATTGGAGCCAAGGGAGAGTTCTTGTAATGAAATCAAGTAATTTTGGTGTGATTTTTGCAAAGGAAGTGAAGGGATTCAGCTAGAAGGACCAAAGGAGGTTGTTATTCTGAGACATCCAAGCAAGGATCTCCATTCTGAGGTAGTATTTCACCCCTTCCTTCTGTTTTGTGTAGAATCCTTGAATCTAGGGTTTTCTTACCCTTTCTTGGATAGTATATGATGCATATGAGGTCCCAATGTGGAAAAGTCTTAGATCTAGACCTTAAGAGGTCCAGAGAGTCCCAACCATTATGATTTATGTTGTTCCTTTGGAGATATGAACCTAGGTTGCCATTTTAGAAGCTATTTCACCAAAAGAAGCCCTATGAGTGTTACATGAGTGTAAAGGTTGGACCTTTACGTGATCATTGTGTATTGGAAGGTCAGATCTATAGGTTAGAGAAGCAGATCTGGCCTCAGAAGGTCTTTTGAGTGTTGCGATGGAGGAAACTCGCCGAGTCCATAAGGGGACTCGACGAGTCGAGTCGGGTTGCCCCGCGATTCGTGACCAGTGGTAACCCATCGAGTGAAAGGTTAACTCGATGAGTCGAGTGAGGATTTATGAGGATTAAGAGGACACGCATGGACTCACCGAGTCACACGAGTGCACTCGACGAGTTTGGTCAAAGTTTGACTGTTGACTAGAGCTGACTTCAGTTGACCTTAGGGTTTTGGTCAAGCTGGATCAAGAGAGGTCAGGAATGGGTAGAATGGTCTTCTACCCATTCATTAGAGATGAGGACAAGAGGAAGTATTAATTAGAAATGTTTGCCTTATGTGTTAGGCGGAGGCTCGATCGAGGTTATCAGGCCAGAAGGTTTACTAGACATCATGTGAGGTGAGTCTTCTCACTATACCTTACCTAGAGTGGTAATTATGTGTGACCGGAAGGTCTTATGTGCTATGACGAGTATGTGATATATGTTTCTATGTGATACGTTATATGTTATGTATGTTATGAGCAGTATGATATGGACCGGAAGGTCAACAGGGTATGGACCGGAAGGTCAACAGGGTATGGACCGGAAGGTCAACAGTGTATGGACAGGAAGGTCAGCAGTGTATGGACCGGAAGGTCAATATGGTATTGACTGGAAGGTCGACAGAGTAGGACCGGAAGGTCTACTCAGATTGTGGGACCAGAAGGCCCCTGAGACACATTGACCGGAAGGTCTCGTAGAGCTATAGCCTCGAGTGGCTAGTTGTTTCTACGTGGTATTTTGGGGAACTCACTAAGCATTCGTGCTTACCGTTTATGTGATATGTGTTTCAGGTACTTCAGAGGACCGCGGGAAGGCACCGGCATGATTGTACACACGCACTATGTTTTGGGAGGAGCTACTGTGGATCCTGGATTTGGTGTTGAACAATATGATATATGTTTTTATGAATTAAGAATGAAAAATTGGTTTGAATTTTCACGACGTTAGAAAAAGGAACTAATTAAATATGGACTCTTATATATATAGCATGGGCCAAGTTCATTTAGGTTGGGCTAAGCTTGCATGGATAGTCCATGGAGTTTTTAACCCATGGATCCTATGGAAATGAAAGGTCATGGGTATTAGGGTTTACATGAATGTAACCCTAATCCTCCAAACTATATAAAGAGGTATTTGGCACATGAAATGGAACTAGTGTGTGAGGATACAATAGTGGGCCGATTTCTAGTGTGCATTCTATTCTCTCAAGTTTTTCCAAGGTGTTTTTGGTGATTTGTGATTCCACTTGAGGCTTCCACACTATTGGGGCTAAGCTCTTAAAGATCAAGACTTCAAGCTCCGTCAAAAGGTATGTTATCTAACTAGGTTTTTGTAGTATAGTTGCTTCATATTATGCTAGTTAGGATGAAACCTTGGAATATTGAATATTTGCATGTATAACAGAGAGAACATAGATCCAAGGTTTATAGGGTTGCATGTACACCATAGAAGTGTTAGAATGCTCAAAACCCATCATAAATGTTACGACTTTATGACTTTAGACGTTTATTAGGCTTAGATCTGAAGTTTTGATGTTAAGTCTTAAAGCATTAAGACCTTAGTTTAGATTTTTGAACTCAAGTGATTACATTGGGCGTAATCATGAGTATGTTGGGCGTAATCCTGAGTACGTTGGGCGTAGAGTGTTATTGCCACGCAAAACCTTCCAAGGATCGACTATACGCTGGGCATAATGTGGAGTACGTCGGGCGTACTCCCACATTACCCATTGGGCCATTTTTGGGCCTTGGGCATTAGGGGTTTTGGGCCTTGATTAGTTAGGTTATGTATGGGAAAAGCAAAATGGTCTTTTTCCTTAATAAGATAAAGGATGATTTTGACCATTGATTATGGGTTAAAACCTTGTTTTTAATTAGGTTCGTCTTTGGGTTTTGATTAGTGAGAGGAGCCATGTTAGTAGCAACTCGAGTGTGAGATTCAGTTACCTTAAGCTAGAGGTGAGTGTTCTTACCATACTAGTGGGTCGAAGGCACCAAGGCCGACCCACTGATTCATATGTGTAGAATGTATGCAATTATGTGAGTATTACTGATGTGATTGTATGATATATTCATGGGGACAAATTGGGCTCGGAGTCATTATGGACTCGGGGTTGATACAAACCCGGGGGTTGATACGACCCAAAGCAACTATATGTTGTTCCATGGGGTTGATACGGACCCAGAAGTTGTTACGGACCTGACACAGCCACATGGTGTTATATTTATGTGTATGGTGTATGTGGTATTTTGGAGAAGCTCGCTAAGCTTTGTGCTTACAGATATGTTTTTGGTTTCAGGTACTTCCGGTACAATATGGAAGGGCCCGACGTGATGGCACATCATTCTACCCCTCACGATTTCTGCATTTATGATTTCTTTTACTCTGATATTTTGTGATATTTGGTATTTTGGATAATTTTGAGACATGTGATGTTTAGGATTGATGAACTTAAAAATGAAACTTTTACTTATGAATTTTGGGACGTTACAAGTTGGTATCAGAGCCTTGGTTTGAGGGATTCGGGCACATTTTTGGGTGTGTCAGAACTCAAACTGAGGAAATGATAATCTTTTCAAAAGAAAATTTATATTCTAAAAAGATTTTCACCAAGTAAAAGGGGGGTGTGATGCATGAAATCAGCCGAGCTCAAGTAAGTAGTTCCCAAAATACCCATACTTATGTGTTATGATTAGTATAACTTATATCTTAATTGAATGCTAGAATAGGGATAAGGATACCTTCAGGAATCGTATGATAGAATTGTCTGATTTGTGTGATAACTTATAGCCTAAGGGATTTGGATGCCATGTGTTACTTGGAATTGATATCGGATCAGTTAATTGCTAAATGTATTCTTTTAAAGTTGTATACGATTAGGATCATATATCCTTAGAATGATCAGTTTAGCCACATTTCCTGTTCCTTGTTTGGTTGTGGATTTTAGTCTATGTGATCCCATTTGTGTATAACTTGCATGCATAAGGCAACTGATAGTGTTGATTGAGATTCTTTGTATTGTAGAGGCGGTCAAATCGAGAATTCCTAAGAGAGCCTAGGTAATGTCATAGTATATTTTTTATGTTGTATAACATAGGATTGGTATATAAATTTAGTGTGGTGACTTAGAGGATTCATGACGGCTCTTGAGGAGGCTACAGATAGGCGTGGAAGGTAGTATTGGGCCTGTACTACTGGAAGCACATGATTTGTACCCGAGACAATGACGGACTTGGAAATTCTAAGGAGACTTGTATAGTGGGAGTTCCCTCGAGTTTTATGTTGATCGTTTATATGTTTATATTTCAGTTTGAGTATGGTGGTGATCACTCGAGGAGGAGGTTCTGGCTCTGTTTATGGTTCTGGTTCTGGATCGAGCACATAACCGATTGATGAGAGGCTACGCGAGTTTATTGCGGCCGATGTCACTCGCGGTATCATGGATGTTACTCTTGTGATGTCTGGTACCATCAAGGAGGGGATTATAGAGCTTATGTATGAGCGGATTACGGCTTTTCGAGTCGAGTTTGCTATGGGTCAGTCAGGAGCGCGAACTCCCTTATTTCGGGAGTTTAAGGCTTGTGGAGCTCCAGAGTTTTTCGGGGCTAAGGACCCCATCGCTAGCCGACGTTGGATCGCTGGCATGAAGAATACTCAGCTGATGAGTTTTTGCCCTAAAGGGTAAAGGTAGGGTTTGCATCATGCCTGCTGAGAAACCGAGCACATAGTTGGTGTGTGACAACCCGAAAATTTTATTCTTGTAAAAGTCAAACATATCGTGTAAAGGTCAAACTCATTTCTTTCATTATCTTATATGGCTAGATTAATGGGTTTTAAGTGTATACACCTTGTACCAAAGGTGTTGATTGTTTAGGAAGTGAAACATGTTGAAACCGGGAACCTTCGCAACCCACTCCATCCGAACCGAGGACTTCATCAGAACCATAAACCCTCGGACCATGAACAAGGTTCACGACCGCAAACGAGGGTTCACAGCCGTGAACTCTTCGGACCGTGAACTCATCCCTATATATATATGTGTTGATCGATTTTATCCTTCACTTCTTCACTTCTGGCCGCGAACTTATCCATTCTCTCTCAAGTATCATCAGCCAAAAACCCTCCTCTTTCCTCAAGATCATAAGAAACACCTTCCTTCTTGTAGTTCATATGGAACCCTCTTGATTTCAACCTTGATTCATCATCATTCATCAAGAATATTGGGCCGTAAACATCCAGATGGGCCGTGAACTCAAGAACACCAAGTGTTCTTGGGCCGTGAACACCCAGCTGGCCGTGAACCCTCTTGCAATCTTCAAAGTTTGCTTCTAACACATCTTTTGTAAGTGTTCCTTACACCATAGGTTGTTTCCTTTACACTTTTGATGTTAAATTCACTAAATGTATACATATATATGTCTTGATATGCTAATTAGGACTCGTTTATGCTTCGGGACTTCACTCGTGAAACTTATCATCCTATATCGAATCTTCAATTGAATCACCCACATAAGGTGAGTTCATACCCCTATAATCTACCTGTTTAAATGGTTTTTAAATGTTTTTAAGGGGGGGGAATACAAGTTGAACACAATTTATTTGTGTTAATATCAATATGTGTAAGCAACCAAACAAAAGGTTTGCTTATTGTTATTAATATTGTGTTAATATTTACTTGTGATATCAATCACACAAAAGGTTTTCTTATGCTTTTAAATATTGTGTTTAAAATAAAAGATTACCAAATACTTCCAAAATGACTTAAAGTCATGTAAACTCTTTAAAGTCATGTAAATTCTTTAAAGTCATGTAGACTTTTTTAAATACTGTTAAAACTCTTTTAAATACTGTTAAACTCTTTTAAAATGTTTTATAAACTCTTTAAACTTATATTTTTTTTAAAACCATATTTATATATGTATATGTATATAAATAAGGCTTAAAGGACTTAGGACTAATGATTTGTCTTATTTCCTTTTCCTTGTTTGGATGTGGACTTGAGGTGAGATTATTTGTCAGAAGGTTGTTTTCTTCTTAATTATGTATTATATATATATATATATATATATATATATATATATATATATATATATATATATATAAAAGGATACTTCAGTCGGTATCATTACCTTTGTATCACGCTGAGCAAATGGGCACATTCATGAGAGATCATGCTAAACAGATAGAACATATAAATTATAATAGGTATAATTTATGAGACAAACGAGAAATCAATTTTTACTAGATAAGTATACCAGGTTTAAACTACTTTGTTAAGAAAAGGATATAATTCGATCTTTACTTAAACCAGATAAACCAGAAATGTGAGCCACTACTTCACGGCATAGCAATATACTTGTTATGTCGTGTGTTGTAACCAGAGTCTCCTGGAGGGAGAGCGGGCATTGTGTGTATAGATCTATACGGGACTGACAATCCCACATCCCAACTGTTAGCTACAGTCCGGCAGGCAATCCAAGGGGTGACAAATGTCACATTAGTTTCGACGCCAGCAGGTCGTCGTGTTAAACGCTAGTCAATCAGTATGGTTATAACCTTATCACATTTCAACCCTAATTAACCGCTTTAATAATAGGGTAGTTATTACACCAGTAGTGTATTTTTAAGAAATACTACTGCACCAATCATTTTCCACAAACAAAACAGAACGGTTTTATGGGATTAAAACTAGTTTACACAAACAAAACAGAACGGTTTTATGGGATTAAAACTACTTTTCACAAACAAAATGGAAAACATTCTTCTTATAATTTTATGGAGAGTTAAAATTATGTTAAACTATATTATAAGTACAATAATACTTAAACAGAACGGTTTTATGGGATTTAAAACTACTTTTCAGTGTAAAGCAGAAAATATAGGATTTTCTGGAACGTAATCAATCACTTTCTTAAAACTAAAGCAACCATAACTAATACTTATGAACTCACCAACTTAAATGTTGATCCTCTCTTTCAAAATAACTTGTATTCTCAGGGGATCCAGTAGACAGGTACACTCCCGAAACTTTTGAGAAGACAGCCTAGTGACGCGTTGCGTCTTTTGTCTTTTACCTTATCTACTTTTGATGTCAAATGTTAAATGTTTGAGTACCTATGTAAAAACTTATACCTTATTAATGCAATGGTTGTTGTACTTTGATTACTATAATGCATGTGTTGTGATACTTGACATGAAGTCACCCACCCCCGGACGTTTCCGCCGTTCTGGTTTGGGGGTGTGACATGGTGGGATGAGGTCGGCCGAGCTTTGGGATTTGTGGCATTGGCAGCCATGAATTGGGAATAGTTTGTTAGGAGATTCATGGAGTAGTTTGCACAGGCGATTGAGGTGCAACAGCTAGCAAGGGAGTTTCAGAACCTTTGCTACACTACTGAGACAGTGGCGGAGATCACCGCCAAGTTCCATGAGAGGGCTCTATTAGTTTTGCAGTATGTTGTGGATGAGGAGATGAAGAAGACGAGATATCATGACATGTTGAGGGATGACATCAGGGAGTTTGTGATGTTTTCAGGGTGCAAGACCCCGAATGATATTGAGTTGGAGCTTCGACGAAGCGCAAGCCGGAGCAGGTACAGACAGCCGTGGGCCAGGCTAAGAGGACCAAGACTTCTGATTCACATTCTAGGGGCCAGCAGGGTCGGGGTCGTTGCGGCAAGTGTGGCAGTTACACAGCGGGGCATGTCGATCAGCGGGTTCGGGTTGTTACAGATGTGGTCAAATTGGTCATATGAGTACGGATTGCCCCTGGAGTGCATTGATATGTTTTCATTGCAACCAGACAGGCCACAAAATGGCCAATTGTCCGAGGTTGTCAGGAGGGGCAGTGGCGGTGCCTGCACCAGCCACCTTGAGGATTACCGATGGCCGCCAGGCTAAGGCAGAGACACTTGTGGTGAAGAGCAGGGCATTTCAGCTGACTACCGATGAGGCTCGAGCAGCACCAGATGTGGTTACCGGTATGTAATTTTATTATATCTTTATTTTTTTTCTTATTTATGCTTACATTGTATTTGATCATGTATATGGACCTTCTTAGTCAATGGTTTGACTGCTCATGTTTTGTTTGATTCGGGTGCTCCCAATCCTTTGTATCTATTGCGCTTAGCAAGAAGTTTAGTGATGCTCTTGGGATTTTATTATCCGTTGGGGGTTGAGATTGCTTATGATCGTTATGTGAGTGCTTCGAGGGTTCATCGTGGGTGTGTCCTGAACCTGGTCAGCGAGAGATACTCTATTGATTTGGTGTTGATTCCTCTGCGAGGGTCGAAGGTTATCTTCGGAATGGATTGGTTTGGTCCCAATGGGGCCATGATTGACTGTAAGCGCCAGCTAATGAGTGTTCGAACCCCAAGTGGGGGAGAACTGGTAATTTCTGGCAAGGGAGTTTCATATGGCCTGACTCTCTGTTTAGCTGCGAGGGCCAGGACATATCTTCAGCAAGGCTGTTCTGGGTTTTTGGCTTATGTTCTGGATACTCGGATTGGGGGCGCGTCGACATTGAGTGAGGTGTCCATTGTTCGAGATTACCTCGATTTATTTCTCGACGATTTTCCTGGAGTGCCTCCCGAGAGGCAGGTCGAGTTCCGGATTGATTTAGTCTCTGGTGCGTCTCTGATAGCCAATGCACCGTATCATTTGGCGCCACCGGAGATGCAGGAGTTGTCTACACAACTTCAGGAGTTTCCAGACAAAGGGGTTTATCTGATCGAGTAGTTCACCATAGGGAGCACTGATCCTATTCGTGAAGAAAAATGATGGCTCACACATGATCCAGACAAGGGGTTTATCTGATTGAGTAATTCACCATTTGGGACGTTACACCTTTCACGTCCTTTTTTTCCTTATTCCTACTGTTATACGGTACGACACAATCAACAAAAGCCCAAGGACAATTGGAGAGACTCCTGATGGGCACATAAACCCAAGGAAAAAAACTGACCAAAAGCAATTAATTTAAGTTATTATTTAGGAGTTATAGTCATATTTACATTTTCGATCCCTAACATTTTCTTATGGTAACACTTTAAATCACAACACTTAGAATAACCAATTCTAACACTTTCAAAAACAACAATTTCACCCCTTGACTTAATTCTTACTTTTATTTATCCTAATTATGCTCACATTTTAATTGATTGTTTTTTTTTTTACTTTTTATATGATTATTTATTCTAAATATTAATTAACAACATTTTTATTTAATTTATTTAATTTTATTCTCTTAGAATCAAAATAACTTTACATCACTTAATATTCTTGTATGTGAATACTAACATCATTAAAGTAAAGATTTTCAAGTCGTTACACATATACAATATGTTAAATCACTTGTAGTCATCTTTTACTTTGTAATTCCCTCTATGTTTACCTACTTTTCCATTTTAATGAACTCTAGATAACAATAACGATAGGAGAAAAGAAGCAAGTGTAAGTAACCTAATATGAAAATAATGTTTTTATATAGGCCAAATATTTTGATAAACTAATTAATTAATTAGCCTAAGTTGAAAGTTGTAGGAGTTGTGTAATAAAAATATTTTAATTAATCAATTCATTAAATACCATAAGATGAAAAGTGGTAGATGTTTTAAATGAACATGATTCAAGATAAAATGATTTATCTTGATTCATATTCATTCTTTTAAATGACATCCTTTATAAGATTTATAAAAATATAGATAAAAATAAAAAAATAGTTATCTCAAAATATACATCTCCAAATATATATATTTTTTTTGTTGAATGGAAAACAAGGAATGAATCAAACTTTCTTTGTTATGTATGAATGTGCATGTTCTAAAAACTAAAATATTAGCAAATTTACTTTACTACTTCAATTTGGAACAGCAACTTTATTAAGAAAACAGACAGAGGCTGGAACAAAACAAAACAATTAACCTTCCAGTTGATTAAACATACGCAAGTAATCACGAATAATCTCATACTACTAATTATGACCATTAAGTTTTGAATGAGAGAACATAAGACCAACTTAATTGTCGATTATTTTTTTTTTTTGGAAACTGTCAATATTATAAAAACGCACCCAAATAGTAAGAAACTATAGGGGAAAATTTAGCGGTTACATATTACATATACAAAGAAAATTAAGTCTAAGACGAAAAAGGACAAGAGAGTCACTCTTCCCAGTTACATAAACCACCTTTACCTCTACATTTTACCCACAAATAAACTAAAGCTTTGATATTGTCCACCACACCATTTGGAGTGATGAATTTTGCTTGGAATATCCGATCATTTCTAGCTCTCCATATACTCCATAGCATCCCGTAGCAAATGGCTGTTAACCGTTCTCTTTTCTTAGGGCATCTCCCCCGGTTGGCTGCAAAACAATAACAACTTGAACTTATAAGACATTAATAATTACAAAATTTTGAAAGTTTTATGGTATATTTTTGAAAAAAAAAATAAATAATTTGCCAAACCAGTGTTTTGTTTATTGTCCAAGAAAAAGTCGACATTATATACAATAGTATAACAAAAAAAGATATATAATTTTGACAAAAAATAGTGATTATTTAAATACAATCAGTGACAAAAAAAAATACATATAGAAAGAGAATGTCAAAAGTGGGATTTGAAACCACGCCCTCTCACGTAGGGCTGACAATTCTCGACACGACCCGCGACACGACCCACGACACGACACGAAATAAATGAGTTTGGGTTGAGTTTTTCAACCCGCCAACCCGCTAACCCACCAACCCGCCAACCCGTTTATTAAACGGGTCATATATGGCTTTCTTAAAAAATAAATGGGTTGACCCGCCAACCCGTTTATATTTTTAATAAAAAAAAAATTATTTTATTTTTAAATGTATTTATGTATCAAGTATTAATATTTAATAAGTATTATATAATAAATTACTTTAGCACTTGAATTATCTATGTTTGTATTAATGTTTAGTTTGAACATGTTTCTATGAATGTTTTAAATCTTCATTTGGATGTTTAAGACTTAAGTGTCTAAAATTCGAATATGTTTGCATCAACCATCAATAATTTATTCATGTTTAATTGTCAATTTTATTTATGGAATCTGACCCACGAACCGAAATCTGACCCACGAACCCGTGAACCCGTATAAATAAATGGGTTGGCGGGTCATATATGAGTTTATGTTCCAAACCTGTCAACCCGTGACCTGCCAACCCGTGACCTGTATATTTAAATGGGTCGTGTTTGGGTTGACATATTTTGACACGACAACCCGCAACACGCCAACCCGAACATGACACGATTGTCAGACCTACCTCTCACGAAGACAAAACTTGAGTCTGGCGCCTTAGACCACTCGGCCATCCTGACTTATTTGATATTTCATCCCATTTAATATAAATGAACTATAACTCTCAACCGTCCAACCTGAGATCTCAAGTTTTTTTTTCTTCCCAATAATAGTTTTATTTTCTAAAATCAAAATAAAAAATACTTTAATAAAATGATTTAATCTTTTATACAGATTTTAAATGATTTTCAATCCAATTGATACATTAATTTTACTTTCTTGACAAGTTTTAAAACGTTATCTAGTTGATCCCATTAAAGATAAAAAAAAAAACATAAACCGACTCGACTAATTTTAAGTAGCTACATTTAATTTTTTCAAACAAAAATTTGAAGGTCTGTATAGAAAACTTATATGATGAACAAACTTTTGAAAATTAGTGCACAAACATAATTTTGACCGTGTTGTGGTCATAACAATTTTATATAGCAAAAAAATAAGGGATGGTTAAGGGATCAAGTTGTGTGATGGGCATGTGTATAGATTTTAGAAATAAGGTTAATGTTAGAAAAATAGGGGATAAATAGATTGCTTGGATTCTCTGAAAGTCGTGATTCACTATCAAATTGAAGTATTTCGATGGTACAGATCGAACACTCAATTGGATGAAATTCAGAGAATGAAATCTGAGAATGTATGTGAAAATGTTCTTCAAGATGTACCAGAAAAATGACCAAAAACGGATATATCATTCCTGTCTGAAAACTGTCATAAAACTATCAAACCTGTCAAAACGGATCTCAGGGAAAAAAGGGTCAACTTTCTAAAACGGATCCCAGCCAGGGGCTCTGCCACTTGGACCCCGCCAGGGGCGCTGCCCCCGGACCCCCGTTCGTTTAGGGGCTTCGCCCCTAAATAACAATATACTTTGAATCTTGAAAAACTTGAACAAGTGTGCACTCCTACACCATCCTAATTTGTTCAATATTCAACAAGATCACTTTCGGTCAACAAATTTAATCCTATTACACTTAAATAATATTGATGATATAAAATCACCAACAGTTAATTAATGTATGTTTGATGTTCTAAACAAAAAAGCAAAAATAAGGGATGCATGCAGTAAACAATTTAGTTACCGGTTTGGAACATCTATGAGAAAGTATTCTTAAAATCTTATAGCAAAGTGTAAAGAATCAAGCCTTTAATTTAAATGTTTGTGGCCAAAAGCAAAAAAGACTAAACATAACACAATATTCAATACATGATTAAACGTTTGCTTCTATTTCATGCCTTCTGTGGTTGTTATTTAGATATGTGATGACAGATTGACTTACATCATTAATGTCCTTCAATAATTACACCAAGCGAAAACCATGCTTGTATAACAACCAAACCGACATAAGATTCTTACGAATTTCGGGTACATAAAACACTTCATTCAACGTCATCTCTCTTCCCGACGTCATCTTCAACACAATCTTCCCAACACCTTGTATATCAGAAGTTGTCGAGTTTCCTATGAACAGCTTAACAACATTGTCCACAACCTTGAACTTTCTAAACCATTCTCTATTTGAGAAAACATGACGGGTAGCTCTGTATCAATCCACCACTCCATTGGATTAGACTCCACAAGGTTAACTTCAGAGATAACCACTGCAAGATTGATGTCATATACATCTTTGGTTATCTTCCCCACAATGTTTGCATCTTTTGCTTTTTCTCGCTTTAGAAGCTTGCAATTAGCAGCCCGATGACCAGGTCGATCATAGTTGTGGAAGTTACCTTGGAACTTTCTTATTGGAAGTTCCACCTTTGACTCCCAAGTTTTCACCTTTTCCTTTCTTTTGGAATTTACCCTTTCCAGACTTGTTCTTCCCTGAACATTAACCATGCTCCACAACATTAGCTTTTTCAGAGTTAGGGCTGAGCTATCTTATTGTCCTCTTCCATTCTCAGGCGAGCAATTAAGTCCTCATTGGAAATTTCCTTTCTCTTATATTTGAAGTAATTCTGGAAATCAACCCAACTAGGGGTTAACTTCTTAATCATGGAAGAAACAGAGAAAGGCTCATTAAACCCCATACCCTCGGTATGCATGTCATGTAGGAGGACTTGTAGTTCTTAGACTTGGGACATAACAGTTTTACCATCGACCATTTTTTAGTTTAGGAATCGGGAAACCACAAATTTTCTTTATCCCGACAACTTCTGTTTGTACTTTTTGTCCAATGAGTCATATAGTTCTTTGGTTGTTTTTGTTACACAATAAACATTATACAATGAATCAATAAGACCATTAAGAACATAGTTCCCATACAAGAAACTAAAATGTTTCCAAGCTTCAATAGCGCTCAAAGCTTGCACATCTCCTTCTCCTTCGAGCACCCCGGAGCCTCTTCAGTTAAGAATCTAGCAAGTTTTAATGTGCTAAGGTAGAATAGCATCTTCTGCCGCCACCTTTTAAAGTGCATCTCGAAAAACTTTTTCGGCTTCTCCCAATGATTAACTGGCACATTCATCGTTGAAGCTCCTTGAGAACTAGGATTACCATTAGGCTTTGGTTGGGAGATTTCAGCAGCCATGCTTCAAAGAGAAATGAGTAGTTTAGTTAAACAAATATATTAAGCAATTATAGAGTAGTGCAGAATAACAACAACTAAACTATTCAACGAATATATTTTCCAGAAAATAGATTCTGAAAACTATTAAGACTTTTCCTTGAAATTCGTTTTACAAAAAGAATTTCTAAAAACAGAAGCGTAAAATATACAAACAAAAGAAGAAATACAGAAATTGTCTTATAAGTTTTTTTCTGAAAACATGATCTGAAGGCTTCCAATGAAAAAAATGCAATTAATATAAGAACTGTAAACACAAACAATTTTTTTTCCAATTGTCGTTTCGTACAAACGATTTGTTTTAAGACTGTTAGGAAAATATAACCCAAAAATGCACGAAAGAACAAAAGTAGAAATTGTTTACCGATGCATGTGTTTAACACAATGTCCTTAAAACAATTTCGTCCTATATGGGTGTTTGTTTCCCATGATAGAACAACAAAAAACAATTCTTCTAGATTACCCGAACCCTCACTTGGTCGGATTATACCTTGGTTGCAACAGGAGGAAGAAGCAGAAGTAGAATTGGAAAAGAGAAAGAGACGATTCAATCATCTGGTGTAACCCAATCAGTAAAGGAGATGCATTATTTATACTATAAAACATAACTAATGTGATTAATATGAAATCGTAACTATCAAAAGTAAAGGACACAATTAATCAAGATATCAAAACCGAAATATATGATTAATGGCTTTTAATTTCGGGTTTATAACTGATATAGTTTCAGTAAAAAATGAAAACAATTGCAAAAAAAGTCATTGAACTTTTCTAATCGACCGTTGGTGCATTCTTACCTACAAGATGTGCGCTCGCACACAAGTTCAGTGAACCCAAACCAAATTGGATCAAATTAGCATCCCCTATGCGTGCGCGCAAGATATATATATATATATATATATATATATATATATATAGAGAGAGAGAGAGAGAGAGAGAAAGAAATAGAGTCTTGGTTCTATAAGTCTTACAAGGCTAACATGTAACATCCCCAAAAATCAACCTTGAATTTTTTTAAAATAAGAGTGTAGGTTTTATCAAAAGGTGTTATTCACAACCATTAATAAATAAATAAAATATCTTTTCACATTACATCAACATAATCGTAGTAAAATGCGGAAGCTAAGTCTTGTTTTGAAAACTATATCATTACATACAATAGATAAACTAGATGTCATGTCCTTCCGAGAATGTCCGGATATCCCCCAGCTACTTTCCCTTTGAACCTGAAGGACCTAAAACTAAAAACATAAAGTAGCAACTATAAGCCTAAGGCTTAGTGAGTAATCACAACACTCACCCATTATACAAAACATATGCAATGAGCATAACACATATAAATATTAAGTAATAAATCACATATTACTTACATTCTATCACATATTCACATATAAATAAACATATATGAATGTTAGCATTCTTATCACTGGTTACAACTAGATTCCCTCACTTAAGAGGATTTTCTCTAGTTGCCCTACATAGACTAACTTCCTCAAAGAGGCTTTGCATGGTCGACCATCCATACATGGCCATTCAGATTGAACAACTGGATTCCCTTTTTTGTGAGGCTTTTCTCCAATTTTCCAATCCATAACCACTTCCATCACTTTAGATGATATTCGTGGTTTCACATAACATAATCACATAGTCCATATAATAAGTAAGTTAATGAGAACTCACCTGAAACATCAAACACATAATAAAACCACTGAAGTGGCTAAGATGGATTCACAACTCTTTGAACACCTACCACCACATTAATAACTTTACTCAGCTCATATCACAATTATTATTAATTAATATATTATAATATACTTTTTATTCACTTTTCTTATCATGCTAATAAAAATACTATAAATGTCGTGATTGTTTGAACCATACAATATTATAAATCTAGACCTCGTAATCCATACAACTTATTAATACATATAATTCGTACTTAGCTCATAAGTATTACTTAATAATGTTTCATAATATATTTATATACCTCCATTAACTAATGAATTTTAAAAAGTAATTCATCATTTTGAATATTAATACGATTGAGTAAATCCTCCATATTTCTAATTCAATAATTTAGAAAAACATATGTATTTTTAAACATATCTTTTGCCTATAACTCATTAGTTTAGCATTTTGACAAATGAGTTAACTATAAAATTCCTAACCAATTCTCTTGAATACTTATACTGTTTCCTTATATTTAACTCGAATGTGGCCAACAAGGAAGTCATACACCATGAACTTTACTTAGATTAAGCCCAAAATAGAGAGTAGCCAATAATATTAAATCCAAAAAATTGGCCCAAAAGTACAATCTAACCTATTTGAGTTTACATCCATCCTCTTTACCACTATTGACATCCCTATATATGGGATGTCGTTTGGAAAGTTTTACTTGATATATGAAAATAAGGCGGTTAATATGTTGTTATGTGTTATTATATCTAAAGTATCCAACTCATCATTCTACTCATACTTTTAGTGTTATAACACACAACGTGGAAATGGGCAACACCAAATAACATGTAATAACACATATTATTTTCTATTTAATTTTTTATTTTTTTTATGTTTGTAATTTTCATTTTTCTATTTTGTTTTATTTTTTTAATTTATGTCATAATAATTTTTAAAAAACATATAAATTAAATAACACATAATTAAAATAAATACTAATTAAAAACTACATTACAACGAAAAAAACATAAAACGACATTACAACGAAAAAAACATAAAACGACATTACAACGAAAAAAAAACATAGACCGAAAAAAAAACATTGACAAAAAAAAAAAGACATTGACAAAAAAAAAACATTACAACGAAAAAAACACTAATCTTCGTCTAAATATTTCTGCTCAATCTTCGCTTTCATTTTTCGAAGTGTCTCCAACCGTCTCGGTGGCAAATTCTCCTCGCTAGTTTGAAGAATTGCCAAATCTTTCGCAATACGATCGTCATTGGCTTCACGACGCAGGAACTCAAAATGATCCCATTGCAAATCATATCTTTTACGCGCGATTTCGTTGTGCTCGTCAAATTTTTGTTTCATTTCGGCTTGCTCTCGACGTCTACTTTCGGCTTCATCCGCGTGTCATTGAACACGCCTCGCTTTGTCGCGGCCTACCGGTCGTCGAGGAGGGGAGATCTCTTCAAGGTCGTTCAACATCGACCGAACCCGAGCCGCGCGACCTCTTCGATTGTTGTTCTGTAAATGTGTCCGTTTTATTCCACGTTGGGTCTTCCTTGACAATCTCCCAAATTTTTTCGTGTTAAAAAACATGACCGGTCTCGACATGATATTGCTCCCTCGCCGCTCTATAAACGTCAAAATCGGTCGCACCACTTTGCTTGTGCGAGGAAAGTTTGTTGTAGACGGAATTGAACTTGGTGCACTTCTTACTTATTTGAGTCCATTTGCTACTCAACATGTCGTGATTGCGGTACTCTTCATCTTTACTAAAACTGGTACGAAATTTCCCAAGCACAGCTTCCCAAAAAGCAACTCTTCGCATATCGTTTCCTTGCGTTGGATTTTTTGTTGTCCCGTACCAAGCCATCACCAACGCGTATTCCTCCTCCGCGGTCCACCATGTTGGAGGTTCATCTTCCGATTGCTCCACCGCAACCGCTTTCCCTTTCCTTCGTGCTCTCCCTTTTTGGGCCGTTTTTTTTCCGCTTGCGTCTCGGGTACAGTTTGTTGGGTGGGTTGTGGTTGTGTGGTATTTTGTTGCATTGTAGCAAATGGGTTGAAAAGGTTTTGTGGAAGGGTTGTAGTGAATTGTGGTGGGGGTGAGGCGGAATTGAAAAAGTTGTCTTGAGTATTGAGGATGTTCGCGTACATTTCGTATTGTGCAAAACCAAGAGGCGGATGTGTATTTTTGTTTGGAGGAGGAGTGTTGAGGTTTTGATCCATAGTAAGGAAAAGAGAATTTTTTTGAAGATTTGAAATTAAAAAGGTTTGATATAGGATTGTAGATAAAAAATAAAGGTTGATGTATATGTATATATATAGGTGTAAGAGGTAAAAAGATTGAAAACATTTAATTTTTTTTTTTTACATGTTGACCATTTTACAACGGTTCAAAAATCAAAATGTATACGTTGGAAGTGGATTTGCGTCGAAAAATGGCCGTTGTCAAGCGTTACCACAGTAACGCGTTGTAACATAACGCGTAAAAACGCAAGGGGACGCGGTGTTTCAAGCGTTATAACGCCATTTTTGGTACGTCACGTCGGAATAACGCGTTGTGCCGTTCCGAGTGGTCTAAGGAACAAGTAAGTGGAAAGGAAGAGTACATCCGTGGCACCCCAATATTTTGGGAAACTCATTTAAAAAATTCTTATCTTCTTGAGAATTAAATAATATTTTTTAAAGTCCATTTCTAGTGGTTTTTGTTTATTTTCGACAAGGTGTGAATATGTTAATTAGATCAAAGGTGATAAACCCGTCAAACAAAGTTTTGTTTTGTTTTTTTTTTTTTTCTTTTAATTTAATAGGCGTCTGGGAGTTTTGGAAGAACATGTATTTTCTCTTTCTTTTTTTAATTTAACAGACATCTACAAGTTTTGGAAAAACATGTGTCGTGTCTTTTGGGAAAAGAGGACATATAGACTTTTTTCGGTTTGCAGTTCTTTCAAAAAACAAAAACTCTACAAAAAAAAAAAAAAAAAAAATACGAAGAGCTTTTAGTAAAAACCAAAGCACCTAAAGCTTTGTTATTCAAACAAAGCTTTTTCCCAATTAAGGCTTAATCTTTCCACAAGTAAAACTTTAAACCTCAAAAACTACTAAATTTTGCATGTCCAACATATCTATAGGGTTTAATAAAAATATTAAATCATAATTAATGTGTATAAAATATTTCATAATCAGAAGAAGGAAAAGGAAAGTTTTGGACCAACAACAAATTTACTATTCATGTAAACAGGAAAAATAAATTAGAATAGAAAGCTTAGCAAAAGAAAATATTTTATCAACAAAATTTAAAATAAAACATGGATACTGAATTCGTCGTAATATTAGAGTTGATACGTATTTTAAGTTTTTAAGAATAATTTAACCCATAATTGAGTAACTAAAACAGACCTTGATGATATAGTTTAGGGAAATGTACACAACTGAAGAAAAAAAAATG
Source organism: Lactuca virosa (assembly GCF_052849685.1). NCBI lineage: Eukaryota > Viridiplantae > Streptophyta > Magnoliopsida > Asterales > Asteraceae > Lactuca > Lactuca virosa. The sequence continues at coordinate 133,265,039 of NC_136429.1, forward strand.
TAAATCGTAGTTGCTTAATAGTAGGATAACTAAAACATATCGTTTATAAAAGTGTTTGATTGATAATGAAATAATAGAGGTACCGTTGAATTGACTTTTAAATAATCTGTTAAATAAAATACTGTTTTTTTTTTTTTGGTTGACTTAATCTTTTTTTTTAGTTTTCATTTTTATTTTTCTGGGATAAAATAACACAATTATTAAAATACGTATACGAATACGCATAGTTCGGTGCCTATATATACTAACCAGAGCAATGTCTTCTATCTCTATCTCTTTCACTCGGCGACTTCACGAAGCAATTAATCGATTCTTTGAATCTGTCACAGATTTTCAATCTAAAAAGACAACACTCAAATCTCCAATTTTTGGTACGTATTTCTATTTGATTCCAATTCATAGCAATTCAAATTAATTGGCATGTTATATCAGACATTGAAAATGAAGTATATCTATTGCTGCATATATATGTTTAATTCTCATATTTAATTTGGATGTTAAACTGTCTCGATCATTTTGTTAATTCAGTTTACTGCTTGATAGATTGTTTTCTATCATCTATATATGGACAGAATGATAAATCTATGACTGAAATTTTGTAATCATATAAACTTAGTTACAATATCCTTTGCTAGAAATTCTAAACCTAAGCTTTTTTTTTTTTATCTCTATTTCAGACACCGATAACTTTATAATCATGGAAGGCTATCTCCAAGAATCCATGTCTCATGCAAAGTGGAAATCGTCATCCGAAACCGTTGATGAATCTAACAACGTAGTTTCAGATAATTTCGATTGTAATATTTGTCTAGACACAGTCCAAGATCCTGTGGTCACACTTTGTGGACATCTCTATTGTTGGCCATGTGTTTACAAATGGATGAATCTTTCACACAAAGTAAATACTCTATGCCCTGTATGCAAAACCGAAATATCTGAAAAAACCTTAATTTCATTATACGTCCCTACCTCAACCGTAAAACCAAATTCTGAAGAAAAAATAGTCTCAATCCCACGTAGGACATGTGGGGTCCACACCATGCCACGTCAACAACATAGTGACATTCGACAAGAAGTACCGAATGATTTACCTGCAAGCCCGATATCTGGGATGTTTGGTAAAATGGTGTACAAGGGGCTTTTTGGAAATTCGGAAGATTTGTTGTTTGGTTATGGAGATTCGTATAGTTTAGCGGGGATGAGTACACAAAGAGCGAGAAGGCAAGCGATTCGAGATGAGAGGTCTCTTGGACGAATTTGTTTTTTCTTGTTATGTTGTGTCTTGTTTCATTTTGAATATCCGATTCCATGATATATTGTATCTAAAAACTAAAAAGATAGAAATTTTGATATGTATCCATAGATGGAATACGCCATATATATAGGATTCAAATTTATAGGCCATTTGCACATTTGTGACCATCTTTCTTTGTTGCCAGTACCCAAAATTTGAGATAAAAGTATGGCTTATTATGGTGAACTTTAAAAGTAAAAATCTTCAAGGATAATGTGTACTGATTATTTGATATGGAGGTGTTGTTATGTTCGTTGTTTCAAAAAAAAAAAAAAAAAAAAAAAAAAAAAAAAAAAAAAAAAAAATCTTGTTTTGTCTATATCTTCTAAGTTTTGGTTTTACACATCATTAAAATTATCAACACAGTATTTTATACTATCATTTTGCTTTCATGACGCCTAAAAAATAATCAAATGATTTTGAAAAGTGTGATGCATAACCCGAAATGGAATTTGGTTTGGCTTGAATTTTTACATAACCCATAAAGCCTCGGGCGGTTGGGCCCCGGCGGGTTGCACTTTAAAATTTTTAAAAGAGTTTTGGGCATTGATAAAGTCGGATTTCACCTATTCTATTAGACATTTTGAGGCAACCAGAAGCATTATCTCTTTTATTACAAAAAGTAGACTAGAGACCCTTCCACCTTGAAAGATTACCGGCGCATTAGCCTAATTGGTTGTTTTACTAAGGTAATCTCAAAACATTTGTCCAAAATACTAAAAAAAAAACTAATCTCTTGGGTCGTTGATGTTGAGCAATCCGCTTATGTGGAAGGAGGAAAAAAATCATTTGTTAATACATGTTGAACAAATCATGTTGGATTGTGTTGACCTACAAATGCATATTTGTTCACAATTTCTTTAAAATTCATGTATAATTAGCGATCAATCAAATCAAATGTAATTACAAAAATCTTTTAATTATTGGTGATGAAAAAACAAAGTGAGGTGTTTGACAATAATATGATAAGACAATGCGGTGGGTGTTTAGAATAAAGAAAGCAAATGCCTGCGAGTCGTGGGTGTGTTGACTTCACGTAGTTTGTATAATTCTCATCTTTCTGTTCATATTTAAGGCAAGTGCTGCTTTTTTATTATTTTGATTGCCATATAACTTAGATGGTGGTTTTAAATTTAATCGACTCATCACAATAAAGTTTAATATATGTATTATATATTCTTATGTTTATTTTCAACACTTCTTGACTTACTTTTTCCAAAATATTGCATTTTACGACATCTTCAAAACTTGAGGTTTGACAACTAATAAGGCTATTCTTTATACATATCATACCCTCAAAGGGTAGTTGCGTGCTGATGTAGCTTTGGGCACTGTCGGGAACACAATGTTGGCCCGTGGTGGGCCCCACGAGACACTCCCCGCCATCGAGTCTTGGACTCATCCCATTCTCTCCTATCTCACTTCATTCTCATTTTTTTTTTCTTGTACAATGTGATTTAATAGCTTGTACATTGGTTTTGATAAGTGAAAGAAGTGAATAACATCGATTAAATTAAATGAAAGATGAATGTAGAAGTGACATAGCTTTGAGGTGGTAGATAACTTTTTTAACAGCTTCATAATATTAAAGCTAGCCAGTAATAAGCAAAAAAAAAAAAAATTACACATAAATATTCATGATGAGGTTTTGTAACTGGCCGTTCCAAATAACATTATTTTTCTTATTTCTATTTCGAAACCATTCAAAGGAATGAAGCATTATTCTATCGACAACATAATTCTTGGGTAACTTTCGCGAGTCAAACACGAGAGTATTCTCATACGTCCAGAACAACCATATAACGGTCATGATTATAGTCTCCAAAATATTCCTTTTCTATCCCGCCATCACCACATTATCCAACCAATTAAACAAATCTTGGACCGTCTCAACAAACGGAAAGGGTAATTAAACAGCCTGAAAAAAATAACCAAACGTGATTAACAACTTCACATTTCATGCACAAATGATCGAAATCTTCCATTATTTTGTCCCAAACCTAGCATATCGTCGAAGCGGTCGATTCCTCTAGCCTCCAAGTTTGTTTTCGTGTGACTTCTATTAAGCACAACTTGCAACAATAAATCATTTATTTATATCACAACACTTTTTTTGTTCTAGCGAGTTGTAAAAATCTCATTTCCCAATATAAGCCGTCGTACAAGTAACCATATAATCATTTGTGGGACTCAACTCCCATATCCAACTATATAAGTTCGAACTAGGAACAAAAGGCAGCCACCATTTCATCCAAAGCCCTGAGTTGAATCAATTTCCCCTTCCCCTAACTAGTCTTCTAACTAGTCTTTTCAGTTCCATTCCCAAGTTCTTTTTGCCAACGATCACTTATGAAACAATCTTTTTACAATTCCAGCTCATATATATAACCTTTTGTACGAACATCATTTCCCCATCCACGGTTCAAGCCAAAAATGAATAGAGATCTCATTTCCATTTCTCCTTCACAATGTGTTGGTACGAGTAATCTCTTTTTCATTAAGACGATGCATAGTTGCCACAATCGCCACCTGCACTCTTCCTATTCTCGATTTCTTTTCCTCTAATCCCAAACACCCACACGACCCATGAATGTTTTTTATGACTTTTTCCCATAAAGAATTAGCCTCCATATGAAATCTCCATCTCCATTTATATAAAAGAGAATTATTAAAAGCCGAAGGGCCCCCCGCACCCAATCCATCATTCTCTTTCGTTATCAATTTGATCCATTTGAGACATGCTTATTCCTTTTACCCCAACCTTAGCTCTACAAAATAACCTTTGGACTAGAGTATCTTCCATGACAACATGAAAACGTTCCATAGCCCGTATAAACAAACACGGAGAAAGAGGGTCACCTTGTCTAAGGCCTCCGTGTAGTTGAAACTCATTGGTAGGGCTTACATTAACAATGATTAAGGAAAATGACGATGTAAGGCATCCACCAATCCAATCAATCCATCTACCTCTAAACCTCATAAATCTCATAAGCGTGAATAAGTATTCCCAACTTATCGAGACATACGTCTTTTCAAAATCGACTTTAAACACCATTACCTTAGTCTTCTTTTTCTTGTATCATTCTATGATTTCACTAACCATGAGAGGTCGTCTTAGATTTGTCAACCTTTAACAAATGTCGACTGCTACAAACTCACAAGATCATCAATAACTCGAGCTAACCGGTTAGCTACGAGTTTTGCAACAATCGTGTATTGCATTCCTATGAAGCTAATCGGCCTATAATCTTTCACAAAATGGGATTACCTTTTTCGGGATTAAATTAATAAATGAAGAGTTACATCCTACAGGAATATGTTTATATTTGTAAAAAATCATTTACAAAAGCACAAACACTATATTTTTATGACATTCCGTATGAAACCTAAACTCATCCGGTCCTGGTGTCCAATCACTACCACACGTGAGGTGGCACATAATTAGTGTATATAAAATGTTTTGTAATCAGAAGAAAGAGAACGAAAATTTTGGACCAAAGCCAAATTTACTATACATGTAAACAGAGTTGAAAACTTAGCAAAACAAAAGTATCATATTTTTTGTAACAATCTAAAATAAAACATAATATATTAAAGTACTGTAAAAACAATATACAGTATGATATTAGAGTTGATATGTATTGTAAAGTCGTATATGACTAACAGCAATATAACTAAAATATATTGTTTTAAAAGTCTTTGACTAATAATAAAATAACTAAAACATATCGTTTATAAAAGTATTTGATTGATAATGAAATAATAGAGGTACCGTTGAATTGATTTTTAAATTATCTGATAAATAAAATACTGTTTGTTTTGGTTGACTAAATCATTTTTATTAGTTTTTATTTTATTTTTCTCGGATAAAATAACATAATGATTAAAATACGTATACGCATAGTTCGGTGCCTATATATACTACCAAAGCAACGTCTTCACTCTCGATCTCTATCTCTTTCACTCGGCGACTTCACGAAGCGATTAATTCATTCCTTGAATCTCTAATAGATTTTCGATCTAAAAGACAACACTCAAATCTCCGGTTTTCGGTACGTATTTCTATTTGATTCCAATTCATAGCAATTCAAATTAATCGGCATGTTATATCAGAGATTGAAAATGAAGTATATCTTTCACTGCTGCATATCTATCTATGTTTGATTCTCATATTTTGGATATCACTTCGTTAATTCAGTTTATATACTGCTTGAAAGATTGTTTTCTATCATATATACATATGGCAGTGAATTTATGACTGAATAACAATCAACGACTCACTCGCTTTCGTTAACTTATTTACTTATAATTACTATTGATAGATTTTCATCTATGCATGTATGTATTTTTGTCTCCTCAATTCTTTGGAATTTCTGTAATCATAATAACTTAGTTGCAATATCCTTTACTAGAAATTCTAAACCTAAGCTATCTTTATCTATATTTCAGACACCGATAACTTTATAATCATGGCGGGGTATCTCCAAGAAACCGTGTCTCATGCGAAGTGGAAATCCTCATCTAAAACCGTTGATGAATCTAACAATGTACCTTCAGATAATTTCGATTGTAATATCTGTCTAGATACAGTCCAAGATCCGGTGGTCACACTTTGTGGACATCTCTATTGTTGGCCATGTATTTACAAATGGATTGATCTTTCACACAAAGTAAATCCACTATGCCCCGTATGTAAAACCGAAATATCAGAAAAAACCCTAATTCCATTATATGTTCCTACCTCGACCGCAAAACCGAATTCTCAAGAAAAAATTGTCTCGATCCCACGTAGGCCATGTGTTGTCCACACCATGCCATCTCAACAACATACTTTACCTGACATTCGACAAGAAGTACCCAATGTAATCTTACCGACAATCCCGATATCTGGGATGTTAGGTGAAATGGTGTACATGGGGATTTTTGGGAATTCTGAAGATTTGTTGTTCGGTAATGGAGATACGTATAGTTCTGCGGGGATGAGTACACAACGGGCGAGAAGGAAAGCGGTTCGAGATGAGAGGTCGCTTGGTCGGATTTGCTTTTTCTTGTTATGTTGTGTAATGTTGTGTCTCGTATTATTTTGAATATCCGATGCCATGATATATTGTATCTAAAAATATGAAATTTTGTTATATGTCCATTGATGGAATACACCATATATAGGATTCAAACTTATAAGCCATTTGCATATTTGTGACCATCTTTCCTTGTTGCTGGTACCCAAAATTTGAGACAAAAGCATGCTTTATTCTAATGAACTTTTTCAAAAACAAAAAAATCTTGAATAACACTTCTTATATGTAAAAAGGTTAATAAAAATTAAGTTAGGTATCCTAAAAAAATATGTTATAGCAGGTCATACGTACCAAATTCGACGAAAAAAACAAGTTAAGAATAATGTGTAATGATTATTTGAGATGGTGTTGTTATGTCCGTTGTTTAAAAAACCTTTTCTTTTATCTATATCACTACAAGAATATAAGCCTTTAGCGGCGACACTATTACCGACGACATGGAATTTTAGCGGCGACAAATGCTAGAGTCGCCGCTAAAAGTCCATGTCGCCGGTAATAGTGTCGCCGCTAAAGGCTTATCACCCGAATCCGCGTTTTCCCCCTCTGTTAGATCTCAGTTGTTCGATCAAGTATCTAATCTAACGGTTGGGGTCCCTTATCCGCACAAACCTAATACCGGCGACATTTGTGTCGCCGCTAAAAGTCTAAAACGTCGCCGCTAATAGTTACCTAAAAAATGACGCGGTACCCTTCCCTCCAGATTGTCGCCGCTATTGACTTGAGTCGCCGGTAAAGCGCTAGTTGTCGCCGCTAAAGGCTCTCGCAGATTAAAAAAAAAAAAAAAAAAAAAAAAAAAAACGCACGCAGATTGTTCATTTCTTCCCATTTTCATTCTGTTTGCTGCTGCGCCTCTTCCAAGTTCCCCCGATTTTGTGTTCAATTAGTTGATTCCAACAACATATCTCCCCACATTGTGTGAGATTAGGGATCAATGGTGGTTAGGGCTTCTTGGGACCGATTTCTAGCTCCATCTACTGAAGAAAGGTAAGTTGAATTTCTTGTATCTCTTTGTATTTGTATGTTAATTTCGATTTCTAGCTGCATTTGATAATTAAATTGCAAGAAATTGTTCAATTTCAGTGTTTTTGGTGGTGTTGTCTTTGGGTTTACGGGTGAGGGTATTTTCGGGTGAAGACCAATTTTTCCGGCTACATATCTGTTGATTTACGCCACTACAGGTTCTATTATTTCATTTTTTTGTGAATTTAGTATTTGTATGTGAAAATTATGTGAAAATTGCCATATGTGAAAATTGTGTGTATATTTGATATTTGTATGAATATATGTGAATTTGGTGTATATATGCCAATGTATGTATGTTTGTTGTAAATGTGATATATGAATGTGAAATTTATGTATTTGGTATAAATAGGATGTTATTATCTATATATGTGAAATTATGTGTATTTGATTTAAGTAGGATGTTATTTTGTGTGTATGTGAATGTATTTGTATTTGGTGTATTTGTATTTGGTGTATGTATGTGAAAGTATGTGAATTTCATGCTCTTATGTATTATGTAAAAGTATGTGGTTTTGGTATAAGTAGGATGCTATAATTGAAAAATAATAATAATAATAAAATTATTGTTATAATTGGAAAAAAAACACAAAAAAAATGTTATAAAATTGTTTAAAAACTTATATACAAATACTAGAAAGTTTCTAGTTTCTTCCCAAGCTAACCCCAAATTAACCAATAAGTTCTATAGTTAACTTATAATCTTCAAATTAACTTATAATGTTATATTTCTATAGTTTCATATTTATATTTTCATGTCTTTTTTAGTTTTTAAATTTTTTATTTGCAACATATTTATACAATGTTATAAATAAAAAATATATATATTTTTTAATCACGACGGTAAAAAAGAACAACACAACAACATAATATAATTGTTTAAAGTACAATTGTATAATTGAAAAAAAAAATAAAAAATGTTATAAATAAAAATATATATATATAAATGTACAATAGTAAGAAATGTTTTTTTATGGATATATCAAATTATTAATTTTTCTTTATTTAGAATAGTTCTTATGTAATACGTGTTTGTAATATGAACTTTATTTGGATTTCTAGTTTAAATAGAAATGTTTATTCCTATGTAAATGTTTATTTCTATGTAATGTGTATTTGTAATAAAAGATGTATTTGTATATCTTATAAATTTTCATGAAATGATGATAATATGGCTTTTGTTGATGTATACCATGGTTGTTGTTATGGGTCGTGGACACGGGGGTGATGGAGCTGAGGACCCACCTCTCCCAGGTGGTAGAGGTGTTGGTCATCACGAGCAGGACGGTAAGTCTTATTATGAATTTTTATTTACTATTTTTGTTCAGTTATTATAAATTAAATACCGTTTCTAATAATTTTTAATTACATTTGTAGTTGAGCAACTTGCACGAAGGAAAGTTTGAGGCAAAGCGAAAAATATAAAGCTTGAAAAAGCGATCTTACGGAACCAGGGCATATTAGAGGCATTGGCCGTAAACCTTCTGCTCTCCCGCCGATTCCACAGCCTTCGCAACCATCACCACAACCATCACAGGTAAAACAATCTACTTTGGTTTTATGGTGATTATTTGCTAAAAAGTTTGGTAATTAGGTTTTTGTCCCAAGTGCAAAAAATAACAACGTACTTTGGTTTTTTGTCTTAGTTTAAAAATAGCAATCTACTTTAGCATCGTAAAATGCATGTTGATTTGGTAATTTTGGTTTTGTGGTAATTATTTGCTAAAAAGTTTGGTAATTAGGTTTTTGTCCCAAGTGCAAAAAATAACAACGTACTTTGCTTTTTTGTCTTAGTTTAAAAATAGCAATCTACTTTAGCATCGTAAAATGCATGTTGATTTGGTAATTTTGGTTTTGTGGTGATTATTTGCTAAAAAGTTTGGTAATTAGGTTTTTGTCCCAAGTGCAAAAAATAACAACGCATTTTGGTTTTTTGTCTTAGTTTAAAAATAGCAATGTATTTTGATAGTTTTTGTGTAACACCCTGTTTATTTATTAAATAAATAAACAAATTAATGAACGAATAGAAGCCCTAAAATAAATAATGATATATCAAATGATGGTCTCGTAGAGCTAATTGTCACACTTTAAGAGATTGGGGGTTAAAAGTGTAAAATTCGGACTTAATTTGTAAGTATTAATGAAGGCATATCAATTGGGCCTATTGGGCTAAGATGGGGTTGGAAACCCTAATTAGGGTTTAGAAAACCCTAATATTGGATTTATGGGCTTGGACTTATTGAGACCCACTTTTGGGCCATTGGAATGGAATTGTGTGATTAATCCCAATCACACCATATGACTTATTTAGAAGAATGATGGACTTAATGGATTAAGTCCTTAATGGATTAAGTCTTTAATGGGTTAAGTGAGAAACACTTAACCCTAATCGTCATTTTATGTGAAACCCTAATTTCACTTGGGTTTATTGTTGGGCCTCTTTATTGGGCCTTGATGATTGGGTTACTAATGGACCATCCCAAAGTCAACAAATTGGACTAGAATAATTTAATGGGCCTAGCGTAAGGCCCGTGTAAGGGGTTTGGGCCCAATTTGGAAAATTGGGCCATAGATGGGCCATAGTTTGGGCCTTTACGGTTATGAGATATTGGGCCACTAGAATACCAAATGTTGGACTGGACTTTTTGGTTGGGCCTTTGAATAAGACATGTAAACGCTTGGGCCCAATTTGGAAAAATTGGGCCATATGTTGGACTTTGAGCCATAGTTGGACTCTTGATGTGACATCCCCAATTTCACGGCCAGAAAAGACCGATTTAATTTATGCTTTTAAAATAATTTCAGAGTAATCATTTGATTAAAAGTGTTGCGGAATTGGTCCCCAAAACAAAACATGATAAAAATTTGTCAAAACCTTTCTTTAAGAAATATATAATTTCCTTTTATATCAAAACCTCGGGATGTCATGTTCCGATACAGATCAAAAGCATAAACAAGACATTATAAGCCTTACATCAGTTATTTACAACTACTGGCCTATAATCCAAAAATCACTCATTGTCATCATCCGACTATGCTCGGGGTCCACTACCCGTAATATAAAAAGCTGAGTGGGTCAGGCTTGGAAGCCTGGTGAGCATATAGGGTTTTCAACCCACAATAAATAATAAACTCTTTAAGTTTATCAATCAACAAATAATTTATTAATTTCATCAACCAAAAACAACCCTAATTACTCATTCCCGTTATCCTCACCTTACGTCCCTAAAACGACTATCACAAGGGACCTAGCCTAAGGATTTTCATTAGGGGTGACAACATTGTTTTCCTCAACAATTTATGTCAAACAAGACAACCAATAAGGTGACAACTTTGCTTTCCTCAGCAAATTATGTCAAACAAGACAAACATCAGGGTGACAACATTGCTTTCCCTCAGCAATTTATGTCAAACAAAACAACCTAACATAAAACAACCAATAAGGTGACAACATTGCTTTCCTTCAGCAATTTATGTCAAATAAACAACCAAAATGGTGACAACATTGCTTTCCTCAGCAATTTATGTCAAACAAACATCGAGGTGACAACATTGCTTTTCTCTCAGCAATTTATGTCAAAAGGGTGAGAACATTGCTTTTCCTCAGCAATTTATGTCAAATAAAACAAACACCGGGGTGACAACATTGCTTTCCCTCAGCAATTTATGTCAAATAGGCACGAAGTCACATCGTCGCCAAGGTTTATACAACAGGCACTACGTCACATAGTCGCCAGGGTTTATACAATAGGCACTACGTCTCATAGTCGCCAGGGTTTATCTAATAGGCACGAAGTCACATCGTCGCCAAGGTTTATCTAATAGGCACGAAGTCACATCGTCGCCAAGGTTTATACAACAGGCACTACGTCACATAGTCGCCAGGGTTTATACAATAGGCACTACGTCTCATAGTCGCCAGGGTTTATCTAATAGGCACGAAGTCACATCGTCGCCAAGGTTTATCTAATAGGCACGAAGTCACATCGTCGCCAAGGTTTATACAACAGGCACTAAGTCCATAGCTGCCAACATACTAAATCCGTAGCTACCAACGTACATCTATACTATACTAAATTCATAGCTACCAACGTACATCTATACTGTACTTCTATCCCTCATACTTTATCTACCCATGTTTTACCCAACATATTTGAAGATAAATATATATATATATATATATATATATATATATATATATATATATATACATTTTAAATCATTTTAAAGATGTATAAAACATTCATTCAACATCCATCTCAAATAAACAAACAACATATATACACATATCACGTATTTTATATAAAATAATATATACACATATCACGTATTTTATATAAAATACTTCATATCTATGTGTAAGATGAAAGTGACTACACACTCACCTGATTTAATGAAAATCGGGCAGCAATTCGTTTCTAAAACGATCGTTTCTAATAAAACCGGGAGTTTTATTGAGAAACCGGGCTCTCTGCGAAAGGTCGGGCTTCAAAACCGAAAAGATAAATTTTTCGGGCTTCTCGGGCACTCCGTGGCGTATTCCGGGGGTTATAATCGATACCGGGGCTTCGGGGGACGTGAAAATAGCCAAAATATTGAAAAATGGGCAAAAATTGCCAATGTCTAAATTCTAGCCGGGAGGGTTCGCACCCTCCTATTTATAGCATGCGAGCTGGGGTTGAGTCTGCGGGACTTCAGCAGTGTGGGGTTGAGTCTGCGGGACTTCAGCAGTGTGGGGTTGAGTCTATGGGACTTCAGCAGTGTGAGGTGAGTTACCTCCAGTAGCGGTGGGTCTACGGCCACAATGTCGGCCCACCAGTAGGAGTTGTATGTTAGATGATTGTCTTTGTGATATTCATCTAGCTTTGCTGCTACCTGTTATGTTTTATGTGCTAGCATGTTATGATGTTATATGATAGTGGTAGTAGGGGGTGAAACAGTCCCCGGTTACCGGTCGATAGGACCGAAGGGGTAGTTTATGTTGGATTAGTGTCTAAGTCCATAACTATAATTGGTATGTACTTGACCCGAATCGGCATGGTCCATTTGGGTTGCATGGCATCGGAACATTTGGATAGACCATTTGTGAGGAGAAGACATTTGTGACATATTAATATATTATAAGTTCTAATATATTAATATGAAATCATGTTATTTAATTAGTATTTATCAAGAATTAATTTGGACTTAATTTAGTGATCAAAAAGAGACTAATTAAATATATGGGGATTGATTGTGTAAATCATTCATTCTTATATATGTGGGCTTATGATCCATGATTCCTTATGTTGGGTTTAACCCATGTGGTGATCCATGGATACTTCATGGAGGTTAAAACCCATGGAGCATAAGGAATGGGAAAAGTCATGGGTTACATAGTGTAACCCTAATGTGCACACTATATAAGGACCCCTTTAGCTCAAGAAATTGGCACTAGTGATACATATATGAGGGCTAGCCGATTTGAGCATGAGTGTCTTCTTCTCATGGTTATTCCAAGTGTTGATGATGTTGTGTGAACCATTTGAGGTGTCACATTTGGGGAACTAGGCTCTCGCGCTTCATGGAGTTAAGCTACATCAACAAGGTATGTATTCTATCTATTTTATTACCCAAGTATCAATGTTTTGTATGCTAGTTAGGGTAATACCTTGGAATATTCATATTTGCATGTATAATAGAGAAAACATAGATCCAAGGTATTTAGGGTTGCATGTACACTTAGGAGTGTTAGAATGCTCAAAACCGAACCGTTTAGTACCCAGCCATGCTAGCCAGATTATGATATATGTGATATGATATTATGTTGTAGTAGTAGGGGGTGAAATAGTCCCCGGTTACCGGTCGACAAGACCGAAGGGGTAGGCCAGCACCCAGATATGCTAGGCAGTATGTGATTTATGTTTATATGCTAGGGTTTTATGTGGTAGTGGTAGGGGTGAAATAGTCACCGGTTACCGGTTGAAAGATACCGAAGGGGAGGCCAGCTCCCGGTCACCGGTCGAGAGGACCAAAGGGGTAGGCTAGCACCCAGATATGCTAGGCAAGGTCACCGGTCGAGAGGGCCGAAGGGGTAGGTCGGGCACCCAGATATGCCTGGCAGTATATATGTTATATGATTGTATGGTATGTGGTATGATGGGGGAACTCACTAAGCTTCGTGTACATGCAACCCTATAAACCTTGGATCTATGTTTTCTCTATTATACATGCAAATATTAACTATTCCAAGGTTTCATCCTAACTAGCATATTATGAAGCACCTATACTACAAAGTTCTAGTTAGATGACATACCTTTTGATGTAGCTTGATGTCTTCAAGCTTTAAGAGCTTAGCCCCAATAGTGTGGAAGCCTCAAATGGAATCACAAATCACCAAAACACCTTGGAAGAACTTGAGAGAATATGTATGCACACTAAAATCGGCCCACTCTTATTTTCACACACTTGTGCCAATTTTGTGAGCCAAGGACCCCTTTATATATTATGGAGGATTAGGGTTACATCCATGTAAACCCTAATACCCATGACCTTTCATTTACATAGGATCCATGGGTTAAAAGCTCCATGGACCATCCATGAAAGCTTAGCCCAACCTAAATGAACTTGGCCCATTCCATATATATAAGAGTCCATATTTAATTAGTTCTTTTTGATCACTTAATTAATTCTAAATTAATTCTTGATCAATACTAATTAAATAATATGATTCCATATTAATATATTAGAACTTATAATATATTAATATAAATCATAAATATACTATTCTCAAAAGACTATCCATATAAATTGTGCCGGTGAAGTGCAACCCAAATGGACAATGCCGGGTCGGGTCAAGTACATACCAAATATAGTTATGGACTTAGACATTAATCCAACAGTCTCCCACTTGGATAAGTCTAAAACTATTATTGAGTATGACTTCAAAACCTAACTGGCAATCGTAGCTCTTAAAGCCGCTGTCGAACTCTGACCTTGTCAATGACTTGTCCATTAGATAAGGGATCATATATTCCTCCATTCTAGATATCATATGGACTGGGACATGGATTATAATCATTCTCTCTGTCCATTTGTTGTTTCATGATTTTCGATTTATGATGACTGACTAATTGAACAAATCAAATCAGTCCTGGCTTGGCCAAGCACTCACATGTGTCATCGCTAAATCATCGAGGGGCCCACAGATATTGCTTTTATCCCGAAGGTAAAAGGAATGGATAAACTTCGACTCATATGGCTTGTTCTACTACTTGTTGAATCATACACAAAGGCACGTTTTATAACATCGAGTTACCAAATGCGTTTTCGTGCAATCAATGTATAACCAACTCATAGTAACAACTCATATCTCTAGGTTTGAAGAATATAAGATATTATCGTCTCATGATCACTCGTGATAAAATCAATGAAGTGATTCAAATGAGCGCGGGTTGAATCAAATACTCAGAACTTATGAGCACTCATGAGTGTTGTAGCACCACTTTGTCCACCAACTTGGACCTCTACAAACCAACCCATGACAGTCTTGATTCATATCTACTTCCAACATATGACCGACTGTGGATGGTTTGAATAACTTAACCATTCAGGAAGAGCGACTTAGTTATTCTGGAAGTCAAAACATGCAAAGCGAAACACAAGAATAAATGAATCAAATATGGTATCAAACCCTATGAATATAAATAAACACTTATATTTATCACCATACTGATTACTCATTATTCATTGTTTCGGTTTTATCAACTTTATACTTGAATTAAAAACACTAGTTGTCCCATGCTCCAAGCATGTACACTATGTTTTTCTTAAACAATAGCTTTGCCATACGCCAAGTATGCACTCTATGTTTGTCTAAGATCCTTACTTTGTGAAATAAACCAATTGAACATAATTTCAATGATTCTAATTTCACACTCCCAAATCCTTATCGAAAAATGTGAGAATTTCAAATTCCTATTATTTATCGAAATCTGTTTAGATTTTAAACTTATATGCACTGACCCTCCTGTAATGAATATGTACAAAGTCACAAAGACTTGTCAACAGTCATTATAAGGTATTCCAATAGAGATCAACTCCATGGAAACTAAGTCTCATATTCAAAGTACATTGCTTTGGACATGCTTCTTGCATTAAGTTTTCTAATCTTACACAGATAACTTCCACCTATGGAGACAACTCCATATTCTCATTTTGACTATCACTTCTGAATAAGAGATGCCTCTTTTCAGAATATGTCAATATGGTCCTTCCAAAATTAGCACTATACTCCCAACTGTCCCTGAGCAACCAATCTTTGGTAAACCTCAGATTGTCCTCGACAATTGCTTAATCATTTTAGTCATATCCAATTCTAGACCTTTTCCCATCTTAATGCCTCTGGGCATTTGGAAAAATTTAGAAATGACAAATATTATAGCACATGCAATCGATCCTGTACCCAAAGCAAATGGTACACGATTCATGATGTCTCACATAAAGACATGATTCTAGACCAGTCTTTTGCTACAATATTTTTATTTGCCATGTTTTCAAAATTTGACTATGAAGAGGGATGTCGTAATCATAATCGAATTTTGAGAACGCAATATATAGAATTTCCTTAAGTTGAACCAATCTAACATGAAATTCATATATATATTCTTGACTAAAGATGATTAAGGTCTCAATCTAAGCCTTTAGAACTGAAATGAAGTATATCCTCTCCCTTAATTATAGCAAAACAACTTTTTCAATCCCTGCAGCCTCACGAATTGAAACTTTTGTTTTCTATAATTAACATTGCTAACTTGCAACACTAACAATAATTATCATGCTCCCACTAACATGATGATTATTAGCATAACACTTATGCTCCCACTAGCTTTGACATGTACTCAGAAATCAGCTGGACTTCTAGAAATCAATACTTTATTGACTTTCTTACCAAAGTTCAGATTTCTGATACGAGATACTTTGATAAAACTTTATCAAAATCATACACCTTTCCTTAGATAGCATGCATGTGTGTCTAAACAATTTCAGAACTATGAAAAGGGATGCCGTAATCATAGTCTCAATTGTTTAGACCTTTTGCCATCTGCTTCAAATCTACTTGGTGGAAGTGTTTCCTCACCATCATTTTCATGAATCGGAGAGAAACCTTATGACCCTTAGATTTTATGGTGTATGTGTTCTTATCCATGTGAATCATCAAAACCATAGTCACAAGACAAGGATAATGACAAATCCAAACTCATATGGACTGAACTTATGCAATCTTAACTTCTTGCCACCTGGCAGTACAGGGCCTGCCATTGCTTCCAAGTTGTTATGCAACCAATTGAGAACTTTCAGAACTCCTATGCAAAGCCAACTTTAACTGGAATGGGCACAGAATATGTCAACACGATAGGTTATAAACCTCAAGTCATGTGCTAGTGAAGAACCTCAGGTTTTATTCTTGATTAGTTCTTGAAATTCTTTTTAGGATCTTTAAGACTCCCACTATCCTCTTGACATATAAGACTATCTTGCCAAATATTCAAGAGATAGTGCAGATTCTTTATCAAGACAAACACTTCACACAATTGGCCTTAGTTGGTCTTTGTTTTATCCAAAACATCACAACTTACCAATTTCAAATGTACAAGAGTAGGACACTTTTACTCTTACATTTGACAAGTGTTTTAAACCTTTCTTTAAGATATGTCACTCAAGTTACAATCTTGGAGTATGACTGTAAGAATTGTTTTGGAACGAAGTATGACTCATCTTCCTGATCTAACAATTTCAACAATTCATGACTCCTCTTCTTAGTCATAAGAATGCACTAAGATGACCTTTAGAGGACTAATTGTGATATGATTTCTAAATCATTAAGATGATCACAAACATGATACTAAAGTACTCTCCCATCTTTTCAGATTTGAGAAACTTTTATCTTTCTGCCTAATTTGATTATTCCCATTCGTTCTGCCATACATTGAGACTTTTCCAATGTTTCAGAATTATACTTAAACTTGTAAGTATAACCATATTTACTAAACTTTAGTAAATCAAATAGTCTTAACGAGCTTTGTGGTGGACATGACCAGTGCACAAGAATGTGTACTCGATCCCTTTAGTCCTTCACTTGACTCACACATCCATGTGAACAAGTAATTAGTCTTGATTTTCCAATGCTTGAAAGTTCTCATTCATCATACTATTCAACTTGCATGATTCCAAGTTTTGGTCCAATTGAAACTTGGGTGATGATGAACTTTCCTGATTTGGTAAATTTAGACACTACCACAAATGAAAGAATCAAATCCATTTTCCAATATTGCTGTCAGTGGAATCATATAAGCAACAATTTTCCACAAATGCCATTGTAAGGATACTTCAAATAAATAAAATTAAACAATTTTCTTTTATTTTAAAACTTTGCGGAAAAACTTATCCTTACAATCCACATGGAAAATTGTTGTTATCTATTCCTTAGCAATATATCATAACTTCTTAAGCAACTGCTCAAAATTCTGAAGCGATCGAAATCCACCTTCGCGATCAGAATCAGCATATACTTCCTTTAAGATTTATCTCTATTCTTTGATTCTTAAAACATCAACATGTGACCCAGTCACATCATGTAATGAGGATCTCAGAATAGAACTTAACAGAGTTAGATAATGGGCTCTACCTGATGTAGAGTCAAACTTATTGACTTTAACATCCTTAGGTAAATTTGGCAGCTTTGCAATCAACGCCCCTTCCTTTGGCAAAATAAACATATGGACCCTTTGGTAATGGTACTATCTCAGACTTAGCCTTTCTCTTTACCATTTGGTCAACCGGGTTGACTATGGCCAATCCCTTTCCATTGGGAAGAGAATGCTTTTTCTGGATTTCCAGTGTCACCATTGTCACTGTCCATAAAGTTTTTGGGAAGTTGATCTTCTAATCAAATTTGCTTTACTATCGTTCCAAATCATTGCTGATTCAGCAGCACCAAGCAAATAGATATGATCATTAAGGTTCATGTCATAGTCTGTTTCATAGTAGTCCCAAAGGAACTCACTATGTGACTTAGAAAGTGATTGAACATCCAACTTCCTCAAGACTTTGACACCCAACTCTCCCGGCTTGTCAATATGTGACTTCATCTCTAAGATGTGATCACACATAGACCTTGCTTGCCATTAGGGCTTGAGTGACCTTGAACTTGTGGGTTAGGGAGAATAATTGGAGGAGGTGGAGGAAGAGAAGTATGACTTCCATGAGCCAAACTCGGGAAGTCATATTCATTAGGAAAGCTTGGTTTGGGAAGATCATTGTTGTCTAAACCAGACATCAACAATGGGATAAATTCACGTAAAGTTGATTTAAGTCCTTAATATAACACCCAATATGATATATTAAGGCTAGGACCCAACAAACTATTTTATAAGTGTTTAGTTACTTAGTATTTATCATTATACTTATAATGAAGGGAGAATTATAGTCCTTGTCCTACCTGTTCGGCTAACGACCCTCCACCGGTCAAGGAAGCGGTGAGTGAGAGTGGACACCCATTAAACTGCCATTTTATAGGCAGTAACCTTATACCCCCCTTATAGACCGGCTTCATGAATGAGGCCTACTAATGGTAAGACGACTTGCTCTTATACATATAATATATTAAACTTTTAATATTATAATAGTATAAGGGTGTATTTTAGACATTTAAAATACTTGGTGGTTTAATCTATTAATTAAACTAGACTTTTAATTTAATTAAACTCAAACCATATATTTATGGATTTAATAATACTCTTTTAATTAAACGCTTTAATTAACTATTAATAAAGTCCATAAGAGTTAATTTGAACTATTCAACAAAACATCATAATTCCAATTATTAAACTCAAAATTAAAACCATTTAATTAATTGTTTAAGTTATGAACCCAAGAGTTTTAGAATTAAATTCTTTTTTTCATAAAAAACTTTTCTCAAATTCCAAAACTTGAGGGCAAGTTTTGTAATTCTTGAAAACCTTTGGATTCCATAACTTATGGAATTAATGGTGTTTTATGATGAAACTTTCCATGTTCCATAACTTAAGAACAAGTTATGGAATTCTTTAAAACATTAACACCAAATTTTGTAACTCCATAAAAACTTTGAATCAAATTTTTTTTTTTTTTTTAAAAAAAACTTTCATATCCATAACTTATGGAAGTTTCAAAAACCCTTAAGATCACAACTTTAAAAAAAACGTTTGAGCTCCAAAATTTTATGACAAAATATGTAACTCCTTAAAACATTTAGATCAAACTTTTAAAACTAATAAAATAATCATATCATTTTATCTTTTACTAAATTTGACCTAATTCAACTCATATAACAAATGATTCAAATTTTACAAATAATTCGTTTTTCACAAAACAAGTAATTATCTTAAAATTTGACAAACGTCATGTTTTTTTTCCTTTTTTTTTCAACTTGAAAATAAAACATTTGCATCAATATAACAGAAAACAACTCATGTCTCTGATAACACTGTTGGGTTTTGAGCATTCTAACACTCCTATGATGTATATGCAACCCTATAAACCTTGGATCTATGTTTTCTCTATTATACATGCAAATATTAACTATTCCAAGGTTTCATCCTAACTAGCATATTATGAAGCACCTATACTACAAAGTTCTAGTTAGATGACATACCTTTTGATGTAGCTTGATGTCTTCAAGCTTTAAGAGCTTAGCCCCAATAGTGTGGAAGCCTCAAATGGAATCACAAATCACCAAAACACCTTGGAAGAACTTGAGAGAATATGTATGCACACTAAAATCGGCTCACTCTTATTTTCACACACTTGTGCCAATTTTATGAGCCAAGGACTCCTTTATATATTATGGAGGATTATGGTTACATCCATGTAAACCCTAATACCCATGACCTTTCATTTACATAGGATCCATGGGTTAAAAGCTCCATGGACCATCCATGAAAGCTTAGCCCAACCTAAATGAACTTGGCTCATTCCATATATATAAGAGTCCATATTTAATTAGTTCTTTTTGATCACTTAATTAATTCTAAATTAATTCTTGATCAATACTAATTAAATAATATGATTCCATATTAATATATTAGAACTTATAATATATTAATATAAATCATAAATATACTATTCTCAAAAGACTATCCATATAAATTGTGTCGGTGAAGTGCAACCCAAATGGACCATGCCGGGTCGGGTCAAGTACATACCAAATATAGTTATGGACTTAGACATTAATCCAACAATGACCATTAGGGTCGGAATAACAACCAACTTACTAGTCATTACTGAAACAAGGGTAATGACATATCCGAATAAAACGGAATCAATCACTAGTTTCTTGGTAACCTTGTGACTTTCCCTGATCCAAGCGTGAGTCCTGTGCTTCCAGTAGTATAGATCTCTACTACTATTCACACCTACTCATACTCGTCCTAAGTACTGTCTCACAGTCCCCAAGTCCTAAAATCACAAAACAATTTAACACATACGAATGTGTCCAATTAATCATAGAATTTTCCTAGACTCTACTAGGACTTCTTCCACGCGTATCTTCAATCATCAATTCTACTTCAACTTGGTTGGTGATGGAAATTCCAGACGATGGGACAACTTCAAGAATTACACCAACCATTCATCATCCTGCCAATCGGAGGTGTACTTCAGACATACCGTATCCCTCTAAACGTTCTGTTATTTTATTATACATATTCTAAAGGCAAGATACCACTGTTATGATATCTTCTGATAGGTATCATTCACTATCATAAGCTTTTCATTTCCTCCATCTACTCAATTCTCTACGAGTCTTCACCATAATGTTTTGTACACCCAAGCAGGCGTTCGGAGTACCGGCCGAGAATTTAAGATAGGAAAGCTTTATTTACGATAGACGTATAAATCTCCTTATCACTTCGAAACGTTTACATGTTAGTTCTAATCTCGTAATCATACGCTTAGAATCCTATACACATAAGGTTTCCAGATCCGGTCGGCAATAGACCATAGATCCGAACAAATAATAGCATCATTACAGCTATAACACAAAACATTTAGCACATAAAAGCATTTTAGGCATCCTTCCTAAAATAAACTAGTGCTCGTGTCTAAAATATGGTAGACACTCATCTCACAATCATCACTTAGCATTCTAAGTTTAAGTCTAGAAATCCTACAATTTCTTAGTTCGCTTAAACTAATGCTCTGATACCAACTGTGACATCCCCAATTTCAAGGCCAGAAAAGACCGGTTTAATTTATGCTTTTAAAATAATTTCAGAGTAATCATTTGATTAAAAGTGTTGCGGAATTGGTCCCCAAAACAAAACATGATAAAAGTTTGTCAAAACCTTTCTTTAAGAAATATATAATTTCCTTTTATATCAAAACCTCGGGATGTCATGTTCCGATACAGATCAAAAGCATAAACAAGACATTATAAGCCTTACATCAGTTATTTACAACTACTGGCCTATAATCCAAAAATCACTCATTGTCATCATCCGACTATGCTCGGGGTCCACTACCTGTAATATAAAAAGCTGAGTGGGTCAGGCTTGGAAGCCTGGTGAGCATATAGGGTTTTCAACCCACAATAAATAATAAACTCTTTAAGTTTATCAATCAACAAATAATTTATTAATTTCATCAACCAAAAACAACCCTAATCACCCATTCCCATTATCCTCACCTTACGTCCCTAAAACGACTATCACAAGGGACCTAGCCTAAGGATTTTCATTAGGGGTGACAACATTGTTTTCCTCAACAATTTATGTCAAACAAGACAACCAATAAGGTGACAACTTTGCTTTCCTCAGCAAATTATGTCAAACAAGACAAACATCAGGGTGACAACATTGCTTTCCCTCAGCAATTTATGTGAAACAAAACAACCTAACATAAAACAACCAATAAGGTGACAACATTGCTTTCCTTCAGCAATTTATGTCAAATAAACAACCAAAATGGTGACAACATTGCTTTCCTCAGCAATTTATGTCAAACAAACATCGAGGTGAAAACATTGCTTTTCTCTCAGCAATTTATGTCAAAAGGGTGAGAACATTGCTTTTCCTCAGCAATTTATGTCAAATAAAACAAACACCGGGGTGACAACATTGCTTTCCCTCAGCAATTTATGTCAAATAGGCACGAAGTCACATCGTCGCCAAGGTTTATACAACAGGCACTACGTCACATAGTCGCCAGGGTTTATACAATAGGCACTACGTCTCATAGTCGTCAGGGTTTATCTAATAGGCACGAAGTCACATCGTCGCCAAGGTTTATCTAATAGGCACGAAGTCACATCGTCGCCAAGGTTTATACAACAGGCACTAAGTCCATAGCTGCCAACATACTAAATCCGTAGCTACCAACGTACATCTATACTGTACTAAATTCATAGCTACCAACGTACATCTATATTGTACTAAATTCATAGCTACCAACGTACATCTATACTGTACTTCTATCCCTCATACTTTATCTACCCATGTTTTACCCAACATATTTGAAGATAAATATATATATACATTTTAAATCATTTTAAACATGTATAAAACATTCATTCAACATCCATCTCAAATAAACAAACAACATATATACACATATCACGTATTTTATATAAAATAATATATACACATATCACGTATTTTATATAAAATACTTCATATCTATGTGTAAGATGAAAGTGACTACACACTCACCTGATTTAATGAAAATCGGGCAGCAATTCGTTTCCTAAAACGATCGTTTCTAATAAAACCGGGAGTTTTATTGAGAAACTGGGCTCTCTGCGAAAGGTCGGGCTTCAAAACCGAAAAGATAAATTTTTCGGGCTTCTCGGGCACTCCGTGGCGTATTCTGGGGGTTATAATCGATACCGGGGCTTTGGGGGACGTGAAAATAGCCAAAATATTGAAAAATGGGCCAAAATTGCCAATGTCTAAATTCTAGCCGGGAGGGTTCGCACCCTCCTATTTATAGCATGCGAGCTGCTGATCGGACGGCCAGGAGAGAAGCCATGCGGCAGCAGATCCGAAGGAGGCAGCACCTGCTCGCACGTGGGTTGCGCATGCGAGGGCCTCGCTGGAGGGCTCTGATTGGACCGAAGTCCGGGTCCGAGGTGGGGGGGCTCGTGGCTCATGCGAGGCTCGGATGGATCAGAAGCGACACGGGGCGCGCATGCAAGCTTCCAGCGCATCGGACACATCATCGATTCGGACACCTGTGCAACACGCGTCGCTTCTCGGACGCGCTACGCAGCAGCTTCGGACACGTGGCCAACTCAGAGCGAGGGTGACGTGGCAGCACTATTCATGCGAAATTTCTCGAAAAATGTGCCCAATCTTGTAAAATCCATAACTTTCTCATACGGGCTCCATTTTTGACGTTCTTTATATGCACGCGTAGAGAAAATTATGCTCTACAACTTTCGTTTAGACTTCGTCGGAAAATTTTGACTTTATTTTTATATTATTATTTTTAACAGACCGGGACTGGTAAATCCGTTAAAAATTCATAACTTCTTCATCCGACGTCCGTTTTCGTCAGACTTTTTCCCGTTGTACTGCAAATGACGAGACCTTCGATTATCGTTTAGGTCATGTCGGCTAAAAATCACTCGATCTAAAATTCGAGTTTTTAGCTGTCTATTGCTAAGCCGAAACTTCGAAAAATCATAAATTCCTAATACGAAGTCAAATTTGGGCGTTCTTTTTAACGAACTTCTCGGTTTAACGAATACTACGAGTTTCGTTTAGATTACTAAGGCTAAAAAGTATTTTATCAAAAACTCACTTTTTACGACATTCGGCACCGTGCCGGTTTGTCGCGAAACTTCGACAGGTCATAACTTCTTCGTTATAACTCGGATTTCGGCATTCTTTATATATCCGGAAACCTTGAGACATATGCTACAACTTGGTTAAGATTAATCCTTCTAAATAATCTTCCATCAAAAAGTCGTTTTTGATGTCTATCGTCTCTAAATTGACTAGCCCGGATCTACGGGCGTTACACTTGAGCCTTTGGATTGGGTCTCGGGCTTGAATCAAGCCAAGTTAGGGGTAGAGTAGCCTTTTACCCCAAAGTATGGACTTATGGTTATGTATTGGATCCCAATTATTAATTGGGTGTTATTTTGGTGTTGACAGTTCGGGAATCTGTCATCCAGCAGCTGGGGTTGAGTCTGCGGGACTTCAGCAGTGTGGGGTTGAGTCTGCGGGACTTCAGCAGTGTGGGGTTGAGTCTATGGGACTTCAGCAGTGTGAGGTGAGTTACCTCCAGTAGCGGTGGGTCTACGGCCACAATGTCGGCCCACCACTAGGAGTTGTATGTTAGATGATTGTCTTTGTGATATTCATCTAGCTTTGCTGCTACCTATTATGTTTTATGTGCTAGCATGTTATGATGTTATATGATAGTGGTAGTAGGGGGTGAAACAGTCCCCGGTTATCGGTCGATAGGACCGAAGGGGTAGTTTATGTTGGATTAGTGTCTAAGTCCATAACTATAATTGGTATGTACTTGACCCGACTCAGCATGGTCCATTTGGGTTGCATGGCATCGGAACATTTGGATAGACCATTTGTGAGGAGAAGACATTTGTGACATATTAATATATTATAAGTTCTAATATATTAATATGAAATCATGTTATTTAATTAGTATTTATCAAGAATTAATTTGGACTTAATTTAGTGATCAAAAAGAGACTAATTAAATATATGGGGATTGATTGTGTAAATCATTCATTCTTATATATGTGGGCTTATGATCCATGATTCCTTATGTTGGGTTTAACCCGTGTGGTGATCCATGGATACTCCATGGAGGTTAAAACCCATGGAGCATAAGGAATGGAAAAGTCATGGGTTACATGGTGTAACCCTAATGTGCACACTATATAAGGACCCCTTTAGCTCAAGAAATTGGCACTAGTGATACATATACGAGGGCTAGCCGATTTGAGCATGAGTGTCTTCTTCTCATGGTTATTCCAAGTATTGATGATGTTGTGTGAACCATTTGAGGTGTCACATTTGGGGCACTAGGCTCTCGAGCTTCATGGAGTTAAGCTACATCAACAAGGTATGTATTCTATCTATTTTATTACCCAAGTATCAATGTTTTGTATGCTAGTTAGGGTAATACCTTGGAATATTCATATTTGCATGTATAATAGAGAAAACATAGATCCAAGGTATTTAGGGTTGCATGTACACTTAGGAGTGTTAGAATGCTCAAAACCCAACCGTTTAGTACCCAGCCATGCTAGCCAGATTATGATATATGTGATATGATATTATGTTGTAGTAGTAGGGGGTGAAATAGTCCCCGGTTACCGGTCGACAGGACCGAAGGGGTAGGCCAGCACCCAGATATGCTAGGCAGTATGTGATTTATGTTTATATGCTAGGGTTTTATGTGGTAGTGGTAGGGGTGAAATAGTCACCGGTTACCGGTTGAAAGATACCGAAGGGGAGGCCAGCTCCCGGTCACCGGTCGAGATGACCGAAGGGGTAGGCTAGCACCCAGATATGCTAGGCAAGGTCACCGGTAGAGAGGGCCGAAGGGGTAGGTCGGGCACCCAGATATGCCTGGCAGTATATATGTTATATGATTGTATGGTATGTGGTATGATGGGGGAACTCACTAAGCTTCGTGCTTACGGTTTACAGTTTTGGTTTCAGGTATTCGTTTTCAAAGGAAAGGAGCCGGCTTGATCGCAACGCATCACACTTTGTTTTCCGCACATGAGATCTTTGGGATTACACTCTGATATGGTTTTATGATAATATGTTTTGATTATTGACATTTTGGTTTTGACATGAGATATTAATATGAATGTTCTTATACTGATGGTTTTATATAATAACTTAATTAAAACGAAATTTTTGGTCTTGAATGTTGGGATGTTACAAGTTGGTATCAGAGCCTTGGTTTGAGGGATTCGGGCACACTCCCGGGTGTGTCTGAACTCAAACTAAGGACTTGGTATGAAAATTTTCAAAAGTAAAAACCCTTTTATAAAAAGAAGTTTGAAAAGAATTTGAAAAGAGAACAGAACTTTGAAAAGAACAAAGTGTGTGATGTGTGCAATCAGTCGAGCTCAAGTAAGTTTTCCCCAAGATACCAATACATGTTATGATATGTTATGTTATGATATGATTATGAGGACTGCATGCTAGATTAGGGCTGATGATCTAGGAGGATGCCTTATATGCCTATTGTATGTGCTTGTAGAATTGCATGCTAGTACTGATCAGTCAGTGATAGGATAGCCTGTTTAGGTTATGCCTGATTGTATGAGCCTTTGAGTTGCATGTACAAATTCCTGATTAGAGGATAGAATGGTTTGATTTGAATATGATGGTTAGATTTTCCATTGTCTGAATGTTGTTTGCTTTCTGCTTTGTGGGACTCTTAGTGATGTGAGTTAGCTACTAAGTGAATATGCTAAGTCACATGGGACACTGGCCAGATAATCTCAGAGTGATGGACATGACCCTATTGCGCAGCTCTTGTCTGAGTCCAACCATTCTAGGGATGGGCCTCTTACTCGAAGGATTATCTGATCTCTGTTGCATGTGGCTATATTCATAAGGTAGCTAGTTGACATTACTGGGAATCTTTCAGCAGTTGAGGACTGGGTGAGTTCGGGAACCTAGGAAAGCCTAGGATATGTTTCAGTGGGTTTTAGTGACGCTCAGTGAGACTTGGGTGTACCAGTTGAGGAAGTGACTTGGAGGATCTGGGAGGATTGCTGAGGAAAGTATGGATAGGTGTGGAAGGTAGTATTGGGCCCGTACTACTGAAAGCACAGGATCCATACTCGAATCGGTGAGAGTCTTGGAGAATCTGAGAAGCTTCGGGGAGAAGTTGGTGACCCAGTTTGGGGACAGAGGATGTTCCAGTTGTTGCAGCTTAGCCATTGGCAAGTGAGTTAGTGAGCGTGGCAGGGTGTCAGACCTTGAAGGATATGATTTCCAAGAGTTGCAGATGCGAGATTGATTTGGAGTACCCTGGGAAGAGAGGGTCATGCCAGGTGCGTATAGTAGAAGGTTCCGGGAAGAGACCCATGACTTCTGATCATCGGGTGACAGGCCAGCAGGGTCGGAGTCAGTGCAGAACGTACAAGAAAGTGCACAAGGGAGTTTGTCGC
The DNA here is from genome assembly GCF_052849685.1 of Lactuca virosa. Lineage (NCBI taxonomy): Eukaryota > Viridiplantae > Streptophyta > Magnoliopsida > Asterales > Asteraceae > Lactuca > Lactuca virosa. The sequence continues at coordinate 133,292,616 of NC_136429.1, forward strand.
TCCAAGGGTTTAGGCTACTACAGGGTAGCGGGGTTGGTCATGTCAGCAGAAGGTGATCGATATTCCTCCAGATGTTGTCGGTATGTCATCTTTTACTGCTACTAGATGGATGTTGGGAATGCATATCGCTTTGGAATTGTGAGCGAGTTTGGATAAGTCGGATCTCGGGTCGGTTTTCTGCTAGTGTTTGGGTTATCAAGGATCATATATGCCATCCTGCATGCCGAAAGGTCCTTGATGAACCCACAAAGGGACGCATCTTGTAGAGTGGGTTCCGCGCATACCGTTATCATTTCGGATCTTTGTCGGGATCTATGCAGGAGTATTATTTAGAGGATACTCGGTCAGGATTGGAGTGATAGTTCTCCAGTGAAGTCAGCGTTTAGCGGTTCTATCATTGTTCAGGTATGGTCGGTAATTGTCTATGGATGAACTTTGGAGTTCAAGGCACTACCGTTGCTAGGACAGAGCTGGTGACATGAAAAGGGTAGTGTCAGTCGCGGGTGTTAGATGCATAAGTGGTTGGTCATCGCATGATCAAGAGAATTGTATTTTCGCATGGGATGTGTTCAGTTAGAGTTCAGTGGTACTGCAAGATTGGAAGTGGGAACGAGGATTCGTCAGCCAGAGTGAAGATTGAGACCTTCAATTGACAGCATGGGAGATGGATTGGGGTGTCAGATTGGACCAGATTTCAAGAGTACTCTTCAAGATTTCAGAGAATGGGCGATCTTAAGGTTTGATTGGTGATGGATCGCTAGCACTGGTAAGTACAGGTTATCGTCAGTGGACTATTAGGAAGTAAGAAGGATTGGGAATCCTTCAATTCTCGCGTACAGTGAAGACTTAGTCGAATCTAAGTGGGGGAGAGACTTTTCGTAAAGTTCTCCGAATGTGAGTTCTGGTTGCGTAAGGTGCAATCTATTGGGCACCTTGTCAACCAGAAGGGCATTCTGGTCGATCCGGCCAAGATAGAGGTTGTGATGCAGGGGGAGATTCCGAGGTCTCCAGTTGAGATTCGAAGTTTCCTGGGTCTAGCGGGTTATTATCGGAGATTTATATGGGATTTCTCTGAGATTGCGGTTCCTTTGATCCGACTGACCAAGGAGTCAGTGGCCTTTCGTTGGGGGCCTGAGCAGCAGACAACCTTCGAGACTCTCAGACAGCAGGTTTTGGGAACCAAATTAGAGCTTCAGTTAGGACTCAAGTTCGGTTGAGTGTTAGGTCGAGTGCGTGTCCGACCCGGTTTGGAAAGTGTTGTAAGACTACGGGGGTAGCCGTAGCATTCACTAGTGGTCAGTTAGCATGGGAAGTGTTGTAAGACTACCGGGGTAGCCGTAGCATTCACCAGCGATCAGGTAGTATGGAAAGTGTTGTAAGACTACGGGGGTAGCCGTAGCATTCACTAGCGATCAGGTAGTATGGAAAGTGTTGTAAGACTGCGGGGGTAGCCGTAGCATTCACTAGCGATCAGGTAGTATGGAAAGTGTTGTAAGACTACGGGGGTAGCCGTAGCATTCACTAGCGATCAGGTAGTATGGAAAGTGTTGTAAGTCTGCGGGTGTATCCGTAGCATTCACTAACAGCCAGATAGTGATAGAGTGTTGTAAGTCTGCGGGTGTAGCCGTAGCATTCACTAGCAGTCAGATAGTATTAGAGTGTTGTAAGTCTGCGGGTGTAGCCGTAGCATTCACTAGCAGCTAGATAGTGATAGAGTGTTGTAAGTCTGCGGTTGTAGCCGTAGCATTCGCTAGGTTGGTAGATAGCATGAGTGCGTTGTTATGACGCGGAGGGAGCAATAGTACCCACCAGTTCGGGTGCAGCAGGGAGGATATGGAAATCCACATATTGGATTTCGGATTTACCCAAATGGATTAGATCTGGTTAAGCCAGTAATGAGACTGTAGGGACGTCACTACAGTTATGAGATCAGGGAGGCAATGGACTGCTTAAGGTCGTTTGTGATATAAGGCTACCATTGGATAGGTAGCAATCACTTTTAGTCTTGGATTGGATGATGACAGGATTCGACGCATGGACCCGATCATTTAGATCAGGAGGTTGTTAGAGCCACAGTGGCATGATAACTAGTGGCAACTAGTTCCAGAAAAGGATTTCATTCAGAAGTCGTGCGAGGCGACTAAGTGGGAGTCCTTTGGCTCCGCAGCCGGGCCGGAACCCGGTATTTCAGATGATTGGTGAACGAATAGAGATCAGGTAGGTCTCGATAGATTTTGGGAAGCATCTATGTAGTAGCATACTGCTCCAGGCAGTTAGTTCAGTGTTCAAGCAGTTCAGCGTTGGGCAGTGTTAGCGTTTATGTTTCAAGTAGCGAGTATGGACGGAATAGCTAGATGATTTGGGGAGTGACAAGTCACTCACATCGGGAGTATCTGAGCCTTGGCCAAGTATTAGTGGTATGCAAGGATAATTGGTTCTGTGACCCTGTTTTATAGTGGGAACCACAGGTTATAAGAAGTTGAGTAGTCAGTTGAGGGATAAACGGACTGGGTTCAACGATAGTGATTCAGTATGGGTGGTGTGTCCGAATTTGGACCATCTCGAGATATCAGAATTCGGACCGAGTAGATATTATCTTGTTGCGAGGAAATCGTTCACCTGCAGATTTTAGGGCTTTACGAGGATTGTTCATGGCTACCCTGGGGAGGCTAGGGTGTGCCCAGGTTGGTGACCATGCTACTAGAGTGGTTGGGCGAGTAAGGAATGGTAAGAAATGATTTCGATGACGAAATCTAATTTAAGTGGGGGAGAGTTGTAACACCCTGTTTACTTATTAAATAAATAAACAAATTAATGAACGAATAGAAGCCCTAAAATAAATAATTATATATCAAATGATGGTCTCGTAGAGCTAATTGTCACACTTTAAGAGATTGGGGGTTAAAAGTGTAAAATCCGGACTTAATTTGTATGTATTAATGAAGGCAGGGACTAAATGGTAACTTCTGGGACTTATTATGAAGGATTTTGGAGAGCTAGGGGCTGTTGGGTAAATTCTGGATTAGAGTTGTAAATAATTTCTGAAATTAGGGTAGATATGGTAAATTCGAGACTTTATTTGGAAAGAATATTATGGAGAGGGGCCATTCCTGCCATTATGGAGGGAAGTTTGATGAGACACGGTATTTAACTGTTGTATTGCTCTCTGTAACCCTAAACCTAACCAATGTTCAGCCGCCACCCACTCCACCCTCCTTCTCCTCCCGCCGCCACCATCTCTCCCATAGTCGTCGTGCACCACCGTGTGGAGGACGCAACCCATCGAGTCAAGCGTCGTTGACGTCGTTCCTGTTGTTGCTGGAGAAGGAGACCAGCGAAGGAGCGTAGTTCAGTCGGAAATGGTCGGAGAAACCCCCGAGATCGGAGTGTGGCGGTGAATGAAGAGGGGCAGGTCGCGAACAGCCATAACCTCTCGGTTAGACCACCTCGCCTCGCTTATCTGTGCTCCTCGAGGTGTTTGACGTCGCGAGTGCCACTGTTGCGACTGGTTTCTTTCCCGACTGCCTTGTGCCTCCACGAGAATAGCTGAGATCGGAGTGTGTTCAGGGTCAAGCCCCCGACGAGTGGGTGTTCTGTAGGCGCGTGATGCTGACGGGGACTCAAGAAAGCTTGCCACCACCGTGAGGTGGTAGCTGTCTTTGCAAATCAACGATGTTACCGCCTCAAGATGACCGATAGGGTGTGTTTTACGTGTCCAGCTCGTGTGTGTGTGTTGTAGGTAGTGTTGATGGCTGGAAACGGAGAGGATAACCTCCATGGCCGCCAGCCATGGTGGCTGCCACCATCTACCACCACCGGCCACCACAAGGTGGCTGTGTGTGTGAGTGTGTGTTTATTTCCCTTTTAGTGTGTTTATTTTTGCCTTGTAAATTGTAACAAACTAGAATAATGAAAAGAAAATTCAAACCACCACCTTAGGGTGGTGGCTGCCGCCTCCTCCGCCACCGGCCGCCGTGTCGAGTGGTGGTGTGCCTTGTTGGATCGTGACTCGTTTGGAATGTTTGGACAAAGGGACTAAGAAACCCTAATGGGCCCAATGAGGCTTAATGGGCTTAATAAACCCTAATGGGCCCAATGAAGCTTAATGGACCTAAAAGCCCAAACAGATGACTAATGAGTCTAATGAACCTTAATTGATCAAAAGACATATCAATTGGGCCTATTGGGCTAAGATGGGGTTGGAAACCCCAATTAGGGTTTAGAAAACCCTAATATTGGATTTATGGGCTTGGACTTATTGAGACCCACTTTTGGGCCATTGGAATGGAATTGTGTGATTAATCCCAATCACACCATATGACTTATTTAGAAGAATGATGGACTTAATGGATTAAGTCCTTAATGGATTAAGTCTTTAATGGGTTAAGTGAGAAACACTTAACCCTAATCGTCATTTTATGTGAAACCCTAGTTTCACTTGGGTTTATTGTTGGGCCTCTATATTGGGCCTTGATGATTGGGTTACTAATGGACCATCCCAAAGTCAAGCAATTGGACTAGAATAATTTAATGGGCTAGGGTAAGGCCCCTGTAAGGGGTTTGGGCCCAATTTGGAAAATTGGGCCATAGATGGGACATAGTTTGGGCCTTTATGGTTATGAGATATTAGGCCACTAGAATACCAAATGTTGGACTGGACTTTTTGGTTGGGCCTTTGAATAAGACATCTAAAGGCTTGGGCCCAATTTGGAAAAATTGGGCCATATGTTGGGCTTTGAGCCATAGTTGGACTCTTGAGCCTTTGGATTGGGCCTCGGGCTTGAATCAAGCCAAGTTAGGGGCAGAGTAGCCTTTTACCCCAAAGCATGGACTTATGGTTATGTATTGGATCCCAATTATTAATTGGGTGTTATTTTGGTGTTGACAGTTCGAGAATCTGTCATCCAGCAGCTGGGGTTGAGTCTGCGGGTCTTCAGCAGTGTGGGGTTGAGTCTGCGGGACTTCAGCAGTGTGGGGTTGAGTCTACGGGACTTCAGCAGTGTGAGGTGAGTTACCTTCCAGTAGCGGTGGGTCTACGGCCACAATGCCGGCCCACCAGTAGGAGTTATATGTTAGATGATTGTCTTTGTGATATTCATCTAGGTTTGCTGTTACCTGTTATGTTTTATGTGCTAGCATGTTATGATGTTATGTGATAGTGGTAGTAGGGGGTGAAACAGTCCCCGGTAACCGGTCGATAGGACCGAAGGGGTAGTTTAGTACCCAGCCATGCTAGCCAGATTATGATATATGTGATATGATATTATGTTGTAGTAGTAGGGGGTGAAATAGTCCCCGGTTACCGGTCGACAGGACCGAAGGGGTAGGCCAGCACCCAGATATGCTATGCAGTATGTGATTTATGTTTATATGCTAGGGTTTTATGTGGTAGTGGTAGGGGTGAAATAGTCCCCGGTTACCGGTTGAAAGATACCGAAGGGGAGGCCAGCTCCCGGTCACCGGTCGAGAGGACCGAAGGGGTAGGCTAGCACTGTTGCACATAAAGGCCGACAGAAGCAACCTTTCTTAGCGCGCTTTTCAAGCGCTTAGCTTCTGCTATAAAAAGGCGGCAAGGCCATAAAGTAAGTGAAGTTGCAAGCCTAAGCCAAGAAGGTACGAACGAAGTGACGGGCCCTTTTAGAGAGAGGGGGCTTTCATGAAGGCTTTCATTGAAGAATCGAAAGAATCTACCCAGTCTAGGGCTGAAAAGGGGGGGGGGCTAAATGCATGTTACGAAGCTCCAGTCTGGCGGTCAACTTGATGTGGGAGAGGCATGAGTGCAGTTCGATCTTGTGGTGTATTCCTTTGTAGTGAGTTGAAGCCCTTAGTTGCAAGGTCTTTGGGCACATAGAAAGTCAAGCCTATCTAAACTTGACTTCGTTCCATAGGTCGTAGAAAATGAAGACAAAAACTTTTTCTCGTCATTGGACTGGTTTTCAGTTCAAGAGTCCCCTATTGTGTATTTTGATGCCCCTATCTTCAAAGGCAGAAGAAAAACATCATATTTGAATGATTTAGAAATGAATATCAGAAAAAGGATTGACGGATGGAAGGCCAGGTTTCTCTCTTTTGGTGGTAAGCTCACTCTCTTAAAATCAGTCCTTTCCCCTATTCCTATACATACACCCAGATATGCTAGGCAAAGTCACCGGTCGAGAGGGACGAAGGGGTAGGTCGGGCACCCAGATATGCCTGGCAGTATATATGTTATATGATTGTATGGTATGTGGTATGATGGGGGAACTCACTAAGCTTCGTGCTTACGGTTTACAGTTTTGGTTTTAGGTATTCGTTTTCAAAGGAAAGGAGTCGGCTTGATCGCAGCGCATCACACTATGTTTTCCGCACATGAGATCTTTGGGATTACACTCTGATATGGTTTTATGATAATATGTTTTGATTATTGACATTTTGGTTTTGACATGAGATATTAATATGAATGTTCTTATACTGATGGTTTTATATAATAACTTAAATTAAAACGAAATTTTTGGTCTTGAATTTTGGGATGTTACATTTTGTTTATGTTTGATAATTTAACTTATAAGTTTATATATGTTGTTATTAATTATGTAGTTGGAAAATCTTCGTGCAATGCTGAACGACCTGGCATGTAGGGATGAGTTGTATTCGTTTTTTCAATCCCAAAATAATCGAGGAAACGATGGGAACGAAGATGATGGTATGTAGGCCGGGATGAGTTTTATTTGCATACGTTGTCATGCTTTGCTACTTGGTAGATTGTAAAACTTTGGTTGTTTTTTGTAATTACCGGCGACACTAATACCGGGCGACATTATTACTTTTTATATTTAATCGGATATTATGACTTTTGATATTTAATTAATTATAATCGGATGTTTGTTTTGTAATTAGCGTCGACACTATTATTTTTGATATTTAATCGAATGTTGTTATGTAATTACTAATTACCGAGGACATTATTACCGGCAACCAAAATCGTTAATTAAAAAAAATGAAAATTGTAATTACCGGCGACACTATTACATACCGGCGACAGAGTTATTACCGGCAACAAAGTTATTAGCGGCGACACACCTCATTAGTGGCGACATGGTCATTAGCGGCGACAAGTTGATCAATAGCGACGAAGTAGTAGCGGCGACTTATTACCGGAGACGCGTCGCCGCTATTACTATTACCGGCGACAACTTGACTTATTACCGGCGACTTTTGTCGCCGCTAATGATCGTTTTCCTTGTAGTGATATAAAATATGAGAGATCTTCAAATGAGAAATATATCTTCCACCTTTCACTTATACACATCATTAAAGTTATCAACTTAGCATTTTATACTATCACTTTACTTTCATAACACCTAGATACACTACTAGAAAAAAAATAAAAAAATCTTGACGAATTAGGACAAACATCAGGTTTATGACAGGCTCAAGAGTCTGTCATAAAATGTATGTCATTTATAATAAAAAAATCAGTGATCTACGACAGACAACAAATGTCTGTCGTAAATTTATGTCGTATTTTTAAATTGTTTTTTATCTGTTAACACTATAAGAAAATGTTGAAATTAAAAGGATATATGATGTAATTTAATTATAAGATAAAGAAAGGTTTTTGAAAATTAAAATTCAATCTAAAGAAATCTGGCAAGAATTAAAGTTTTTAAGACAGTATAGAATAATTTTTTATTATATGGATAATTTTAAATATAGGATATATTTGATAAAGTTTGTTAGAAACTATATATAGCCGTTATTTGTTCAATATGTAAGGAAGAAAAGAAATAACTATACATTTTTTTTTAAATATAAATTTGAAATTGATAATTTTAAATATAGGGTTGATGATTTATATTTATGCGACAAAGTAGTATGTTTTTGATAAAAAAATGATAAAATGAATTTCTTAACAATTTGTATAGTGATATTTCAACTTCTTATTTATACTATGTAAACATGTTTTTGCATTAAGAAAATACCAAGGACTATTTTATCTTTTTAAAAACAAATTTCATTTCCAAAGAATATTTTATACGTAGTTAAAAAAATTGTGACAAACAAAATATTAGAATGGCGTTAAAAGTTAAAATAAATAAATAAATAAAATAAAAAATAAATAAAATAATTGGCTGAATATATTAAAATGGCATTCAAATTTCATTTCCAAAGGATATTTTATAGTGATTAGATAAGGTTGTCATTGACTAACTTGACTGGCTAGGGAAAATGTCACGAGTGTCATCATCTGCATAAAATGACTATCTATTTAAAATAATGTCAAATTATAGGATTTGTCTCTTAACAATGCCCTCAAAGCCTTAGTGGGTGTTTGGGAGTGCTTTTTTAAAATGACTTATTGACTTTTCAAAAAGTCAATAAATTAAAAAAGTGTTTGAAAATCTCTAACTTTTTAGTTAAAAAAATAGTTTTTCCAAAAATAAAAAACAAGAATTTTTGGCTTTTCCAAAAAGGTAATAAGGATTTTGAGAAACAATCTCAAACACATACTACCATTGAAGATCATCAACACACAAGAAATCAAAGCAAACGTCGATCGATTAGGGTTGCTCCGCTCAAGAAATCAACTCCCTGGCTCGCCATTTTCGTCCTCATTTCACCACTTGCCTACTTGCCATTGCCCCACCGGTCACGCCATTGTCCTTTCTGCCACCAATTTGTGATATGATTCTTCGTCATCACCATTTCCAACATTTATTACTCTGTCGCTACTCTGTTATATCTTGAGAAGTAACATCTCTAACCTTTCTACTTTAACATTAAAACCTTTGATAAACCCTAGTTTTAGAATAATATCATTGAATTATTGCTTCTGATTTTTGATTTATAAACAATAGCTTTTGAGATGAATTCATTCCTTGTTTTGTTATAATAGTTTCTGATTTTACTTAGTTTTCTTTGTAGTTTCGACTTAATCAAAGGACATACCCTAATTAGAAACTCAAATTTTATGTGCAAATCATGATATTATTGATACTTTAATGGAATTATGTTACAAAACCTCTTATTAAATATCTATAAACGCATTAATGCTCTATGATTTGTACTCTATTTTGAATAAATGTCTATATTCTCATTGGAATGAAAATGGACACATAAAGAACAATGAAAATTTGCAGTTACTTACATTTGTAGTGAGTTTGTTTTCAGCTCACTTCTTTGATAATTTTCTGTTTTCCAAGCAGTTAAAGGATACATAAGGGAAAGATATCTTAAGTGATCTATGATTCATCCATCCTAGGGTTGATTTGCTTCTCAGTGTTTGAAGATGAATGCGCCAAATCAAGAATTTCCAGGGAGTTCATTACAATGTTGTAATACTGAAGGGTATCTAATAAAATGCCATAAATAGAAATGTACTTTCATTGATTTGTTTATTACAACATCCTACTTTCATTTTTAATAACAATTTACATTGCTATAATCGGTTAAATGCATGAAAGTATAATGTCGTAGTATGAAAAAATTGAAAGTACCATGCTATTTGAATTTTTCAAGTATATTTTTCAAAGTACAATGCCTTAATTATTAGGAACAAACTGGAAGTGTAATGTTGTAACAGAAAGAAGTTGAAGTATAATGATAAGATATATATATATATATATATATATATATATATATATAATCTGTTTGTGTGTTTTTATGTGTTTTGCATACCAATTCACTCTATATATTTAACATAGAGTATCAGGTATTTAATATACATTAATCTTTTAAGTAATAATACTTTTATAAAGATTATCATGTAATAATACTATATATACTCTTTAACACATATATAACCATATCTAGTTTGTACAACGTATGTTATCAAATAAACATTTAACACATATTTCAAATAATAAAAATTTAATTCACATAATAAAAATTTAATTCACATATAAACTTTCAATATATATTTAATAATTTTAATAAATACTTGTATCAAATTCATGTTCATGAAAGTAACTATGCACTTACTTGATTGAGGTGGAAGACTCGCTGGAAAGTTAGATCCATGTCTAACACTTCAGCTTTCCCTTTTAAAATGATAGGTTTCCTAGTGAAAACTTAGAAACTTTGCGGGCAGAACTTCTTCGCTTAATCTTTCTTCTGAAAGATTCTTCTGGCGCTTCATCGCTCAGTTTACTATACTAAAACTACAGAAAGAGATGTTGAATCACGAGGGACTGACATGCTCGAGGTTAAGAAGAGAAAGGCTCTTGAAAGATACTTGGAGCAAGAAATATGAGAGCCTAGAGCCTCTTATTTATAGTAAATTGATTTTCAAAAGGCACCCTAATTATTACTTAAACTACTAAACAACCCTTAATAATACTATTTTAAATTGATTTAATGATATTTGTACTAAACTAATGTCGAAAATATTTAATACAAGTCTTATATCAACCGCATCTTCGATACCTTTCTAATGACCAATAAATATGTGTGTGTGTATATATATATATATATATATATATATATATATATGATTTATATTTTATTTTACTGCGTAAATATGTTATTATAAATCATAACTTCTTCATACGAACTTTGTTCTCGACGTTCTACATATCAACAGATTCGTATTTACGAGGACATCAACTTTCTTTTAGATTGTTTTGGCAAAAAAACAACTGATCTCCATCTCATTTTTTTTATGAGACACATTGTTGCGTAAGGTTGAACGCGAAACTTCGAAAAATCATAACTTCCTCATATAAAGTCATATTTGAGCGTTCTTTATATCTACGGGATCGTCATCACGACTACTACAACTTTTGTTAAAATTATTTATCCTAAATAAACTTTATTTTATACTCATTTTATCGCTTCAACGATAAATTTTATAATAAGATTTTCAATAAATATTATATACTTATAATATTTGTTCACATAACGTGCATATATTAAATAGATATTTATATAGACCGTAACGCATATAAAGAATAATTATCCTATTCGACGGTTTTAATTATTCAATAAAATGAATAATTATACCTAAAATCACTTAACACGTCTAGCCCTAATTTATGGGCATTACACATAGCCTTGGTATGCTTGATTTAGCCTTATTTCATGTTCCTTGTTTGCTTGTGGGCTTAGGGTAGAATCGTTTATTCAACCGTATGCTTGATCATGTATTATGTATGGATTCCATACACAAGGCAACCAACGGTGTTAGTAGAGGCTTCTAGCAATGCGGAAGCGTGATTGAGGAGAATCCTAGGGTGAGAATCTAGGAAGAGTAGCTTGTGGCTCCTTTGAGTATATAGGTGTGTGTTGGTACACCTAGCTGTGATCGAGTGTAGTGAAATACATATGGATAAGTGTGGAAGGTAGTGTGGGCTCATACTACTGGAAGCACAGGATCCGTACTCGAATTAAGGAGAGCCATGACGATTCTAAGAAGCATGTAGGGTGAGAAACTCTTTGAATATGTTTTGATCGTTTGTATGGTTGCTTTTAAATATGGTGATGAGCACTCGTGGAGGAATTTTTGGTTCTAGTTCTGGTTCAAGTTCAGGCTTTGGTGTTGAGCTGATTGATGGGAGGATACTCGGGTTTGTTGCGTCCTCGATCGCTCGCAATATTTTGGATGAAAATGATGTGATGTTTGGTACCATCAAGGAGGGGATCATGGAGCTGTTGGATGAGCAGCTTAGGGCTCTTCGTGTGGAGATTACGGTCGGTCAAATCGGGGAACGGACACTCTCTTTTCAGGAGTTCTAGGCTTATGGAGCCCCAGAGTTCTTCGAGAAGAAGGAACTGATTGCAAGTAGGCGATGGATTGATGACATTGAGAATGCTCAGCAGACTAGTTTCTGCCCTGAGGGATGGAAGGTGGGATTCGCATCCTGCCTTCATAGGGATCGAGCCTGTGATTGCATTTCTGTTGAGGTCTCACAGACCTTACTATAGGAATTACATGGCATTATAGGGCATATCTCTGACAGGTTGGTCACCAAATTCGAGGAACAGATTACAGTTGTCCAGATAGTTGACAGGACTGATAAGGTGACTCAGGAGCGGGAGCTTGGTTTGGAGACGTAGCTAGGAAAGAGGAAGTAGACTCCTAACCCGACTCTCCTAGCAACATCTAAGAATCTTAATGTTGTCGTGCTATGTATTGGTGACCAGAGGGACCATGACACTTACGTTAAGGATGGAGGAACCTACGAGCATATTCACTGCAAGTTCAAATGTGGCAGGTGCGGACGGAAGGGCCATGTTCGCCAAGATTGCACCCTGGAGGTGATATTATGTCATCGATATCATCATCCTGGTCACATTAGGGCAAATTTACCATGTTTGACGATTAGGGAGGCTCATACCCCATCATCCGTGGATTTTCAAGAGGTAGTGTCAAGACCTCAAGACCTCGCCGGTATGTAATGTATTCAATTCCTTCATACTCTTATTATTTATACTTATGATTATATAATTGTGTGTGTGATACATTATGTTCAGTTTATTTAAGTCTCCGTCTAAGAATCAAAGTTCCTTTATAATTGCTTGATTGTTATTATTCGAGGGTTTATCATATGTCATTTTACATACTGAGAATCATGTTTGAAGGGTATCTTTTTGAGCCGGTTGTGAGCGTCGACATGGGAGGAGATGGACAGTGACAGCATGAGCCTTAGGTGGGAGTGAACTAAGTGTTGTACCTGGAGGATATGCAGGTGGGTTGATTTTGATGGGTTCAACGCAATGGATCTGGGGAGGTTGCAGTGGATGTGCGTGTGGTCCTCACATCAGAAGCTTCTAGGCAAAGATCTCGTTGTAGCCAATTGTCCCTTCTAGGACAACAAAGATAAAGTTAAGGGGTGCTTGTGCGGCTCAGGTTAGATATCAGTTGAGGGACTGGTTAACTTGTTGGACCAATCGCTATTGTTAGTAGGGTAAGAGTTGTTATTGATCTATCAACTTTAGGGCGTGGTTAATGCATTTTCGAGTAGGTTATGCTCGGTAGTAAGTGGGAGGTTGGATTGGATATCTATCCGTTTTTTATAGCTGGTTTATTCGTTCTTCTTCGTCTATTGAAGTTGCTCGAAGATTTTGGAGTTGTATCAATGGAAGGTGCTTGGAGGCTTTAAGTTTTCTTTGAGATAATAAGGTATATTTATCCATATTTTGGGATATGTGTACGCTAGGTCGACTGGTTATGGAATTTTAGTTCTTGCAAGCTCAGGTTGGCGGTAGTCTTGAGTAGTGAAATTGCAGATAGCTTGGAAATTTGAACTGTTATGAGGTTGATAGGGTGTTGATGATTCCAAGTGAGGGAGAATCGCTTGGGATTAATGGAAATATTTCCAAGTACGGGTCAACTTGGAATATCATAACCAAGGGCAAGTGGATAGCCAGTTCTAATTGTGGAATGAGTCGAGGCTTATGCAAGGAATAATGTTTGTCGGACAGTTGTAATCAGGTAAGCAAATGTTGAGGATCCAGGTTATCTCGTCTGAGGATATGAAGCATCTGTAGTGACATATTTTGGTCCCGTAACTAGGTTCGGTTGAGGGTTGTGTTAGGACATCCCTTCTTATTCTTGTCTTATGAAGGCCTTGCGGTTCGAAGCACGGCACGAACACCTGCTAAAGTCTAGCAAGTTGGGGTTTTAACTCTAGTTGAGTTTTTGGTGAGTATTCATATGGATTGCTGGCAAGACCATGGGATGAGCTAGGTTGTAGCGTTGGTGATTGTAAGTCTGTAGGAGGATCACAACATTCACTTGGGTTGAGTTGGAACTGTCATGTTATTGAGTCGATCCTTGTTGGGCCTGAGGGTTGTTAGAGTTGTGGTGATGTTTAGGCTTGAATAGCTCTTGATTACGGGCGAAGCCCATTTGGTTATGATTAGCTTGGCTGAGACCCGTAGGCAAGGCCTGATTGGTTATGTTTGCTTGGGTGAGACTCGTAGTCATTCAAGCATTTTCTCATGTTAGTCATTCAAAGGCTTTAGCAGAAACGAGAAATGAGTCAAGACCACACATGTACGCTTATCCTAGTCGTAGACATGAGTGTGCGAAATGATGCAATTTAGGTGTGCGACGCATTCGTCGTTAAGACTCCAGAAAAGACTAGATAAACTCCAAGTTGAATCGGATGAGATACCAGATAACGACATCATCGGATTCGAAATTCGAATGGTTTTTATCTCTTCTTTCATATTGTTGGAACAAGAAGATATTCTACATCAAATCTTTGGTTTTATGCTAGCCTGCAACTTTAGAGCGACGTAAAAACTTTAAGGACATGAGTTTCTTCTGTGCAATCTTACATCAGTCAAGATCAACAAGTACGCGGTTGGTTTTAATTTTGCTATTCCGTTTTTTAAATTTCGTGAATAGTTAATATGGTTTCTCGACAAAACTTGATAATTGATAATAAATAATTTTTGTTATTCACAACTAATTGACAAATAATTCTCAATATTATTTATCGGTTTGATTGTTTGTCTATCTGTTTTGACGTTCATCAAATTCTTCGATTATACTTTATTTTCCGATAATGACCTAATTTCTACAATCTAGTTTAGACACAACACAATGAAAATTAAAGGCGACAAAAGAGACATGTTAGATCCTAAAAAAATATTCAAGGCAAAAACAAATTATATGTTAGCACATGTTAAAGTCTTAAAGACATCACTTGGTTTGACTAACAAATACATATTTATTTGTTCCCTTCTTAGTGATCATTCACATGTAATTTAAAAAACTGTTAAATTAATAGATTATAGGTGATGAGAAAACGAAGTGTGGTGTTTGACCATAAGACCATGTGAAGGGCGTTTAGATTAAAGAAAGAAGATGCCGATGAGTCGTGGGTATGTTGACTTCACGTAGTTTGCATAATTATCGTCTACCAGTTCACATAGGCATGTCTTATTTATTTATTTATTTATTATTATTATTATTATTATTATTATTTCCATATAACTTAGGTGTTGGTTTTTTATTTGATTGACTCATAAAAATATTTTAAGTCAAAACTGCAAAAATTGTCCATCTGGTATGCATTTATTTTGAAGTTTAGTCTAAACCTCGATTCTTTTTGCTTCGTGGTCCTTTTGAGCTAGTTTCTTTGTGTTTTTATTATATGCTTAGTATATCTATTTTTCATTTTTTCTTTCTTTTTGTTAAATATTTTATAATTATTAAATATACAAAGCGCTCTCTCTTAAAACACACACACAATCTCTCTCTCTTAAAACACACACACAAACACTTTGATGATTTCTTGTTACCTCCATTTTGTCAAAATATTTGCGTGTGTTGACTTTTCCCACCAGCCGGAGACTTTTCCGATGTCGACGAATTTATGAGCAAACAATCCAATTTGTGTAAAAAAAACTGTGAAGCAGAGATCTACCCTTCCTTCACCATCATCAGACCCCATTCCACTGTATTTCCTTCCCTTGCTCAACAACAATCACCCACTTAATTGTGAATCAATGGCACCGACGGTCTAAAAGTTTATTAGATCAATGTGCACTCTGACCACCGTCGATTTGCACTCCAACCCCAATACCTGCACCTGTTACGAATTTGGGGAGGATTCTCTAGTTGTGATGAACACCCCTGCCATATAAACCACCACTAACACCACCATTATCGTTTTCAATATGCAATTAAAGAATTTGTATAGATAAGAAGAAAGGCGCACAACAACAATCACCCACTCTCCTCTGTAAGTTTATCTCTCATACAACAGCCCCTTTTGATTTCTTCCCGTTTATCGGCTCACCCCTTTCTCTTTTTTTTTCCTTCTCTTATGATTCATCTTTCTCTCCTTTATGTGTATTACCAGTCGAATGGGTGTTTGTGTATAACCTGGATGTAGACGATATTTCTGGATTGATTGTCGTTTAAATCAGGTGTATCATGGGTATAACCTGAGCAGTCGAATTGATTGTTGTTTATCGTCTCCTCTACCATCACTAATGTTTCTTTGCAGCGTCGATTTTGATAGCCACTAAACTGGGTCTTCTCAACATCCGTCGGAAATCACTGGACCTCAGCCCACTATCATCGAACCTGCACTCTGCTGCTGAATCGTTGTCGGATATATACCTTGATCTTGTGTGTGTGTGTGTGTGTGTTTGTGTTCATAGTGAAAGTGGATGAAGATCTATAAGTTTGTGGTTTAATCAAAGTTGCAAGAAAAAAGTGAGAATCGATTGTTTGAGAATGGAGAAATCGGAGGAATCGATTGTTTGCAAGAAAGAATTCGGATCTCTGATGTTAAAATTTGATGTTGAAATGGATTATGAACAAGGTTTGGATCGCCGGTGGGTTTGCACAGGAGTGAGGCCCAAATTAATTAATTATTTTCGTTTTCATTTTAATTAAATGGAAAAGGCATAAAAAATATATCACATAATAGTCTTTTCAATTTACTGATGTACCAAAGACGCAAAGAAACAAGCTTAAAAGGACGACGAAGCCAAAAAAAATCGAGGTTTGGACTAAACCTCGGAAAAAATACATACAACATTGACCATTTTTCAGTTTTGTCAAATTTTAATCTGGTTTATATATATTTTTCTTATGTTCGAATTCAACACGTATTGATAAATTTTTTTTACAAAATTTATAAACTCATTTATTTCAATCAAATCAAAACTAAATCTCTGTTACGAAAACAAAGCTTTTTCCCAATGAACTGGAGGCTTGTTTTTCCAAAAGCAGAACTTTAAGTTTAAACTTTCAAAAAACTTCTAAAATTCGCATGTCCAACATATGTATAGAGTTTAATAAAAATATTTAATTATAATTAATGTGTATAGAATATTGGATATTAAGTTATTAACAAATAACCATATTTTTAAATTAATCTTAAAGGAAATACTCAAAAAATATATTTTTTGAAAAATAACCAAGAAGTCCGTGGTGGTTCATTCCTTACTTACCAAAAAGTTTTTTTTTATGATGAAAAATACATTTCGGACCGAACTTTCGGATCCAATCGGAAATTCTGGATTTTAGGAAAATAATTTTCAAAATCCGATGAACAATTTCAGAATTTCGAAAAAATACTTTGTTTTATTAATTACTAAAATCTAAACAAAACTAAGGAAATATAGAAAGTGTATACGATAAAGCATACCAATTTGTTATGCCTGCAACCTCCATGATACTTTCTACTACAATTAAAGATAATAGGGAATAACAAGAGATTCAAATGATTACTTAATTGAATACTGAATACAGAATGACAAGATAACAATTCGAGAAGTTATCATTCTCGAAGAGAAAGTTCTAACAAAACTCAGTTGACCTCACACAAACAATTAACATTCCTTAAATACAGAATATTCAGGTAAAAATCCCTATTCTACCCTTGGCCCCCGATATGTGATCCCAAATGTGTCCAGGTCCTTTGCGATCCCACCATTTGTTTTCTTTGTCTTATTTATACTTCTTTTGTAGGTGAAGAGTAAGGGTGGGACATCAATGTACTATCATTTTGTCATCTTCCAGTTTTACTAGGTTCTCACTTGAAACTAATGATTTGATAGATGTTCAATATGATCTACTTTTGCAATCAAAATAAAATGTGTGATTGAAATAAGGTTGTGGATTGCAATGAAACTTACCATCTACTTATTTTACTCTTATTTGTTCTTTTGTTGGCCATGAGATACAAACTTGTAGTATTTTTCATGGTAAAAAAGTGGTTGAATCCATCTTCTTTGAATATCTTGTCCAATGGTGAATACCGTAGGTTCCTTTAAATCTGAGAACAACTAATGCTTATCATTTGACGATATATATTTTGATAAATGGATTATAGTATATCTTATCGTTGACTAGTTACTTAAATGGGTTAAATACAATAAATAACAACAAAAGTTAGTGAAAACTTTTTCTGGTCACTATTTGGATATACCACTAACAACTTTTATGGTCACTAATTAGATAAAATAGTGAAGGGTTTTTATCGTCACTACTCAGGTAAGACTCGTCACTAATTGGATAAAATAGTGACGACTTTTATTGATTAGTGACTGATAGGTGCATTTTATGTATCTATTTTGCACGTCTATTTCTATCTTTTCATTGCATTTTACTTCATAATTCTTGCATTTAGTTAATTATTTGGCACTTGCATGTTTTATCCAGAATGCCTGGTAATTCACTAATTTTGATTAATTTTCTAGGCATTATGGAGCTTGGAGCATCGAAACTATGGATACGAGCTTGGAACTTGGAGCTTGGAGCTTGGAGCATTGGAGCATGAAGAAAATATGAACCGGTCATGCCATGGAAGAAAACCTGAAGACGTAACCCGAGTCGTTGCATATCATCATAACAAATGACTACGTTTGGAACACGGTTCGTGTCACACCGACACAGGTCGTGTTTGTCCTTTTTCATATTATATTTGAGCAACATGACTCGTGGTGAAGCTAGACCGAAGACGTAACCAAGTCTGAAGACTTATTGGAGTTTTAGAAACACATGGGCAAAAGGCATGGCCATGACAAAAACGCATGGTCTTATGGAAAGCACGTGAGGAGTTAACTGTGGAGCTAAATTGGAGGAAGTCGCCATTTTTTAATGAGACAGTTTTTGGAGAACAGAGGGCGATTTTTGGGAAAAAATTTGGAGCTCTTGAATACTATTAATCATTGCAAACACTTTTGATTTCCATTTTGTAAGAATTAAGCATTTCAATTCCATCTTTATTCTTGTTTGATTTGTTCTTAGCCATGTGTGGCTAAGAAACCCTGGTTTCTAGTTCATGTTCAAAACATGTTTACTATTTAACTTGAAGCATGTGATTTGATGTTTGATTTGTGATTCTATTAGTGATTATGTTTTTGTTTAAACTAGAACCCTTGAATTTGATTTGTGTTTGATTGGCCACTTTCATAAATTGAATTTTGGTGTAGTTAATTAACTTTTAGGGCACCTAATAGTTCTATTAAGTTAATAATTGGTAACAAAAAATAAGTTTTCTTATTGTAGAACATATATCACATGTTTTCACACTTCCGAGCGTATGAGAAGAAATGAACATTGTTGGGAAGCTTGTATAAAACTTAATGTAGTTTTTCAATACAATTTAAGAGCATGTTTAGGTTGAATTAGTAAAGCTAGGTCTACTCAAAGAGCGTATTTTGGTTAGATAATTTGGCAAGCAAGAGGTATTAGAGCGTGTTAATATCTTTCAGTACCAACATATAATAACAATCATGAATTACATCAAGTTGTAATCAAGTTAAATGTCAACATTGAGAACTAGAACTGGAACCATTTCAACAACCTGTTTACAAATCTATTTCCTTGTATCCCGTGTCTCTGTGGTTCGACCTTGCTTGCCTTGTACTACTTTTTAGTGCATTAAAACAGTGTATTTGAAGTCTAATATACCACTAATATTTGTTAGGCTTGACACACCTAACAGTGACACATTAATGACGGAACGGATCGTCACGGATTTTTGTGACGAAGATATTTAGTCACTAATTAGTGACCACTTATATATTTTAGTCACTAATCAGTTTAGTGACAGACCTAGTGACGAAAATTTTGGTCACTAAATCACTTACTGACGACTCTTTCTACGATCATGATTGATCAAGTCACTTATTGACATTTTTTTTGTAGTGATGGGTTGTAAATAATTAAAAAAAATAGTTATCTGTTGTCTAAAAGATTTACAAAATGTGAAGAAATAGATACCACTGAATTTTAAATATTATTATAAGAATACTTAAGATATTTAATTAAAGTTTTAATATACTTAACAAGATTAATATCATTGAAGGTTATATTAATATTTTAAGTAATTTTCAATTATAATATATTAATGTGAAAGAGCCCCTTTCTAAACTTTTGTATTTCTAAAAGACCCAAACTTTCATACTCGACAATTGTTATCCCAAAACATGCTACTTGCATATTCATAAAAACAATATTTTATATTGATAACTTGATTACATAAGACTGGATACAAACCGACTATTACAAATTTTTATATGTTACATAACTTCCCAAGATACTATAAGTTATACATACATGAGTACAAAATACAATAGTTTCATACTATTCAAAAATCTTCCAACAGTATACGATTATACTGGTTACTTATCTCCTGCAAATTTGTTAAACATTGAGAGGGGTAAGCGGTGACGCTTAGTGAGTTCAATAATAGATACAATATAACGTTATGTCATATATACACTTCAATATGGCGGAAGCAAGGAGGAACAAGGAACAACAAAGGCATATGTGAATAATGCGAAAAGCTTTCCATATCAATCAATGAGACATAACAATTTCCATACTTGATATACAATCAATAAAGTTTCAGCACAAGTGGCACAGAAAATACTCAGGAATATCATTTTGCTAGATTATTCAGGCTTTCAGCCTTATCTTAGCATACTGCCGAAGCCAAAGTGATGCCTATGTCATACACTTCATGGTCAACGGTACATACCAATACCCAAGTGATGCCTATGTCATACACTTCGTGGTCAGATGTATAGTCTTGCTATAAAAATAGCAGAAATAATAACACGAGATGATAACATGGAAAAACACATAGCACATATAACACATAACATACAATTGTTCCTATATATTAAACTCACCGTGAAATAACCGGGGGTTAAAATAGTAATTTGGGCAGCACTTCGGCTCTAATTATAACTTCTTTCGTTGAAAACCGGGAGTTTTCTTGAAAACCGGGCTCTGCGAAGGTAGAGCTTCAAAACCGAAAAGATAAATTTTTCGGGCTTCTCGGGAACTTCGGGGTGTGTTTCGGGCGTTGGAAATAATCTCGGGGATTCGGGGGAAGTTGAAATAGTGGAAATATGGATTTAGGGGTGAAAATGTGTAAATTTCCTAACATTAGCCGGGAGGGTTCGCAGCTACTATTTATAGTAGCGAGGTCCAGAGCTTCGGCACGCGGCAGCTGGAACGAGGCTCGGATCCGGAGGAGTCATCTGCGAGGCTCGGATGGCAGGCGTCGGAACCGGATTGGTCCAGCGCTTCGGACACTGGGCGAAGTCAGAAGCGAGGCGCGTCGGAAGGCCATTGGACCACTTCTGCTGTCAAATCAGCAAGCGACACGCGTGTCGGGCACGGGGTATGTATGCGAGGATCCGATGACGTGGCCTATTCCGGACCTTATCCTTGCGAGATTCCTCGGAAAATGAGCCCAAATCTTCTAAAATCCATAACTTTCGCATACGGGCTCCGTTTTTGACGTTCTTTATATGCACGCGTAGGCGAGAATATATTCTACAACTTTCGTTTAGACTTCGTCGGATAATTTGGACTTTATTTTTAATATTATTATTTTTAACAGACCGGGACAGGAAAATCCGTTAAAAATTCATAACTTCTTCATCTGACGTCCGTTTTCGTTTGTCTTTTTACCGTTGTACTACTATTGACGAGACCTTCGATTCTCGTTTAGGTTGTATCGGCTAAAAATCACTCGATCTAAAATTCGAGTTTTTAGCTGTCTACTATTAAGCTGAAACTTAGAAAAATCATAACTTCCTCATACGAAGTCAGATTTGGGCGTATTTTTTTATGAAAATTCTCGGTTTAACAAATACTACGACTTTCATTTAGATCACCAAGTCTAAAAAGTAGTTTATCAAAAACTCACTTTTTACGTCATTCGGCGTCGTGCCGGTTTTGTCACGGATCTTCGATTGGTCATAACTTCTTTGTTATAACTCAGATTTCGATGAGGTTTTCGCCTAAATGTTTCTAACGAAATTATCTACAACTTTCATTAATAAAATTTTACTTATTTCAAATTTTATATTTTCGTTAAATTTCGATATTTATCTTTTAATTGGAATCTCATAAGACTTCCAATATTTTCCGAGTGATTCTAAACATAGTTTTACATTATTTATAGTAAAAACTATCCGTTAGAACTCAATACTCAATATCACATAATATTTCATAATATTATTTACTTAAAACACGATTTCAAAACGTGTATGTTACATAATGGAATATTTAAAGTAATTTTCAATTATAATATATATCATTCCATTAATGAATTAATGAATCATGAAAAAAAACTGCTCCGGTATGTAATGAAAATTACTATAGGAGAGAAAGGAATGTTATATTCAATTCCTTGATTGCCACTTAACATGATTTTTTTTTATCTCGTCGTAACGTTTCTTTCTATTTTACTATTAATTGAATGTTCATTTGCTCGAGAGATACATTCACGTTGGATATTTGATTGGTGTGTCATTGGTACTCAATTATTTTCCAAAGTGGAGGATATAATCAGGTTTGCGGCTCAGTGGGGAACTGCACTTAGAAAAAGAAAATCCTATTAAACATTGTTTATGGCGTTCTGTGGTGTATTTGGATGAAACATGATTTTTAACAAAACTCCTCCAAAACCTTCCACAACAGCGGACCAACCGACCAAGGGATTACTATGATTTAGGGGTGGATTAAACAGGGTAAAATGGAAAATTGCAATCGGGTGAAAGTGGTTTAATAACCCATTTAGCATTCTGTAACTTCCCCCCTTCCCCAGAGTTGCGTATTTCTTAAATTGTATTCTGTACTTTATAACATGTTTTGGGTTGTGGCCTGTTTGGCATCTTGCTAATTTGGTCTTTAGTAAAATCTCGCCCGTTCCAAAATAATAATAATAATAATAATAATCAAATGCTACTCTAGAGTGGAAATGGGAGTTAATCTGTCATAAATATCGTTGAACTTTGTTCTTTTTTCTTTTGTTCTATGTCTCTTTCACGGGCGGATTTAGGGGGTTACCGGTGGCACCGGCAACCCCTGACTTTCCCGGCCGCAGTGGAAAAATTTTCGAAAATTTTTAAAAATTTTTATTTTTTCTACTATCGTGCAACCTCTAACTTTCCCGTGCAACCCTTACTGTGAAATTTTGCGTCCGCCCCTGTTGAAAAAATTGTAATATTAAACACTTCAAAATGAAATTTCGGACATTAATAAAAAGAGTTTTTTGAAAAAAAAAAACTCCGAAATTATAATAATTGAAAAAAAAAATGAATAGTTCATAAAAAGAGGGTTTTTTTTTTGTTAATAACAAAAATAATCTAAAACAAAACATAGAATATTGAATGTGTCTAAAAAATACGTATTTTGACAATAATATTTTAACTTATAATCGACTAACTGAAATAGACCTTGATAATATAGTTAAGGGAAAAAAAATTGTAAGTTGTATTTGACTAATAATAAAATAACTAAAACATAACGTTTAAAAAGTATGATATGATAATATAAATCAAATAATAGAGGTGCCGTTGAATTTATTTTAAATATAATCTAATTAATAAAATACTGTTTTTGGTGGACTTCATTTTTTTCAGTTGTGATTTAATTTTTTAAAATAACATAATTATTAAAATACATTTGTTGTTTATATATATACTAATCAAACCGAAGTCTTCTTTCTATCTCTATTTCTCTCTCTCTCTCTTCGGACGGAGCTGCCATTCCTCCGCTTCACTCGGGACTCGGCAACTTCACGACGTAGCTAATTCGTTCTTCGAATCTCTCAGAGACTTCAATCAAAAAGACAACACTCAAATCTTCGGTTTTAGGTACGTATTTGATTTGAATTCATATAGAAATTCAAATTAATGGGCATGTTATATTAGAGATTGGAATTGAAACTGAAATTAAAATATATCGCTGCTACAGTTCTGTTTTTGATTCCTATTTTTTAAGTCATAATAATCACTTGTAGTTTTGGACATTCTTAGAAAAGTATGTATAACTACTTGTATTATTTCTGTTTTAGTATTTTGTTTCTGAGTTTTTACTTCGATCGACTGAAAAAACAAAGAAGATGTTGTCTGTTAATGTAATCGAGTTTCTGTTTCTCACTTGTTTGAAGATTTACTCACCGATTTTAAAGGATTTTTTTTTAAATATATGTAATTATATAATATATAATTATACACTCTTTGAACACCTTTGAATGATGATCCTCCTAAACCAATTATTTCTTCAAGATCAAATCCTTTTCTGTGACTTTGAACACATTCTTTAAATATAAACAACTAAAAATACTAAAATATGTGGGCCAGTCATGAGTTCCCCCTTTATGTAAGTTTCTATCTTGTATACAAACAAAGCAAAAGTTGTTTTCTGATGCATCAGAATCCTACCACTTCAAGAGAAATTTTTATCTTTAAACCCGACTTTTCATCGGATGCTTTTTCCAAAGTTATACTTTAGTAGTTCAAATAATTTTTCTTGCTGAAAACACATCTAGTTATATTTGATCTTTAAACCCTACTTTGTGTAAAATGAATAATTAGAAACAAGTAGGACTAGAAATTATAAATCTAAATTCTCTTCATATCTATTTCAGGCACCTCAACTCATAACCTTGTATCCATGGCATCGTATCTCCATGAAACCGTGCTTCAAGAAAACATTAACAAAAACGACGAATCCTCTCTCAAGAAATGGAATTCATCATCTAATTCCATTGATGAATCTAACAATGTACCTTCAGATAATTTCGATTGTAATATCTATCTAGATACAGTCCAAGATCCGGTGGTCACACTTTGTGGACATCTCTATTGTTGGCCATGTATTTACAAATGGATTGATCTTTCACACAAAGTAAATCCACTATGCCCCGTATGTAAAACCCATAACCGAAATATCAGAAAAAGCCCTAATTCCATTATACGTTCCTACCTCGACCGCAAAACCTAATACTCAAGAAAAATTTGTCCAGATCCCACGTAGGCCCTCTATGCCTAGTTGTGGGGTCCATGTCATGCCATGTCAGCAACATATTTTTCATGGCTTTCAACAAGAAGTACCTGACGTAACTTTACCAACAAGCCCGATATCCGGAATGTTTGGAGAAATGGTGTACGAGGGGATTTTTGGGAATTCAAGAGATTTGTTGTTTGGGTATGAAGAGTCATATGGTTTAGCCTGGCTTAGTACACAACGGGCAAGAAGGCAAACAGTTCGAGATGAGAGGTCGCTTGGCCGAATTTGTTTTTTCTTGGTATGTTGTGTAATGTTGTGTCTTCTCTTATTTTGATTATTTGATGACATGACATATTGTATCTAGAAAGTTGAAATTTTGTTATGTGTTCATTCACGAAATACACCATAATACCATATATGTGATTCATAATTATAGGTCATTTGCACATTTGTGACCATCATTCTCTTAAATTTTTGACAAAATTATGCAAATTTTTGACAGGATTAAATTGGTTATCGTGTTTTTACAAACTTACATGAATAAATTATAGTTAGTTGATCATAAATGTGCAAATGACCGATTTGGGAGAACCGTAGTCATTAGGTATGTTTTCTCAAACTTAAGGTTGTTTGAGTTTTTTACTAAAAGGCAGAACAAAGAAAAATCATGACCAACACTACTATATTAAACATATGCGAAAACGTCATTATTGGTTTCATTTTCACTAATTCCTTTGACATAA
Organism: Lactuca virosa; assembly: GCF_052849685.1. Classification (NCBI taxonomy): domain Eukaryota; kingdom Viridiplantae; phylum Streptophyta; class Magnoliopsida; order Asterales; family Asteraceae; genus Lactuca; species Lactuca virosa. Next base: position 133,318,068 of record NC_136429.1, read on the forward strand.
GCTTCTTATTCCTCAACTCATGCATTTCATAAAAAAGGTCTCTTTAGTAATATACATTAGTTGTGAGACCTATGTATTACATGAGTTAATTTTAAAAAAAAAGTTAAATAATGAATTATTATAATGAAAATGTTTTTTATCTTTTAAATTTAAACAAATAATTTAAATAAATAAAAGAAACTAATAAACTTTAATTTTGAGAATTTTGAAATTAAAAGGTAAATTTATTAATAAAATTAATATCCATTTATTACTACATTTATTACAACTATTACATTAAAATATTATATGAAATTTAATAAAATAGAAAAGCTCATAAAATGACATGTGGAAAAAAAATTAATTCAAAATAACCACAAAATGACATTTGACAAATTGAATGAGAGTGTGACAAGTTGCAAAAAAAAACATTTATTTATTAGAGAGGATTTCCTAATGGATGATCAATTCACTAGAAAAAAATTGTAATTTGTTTCAAGATTGTAAAAATCGTTTGGCGGTAGTTCGGCGGTCGACTGACGATAAGCGATTAATCAGACTAGGCGGAGATTAATCAGGGATTAATCGGGGACCCTTAATTATTAATAAAACTATTTAATAATTAATTTTCCCTAAAAAATTAAGTATTTGAAAATTTAAAATTTTAGAATTTTGAAATTTTGAAAATTTTACTATAATATTTTAAAATTTGAAAACTTAAAATTTTGAAATTTTAAAATTTTGGTGTAATATTTGAAAACTAAAAATTTTGAATTTTATAAAAATTTCCCGAATGACCGCCGAGGACCGCCAAACCCGACTTTGACCAATTTACGCCAAGTACCCTAATCGTAATCGGTTCAAGACCGTCAAACGGTTAATCGCCGATTTCTGCAACACTGAATTGTTTGTGGATCATACACATAAACCATTTAATTTACATAGTTATAAAACTAAAGCTGAGTTCATACAATTTCAATTGTTTAATCCGTACATCCATAAAATTTCTGGACAAAATTGCAAAAATGGTCCCTGTGGTTGTCAATTTTATGTGTTTTTGGTCCAAAACGAAATGTTGGTGCACCACTGGTCCAAAATTGGATATTTCTATTGTTTTTGGTCCCTATCTACTTAAAAAGACCATTATGCCCTTATAATTTGTTTTTCCATTTTTTTATTATCTATTTTTATTCAAAATAAAAAAAACCCACCGTCACCCCCCCCCCCTCTCTCTCTCTAAATCTTCATCTGGTTTCTTATCTTCTTAAACAAACACACACACAAAATACACAAAATTATGAAGATCCTCGTCCGATGGAGAAAAAGAAATACAAACGGGAACAGCCCCAAGGTCGATCGATGGTCCAGTGGTCCAGCTCTTGTGCTCTTCTGTCTCGGAAGAAGGATGCGAAGGAAGGGGGCTAGGGGTTTCGAAGGGAAGTGAATCGGGTGGGTGGCATCGGGTGGTGATGGCTAAAGATAACGACGACAGCAACGGGGTGGTGGCATCGGTTGGTGATGGCGGAGCTGTGATGGCAGCGGGTTGCTCCGCCGCTTCCTCTCTCTTCTGTTAGGTAGCTTTACAAGGAACAGATAGAAGGCAGTAGCGGCGTTGGGGTGTTTGATGGTGGTGGGTTACGACAGGGGGAGGCGGAGGAGCTGCCACAGTCGACTGTGGTGGCTCTCTTCGCCGGAGAAGTGAGAAACGTGGGAGAGAGACGAGTTGGAGATGAAAGGGAGGTAGGGGAAGGGATTTCGACGGCATCGGCTATAGTCGATGATGGTGGTTTGCATCAGCGATGGGTGGCAGTCGACTTTTGGTTTTCTTGCTTACTCTAGCGATTCACGCCGGGAAGGGGAAGTAGCGGCCGGTGGGAGGTGTTGGTCGTTTATGGTGGAGCAAGGTGGCCAGAAGGATCATTGAGGTGGGCAGTAGAGTGGTGTAGCTTCTTCCTGCTCTTTTTCCGGCACTACAATGGAAGAGATGAGGGGTCGGTATTTTAAGAGTTGGGTAGAGAGAGAGAGAGAGAGGTGGATTTATTTTGTTTTTGTTTTTCATTTTATTTTAAGAATAAGAAAATAAATAAAAGAAATTTAAATATAATTATTTAAGGGGTATATTAGTCATTTTAAGTGGAATGTGGACCAAAAACACAATAAAATATAACCATAGGGACCAACCACAGGGACCATTTTTGCAATTTTGTCAAATTTCTGGATAGGTTGATCCTTTTTCCAAGATGTCCATGATCTTGAATTTTATAAATATATTAGGTTTGATTAAGCTAATATAACTCATGAGATACGAAAGATGGACTTGAAAATTACTCAAGTACACGATTGATCAATTGTATGAAACACTTGCCATGATTTGGAAGAAGCTCGTAAACCATCATCATTATTGATTGGAAAAAGCCAGTAAACCACACTCCGGTGATCGGAATACGCTTCAAAACCACACCTATTGATCATTTGATTGGAAATTCGGAATACACTTCAAAACAAGGAAGACATCGACTTCTTTGTGTATGGACTTTAGATACAAAAATAAAATAAAAATAAAAGTCACCGGAGGGGCGGAGGCAGTGGGGAGGCTAGCAGGTGCTTTGTCTCCCCCAACTTTTTTTTATTTGATTAGCAAAAAAAATTGTTTACTTTTCATAGCATTGAATTTCATCATTTAAACCCATGGATTTTCATCATTTAGCCCACCTGCCACCCCCATGGCCTAATTGTTTAATTTGTCTAATGCTTCAAGAAATTCGGCAATCACACTAACATAATCTTTTTTATAATATTCATCGGCAGACACAAATGGCGTCACTTTTACCCTCTACTTTACAAACATCAATTTCAATAACAAGTCATTTAAATTCTTATTAATTATTGCACAGTTAAGTTTTCTGTAAATTGTAGTTATTTTCTTTAGCAATATAATTTGGAAATGATATATTATGATTAGTTTCTTATTAGTAATAATAATATGGAGCATGTTCATAATACACACAACAACATGAAATGAATAGTAATATCGAAGAACCAACTAATGTTGAACTTGAAAAAAAACGATTTTAAGAGAGATAAATTCTTATTAATTATTACAACATAAAGCTTATGTTGAAGCTATTAAATGGCTCATGTTTCAAGCATGTGTTTTAAGATATCATGATTAGCGACTTAACTCAAGAAAGCAAAGAAATTTTCTTAAATTGATAAATTTGATTGCTTACAAGCAAGCATATTAATTAATGATCATATTAATGATCTTGTGTTTGAAATACACTTTAACATCTTATTATAACTCAAGTACTCCTTATTCTAAAATTCTAACTCCGTCCATGTTCACCTTAGTAATTAAAATTCATATCATCAAAGATTACATGTGTGACCGACTCTATCATGTAAGAATGATCGTGGTTTTACTTTTGCTAAAAATTGCATGGTTTATTTAAAAGAAATAAAAATTTAATGTTTAAACAGGAAAAAAAAATTGGTTTTGATGTTATTTTTGCAGCAAATATTTTAAAATGACATCCATTTTGAAAATACGAACTACTTTTACACCGCCGCGAAAATTCGCCGAGATGCGGCGCTGTAAAGGCTAAAAGCATCTGAAGTCTGAACTACAATACGCTCCGGTGGCTCCTCCGTCATGATGATGATAATGAAGAAATTGCGCACGCCTCCTTTAGCCTCATGGAATGAATTTTGTTGCGCTTCGTCTAGGGTTTTGCGTTACTCCACACAAACCCTAACCCCTAATCACGTAAACAGTACATCTTCAACTGCTACCGCTACCACTTTGTACCACAGACTCGTCGGTTTTCGAGAACCTTCAATTGTCCCGGTTCTAGACCAATGGGTAGGAGAAGGAAGACCCATCGACCAAGAAGATCTCCATCGGATTATTAAGCAGCTTCGGAAATTCAGCCGCTACAAGCACGCTCTCCAGGTTATATTCATCTCTCGAACTAGTGAACATGACATTATAAGTATTTGCTTAGTTTGATCCTCTTTGTGGAATTCATTGGGCTTTTTAGGAAATTAATTTGGTGGGTAATGTCTGTTAATTTTGACACTGTTGTTTGCTAGTCTAGAAGGGTTGATTCTTGCAATTCATTTCATTTGGCATTTGTTAGTTGTTACACAAGCTAGGATTTGTAACATTTAACAAGTTCACAGTTCTCACTCTATCAATTGGTAGTGGACCATTTTGCAAGGCCTTAAACCTAAAGTAGTAGACTGATCAATAACCTCCAAATCAGATTAAGACCATGGCTATAGTTATATGCAGTTTGTAGGCAGCAACTTAGGACCTAGGAGTGAAAATAAGTAGAAAAAGTTAGAAGTGCTATGCTATAATTAGATAGACTTTTCTAAGTATAATGCCTTAAAAAAAATTGGAAGTACAATGCTTGTATAGTTGTATAAGAAAAAATGTCAGCATGATGCTATATAAATGGTTAAATACAAGAAATAACAATGCGCCTTCATTGATTTGTTTATTATAACATCCTACTTCCATTTCTTTTTATTGCAACATTGTACTTTGAAAGACATTCCAAATTATAGCAATATTATCCAAATACAAAGCAATTTCTAAATCTATAATTGGATAGATTTTTTAAAGTGTAGTGTCATAATAAGAAAAAAAAAATAATAGTACAATGCTATATTGCTATATTTAGTTAGATTTTTCAAAGGAAAATGTCCTAACGTGAACCAAAATTTAGTTAGATTTTTCAAAGTATAATGTCCTAATAAGAAAAATATCAATAAAGGTACAGTGTTATAGTTATTTGATTCTTCAAAATAAACTTGTTAAAAAATAAATATGATTTTTGAAAGTACAATGTTGTAATAGATGAAATAAAGTACGTTGCTATTTCTTGCATTTAGCCTTATATAAAACCATCTTCTTTGCTAATAAAAAACATCATTGGAGAAACCAATCTTGATATTTACAAGCAATCCATCATTTGTTCTTAATTTCCATGACTTTTTCCATTAAGTCGTTTCCTGTAATTCTTATTACAGATTTGCCAATGGATGAACGACAAGCCTTACCTCGATGTTTCACATAAAAGTATTTCAGTCGAGCTCGATTTAATTTCAAAAGTTTACGGTCTAAAGCAAGCTGAGGACTACTTCAATAAAATCCCAAATAATTTACGTGTTTGGCAAGTTTATGGCGCACTTCTAAATTGCTATAAGGAAGCAAAATCATTGGAAAAAGCCGAATCCACCTTTCAAATAATGCGGGATTTAGGTTATTCAAAGTCGTTAACCTACAATGTCATGATGGGATTGTATTCCACTATGTTACAATACGAAAAACTCGACCTTTTAATGGACGAAATGGAACAAAAGGGTATACCTATCGATAAATTCACATACGCTATTCGATTAAACGCGTACGCGAAAACCTCAGAAATACCAAAAATGGAAAAACTTTTACTAAAAATGGAAGCGGACCCCGAGATCCAAATGGAATGGCATGCGTATACAACGGTGGCAAACGGTTACTTGAAAACCGGTGATCAAGAAAATATCAAAAAGGCGGTTGTTTTATTAAAGAAATCCGAGTATTTAATAAGACCAAGTCAAAAAAAGATAGCTTATGAAATTCTACTCACTTTATACGCTTCCGCCGGACGAAAATCCGATGTTTATCGCGTTTGGAAGGTTTATAAAAATATGGGGAAGTTTTATAATCATGGGTATCTTTGTATGATGAGTTCGCTTGCCAAGTTGGATTGTGTTGATGAGGTGGCGAAGCTGTATGAGGAGTGGGAAAGGGGATGTGTGTACTTTGATTATCAAATCCCGAATCTTGTTATTACGGTTTATTGTAAGAAGGGGTTGCTTGAAAAGGCGGAGGGGGTGGTGGAGAGGCTTGTGAAGGGGGGACATGAGCCGAATGCTTCAACGTGGTCTCGGATGGCGATGGGTTATGTTAAAAATGGTGGAATGGAAAAGGCGGTTGAGGCGATGAGGAAATCGATTTTGGGGAGTTATAAGGGATGGAGTGTGGATACGGCTACTTTAACTTCAATTCTTGAGTTCTTGGATCGGAATGGGAATGCGGATGAAGCTAAGGAAATGATTGGATTACTTGAGCGGAAAGGGCATTTATTGGAAGAGGTTTATGAGAGTATAGTGAAAAAATTGTCGAGGACATCTGTTATTGATTGTCAAGACTATAAGACAGAATAAAACATGTTGTATTGTGTTTGGGATTGGGACTTTGACTAATAATTCTTTTCAAATCTAGAAAGTTAGAACATGGTGAGATAAGGAACTCTTTGATTTCTTGTGTATGTAAAAGACATTCATTTGTAGACTGACTATATTTTCGGCAAATTCTTCTTTATTTCTAGACATTCATTTGTTGCAAGGTTAGGATGGTATCTATAAACATAGCTTATGTTGGACTGCGTTTCTTATTATTATCACTATCAGTTTCTCTTAAATTGTTATGGTCAAATCTCCTCTGTTTAAAAAAATAACTACGTATAGTCAAAAATAAAATATCAAAGGTCTTTTTATATGGGGCAAATAACCAACTCCGGTTTCATAGTTGTCCTTACTGGGCTAATTCTTACAAACCACATGGACCATTAAATGGTTTTGCCTTTATTTTTTATTTTAATACGGTTTAAACAAGGCTTTGTCTATGAGAAAACAAATAGAAGAAAACTAATAGAGGGTAATTTAGATTACTTTACTTGTATTTAAGTTTATTTCAAATATGCAACTATAAAGCAAACAAGTAATACCAAAAAAATCAATAACGGTAATCTTGTTGTTTGTTATTATTTACATTTTGTTTTCAATGTCATATATTTCATGTTAACAAAAGAAAAACGAACCATATTGCATTATCATTTGTCATAAAATGATACGATAACAATTTTTTGTTTCTACAAAATTTAAAACATTTTTTCTAATATTTTGTTCTCGGATTTTTGAAAATCCTTAAATAAAAAATCAGTATATAAAAAATAATTCTGCCATTTAAGAAGAAATTAGTGGTTGTTTTGTAGAAACTAAAATCTTTTAAGTTAAGTTTTTGAAAATCGTTTCACATGTTATTCCGTTATCTTTTGAACAATTTAAATGATAACCTGAGGTGTTAGTGGCATTACGAGTTACGACTCCATATCTCTATATATATTAAAGCAGAAACCTAATTACATCACCTAAAACAATCTGATCCCTTCAATGTTTTTCATTGATTATTTTAAACCACTGGATCAATTTCGTTGATGTCATCGTAACATAAGGGAACTACAAATACGCCTTTGTTACCGTTTATAACCATTTTCCCTCCAAAATAAGAATTGTTACTCTTCCTCTTTCTGTCTCTGATGAAGATAATATCAAGAGTCGATGATCTCTCCAATTTCTATCTATGTTCTTCATCCTCAATAGCCGATGATCTCTCCAATTTCTATCCATGTTCTTCTCCATTGATGGCGTGCCTAAGACGGCACCACAGAATCGCGCCTAGCCAGAGCACCGAGCACTCCAGTCGGGCTAAGCCCAGCGGGCTCAGCGCCCGCCAGCGCCCCCGGGGACAGAATGCCTAGGCGAGGGGCTCGCACCCGCCAAAGAACGATCCCAGCTCCAAGACAAAAAAGACAATCAGGGGACAAATGGTGGGGTCAGTCCATTACCGCCAGAGCCAATAAGAGCGCTCTAACGGTTGAGGACGCTCGACCTTCCAATCAGCGCCTCTGATCTTGTCTCCCTAAAAAGCGATCATGTCTAGTACGGACTGGGCAGGAGCGCTAGGTATAAAAGGATACACTCTCAAACTCACGAGGTAAGCTCTTCTCCCTAAAAGAAGACACAGCAAACCCTAGATACCTTCTAACTTGACCGTCGGAGCGTTCTTCCGGGAGCACCCTCCCGGGAAACGGCTGACGGCCTCTCTTTCTTGTGATATTGCAGAGGCGACGAGAAACCCGATTTACCAGCGATAATCCGGTTGAAGTTCAGGTCGCATCATTTGGCGCCATCCGTTTGTGAGACGAAGAACACAAACTAAAAGCAAAAGGCTGAAGAATCAATGGCGTTCGACGGCAGCGATGGACACGATGGCTATCAGGCTAGTCCCATACGCTCCATGGCAACGTTGGACGAAACACCGCCGCCCACGGTGGTTAACAGAGCAACCCTAGGCGAGGGAAGCTCTACAATAACCACCAACACCACCTCACAACCGGCAACTCACCAACCAAGAACAACTCCGGCGGGGCCACTCTTAACCACATCCCTTCAGATGTCGCCATTCTTTGTGCCACCAACGTAGCAACCGCCATCGGTCCACTCAACGATGCTACCACCAGGCCAAGTTCTCAACATCCAGCCGTCGTTTTCAATGTCACCGTTCAATCAAGTGACGGGTGGACTGGGCCCAATGCTTTCCCTACCCCCGCTGGCGCAGACTATGGTAGCTCATACACCACCTATCTACTCGTTGGCGGGCACATGGACCGGACCGACCATTGCCCCCAACCATAACCTTCAGCAGGCCTCGACAATCAGCCCTGTAACACCAATACACCCTTTCCCCTCCGACTATCCTCTCCAGTTGCCATTCCAACAACACCCCTTTTACGGACCAAGTCCAGGCTATCATGCATCGTCGTCATACGGTTTAAACCCCCAGCACCAGTCGCATGGCACATCAATCGTTCCAACCCAAGACTGCCCTTCTCGCAGTGTTACATCCCCGTTTGTTAAAGAGTTGCTAGACTACGAAATACCAAACACGGCCAAACTGTCAACGCTCAAAACCTATAATGGTACTACCGACTCAGATAGCCACATCGACACGTATGAGTGGACAATGACGTCTCTGAAGCTTGATGAGAGGTTCTGGTGCACATATTTCCCGACGACTCTCGATAGCAACGCAGGCACATGGTTCAAGACGTTGCGTTCGGGCAGCATCTCCAATTTCTCTCAACTTAAATAATTGTTCCTTACCAACTTCATGCAGCTACGAAAGTACAAAGGAGATTCTCATTCCATAATAGGCTGTAAGCAAAAGGAGGGTGAAACCGTGCGAGAATATTTCACCAGGTTCATAAACGCCACGTTAGACGTGCCGGGACACGACGAGGGACTCATAGCTGGCGCTTTCACATGGGGACTTTTGCCAGGCCCCTTGTCACAAAAGCTTATGGGGAAGAAACCCCAGACGAGGGTCGAGTTAAAGGAGAGGGTAGAACGATATTTGAGGCAGGAAGAAGGCGAGGCAGCAAAACAGGCATACCTAAATGTCATGACGACCAAACGCCACAATCCAAGTCACACAGACTTTCGAGGGGGGAGTAGGCACTTTGGCCAGGTAAGGAGGCCCCAGGCGAGGTTTCGGCCATTCGATAGAGACGACAGACGGAGTCGTCGACCGGAGGTGTACACGGTATCAGAGAAGCAGCAGCCAGCCAAGTCACCCAAGAGCCGATATTGCGAGTACCACAAAAGCAAGACACACGATACTGCCAGTTGTTCGGTACTCAAGAAGGAAATGGAAGAAAAGCAACTCAAGGGAGACTTGGTGGAAATAACGCGGAGCTTGCGTGTCAAGTTTGACGCCGAAACGCCAAGAATGCGCCTCGAGAAGGAGTTCAACCCAAGGCAATATTCATGATATGTAACAAAAGAAGTAGGGAGGCACAGTCGCCAAACCAGTGGATCCTCGGACCCTCAGCGTGAATGCTCACGTTCTCCGCGCAAGACCCCCGTCCTGAAGGATGGAGAGGTGATAACCCACTGGTAATCCAAGCCTCCATCAAGGATGTGACCATACACAGGGTCTACGTCGACACAGGGAGTTCCGCAGACATAATCTATGAGCACTGTTTTCGGCTCCTCCCAGACCGTTGGAAAGACAACCTGAGACCCACGGCGGGAAGGCTGGTCGGATTCACCGGCCACAGCCTGTGGCCGTTGGGCACGATTCACCTCCCCCTGACAATCACCAGCCATTGTAAACAACGGAAGAAGACGGTCCTAATCGACTTCGTGGTTATTCGACATTCGGCGGAGCACAACATTATCTTGGGTAGGACGGCCCTCCTAAAGCTAGGAGCGGTCCCGTCGACCATGCATGGAATCTTGAAATTCGACACTTCGGCAGGCCCAGCCACAGTACTTGCCACCCTTCCTAGGGAATTGCAATGCTTTACGGTCATGAAGCCAGCAGAGATGACTAAAGAAACAAAGAAGCCGCGGCAAGACCCGACAAAAGGAAAGGTGGTAATCAATGAAGGATACCCTGATCAACCGACCAGCATTGGTCATGACCTCCCAGGCCACGTAAGAGAAGCGGTAGTTGATCTACTCAAACGGTACAAGCACATATTTGCATGGACTCCCACAGATATGGTGGGGGTAGATAGGAAGGTCATTGAGCACAAACTGGCGATCAAACCAGGGACAAAGGAAGTGAAGCAGAAAAAAAAGGGTCCAGGGAGGGGACCGCAACAGGGTAATTAACGCAGTGGTGGCTAAGCTGGCGGAGGCCGGAATAGTAAGGGAAGCAGTTTTCCCAACCTGGGTCGCTAATCCGGTTATGGTACGCAAGCAAGACGGGTCATGGCGCATGTACATTGATTTCTCAGACTTGAACAAAGTGTGTCCCAAGGACTGCTACCCCCTCCCGGAGATCGACCAAAAAGTGGAATCGTTGCGAGGGTTTAAGCTAAAGTGTTTCCTGGATGCATACAAGGGATATCACCAGATTCTGATGAGCGAGCAGGACAAAGAAAAAACGGCTTTCTACACGGATCATGGCACCTTCTGTTACACCAAGATGCCCTTCGGTTTGAAAAAACGCAGGAGCCACATACCAGCGTCTGGTCGACTCGGTCTTCGCCAAGCAAATTGGGAGGAATATCGAGGTGTATGTCGACGATATGGTGATTAAGAGCCCCCATGAAAACAAAATGTTGCAAGACATCGAGGAGACTTTTCATACACTAGAAAGGGTCAAGATGAAATTGAATCCGGCCAAGTGCACATTCGGGGTAGAAGAAGGACAGTTCTTGGGATACTATGTTACCAAACATGGCATCCAGCCTAGCCCAGTTAAAGTGGACGAGTTCATGGAGACACCACCCCCAGGCACTCTCAGAGATGCACAGGGTTTGAATGGGAAGCTCACGGCTTTGAGTAGATTCATCTCGAAATCTGCTGACAAGGTCATGCCACTATTCCATACACTGAAAGGCTGTATTGAAAAGAACAATTTTCAATGGACAACCGCGGCGGAAGAAGCGCTCCAGAATATTAAGGAAGCACTACACAAGCTGCCCACACTGGCCAGCCCCATCCCAGGGGAAACACTGCAAATGTACCTCTCGACCTCAAACGAAGCAATATCCTCAGTGTTGACTATAGAAAGGGAAGGAGAGCAGAAGCCGGTATACTTCGTGAGTAGGGCATTACAGGGCCCTGAGCTCAATTACCCCACCCTGGAAAAGCTAGTCCTGCCACTCATTTACGCGGCGCGACGTTTGAGGCGCTACTTCCAAGCGCACCAAATAGAGGTACTAACAAATTGCCCCATCAAACAGATATTGCTCAAGCCAGAAACTTCGGGCCGATTAGCAAAGTGGGCAATTGAGCTAAGGGAGCATGATATAAGCTACTGTCCAAGGACAAGCATTAAGGGACAAGCACTGGCTGATTTCTTGCTCGAAATTCCAGACGAAGGAAGCTCAGCCAAGGAAAGAATATGGGCGGTAGAGGAGGTCCCAGCCAACGACTGCTCATGGACATTGTATATCGATGAGGCGTCCAGCAGGGAAGACTCAGGGGCAGGCTTAATCTTGACTAGCCCGGAGGGAGAGGAAGTGACCTATGCTCTTCGTTTCGACTTCCACACCTCAAATAACGAGGCGGAGTATGAAGCCTTGCTCGCAGGGTTGCGCTTAGCCAAACAAATGGGTGCGAAGGCTGTGACAGCCCTAACAGATTCGAGATTAGCCGCGAACCAAATTAATGGAAGTTTTGAGGCAAGAGATCAGAGAATGGAGAGGTATGTGAGAATGGTAAGACAGCTGTCCAGTCCTTTAGACAATTCACAATTAAGCAAATACCGCGGAGCGAGAATAAAAGGGCAGACGCCTTAAGCAAGTTGGCATCTACATGCTTCGATCATCTATCGAAGAAGGTTTTGGTAGAAGTGCTCAGAGAAAGAAGTATAGACGAACAGCAGATAAATACCCTGACAACCACTGGGCCCACATGGATGACACCATTTATGGAGTATTTACAAAGGGGAGTACTACCAGACGACCACAGTGAAGCCAGAAAAATACATATAAAAGCACTCGCATATGCATTGATAAACGGGGAACTGTATCGAAAAGGGTTCACGGCACCGTGGTTGAAATGCGTAGATCAGGCCAAAGGGATGGAGGCGCTACAGGAGGCGCACGCAGGCCAGGCGGGCGCACACGAGGTAGCTAGAGCTTTAACGGGCAAAGTGCTCCGAATGGGAATATACTGGCCCACTATACACCAAGACGCGCTGGGAGTGACTAGAAAGTGTGAGGAATGCCAGTCTTATGCTCCAGTCCAAGCAAACCCGCCAGTACCACTGCAGAACATATCTAGCCCATGGCCATTCTACCAATGGGGCATAGACATTGTAGGCCCGTTCCCGGAAGCACCTGGAAAGCTGAAGTACATGGTGGTGGCAGTAGACTACTTCACAAAGTGGATTGAAGCAGAACCGCTAGCATGCATATCGGGAAGGCACATGATAAAGTTTGTATGGAAAAATATCATGACAAGGTTCGGAACACCTAAAGTGCTCGTCAGTGACAATGGCCTACAATTTGCTGAAAACCCTTTCAGAGAATGGTGCGCCAGTAAGGGGATAAATCAGCGGTTCACATCAGTGGCGCACCCACAGGCTAATGGACAAACATAAGTGTTCAATCGAACCATTGTGAATGACATCAATAAACGGTTGGGTAAGGCAAAAGGGAATTGGGCAGAAGAGATACCGGCAGTGTTGTGGTCATACAGAACTACTCCACGAACAAGCACACGAGAGACCCCGTTCAGCCTAACATATGGGACGGAGGCTGTACTTCCCACTGAAATAACGGTTGGCACGCTAAGAGCGGTTAATGCGGACGAAGAAAGCAATGCCCAAGACTTAAGGTTGAACCTGGATGTCCTCAAAGAGAGGCGCGAGAAGTCGGAGATACGCCAAGCTGCATACAAGCGTGTAACAGAAAGATATTTCAATCAGAGGGTAAAGGAGAAAGCGTTCAGAGTAGGCGAGTATGTGCTGAGAAGGAACGAGGCAAGTCGAACCCAACCTCAAGGCAAGCTGGGCCCGGTATGTGAGGGCCCATATAAGGTCATAGAAGCAAATAGGAATGGCGCATATGTGCTGGAAACAGTGGAAGGAAGGCGGATCCAAGAACATGGAACGCTAGAAACCTGAAGAAGTTTTTCTTTTAAGAACGAAGTGGCAAGTAGCCCCAGTTGCCCAGCGTCGTATCTAGTATACCACATTTTCAAGTACTTAGTGTACTTGATCTCATGCTTAGCGACATGATTCTCATACTTAGTGTATTGGGGCCCATGGCCAATGTAATCGAATGGTTGATATGTCAAATCCTAATACTCAGTGTATTAAATCTTAAAGTGTTTAAATACTTAACGTATGAAATTTTATTGTCGGGTGCTTAGAGAACCCAGCCTTGACACTTAGCGTGTCGATACTAATGAGGGCAAAACAAAATGCTTAGTGCATCAAAATACTGTTAGAAGAAAGCAATGCTTAGAGCATGCAGCTGGACACCCAGCACACCAAACGTTTTTACATACAATTAAAAGAGTAATTCTTAGCAAAGTCCATACATTACATGCCCAGAGAAAAACAGACAAAAACAACAAAAGGAAACTAAAACAACCATAGAGAATATTTTCACGCCCCAGGAGGGGTAGCACACGATGCCGGAGCATCTTTGTTGTCATCACCATTGTGTCCATCACCAACGACCATTTCCACCACCACATCCTCGTCACCCACCCCAACGTCGCGGTCGCTATCATCCTCAACATCTTGCCCACCTTGGCCAGCATCACCCTTGACCATTTGCATGATTTCACCCCCTTGAATCACCATACCCTCTGGGGTACCTTCTGAACTAGAAAAAGAACACAACTCCCGGAGTCCCCCAATATCCAAATCTCCCAAACCCAATAAAGATGCATGATCCATACTCGCAAACGATAACAGAGCATCATTCACGCTAACCACCGGACCAGTGGAGGAAAGACAAGCACCAACATCATCAGACCCAGCCCCAGCGGTCACTTTCTGAACGGATTCAATCCCAGCCACAAAAGCAGCGTGTCGAATAATACTTATAGCATTCGTGAAATCTGGATGCTCAATCAACTTGTCCACAATACGAACAACACCCATACGTACTAACCAATCCAAATACCGGCGAGAAACACCCACATCCGCCTGCAAAGAAGAAATTAACTTGTCATGATCAGCAGCACCGCGCTCAAGACTCTCAACTTGAATCATCAAGCCTTCATTCACTTGAGTAAGGGAGTCAACCTTGGCCTCTAAAGCGGCTCTAGCATCGTCAAGGATAGCCTTCTCGGAAGCAAGGAGCTGACACTTTTGTTTAGAAAGCTGGAGGTCTTCACCAAGCTCGCCGACGCGACGCTCCAGCCTTACCGCACGCGACTCGCATGTGGCATGGGTGGCCTCCATTTCGCCGAGGGAGTGGATGCGCCGAGAGCCGGAAACAAGGTAGAACATGTCTTGCGCAGTAGCGTAAGCCATATTGTGGACAATAGCAGGGTTACCCATAGCCTCCATGTCACTAACGACAGCAGGAGGAAAAGCATGGTGAGAGAACTCCAAAGCATTAGCACGAACAGATAGCCGAGAGTCATTGTGAAGATTCCAAGAAGGGGTAAAGACAGGGGACCTGGCAGAACTCTCCCCAGTAACACCGCCCGGGGGGAGCGACGCTTGGCCGGGATCGCTAGAATCCTTGACAGGAGAAAGCTTCGAAGGAAGAAACGGAACACTTGGAACAGGTATGGGTGAGGTAGATGAAACAATGGGCTGATCACGCGCCCCATAGATCCCTTCGGACTGTTGCGTGTCGTCATCAGGGATCACCACCACGCCGGTCGGCATAGAAGCCATAGAACTCAACAGGCGAGAAAAGCTACGCCTGGTCTGAATTCTTTTAGCGACACTAGGTGCGTCGGTAATCGGCTCACCCATGGCCAAGAGAGCTTTCCTATTCGCCTGCATACGCCGAACATCAGCGATGATACCATCTTTGCTATCCTCGCTGCTCTCCATGGAAGAAGAGAGGGTACTACCCAGAGGCATGAAAGCAGAAATAGGGCGAGCATGGAAGGGATTCATCTCCGACGCCGACTCACCTGTAGGAGAAGTAGAAGGGGCAGCAGTCAAAGCAAGTTGGACCATCCGGCGAGGCGGAGGGAGCCGGTCAACTAGATCCACCTCGCAATACTCCAGTTTACTCCGGTAGCGTTTCCGTAAAACCTCATCCATAGAAAAATATGATTCAGCACCTGGGAAGGCCAGAACGTGAAGTATCAGTCACAAAAAAAAGGGGGAGAAAAGAGGAAAGGAGAGAGCCGAGCAAAGCACTTACCGTCAACGTTGCAAAAGAACACCGCCATTTTTCCGCGACGCCTCCAAGAGGGACTCATCCCTACACCAGAGAGGAGGGCCTCAGAGTAGTCCTCAGGAGATACTTGGACACTTTTTTAGGTAATCAGCAACACCTTGATTGTGAGGGAAAAGCTTGGGGATAGTATCAGCAAAGGTATTCGCACGATACCGACCACTCCCAACCAGTTCTTGATTCACCCATAGCCACTTATCTTGCCAGTTCTTGGGGGTTCGTCCGTCGGGAACTAGAGCATGCCCTCCTTGCCGGACTGAGAATGTGCACTTATCCCCGGTGGCGCAGAATCTGAAGAAATACTTAAACATGAAATAGTATGGAAGATAGCCATTGGCTCTGCAGATCATCTCGAATGCTACCACTTTGTTAACAGCATTTGGGGTCAGCATCTGCAAGCTGCAACCATCCTTCTGGAGAACTTCTTCCTGAAAGTCCGTCAACGGAAAACAGATGCCATCGTCTAGGGTTTTCACGTAAACCCCGATTTTGCCAGAAGAGGGGGATGAGATGCTAGAACAAGGAGAAGGATATTCCACACCCTCCACAGAAGATAAACCATATGAAATCTCAAGCTGGCGGTATTCAGCGGCGGAGGGAAGGATACCAGGAAGACTCACCATAGAGGAAGAGAAAGGAGGAAAACACAGAGAAAAGAAGAACGAAGGAAGAGTGAAGGAAAAAAGAAGCCCTATAAGCGTCTTTATAAAGAAACAGAAGAGGCAGGGCATTTAAAATGTCTGACACGATGACGTAACTGCCAGCCATCATGCGCAGTCACGTCGCCATTAAGGGCGGAACGGCGGGTAAAGAAAAACCGACACGTGTAAGCTAACTAAGCCCGGAACGCCGTAACTAGCGCTGCAACGCTACGGCTACCAGACTGGGGGACTTGATGACGTGCCTAAGACGGCACGATAGAATCGCGCCTAGCCAGAGCACCGAGCACTCCAGTCGGGCTAAGCCCAGCGGGCTCAGCGCCCGCCAGCGCCCCCGGGGACAGAATGCCTAGGCGAGGGGCTCGCACCCGCCAAAGAACGCTCCCAGCTCCAAGACAAAAAAGACAATCAGGGGACAAATGGTGGGGTCAGTCCATTACCGCCAGAGCCAATAAGAGCGCTCTAACGGTTGAGGACGCACGACCTTCCAATCAGCGCCTCTGATCTTGTCTCCCCAAAAAGCGATCCTGTCTAGTACGGACTGGGCAGGAGCGCTAGGTATAAAAGGATACACTCTCAAACTCACGAGGTAAGCTCTTCTCCCTAAAAGAAGACACAACAAACCCTAGATACCTTCTAACTTGACCGTCAGAGCGTTCTTCCGGGAGCACCTTCCCGGGAAACGGCTGACGGCCTCTCTTTCTTGTGATATTGCAGAGGCGACGAGAAACCCGATTTACCAGCGATAATCCGGTTGAAGTTCAGGTCGCATCATCCATCAATGCATCTCCCGCATCGTGTTTGTCACCAACAACTTGAAATTTAGATTCACTACCAAAGATTATTCCCATTGCGCTTTTCTTCTTCTCAAGGTATTTGAATTTTTATGAATCTGCATCTGGTTTTCCATTTTGATTATTCTAACGGGAATTTTTATTTGAATCACTCTTATTTGGGTTTTAGGTTTATATTATGCGTATCCGATTTGACTGCGATTAACGAAATCAAACAGGTTGTTGGATGTGAAACAATGTGTAAACAAAGATGGGAAGACAGTCCTCTTGGGAGAAAATTCTTAAAAAAGTACCATTTCGATTGACAAAATGGTTAAAATTCTTAAAAAAAGTTAATTTGAAGATTGCTAAATAACTTGTATCATTTCAGATATTGACCCTTTGGTATAGAGCTCCAGAAGTCCTTTTGGGTGCTACTCATTATTCAACAGTTGTTGACATGTGGTCTGTTGGCTGCATATTTGGTACTCATTCTTTCTGAATTAATTAAGTCTGTTATGTATTAAGTCAAAATAACACTAATATGTTCTTCAAATTTGAAGACAACAGTAGTCAGAACACAGCCGATGACATTGTTACCACCTACACATACTATAATTATACTTCTGGATTCATCCATCATTGCAATCTTACTGATTTGGAGGTACTAATTTTGATTTCTACTACCAAACTTTCTTATAATTCGTCAACATTTAGTATCTTTACCCTAATTAAAATAAAATTTTGTTTGGAATCATATTTGATTAGTTATGTTTTGCAGCATGATACAATTATATTTCAACTATTTTTTAAAAGTATATACACATTATATCATCCTACTTTGCAAATCTGCAATAGGATCCCAATATTTGACTTTACCGGTTAGACTTTGATCAAAAAGTTACTTCTTCATGCCTTAATCTTTGGCTTAAACCACTGAGTTTGTTATTCCACAAACAAGATTTTATAACAATAATTTTTTTTATTGTTCTTAACAAACTATGTTGACCAAGTCTATTATTGTCAATTTGTTTTAAGTTTAAATAACAAACTATGTTTACCAAGTCTATTATTGTTAATTTGTTTTAAGTTTAAAGGTAATTACTTATGACCAATGGTATAATTGTCAACACGAGCACGTACTCTACAAATTTTAATTTCTTTCATGAATCTTATATTCTTATTTATGCAGATTATCATTCTAATTATACCGCCAATCATAAACACTTTCCAAAATAGTTATATGTATATTTATCATGTTTCAATATATAGAATGCAGGCATTTATGATTAAATCGTTTAATAAGTAAATATTATCTTTAAATCTTTTCAAAATCATGTACCCTTATCAATTTAGAAACAATCATTTAATTTAATCTTATTAAAAAGGATTTAATTCATCTATTTTTGATATATATTTTTATTTAATATAAAATCACGACACATGTTTTCTAATTATATCTCTATATTTGTTAACCAACTTTAATTCGTTATTATCTTCACCAATATTCTTTAATTCCATTCTTTGTATAATCATGGGGACTGTTATAGATGCTTCAACAACTCTATTTGCTAGAGGTGTTGGCAAAACTGTTATTTCTATATATTCAGCAAATGGACATTGCTTACTTTTGATTTATTACCATATCACATTAGACAAACCTCACAATTGCAGATGCGTTCATTAAAATTAATAAGATATACGTTTTTTTAGACTGTTATACTAATTATTTTAAATTAATATATACTTTTATTTTAATATTTGATATATGTTATGTATGTTAGGCATTTAATATAATTATGTCCTATAGAACATAATATAATTTTAAGATCCATTTATAGGTTAAAATTTGTGTAATACACATGTTGATAACATAAATGAGCAAAAATAACAACGAACTTTGAAAGTATGTTGCTATAAATAACATATAGTGTTCATGTTACTATTTTTTGTTACTATTTTTTTTATAGTTTTTAGAACTCAATAAATTATATATTTCGGGACATGACCCTAAAATAACAATCGAAATTATATAGGTTTTGTTCATAACCCTAAAATAACAAAGTATACTTCGAAATTAAAAAAAAACAAATAATATTTAAATAATAAATTCCAAAGACGTTTGTATGTTTTTTATGCGTTCATCCTCGTTTAACGCGAGTTATAATCTAGTTACTAATATAATTGACATTTAACCAAAGTTGAAATGATTATAACTTATAAACGACTGAATAAACCATTTTGGAAGTAAAAGTAATCAAAGGTAATAAAGGAAAAAGTTAAGCGACCTCATTCATATGACGAATAATTGTTTTTTTTATTATTTTAAAACAATAATCATTTTTTTTAATGACACGGCGGAGAAAAGAGCAGCCCGCAGGCGCCAATTTGATTTTGCCCCCCAAACCAAAATTACGGAAAAGCTTTTTCAAGTTTTGGTTTTTCCGTAAACCCAAATGTAGACTCTCCCTTTCCCTCCTCCACTGTCCGAATCCCCAAAATTTCAATATCAAATTCATCCCTCCAAATCCAAATCCAAATCCAAGTCGTATATATTAACTCTTCCAGTCAAGTTTCTCCTACTCTGGAAATCGAGAAGATGGAGGGAATGAGCTCTTTATGCCAATACCATGATAATAAAGAGAACATTCCTCCATTTTTCTCCATCTCCAAAAACAAGCTTAGTGCCAAGATGACGTTGAAGAAGAAGAACAAAAACAAGTACAGGAAACCACTTACCGACATTACTAATCTCATCGTCGACTCTTTTATCCAATCGCCGGCGACTTCATTTTCTTCTCTTCATTTGCAGTCGCGTTCAATTTGTCGGTCAACAACCAGTAATCGCATTTCGATCGACAAAGGATGTTGCAAATCGTTGAGATTTAGCTTTAGATGATTATTTATTTATATTGATATTTTAGAAGGATTCATTGCTGATTTAGCTTAGAAGGAATAATAAAAATTAATCATCTGGTATTTATTGTTCAGTTTGAATTCTTTATTTTTATAGATATGATGATTGCATTAACAACACTAACCTAGTATATTCTAACTTTTCGTCAAAAAATGATAAAAAGGCGTATAAGTGATAAACATGAAACATCGAATATGTTTTGGTTGAGTTCAATGACTTATGATTTATTTGACACGTTTGATCTGTACTTACAGTTCAAGTTATATCTATTTGGCTCGTTGATGACAACAAAATTTCAACCATTTGCAAATTTGTTTGTTAGATTTAGCATGTATAATCCAAGATGAAGGATTTTTGCAAATAAGTCTATTGCTCGAAGGGGGTGCTTGGTTTAGCTTTTGAGAGGACAAAAGTCATTTTAGGAAAAGTTGCAAAAAGTCAGGTTTACCTGACTTTTCCAAAAAGTTTATTTTCTTTATATCCAAAAGTAGCTTTTAAAAGATCTGTTGCTTTTACCAAACATCTTTTAGTTTTTTATTTTTTCCTAAAAGCTAAAAGATGTTTTAAAAGATAAAACAAACACCCCCGAAGTCTAAATATGACAAAGCAAACATTCAGGACTTATATATGTTATAAAAAAAATGTTGTTTAGATACGGTGTTTGTTTGGTTTTACAACCAATTAACAATAGCAGCATACTTTCATTTCTGGTTATAGTTTTCAAGATTGAATTTTCTTGGGACTAAATATAAAAGTAGCAATATACTTTCATATAGTTTTTTTATTAAAGTAATTTACTATAATCTGTTTGTATGCAACATTGTAAATCCAATTTTTTTCTTATCAAACATTGCAATTTGAAAAATCTACTGAATAACAACATCGTGCTTTTTTCTTTTTTCTTTTCATTTTAGTACATTATATTTTGCAAAATCTACCTGGTTATAGCAGCGAAAGCTTTGTGTTTTAACCCCTAAGAAAGCAAATATATATGGATAGGCATATGACCCATTGGAACCAGAACAGTGGTATTCTGTCTGATTCTTCAGTTCCAATTCAAGACCGATGCTCATCCCTACAAATATATTATTTGTTTGTTGGAATTAATATAGCTAGAGAAAGTGATAACTGAGTTTTTTTTTTTTTTTTTTTTTTTTTGCGCATTAGTCCCAACTTTTTTACAAAATTCCCCTCTTTTATTCTTTGGTTCCATTTTGCTAAGTGGCTACATTTTTCTCTAATATATTATAAACATCATTTATCCATACAACTGCCATGAATTGGTTCTTCATTACAATACGTACTCAAGGTTTCAACATCTTGTGTTCAATTAATTTGTTATATAATAAAAAAACATACAAAAAAATAGAAATTATTAACCACAGCCCAAACAAAGAACCATATACTTGAGATGATATACATGTACATTTACAAATTACAAGGACCTACTTCAGATGTTTTTCCAATGTACAACTACATACATAAGGTTTACATTACTCATTATTCAAACAGCACGATAGAATCGAAGCATCTTCAATGGTGACACGTTTTCCTGAAATAACCAACATTACATACATGATTATTTATCAAATTGGAAGTATGTTTCTGTAATGGGTAAATACGTAAAAGTATATTTCCTAGATTGACAAAAAGAGTAAAAAAAACGTTGCTATTTCATGCAATTTGCCCTAATAAAATTAGGAAAACTACAACAGCAAAAATGTATAACCTGCATTGTTTCTTCAGACTGGGTAGGAAAATGAAACCCTGTTGAGCAATTTTGCAACATTTCAGGACATTTTCTATATTCTCTGTGTCCATCACTTGCTTTCATTTTATACCTGAACATCTGAAACAATGGAGGGAATTTTGGTTGTTCAAAAATCATTATGAGTAACAAAAGATATAAATATTCTCTCATGATCAAACCATTATAATTTTTTTAATCCCTTAAAGAAGCCACTTTTCCCGGTTACCAGGTTTTGAAAAAGAAAATAATGTAGAATAACACACCATAGTTTGGAAGCTATTATATTTTAATACTATATAAAGAAAAATATAAATTTTACTAACCTCAGATAAGGAGACTGTTGGTTTCTCTAACTCATCTCCATCAATGTCTATACCAGTCCCCTGGCATTCTGGACAAAATGCACAATAAATTTGCTTTCTTTCCTCCTTTTCAGCTTCAGTAATATTGACACCTTTCTTCCTTCTACCTCGCTTCTTTACTTTAGGAGCAACTAGTTGTTTTGTATAAACTTCATAATCACAGAAAAGTACCCAGTGAATGAGGCACGAAATGTGAAATACATGAAACGCCTGCATAGTTATACAGAAAAGCTTCATATTTATAATCACAGCCACATAAAGAGTGTGAAGAGATATTGAACATACCCCATTCAAGTTTCTACTGCTGCAAACAAGTCTACCAGTATTCATGTTGAGAAGTGTAGCCACATCCTTACCAAGAAGAATCTTATGTTGACAGATATCACACACTCTTTCTGAAGCTACACGTCGATGCACCCTCAACTCTTTCCTCACACTTCGGCTAGGTATAATTCCCAATTTCAGTGAGTTATCATCGTATTTTACAAGTTTTCTTGAACTAGAGTCACCAGAAGCCAAGTATTCTTCACCTGAAGATTCACACTGATTGCTCAAAGATTCACTCACATCTTCTGGATCAGAGAATGACTTCCTCTTCTTTCCTCTATTCTCTTTGTTTACTTCTGAGGAAGGCAAAAACAACATTTCATCTAGCACATTCTTTCTGCCCATGTCATAGTTAAATGAAAATGACAGAATGGCAAAGTCATGATGTGGGGTTGTATCATCTTGATTAGGATGACAATTCCCAATCCATTCACACCAGATTCTACTGATACCCTTTCTAACTCCATCTTTCTGATAGTACCTAACACCAATTTTCCCAAGACCAATTGATCTAACTTCTAGATCAGTAACTATATCTTTATGCAGAACTTGTGGTACAATCAAATGATACCCATTTTCATCAACATCCATATTGTCTTCATCTCCAAGTGAACTTGGGCTTCCATTAGAAGCAACAATGGCAAGACTGTTGTTCTCATTACTTTCACTCAACAGCAAATTACTTCCTAAGTTAGGGTTTGAAGTTAGCAAGGGACTCTTTTCATTACATGGAGTATGAAAGAAAAGCATCCCATCGTTAAAGGGCCAAGGATTCTCTTTCAGCAAGGTAGACTTAGCAGCTTCATAGTTCTTCTTATGGAGATGCCCGCGAAGATGATCATGCAGAACTGAATCGTTATGGCATGGAGACAGACACAAAACGCAGAAGAATATAGGCTTCTTGTTATCTTCCCTAAGCTCCACATACGAGTGACCCTTTAATCTCACATTTCGTAATGTAGTTCTCGCCAACTGTTCTCTTAAACTGCTACAGCATTGACTCTTCGGGAACCCTAACGCACTACTACTTCCCGCCATTCAATTTACTTATCTAAAAGCTTAAACAGCAACGCCAACCAGAACTATCAAATCTTAGAAAGGAAAGAGCACATATGAAACCCTAGGATTCTATAATTCCACCATCAACACCAGATTTCAATTACGGTACTTCGTTTATCAGACAAACAAACACCGAAACTTCTAACAATTACTTAAACTAAGAAAACGAAGAGTCTTTAGCAATATAAAGTGATAAAAACCGATTCGGATATACGATCTTCCAAATTTAAAACATAAAATTGACGAAAAATTCCAGAAGTCACTCCTGATGATTATCTGATTGTATTGTACTTAGAAGAAAACTACACTAAATTTACAACATCAGGGCGTACTCTGTATAGAATTTTTCGGAAACCTTCGAGCTATTTGATCCATCGTTGTGAGAACTTCTTCTTGAACTCCACACAGAATTTCATGCGAGCAAATCCTTTCAATTGACATCATCTCTGATCTTGTTTAGTGTGTGTCTTCCTTTGTGTTTGTGTGTGAGAGAGAGAAACGGAAGAAACTGAAAAGAATTGAATTCGTAACTGAAAACTGAGATTTTAGGGAAAGTCGATTCGAGTCGAGGAAACGGAGAAAGGATGTTTGACGGTGTTGTGCAATAGAAGTAAGGAAATATATTTTGGACCGATTTTAAAGACTTTGGAATTTGAACGTATCGCCCTTGATGAGATTACGATGAGGTGGGGGTTGATAACTCACGAGTCATGAGGAAAACACATGACGAGTAGATGATGCGGACGTGTTTGACATGGAAAACGTACTAAAATAGTAAGAGATCAACCTTGAAAATATATGAAGCATTGATTCATTTTGTTTCATAAGAAACATGCGTATGCATTCCATATATTTGGCGAATAATGGATTGCATGTGTAAAACATATATTAAAAGAAGTTATATAGAACAAATTTATAACAGTATGTGGTTGAAGCTATATGGCGACACGCACAAAGATAGCAAACCAACAAATGAACAAATATATGTTGTTGTACAACCTTTACTTGCAGAGTGCTTCCTTGAGTTTATTCAAACCCATTTAAGATATATTAACATTTGGTTAAGTTTTGAGAATATAGGCCTTTTAGAATTCGGGCCCTAAGCAGAATTCGGGCCCTAAGCTCTAGCTTGGAAAAAAAATATATAAGAATGAGCCATCCCTACAACAAACACACTTGCCTTTTATTTACATAGGTTTTGTCTTTCGGTGTTTTGTTTACATGCAAATTTTTTGCAAAAAGCTAACTTCATCTTCAACGGCCAATATGGGTCCTATAGAGTCGTCGTTTCTTTACTTGTTTTCCTACATCTCTTGTGTATGAGGTAAAGGAAGTGTAAGTGTTTACTGTAACACGCTGATTTTTACCACGAAAAAATTCATTTTTAAATAGAGAAACATCCAATATTATAAAAACCGAGTCATAAAAATCTCAGGTGAATCAAATACAGTCATCCTAAATCAGAGTATTAAAATGCGGAAAATCATAAAATCTGTAACGCCCCGATTCCAGGTATGGATTTAAATAAAATGTTAATTGTCCTACTCGACAAGTTGGTTGCCCTACTCGTCGAGTAGCAGCGGGATTGGAACGCGTGTTTAGTGACCTACTCGACGAGTCCACTAAGGGACTCGACGAGTAGGAGCTGGCAGAAGAAACCCTAAATCTCAGGGTTTTGCACCCTATTTAAGGAATGATAAGCCTCCTATGGCCTCCTTGCAGTCTTTGAGAGCCCCTTAAAACCCTAATACGTGTGTGTGTGTGTGCCCATTGTGTGTTTGAAGCTTGAAGAAAGGATCCTTGGAGGGAGAAGGCTTAGAGGAGAAGGAGATTGGAGCAAGTAGAGTGTGGGAATCAACTCTTATCTCAGTTATCATCTTCTGGAGGTAACCAAATCGCCTTTTCTTTGTGAATCTCTTCTATTGGTTGAGTTTTAGGGGTTTTGGTGAGATATTAAGTTGGAAAGATGAGCTATGGGCTAGATCTGAGGTTGTAACTTCAGATCTGGACCCTCCTTGGATTCTATAAGCATAAAGTTTCAGTTTTGGTCAGGATTAAGGTCCCTCTTGAGCATGAAGTTTCATTAAGAACTTAAAATAGGCATTTAGAGCCTTTATAGCCATGCATGCACGTAAAGTTTGCAACTTTACGTGATAAGCATGCCCTATAAGCTTGGATCTGTGATTTGGAGCCGCTGCATGGCTCAAAACAAGTCTGCATGGAAAAGGGACTGAATGGACTCGGCGAGTCGCAAGGGTTAACTCGGCGAGTCACATGAAGATGGCCGTGGACTCGACGAGTTGGATGAACAACTCGGCGAGTCCGATGAAGATTACCATAAGACTCGGCGAGTTGAAGAACAACTCGGCGAGTCGGATGAGTTTTCCCTAGGATATGTATGTGTATGTATCCGTCGAGTTGCAAGGAGGGAACTCGACGGGTGGCCTTAAAGTTTGAACGAGAATCAAAGCAACTCGACGAGTCACCCCGATGACTCAGCGAGTTGGTTTATGCTTCAAGGAACTCGGCGAGTAGCCGAGGGTACTCGGCGAGTTGGGGTCAACATGGACTATTGACCTTGACTGAGGACTTCAACTTTGACCAGGGGTTGACTAGTGGGTTATGTAGTACCTTATATGGTTAAGGACTTATGAGTATATTGTGCTTTGGTGTTAGGTGGTGGAGCCTGTGCCAAGTGATTTGAGGGTTGGGTTTTATCTTCCGAGTCGACATTTGCGAGGTGAGTTATCCTCACTATACTAAGGGGTCTAAGGCACCAAGGCCGACCCATTGGATATGTTATCTTAGCAGTGTTAGATGTTGAGTATGAGTTAGTGTTGCATGCTAGTGGTTATGCCAGTTAGGTAGACCTGTAGGACTACCTGTGATGTTATATGATTATTGCATGCTCAGTGGTTATGTTGTATGCTATATGTTACGTGGGATGGGTTGAGGTTGTACTGCTCCGTGCGGTAGCCAACAAACCCTAGGAGCATTCCAGTTACGGGCTAAGGGAGACTCGTACTGTGGGCTCGGGAGCATTCCAGTTACGGGCTAAGGGAGACTCGTACTGTGGGCTCGATGGCAAGCCAAATGTGAGTTGTGGGCCCGTAAGGCAATCCAGACTCACACTGTGGGCCCAGGGGTAATCCAGTCTGTAAGGCTGTGGACCCATTACATGCTGTTCAGTTTGTTATGATATGGTTATGTGGACTGTATGTGTATCGGTATTTTGGGGGTAACTCACTAAGCTTTCGGGCTTACAGTTTCAGTTTATTGTTTCAGGTACATCAGGGGATCGCGGCAAGGCGAAGGCATGATCATACAGCTCCTCATATTATGTTTATGTTTCTGGGAATACTCTGATAAATAATATTTTGAAAACAAAGTTGTAATGTTTGATGAACTTGACATGTTTTAAAAGTTTAAATTGGTTTGAAATTTTTGGGTGTTACAAGTTGGTATCAGAGCCTTGGTTTGAGTGAATTGGAGGAATATGCGTGTAACTCCAGTCTCAAATCAAGGAAAGGATTTTCAAAACGATTTTTCAAAAAGGTTTTCAAAATAAGTAAAGGAGGAAGCAGGGTGTACGATCAGCCGAAGCCAGTAAGTAGACCCCAAAATACCATACAAGTTATTTGATATTATGTGATATGTTAGAACAACATGCTAGTAATAAGATAGGGATCCTCAGGACTCGTATGATAGAATTGCCTGATCTTTGATGCCTTATCTTATGTAGAGTACCTCAATTGATTGTTTGTGACTCTTTCGCGTGTGAACTAACCATTGGGTGAATACTCTAATTCACATGCTACATGGGTTAAATGGTCTTAGGATAAGGGATTTGGTCCTGCTGCGTAGCTCTTGTCTGAGTCCAACCGTTGTGGGGTTAAATCTTTTAGTCTAAGATTGTTTAAGTCGTATGGTATGTGATTGTATTCATGCAATAGTTAACTGGCACCAATGAAGGGTCGTGTGGCAGTTGGTAGATGGGTTGGTAGTGAGAGACCGGGAGGCCAGTTATGAGATAGTTAGCATTTCTCTAGGGGTGAGAATTGAGCGCTCGCCATGTTGTATAGGGCTTTGTGATGATGCTTGAGACAAATATGGGTAGGTGTGGAAGGTAGTATGGGCCCGTACTACTGAAAGCACAGGACCCATACACGTGTCAAGTAAGTCACAATCCCTAGGGTTAGTAGGGAGTTGGCTCCCAGTGATTTATATGGGTTATCTGATATCTTGTGGTATGTTTCAGAATGGTGATGACGAGGCGCTATGTGGTTGGATCCGGTTCGGGATCAGGATCAGGGGACAGAGGCCAGGAGGGGCCGACAGCACCCGAGCCGGTGGTGCAGATGGGTACAGAGGAGTTGGATGCTAGGATTCGAGGGATCCTGCATGATGAGGTTGCTGCTGCATTCCGGGCTCAGTTACCGGAGATGTTCGGGTCGATTAAGACCGCCATGGTGGAGTATTTTGATGAGCGCTATGCAGCCCTTGTAGAGACAGCCGCCGCAGCAGCTGCATCAGCTGTATCAGTGGCAGGAGAGGAGTTGGTAGAGGTTTTCAGTACAGGGACTTCGATAACACGAAGCCCCCTACTTTTGATGGGACGCAGGATCCCATCAAGGCTATGAGATGGATTTCAGACGTGGAGGGTGTTTCTTCACCTGCTTGTGTCCTGCTGACCAGAAGGTCAGGTGTGCTCTAAACCTGCTTAGGTCTGGGGCCAAGGACTGGTGGAGACTTGCGACTGGGTCGTACACTGATGATCAGAGAGCTGCTGTTACTTGGGAGCAGTTCAGGGATATGTTCCGCGCCCGTTACATTCCACGGGTTGAGCGGGAGCGATTGGCACAGGAGTTTCTGAGCTTGAGACAGGATGGGGAGTCGGTGACTGAGATCACCCGGATGTTCACTGAGAGGGCGATGTTTTGCCCGGAGTTTGCTTCAGAGCAGGCTCAGATGACCCGTTATCTGAGCATGCTCAAGACGGATATCCGTCAGTTTGTGTCTACCCAACGATGTGATACTCTTCTAGAGTTGCATGAGGCCGCCAAACGGCGTGAGTTGGAGATTGAGCAGCAATTGAGAGAACAGCGGCATGCCCCGACACATTCTCAGCCGGCGCCGAAGCGGTCAAAGACCGCTGATACTAGGACCGGGGGTCAGCAGAGCCGCACTTGTGGGAAATGTGGCAAGGGTCATTCTGGTGTTTGTCGAGCCAGCAGTGGCTGCCACAGGTGTGGCAAGGAGGGGCACTATGCGAAGGATTGTCGCTAGGCCGTTCCGATACCGAGTATGAAGTTATGTTACCATTGTGATCAGGTTGGCCATTTGAAGGCCAACTGCCCGTTACTCGCCGCCAAACCGGCGCAGGCTCCAGCGCCGGCTACTTTGAGGATCACGGATGGGAGACCAGTCAGGGTAGAGCCTCCGAAGGCTCAGGGTCGTGCCTTCCAGCTTACAGCGGAGGAGGCCAGAGCAGCACCAGATGTGGTTGCTGGTATGTTTCTATCCTTTATCTCGTTTCCTATATCTGATGTATGCTTATCTGTTGTACCTGTGGTTAGGTACGTTTTTAGTGAACTCCTTGCCTGCTTTGGTCTTATTTGACTCGGGGGCGAGTCGGTCCTTCGTGTCTCAGTCGTTTAGTAGGGAGTTCAGTGTGCCTGTGGGCGAGCTAGAGTGTCCATTGCGAGTGTCTATCGCCAACGAGCACGGGGTTTCTGCTTCGTCAGTTTATAGAGGGTGTGACTTGGAGATTTTCGGGGTAACCTTTCCGATAGATTTGATTCCGATCCCCATGGGGGAGGTGTGCGTGATTGTGGGCATGGATTGGCTCAGTCGGTTCGGTGCTATGATTGATTGCGAGGGCCAGCGAGTGGTAGTTCGAACCCCAAGAGGGGGAGAACTGATTGTATATGGCGAGGGCACCAGAGTAGGATCAGGGTTTTGTTCAGCTGCCAGGACTCGACAGTACATTCAGCACGGGTGTGCGGGTTATCTAGCATATGTGGTAGATACGCGATTCAGGGATCAGATTCCGGTTTCCGATGTACCGGTGGTCAGGGAGTTCGCAAATGTGTTTCCAGAGGAGTTGCCAGGGATACCTCCGGAGAGGCAGGTCGAGTTCACGATCGACCTGGTGCCAGGTGCGGCCCCTATCGCTAAGGCGCCGTACCGATTGGCACCACCAGAGATGCATGAACTGTTATCACAGTTACAGGAACTGATGGGCAAGCAGTTCATTCGACCTAGCAGTTCTCCATGGGGAGCACCGATACTTTTTGTCCGGAAGAAGGACGGTTCGCACCGGATGTGTATTGATTACCGGGAGTTGAATAAGTTGACGGTGAAGAACCGTTACCCACTCCCGAGGATAGACGATCTCTTCGATCAGTTACAGGGCGCATCTTGGTTTTCCAAGATAGATTTGAGGTCTGGGTATCATCAGGTCAGGGTCAGAGAGGAGGACGTGGAGAAGACCGCGTTCCGAACTCGTTATGGACATTACGAGTTCATGGTGATGCCGTTTGGGCTCACCAACGCGCCAGCGGTGTTCATGGACCTGATGAATCGGGTCTGCAGACCGATGCTTGATCGCTCGGTCATAGTGTTTATAGATGATATCTTGGTGTATTCCAAGACCCGAGAGCAGCACGAGGAGTATCTGCGAGAGCTGTTGGGAGTTCTGAGACGAGAACGGCTGTACGCCAAGTTCTCGAAGTGTGAGTTTTGGCTACGAGAGGTCTAGTTCCTCGGACATCTCGTTAACCAGGAGGGGATTTTGGTCGATCCGGCCAAAATCGAGGCGGTTATGCAGTGGGAGATTCTGAAATCTCCCTCAGACATTAGGAGCTTTCTGGGATTGGCAGGGTACTACCGGAGATTCATACGGAATTTCTCCAAGATTGCAGTACCCCTCACTCGTCTGACGAGGAAGGGGGTGGATTTCCGGTGGGGTCCCGAGCAGCAGAGGGCGTTTGAGACCCTCCGTCAGCGGTTGTGTGAGGCACCAGTATTGACGCTCCCGGAGGGAGTTGAGGATTTTGTGGTGTTCTGTGATGCATCCATCACAGGTTTAGAGGCGGTCCTCATGCAGAGAGGACGAGTGATAGCCTACGCATCGCGGCAGCTGAAGCCGCATGAGACGAGATACCCTACGCATGACTTGGAGCTGGGGGCGGTGGTGTTCGCCCTCAAGATATGGAGACATTACCTCTATGGGGTCCGCTGTACCATTTACACGGATCACAAGAGCTTGAGACATATCATGGATCAGCCGAACCTGAACATGAGGCAGCGCAGGTGGCTGGATGTAGTCAAGGACTACGATTGTGAGATCCTTTACCACCCCGGAAAAGCGAATGTGGTCGCGGATGCTTTGAGCCGCAATTCAGCTGGGTCTTCCACCCCCGCGGTATGTGTGAGGATAGCGGTGGATTCTCCGCTTGTGAGTTTGATCAGGGATGCCCAGGTAGAGGGCATGCGACCGGAGAATTGGAAGTTGGAGAGAATCAAGGGTGAGAATACCCGGTTCATACAGGATAGTCGGGGACTATTGACCCGATGCGGTCGGGTTTGGGTTCCGATATCGGGTGGGGTTAGGCAGACGGTTATGGAGGAGGCTCATAAGTCTCATTTCTCTATTCACCCGGGGGCCACCAAGATGTACCGGGATTTGAGTTTGAGCTATTGGTGGCCGTGCATGAAGCGAGAGATCGCTTGGTACGTCGAGAGGTGCTTGACCTGTAGGATGGTCAAGGCCGAGCATCAGAGGCCGCATGGAAAGCTGCAGCCCCTAGAGATTCCCATGTGGAAATGGGAACAAATCACGATGGATTTTATTACCAAGTTGTCGAGGATGGCAAAGGGGTTTGATGTTATATGGGTCATCGTGGATCGATTGACCAAGAACGCCCACTTCTTGGCTATACGGGAGAGCTCATCGGCCGAGAAATTGGCCGAATTGTACGTTCGCGAGATCGTGTCTCGCCATGGGGTTCCTGTTTCCATTGTCTCTGACCGGGATGTCAAGTTTACCTCCCGCTTCTGGCAAAAGTTTCATGAGGAGCTGGGCACGCGGTTGCACATCAGCACAACATTCCACCCGCAGACAGACGGCCAGAGCGAACGGACTATTCAGACCCTCGAGGACATGTTGAGGGCGTGTGTCATTGATTTCGGTGGGAGTTGGGATTCTCACTTACCGCTTGCGGAGTTTGCCTACAACAACAACTATCATTCTAGCCTTGGCGCCCCGCCATTCGAGCTGTTGTACGGGCGGAGATGTCGCACCCCGGTCTGTTGGGGTGAAGTTGGACACAGAGTGATGGGTAGTACGGAGGTAGTCTTGCAGACTACCGAAAAGATCCAGCAGGTTAGACAGCGTTTGCAGACCGCTCAGAGTTGGCAGAAGAATTATGCCGACAGACGCCGATCTGAGTTGGAATTTCAGGTGGGTGACATGGTACTCCTGAAGGTCTCGCCCTGGAAAGGCGTGATTCGCTTCAGGAAGAGGGGAAAATTGGGCCCCCGATATATTGGGCCGTTCAGGATCATTGCCAGGGTTGGCAAGGTGGCTTACAGGCTAGAGCTGTCGGAGGAGCTTAGTCGGATACACAGCACTTTCCACGTTTCGCAGCTGCGAAAGTGCATCATGGACCAAGAGGCGGTAGTATCGCTGGATGATATTCAGGTCGATGAGCGCCTGAACTATGTGGAGAGACCTGTGTCCATTTTGGAGAAGAAGATGAAGATTCTGAGGAATAAGGAGATATCTTTGGTGAAAGTACAGTGGGATCATCGAAGGGGGTCCGAGTGGACATGGGAGACGGAGGCCGAAATGCGGGAGCATTACCCGGAGTTATTCGCTGCAGCAGACTTCGAGGACGAAGTCTAGTTCATGTGGGGGAGAATTGTAACGCCCCGATTCCAGGTATGGATTTAAATAAAAGGTTAATTGTCCTACTCGACGAGTTGGTTGCCCTACTCGTCGAGTAGCAGCGGGATTGGAACGCGTGTTTAGTGACCTACTCGACGAGTCCACTAAGGGACTCGACGAGTAGGAGCTGGCAGAAGAAACTCTAAATCTCGGGGTTTTGCACCCTATTTAAGGAATGATAAGCCTCCTATGGCCTCCTTGCAGTCTTTGAGAGCCCCTTAAAACCCTAATACGTGTGTGTGTGTGTGCCCATTATGTGTTTGAAGCTTGAAGAAAGGATCCTTGGAGGGAGAAGGCTTAGAGGAGAAGGAGATTGGAGCAAGTAGAGTGTGTGAATCAACTCTTATCTCAGTTATCATCTTCTGGAGGTAACCAAATCGCCTTTTCTTTGTGAATCTCTTCTATTGGTTGAGTTTTAGGGGTTTTGGTGAGATATTAAGTTGGAAATATGAGCTATGGGCTAGATCTGAGGTTGTAACTTCAGATCTGGACCCTCCTTGGATTCTATAAGCATAAAGTTTCAGTTTTGGTCAGGATTAAGGTCCCTCTTGAGCATGAAGTTTCATTAAGAACTTAAAATAGGCATTTAGAGCCTTTATAGCCATGCATGCACGTAAAGTTTGCAACTTTACGTGATAAGCATGCCCTAGAAGCTTGGATCTGTGATTTGGAGCCGCTGCATGGCTCAAAACAAGTCTGCATGGAAAAGGGACTGAATGGACTCGGCGAGTCGCAACGGTTGACTCGGCGAGTCACATGAAGATGGTCGTGGACTCGACGAGTTGGATGAACAACTCGGCGAGTCCGATGAAGATTACCATAAGACTCGGCGAGTTGAAGAACAACTCGGCGAGTCGGATGAGTTTTCCCTAGGATATATATGTGTATGTATCCGTCGAGTTGCAAGGAGGGAACTCGACGGGTGGCCTTAAAGTTTGAACGAGAATCGAAGCAACTCGACGAGTCACCCCGATGACTCGGCGAGTTGGTTTGTGCTTCAAGGAACTCGGCGAGTAGCCGAGGGTACTCGGCGAGTAGCCGAGGGTACTCGGCGAGTTGGGGTCAACATGGACTATTGACCTTGACTGAGGACTTTGACTTTGACCAGGGGTTGACTAGTGGGTTATGTAGTACCTTATATGGTTAAGGACTTATGAGTATATTGTGCTTTGGTGTTAGGTGGTGGAGCCTGTGCCAAGTGATTTGAGGGTTGGGTTTTATCTTCCGAGTCGACATTTGCGAGGTGAGTTATCCTCACTATACTAAGGGGTATAAGGCACCAAGGCCGGCCCATTGGATATGTTATCCTAGCAGTGTTAGATGGTGAGTATGAGTTAGTGTTGCATGCTAGTGGTTATGCCAGTTAGGTAGACCTGTAGGACTACCTGTGATGTTATATGATTATTGCATGCTCTGTGGTTATGTTGTATGTTATATGTTACGTGGGATGGGTTGAGGTTGTACTGCTCCGTGCGGTAGCCAACAAACCCTAGGAGCATTCCAGTTACGGGCTAAGGGAGACTCGTACTGTGGGCTCGGGAGCATTCCAGTTACGGGCTAAGGGAGACTCGTACTGTGGGCTCGATGGCAAGCCAGATGTGAGCTGTGGGCCCGTAAGGCAATCCAGACTCACACTGTGGGCCCAGGGGTAATCCAGTCTGTAAGGCTGTGGACCCATTACATGCTGTTCAGTTTGTTATGATATGGTTATGTGGACTGTATGTGTATCGGTATTTTGGGGTAACTCACTAAGCTTTCGGGCTTACAGTTTCAGTTTATCGTTTCAGGTACATCAGGGGATCGCGACAAGGCGAAGGCATGATCGTACAGCTCCTCATATTATGTTTATGTTTCTCGGAATACTCTGATAAATAATATTTTGAAAACAAAGTTGTAATGTTTGATGAACTTGACATGTTTTAAAAGTTTAAATTGGTTTGAAATTTTTGGGTGTTACAAAATCTGCAAGCCAAAATGTACAATCAAGATCATCTGAAGTACCTGAAACACATTTAATCCATTAGGACATGCTATTGAGTTAAGATCTTTAATTCCAAGTTCTTAATGACAATACCAAGGCATGGGTTCACTCAAAAACCCATGAAAGCCAACTTTCCAACAAACCCCAAGGTCCAAAAGCTATCAATGCACTCAAAGGTTTTGGACTTCACTTAAACTCCAAGAACAATAAGATTTGGGGCTAAAAACTCATAAAATGACCTAGAACTAGATCCAGAGAACTAATGATCAAGGTAGAGACTTTATACCTCCAAAGATGCAAAAATGAGATGTATATGACGGATCTAAGTCGGAACCAAAATCACAAGCAACACCAAAAGCTCCTTCTTCTTTCAACCTTCATAAAACATAGTTCAAGCTCTCAAAACACAAAATAGGGCTAGGGTTTGGATGGGGGTCATTTTCAGAGGGTGGAGGCTGCCAAATGAGGCAACCCTATGAGTTAGTGTCCTTAAATAGGGCACCAACCCCGAGATTAGGTTTTTAGGCCCAAAACGGCTCCCACGTCGTGGCCACACAATGTCACGCTGTGGCCAAACACGGATGCATGTTCTTCAGTAACCGAGTGTCATGCCGTGGCCATGCCAAATTAAAACGAATTAAATAATTTAAGACTTGAAAAATTAATACATGGAACACGAATGTTACAATTCTCCCCTGGTAGAATCAAACTTCTCCCTCGAAGTCCTCAGCTACGAATAAATCGGGGTAATGCTTGTGTATCTCCTCCTCGGGCTCCCAAGTCCACTCAGAGCCCTTCTGGTGCTGCCACTGAACCTTGACCAGACTCGCTACCTTGTTCCGCAAGACCTTTGTTTTTCTATCGGTAATTGTTATCGGCAGCTCAACATAATTATTTAGTTTAATCATATGCAAATCAAATATAAAGATCATTATGATGATATGATTTTTAAAGACGTTTATATAAAATAATTAAACATAATATTTGCTAAATAACAATAAATAAAATTGTTAATTGAGTGAACAATAAGTTCATTTTGTTAAATTTTCGAATATGATGGTTATTTTTCCGGTGAACTTCAATAAATTTGGTAATTTTAGTGATTATTTTATAATTTATTAATATTTGGTAATAGACAATGTGACATAAAAAAATATTTATATATGAATGCTCTTATCCAACCATAGTCTTACAATCACTTTCGTTCTATTTTAGCCAACGGTCTATTTCAACCCATGTGAATGTTATGATTCAATCATAGTCTTACAGTCACTTATGTTTCTACAACCCATCTACACTCTTTCCTACCATGATCCGACCATGGTCTTTCAAACAAGAATCACAAAGATAATCTAGCATACATCAATACGAAACAGAACCTTAACCTTCCTAACCCCATTAGGTGTTCAGATCATTTTTTGAACCCCAAAGCCTTCATCAAACAAGAACATGCAGAGAGGCCATCAACACAACCCTTGACGTGAGCTTAATCACTAATCCTATCATACACCGCCACCGATGCTTCTAGTCTTCCAGATGAGATAACCCTGAATCCTTGGCATTCTCCTTGGTCACAAATTGACTGTTGAACAAAATTCCTTACACGAGCTTCATCCTTGCCGAAAATTTAAACATGTTACCCGTTATCCATGAATATAAAACTTGGAGATGACCTGCAGCTCTGCAATATTGCGTCCTAAATAAACAATTCTCCCCCACTTGGGATTAACTAGACTTTGATGAATTCCTAACCATTCAAATTTTTGGGCCGACCACACAACAACAACAAAGTCAACCACAAATAACCATGCAATATAGATCCATAATAGATTATAATTAAATACCATTCAATAGATCATCAAGGATTACAATAAAACAACGAACATAAATGGAAAAGTAATGATGACACCGACGAATACTGCACCCGAGGAACTGCTAACTCAGAAGTTGGCCCTTGGGACTCCAACTGTACCATGTCGTCCATCCGGTAACTGCCAAGCTATAGGTGTAGGATCCAAACCATCTCATCCACTCTCTATGGACACTCAACCCTAATATGGCATGGCTGACTGCAAAAGAAACATACCCTCGACTCCCTCTAATTACAATCTCGGCTGTAGTGACCCTCCTAACCGCATCTAAATCACCTAGAAACCGGCGTACAACAAGCAACTTAATATGCCAAACCACATATGCCACAAAATCCACAAATCCCTTGATCCCCTGACCGAACGTCAATCACTTTGGGCTTTTTGACTGCTGATACTGATACGTGAACCTAATCCTGCTTTTCACTTTCGTTGTTAGATCTCCAACTCCGGATCTATGTCCCTAGTTGCCTCCACTAAATCAGAAAGAGTCTCACAACTGGAAATGCCTACGAACTCATGGATCTCAGACCTTAACATACCATGATAGCGAGTCATCCTCATCTCCTCTGTCGTTGGATATTGTGGGCAAAGCAACGCTCGCTCCATGAACTTGGCGGTGATCTCAACCGCGTCTCTATAGTATTCTTAAGTGCCAAATACTCCCATGCCAACTATTGAACTTCGATCTCCAGCACAAACTCTCTCTTGAACCTGATAACAAAATCCTCCCATGTCACAGACTTAACAACATCTGCTTTGAGGTCTCGAACAACCTCGCACCACCAATCCCTAACTCCATCACCCAACAAATACACTACAAATATGACCTTGGTCTCGGACGGACAAAAGTTTGTAAGAAAGGCACTCTCAACATCTCCAATTCAACGCATACCAACAATATGCTCCATTCTCCCCATGAACCAAGGAGCCCCACAAGCATCAAACATCCAAAAGGTGACACCACAAGTCCTGAGTCGACCAACCTCCAAAGCAACCTGAAGAATCCTAAATCGCTCGTCCACTATTGAAGTCAACTTATCCTTGACCGAACTGATCATGCTAGGAAAATCCTCCAACATGAACCTCAAAACCTCTACAACGATAATGTCGCGAACACCCCTCTCATTCAGGCATGGACCTCCATCACGAATGGTCACCACAGTGAACTTAAAAGATGACGAAAACTGTAACACCCAGTATTAGAAAGGCCAAGAAAGGAAGGAAAACCCTAAGTCAAAAGGGGGTCAACTCGTCGAGTCCAAGGAAGAACTCGACGAGTCGGAGCGGGATCCGGGTGCAAGATTAAGTGACCGACTCGACGAGTCGGAGAGTGGACTCGGCGAGTCAGGTCTAGGTTAGGAAGCCCTAATTTCGGGACTTGGTACCCTATTTAAGCATCTTATTCTCTTCCTTAGGGTCCATTTATAGCCTCTCTCGTCCAGAACCCAAAACCCTAGCCACCCAACTCCATTGTTTGAGCTTTTGAGAAGATTAAGGGCCTTTAGAGTGCATCTTGGAAGCTTGGAGAGAAAGGAGGAAGGAAGGAAGAGTAGATCCAGCCTCCATATCGACTTGGAAACTATTAGGAGGTAAAAAATTCTGAACCTTGAGCTTTCAATTGATAGATCCCCTTTCTAGCTTGCCTTTTTGTCACAATTGGATCATTTCCAAGTAGAATCCGAGTATTAAGCCTTTGTGGATGGATTGGACAACAGATCTGGGCACTCTTGAGCTTTAGAAGCTCAAAGTTGTTGGCTTTATCCAGCTAAGGTCCCATTTCATGACCTAGGCCTTCATTTTAGCTTGGATTAAGTGTTCTAGCCTCATAGCACCTTGCATGCACGTAAAGTTAGCAACTTTACGTGCAATGCTAGCATTAAGAGTCCAGATCTATGAGTTGGAAGTGTTGGAATGGATTGTAATCGACAAAATAGAGATGTCACAAGGTGGACTCGACGAGTCCATTCATGGACTCGGCGAGTCGGGTCGCAAACCCAAACCCTTCTGTTATGATTCAGATCAGTGAGTGGAGTTAGTGAAGGATTCAGCCAGACTGGGTCCGTAATGGACATGAAGATCATAGTAATCGACGAGTTCGAGGAGGAACTCGGCGAGTCCAAGACAATCTCCTTAGTTATGAAGATGAACTCGACGAGTTGTTCATACAACTCGGCGAATCATGGTCTAGACATTCATACGATGATGATGAACTCGACGAGTTCAAGGATGAACTCGACGAGTTCAAGGATGAACTCGACGAGTTGGTTGAAGATAGTCCCGAAGTGTTAGATGAAGGAGAACTCGTCGAGTTCTCGCTAGACTCGACGAGTGGAGTCGGGGTTGTTTTGGGATTTGAGGAGCATGGACTCGACAATTTGGCAGAACAACTCGACGAGTCGAGTCAACTGGAAGGTTGACTTTGACCAGGACTTTGACCTTGAGAAGGACTTTGACCAGAGTTGACTTAGTTGACTTCTTGAGGATAGTTAGGCTAAGTGTTACTATTATTGGTATTGGTAGCTCGGGGAGCTAGAGGAGCAGTAGTTCAGAGAGTTGTTAGATAGCAGCCAGAGGGTTATCAGCAGTTTCGACAGTACGAGGTGAGTTTCCCTTTGTGTGTATGGGTCTACGGCCATAATGTCGGCCCATGTAGTTATGAGTAGGAAGACTCGGGGGTTAGCCCTAGGCACTGTATGCTAGTATGTTATTCCGGACCAAGGTCCGATGCCGGACGGTGTGACATCCGCCTAAAATGGATTCGGGTCAACCCAACCCAATTGGAAATTTAATAAACCCTACTCAAGATTACTTGACGCTAATAGGATCAAAACCCATACACTACGATATAAATTGACGTTAATAGCAACATAGTATAGTACAACGTTATAACTATAATCAAATTAAATTATGATACCATATTAAAATCAAATCAAAGTATAATGCTCTAATTAAATTAAAAGAATCAAACTTGAATGCTATAATTAAACTTCAAATCAAAGTAGATTGTTATAATCAAATGATAACCTATCTTTTATAAAACTCCATTTTTATAAACTTTACATTAAATTTTATAAAACTCTATTTTTATAAACTTTACTTTAAATTTTATAAAACTCTTATATTAATTATGTAAAAGATGCTTGTGTTAGTGGGAAATTATGAAGACCACCAAAAGCAAAAAGATTATTCCCATGGTCTCCCACTCACACCTCCCATCCACTTTCCTTCCTTTTTCTCCCAACACATTATTCTCTTCACCACTTAAACCTTCTCTATTCTTTCTCTCACCCTCAATCTCGAAATTCATCCAAGAAATACTCATATTCCAGCCAAGAACAATCTATTATACTCAAATCTTCATCCCTCTTTGAAGCATTCATCAAGGTATGTTGTTAAAAGTTTCAAATTCATACAAGAAACAAATTAAATCCACCAAACTATCTAAAACTCATTTTATGCATAAACCTGATTTTTCTCAGAATCTCATCAATAAAATAAGAAGTTCTGGAAATTTTCAGAAAATAACTTATTTTTATTGAATTACTATAATTATTGCAATAAAGTAGGGCAATAATTCACATAAAATACTTTTTGCATTCAATAAATTCTGAGAAAATTCTGGGATGACCAGTATATTGATTAAACATAATTTATGAAGTTTCATGCATTTATATTACTGTTTACTATTATTTATGATTTTATTGATTAATTAATAATGAAATATATAAAAAATACTTCCCATGGTCACAAATATCCGAAACTTATACAATGGGCTCTATATCATGTTATAAAACTATGGTTAATTTTACAGAATTTTTGGGAATCATTTATTATTTTTCCCGGATTTTGTTGTTGTTTAATCATTAAAGTATTAAATAAATACTAAAACTATTCAGAAAAATATAAAATTTTTACAGTAATTAATATTGTATGAAATAATGATTTCCTAATAATTTCATAATTTTTCAATACTGTTTACTATTTAAAACCATTTTCCTAAGTATTTAAGCATGTAAAAATGCATTTTAATGATTATTTCATATAAATAATTGTTAAAATCTATAAATAATTATAATTGGGCAAGTTATTATTTTAATAAGAAATTATTAAAATCTGGCCTAAATTGAAAATATAAATTAATTATGCAAAGTAATTAATTCAATTTAAAATTCATTTAACAAATGAATATCTTAATATTCTAATCAAAATGAATTATTGTTAATTCATCTAATATAAGAATATGTGTTTAATTATTTGTATTAATACTCCATTCTCGTTTAGCAGTTCCTAAACCAAAACTATTAATTATATTAGGTTCTACGCCATTTTGACCCGAACCGTCTATCGTACGACACACGCATTTCGTTTTGGGGCTAAAGTGAGTAATCTACCCCATACTTTATAATTTTCAATACTTTTGGGGTGTATCATGTGGTTCTAATATGTTCCAACTTCATTCTATTGTTTTATCACAATTGGGACATTGTTGGGACATTTATACGTGAGTCATTAATTGTATAACTATTGTTTGTTTACGCTACATGTACTTGTAGTGCATTACCATTTTTAGTCTAATCTCCATGACTATGCCCGTATTCTTGAGGTACGTTATGGACAATAATAGCGCTATTGGGTTGACCACCCCGCCTTGGGACGCTAAGGTGATTGATCGCACGTGGTTGAGTGTGTATGATGATTAGATGCTCCATCCTATATATATTTATATATATATATATATATATATATATATATATATATATATATATATATATATATATATACACATATGTATATATAGGGTGAGGACTTATTGTTGTTGTTATCATTTGTTAATCAATTTTTGATTTATAAACCGTTATCTCAAATACAATTGTTTGCCGACTTCAAAAGAAAACAAATTTCAAATTATAAATGTTTCAACTTCACAATTTTCTCTACTAAAATTAGATTACTCACCAACTCTATTAGTTGACCTGTTTTTACCCATGATGCAGATTTGAAGAATGAAGTTGATGAAAAATAGGTTGTGCCTTAGAAATCCACAAGACTATTTAAATTTGATGTAATAAATGTTGTTCGTATTTGGATTTGTATTTGTATGTTGTGGATCTTGTTTGCGTACTTAGTACTTAATTGAATCTAATCATATTATAACATAGTTGTCATGAGACTTTGAACAATATATCATGCCTTGATCGATTCCGACAAGGATCGGGGTGTGACAGACGGGTGCCTGAGGAAGGTTTATGTGTTTGTTATTCCGGATCAAGATCCGATGCCGGGGTAAGCCCGAGGAAAGTTGCATGTTAGATTATACTCGTTGTCTGTGTGATACTTGTATGTGCCTGGTAGGGATGTGAGTGTGGGCGAGGTCTCGTATCTTACCATCAACAGAGTATGGACGGGGTTTCGTATCTTATTATCAGTAGGAGTGTGGACGGGGTTCCATGACTCATCAGTAGTAGACAGGGGCGGGGCCCAAGACAGGCGAGGCCTTAGATCAGTAATGCAGTAGAGTACTATAGCTTATGTGTTATGCGATATGTTATATGTTTGTATATGTTAGCGGGCGATGCCCAGAGACAGGCGAGGCCTAAGTGGAACAGATCTGTATACCGAGTGGGGCTCGATGCCAGGCGAGGCCTGATGTCGGGCGGGGTCCGATGCCGGAGCGAGTCCGATGCCGGGCTAGTCCCGATGCAGCAAGGGCGAGGCCCAGTATGTGATTATGAGTATGGTATGTGGTAGGTTGGGGAACTCACTAAGCTTTGTGCTTACGGTTTTCAGTTTTGGTTTCAGGTACTTCTGGTAGCGGAAGGAAGAGCTCGGGGTGATCGCATGGCACACACCATTGTTTAGTCAGCCTGGGATGTTTTACTCTGATAATAAGAATATGTTTTGAATTAACACTCTGATCTTATGTGATGATTTATGTTATGGATTGACAAATATGGTTCAAGTAATGTTTTAAAAATGAAATTTTTGGTCATGATTTTTGGGATGTTACAAAAACACATCAAAACTAATGCACAAAGCTACCCTATACTATACATACCCACCCACAAGTTTCTTGGTATCCTTGTAACAATTCCTTGACCCAAGTATGGATCATGTGCTTTCAATAGTACGGTCTCATACTACCTTCCACACTTATCCAAACTTGCTCCAAGGATTGTTCAAAAATTCACAAGTCACTTCGCATCACTCACATAAACTCTTGGCACACATGCATACATCTAGCTATATGCATAATACTACGCCTCCTAGACTCTCTATAAGATTCCACCATAAAACCACAACTAGACAAAGAACATGTAATAAGGCTGAATCAGAAACTTTAAGGCTATCAGATTCTAATCATGTACAACTCTTAAGCATTCGATTAGAAATTCGATAGTACCATCCAATGATTCCACAACACATACTGCAATTAACACATATAAGGCATATGTAGCATATATATATATATATATATATATATATATATATATATATACAACCAGACAGTTCTAGCATGTAATTTTTGAATGGATCCTTAGCCTATAATCTAGTATGCATATCAATCTATAACACAAATACATAACCATATGGGTATATTGGGAACAACTTACTCCATGAGCTTCGACTGACTGTATGTATCACATCCTTCTTTTATAAGTCGAGGTTAGATCAAGAAACCATGTTCATGATCTCAAGCCAACAATTAAACAATAACACAACGAAAAACCGAGGTCATGTTTATGACTTAGCTAATTTCCTCATGTTTCTTTGAATAAAGTATTATTTTTCAACATTTGATGTAGAAAATCTCTCAATCCTCAGTTTGAGTTCCGACACACCATAAGTGGCGTCTGAATCCCTCAAACAAGGTTCTGATACCAACTTGTCACGTCCCCAAATTACAACAGAGATTTTTCATTTTAAATAGTTAACCAACTAAAACCCTTTACTTAAAACCATTAAGTGACATTCATTTGTTTGAAACCATAAGTTTAACAAAGTTGAATTGCAAAACAACGGAAACCAATATATTCGATGTGAGTGTATTGTCCTGCTGAGCTCTTCTTACTAATAACCTAAAAAAAATTTAATCCATAACTGTAAGCATAAAGTTTAGTAAGTTTCCTAGTTTTATGTAGGTAAGTGGCAGGTGATCCGTGTGTGTTTCTCTAAAATCATGTGTATTTGAACCAATATGTCTTATGCACACAAACACTAAGAAAACTTGGTGTTCATCATGTTCATCAGTGAAAGAACACAGGAAGAAGGTTTCAGTTTATTTTAAAACTCTTAGCAGGGTTAACTAAAAACTAAAGCCTAAAGAGTAGTTTCATTGTAGATTATGCCCAAAAATAAGTGGAACGGAGAAGATGGGGAAATGTGTGAAGATGGGGAAATCGGACCTGTATAGCATAAGGTACAATATGATGAACGGAGATGGGTAAATCATTTATCCAACCAAGGCGACCTATTCCTTTTTCTATAGATCAACCGGGGCTAAGTTATACAATCGATCGAGTTTTGTAACCATTGATGAACAAGAACCCATAGATTTTTGAAACAATTAATCAAGATGAAACCTTATGAAACCATCGATTTTTTAAAACCATTCAAATTAAGAGTTGGTTCGTGCAAAAGGTATGATTGTAACTATGTCTATAGACCTTTAATGAGCACTTTCATTTGGTTGCTTGTAATTAAAATCTGAATTGGGCATTTGTTGTTCATGAGTAAGCAGAACATGTGGAGAGAGAGAGAGAGAGAGAGAGAGAGAGAGAGAGAGAGAGATGGAAAACCTATAACAACAAAGGGGAAATGGAAAAAAAGCCAATATAGATAAAGTTTTAATTTTTAATTTAAAAAATATAGAAAAGGCCACATAAACTATGTATTATCAATGAAATAGAAATTATATTGGATGATTCCTCTATTTAACAAATAAATTGATACTTTAGTGGTCTATTGCACAAAAAAAGAGAGTAAATTACACGAATGGTCCCTATGGTTTAGGGTAATTTGCGCGTTTGGTCCCTTATTTTTTTTAACTCTGAAGGTCCCTATTGTTTGTTTTTTTGTTACGCGTTTGGACCCTGTCATACCTAAAAAGACTATTTTGTCATTGATTTTTTAATTTATTTAAATAAACACACCCCAACCCCACCCTCATCTTACCTTACGTACCCATCATTTTTTCGTATTTAAATAATAGTATTTTTAGGTAAGATAGAGACCAAACACGTAACAAAAACAAACAGTAGAGACCAAATGCGTAACAAAAAAAAATAGTAGGGACCTCCCGAGTTAAAAGGAATAAGTTAGGGACCAAGCGTGTAAATTATCCCAAACCATAGGGATCATTTATGTAATTTACTAAAAAAAAAATAATAATAATGATCAAATCTAACAAATAACTATATATAGATATTTTCCCAATCACAATTTTTTTTATTAGCGGCATGGCGGATAAAAGGCAGGCGCCAATTTGATTTTGCCCCCCAAACTAAAATTACAGAAA
Source organism: Lactuca virosa (assembly GCF_052849685.1). NCBI lineage: Eukaryota > Viridiplantae > Streptophyta > Magnoliopsida > Asterales > Asteraceae > Lactuca > Lactuca virosa. Next base: position 133,362,942 of record NC_136429.1, read on the forward strand.
TTTTTTACAAGTTTTGGTCCTCCAACCCAAATGTGGATTCTCCCTTTCCCTCCTCAAATGTCCAAATCCTCAAAATTTCAATATCAATTCATCCCTCCAAATCCAAATCCAAAACCCTAATTCATATATATTAACTCTTCCAATCAAGTTTCTCCTACTCTGGAAATCGAGAAGATGGATGGAATGAACTCTTTATGCCAATACAATGATAATAAAGAGAACATTCATCCATTTTTCTCCATCTCCAAAACCACCGATAATAAGCTTAGTGCCAAGATGACGTTGAAGAAGAAGAACAAAAACAAGTACAGGAAACCACTTACCGACATTACTAATCTAATCGCCGACTCTTTGATCCAATCGCCGGCGACTTCATTTTCTTCTCCTCATCTGCAGTCGCGTTCAATTTGTTGGCCGACAACTGGTAATCGCATTTCGATCGACGAGGCACGTTGCAAATCGTTGAGATTTAGCTTTAGATGATTGTTTATATTGCTGATTTAGCTAGAACGAAGAATAAAATTTATTCATTCGGTATTGTTCAATTTAAATTCTTTATTTTTGTTACTAACCAGGTCTAATATTCTAATTTTTCGACAAAAAAAAATGATAAAAAGACGTAATTACTGATAAAAGTCGAATATATTTTGGTTGACTTTTGATTTATTTGACACATTTCGTTTGTACTTGAATTCAGATTATATCTCTAATTAGCTCGTTGTAGACAATAAAATCTTACAATGTATAATCAAAATTAGATCAAGACTTTTTGCTGTAGCTTGCAAATAAGTCAATTGCTTGAAGTCTGATTAAGAAAAAGCATTCAGGACTTATTTATGCTATAAAATATGTTGACTGTTGTATTAAGATATGGTTTTGTTTGGTTTTAAAACAACCAATTAAAAATAACAGCATACTTTCATTTTTTTGTGCAGACCCCTAATTCAAGCTTGAATTTTCTTGGGATTAAATGTGAAAATAGCTGTATACTTTCATTTACATTTTTTATTAAAACAATTTAGTTTCCTTTCTTTGTACTACAACATTGTAATACTTAAGTTTGTCAAGATCTAAATCTTGTATAGGAGTGAGTGCTGTTTTGCAAGATCAAGATCGTAAAATTTAATTGGGATCGTAGATTCTACCAAAAGAAGTTTAAAACATATATATATATATATATATATATATATATATATATATATATATATATATATATATATATATATATATATATTCATCTGTCAGTTAATCATCTGGTTAATAATAAATAGTTAAAAACAAGAAAAGTATATTTTCTATATCATTTAACAATAGACAATTCAAAAAGTTTTCTGTAAGGTTCATATTGGATTCATTTCGTTAACCACAAAACAAAATATTATAATTTATTCAAAAATATATAAATAATAATGATTTTACTATTATTCTACCTCTAATCCTAATAGAAAACGATCTAGTATTATCAGTATCAGATTACCTAAATGGATTGTAGGATCCTGTGGTGATCATGATTTTAACAGCCTAGGTAATATCATTTTTTTTTATCAAACATTGCATTTTGAAAAATATACTCAATTACATGACATTGTACTTGTAATTTTATTTTAAAACATTTTAGGACATTATATTTTGTCAAATCTACCTGATTATAGCAACAAAAGCTTTGAGTTTTAACCGGTAACATAGCAAATATATTATGTAGTTTGTTGAAAGATGTAGTAAGGGAAATTGGATATGGAGTAATTTTTTCCCATTAATTCCTAACATTTTACAAAATTCATCTCATTTATTCTTTTGTTCCATTTTCCCAAGTGTATAATTTTGTCAAATATATGTTAAACATTATTTATCCATACAACAATCATTATGTGGTTATACAAACGAAGTGGTTCTTCGTTACAATACTTAAGTTTTGAACATCTTGTGTTCAATTAATTTGTTATAATAAAAAGGCATACAAATAATAGAAATTATTAACCACAAACAAAGAAGAGCTATATACTTGAGATGTTACGCATGAACATTTACATGAAGCTAATTAAGATGGTTTTTAGGTAAAAGGGTTTTTAGATGTTTTCCAAATATATAATGAAGGTTAAGGGTGTGTTTGGGATTATTTTTTAAACTTAAAAGTCTTTTTCATAAAAAGACTTCTTGTAAAAGAATTTTTTCTAAAAGAAAGGTTTTTAAAATGTGTTTTGCTTGCCTTTTAAGACTTTTAAGTGACAAAAGCCAAAAGTCACAAAAAATAGGAATTCATGTCTTTTGTCCATCAAACTTTTCCTTCTTAGCTAAAAGTTGATTTGAAAAAAACTTTTCAATTTACCAAATAACTTTTGGTAATTTTTAGCTTTTTGAAAAGTTAAAAATCAAAAAGTTAATTAAAAAGGAATCTCAAACACCCTCTAATTGTGTTAAAAGACTACATGAGACCACTACCTCAAACAACACGATATAATCGAAGCATCTTCAACGGTGACACATTTTCCTGAAATAACCCTAACCAACATTACATACATGATTATTGCCCTAAATTCTTTTTTAACAACCTATTTTATTTCTTAATACATATTAGCAACATAGGTTATCAGAATGTACTTTATTTTTACCCATAGTAGTAACTAACTATTTAATCTACGATAGCAATTCACTTTTATTTCTCACTTCACATTTTACCAATAATAGCAATGCACTTATATTTTATGATCTGTGATAGCAATGTACATATATTTTTTTATTAGTGATAGCAATGAATTCGAATTTCTTTACATGGAAAAATAAAATACCTATGGCATTTTTACTTTATTTGGTCCAGATGTAAGAAATAACAATGTACTTCTATTTATTTGTTTATTACGAAATCCTACTTTTATTTCTTTCTGTTAAAACTAACTTTCAAAATATCTTAGATATTATACTATGAAACATCCGCCCAATCGCAACAACATACTTCAAACTTTTCCCAATTCCTAGATGGTCATAAGCATTGTCCAAAAACATTTATAGTGTATATACACTAAAAATTCAATCATTAATGATTCAACACTACCGAATACAACAACCGTTCTATCTAAAGATATACATCAAATAATACTCATGGTTTTTCATAAGACTAGTCCGTGTGAGCAACACCCACCGACATTTTTAGAAGAAAAAAAGAAGAAAACTGGCATTATAGGATGTTGTGGTGGTTACGGGAAGCAACGTGTAGACTTATAACGCGCAAAAACGGGGAAGGAGGCGGTGTTTGTGCTGTTATACGGTGCAAAAACGCCTCCATAGACGTTGCCCACACCTAACAGCCTAAGAGAATAATAAATGTACTTTGAAAGTGAAAATAAATTACAAAGGCTAATGGTAAACAATATCCCTAAAATAATAATTATTAATTATTTATTTCTCCCAAAATAAATAGCTTTAAATGAAAAGTCTTTTATTTGAAAAGTATATTGCTTAATCAAAATGTAAGGGTCTGCTAAAACTAAAAAGAAGTTTCCAAAGAATTAATAATTTTTTCTCACATCGCCGACACGCTTTTTGTGTGATTGGACCAAAGGCTTCTCAATAAAACTATCTCAAACTATCCCCTTTCATCTGTTCTATAATCTATTATCCATCCTCCATACAAATTTTCTCCACAGAGTCTCCCGATTCGAATATTCAAAAACAACAAGTCAACAACGATGGGTGATTTTGATAAGCGGTTGAAGGAGAGAGCTAAGGATCTCAAGAACTTTTTCAACAAGGGATCGAAGATCGTTAGCTCCTGCAAAAAAGGCTGGCTCAAAATCAAGCACCTTCGCAAATGATTTCTCTCTTCTGTTCCTCGGTACTCTGATTATGAATATGATTGTTGTGTTTTTATTCTCGAGTTTATATTTGATTGATTTGCTCTCGATGTGTCCTAGTTCTGGAATTTTATTGGTCAAGCACGCTAGCTAGCAAATTAAATATCATCTCCAACTTCTTCTCTTGTGTTGATTGGTTCTTCATTCTTTCATGTTTATGATTTGATCTATAATTTCTGAAGTAATTTGATGTTGGAACTTAGTAAATTTGAATTTTAGAGTTTTATTGTAGGATTGCGATCATTGACACTCGGAAACCATTTCGTCTTTCGGTTGTGGTTTTTGTGAATTTGTTTCAGTTTATATTTTTGTCTATCCTTCGTCATGTATCCAGCCATTCGGGTTTTACCTGTTCATTAAAACAAATTAATTTTGGATTATGATCATAAAAAGGATACGTAACACGAATTCGAATTTATGATCGAGAACTTCAAATTGGGATTATGACCAACTCATGATAGAAATAAAATAATGATAAAAAAATGGCCATTAAAAATATGAAATTATCATTTTATAATCAGTATTTGCGTCATTTTAAAATAAATGATCATCTTGTCCGAAATGATGCATTACGGATTTATTCAGTTTTGATCATAATACACTTTTAAATTTGCAAGAGTACTTTGTATATAGATAGTTAGATACCACCAAACCTTTTGCAGGATCATTTCTTCACAACATGGGTAGGGTCCGCAAAGTTCATCACTGAAAATAATTACGGTTTGATTCTTTCACTTGAATGCTGAATTCTTAGTTGACTAATAGCTAATAAGTTTGATTTACCAAATATATGCTTCTTAAATTGAAAATTGTTTCTTTATGAGAAATAATTCAGCCTGTTGTTTCTGTTTTCTATCGTTTAATCGCTAATTTGTCGCTGCATTAGTGCATTTGATTATTATAATACTTTTGAGAGAAATATTGATATTAACAAGTTAGAGAAATGCATTTCTATTTCCAATTTAAGCATGTTCTTGTAACCAAAGCCATAAGCGATACATTAATAGAGCATTAGAGCCTATGCAAATCAAGAAAAAAAATTAAAGAAAATTCAATAAGTCACTGGAGTTTGCTACAGACAAACTATTGATAAAGTGAAGAGTCTATTGATTTCAATCAGGGGCTCTTTGTTTTTTAAGAAAAAAAACACTTTTCATCGCTTTTGGTTGCGCTGCACAACACTTGGTCTTTTCCAACTGTTTGTTTTTTGGAAGACTTTTGATCTAAAAACTGTTGTGCTAATGCTACGGTGACACAACATTGGACCCTAATCTTCAAACCACTTCTCAATCTTACTCTAAGTTATATTATTGGAATAATAACTTGAAAGAGTAACGAATTTTCGATTTTGTTCACATTTAGTCACTAAGTTTTTTTTTTCATGCTTATTTACCCCTGAATTATTTATAATTATTCACATTTTAACCTTATGACCGGTTACAACCAGTTAAAAGGATAAAATGTGAACTACTTCAAATAATTAAGGGTAAATCAAACACAAAAAAGTTCAATGACTAAATGTGAAAAAATATAAAAGTTTGTTAACCTTACAAGATATCCCATAAATAAATTCTTTTACCTTGGTAAACTACAATGTTATGTTCTATATTTAAAGACTTCTTACTAAATTTCATTATATTATTTTATATGGGTGTATGGTTTAACTTTTAAGATTTAAAAAATATATTTGCTTTCACTACAAGATTTAAGGGCATAACGTACGGCATATGTCGCCGTTGAAGGTATCAAGAGTAGCCGTAATTACCTTTAATGATAACATACCGCAATTAATATGTCATTGATAATACTTCGTTAAAACTTTCACGTACTTGTATCTCTTGATATAGCTTGAAATTGATATTTTGTATATAATGCGAACAAGTAGTGTTGCGTTCACAACACTTCGTTGTAAATAGCATAACAGTTTGTAATATATATAAAGTACAGGAATTATTGTAATATGTGGTTGGATAAAGGATGTCATATTATAACATATATAATTGTATTGTAATAATAAATAGAAACATAAAACATGGAATGAATAAAGAAACTCTAGGTAAAAGTTTATCTCATGGACTACGATTAAAGCCATGAACTACAACATGATTATGTGGTATGTATTCTATTTTGTAATACTTCTTACAAACACAAATGTAGTTACTGAAATCAAAATTATTAATCTAAATAATTGCTACCAATAGGAAAAATAAACTAAGGGATGATTACAAAAATGAATAAACTTAAAAAGGTAACAAACTTTGAACTTTGTTTATATTTAGTCACTGAACTTTTATCGTGCTTGATTTAATACCGAATTATTTGAAATTATTTACATTTTACTCGCATGACCGGTTGTAGGTAAAATGAGAACAATTTTAAATAATTTAGGGGTAAATCAAGCACGAAAAAGATTAGTGATTAAATATGAACAAAATTAAAAGTTTGCTACATTTTCAAGTCATTTCCTTTTTGTATTCGATTGGTTGTGTAAATTTTTAGCCCTCAATAAGATTATTAAATAGGTGGAATTAAAGAGTAAATTATATTTGACATTAAAAAAAAGTTATTGAAGGGATGAAAGAAGCCGATGCAACTTGTTTAAAAAAATTAGAGATCCTTACCAAATCCAAAATACGTCGTGTACTACTAAAAAATTCAGATATATATATATATATATATATATATATATATATATATATATATATATATATATATATATATATATATATATATATATATATATATAATTCCCATTAGCCCGACTTTGACACTTTTGGTCCAATCGTTTCTTGATGTTGCTAGTTTTGGTCCCTGTCTATTCCACCGCCAGTGTAAGCCAATAAGAATGTGATCGGTGTGCCTCATTACGTGTGCTATCCACTGCTTCATTTCTTGGAAATATACGAACCCACCATTGATCTTCGTTAACCTTCTTTCTCTCTTCCGATAAAAAATCCCTAAAACCACCTCACTTCCGTCTCATCTTCCTCGTTGCATACCAGATGGCCACCATATATATTCTCAAGCAAATCGATTGTGTGAGTTTCACGGGGAGCGGCAGACTGACAACGATGAAGATAGTATGGAAAGAGAGACAAGAAAGGTTTGAAATAGAGGACATGCAAGCATACTTGTAGTACGAGTTGAGAAACGGTGGAAATTGATGGATATAGTTCACACATTCGTTCCATCAAGCAAGAGAGGCTTAGCTTAGCTTCACATCTCGCTGTTTCCGTCTTCAATCACGCTCAATCCAACTCCTTATCCGTTATCCCTACCCGCTTTTACATCTCTGTGAGCTTCTTTACCTCCATCCTTCTTCAATTTTGCAGATCACTTTTTAGGGTTTTTTCGATTGTGTGAACGTTTCCCCTGCATTTTATCCTCATGAGTGTCTTTTCTCTACGATTATATCAATTTCACTAGACTGAGAAGCATACTACATACATGTTATGAATGTTTCACCCAGAAGTAGGATGGTTTATGGAGTTTACTTATTTTAAACTCTCTTGGATTGATCAGTGACCAATTTGCAACAACAATAATCAATAGGGACTAAGAAGATTGAATAGTTAATTTATCAAAATTTCTGTTTTTTTCGTTCTTGAATGCAACACTCCAAAAATCACAGAAATTTAAAATTTTAAAAACATCCCATTATCCATAATTGTTTACAAGAAAAGCCATTATTTCAAAGTAAAATCATAACAGAGTGTCCCAAAATCCGATATCATGAAAATAGGAAGATGTGCACGATCAAGCCTTCGCTTTCCCACGATCCTCTAAAGTACCTGAAACAATAAACTGAATCTGTAAGTCAAAGCTAAGTGAGTCCCCCCAAAGTACCTTCACACAACATAACAAACAATAGCATGCAAATATGAGCCTTCAACCTGACTGGACCGTATCGTAGGTCCTACAACCTATCTGCACCGCTCTACGGGCCTTCAACATGTCTGGACCGCCTCGCAGAGCCTACAGTATATCCGAACCGCCCAGGGTATCTTGGCCTTCAACACTAAGCAAGTCCGCTTCAACTCAACCACAATATGTTGACATATATAACAGATAAACATAAACACATATCCAACAAACATAGACAATCATACATATCTAGTAATAAATCATATAACTAGCACAACACCATCCTATAAACCATGATACATAACCTAGTGGGCCGGCATTGGTGCCTTCGACCTGCAAGTACAGTAAGGAAAACTCACCTCTCAGTCTGAAGAAATAGCTACATCGATCACTGCTCCAAATGCTGACTCTACCAGCCACCTATACAATCACAATCACTTAATCTAAAACTACTAATCAAAATACCCAAAACTCCCCTAAGTCAAACTTGGGTCAAAGTCAACCTACAATTGACCGCCACGTCGTGGCCATCCATGGCCACGCCGTGGTCGCAATATGACAAAATAGGCATGCTTAGCCCAACTACTATGCCGTGGGGATCATCCAGAAAAGAATTAATTCCTTAAGCTAATTTCTAGCCCATTCCAGGAGTTCCCAAGCTCAAACTAGGTCCAAACCATAACCTCGATGGATAAAGTTTCCAACTTTATCCTTTAAACGTTGTCAATAAGTCAAGATCCAAAGCCCTAAGCTCTTAATGGAAGCATAAAACACATTCCACTCCTTAAGCACTTAATCCTAGAGTTACTTCTCCAAAGTTTCCAGAAGGGTTTCCAACACATTTTGGACCATAAAAATCATAGCTTTAGGGACATGCATGTCTAATGCATGTCCTTTCCATTTTTAGGGCAAAACAAGGGCAAAAAGGGCCAAGAGTCCATGCATGGCCTCAAAACTCAAGTCTACTTCAGACCCGAAGAGTTAAATGCTCCAAATGGCCCGGAGATTCATAAAGTTGCAAGCTTTATTAGATCTCATATTCCAATACCCTCTAACCATGAAGAAAAGGGGCTAAAATCCAAGATCTAACAACCTAGCAAAGAAAAGATTGAGTCTTGAACACTCACCCATGTCTAGAAAAGAAGATAGAAGATGAATATGTTGCTTGCAAGATGATAATCCTCACCAAGGGCTTCCTTCTCCTTCAAAAATGCCAACAAAGTATGAAGAATGAACTTCCAAGAGTGATGGAGGATAGGGCTAGGGTTTTAGACTTTTAGTGCTTGAGAGGGTGATGGAGGCTGAATGACCTTGAAATCCTAGCCATAATGTCCTTTAAATAGGGCTCAAAGCCCAAAGGATTAGGGTTTCACCAAAACTGGCTGCTACGCCGTGCCACCTCATGGTCACGTCGTGTTGGTTCATGAAAAACTGTGACCCAAAAGATAATGACACATCATGGAGAGGCTCCACCATGTCGTGGCCACCCAACACAATATTTACATTTGTGAATTAAATTTGTATCTGAAACGGGCGTTACAATTCTCCCCCACTTGAATCAGAATTCGTCCACGAAGTCCTCAACTGCGAAGAACTCCGGGTACTGCTCATACATCTCTGCCTTAGGTTCCCATGTCCACTTGGAAGCCTTCCGATGCTGCCATTGGACCTTTACCAAAGGCACTTCCTTGTTGCATAGGGTCTTCGTCTTACTATCCAAACCACCACCGATCTCTCAACATAACTCAGGTGATTATCCACCTGAATATCCTCCAAAGGGATAACTGTTGAATCATCATCTACACATTTCCGAAGCTGTGAAACATGGAATGTGTTGTGGATATTCCTGAGCTCCTCATGATTCTCCACTTCTTACTTAAACTCCTTGAACTTTTCAAAAGTTTCCGACTTATGCTTGATTAAGTAAATATAGCCATACCTACTGTAATCATCAGTGAAAGTCACATAGAAGCGGTTAGCATCCCTTGTGGCGGTTCTGAATGGTCCACACACTTCAGTGTGTATGAGATCCAACAGACCTTCACCCCTTTTACAAGTACCAATGAAGGGTGACTTGGTCATCTTTCCAAGTAAACAAGATTCGCAAGTGTCATCCGACTTCAAGTCGAACAACTCCAAGACTACATCCTTTTGGAGTTGGGCTATGCGCTTCTTGTTGACATGTCCAAGACGACAATGCCACAAGCATGCCTTGTCCAAATCATTAGACGAATCAATATTCAACACATTATTTCCTAAGTTATCTACAACCATCACAGTTTCATATATACCATTGCAAGGTAATGCTACAAAATAAAAAAACTCCATTACAATAAGCATAAATACCACCATTTTCATTATTAAAGGAAAAGGTAAAACCTTGTTTATACAAACTGTGAAAGGAAATAACAAATGTAAATACCACAACCTGTATCAAGGACCCAAGAATTAGCATGTGATGAGTTATTAGATTGAATAGTGTAAATACCTACGAAGGAGGGCTTGATCTTGCCATCCTTTATGTCCTGCAAGTACTTGGGGCAGCTTCGTTTCCAGTTCCCTTTTTCGTGACAGTGGAAGCACTCTGCATCCTTTAGATTGGAAGAAGGATTAGCAGAACCAGCTTTGGTCCCACTGGAAGAGGATCCATCAAGAGACTTTCCATTGCGGCTCTTGGAGGGAGCCTTCCTCTTCTTTCCCTTCCCATGTCCAACTGCTAGAACAGGGGCAAAAGTAGTAGTAGGAGTAGACAATATCCGACTTGCCTTTCAAGTTGCTTTCTGCAGTTCTTAGAAGGCCTTGAAGCTTGCTAAGAGTGACCTCCTCCTTGTTCATATGATAGGTCATACGAAACTGATCATAACAAGAAGGTAAAGAGTGTAGAATAATATCTGTGGCCAACTCTTCATCAAAATTGACATTCAATTTAAGCAAGCGGTCCACAAATCTATGCATCTTTTGCAAGTGGGTTGTGATGGGTTCTCCATCCTTCATCTTGGTTGTGATCATGGAGGCAATGATCTCATACCTCTCCTGCCGAGCACTTCGATGGTATCTTTCCATCAAATCTTGATACATTTCAAAAGGATAGTAGTCCTCATAGGACTTCTGCAGCTCAGCAGTCATGGTAACAATCATTAGACACAACACCTTTGTCGCATCCATCTCATGAGTAGTATGTTCAACGATTTGTTCGGGAGTAGAAGTGGTGACATCAATCTCCTTAAGCTCTTTATTTAGGACATATTCTGTGTCCTCATAACGAATAGCCATTCGGATGTTTCGAATCCAGTCATTGAAGTTTGAGCCATCGAAAATGACCCTCCCACATAGGTTCATGAGGGAGAAAGAGCTTGAAGGAATTGGGTTGGAAGCATTGTTTGGGATAGACATCTGTAAAAGAAGAAGAACAAAGTTTAGATTAGATGATAATCCTTAATATTACACCCAAATGAAATATTAAGGCTAGGACCCAATACAATATTCTACAATTACGAAAAGGGATGCCGTAATCCAATTGTAAAATATTTGAAGGTAGGTAAATGACGATTTACCAATTTCCACCATGAAAAAAAAATAGATTATTAAGTTTTAATTGGATTGAAATTCCTAGATCCTTTGAGATTCATTGAACTTTTCAACGGCATGTTTAAATCTTGATTGTGCCCTTCATGTTTGTGACTGGGATGCCGAGGATCACAAACAAGGCGTGAATAACCATGGAAATTAGCTTGGTAGACCCAATGTTACAAATCACCTAATCAATGTGCCGGTTAACCACACACACTCCATTGATCTATGATTAACATCAAGCTACCCTTTGCCACACATTGTCAGTCCCAGATTAGTGTGCCGGTTAACCACACACGCTGCACTAACGACTTAACAAGGTGCAAAGTGTAGTTTCATGGATTAGCACCATTTTAACATTTTCCTAAAGTACTAAGATTGGGAATTTTAATAAAAGTTTAGTTACTTTATATTTATCATTATACTTTTAATGAGGGAGAATTAATGTCCTATCCTACCCGTTCGGCTAACGACCCTCCACCAGTCAAGGAAGCGGTGGGTGAGAGTGGACACCCATTAAACTAACATTTTATAGGCAGTAACCTTATACCCCCCTTATAGACCGACTTCGTAAATGAGGCCTACTAACGGTAAGACTACTTGTCTTATACATATATATATTATTAAACTTATAATATTATAAAGTATAAGGGTTGAATTTTAACTTTTAAAACTCTAGGGTTTGGAATTAATGTTTCATTAGTGAGACTTTACAAATTCCAAAACTTGAGGGCAAGTTTTGAAACTTGTCAAAACTCTTGGTATTCATAACTTATGAGTTTAATGCAATTTTAAAGATGAGACCTTTCATTTTCCATAAATTGAGGACAAGTTATGGAGGTCATTAAAATTCATTTAGATCAATTTTCTAACAACTAAAATAATCACATAATTCATGATTGATCTAACTAAACTCATAAACAAGATAATTCCAAGTCAATAATTTACAAGCAACTTTGTTTATCATATAAAACAACAATTTTCTCAAAATTTTGACAATTATCTTGTGGTTGGATGAGTACAAGCACTACCAAATCAGAAAAAACATTTTAATGATCCAAAACAGTTTGTGGTAGTGTTCCCAATCCAATCCAGGCCAAGAAAACTCGAAATTCTGCAAACAGAGCCTTGAAATCGTCGAGTGCATGAACTGACTCGCCGAGTTGCTCTGTTACTAAGTGGACTCGTCGAGTCAGTTGATGTACTCGGCGAGTTCACCAGTCAGGTGCAGGAAATTCGACTTTTTCAGCTTTGAAAAATTTGCAAGCATCAAATATAATAGAAAACAACCCTAGGCTCTGATACCACTGTTGGGTTTTGAGCACTATAACACTCCTATGGTGCACATGCAACCCTAAATGCTTTGGATCTATGTTTTCTCTAATTATACATGCATTTTCAATTTTTCCAAAGCATTCTCCTAACTAGCATACAAATTGTCAAATGAACAACACAACTAGTTAGATTACTTACCTCTTAGAAGGACTTGTAGTTCTTGACCTTTGAAAGCTTGAGCACCTCAAGTGTGATGCCTCTAATGGTTCATACACACCAATATGCAAGAGGAGCCTTGAGAGAATAGGTTACTTGCACAAAATCAATATCACTCTCCAAGAAACTTGTGGCAAGATGGTGTCGCCGATTTTGGCCATAGGGAGGGGGGTTTATAGTGTAGCAAATGCTAGGTTTACACTTTGTAAACCCTAATGACCTTTCATCTTACTTAGGATCTATGGGTTAACCTCCATGGACTATCCATGGATTATCTCATTGGTTTAGCCCATCCTAAATAACCATGGATCATTAACCCACTATTAGAATCATTGTTTTGCACAATCAATCCCTATATATTTAGTTAGTCTCTTTTGACACAAAATTAATTCCAAATTAATTCTTGATCAATACTAATTAAATAATATGATTTCACATTAATATATTATACTTGTAATATATTAATAAATCATAAATAACCTAATTCTCAAAAGTCCATCCTATCAAATTGCACTGGTGAAGGCAACCCAAAAGGACCATGCTACAATCGGGTCAAGTACATCCCAGTTATAGTTATGAGCTTCGACACCAAATCCAACACCTCCAATGGTTGCAACTTGCCATGCGGCCTCTGGTGCTTAACCTTGACTATCCGATAGGTTAAGCATCTCTCAACATACCACACTATCTCCCTCTTCATGCACGACCACCGGTAACTAAGTCTTAAATCCCGGTACATCTTGGTGGCTCCAAGTGTATCGAAAACCTGGACTTATACGTCTCCTCCTACACAGTCTGCCTGATCCCCATATCCTCCGCTACATGCACCAGATCTGGCCCCCTCTTCCCTAGGTGCTTGAAATCGATCTCCCGCCCTCGGGCTCTAGAAATCATATCATTCAGGGTCTTGCACCCTAAAATAATCACAACTCCATGATATCATCCCACAACATATCATGATACCTCACTTTCTTCATTTCCTCATCTGCTGCATACTGTGGAACCAATAAAGCCCTCTCTGGGAACTTGGCAACGATCTCTGCCACAGTCTCAGTAGCCTGGCGTAGATCTTGAAACTCTCGCACCAACTGCTTCAACTCAAACACCGGTGCCAACTTTGCTCGGAGCCTGGTTGAAAAATCATCCCAAGACATGGCATCAACTACATCATCACCGACCTCACGTCCTACCTTCTCCCACCAATCCCGTTCCTTGACCTACAATGGGCAGGAAACATATCTGAATTTCGCCTCATCGGGGAAGAAACTCGTCCTGAACGCGTTAGCCATATCCGCTAACCACCTCCTACTGGAAATAGGGACCCTCTCCCCATAGAACGTAGGAGCTCCGCACGCACGGAACTCACGGAATGAAAGAGTGCGAGCTCCAACGATGGCCATATCCTCAGCACGGAACACGCCCAAGCGCTCATCCAAGATCTCCAAAATCCCCTCCTTGACAGAACCAAAGATCACAAGAGTCTGCTCCCAAAATACCGCAAGTAATCTCCAATGAGATGAACTCCCGCATCTGCTCGCTAATCGGCTCGGTACCTGCACCTAAGCCGGAACCAGAACCTGAGCCTCCTTCCCGAGTGCTCATCACCTAACTAAAATACACATGCCAATGATCAAAACATACCCAAAAATCCCCCTCCTATAAGCTTCTTAGATTCTCCAAGACTCTCCCTGATTCAAGTATGGATCCTGTGCTTTTAGTAGTACGGGCCCAATACTACCTTCCACACCTATCCATACTTTCCTCAAGAATCCTCCCGAATCCTCTAAGTTACCTTCCCAAATCCATATACCAAACACTCGCTGCCCCATGGAACAAAACCCACTGAAGCAATCCCTAGGCCTTCGTAGGTTCCCGACCTCACCCTGCCATCAGCTGCTGAAGAACTCCCCATAATGCCAGTCACCCACCTCATGAATACCATCATATTCACTTAGTAGCTGACTCCCATCATCTAAGAGTTACACAAAGCACAAAGCAAGCAACATTCATGCAGTAACACTCCAATCCATAGAATAATATAGGAAACTCAACCCACACGCCACAATCATGCTATAAATTCCACCCTTATTGTCGGTTGCCTTATGTATACAAATTATACACAGAACAGGATCAAATAGACTGTCGAATAACAGACTCTACCCTAGAACCACAACCAGACAAGGAACAGGAAATAAGGTCAAATCAATTATTCTAGGGCTATAAGATCCTAACCGTATACAATTTTTAAAGCATACACTTAGCGATTACTGATTCCAATAGATATTCCCATATCAGCACAACATCCAATACTCCCAAGGCTACAAGGCATCACATATCAGGCCAATCTACCACTAACTAATCAGCACTAGCATGCAAGTCTACCAGCTCACACAATATACATACAAAATGCATCTCTCCTAGCATTCTATCATGCAAGAACTGAGCATATACTTAGCCCTAACTAGCAAACGCTTCATAGATTCATAAATCAAATCATAACAGATAACATGTATGGATATTCTGGGAAAACTTACTTGAGCTCGGCTGATTGCATGCACCAGACCCTTTTCTTATCTTAGAAAACTCTTTTCTTTAAAATACTTTTCTTTTGAAAACTTTACCAAATCCTTAGTTTGAGTTCAGACACACCCGAGAGTATGTACGAATCCCTCATACCAAGGTTCTGATACCAACTTGTAACGTCCCGAAAATCATGCCATAATTTTTTTTGTTTTTAGATTAATAAATCGTTAATACATATCTTTCCCATAAGACTACGGTAACCAAGATTTAGCAAAACATCAACAAATCAGAGTAATTCATAGAATGCCGAAACATGTGGTGTGTGCTCTGTAATCATCCCGATCTCTTCCATTTGAAAACCGGAAGCACCTGAAACATAAACTGAAAACTGTAAGCACAAAGCTTAGTGACTTACCCAAAATACCACATACATACAACCACAAAATATCATGCGATATACATACAGTTGCCAAACATAACATAGTAGGCCCCGCCCTGGGGTATATTTCAACCAAAACATAACATACTTGGAATGCCATGGGCTCCCCTATGGTCTGATATCCGGGTGCCATGGGCTCCCCCATGGTCTTTACCTGGAATGTCATGGGCTCCCCCATGGTCTGATAACCAAGTGCCATGGGCTCCCCCATGGTATTTCATGCAAGTATCACAGAGACAACTAGCATTCCACATAACAAGTAATGGTCAGGCATTGGTGCCTTCAACCCATGGATATAGTGAGAAGACTCACCTCGGACAACTGAACCCACAGATACTCCCTGACTGTAGATCCGTTAAAATCTCCGCGCTATCAAACAAATAACACCCAATTAACAATTGGGTTCCACACCTGATCCAATAATCCATATATAGGGGAAAATACCATTTTACCCCTCACCTAGTTTGGTCCAAGACTAAGGCCCAAACTCTCAGTCACAAAGGCCCATAAACCAAAAATCATCCAAAGCTCACTTATGGTCCAGTTTTCCAAATTGGGCCCACACCCTTACTTGGGCCTTACCCTAAAGCCCACTACTTATCCCTAATCCAAAACACACATTCTCAGATGGCCCAACAAAGCCCCAAGCAATCAAGCCCAAAAGGTAGCTCAAACCGAAGCCCAAATACTCAAATCCGAATAGACCAAGTACGTAGGGCGTACAAGCACGTACGCGCAACGTACTCGCTTGGAGGCTTGTATGCTAAGCGTATCTGCTTGTATGCCCAACGTACTCACCATCATTCAGCCCAAAATCAATTTTCACCTAATCCATTAAGACAAAGCTTCCAAACCACAGATCTGACCTCCCTAAGCTGGATTATCACATAAAGTTTCCAACTTTATATCCATACATGGCTAAATGAAGATCTTAAGCTAAAAAGGGACTTAATGGTTGACTTAATGCATGCTTGACTCCATAATACACATAAATATTGCACCTTTATGCTTAAGGATACTAAAACAAACTCAGATCTGAAAGGATGAACCCTTAAACAACCTAACTCATCCATAATCTCAAAAAGAAGACCAAAATCATAATAAACTAGTCATGAAGAGTTCTAATCATAAATAAGCCAAGATGCATACTTGTTACCTCAAAAAGCTTCCCCACAAGATGATGATTCTGGATCCAAAGCCTCTTGACCATTCCAAACAACTTCAAGCTTCTCTTCTTTCCTTCCCAAGGGAAAAATGTGCACCAAAAACCTTCTAAGAGCTCAAGAACACTACCAAGAGGCTACAAGGTCGATTTAGGATTTTTAGGGTATGGAGGCTAGATTAGAAATGAACCAAAGGAACTAACATTAAGCTTATATAGGGTACAACACATAAAATTAGGGTTTCACACAAACCCTCGTACGCCCAGTGTATAAGGTATCGTACCCCATTCCCATCTTCGAAGTACGCTAAGCGTACGCTCCATTACGCATGACGTAACCCTAATCCATTATGAAGGCCATAACTTCTTTGATACAAATCTGATTCTGACCATCCTTATATCCATGAAAAGGTACCGGGAAGCTCCACACAATTATGAACTCATACTTGACATAAAGATCCCCGAAAACAAAATCCAGTTTCCAAAAAAGCCCACTGCCAATTTACCGAAATACCCTTGGCTCCAAAACTAACTCTGAATTCCTGAATCATCCACATTTCATCACCCACGCCCAAATGGGTAACGATTCGAAACAGGGCGTTACAACTCTCCCCCACTTAAGTTAGATTTCGTCCTCGAAATCCACCCTTACCAATCTTGACCTGCCAAACAACCTGAGCCACACAACGAGAAACCCGAGTATTCTACTGCCTTCCCAAGGCAACCGAAAACAACCCTAGCAGAGCCCTCCAAACCCTGAAGAAGAATGAATCCTTAATTCCTTGCAGAAACCAAATCTACTCAATCTAAAACCTGGAGTGTCGAGATGGTCTGACTCCCTGACAGACCGCCCATACTGAACTATTGCTGAGTCCATTCCACTTTTCTCCCAACTGACTACTCAACTTCTGATAACTTGAGGTTCCCACCAGAAAACAGAATCGCAAACCAAAAATTGCTGAAGAATACTTATACTTAACAGAAGGCTTAGATAATCCTTCGAGTAGAAGACTTATCCCGACAACGGTTAGACTCAGACGAGAGCTGTGCAACTGGGTCAAATCTTTTACTCTGAGATTATTTAACCCAAATTGCAGGTGACCTAACAATTTTTTTGAATAACAAGCGACTCCACACAGGAGTTCCAATCAATAATACCACCTTGACATAACTTGATGCCTTTCACAGATAGAACCATTCCAAGGAACCATCATAATGGCTTGATCTATCATCAAAACTGAAGGGTTTTGAGCACTATAACAATCCTATGGTGCACATACAACCCAAAATACTTTGGATCTAAATTTTATCAAGTTATACATTTAATTTCATATTATCCAAAGCATAAACCCTAGCTAGCATGTAATTGGCGATATACAACATAAAAACTAGTTAGATGAATACCTCTTTGTTGTAGCTTGTAGTTGTTGGCCTTTCAAGAGCTTAGTACCTCAAATGTGATACCTCTAATAAGTCACAAACACCAAAATCAAAATGAGGTTTATGAGAGAGAGGTTAGGAAGCACAAAATCGGCTAGGGTTTCACCTTGGAATACTTGGCCGATTTTAGGGGTGCTAGGGGTTACTTTTATAGTGTGGAATCCCTAGGGTTTCTTACATGTAAACCCTAATTCATCATGGCTCTTCACATTTGATAGGCCCTTTGGACTAAACCGTCATGGACTCTCATATAGATTTAGTCCATCCATAATCAACATGGAGCATTAGCCCAAACTATAAGTATTACTGATTTACCTAATCAGTCTCCGTCAATTTAATCAGTCTCTTTTGATCACTAAATTAATTCCAAATTAATTCTTGATCAATATTAAATAATATGATTTCTCAATTAATATATTATTCATATAATATATTAATAAATCACAAATAATCTCTTTCTCAAATATCCATCCTATCAAATTGCTCCGGTGAAGGAAACCCAAAAGGACCATGCTACTATCGGGTCAAGTACATACCAATTATAGTTATGGGCTTAGACACCTAATCCAACAAAAACTAAATCCATTCCTTACCCTTGGACCCTTCAATTGATGCCCTCGAAATCAGATGCCCTACTTCTTATGCCACTGAAAAGAAAATCCTGCACATAAACACTCATGATTCCCAACTCGAGATCTCAACTCATGACCCAAGATCCACGGATCTTACTTGCATTTCACCCCAAACCTTCTGATTTATGACCACCCCTATCTAGACCGAGATTCAAAGGTTCCCAACCATCGCTGAGACTACCAGTCTCGCACCTGGTCCAACCACCAGGTTCCCACGAGTCCAAAAAAACAAGGCTACCCAACCTATAAACCCCTCTGCATCACATGATGACCACCCACTTGATCCTGCAACTCAAGATCCAAAACCTTGAACCAACGATATATGTCAGGTCCAACCTGTTTTGCCATAATCACACGGGCCTCACCCACGGGCCCCACCCATCAAGATCTACATAGGCCCGACTCCACCTCAGACCCCAACGGTCCTCAACCTAAAACAGAGAATACTCCTTGACAATCCTGGCCGGCATGCCCATGAAACGAACTGATCCCCCCTTACGCTCGTAACCACCTCTAACAATAGTCTACCTCGAACTGGTGAATGCTACGATCCCATCACAGTCTTACAACACATCAACCAACCATGGTTACCACCAATGGCCTTACCACACCCTAATAATTTCAATTCCACTCATCCTGAGTCAAAACCTGCATCCAACTGTGTCCTGAAAAATGTTTGGGACATACTTCGAATGGTGAAACCCTCAACCTGGATTCAACCACAAGTCTACTTTTCATAATAAAGGAGACACCAACCAGCGGTTGGGAGTTTCCTGGACTCCCACCTACACAACCTCAATCTAAACAACCACTTAATTCTCCCCCACTTGGATTCGACGAAGCTCTCTCACCTCTTAATTCTGATGGATCACCGACCCATCTCCCTCAAATAACATGAACCGCCTATAACCTGCGCTAATCAAACTCAATGATCACCCAACTCCTGAAACCCTGAAGAATACTCTTGAAATCTTAGCCAAACTGATAATCTAAATCATCTCCCATGATACCATACCAATTCATTGAGTTCTTATGCTGGCGACTAGAAATCATAACCCTTGCCCTGCACTGACTAATCTTCATCCCAACTCCCACTCTTGAAGAATCAATGAATCCTAATCATTTGCAACCTGAGCAACTATGAAACTCCCCTGACATTTCCAATGACCAAACAACTCATGCAACTGACACCACCATCTACCTGCTACCGCTCCTCTTCTAGCAACAATATTGTTTGAACCCAATTGTTCTTCCTTTGGCAACTACCGCTCCTAATGGAACAAATACTAAAATCACCGAACCCTGACGATACTGGCATCACCACAAACTCGTAATGACCATGATGATTCCAAAACACGATCTTCTCCATGTCCTCCTCTCTAACCCTCATCTGATGATACCCCGAACTCAAATCGATCTTGGAGAACCAAGATGCACCTTTCAACTAATCGAAGAGGTTATCAATCCACAAAAGTGTGTAGCAGTTCTTCACCGTCAAATTGTTCAAATCCCGGTAATCAATGCACATCCGGTGTGAACCCTCCCTCTTCTTGACGAACAAAATCAGTGCTCCCCATGACGAACTGCTCGATCTAATAAATTGCTTGCCCAACAACTCCTAAAACTGAGAGGATAACTCCTTTATCTCCAGTGGTGCCAATCGGGATGGTGCCTTAGCAATCAGAGCCGCACCTGGAACCAAATAGATCCTGAACTCAACCTGCCTCTCAGGAAGAACACCGGGCAACTCCTCCGGAAATACATCTTCAAACTCTCTCACTACACGCACATCTGAGACTGAAATCTACTTCCCAACTCGAGTATCAACCACATAAGCAAGATAACCCATAAAACCATGCTGAATATACTGTTGAGCCCTGACATCAGAACACAAGGCTGACCCCATTTTGGTACCCTCTCCATAAATAACCAGTTATCCCCCACTTGGGGTTCGAACTACTACCCACTGACCCTCGCAATCGATCATAGCCTCGAATCTACTCAACCAATCTATCCCTACTATCACGCATACATCTCCCATGGGAATAGGAATCAGATTAATCAGATAAGGAACCCCGAAAATCTCCAAAACACAACCCTGATAGACGCTCGATGCAGAAACCTCGTGTTCGTTGGCGATATAAACCCACAACGGACACTCCAACTCTCCAAGAGTCATATCAAAACCCCTACTAAAAGATTGAGATACAAAGGACCGACTCGTACCCGAGTCGAAAAGCACAATATCAAACAAGGAATTCAATAAGAAGGTAACTAGCAAAATTATAAACACAAGTATACCATAAAATAACAGACAGAAAGATAAATAGAAACATACCAGTAACGACGTCCGACGCCACCCTGACCTCCTCCACTGTGAACTGGAAAGCATGACCCCGGGCCATCGGGGGCTCTGTCCTACCCTGTCACCCATATGTGATCCTCAAAGTAGCCGGTGCTAGAGCCCGCGATGGCTTCACAGTGAGCAAGGGACAATTGGCATTAATATGGCCAACCTGCTCACAGTGGTAATAGATCCTGGTGATCGGTACTGGGGCCTGCTGACGACAATCCTTGGAATAATGCCCTTCCTTGCCACAATTGTGGCATCCAGATGAAGATTGAAAAGCACAATCATGAACCATGCCACACTTGCCACAAGTGCGATCCTTCTATCCCCCAAGTCGCGAATCAGCGTGCTTGAACCTCTTTGCTGCAAGCTGTGACTGCACGGGAGCCTACCTCAGCTCCTGCCTCCTCGCGACCTCCTATAGATCAGCGATAGTACCATAACGTTAGGTGGACACAAACTGGAGGATATCCGTCTTGAGCATGCTCAAGTACTGGGTCATCTGAGCCTGCTCAGAAGCAGCACACTCAGGGCAGAAAAGATCCCTCTCAGGGCGCACTTGACCTTCTAGTCAGCAGTGCAAGAACATGTGAACAAACAACCCTCCACATCAGACAACCACCTCATCACCACAATCGGGTCCCGTACCCCATCAAACTCTAGGGGCTTCGTATTGTCGAAGTCCCGGTACTGGAAAGCTATCTCTCCTTGAACCCCTATGGCAACGACAACCGCGATAGGTGCAACAACGACAACCTTAGTAAGTGCAGCATATCGGTCATCAAAGAGTTCAATCATAGCAGTCTTGATAGACCCAAACGTCTCCTGTATAGACCTCCAGACAGAAGTAGCCACCCCAGTGGCGATGATCTCCCAAATCTGATCATCATTCAATCCTGGCCACCCACTCTGGATCCAGAAACTGATCCCTCGTAAACACCATATTGAAAATAAAATAGAATATATCAGAGATCTCGCAACTCATAACATAAAACCATTTCAGACAAATGAAACCCTTAGGGTTTGTGGCTTCCTTGCTATGCGTACGGGTCCTATGTTTTCAGTAGTATGGGCCCATACTACCTTCCACACCTACCCGTATTTGTCTCAAAGATCATCACAACTGACCAAAATAGATACAACATGTAGGATATGCATACATCATATCCTCACTCCCTAGATGTCACACCCCAAAACCGGTATGGCGGAAACATCCGGGGATGGATGACTTCATGTGTAGTATCACAAAAATGCACCTAATCAAAGTACAACATTCATTACATTGATAACATATAACATTACATTCGTGTTCAAATCATTGTATATTTGACACCAAAAAGTATAATTATATGAGACTCTGTCTTCCTCAAAACTTGTGGTTACCTGTTTATCGATTTCTTGAAAATAGAAGTACTTTTGCAAAGAGTGTCAACAATTAAGTTGGTGAGTTCATAAACATGTTTGTAATAGAAATCTGTTATTTGTTCCTTTAAATGCAAGTATGTTTTTCCCAAAAAATCTTATATTTTCTGTTGTATATGTATTTGTGTTCTGAAATAGTATGATATAGTTTTAAATTCCCATAATACTAGGAAAAATATGTTTTCTCTGTACTAGAATAGCATTCTATATTTATACTTGTACGAAAGATTGTGAAATTATAAATATCTAGATTCACAAATTATAGTTTCATTTATATAAAACTATTTGAAGTTGTTTGCTTATTCTTACATTAAACGCATTATTCAATACCAAATTGTGAGTTATCATAGCCATGCTTGATGATCTAAGCCTCGCCTGAAACACGACGTTCTTCAGGCGTCGAAATATGGTACGACAGTTGTCACCATAGGTCTGCCGACCTAGCTGTTGCAAGCAGCTCTGGTGCGGGATTGTCAGTACCGTACATATCTATACACAAGTGTCACGCTCTCCCTCAAGGAGACTCTGGTTATAATTTTCAGGACTTTTGTTTTATACTTAAATAAGTACGAAGCGTGTTTCACAAATGCTATATTGATAGTTACGTGTAGAATAATGAAAAATATCTTTGTAATAGATATTTTGTAAATATCTCATAAATTATATTTAATATAATTTATATGGTTGTTTTCGTAAGTTATCCTGAATATGAAAAGAAATATGTAAGTTCCATCAACTGTGTTAATAAGTATACATGACTCATAAACTATACCTATTATAGTTTATATGTTTGTTTTTATATGAAATCCTGAACTGGTAAAATAGTATGTTTTTATGTGTGTCAAAAACTTCAAAAATTCATAACTTTCGCATACGAGCTCCGTTTTTGACGTTCTTTATATCCACGCGTAGGTGAGATTATAATCCACGACTTTCGTTTAGACTTCGTCGGCTAATTTTGACTTTATTTTTAATGTTATTATTTTTAACAGACCGGGACAGGAAAATTCATTAAAAATTCATAACTTCTTCATCCGATGTTTGTTTTCGTCTGTCTTTTTACCGTTGTACTACTATTGACGAGATCTTCAATTCTTGTTTAGGTTGTGTCAGCTAAAAATCATCCGATCTTTATTTCGAATTTCGGGCTGTGTACTGCTATGTCGAATCTTAGAAAAATCATAACTTCTTCATACGAAGTCATATTTGGAAGTTGTTTTTATATACACTCTCGGTTTAATGAATACTGCAACTTTTATTTAGTGAGTTAAGGCTAAAAAACATTTTATTGAAAACTCACTTTTTACGTTAAACAGTGTTTTGCTGGTTTTGTCGCGGATCTTTGATTGGTCATAACTTCTTCGTTATAACTCGGATTTCAGTGTTCTTTATATTTTCGGAAACCTTGTTACGATCTCTACCAACTTATTCATCCCAAACAAGTTTATTTAACATTTCATTTTTGAGGGTCGATTATGTAAATGCACATAATATACAAAAATTTCTCTTTTTTATTTTAAAAAGAACTACAAATGGTAGGATCTGCCATCGCTTCTTCATGGCCAATTGCTAAAACTCTTCCTATACCCCCAACATTCTTCGTCTTTGGGAAGTTTCTCTTGTAATGCCCGATTTCGCCACACTCATAACAAGCTTGGCTAACTCCCGTGGCGGGGACTGGAAATATGGGCTGTGCTGGTGCTTTACAGAAGCGGGCAGTATGCTCCTTCTTGTTGCAGTTTCTGCAGTGCATTTCCTTGAAAACTCCCGTGTGATGGAAGTTGCACTTATCTCACTTTAGCAAAGTTCCAGCATATTGAATCGGGCTTGCTGGAGTAGCAGAAATAGTGGTAGATGCAGGTGTAGGGACGACAGTTGGAACAATAACAGTGTGTACTGCCATAGTTTGTTGTTTCTTAAATGGCTCCTGTGATGATTACCCTTTTCGTTTATTCTGGAATTTCTTTTTACCACCTCCTTCTTTGGGATTTTTCAGAAACAGCTGGTACGAAATCTTGAATAACTCCATGATCTATGAATTTCTATGCCAAACGTTTGGCACTATCAAAGGTAAGGGGATTGGCAACTAGAACATTCCCTTGAGTCGGGGGAGTTAATCCCCATATATACCTTTCCACATTCTTGCTCTCCGGGGTGACCATCCCGGAACACAGTAGAGCCAAGTCATTGAACCTAGCAGTGTAAGCAGTGATATCGGAGCCCTTCATCTTCAGACCCCAAAGTTCCTGTTCTAGCTTTTGCATTTCACCACTCGGGCAGTATTCAACTAGCATTAGTTCTTTCAAATCATTCCAAACCATACTGTTGGCTATCGGAAGAGTCAGGGATTTGACTTGGCTATTCCACCAAGTGAGAGATCTATCTGTAAAGGTGCATGCTGCAAATTTCACTTTACTAGACTCGGCGCATGCACAAATTTCAAATATTGATTCGATTTTCTCGAACCAACGAGTCAAAGAAATGACACCGCCCGTGCCATCAAAGGATCGATGTTTAGCATTTATGAAATATTTGTATGAACATTCCTTCAGATGATTATGACTATCTCCATGATTAGAATGATGGGCACCACTACCTGCCCCACTGTTGCCACTGGCGTTGATCTGTGTTATTGCTGTTGCCACGGCGGCAACTACTGCTACTTGAAAGACAACAACATTATATTGTGGAGGTGGCGGCGGTGGTGGATTTGGTGGATTGTTGTTCTTTCTGTTGGACTTTCTTGGAGGCATCTTTTATCTATAATGCTTTAAGAAAATGGTGATAAGTACAATATCATGGGTCATGTGAAATTAGATAAGACATATCTTAATTTAAGATGTTTATGAAAATTGTAATAACTCCTAATGAAGTAAAATGCTTATCATTATCATTGATATGAAGTTGGTAGAATTTGACCTAGATATAGGTCTATATTACATCCACATTAGACAACATTACTACCTACGAGTAGTGTATTCACTTAATCGTAGGGTGGAGTTTTACATATAGTTAAAAGTAGTATATACATTCGAGATCCTAATTTATATTAAAATAGAAGTAGTGTAAACACTACTTACGGCGAGTACGACTCCTAGTACTGGGCTCTGCCACATGAGGTTCTGATTCCCTCAAACGACTCTCCAGTGTAGTCTGACGCTCTTGGAGTGCTCTAATTTCAATTTGAGCAGCAATCATTTCTACATGAAGCATGTCTGTGTGGTGTGTTTTCATCGTGATATCCATCTAGATGATGAATATTTACGGCGTTTTCTTGTGAGGCATCATTGACTTCTAGAATTCGGTTGATCGATATCCGAGATTGATCAACCTGATGATAAATGCGACGTACTATAACAGGGAGGGCCCTATCAGCTGATCCTCCATTACTGATGTCATAAAAGTCTCTGTTCATACCAAATGGAGGAAGTTGTCCTTGTTGGTGGCTCCAACTGTGTAGTTCTTCAACCCATGCTGGGGTCGGACCTTGAAAATGTTCTCTGGCTGCTGGGTGTTGTACTCCTTGTGGTGGATTATATACCTCTGGTTCCGAGTCTGTGCCATCTGAATTTTCTTCTTCACTATCCTCCTCGGGATCCTTTTCAGGATCATCTTCTACCCAACCATTATTCCCTTGGTTAGGGAAGTAGGGATCTCCAGGTGGAGGATATCCTGCCATAAAGTCTATACGAGGAATTAAAGGTAAGATGCATAGAAATAATGTAATTTTACAAAATACTCCTATAGTATTTTAGATTTGTGTTTTGTGCTTCGGGGTTTGCTTCAGGTGGTAAGGAGGTTCCCGGGACTTCAGAGGGTTTAGAGAGACTTAAATGAGTGTTTAAGAGGATAGAGGTTTTGGAATGTGTAAACCAAACTCGGAAGTCTTGCAGCCTATTTAAAGGAGGCTTCTGACCTCGGTACGCAGGGCATTCCTGCGAGGAGCGCAACGCGTTCCGGAGCGTAGGGCGTTCCTTCGGACTCAGCGCGTAGGAGCGAGGCGTGTATGCTGTTCGGTTTCCTGGCCTCGGACGTGTCAAGATGCGAGATACGTGTCCACTTGCATGCGAACGCGGGGCGTTCCCTCATACGCATGACGTTCCCCTTCGGATAAGCCTTGAAATGTGTGTCAAAAACTTCAAAAATTCATAACTTTCACATACGAGCTTCGTTTTTGATGTTATTTATATCCACGCGTAGGTGAGATTATACTCTACGACTTTCGTTTATACTCCGTCGGCTAATTTTGACTTTATTTTTAATATTATTATTTTTAACAGACCGGGACAGGAAAATTCATTAAAAATTCATAACTTCTTCATCCGATGTCCCTTTTCATCCGTCTTTTTACCGTTGTACTACTATCGACGAGATCTTCAATTCTTGTTTAGGTTGTGTCGGCTAAAAATCGTCCGATCTTTATTTCGAATTTCGGGCTTTGTACTGCTATGTCGAATCTTAAAAAAATCATAACTTCTTCATACAAAGTCAGATTTAGAAGTTCTTTTTATTGACACTCTCAGTTTAATGAATACTACAACTTTTATTTAGTGAGTTAAGGCTAAAAACATTTTATTGAAAACTCACTTTTTACGTTAAACAGTGTTTTGCCGGTTTTGTCGCGGATCTTTGATTGGTCATAACTTCTTCGTTATAACTCGGATTTCAGTGTTCTTTATATTTTCGGAAACCTTGTTACGATCTCTACCACTTTATTCATCCCAAAAAAGTTTATTTAAAATTTCATTTTTGAGGGTCGATTATGTAAATGCACATAGTATACACAAATTTCTCTTTATTATTTTAAAAAGAACTACAAATTGATCTATACTATTACATTGATTTGAAATAACGGGTTGTTACACTAGAGAGTGGCTAATCGTGCCTCACCTGACCAACTGCTCACACACCTAATCACACATGAAACTTCCACCAACCATACACCCGCTCGTGCATGCTAATAATACATAACACTGGATCCTATAGACAGTTGAATACTTGATCCTACCCTAAGCCCTTAATCAGACAAGAACAGGAAATAAGGCTAAATCAAACATTCCTAGGCTATAAAATCTTAGTTATGTACAACTATGATGCATACACTAAGCAACTACAGTAATGATGTCAATTTCATACAAGAAGTATTCCTAGGCTATCAGACGTCATACATCAGACAATTCTATCATGCAATTCCTGAGAATTCCTAGCCTACTACTAGCATGCTATTCTACCATAAACATTATATCAAATAACAGTGTGGGTAACTTGGGGTATACTCTCTTGCTCCGACTGATCGTACACATCGAATCCTTCCTTGGCTACTTTGAAAATCATTTGAAAACCATTTTAAAACTTTTTCAGTTTCTTATTTGAGTTTGGATTCACACTAATGTTCATCCAGTTCTCTCAAACCAAGGCTCTGATACCAACTTGTAACACTCCAAAAATCACAGAAATTTGAATTTTTAAAAACTACCCATTATCCATAATTGTTTACAAGAAAAGCCATTGTTTCAAAGTAAAATCGTATCAGAGTGTCCCAAAATCCATTATCATGAAAATAGGAAGATGTGTACGATTAAGCCTTCGCTTTCCCACGATCCAATGAAGTACCTGAAACAATAAACCAAAACTGTAAGCCAAAGCTTAGTGACCCGAAAGTACCTTCACACAACATAACAAACAATAACATGCAAATATGAGCCTTCAGCCTGACAGGACCACCTCCCAGGGCCTACAACCTATGTGGACCACTCTATGGGCCTTCAGTATTACTGGACCGCCTCGCAAGACCTAAAGCCTATCCGGACCTCCCCGGATATCTTGGACTTGAGCACAAAGCAGGACCTCCTCAACCCAACCACAATATGTCGACATATATAACAGATAAACATATACACATATCCAACAAATACAAATAATCATATAGATCTATTAATCAATCATATAACTAGCATAACACCATCTTATAAACCAGGATACATAATCTAGTGGGCCGACATTGGTTCCTTCGACCCGGAAGTACATTGAGGAAAACTCACCTCTCAGTCTGAAGAAATAGCTACAAAGATCACTGCTCCAAATGCTGACTCTACCAACCACATATACAATCACAATCACTTAAGCTTAAACTACTAATCAAAATACCCAAAACGCCCCTAGGTCAAACTTGGGCCAAAGTCAATCTACAGTTGACCGCTACGTCGTGGCCATCCATGGCCGCACCATGGTCGCAATACGACAAACCATGTGTGCTCAGTCCAACCACCATGCCTTGGTGAGGCTCCACCACACAGTGGGGATCAGTGAGAAAGACTTAATTCCTTAAGCTGATTTCCAATCTATTCTAGGGGTTCCCAAGCTCAAACTAGGTCCAAACCATAACCTAGATGGATAAAGTTTCCAACTTTATCCTTTAAACCTTGCTAATAAGTCAAGATGCAAAGTCCTAAGTTCTTATTGGAACCATAAAGCACATTACACTCCTTAAGCACTTAATCCTAGAGTTACTTCTCCAAAGTTTCCAGAAGAGTTTCCAATACCTTTTGGACCATAAAAATCATAGCTTTAGGGACATGCATGTCCAATGCATGTCCTTTCCATTTTTAGGGCAAAACAAGGGCAAAAAGGGCCAAGAGTCCATGCATGGCCTCAAAACTCAAGTCTACTTTAGATCCAAAGAGTTAAATGCTCCAAATGGCATGGAGATTCATAAAGTTTCAAGCTTTATGAGATCTCATCTTCCAAAACCCTCCAAACATGAAGAAAAGGGGCCAAAATCCAAGCTCTAACAACCTAGTAAAGAAAAGATTGAGTCTTGAACACTCACCCAAGTCCAGAAGAGAAGATAGAAGATGAATATGTTGCTTGCAAGATGATAATCCTCACCAAGGGCTTCTTTCTCCTTTAAAAATGCCAACAAAGTATGAAGAATGAACTTCCAAGAGTGAAAGAGGCTAGGGTTAGGGTTTTAGTGCTTGCGATAGTGATGGAGGTTGAATGACCTCGAAACCCTAGCCATAATGTCCTTTAAATAGGGCTCAAAGCCCAAAGGATTAGGGTTTTACCAAAACTAGTTGCCATGTCATGGTACCTCATGGCCACGCCCTGGTGGTTCATGAAAACCCGCGACCCAAAAGATAATGCCACGCCGTGGTGAGGCTCCACCACACCGTGGCCACCCATCACAATATTGATATTTGTAAATTAAATTTGTACCTGAAACGAGCGTTACATTGAAGTTGATGGCTCTTGTATTTACCAATTATGGATAATAGTCATCGACAAAAATTAAAGAGATTGAATGGTTGATTCTGTCACACCCCCCATAGGCGGCGGAAACGCCGGGCTGTGCGATGTAGGGATATTTGATCGAGACAAACATTTATATTGAACAATACACAAAAATATAACACAAACTATACTTTTATTCATTATAATTTGTTCGGGGGTTACATTGTTGGGTAGATCAAGCACACAACCTAAACATAACTTGAAAATAAACAGACATAAATAAACTCCAGCAAGCTTCCTTGACAACATCCTCATCTGCACGACTATCCTCCACACTCATCTCCCTGAGAATACATGTATTCTGCAAACGTCAACATAATGATGATGAGTTCATAGATTTTTATAGTTTTCTACTTTATTCGATTGTTTTAATTAAGAATCCTTTTTCTTTTAGAAAAACTTTTCTTTCCTTGTTAAGATATTTTACCAATCCTAGCTTAAAATACTTTCTAGGATATTTTACCAATCCTAATTTATTATAATATATTTTAGGATATTTTACCAATCCTAGTCTATTATAATATTTACTACTCGAAGGCGTCCCTCTAGGTAGTTGGCTACATAAGGTTTTCGGGTTGTATTACCATGAGCCCCCATAATCGACGTTGTGGACTAATAGTTTCCCCATACGACGCTTCATCGGACGTTGAATAATGCTTGTATATAAATAAAGTTATCATGCCGAGATTGTAGCTAGCGATCGCAGGTGGGGGTATCAGCCCCACATAGATCTATACACATCTTTCTGGCTCTCACAAGGTTAACGATTATAGGTTCGGGGTAGCCGAATTCAATCAAGGCTATTGGATGAATAATAAAAGCTCACTAACACATTAACCTTAGGTATTTTGTATTTTCTTTAACTCTTTTATAAAATCTTTAATTATCACTATATAATCTTTTTACTTTCTATTTGATAATTAAAATCTATATACCTCATAATTATCTTTGTATACATATATATTCTTTTACCATATATATATATATATATATATATATATATATATATATATTAGAAAACAGGATATTCGGGCAGAGTAACAACTAAGTACAGTGCCTTATAAATATAATTGACCATCATTACTTCTAAGTACTATGTTATCCTAGGATATTGGCTTGTATAACATCTAGGTAAAATCTTTTCCTAGACTATTTGACATCATAACTTTTAGGCATAATATCATAGCTTACAACTCGGTAGGGTATCTATGGGTATATTATCCTAAAGTTTCATGCTTTGAATAACTACTAATATATATATATATATATATATATATATATTAATGAAGCAGTTTCATTAGCATGTATCCCCCCCCCAGCTTAAAACCTTTAAAATAGTAAAATGGGGCCGTGAACTCACCCTTGATGCGTGAGACCGCTGATGTAGGGTTGAATCGGGCTCGGGACTCTGTGGACCGCTCCAAGAATGCAGTAACTTCAAGGCTTAGAGAGAGAGAGAGAGTTAAAGAAAGATATGTAGAAGGGGTCTGCATTGCCTTTTATTTATAGGCAAGGATTTGGGGTGTGCGCAGCGTAAAGATCTGTGTGCGTCATGCGTGATCATCGTGGCTCCATCCAGAAGTTGCCACGTGTCACCTCCCCACTTGGCCACGTCACTCGCATTCTACTCGAATCCGGTGTCAGGTGTGCGACGGGCATAGGCGCACACACAATAATTTTGTAAAAATCATAACTCTTTCGTGCGAGCTCCGATCTAAGCCCTCTTTATATCTATGTGATGAAATTAAAGAGTACTATAACTCTCCTTTAGGTTGTTTTAGCTAGTTTTGACTTTCATTTTTATACCTAACGGGGTAAAAATAAATGATTTTACAGAAATCATATCTCTCTCATACAGATCCCATTTTCAACATTCTTTGTCATAAAGTTTATATCTCAAGGAGTACTACGAATCTCTTTTTTGTACGTTTAGTCAAAACTTAACCAATCTCCAAGTACCTTTTTGACGTCGTAATTATTATTTACACATTTGATTTTTACTTTTAACAAAATCCATAACTCCAATCAGATTAAGATTTTTACGAATTTTATATCACTGGGATCACGTCAACGAGTACTTTCTAAATACATTAACTATTTTAAAAGATAGTACAACTTTTCGGACACTTATTTTTGAGTCTAACAGTCAATTTAATCATAAATGTAACAACATATTTGATTCTATTATCTCATAAATCAAACATTACAATACTAAGCTATTACATTTAATTTCCCTTACTATTTTCCTAACGGTGGCCGGTGTCGGGATTCTCTCGGTTATCACAGATTCATCAAATATTCTTATTCTTTCTTGAACTTGGAGTCTCTTGGATTCAATAGTTAGAAATACCAATCGTGATAGAGATTAAGAAGATTGAATTGTTATTTGCTAATGGAAGCTAATGAATTGCTTTTGTATATGGCAGGAGACTTTTGTACCTAGAAATCCATCTTGGAAGTCTGTATCGTACTCTGAATATATCAAATCAAGCATTTAAAGGTTAGTGTTGTAATTAGATTTGCTGTAGAATAATAAGTCAAATGCTGAAGGAATGCCATTGGCCGTATATGTCCCTTGTAGCATACTTAAGAGTTTAATTTCATACATGTAATATTATTCACTTTGGGTAAAAGTGAAAGATATTTACAAACCCTAACCGTACTTAATTACTTTTCAAAAAGACTATTATAAAAATTAGTTATTATATATTTTTCTAGTCAAATAAAACTACAATCTTTTAACCCCAATATACTGAACTATTTCATTTCTTCTTTGATTCTGACTGTAACATCCCAAAAATCATAAGTAAAATTTTCGTTTTTAAGTAAACCAAAATCATTCAATATTCATATCAAACCATCAAAAGTATGTCAATGTGAACATAGTTATCAGAGTACAATCCCAAAATCATAAAAATGTTTGACACGAGTGGATGCGCTATGATCAAGCTGGGCTCTTCCCTTTCGAACCAGAAGTACCTGAAACATAAACTTAAACCGTAAGCACACAGCTTAGTGAGTTTCCCAAAATACCACATACCATACAATTGACGGGCCTAGCCCAATGAGTATAACGGACCTCACCCTAACTCGCATAACGGGCCCTGCCCAATCAGTATAACGTGCCTCTCCCTAACTCGCATAACGAACCCGCCCAATGAGTATAATGAGCCTCCCCCTAACTCGCAGATCAGGCCCCGCCCACCATACAAAACATGCAAGTATCACACAGACAACTAGCATCCTAACAACATAATCTAGTGGGCAAACATTGGTGCCTTTGACCGTCGAGTACAGTGAAGAGACTCACCTCAGTCTGCTGATATACAGTCACACATACAAGCTACTGCTACAATGGCTCCTCACACTAAATACAGTCAAACCAACCCTAATCACTATTCAGGGTAATAACCCACAAATAAAGGCCCAAATCATAATCCTTCTTACAGAGGTTAAAAGACCCTTTTACCCTTCCTACTCTGGGCCCAACTAACCATGGCCCAAGGCCCAAATTGGCCCAAGGCTTAAAATGGACCAAAAGGCTTTCAAGTGAGTACGACGTACGCACACCCTACCTACGCCTTGCGTACTGGACCTTCACCAAATGGAAACACAACTAAACTCCTTACGCCGAGCGCACTAGATGGGTATGCCCGACGTACTCGCTAGAAGTCTAAAATTTGCTATTAAGATCTTAATGCTTAAAGACCTTTCGTCCAAATTAGGGATCTCAACCTAAGCGACGTCTTAATTGATAAAGTCGACAACTTGATGCCTTTGCAGGGCTCAATAAGTCACAAATCCAAACCCTAAGTCCAAAGTACATTTAATGCCCAAAATCACATGCATGGATGAATGGGAGTGTCCAAGCTCCCATTTTTATGACTCCACTAACTCAAAGATGACCAGAAATGACACTCGTAACATTTAGAGTAACCCATTCCTCAAAAGTCCAAATCTAGGGACCAAAAGCATAACATAACATGGATCAATTCTAGATCTAGAAAAAGAAACATAAAGGTATAAGATTTATACCTTCAGGAGTTGCAAGGATGATGAAAATTATGGATCTAGGAGCTTGAGCTTCTCCAAGCTTCAATGTGGTACTTCTTCTTCTTTTAAGAGTACAGAAAACCCACAAAAACACTCAAATGTCACAAACGTTCACTAATGGGGGCTAGGGTTTCGAATAACTGCTTTGGGGTGAAAGAAGGTTGAGCATGAAGAGGCCACAAGGGGACATATGGTGTTTAAATATGGTCCAAACCCTAAATTTAGGATTTTGCACTCTGCATGAGTACGCTAAGCGTAGTCATACGTACGCCCATCGTACGCGAAAGAACCCATGTCCATATTTAATGAGCTACGCTCAGCGTAACCCACCATTACGCTTAGCGTAATGGCGTTTCACAAAAAAAAACAATATTTAAAGCTTGAGAAATTTAGCTGGGAACCGCACATTATACTGACGTTTCATTAAACACTATATAATAAGTAATAGTCATTTAGTAAATGGTTCCTTTATTATTTCCTATCACTTAGGTCCTTTGAGCTATCTTTGATTCATTACCCAATTTTTATGACAAAAAGAATATTGTAATCTTTATATACATCCTATTTTTGAAACAAAATATTATATATATATATATATATATATATATATATATATATATATATATATATATATAAATTCTAGATAGGAGTTAGGAACAATAATCTTTCTAAGTTTTCAGTTTTGATCATTTTATTGGCTGAGAGACAACTTTGGTCCTTTTATTTCTTCAACATAAAACTATCATCATAGTTCTGAATAACCATAGTCATTACATTTTCTTTGAAATATAGAATTTGACATAAGGTAACTCATTTTTGGCAGATGGACACAACAATTCCCCTTCTAACAAAAGTGGGTGCCAAACCAAATACCTCAATATTACTTTAATATGAAACGTATTGTTATCAGATCAAAACCGCATGCCAAATAAGTCACCAACACCCACGTTGATCTTTACGGTGGTATTCAATGGTCCATGAAGTCAGATGTTTGATTTCCCATTGATTTGTGTTTACAGGTGATTTGAGTTCAATCAAAAATGGGTTTCATGTCTGGGATGTTTCTTGGGGCTTTATTTGGAATTGGGATTATGGTGGGTTGACGTCATATGATGAGACAAAGAAGCAAAAATCGTACTCCCAAGGTAATTAGTTATCTCATCATCAAATTTTTGTTATGATTAGTTGATTATGAAGAATTTGATTATTTTTTATACTGAGTTTGTGTAAATTGTAATAATAGTTCATTATGGATTCGTATTAAGTATTCACCTATGACTTTGTTATCTTATTAG
Source organism: Lactuca virosa (assembly GCF_052849685.1). Lineage (NCBI taxonomy): Eukaryota > Viridiplantae > Streptophyta > Magnoliopsida > Asterales > Asteraceae > Lactuca > Lactuca virosa. The sequence goes on from NC_136429.1 coordinate 133,398,324, forward strand.
TTCTAATGATGATAGGGTTTATACAAAATAGTTTGAGCATTATTGAGATGCTTTACTTTTATCATCAGGCAACAATGCTTCACATTTTTTTTTTTGTTTTTTGGAAAAGTGGTTTTTTTAGATTGCTTACTTACATTTGTTGGATCAGTATCCTATATGACATACATTTGTTACAGTTTATTCGTTTTCACCACTTAGCTGTATTCTCTTTTTTGTTTTCCAATGTAACAATCAAGATCCATATGTTGGTTCAGCCCCCCTCCTTCAACCTATGAACGAATGAGATAAAAGAAAACAGATGTTATCTGTTGTTGTTGTACAAGAGAAGAAGAAAAGAAAACAGATAAAGAAGTAAAGTATTTTTGGACTAAAAAACTGCACACACTCATCTTATTCAGCAAAACAAATAAGGCTATAAATAGCCTGTACATGTTCAACGAAGATAACACCCTAAATCTAAACTAACTATTCCTAGAGAATAGGTTTCTTTAAAGCCCCAGTACACCCACGTGCATATGCACTTCCCATGACCTAGTCAAACACCATTTATTCAAAATAGGTAAATTAAACAAATACCAAATATTAACCAATACCCATCAAGATTATCTAACATTCACCCCTTAATCTTGATGATCTTGACCCATTATAGCAAAGCTGGCTCTTCCTCTTGGACCAACTTTGCTTCATTGTCTTTGTCTTTCCACTTTGTACATTCATAGCTAAAGTGCCCAAAATCTCCACAATCATAGCACTGAATTCCACTTTTTTCCCCTCGACCTTTTCCTCTTCCTCGGCCTCTTCCACCTCTTTCATAGTTACCTCCATTTCCTCTTCCGTATCCACTACTTTCACCATGCCTTTCTTCACTTGCCATATAGAGTTGATCTCGCTCTTCTTCTTTTTCATCATGGATTTTGAGCCTATCTTCATAGGCTTTTAGCCTTCCTACCGCCTCTTCCAATGACATACTTTCAAGGTCGGAGTATTGTTCAATAGAAGCTACAATTGGCAAATACTTTTTCGGAATGGAATTAAGGAATTTTCTAACAGTCACTTCTTCATCAAGAGATGAACCAAGACTTTTGAACTTCTCAACTATCCCAATTATCTTTCCCGAAAAATCATTGATTGTCTCGTCATCCTTCATTTTCAACCTCTCCAATTCACCCCTTAATGTTTGCAACCTTGCCTTTTGTACCCATTCGGTACCTAAATACCGAATCTTAATGGAGTCCCAAACATCTTGTGCATCCTTATATTTAGCAACCTGCAAAAGAACATCTTCTGGGAGAGTGGGATAAATTATAGCTTTTGTAGTATTGTTTCTTTTCTCGTCCTTATCTTCTCCGAGTACCGTCTTCCAAAGGCCATGTGCTCTCAACACTGTTTCAACCAAAATTGACCATGAAGTGTAGTTTGTTTCCGTCAATTTTGGACACTGGAGTGTGATACCCCCTTGCTCACGAACCGTTGATGCACCTGCGTTTTCTGTCATTTCTGGCAACACTTTCAAATTTTAATACCGGTCTTGCTATGAATTTTTCGGTCCTTTCTTTCTTCCTTAAGTGAGCCTACGGTCTCCGGTCACTTGTGTCGGTCTAGGATTAGTCGATGGTCCTTAGTACAGCTTAATGGTCTTCTCCTCTGTCGGTCTTCGGTCTCTTTACACCAGAATTTCCTTTCCAGCCGGTCTCTTCGGTCTTTGTTTCTCCTCCTTCAACCTATGAACGAATGAGATAAAAGAAAACAGATGTTATCTGTTGCTGTTGTACACGAGAAGAAGAAAAGAAAACAAATAAAGAAGTAAAGTATTTTTGGACTCAAAAACTGCAAACACTCATATTATTCAGCAAAACAAATAAGGCTATAGATAGCCTGTATATGTTCAACGAAGATAACACCCTAAAGCTAAACTAACTATTCCTAGAGAATAGGTTTCTGTAAAGACCCGGTACACCCACGTGCATATGCACTTCCCATGACCTAGTCAAACACCATTTATTCAAAATAGGTAAATTAAACAAATACTAAATATTAACCAATACCCATCAAGATTATCCAACACCATAACCTCATCTTTCGTTTCTCTAAAATTCCAAAAAGATGGAATGTTAAAAATACTTGAAGCCCTTCTGATATGTGGCAAGCAAGAGGGTGTTTGGAAATGTTTTTTAAATTTGACTTGTATATTTTCAGTTAATTTCTAATAGACGTAATGCACGTCTACTTTGTTTTTGTCGTTTGTTTGAAACTATTTTTCAGTATTGTAACACATTTGCTTTGTCGAGCTTTTAGGAACTAATAATAGCAAAAACAATCGCAACGGAATAAAGATAACTGTAAAGAAGCTATTGAAGTCTATTCAAGGAATCAGTAAGTACCATGAAGCTATTTTTAATTATTTTTATCTTATGTTGTTTATTTTTTATGACAATTCATGTAATAATAGTGATAAATAATACTTTCCTTTTTATGAACACCAGGTTCAAATTTGAAACAATAAACAACAGTGCCCTTTTTATGACAATACATGTGCCGAAGTCGATTCTTGCTCATCAGATTTTTGGGTGATGGTTGCAGTCATCAGATTTTTGGGTGATGGTTGCAGCATTGAAGGTAGTTTAATTCTTCATTTATATTTCATTTTCCTTTAATTCATTTTCTGTTAATTAAATGAAAAAAAATTATTTTAGGAGTTCATTCGTAAGGAAGGTGGTGGTGAATCAACAATTATAAGCATTATGCATGTATAATGATTTTCCTTAAATAAGAATATCCTACATAAGTTGGAAGTGAACAGAAGGTAGTTGCAAATGATGATGTTTTAGATGATTACTGAAAGGTACTACATTGATGATTATGTATCTTATATCATCATGTGTCCCATTATCACTTTATATGTAATTTATTATCCTTTATTGCAGCCACGTTCTTACGATATGCATATCAAAAGTGGATGAAAAAAAAGAGGTCAAACCTTAAAGGTGTTCTTTTGAAAACGTTACAGAACATTTTCTTTATGTACAATAAACTCTTAAAGTTGTTAAATGTTTATATAATTATATCCTATTGTAAATTAGTGTTAAAAAACTAATATAATTAAAAAAAAAAAAAAAGACCCGAAACGAAGGCCAGACCATTTTTATTAATTCCTTATCGAATTAATATTTTGCTCCTCACAATTTTACCGTTTAACGTCTCGATCATCAAATACAACTTTTCGTCACGACGTCACGTGATCTTTCACGATCATAAAAACTAATTTAATTTGATGAACAAATCGAAAACTTCAACCACAGCTCTTACTAAATTTATTAAATACTGAACCTGTAAAAGATCAAATTTGCCAGTTTTAAAGTCGATTACACGACGAACGAATGATACAAAACTATAAATCGAAACAAAAATTACAAATCCCACAATAGAAGTTTAAAATTTAAACTTCAGTAATTACATCAGAAACATATAAATCAAACCATAAACATGAAGATGAACATGGAGAAGAAACTGCAAATCATTTTTTAAGATGCTTGACCTATAAAATAGAAAACTGATCGCGATAGAATCAATTGAATATAAACAGGGTAGAGAAATCATTTGCGAAGGTGCTTGATCTTGAACCAGCCTTTTTTGAGGGAATTTGTAATCGTCTTCCCCCCCTTACTGAAGAACCTCTTGATCTCATAACCTCTCATCTTCGCTTGCGATTCAAAACTACCCATCGTCGTTGTTGTTGTTGTTGTTCTTGATGGTTCGAATTGGAAGACTGAAGAGAGAAAATGTGAAGGGAGCTTTGATAGAACAATGGAGAAAGGGGATATTTTGAGATAGTTTTTATAAGAAATTCGGTCCAATCATATTAAACCACGTCACGCGTAGGATAATCTTTAACTTTCTGTTTCCGTGAGAATATTTTCTTTAATTTTTTATTACTTTTTTAAAACACTCAGAATTTACGATTATTATTATTATTATTATAAAAAGTAGAAACAAGTATAAATATTATTTCTTATAATAATTGCTACATATAATTACCAAGTTTGGGTTATTGGATATGATATCCTGATTTTCAAAACATAACTCGAAATTAATATCGAGAGTAAATTACACGAATGGTTCCTATGGTTTGGGATAATTTACGCGCTTTTAACCAGAAGGTCCCTAGTGTTTGTTTTTGTTACTTGTTTGGTCTATACTGTTTGTTTTTGTTACGCGCTTGGTCATTGTCTTATCTAAAAAACTTATTATTTTAAATAGAACAAAATGATTAGGTAGTTAAGGTAAGGTGAAGGGGTGGTGTTGGGGGTGTGTTTATTTAAATAAGTTAAAAAATCAAGGATAAAGTAGTATTTTTAAGTAAAACAGGGACCAAGTGTGTAACAAAAACAAACAATAAGGATCTTTCGAGTTAAAAAAACAAGTTCGGAACCAAATACGTAAATTACCTTAAACCATAGGGACCATTCGTGTAATTTACTCTAATATCAGCTATCGACATGTCAGGTGAATAGAGTTATTCCTTGGTGCATATAGTTTCCTACTTCGTCGACCTTAATAATTTAAGTCCACTTGTAGAAAGCAGTTTGATTTTATTAACTTATTATCTTATAAACATTTTCGTTTAAAACAATACTTTAGTTCAAAAAAAAAAAAAAAACAGTACAATAGTATATTTAGTTAAATATAACAAAGATATTCGCATGTGGCACTTAATGAGCTGCGATTTAGCCATTATGGGATACAATTTCGCTTATAGATTGTGATTATGTCTTGGGCCAAACACATGAGCTTATACTATTTAACGTTTGAAAAAATAAATATCTACATTTTTATACAAGTGAGATTCTACAATTGTTTAGTGTATAATTTTATGCATTAGATACATAATGCAAATGGCGCAGAGGTTAAAATTCTGCCATTTTGGTGTGATGAAATCATAATATCCTTTTTTTTTTTTCTGAATTTATTTATTTATTTTTTCAATAACTATGGGCCGAACACGCCGTAATTATTATATATATATTAAAGTTGTGGAAGAAAAGAATAGTAAAGTTGGGATACTTTGTCCAGGTTTGGTCCCTTGATTTACATATCCGGTCCCTGTACTTCTTTAACTAATTTATTCATGTCCTTTTGTTTGTGTTCCATTCAACTTCCCATTTTTTTGGCAGAATTGGTCCCTGTATTATTGTTGGAAGTTAGGAATACTAAATTTGGATTTTTTTTTGGCAACTTTGCTCATTATGCTTTACCCATTTTGACACTTTTGGTCCTTGCAATCAATGTTTTTACACTTTTTTGGAACCTTTTAATATTTAAAGTTTGGCTACAAAACTTTAACGGTTTGACAACTTTGATCCATTTTCTAAAAAGTTGCTAATTCCTACCCCTTTAATTCTTTAGCCATTTTCACACTTCTGATCCTTGCAGTCAAAACTTTTACATTTTTTGTCCGAGGCAAAGCCCGGACTTTTCATCCTTGCACTTTCTATGTCTGTCATATTTATCAATTCGGAAATAACATTGAAAGCTTCTGGCCCCCGCGTAGCGGGGGTAACCTTTCTAGTTGTTTAATCAAATAAGTATATAAGAGCAATATATTTTCTAAAATTACCATAAATCACAATTATTATCAAGTTCTACGTATCCAACAAAAAGAAAACGATAAAAATAATCGATAACCTATCGAGTTGAAACGAAAATCTAAAAACTGTATGTTTTATAAATTTAACAAATATCTTATTTATGATTTCATTGATTCTGATTTCACCAAATCCATATATATTATTGCTATTATTTTTGCTTTATTAAACTAAAAACCCAAAAATTAAAATTAAAAATAATAATTGAAAAACAATATAGTTGAACCTAAAAACCAAGAGAAAACCAAACAAAATCATTATTTGGGGCTAGAAATTGAGTTTTTAAGCCAAAAAACGAACATAACAAAGCAAAACAGAATTTGACTCACCCCTACTGCTTAACTGTTAACTGTAGTTATCATGCCTTAGGTGTCAATTACATCAATTTCTTAATTGCGCTTGAAACATTAGAATTGGAATCAGAATTGGAATCATGAAGACTCTTGTGATTCATAGTATTTTGCTTAGCATCATCTTTGGAACCTTTTAGATATTTTTCGGTTGGTAATGTGGGGATGATGATTTTGCTTTAAGTTCATAAAAAGTTTGTCTCATTCTGGAAAGATCGATTGGTTTTACGGGTTTTAGACCCTGAATTACCACAATTCCAATTTCTTTTTGTCTTGTTTTTCTTTTCTCGCTCTTCTTTTTGTCAATGTTGGCGACCTTACATGGTATGAGCTATGCTATTGCTTTTAAATATTGTTGATATGTTTCTTTATGAAACTTCTCGTGGTTGATAAATATTGTTGAACAAAAATAGGATTGAAGTAAATTTGTTTTTTTGCAAAAAGGGAAAAAAGAAAAATACAGAAAATCACAATGTACTTTCACAATTTTATAGATTTAAATATTTTTATAAATTAATAAATGCTTTTTGAAATAAAGGGAAACCACAATCAAACATTTGTACTTCTACCATTTTGTTGGTGTATTCTTCTAACCAAGGGATATCGATTAAACTAACCATTATAAATGAAACAATTAACAAAAATGAGCATATTTATGACATTTAAAAAAATAACCAGCTTGTTCGGAACACGACATTCCAAAGTAATAATGTATGTTTCGGAGTTTGTGACTTGTGTGGAACACGACATTCCGGAGTAATAATGTATGTTCTCGAGTCGGTGATATTTAACGTAAAGGTGGCCTGAAATCTAACATTACATAAGTTAGCTTCGTTCTAGACTTGTGAGATAAGAAATAAAGTTCGTGAGGTGACATAAAGCTATTACGGATGGTTGTTCTTGATGTGTTTAGAACAACCCAATCATAACTTATTTAATGTTGATTTCATTTTCATTAACAACATCATTCCCTCTCAAGAAAAAATTGGTAACCCTACCACATATATGTTTGGATTTATCGCTTAATTGTCAAAATGGCATGGCTGTGTATAACAGTCTTATATCGTAATTTTCATTGTTATTGGTAAGTTCTTTGAGTTTCGTCTATAATAGCCCGAAACAAAAACATCCTAGAGGTTTACCAAAAATTGCAGTTTGAGTTTTGTCTGTATTAGCCATTACACATTTTTGATGACTTTGTAAAAAGACAAAAATATAGAAAAGTGTAAATTGCAGTTTAAGTCTATTTGTTTTGTCGTATGGTCAGTCCAAAATTGAAACCTTCATGCAGAATCGGTCCCTCAAAAATTTGAATGCACTTTGTAACATCCTGTTTCAAATCGTTTCATAATTTGAGGATGTGACCCGAAGATCAAGTATCATAAGGATTCGGGCTTTGGGGATAGAGAGGTTTAGACCCATTTGGATGTGTGTAATGTAGATTATGTGATCCAAGAGTTCGGTTTGTGCTTTGGAGTCAAAGGGTAAAATGGAAAAAGTGGTGTTTCAGACTTCTTTTACGAATGAAGGATTTTAGTTCGATGTGTTTTAAGTCAAAAATAATTAGATAGGGTTGTAGAGCTCCTTAATACCTTTCTGTGGATATAAAGATCGTTGAAAATGGAGTTGGAACGAAGAAATTATGACTGTTAGAAGTTAGGAAGGTTTTGGGCTTAGTCTATTACATTGGGCGTATCTGGCATACCTGGTATGCTGGGGGTACCTAATCATAACCTAAACCCTATTTTCATGGTTTGAGCCCTATTTAAGCTCCTTAACTTCCCCAAACCCATTCCATTCTCATCCTACACCTCTCCAACACCCTCCCTTGAAACCTTAACCCTAGTTTGAGCCTTGTGAGCAAAAGAAGGTGTTCTTTAGTGCTTTGGAGTGTTCTTTGTGCATCTTGGAGAAGAAGGAACTCTTTGGAGAAGTGTTGGTTGCATTGGAGCTTGTAGATCCAGACTTTGTTCACCTTGATCTTTCTTCTAGAGGTATAAAGCTTGAATCTTGATGATGTATTTATTAGATCTAGCTATTTTTTGGTGTTATGAGCTTTTGGTCACTTTAGTGTATAAAGTTTAGATCTTGAAAGTTTGTGACATTTTTTTGGATAAATTTGGAAACTTTATCCATCTAAAAATTATAATGATTCAGATCTAAAGGTTGGAGACTTGGAGTTAACAGATTAAGTTGAAAAAGATGCACTTTTGGTCCCTTTAAGACTTAAAGACTATATCTTGGTCGTTTGGACCATTCTAATGAATATAGTTGGAAACTTTATCCATTATGGAGTTTTTAGGAACCATAAAATATCATCTTGGTACTTCTTTTCCTTCCATGCATGAGTTGGTGGTCTGTTGATGAAGTTAGAGATTTAGGGCTTTGGGTTGGACACCATTAAGCCATGTAGAGTCATGAAGTCAGGAACTTTATGGCTTAGGACGTCCCATAAGAATCAGATCTGGAAGTTATACATGTTGTCTTAAGGCATTAAGAGGTTTGGAGATGATTATGGGCTTCAGCGTCGTACGTTGGGCGTACGCACCTGAATGGCTTTTGGGCTATTTTTGGGCCTTGAGTCATTTTGGGTTTGGGCCTTGATTTGTTGCGCTAAGTATAGGAAGGGTAAAATAGTCTTTTACCCATTGTTATGAGGAGATATGAATTGGACTTTGAGTTATGGGAAATTGTCCTAATTATTAATTAAGGTAATTTGGATGTGTTCAGTGTGAGGAACCCGGTAACAGCAACGCGTGTGTGTTTCGGTTATCTCGGATTGAGGTGAGTCTCCTCACTATACTAAGGGGGTCGAAGGTGTTGGAACCTGAAAGATAACCTCTAGCAATCTCAAGTATTGAAGATCCGAAGTCAGCCAGTTCCAAAGTAGAGATGGAGTCCGAAGTAAAGAGCATTCCGAGATGGAGCTATGATCCGAGATTGTTTGTCTGCTTGTGTATTTATCATTCCTTGTCTTTTGTGTGATGTAAAATTTCATAGGACTTAGCTTTTTGTATCAGATGGATATTCAGTTGTCAGAAGTAGTTTATTATCCAGTCCTTAGTTTGAAATGTGGTTTGTACGATGTGACTCCTTTTCCTATATAAGGAGTGTTTTTAATGACATAAATGACACAGATTGTTCCTCCAAAGATAGCAAACATTTCTCTTAACTCTCTTTTACTTTTCTCTCAAATCAAGAACTTTCAAACATTCTTCTTGTTCATTTATTGTCTTTACATTTATCATACTCATAGTTTCTTCATTAAAGACTTGTGTACTTTGTTGAATATTAACTTCAAGTCTCGACTGGTTTTACCAGACTTGACTGGAACATCAATTAAGAGCAGACATCGATCTTTTGGTTAACTCAAGGTTTGAGTTTTCAAACCTTGTCCTTGCACATCGTTTCTTGTACTCACAATTGGTATCAGAGCTTGAGTGGTTGTCCTTTAAATCCATAAGAACAAATTATAGTTGATTCGAAATTACCTTGGTATTTCGAACATTTCTGTGTTCAGGATAAAAGTTCTTCTATATACCGTTTCTGCTCTTATATTCGAGATTCAATGGCTGCTCCTAATTCTCAACAAATGTATTCAATGCAAATAGCAAATAGCGTGGGTTGCCCTTCTCGTGCCCCATTGCTAGTTGTTGAAGAGTATGATCACTGGAAAGTTAGAATGGAAAGGTTCTTACTTGGTAAAGAAAAAGGTGAAGCTATCTGGAGATCCGTTAGAGAAGGTCCACATGTTCCTATAAGACAAACGGTGAGAGATGCTGCTGCAACTCTCATGGGACAGGATGAACAGCTTCAAGCACCTCTTACTGCCGATGACATCGAGAAATTACATGCATATCAAGTTACATTTTACGAGATGGTGTTTGGTGTTCCACCTTCTCTCTTTAAGCACATCAAATTGTGCAAATCTGCTAAAGAGATTTAGGAAACTCTCCAAGACCTGTTCGAAGAATCAGAAAACATGAAGGATAAGCGTTTGACTTCCGTCGTCAACGAGTTTGATACTTTCACCACTACTCCTAGTGAATCAGTTGCCTCGACCTCTAATAGATACCGAATCGTCGTCAACAACATGACAACTCATGGTATTGTCTGAACTCCTCTAGAGTACAATCTCAAGTTCATCAACAGCCTTGGTAAAGGATAGGGAAACGTGAAATTATGCCTTTAGATTAATGGATCTCTGAAGAAGCTGAAGCTTTACCAACTGTTTGACGAGCTTCAAGGTCATGAATCAAATGTTGCACAAACTTTGAGAGAACTCTTAGGAGGTCCTCTTGCTCTAGTAAGTTCTTATGACCCTCAAGTTTCGAACCTCTCTGCTCTGGACCCTTTCAAAACTGTTATCCCATCTATCCCACCTTTACAGCCCTCTCCACCAACTTTACCAGCTCTTGCTAGTTCAAACTATCAGTTTGATGGAGATCTCGATCCTGAAGAAATGGATTCTGAACTACGTTTTCAACAAGAGTTTGCTTTACTCTCCATGAAATATAAACATCCTTTTAATCCCACTCACAAGCCATACCATAACCGTTTCCAAGCTCCTCATCAAAGTAATCCCCAACCATACCCTAAACCCTACGAAAATCCACATGCATACAAACCAAACATTCCGACACAAACTCATTCCTCGGAATCTCACGAGACTCTAAAGTCAGACAAACCAAAAATTGTTTGTCACAAGTGTGGTCATGCAAACCACTTTGCCAAAGATTGCTTGGCTGAAACACCACAAAAACCAAAGGTCAAGGACTCTGCATACTATGCACGTCGAGCTCAAGAAATGGCTGCTAGTGAGAAAGCTTGCGTTATCACTGTGTCGAGAGATGTGGAAGGATATTGGTCATCTGGAGATGAAGATGATGTGGGTACAGGAAGAAAAATATGGCTTATGGCTATACAAACCATTGAATGTGATGAAGTCTACTGGTCATCTGGATCAGAGGAAGATGATGATGATGCTGAACCAAACTACTGCTACATGGAGACCAACGATCCACCTGGTAGAAGCATCGTTCAACAGGTAAAATTTACGATTACTGGTAATAATTTTGATTTATCTCTTTCTGAACCATATCTAACCCAGATCCATTCAGATATGAACATCATTTACAAAGCCTATGAGTCAGCCATAGAAGCCAGTGAGAAGATGGAGAGTGAATTAAGTCGTCTTAGATTACGTTTCGAGGATAAGAAGCTTAAAATAGAGTCTTTAGAACGTGAACTTGTAATGTCAAAAGATGAATGTATCATTTTTAAAGAATCACTTATTCTGAAAGGAATGTTTTAATTTCTGATAACAAACATCTAAATGCCAAAATTGATTCTTTACATCATTCTATAGACATTCTTGAAGCGAATGAAAGGATGACTCACAATTTTCGTCATCCTTGGTCCAAAGCACCTGGTCTCGGAAGCGAATTTCCGAAACCAATTGCTTGTCCCTTGAAGGAGTTACATAATTTAACTTTTATTGGAGACATTCCGAACCACAAGCATTCAGATACCCCTGTCTCACCTTTGTCACCCCTTCATGAGACCTCAGACAGTTTTTCTTCACTGATTACTAAGTTTCAACCAATAGTTGTCAAGTGTCCTAATTCCATGCCTCTTCCGCCTCTGATACCCCTAGACCTGAATCAGACCTCGGAACTTTCTCCCAGCATTTCCAACACTCTAGTTCACATTCCAAACCACAATCCTCCTAACAATTGCCTTGTTGAGGAAATTATTCCGGAGACAACTGCACCTGACTCTGAAAAATCAAATTTTGTTTGGGCATCCTTAGATAATGACGTTGATGTAGAAACCATAAGTGATAATTCATCCGATTCGTGTGATTCGAAATCTCAAGTAATTTCTAAAACCACCTTAGTGCCAATAAAACCCAAGTTTAACAACCCATCCATTGGCCAAACTTCCAAGTCAACATCTGATTCCAGGAAGAAACCTTCATTGAATAGAAAAGATATCGTAGAACCTAATATAGAAGCCAAAAATGCCCTAAAAAGGAAATTAGGCCAAGACAAAATTCCAGGTTCATTAAAAACTCCAAAAAGAAAGTATCTCCGACTGTAAGCCCAACCACTAGGAACCATAAAACCTTTGTGTCTGTTAAGATTTTGAAAAGGCCCTCAAATCTTCCTAGTCCTGTTGTTCAAAACATAGCTGTCAGTCCCATTCCGAAAAAGACTGTTGATACTTGTCCCACAAGAAATAACTCTTCTCAGAATATTTTCATCTGTTTTCATTGCTAAATCTGATGGTACGATTTTTAAACCTTAACAGCTTTCAAAACCAAATGCACCATCAAAAACAATTAACAAAGAAAGTTTGGTTAAAAACACTATCACTCAAGCATTTTCAAAGAATTCAAAACAAAAATTTGAGTGGAGAGCTAAGAGTGTTGAAAAAGATTTTGCAACTGCAAGTAACACTATGATTCCTACAGCTTCAAAAACAGTTGGTCCAAGAAAAGTTGTTCCGAAACAACCTATTGTCGAATATGATTTCTGGATTAACGAAAAGACCTTAGCATTTTGCTTCTTTCCCAAAGGATCTCGGAACAAGCCTTCCGAAACACTTGTTGTTAAAAAGTCACTGCCAAAGTCCAAAGCCTGTGCCCAAGTCCCAAAATCTAACTCGGAGCCTAAAAATTCTAAACTTCACTAATCTTTGCAGGCACTCTGTGCTTCGAAACAAGATACAATATGATATATTGATAGAGTTTGTTCCATGCACATGACGGGGCAGAAAGACTTTCTGCGTGATCTTAAACTTTCACCAAATGTTGGCTATGTGACGTATGGCAACAACTCCAACTCTCAGATTCGAGGTTATGGAATCCTCACCAATGGAAACTTCTCTGTATTAAATGTGGCATATCTAGCTGACCTGAAGCACAATCACATTAGTGTGGCTCAACTTACCAATGCAAATCGTCGAGTTGAATTATGCAAGAAACACAACTATGTCATGTCCGAAGACCGGAAAGAATGTTTGATCAAGTCAAATTGCAACAAGAACATTTATCCCCTTGACATCAACATGATCGTTGGCAAGCCTCAACTTTGTATTCTCTCAAAGGCAGTTCCTTATGTCAGTTGGTTATGGCATCGAGGGCTTGCTCATCTTAACTTTCGATATATGAATGATATTGTTTCCGATGAAATGGTCAGAGGTTTGCCTCTCCTCAAGTTCGAAAACGATCATCTATGTGTTGCCTGTAAGTGTGGGAAGCAATCGAAGAAGGGTCATCCTACCATCATCGAAAAATATCGGAACCATTAGAACTGCTTCATATTGATCTTTGTGTAGAGAGTCTACATCATAAGAAATACATTCTTGTGATTGTGGATGATTTTACAAGGTTCACCTAGGTTTTCTTCCTCAGGATCAAATCAGAAACAACCTCAGAACTCATCACCTTCATTAAGGGTATTTAAGTTCTAGTAAAATTGCCTGTTCGTCGAATCCGAAGTGATAATGGTTCGGAGTTTACCAATGTCACCATTGAGAAATTCTTGTCCGAGAAAGGAATTGACCACTACTTCTCAGCTCCCTACACACCTCAACAAAACGGTGTAGTCGAAAGACGGAATAGAACCTTAATTGAAGCTGCTCGATCGATGCTCAATTTTGCAAATCTTCCTTTGTATCTCTGGGCTGAAGCCGTGTCCACCGCATGCTTTACTCATAATCATAGCACATCAATCGACGCCTCAATATGACGTCGTACGAAGCCATGAATGGTTGTAAGCCGAGTATCTCCTTTCTGCATGTCTTTAGCTGTCGATGCTTTATAAAAAACAACCGTGATCAACTCATGAAATTCTAGCCCAAAGCAGATGAAGCAATCTTTCTCGGATACTCAGCAAAATCAAAAGCTTACCAGGTTCTGAATCGAAGAACTCATGTTCATGAAGAAAGCTTTGATGTCACCTTTGATGACAACTACGTTCGGAATTCTGGCCCTACCCATGTCACAACTCACATCATGGAGTCCGATGCTCCATCTCCAGGATGTCTGAATCCTAAAATAATTCATGAAGTAGATTTTTGAAACCATGTTCGGACCTCTAGAAACTGCTATCGATTCGGAATCTCGAACAAGACAATCCTTTGTTATTGCTCCTACTTCCCAAAATGTTTCTGGTCCGACCCCTACCTTTCATCCATTTGATTCCGAACCGTTTCAACCTTCTCAGGTTGAGGGGGAGAATGGTCTACCTTCCCTTGAATCAAATGTGGATGAATTTCAAGATGCACCCGATCGATTTTTTGAATTCGATCCTATTACGAACAACGACAACGACAACGACAACGACAACGTCAACTTCTTTGACTTTCCGGGCGAAAATGATGCTGATATGTAACAACATAAAATTTAAAACAAATTTTCATTTTTCAACATAATAAAACATATATAATATTCCCAGAATCTCATGATCCAATGTCATCATAATGAAACATATCCCATAATCTCAAAACAAAATCCTCTGCCAGTGTGTATAAATCATGCCGGCGCCTTCCCGCGATCCTCGCTGGTACCTGAAAAACATATCACATAACACGGTAAGCATAAATGCTTAGTGAGTTCCCCAATATACGACATACAACACATAAGCCACTCGAGGCTATAACTCGGTATGACCCTCTGGTCAATGTGTCTCAGCGGGACCCTCCAGTCCCATAGCTCGTTGGACCCTCCAGTCCGGTCTAGCTTGTTGGACCCTCCGGTCCGGTCTAAATCGTTGGACCCTCCGGTCCGGTCTATATAACACATAGCATACATATAACACAATGCACATAAACTCAAGCATACACATAACACATAAGACCCTCCGGTCTGCACATAGATACCACTCATGGTAATGTATAGTGAGAAGACTCACCTCGGGTAATCTCGGAAAGTCTCAAACTCGAATATCTGCTCTAGCTGCCGCCTAATCACATAAAGTAATTATCTCTAATTAATACGGCTCTCAAAGGCTAGAATAATCCCTCCCTATATTCTCTTAGAAGGGTAAAAGATCATTTTACTCCTCCAATGGTCCAATGTCCAAATGTTGACCAAACCCTAAAGTCAACCTCAGTCAACGGTCTAACTTTGACCAGACTCGTCGAGTGCACTCAGGTGACTCGGCGAGTCCATACGTGTCCTCTGAATCCTCTAAGGCCTCACTCGACTCGTCGAGTCAACCTTTCCCTCAATGGTTACCACTGATCACGAATCGTGGTGCAACACGATCCGACTCGTCGAGTCCGCTCATGGACTCGACGAGTTTCGTCCATGAGATTACTCAAATGACCTTTTGAGGTCAGATCTGCTTCTCTAGCCTATAGATCTGACCTTCTAGTGCCCAATAATTACGTAAAGGTCCAACCTTTACGCTCATGCAACACTCATAGGGCTTCTTATGGTGAAATAACTCCTAAAATGGCAACCTAGGTTCAAAACTCCATTGGAAATGCATAAAGCTGGATGCTTGGGACTCTCTGGACCTCTTAAGGTCCAGATCTAATGCTTATTCCACAAAGGGACTTCAAATACTCCAAAATCCTTTGAAGACAAGGGTCAAGAAACCCTAGATTCATGAAATCTACACCATACAGAAAGATAGGGTCGATTTGTTACCTCAAACTGAAGCTCCTTGCTCCAAGATCTCAGAATGACACCCTCCTTTGGTCCTTCTTGGTGGAACCCTTCTTTTCCCTTTGCAAAATCACACCAAAATGCACTCAAAATCTCAAGACTCTCTCACAAGCTCAAGGGGCGTTTAGGGTTTCTTCTCAGAGAGATGTGGCCGCAAATGAGGCTATAAGTGCCTTTAAATAGGTCCCAAACCCGAGGATCTAGGGTTTCCACTTACAGTGCCTACTCGGCGAGTCTACTCTTGGACTCGTCGAGTAGTTCATTAAACTCA
The DNA here is from genome assembly GCF_052849685.1 of Lactuca virosa. Lineage (NCBI taxonomy): Eukaryota > Viridiplantae > Streptophyta > Magnoliopsida > Asterales > Asteraceae > Lactuca > Lactuca virosa. The sequence continues at coordinate 133,414,266 of NC_136429.1, forward strand.
CGTGGCCACCCCGCTTCTATTCGACGAGTTATAGCGCCAACTTGTCGAGTAGATCAATGATCCTCAAAATAATTAATTCAAAATAACATACCTGAAAATCCGGATGTTACAATTCTCCCCCATTAGAATCAGACTTCGCCCTCGAAGTCTCGCTTTGCAAACAACTCTGGATGCTGCTCCCGCATCTCCGACTCCGGTTCCCAAGTCAGCTCGGACCCTCTCAGTGCTACCCATCACTCGCTGCCCTACCTCTCCCCAACAGATGGGAGTCCGACACCTTCTCCCATATAAGAGCGCGAAGGGAGGCATACCAATACTCGAATGGTGGCTGTTGTTGTAAGAAAACTCAGCCAAAGGTAGGTATGTGTCCCAACTTCCACCGAAATCCATAACACATGCCCGAAGCATGTCCTCGAGTGTCTGAACCGTCCGCTCACTCTGCCCGTCCGTCTGTGGGTGATAAGCAGCACTGAAGTGCAATCTCGTACCCAACTCCTCATGAAACTTCTTCCAAAACCTGGAAGTAAAACGTACATCTCGATCTAACACAATCGAGATCGGCACTCCATGCCGTGACACCACCTCTCTCACATACATCTCCGCCAGCCTCTCCGCAGAAGAGCTCTCACTTATAGCAAGGAAGTGAGCGCTCTTCGTCAGCCGGTCCACAATCACCCAAATTGCATCAACACCCCTCGCGGTCCGTGGAAATTTGGTGATAAAATCCATAGAAATTTGTTCCCACTTCCACTGGGGAACCTCTAACGGCTGCAACTTGCCATGCGGATGCTGGTGCTCGGCCTTAACCCGGCGACAGGTCAAGCACCTCTCTACTACCATGCAACATCCCTCTTCATACAGGGCCACCAATAATCTCTCTTCAGGTCCAAATACATCTCCATGGCCCCGGGATGGATCGATAATCTCGATCTATGCGCCTCCTCCATCAAGGTGTTACGTGCCCCGCCCGTATACGACACCCAAATCCGACCACGAAAGGTCATGAGCCCTCTGCTATCCGTCACAAACTCGGACACATGTCCAATCACCCGCTCCCTTTTGCGGTTCTCCGGTCTCACAGCCTCTGCCTGGGCCTCTCGAATAGTATCCAACACCAGAGTCATCACCGTCATCCTCATACATATGTCTCGAATCGGGGCACTCTCCGCCCTACGGCTCAGAGCATCGGCTACTACGTTAGCCTTGCCCGGGTGGTACAGGATTTCACAGTCATAGTCTTTTACCACATCCAACCATCTCCTCTGACGCATGTTAAGGTTGGGCTGATCCATCAGATACTTCAAACTCTTGTGGTCCGTGTATATGGTACACCGAACCCCATACAAATAATGGCGCCATATCTTGAGGGCGAACACCACCGCCCCCAACTCCAAATCGTGGGTGGGATACCTCGTCTCATGAGGCTTCAGCTGCCTCGATGCGTATTCTATCGCGTGCCCTCTTTGCATAAGCATCACACCCAACCCCGATATAGACGCATCACAATACACCACGAAATCCTCCACTCCCTCCAGGTCTGCTGCACTGGACCCCAAGCAAAAACAGCGCCCTTCCGGGTCAATCTGGTGAGGGGAACGACAATCTTGGAGAAATCCCAAATAAATCTCCGATAGTAGCCGACCAACCCCAGAAAACTCTTGATCTCGGTGGGGGATCTCGACACCTCCCAACTCATGACCGCCTCAATCTTGGCCGGATCGACCAATATCCCATTCTGATTAACGAGATGTCCCAAGAACTGGACCTCACGTAACCAGAAATCACACTTGGAGAATTTGGCATAAAGCCTCTCCGATCTCAATACTCCGAGGATCTCCCTCAGGTGCTCCTCATGCTGCTCTCTGGTCCTGGAATACACTAGAATGTCGTCGATGAACACAATCACCGATTGATCCAATATCGGCCCGCATACTCGGTTCATGAGGTCCATGAACGTCGCGGGTGCATTGGTGAGCCCAAAAGGCATCACCACGAACTCGTAATGCCCATAACGAGTCCTAAATGCTGTCTTCTGGATATCCTCATCACGCACCCTCATCTGGTGATATCCAGACCTCAAGTCTATCTTGGAAAACCAAGACACACCCTGCAACTGATCGAACAGATCGTCGATCCTCGGTAATGGATAACGGTTCTTGACCGTTAATTTATTCAACTCCCGGTAATCAATGCACATCCGGTGTGAACCATCCTTTTTCTTGACAAAAAGGATCGGCTCTCCCCACGGCGAGCTACTCGGTCGAATAAACCCCTTCCCCAGTAGCTCCTGAAGCTGCGAGGATAGCTCCTGCATCTCTGGCGGCGCAAGGCGATAAGGCGCTGCCCCCGGAACCAAATCGATGCGGAACTCCACCTACCTCTCGGGAGGCACACCCGACAACTCCTCGGGAAAAACATCCGGGAACTCACGCACTATCAGAACATCATCAACCGAACTCGGCCTCCCTGCGGCCGCTCGCGTATCCATCACATAGGCTACAAACCCTCTACAGCCCTGCTGTAGGCTCTGTCTCGCTCTGGCAGCCGAACAAAATGCTAACCCAATTCGGGTACCCTCGCCATACACTGTCAGCACTCCCCCACTAGGGTCTCGTATCGTCACCATCTGACGCTCGCAGTCGATAACAGCTCCAAATCGGCTCAACCAGTCCATGCCCACGATGACACAGACATCACCCATCGCAATCGGTACTAGGTCAATCGGGAACTCAACACCGAAGATCTCGAGTACACATCCTCGAATCACATCAATAGCATACACCGCTCGCTCGTCGGCTATAGAAACTCGTAGAGGTCGACTCAACGCCTCTCGCTGAACACTGATGTGCTGACTAAATGCTAATGACACGAAAGATCGACTCGCACCCGAGTCAAATAACACCAACGCATGTATAGAACTCACAAGAAAAGTACCTATGCATACCACAATATAAGCACAAAATCTCAAACTCAAAATAAGTAAGTAAAAGAATACATACCGACCACGACATCGGGCGCCGCGCGGACCTCCTCCGCTGTCAACTGAAAGGCTCTCCCGCGAGCCTTCGGTGCCTCGGCCTTCGTTGGCCGGACGTCGGTAGCTCTAGCAGCAGGTGCAGATCCCTGTGCTGATCCCTGTAGTAGCTGCGGGCACTCGGCCTTCCGATGGCCTGTCTGGTTGCAATGAAAGCAAAACGAAAATCCCTTGGGGCAATCCCTCGCGAAATGCCCCTCTTTCCCACACTTGTAACACACTCCTGCTCTACACACTCCCTCATGGCTCTTGCCGCACTTCCCAAAAGTGCGGCCCTTCGGACCTCCAGATCTCGAATCAGCGGGCTTCGCCCGCTTGGCTGCCGGCTGCGACTGCGCCGGTCGCCTGTCCCTCCTCTGAGACTCGGCCTCCTCCCTGGCCTGAGTCTCCAGCTCGATCTCCCTCTTCCGAGCATTTGCCTGGAGCTCGGCAAATGTCTGGTACGTCGAGTTCGCCACGAACTCACGAATATCTCTCCTCAGTATGCTCAGATGTCGGCTCATACGTGCCTGCTCAGTCGACACGTGCTCAGGGCAAAACAACGCCCTCTCATGAAACATCCTCGTAATCACTGTCACCGACTCAGTTCCCTGCTTGAAGGACAAGAACTCCTGTGCCAACCGTTCCCTCTCCACCGGAGGAACATACTCATCTCGGAACATGGTGGTGAACCTCTCCCAGGTCACCGCTGTAATCTCTGCAGGAGTGAAGTCTACCGTAACAAACTTCCACCAGTCCTTCGCTCCCAAGCGAAGCTGGTTCAGTGCGAACCGTACCCTCAGATGCTCTGGACAAGAAAAGGTGTAGAAGCATCCCTCAATGTCAGAGATCCACCTCATCGCTGCTATCGGATCCTGAGTCCCATCAAACTCTGGTGGCTTCGTGTTGCTGAACTCTCGGTACAGCAACGAGTCACCCCCCTGTGGCCTGGCAGCGGCGACGGCTGCGGTGGCTGCAGCAACAGCAGCCTCGGTAAGAGAAGCATACCGCTCGTCAAACGTCTCAATCAAAGTGGTCTTGATAGACCCAAACATCTCAGGAATCTCCGCCCGTATGGCTGCGGCCACCTCCTCGTGAATCAACCTACATATCTCCTCATCACTGGTACCACTGCCTCCTGGGTGGTGGCGCGTCCCAACCATGATGTCTCTGAAATACAACACAAAAGAAGTCAGAGACTCGCTCGAGTATACTCGCACTCGATACTCAACCCTACTTGTTCTTTAGTCCCCTAAGGATTCTTACTTGGACTGCTCACCAATCCGGTGTTTCCAGTATTACGGGCCCTTATACTACCTTCCACAACGCATCGGTATTCACCCCAAGTCATCCTCCTAGGATCCCAGATCACATGTACTCTATATCTCACTAAACTCAGGCTACTCTCCGGTAGACCACTCATAAGCTCCTCGTTGCTACCTACTCACTCTCGAAATATCTCATAGTAGCAGTAACTCCCAGGCTAAGGCATCACAAATCAGGCCCACTCTAGTCCTAACCATGAATACCTAGCCTACTCTAGCATGCATAACATATCACATAATATCTCATAACACATAATGTAAGGGTATTTTGGGAAATCACCGTTCGGGCGTTGGCTGATCGTACACACTGCTCAGTTCTGCTTTTCTAAAAAATCTTTTACTCTTTTAGAAAAATTGTTTCTTTTTTGAAAAATTCTCTCAAATCCTCAGTTTGAGTTCAGATACGCCCGGAGGTGCATCCGAATCTCTCAAACCAAGGCTCTGATACCAACTTGTAACAACATAAAATATAAAATAATTTTTCATTTTTCAACATAATAAAAACATATATAATATTCCCAGAATCTCATGATCCAATGTCATCACAATGAAACATATCCCATAATCTCAAAACAAAATCCTCTGCCAGTGTGTACAAATCATGTCGGCGCCTTCCCGCGATCCTCGCTGGTACCTGAAACACATATCACATAACACGGTAAGCATAAATGCTTAGTGAGTTCCCCAATATACGACATACAACACATAAGCCACTCGAGGCTATAACTCGGTATGACCCTATGGTCAATGTGTCTCAGTGGGACCCTCCAGTCCCGTAGCTCGTTGGACCCTCCAGTCCGGTCTAACTTGTTGGACCCTCCGGTCCGGTCTAAATCGTTGGACCCTCCGGTCCGGTCTAAATCGTTGGACCCTCCGGTCCGGTCTATATAACACATAGCATACATATAACACAATGCACATAAAATCAAACATACACATAACATATAAGACCCTCCGGTCTGCACATAGATACCACTCATGGTAATGTATAGTGAGAAGCCTCACCTCGGGTAATCTCGGAAAGTCTCAAACTCGAATATCTGCTCTAGCTGCCGCCTAATCACATAAAGTAATTATCTCTAATTAATACGGCTCTCAAAGGCTAGAATAATCCCTCCCTATATTCTCTTAGAAGGGTAAAAGATCATTTTACTCCTCCAATGGTCCAATGTCCAAATGTTGACCAAACCCTAAAGTCAACCTCAGTCAACGGTCCAACTTTGACCAGACTCGTCGAGTGCACTCAGGTGACTCGGCGAGTCCATACGTGTCCTCTGAATCCTCTAAGGCCTCACTCGACTCGTCGAGTCAACCTTTCCCTCAATGGTTACCACTGATCACGAATCGTGGTGCAACACGATCCGACTCGTCGAGTCCGCTCATGGACTCGACGAGTTTCGTCCATGAGATTACTCAAATGACCTTCTGAGGTCAGATCTGCTTCTCTAGCCTATAGATCTGACCTTCTAGTGCCCAATAATTACGTAAAGGTCCAACCTTTACGCTCATGCAACACTCCTAGGGCTTCTTATGGTGAAATAGCTCCTAAAATGGCAACCTAGGTTCAAAACTTCATTGGAAATGCATAAAGCTGGATGCTTGGGACTCTCTGGACCTCTTAAGGTCCAGATCTAATGCTTATTCCACAAAGGGACTTCAAATACTCCAAAATCCTTTGAAGACAAGGGTCAAGAAACCCTAGATTCATGAAATCTACACCATACAGAAAGAGTGGGTCGATTTGTTACCTCAAAGTGAAGCTCCTTGCTCCAAGATCTCAGAATGACACCCTCCTCTGGTCCTTACTGGAACCCTTCTTTTCCCTTTGCAAAAATCACACCAAAATGCACTCAAAATCTTAAGACTCTCTCACAAGCTCAAGGGGCGTTTAGGGTTTCTTCTCAGAGAGATGTGGCCGCCCAAACCCAGGGATCTAGGGTTTCCACTTACAGTGCCTACTCGGCGAGTCTACTCTTGGACTCGTCGAGTAGTTCATTAAACTCACGTGGCCACCCCGCTTCTACTCGACGAGTTATAGCGCCAACTCGTCGAGTAGATCAATGATCCTCAAAATAATTAATTCAAAATAACATACCTGAAAATCCGGATGTTACATGATATCTCCGGTTCATAAGTTCAGGGTAGCCTCATCCTCCAATTCAAGTTGTTCATGGGGAGGAACACAACCCCAATGTTAATGTCAGATCATCTGCTATAGAAGAGCTTCCGAGACTACACATCTGAACAAAGGATCATCCTCCAAACCATGTCATTGGGAATCTAAACGTTGGTATTCAAACTCGCTCTGCCACTAACATCGAAAATGAATGTCATTTCTCGGCATTTATCTCAATGGTTGAACCAAAATCCTTCAAGGAAGCACTTGAACATGCTGACTGGATTACAGCCATGCAAGAAGAATTAGCAGAATTTGATAGAAATGAAGTGTGGACTCTCGTTCCTCCCCCTCAGGATCATCCCATTGTAGGTACGAGATGGGTGTTCCGAAACAAGCTAGACGATTCAGGAGTTATCATTCGAAACAAAGCAAGATTGGTGACCAAAGGATTCAAACAGATCGAAGGACTTGATTATGACGAGACCTTTGCTCCTGTTGCCCGTCTTGAAGCCATCAGAATCTTTCTTGCTTATGCAGCTCATAAAGGCTTTAAAGTTTACCAAATGGACGTTAAGAGTGCCTTTCTTAATGGTGAACTTGATACCAAAGTGTATCTCTAACTAGGGGTGTCGAACGGGTAAAATTTTCGGGTTTCAGGTAGAACGAGTCGGGTAGAACGGGTATTTCCTTAAGAAAATAATACCCGATACCCGACCTATATTGTAATTCGGGTTTCGGGTATTCGGGTTTGAGGTCGGGTCGGGTAATTATCGGGTATACCCGAAAATTTCTTAAATGACACTTATTGATATATTTTTTTTACATGTTGGTTGGTTTAATAAAGAATTGAGTAGGAAAATACTCCATACAATTAACAAGTACATCTATAATAACAATACAAATCATTATAATATGTTATGTACTTTTTTAATTCCATTACGTGCGATAGAGAGAAACTGAGAATTGTGATGACGGTTCAGGACTTCAGCTTCAACGTCGTATTCCCTTTGCAAGTTTGCGTCGACTGTCGAGCCGTCGTTCATAAGAAGGAAACAAAAGGTTTTGTTTTATTTGAAGTGTGCGTACGTGACTGTATTGTATATTTGATATTATTTAAAAAACGAATTCGGGTATACCCAAAAATAAATATTCATACCTAAAAACCGACCTATATTATTATCGGGTTAACCTATTACCCGAATGTTCATACCCGTTACCCGTTCTACCCGACCCATTCTACCCGAATTCGGAACGGGTCGGGTGGGTAGAACGGGTTTCGGGTTTTTTCGACAGGCCTATCTCTAACAGCCTCCTAATTTTGTCAATCTTTCCTATCCGAATTATTGCTACAAACTCCGAAAAGCTAATTACGGCCTAAAGCAAGCTCCTCGTGCCTGGTATGAGACTCTCACAGATTTTCTTAAGCGTTCTGGTTTTCAAAGAGGAATTCTCGATCCTACTATATTCCGAAGATCAAATGGAAAGCATCTCATCCTGGTTCAAATCTACGTTGGCGATATCATTTTTGGATCCACGAATTCGTCAATGGTTGCTGATTTTGAAAAATTAATGGTTAGTCGATTCCAAATGAGAATGAATCGTGAACTAAGTTTCTTCTTAGGTCTTCAAGTAAAACTGTCCAATAAAGGAATCTTTATTCACCAAGAAAAAAATACATTTTTGAGTTTCTCAAAAATTATTCAATGGACACCTGTGCCTCTGGAAAGGTACCTATGGGTTTCGGACATAAGATCTTCTCAAACCCATCTGTTATTGTTGTTGATGAAAAGAAGTATAGAGGAATGATTGGATCACTACTCTGCTAATAGCAAGTCATTCGGACATCATGTTCTCCACATGTTTGTGTGCCAGATTTCAAGTCAATCCAAAGATGTCTCATCTTTTGGCTGTTAAGCAAATATTCCGATACCTTAAAGGTACAAAGAGTCTCAGAATCTGGTACCCGACAAATGAGAGTTTCCTCCTACAAGCATATTCTGATTCGAATTATGGCGGTCTTCAATTGGACTGAAAAAGCACCTCTGGTGGCTGTCAATTTTTGGGTAGAATACTGGTTAGCTGTTCATCAAATAAGCAAAACTGTATTGCACTATCAACAGCCGAAGCGGAATACATTGTTGCTGCTAGTTGCCCCTCTCAAGTTCTTTGGATGAAATCACAGCTCATGGATTATGGTTACCGTTTTCAACAAATTCCCATCTATTATGATTCTCAAAGTGCCATTGCGATTCGACACAATCCAATTCAGCACTCCATGACGAAGCACATCGATATACGATACCATTTCATTAAAGATCATGTTTTAAAAGGAAACATTGAACTTATTTTTGTTCCATCTGATGATGAAATTGCTGATGTCTTTACTAAGGCATTAGACGAAACCAAATTCAATGGTTTTCTGAACAAAATGGGTATGATGCTGCCTGATCCTCAATTCTTTCAAGAGGCTTTCACTCTCTGATGTTATCATCAGGAAGTGGAATAATTTCGAAGTCAAATTTATTTTTCATCTCGGAATAAATAGGATCATTTTACGTGTGTTTTTGTCTAGCCTCTTCTTCTAGTTATAAGTTGTACAGTTCACTCAAATCTTTTGAAGTTCATGACCAATATAATCACATTGGTATTTTGTTTGATCTCATCTCGGAATCTGTATCAAAAAGTGTGTTATGAAGTTCATCTCGGAATTCAATTCCGAATGGTAATATATTTCCATCTCTTACCCTGTCCGAGATCAGTTCCTTCTCGTCTCGGATTTTCTAAATCTGTTTAACACATGTCTAAGATCTTCCTTCTTTTACCTCTGATATTTAGGCTGAGTCTGTGTAATCTCAGACTCTATATCATGTACTAGTATTTTCATTTTCATCTCGTAAGTATCTTATGACAATCTATCTCGGAACTTTCATGTTCCGAGATCATGTTGTAAATTCATCTCAGAACTTTTTGGCTTCGAGATCTTTCTCCTCAAAAGAGTTCAAAAGGTTATTTCATCATTAGTTATGAAACGTTTTCTTAATAACCCAAACGGTTACCTTTTATTGATGATTATCCTTTAATCCCTAGAAAATCTCACTTTTCTTGCACACGTCTCCGTAAAGTGAACATTATGTCAATCATCTGACGGTTTCCATTTTGCACGTCTGGCCATTGTTCTCTTTAGTCTTTGCAGGTCAACTCATACTAAAAGTGACAACACATTTAACGCGGTCCATATCCTCATCCGGATATCATCGTTACCTTTTTCAACCCGACCCATTCACTTCGAACCTATAAAAACCTTTCGAAAACCCTTTTGTCAGTTTACGCTCTCTAAATAGTCTTCCCTTTCTTTCTGCAAGAAAAAATTTTCTTCGAGCATTCAGAACCTGCAACAATGGAATCTTCACTATTTATTCCCAAAATCACCAAATCTTCTCCCAAGAAGAAGTCCTCCAAGGGTTCCGCTTCCTCATCATCAACATAACCTTTTCTCGTGATACCACACAACTTTTCTCCTTGGATCCCATGGACTAAGACGAGTCCATCCGGGTCATGATCGAGTTTGTTGCTCGTCATCCCATCTTCGTTCCACTTACCAAAATTCCTGACCCACATATTCCTCTTCGCCTCCTTCACACAGTATTTGAAAGAATCAAGATAGAAGAAGATGTTCTTAAAACAAAAATCACTAGTGACCGTATCGTACCGGTTCACACATCAACATTCTTGAAGGCCATTGGGATTCCGGAAAACCATAAGGGTTTCAAGGTTCAAGAACCATCTGCTGAAGAGTTTCAGACATTCCTTAATCACATCGGGTACGCTGAAGAGTTCAAAGCTAAGAAATTCAAGAAATCTGCTATTCCCGGGCTATGGACAGTCCTCATGCACTTAATCCTTAGAGCTCTATCTGGGAAACATGGAGGTACAGACACTATGAGCAAGGATTGGCTCTATGTCGTTTGCAACATCTTTCGGGGAAGAAGAACGTTGTTGATCTTACTGAAGTCCTGTGGCAAGACTTTCGGAAGTTTTCCATCAAACGTAAGCCACAAGAGATCTCGAGTCCGAGATTCTGGGCTCTGACTATCCAACAGCTGTTCCGAGAAAGACAAGAGCCCATCCCAGTTGACACCATTCCGAAAGAGGTATTTCTATCTTTCAAAACTATTAAGACCTATCACCTTCCGAGCCAGGCATCTTTTGGACCCATTCGTAGATTGCCTGAGCACATGTTGGCCACTTTACCATCCGAGTCCCCCTATTTGAAACAACACTTGGTGACTTCAATTGTGTATAGCCCTACACAGTCTACCCCTGTCACTGTTGAGCCCACATCGGATGTGGCCAAGCCAGTTCCTTCTGGCGGAAAGAAAAAGAAGGATGTAAAAAGAAAGACATCTCCCTCGAAACCTGAAGCTAGAAAGAGAACCAAAGTCGACACTTCCTCTCAAAAGGAATCTGTCAAAGACCTTCCGACTGACTCTGGTCATCAGCTCACCCCACCTACCCACTCTTTTGAAGTACCCTTCGGAGTTTCAAAAACTATTGCACACACTCACGAGGAGTCACCTCATAATCCACCCTCACCTTCCCAAAAAGGTGATGCCGGTGTTAAACATAGTTCCTTGCCCATCCTCAAACAAACCCACGAGTCATCTCTGAAATCCCCGCTTCTTTCACACAAGCACGATCTGAGACCCATGTCTTGGATCCCAAGCATTCTGAATCGGGAGTTGTCCCTCATACCTCAGATGCCACAACTGGTATGATACCTAGGTGTTAATGATCCAAAATCAGCAGGGTTCATACAAGGCATCCTGCGCTTACCAGATCCCAGGTTGAAGCTACTCTTATCTCAATGAGGAACAGAGCGATCCAAAGCAATCTTCCATTTGTTGCTCCATCAGATGAAGTTGTTGATCAAGAGTTTGCGTGGGGAGTGACAGACTACGACAACATCATCTCAGACAACACTCTGAAGTCCCCCCCCCCCACCATGATGCACTCCATGCTGATCCTGATGAGGAACACTCATCCAAATTTATGTTTGATAATGACAGTGCCGCCATTGCTGCTCCTGCTGTTTGCTTATCCGTTCATCTCTTTCAGAAACCATCACCCTCCAGACCAACTTATGACTTCGGACTCTCATCGTACTCGTCGAAACCAGTTGATGAAGAAATTCAAGCTAAAGGAGAAACCAAAACCAATCCTCCAAAGGATGATCAAGCAACAAAGGTCAACAATCCAGGCCCTTCTGAACCACCAGTGAATCAACATCATAACAAAGCCTAGACTGCCAGTTCATATTCGGACATGGGATCATCAGCAGGAAACTATGCTGACCCCTTTGCCTTGATGGAACTCCGAGACAATGTATCAGCTGCAGTATCCAAAGTTGATTCACTGGACAAATCGGTTGCCCAACTTGACTCCAAGTTTGATGCAAAAGTGTCTAGTCTTGACACTAAGTTGGATGCTATTCTACAATCTCTCTCGGATGTCAAGAAGTCAAGCCCCTCTGATGAAGAACGATCTCAATAGTTGGATCAACTTATTTCCCTTCGTCTCAAGCACACCATCGAGGAGTTTGAACAAAAGTATAATTCCAGTCTCAATCACTATCTTGAGACCATCACCACCATGTTGAAAGTACACGATGATATGATCAGTGTTACCAATGAGCTGATCAAACAAACGCATGTGAAGCATAAGAAACAAATTCAGAGGATGGAGAAGGAGATCAAGAAGAAATATGAGATGAATCTCATCACGCAACAAGTTTTAATCAAACTCCTTAGGGCGTGCTGAAATATCGTGGACGTTCCGAACAACAAGTTCAATGAAATGTTGTCCATTCTTGCTTCTTTATTTGATCATCTAAAGGCTCAGGCTCCGACTGCTGAAGCCTATGACACTCTTACCCTGCATATGAACACCAGCTTTCAGAAGGTGTTCAATCGGATCTTGGAATTTCAACAATCTACATTGCTTGCCTCAGTTGCCAGGCCATCCGATGCAAGAGGGGGAAAAGACCCAAGTATAAGAGATCAATCTATCTCTTAGAAGCCCGTCTCGGAATTCAAACTCCAAGATTAGTCTGATGATGAGTCAGTTCAAATTCTTTCCACAGGTACCCCATCCACTGATGATGATGATGATGATGATGATAATGTTGGATTAGGTGTCTAAGCCCATAACTATAATTGGGATGTACTTGACCCGATAGTAGCATGGTCCTTTTGGGTTGCCTTCACCAGTGCAATTTGATAGGATGGACTTTTGAGAATAAGGTTATTTATGATTTATTAATATTTTATAAGTATAATATATTAATTGAGAAATCGTATTATTTAATTAGTATTGATCAAGAATTAATTTTGTGATCAAAAGAGACTAATTAAATATGTGGGGATTGATTATGTAAATCAATGATTCTTATAGTGTGGGCTAATGATCCATGGTTATTTGGGATGGGCTTAACCAATGAGATAGTCCATGGATAGTCCATGGAGGCTTAACCCATGGAGACTAAGTAATATGAAAGGTCAATAGGGTTTGCAAGGTGTAACCCTAGCATTTGCTACGCTATAAAAGGACCTCCCTAGAACCAAAATCGGTTACACCATCATTCTAGGAGAGTGATATAGTTTTTGTGCTAAGTAACTTATTCTCTCAAGCCTCCTCTAGCATTTGGTGTTTGCGACACATTAGAGGCATCACGTTTGAGGTGCTCAAGCTTTCAAAGGCCAAGAACTACAAGTCCTACTAAGAGGTAAGTTATCTAACTAGTTGTATTGTTCAATTGTCAATTTGTATGCTAGTTAGGATGTATGCTTTGGAAAATTGAAAATGCATGTATAATTAGAGAAAACATAGATCCAAAGCATATAGTGCTTAAAACCCTACAGTGGTATCAGAGCCTAGGATTGTTTTATGTTATACTTGATGCTTATTGCTTTCCAAAGTTGAAAAAATTGATTTTCTGGCCTCTGACTAATGAACTCGCCGAGTCCACTGGCTGACTCCACGAGTCCACTTAGTAAATGACCAACTCGACAAGTCATGTTCTTGCACTCGCCGAGTTGATAGCTCTGGGTGCAAAATTTCGTGTTTTTGGTCAGAATTGGATTAGGATCATTACCACAAACTGTTTTTTGAAACATATAATATGTTTTCTTGATATGGTAGTGATCATGCTCATCCAATTAAAAGATAATTGTCAAAATTTCAAGATTTGTATTAGTTTATATGATTAGGCTAATTTCTTGCAATTGTTGATATGAATTATCTTGACTTATGTGTTTACTAGATCATAAATAAATTACTTGATAATTTATGTTAGTTAAAATGTTGATCTTAATGCTTTTAATGACCTCCATAACTTATCCTCAAGTTATGGAAAATGAAAGGTCTCATCCATTAAAATGCAATTAAACTCATAAGTTATAGAAATGAAGAGTTTTGACAAGTTTCAAAACTTTCCCTCAAGTTTTGGAATTTGTAAAGTTTCACTAATGTAACTTTAATTCCAAACCCTAGAGTTTTAAAAGTTAAAATTCAACCCTTATACTTTATAATATTATAAGTTTATCAATATATATATATATATATATATATATATATATATATATATATATATATATATATATATATATATATATATATATATATATATAAGACAAGTCAGTCTTACCGTTAGTAGGCCTCATTCACGAAGCCGGTCTATAAGGGGGTATAAGGTTACTGCCTATAAAATGGTGGTTTAATGGGTGTCCACTCTCACCCACCGCTTCCTTGACTGGTGGAGGGTCGTTAGCCGAACGGGTAGGATAGGACATTAATTCTCGTCAAAAGTATAATGATAAATATAAACTAACTACACTTTTATTAAATTCTCAATCTTAGTTACTTTAGGAAAATGTGAAAATGGTGCTAATCAATGAAATTACACTTTTCACCCTGTTAAGTCGTTAATGGAGCATGTGTGGTTAACCGACACACTAATCTGGGACTGAAAATGTGTGGCAAAGGGTAGCTTGATGTTAATCATAGATCAATGGAGCGTGTGTGGCTAATCGGCACATTGATTAGGTGATTTGTAACATTGAGTGTACCAAACTAATTTGCATGGTTATTCACACCTTTTTTGTGATCCTCGGCATCCCAGTCACAAACTTGAAGGGCACAATCGAGATTTATACATGCCATTGAAAAGTTCAATGAATCTCAAAGGATCTAGGAATTTCAATCGAATTAAAACTTAATAATCTATTTCATTTTTCATGGTGGAAATTGGTAAATCGTCATTACCTACCTTCAAATATTTTACAATTGGATTACGACATCCCTTTTCGCAATTGTAGAATATTATGTTGGGTCCTTGCCTTAATATTTCATTTAGGTGTAATATTAAGGATTATCATTTAATCTAAACTTTGTTCTTCTTCTTTTTCAGACGTCTATCCCAAACAATGCTTCCAACCCAATCCCTTCGGGCTCTTTCTCCCTCATGAACCTATGTGGGAGGGTCATTTTCGATGGCTCAAACTTCAATGACTGGATTAGAAACATCTGAATGGCTATTCGCTATGAGGACAAATAATATGTCCTAGATAAAGAGCTTAAGGAGATTGATGTTACCACTGCTACTCCCGCACAGATCGCTGAACATACTACTCATGAGAGGGATGCGACAAAGGTATCGTGTCTAATGATTGCTACCATGACTACTGAGCTGCAAAAGTCCTATGATGACTACTATCCTTTTGAAATGTATCAAGATTTAATGGAAGGATACCATCAAAGTGCTCGGCAGAATAGGTATGAGATCGTTGCCTCCATGACCACAACCATAATGAAGGATGGAGAACCCATCACGGCCCACTTGCAAAAGATGCAGAGATATGTGGACCGCTTGCTTAAATTGAATGTCAATTTTGATGAAGATTTGGACATAGATATTATTCTACACTCCTTACCTTCTTGTTATGATCAGTTTCGTATGACCTATCATATGAACAAGGAGGAGGTCACTCTTAGCAAGCTTCAAGGCCTTCTAAGAACTGCAGAAAGCAACTTGAAAGGCATGTCGGTTGTGTCTACTACTACTACTACTACTTCTGCCCCTGTTCTGGCAATTGGACATGGGAAGGGAAAGAAGAGGAATGCTCCCTACAAGAGACGCAAAAGAAAGTCTCTTGATGGATCCTCTTCCAGTGGGACCAAAGTTGGTTATGCTAATCCCTCTTCCAATCCGAAGGATGCAGAGTGCTTCCACTGTCATGAAAAAGGGCACTAGAAACGAAGCTGCCCCAAGTACTTGCAGGACATAAAGGATGGCAAGATCAAGCCCTCCTTTGCATGTATTTACACTATTCAATCTAATAACTCATCACATGCTAATTCTTGGGTCCTTGATACAGGTTGTGGATTTCACATTTGTTCTGATTTGCAGGGACAAAAAAGAAGTAGGGATGTGGAGCACGGGAAGATAAACTTAATCATGGGAAATAGGAAAGTGTCGCCTGTAACCAATATTGGAGTTTATTCTATATTGCTTAGTAATGGTTTAAATTTAGATTTGAATAATTGTTGTTACTCGGCCGATATGGCGAGAAATATTATTTCCTTTCATAGTTTGTATAAACAAGGTTTTACCTTTTCTTTTAATAATGAAGTTGATAGTATTAATGCTTATTATAATGGTGTATTTTATTTTGAAGCATTACCTTGCAATGGTATATATGAAACTGTGATGGTTGTAGATAACTTAGGAAATAATGTGTTGAATATTGATTCGTCCAATTTTTTGGACAAGGCATGCTTGTGGCATTATTTTGAAGCATTACCTTGCAATCGAACCTTGCTAGACATGGTTCGTTCCATGATGAGTCGAGCTTCGTTACCTTTCCCATACTGGGGGTATGCCTTAGAGACTGCCGCCCATATCCTTAATCTAGTCCCTACCAAAAAGGTTTCCAAAACACCTCATGATATGTGGACACGGAAGGTTCCCTCGTTAGACCACATCAAAGTTTGGGGTTACGAGGATTTCTTGAGACGCGAGACTCACGACAACCTCGAACCTCGGAGTGAGCGATGTATTTTCATCGGCTACCCACAGAAATCCTTTGGATATCTCTTCTATAGACCAAGTGACAATGTTGTCTTCGTTTCAAGGAGAGGAATCTTTCGAGAGAGAGAACTCATAGGCTAAGGGGACAGTGGGAGGAAAATTGACCTTGAAGAGATTCACTAATTAAGCGATGAAGGAACCCCAAACACTAGCACTCAACCCGAGGAGGAAAATCCTGTTGAACCGATTGACCAGTGCGTACCTCTGAGACGTTCCAATAGAGTTAGTGTTCTACCTGTGTTATATGGTTTTCATATAACAGCTGAAGGTGATACTTTTATCAGTGATAGCACACTAGTAAACGTGGATGAACCTAACAACTATAAGGAAGCCATGGCAGGCCCCGAGTCTGCAAAATGGAAAGAGGCTATGGACAACGAGATTCATTCCATGTATGACAATCAAGTTTTGAACTTGGTTGTCAATGTACCAGGTCGTAAGAAAGTCGGGTGCAAATGGATCTTCAAGAAGAAGACCGACATGGATGGGAAAGTACACACATATAAGGCGCGATTGGTTGCGAAGGGCTTTACTCAAACTCATGGAGTTGACTATGATGAGACCTTCTCACCAGTAGCAAAGGTTAAATATATAAGGGTTATGCTAGCCATAGCTGCATTTCATGATTATGAAATATGGCAAATGGATGTCAAAACCGCTTTCCTTAATGGAAAGTTGGCTGAAGACGTTTACATGAGTCAGCCAGAGGGTTTTGTCAATGCAAAGTACCCTAATAGAGTGTGTAAGCTTGAAAAATCCATTTATGGATTGAAACAAACATCTCGCAGATGGAATCTTTGTTTCGATGAGAAAGTCAAATAGTTTGGATTTTTGAGAAGCGAGGATGAGTCCTGTGTGTATGTCAAGGCTAGTGGGAGTACAGTTAGCTTTCTGGTGTTGTTTGTGGATGACATACTACTCATAGGAAATGACATCCCAACCTTGCAGGAGGTTAAGTCATGGCTTGGGAAGTGTTTCTCTATGAAGGACCTTGGGGAAGCTTCTTACATCCTAGGGATAAGGATATTGAGAAATAGGAGTAAAGGACTCAGAGTCCGAGTACAAAGGCTGAGATAGTAGAGATGAGTCGAATACCATATGCTTCCGCAATTGGCTCGATCATGTATGCTATTACTTGTACTCGCCCTGATGTGGCCTTTGCTTTGAGCATGGTCAGCAGATATCAAGGGAATCCTGGTAAAGCTCATTGGACTGCAGTTAAGAACATTCTTAAGTACCTGCGGAGGACAAAGGACTGGGTCCTTACCCTCGGTGGGAGTGATGACTTGATAGTGACAGGGTATAGTGACGCTAGCTTTCAAACCGACAGAGATAATTTCCGCTCTTAGTCGGACTGGGTGTTACCCTGAATGGAGGAGCAGTAACATGGAAAAGTTCCAAGCAAGAGACTATAGCTGATTCAACGTGCGAATCAGAGTACATAGCAGCAAGCGAAGCATCGAAGGAGGCGATATGGTTGAAAAACTTCATCGGAAACCTTGGAATCATACCATCCATAAAGGAGCATGTGGAGATTTTTTGCGATAATGAAGGGGCGGTTGCCTTAACCAAGGAACCAAGAGATCATGGTAGATCCAGACATATCGACAGAAAGTACCACTTCATAAGACATCAAGTAGAAGAAGGACACCTTGTGGTGAAGAGGATATCGTCAGAGGACAACCCAACAAATCCCTTACAAAGGCACTGACTAGGGTTAAGCACTTGCAGCATGCAAGGGGCATTGGGCTAACGGACGATATTAGTTTTAGTATTTAGATAAATAGAAACTTGTAATAGCTAACTTGTAATTGACATTTGTGGGGGATTAGATGTCTAAGCCCATAACTATTATTGGTATGTATTCGACCCGACTTGGCATGGTCCATTTGGGTTGCATGGCATCAGAACGATTTGGATAGACTTTTGTGAGAAAAGGATATATATGGTTTATTAATATATTATAAGTTCTAATATATTAATATGAAATTATATTATTTAATTAGTATTGTTCAAGAATTAATTTGGAATTAATTCTGTGATCAAAAGACACTAATTAAATATATGGGGATTGATTGTGTAAATCATTCATTCTTATATATGTGGGCTTATGACCCATAGTTCTTCATGTTGGGCTAAACCCATGGATACTCCATGGAGGTTTTAACCCATGGAGCATGAAGAATATGGAAAGACATAAGTTACATAGTGTAACCCTAATAGCCACAATATATAAGGACCCCATGGCTTAAGCAATCAACACTAAGGGTTCATATGAGAGGGCTAGCCGATTTGAGCATAAGGACTTTTCTCTCAAGTTATTCCAAGTTGTTGTTGGTGTTGTGTGAACAATGTGAGATGTCACACTTGAGGCACTCGGCTCTTAAGCTCCATGGAATCAAGCTACAAAAATAAAGGTATGTTACTCTAACTAGTATCTTATTTGGTATATGAAAATGAATGCTAGTTATAGGTTTAATGACTTGGAAACCATTTGCATGTATAATTAGTGAAAACATAGATCCAAGGTATTTAGGGTTGTATGTGCACCATAGGATGTTGTATTATACCAAAACCCATCAGTGGTATCAGAGCCAAGGCTTGTTTTCATGTTATACTTGCTGAAATGGCTGAAAAATCAAAAATTCTGGTTGTCTGGGCACTGGACTCGTTGAGTCCACTGATGGACTCGCCGAGTCCATGAAGAAATTCATCCTACTCGTCGAGTAGGTTCATATGCTCGACGAGTAGAAGCCCCTGACAACATATTTTCGACTTTTAAGGCTGGAATTGGACTAGGAACATTACCCTAAGCTGTTTTTGAACTTATAAACCTGTTTTGATGTGGTAATGTTCATGCTAATCCAATTTCAAAGATAATTGTCATAATTTCAAGATTTGTATTAGTTTATATGTTCATGCTAATTTCTTGAAGATTGATGATTTGAATTATATTGTTCTTATGAGTTAGCTTAGATTAATAGAAAAGTTATGTGATAATGTGTTTACAATCCAAATTGATCTAAAAGTTATTCATAAAATGTGTTTTTGTAACTTGTCCTCAAGTTATATGAAAAGTCACATTTATGATTTTTAAAACTCATAAGATTTCCATAAGTTATGAAAATGAAGAGTCTCATTTTTAAATGCTTTAAAGTCTTCCATAACTTGTCCTCAAGTTATGGAACTTGAAGAGTTTTTTTTCATTAAAACTAATTTAAACACATAAGTTATGGAATTGGAAAGTTTTTTGAATTGTTCAAAACTTTCCCTCAAGTTTTGGAATTTGTAAAGTTTCCTTATGAATACTTTAATTCCAAGTTAAGCCCTTAGAGTTTTAAAAGTTAAAATTCAACCCTTATACTATTATAATATTAATAGTTAATAGTTATATATATATATATATATATATATATATATATATATATATATATATATATATATATATATATATATGTATAAGAACAAAGTCAGTCTTACCATTAGTATGCCTCATTCACGAAGCCGGTGTATAAGGGGGTATAAGGTTACTGCCTATAAAATGGCAGTTTAATGGGTGTCCACTCTCACCCACCGTTTCCTTGACTGGTGGAGGGTCGTTAGCCGAACGGGTTTGACAGGACTATAATTCTCCCTTCATTAAAAGTATTAATGATAAATACTAAGTAACTAAACACTTATAAATTCCCAATATTAGTTACTTAGGAAAATGTGAATTTGGTGCTAACCCATGAAATTACACTTTGCACTTTGCTTAAATCGTTAGTAGAGCGTGTGTGGTTAACCGACACACTAACTTGGATTTAACAAGGTTGGCAAAGGGTGGCTTAAGGTTTATCATAGATCGGTGGAGCGCATGTGGTTAACCGGCACATCGATTAGGTGAGAAAAATTAAGAATACCAAGTATATTTGCATGGTTATTCACACCTTGTTTGTGATCCACGACATCCTAGTCACAAGCCTGAGAGGGCACAATCGATATTTAAACATGTCATTGAATAGTTCAATGAATCACAAAAGATCTTGGAGTTTCAAACCAATTAAAACCTAATTCCTATTTCGTTTTTCATGGTGGAAATTGATGAATCGTCATTCGGCTACCTTCAAATATTTTGTATCTTGGATTACAACATCCCTCTTCCAAGTTATAAAAGTATTGTGTTGGGTCATAGCCTTAATATTTTATATTGAGTGTTATATTAAGGACTTAAATCAACTAACTTGAATATCTCCCATTGTAGATGTCTGGTTCAGACAACTATGATCTTCCCAAATCCCTAGGAACAAGCTTTCATAAGGAAGATGATGTCCCGCGATTGGATCATGGAAATCATACTTCTCTTCCTTCACCTCCTCCAATTATTCTCCCTAACCCACAAGTTCTTGAAAAGTTCAAGGTCACTCAAGCCCTATTAGCAAGCAAAGTCTATGTGTGCTCACATCTTGGAGGTAAAGTCACATATTGACAAGCCGGGAGAGTTAGGTGTCAAGGTCTTGAGGAAGTTGGTTGTTGACTAGGTTCTTCAATCACTTTCTAAGTCACATAGTGAGTTCCTTTAGGACTACTACATGACAGACCATGACATGACCCTTAATGATCTTACCTATTTGCTTGATGCTGCTAAATCAGCAATGATTTGGAGCACGGGTAAAGCAAATTTGATTGGAAGATCGACTTCCCAAACTTCCATGGACGTTGACAATGGTAACATTGGAAATCCAGAAAAGCTTTCTCTTCCCAATGGAAAGGGATCGGGCATAGTCAACTCGGTTGACCAAATGGTA
Source organism: Lactuca virosa (assembly GCF_052849685.1). Classification (NCBI taxonomy): domain Eukaryota; kingdom Viridiplantae; phylum Streptophyta; class Magnoliopsida; order Asterales; family Asteraceae; genus Lactuca; species Lactuca virosa. The sequence goes on from NC_136429.1 coordinate 133,435,654, forward strand.
AAGAGAAAGGCTAAGTCTGAGATTGTCCCATGTATCATTCCCAAAGGGTCCATATGTTTCTATTGCCAAAGGAATGGGCATTGGTTGCGAAGCTGCCCTATTTACCTGAAAGTTCACTAGGATGGTAAAAGTCAAAGTTTGACTCTACTTCGGGTAAAGTCCACTATCTAACTCTATTAACTTCCTATTTGAGATTCTTATACATGATGTGACTAGGTAACATGTTGATGTTTTAAGAATCGAAGAAAAGAGGAAGCTTAAAGGAAGAATATGCTGATTCTGATCGCGAAGATGGATTTCGATCGCATGATTCGGTGATCAAAATTTTGAGCTGTTGTTTAAGAGTTGTGATAGATTGCTTAGGAATAGATAACAACATTGTTTTCATATGCATTTGCATTGTAAGGATAAGTTTTTCCGCAAGTTTTAAAAAAAAGAAAAAAAAAGTTTTGATTTTATTTATTTTAAGTATCCTTACAATGGCATTTGTGAAAAATTGTTGCTTATATGATTCCATTGATAACAATATTGGAAAATGGATTTGATTCTTTCGTTTGTGGTAGTGTCATAATTTACCAAATAAGGAAAGATTATCATCACCCAAGTTTCAGTTGGATAGAAACTTGGAATCATGCAAGTTGTATTGTATGATGAATGAGAATTTTCATCTTTGGAAAATTAAGACTAATTCCTTATTCACATGTATATATGAGTCAAGTGAAGGACTAAGGGATCGAGTACACATTCTTGTGCACTGGTCAAGTCCACCACAAAGATCGATAAGATTATTCGTCATGATTTACTGAAGATTAGTAAATATGGTTATACTTACAAGTTTAAGTATAATTCTGAAACATTGGAAAAGTTTCAATGTATGGCAGAACGAATGAGAAGAATCAAATTAGGCAGAAAGATAAAAGTTTCTCCAATCTGAAAAGATGGGAGAGTACTTTAGTATCGTGTTTTGTGATTATCTTAGTGATTATGAAACCATATCACAATTGATCCTCTAAGGACATCTTAGTACATTTGTTTGGCTAAGAAGAGGAATCATGGATTGTTGAAATGGTTAAATCAAAAGATGAATCATACTTCATTCCAAAATTGAATCTTAGAGTATTACTCCAAGATTGTAACTTGAGTGACATAATCTTAAGAAGGTTTATAGCACTTGTCAAATATAAGAGTAAAATGTGTTCTACTCTTGTACATTTGAAAATGGTAAGTTGTGAAGTTTTGGATAAAACAGAGACCAACTAAGGCCAATTGTGTGAAGTGTCTAGAATCCGCACTAACTCTTGAATATTTGCTTTGTCAAGGATTGGTTCTTGACAAGAGAATCTTATATGTCAAGAGGTCAGTGGGAGTCTTAAAGATCTTGAAAAAGTTTCAAGAACTAATCAAGAATAAAACTTGTAGTTTATCACTAGTGCACGACTTGAGGTTTGTAACCTATCGTGTTGACATACTCTTATTTCTGTACCCATTCCAGTTAAAGTTGACTATACATCTGAGTTCTACAAGATCTCATTGTTGGGACAACTACTTGGAAGCAATGGCAGACCCTTGTGCTGCCAGGTGGCTAGAAGTTAAGATTGCACAAGTTCGGTCCATATGAGTTTGGATTTGTCACTAACCTCCCCTTGTGGTTATGACAAATTCACATGGATAGGAACACATACACCATAAAATCTAAGTGTCATAAGGTTTCTCTCCGATTCATGAAAATGATGGTGAGGAAACGCTTTCACTAAGTAGATTTTAAATAGATAGAAATTGTGATATTTGCATTCTCAAAGTCGTTAGTGGAGCGTGTGTGGTTAACCGACACACTAACATGGACTTGTGAGAAATGGCAAAGGTCTAAATAATTGAGACTATGATTACGACATCCCTTTTCATAGTTCTGGAAATTGTTTAGACACACATGTGAGCTATCTAAGGAAAGGTTTATGATTCTGATAAAGTTTTATCAAAGCATCTCGTATCAGAAATTTGAACTTTGGTAAGAAAGTCAATAAAGTATTGATTTCTAGAAGTCCAACTGATTTCTAAGTACTTGTCAAAACTACTGGGAGCATAAGTGTTATTCTAATAATCATCATGTTAGTGGGAGCATGATAATTATGATAAGTGTTGCAATATTGGCAATGTTAATTATAGAAAACAAAAGTTTCAATTGGGAAAAGTTGTTTTGCTATAATTAAGGGAGAGGAAATTATACTTCATTTCAATTCTAAAAGCTTAGATTGAGATTTTAATCATCTCTAGTCAAGGATATATATATATATATATATATATATATATATATATATATATATATATATATAAATTTTATGTTGGAATGGTTCAACATAAGGAAATTCTATATATATATATATATATATATATATATAGAATTTCCTTATATATATATATATATATATATATATATATATATATATATATATATATATATATATATATATATATATATATATTGTGTTCTCAAATTCGATTATGATTATGGCATCCCTCTTCATAGTCGAATTATGAAAACATGGCAAATAAAAAAATATTGTAGCAAAAACACTGATCTAGGTTCATGTCTTTATGTGAGACATCATGAATCGTGTCCCATATGCTTCGGGCATAGGATCGATTTCATGTGCTATAATATTTATCTGTTCTAAATTTTTCCAAATGCCTAGGGCATTTAGAGGAGAAAAGGTCTAGAATTGGATATGACTAAAATGATTAAGCAATTGTCGAGGACAATATGAGGTTTACCAAAGACAGGTTGCTCATGGACAGTTGGAAGTATGGTGTAAATTTTTTGGAAAGGACCATATAGACATATTCTGAAAAGAGGCAACTGTAACACTAGTCAAAATAGGTCAATAGACAATCACATGTGATTATGCCAATCATGTAATGTGATCTTGTTAAACTAGTAATGTGATAAGAGTACTATGTAGTTCATGATAAATTTTAATACAAATATGAACTTTCTTTATGATACAACTCAAAGTATATGTTCATACGATTCCAAAAATATAGAGAATGTCTGAATCTGACTTCGCATGAAGAAGTCATGATAAACCGAACACTATAAATCTCTATAATAACAGGAATTTAAAATAGACTTAAAATTAGCTATTGGAGTCTAAAAGAGAGTTGTAGTACTTGTAAATACCTACGCGTGCATATAAAAAACGTCAAAAACGGAGTTCGTATGTAAAAGTTACGACCTTCCGAAGATTCAGCTGTCAGAAACCCTAATCTGACTGAGCTCACGACGTGAGCACAAAACTCACGACGTGAGGAGTCATTTATCGACATCTCGGAATCTAGAAGGCGTGTGACGAGGCTGCGAGGGGATAAGATCCAAACGCACGACACGAGTAAGGATATCTCACGACGTGATGAGTCACATGGCCACCTTCCGAAGCTAGGGACGCAAATGGCAAGTCTACGGGGATAAGATCCAAACACATGATGTGAGCCTTATAAAACTCACAACGTGGGGATCCAAAATCCTTACTATAAATATCAGGTCCGACCTCAGCCATTCTTACACCTAAACTTCTTTCCCCTCTCTCCTTTGCTGAGGCCATCTTGCATCCCGAGCCCCGACGAGCTTGTACGCTGACCGTTTCTGCTTAGATTACATAAAATCACGCTACTAGGGTGAGTTTCACGGCCCCACTTTCTAATATTTTGGGGGAAAACGCATGCTAAATGTTATATATACGTTATTATTATGTCAATATGATAGTATATAGTTATCATAGTCGGGGTATAGTTGTTCTAAATATAATATTTTGAATATATACAACTATTATCAACTTGTCAGCATGTTAATTTACTAATGTAGATCTTGAGTTATACTTAGGATTCTATATATATGTTGTGTGAGATATAGTTCCGAAGTTATATTCGGAAGTTCTATATGTTAAGTTATAAAGTATGTTGCTATTATTGGTTTTATGTCAAGATAAAACTTGGTATGTTATATGTTCTTATTGTTAGTTTTATGTCAAGATAAAACTTAGTATGTTATATATTGTTATTGATAGTTTTATGTCAAGATAAAACTAGGAACGTTATATGTTGTTATTATTGGTTTTATGTCAAGATAAAACCTGGTTTTACTTCAAGATATAGATGTTATACTGCCTAAATGTTATGAAGTTAGGAGTACTGTTTAAAAGCATAGTCTAGTAACTTAGGGTTTTAGACATGAAAATGCTTTTGTTGTTAGAGCTATAGGAAGCCGTCGAAGTCTACATGAGTAATTGTATTCATCAACTAAGATTGGGGATCTTAGCGGAAATCCTCTGAACTGTAACCGTTAATCCCGTGTGAGCGAGGAAGTCGTGTATAATTAGTATACGGGTTGACCACCCCACTTGTGACTGTTAGCTACAGTCAACCAAAAGCGAGTGATGAACTATCCTTTTATTTGTTATTGTTCCGGCGTCGATGAAGCGTACGGTGTTGTTTCTCATGGTTAATCATGAGTGTGTTTGTTTCTCATGGTAAATCATGAGTGTGTTTTATCAGAGGTATTATGTCATAGCAGCGGTTACAGGCTCATGGTAGCAAATTGTTAGAAACATTATACTTTGTCGTATACAAGTATTAATGTTAAGTATAAGTTTCCCCCTACTTATACCTTAGGTTTAAGGAATGTTTAGGTATAACACTTAATTGATAAGTAAACTATTATACCTAATATACCTACTGAATGTTGGAGAGTCAAAATGATACTTTCAAAACTATACTTTTGAACGTGGAAAAATGTATTATTTTATGGAGTCAAAACCTGTGGACTCACCAACTTTATGTTGACGTATTTTAAAATGCATGTGTTTTCAGGAACTTGAAAAGCTGGTATGTATTCGAACAGAAGAAGTTTTACTATTACCTTTCTGTTCATTAAGAAGTATGCCATAGTCGGATATTATGTAATAGGTTCTAGAAAAACAGTTATGTAACTTTCAATTATCAATAAAGGTATGTATTTTCTTAGTACTGTTCAATGTATGTTATATAACTGTGATACGAAGAATGACGTTACACTACCTGGTGTTTCCGCCGATGGCTGGGGGTGTGACAGCAACTCTTGTTCAGAAGTGATAGTCAAAATGGGAATATGGAAATGTTTCCATAGGTGGAAGTTGTTCTTTAAATCTGTGTAAGATTAGAAAACGAAATGCAGGAAGGATGTTCAAAGGAATGTACTTTGAATTTGAGACTTCGTTTCCATGGAATTGATTTCCATTGGATACTTTGTAAATGTTTGTTTCCAAGTCTTTGTGACTTTTGTGCATAGTCATTACAAGAGGATCAATGCATATAAGTTTAGAATCTAACAGATTTCAGTAAATGGCAAAGAATCTTGTATTCTTACATTTGCGGTAAGGATTTGGGATTGTGAAATGAGCATCATTGGAATCATGTTCAATTGGTCTATTTCACATAGTAAGGATCATAGACAAACATAGTGTGCATACTTGGAGTATGGCATAACTGTTGTTTGGACAAAACATAGTGTGCATGCTTGGAGAATGACATGATTATTGTTTTGATTCAAGTATAAAGTGATTATTTGAAACATTATACAATGAATAATGAATAATCAATATGGTGTTTAAATAAAAGGTGTTTTATTTACTCTCAAAGGTGCTTGGGACCATAGAGGATTAGCATTATTCTTGTGTTTCACTTTGCATGTTTTGACTTCCAGAATATCTAGGTCGTTCTTTCTGATGGACTAAGTTATTCAACCCATCCACAGTCGATAATACGTTGGAAGTAGGTATTAAGGCAAGACTGTCATGAATTGGGTTTGTAGATGTCTAAGGTGTTGGACATAGCAAGAGTTGCTACAACATTCATGAGTGCTCATAAGTTCTGAGTATTGGATTAAACCCACGTTCATTTGAATCACTTCATGGATTTTATCACGAGTGATCATGAGACGATAATATCTTATATTCTTCAAACCTAGAGATATGAGTTGTTGACTATGAGTTTGTTATACATTGATTGTACGAAAACGCATTGGTAACTCGATGTTATAACACGTGCCTTTGTGTATGATTCAACGAGTAGTAGAACAAGCATATGAGTCAAAGTTTATCTATTCCTTTTACCCTTGGAGGGATAAAGCGATATCTCTGGGCCCCTCGATGATTTAGTGATGACAAACGTAAGTGCTCGGCCGGGCCTGGACTGATTTGATTTGTTCAATTAGTCAGTCGTCATAAATCGGAAATCGGGAAACAACAGATAGACAGAGAGAATGATTATAATCCATGTCTCAATCCGTATGATATCTAGAATGGAGGAATATATGATCCCTTATCTAATGGACGCGTCATTGATTTGTTCAGAGTTCGACAGCGGCTTTAAGAGCTACGATTGCTAGTCAGGTTTTGGAGTCATACGCAATAATAGTTTTAGACTTATTCAAGTGGGAGACTGTTGGATTAGATGTCTAACCCCATAACTATTATTGGTATGTATTCGACCCGACTTGACATGGTCCATTTGGGTTGCATGGCATCGGAACGATTTGGATAGACTTTTGTGAGAAAAGGATATATAGGTTTATTAATATATTATAAGTTCTAATATATTAATATGAAATCATATTATTTAATTAGTATTGTTCAAGAATTAATTTGGAATTAATTATGTGATCAAAAGACACTAATTAAATATATGGGGATTGATTGTGTAAATCATTCATTCTTATATATGTGGGCTTATGATCCATAGTTCTTCATGTTGGGCTAAACCCATGGAGTAACCCACGGATACTCCATAGTGGTTTTAACCCATGGAGCATGAAGAATATGGAAAGACATGATTTACATAATGTAACCCTAATAGCCACAATATATAAGGTCCCCATGGCTCAAGAAATCAGCACTAAGAGTTCATATGAGAGGGCTAGCCGATTTGAGCATAAGGACTTTTCTCTCAAGTTATTCCAAGTTGTTGTTGGTGTTGTGTTAACCATTTTAGGTGTCACACTTGAGGCACTCGGCTCTTAAGCTCCATGGAATCAAGCTGCAAAAATAAAGGTATGTTACTCTAACTAGTATCTTATTTGGTATATGAAAATGCATGCTAGTTATAGGTTTAATGACTTGGAAACCATTTGCATGTATAATTAGTGAAAACATAGATCCAATGTATTTGGGGTTGTATGTGCACCATAGGATGTTGTATTATACCAAAACCCATCAATTTGATGATTAAATAAAAGGAGTTTTATTTATAAGTAAAGTTACTGTCTTGTGTCAATTATTTAATATTGTTTCAGCTTTGCATGTTTTGACTTCCAGAATAATAAGTTTATTCAAACTCTCCACAGTCGGTCATATGTCGGAAGTAGGTATGAATCAAGACTGTCATGAATTGGGATTGTAGATGACTAAAGGTGTTTAGCCATAGCAATGGTTGCTACAACATTCATGAGTACTCATAAGTTATGAGTATTGGAATAAACCCACGCTCACTTGTATCACTTCATGGAATTTATCTCGAGTGATCGTGAGACGGTAATATCATATAAGTCTTCAAACCTAGAGATATGAGTTGGTTGTGCATTGATTGCACGTAAACGCATCAGTAACTTGATGTTATAAAACGTGCCTTTGTGTGCAATTCAATAAGTAGTAGAACAAGCATATGAGTCGAAGTTTATCTGTTCCTTCTAGAAATAGAAGCGATATCTGGGCCCCTCGATGATTTTGTTTTGACCTATGTACCGGGCCCGGTCAGAACTAAATTGATGTGTTCGATTAAGTTCATTGTCAAACAAATCGGAAATCGGGAAACAAACTGTTGGACAATAAGTAAGACATTGTTCCATGTATTTGTCCGGCTGATATCATGAGAGCAGAGGATTATGTGATCACTTATCTAAAATGGCGCTTCATAGTTCAACAGAGTTTTCGAGAGCTACGATTGTCGGTTGGTTCTTGAAGCTATATAGGCAAATACAGTTATCAGACTTATCCAAGTGGAAGACTGTTGGATAAGGTATCTAAGTCCATAACTTATTTGGTATATACTTGACCCGACCCGACATGGTCCATTTGGGTTGCACTTCACCCGAACTATTTATATGGATAACATTATGAGAAGAGTATATTTGCGGCCTACTAATATATTATAAGTTATAATATATTAATATGAAATTGTATTATTTAATTAGTATTGATCTTAAAATTAATTTAGTGATCATAAGGTGACTAATTAAATAATGGGCTATTGTACTTATATAATGGGCTAACACTCATAAGGAAATGGGCTAAGCTTGAATGGGAGTCCATGGATGATCCATGGAGCTTTTAACCCATGGATCCTTGGAATAGGAAAAGACATGGGTTATTAGGGTTTGCATGGTTCATAACCCTAATCATCTACACTATATAAAGAGGCTTATGGTGCTTGAAAAGACACTATGTGTGTGTGCATAAGGTGTGGCCGATTTCTAGAGTATTAGAGTGTTCTCTCATAAGTTTTCCAAGTTTGTGGTGATTTGTGATTTCCATTTGAGGCATTCACATTATTGGTGCTTGGCTCTCAAACTCTCAAGGAATCAACTCACTAACAAAGGTATGTAATTCTTCTAGTATCTTTTATGTTTAAAAGTACACCATGTATGCTAGATAGGTTATGAACCTTGGAAAATCATTTTGCATGTATTTTAGACAAACATACATCCAAGGTTTCTAGGGTTGCATGAACACCTTAGGAGTGTTAATTTGCTCAAAACCCAACAGTGGTATCAGAGCCAGGTTTGTTTGTTTGATACTTGATGCAAACTTGTTGAAAAACTCAAGTTTTCTGCATTCTGCAGCATGAACTCGCCGAGTCCATGGGGGGACTCGCTGAGTCCATGAGTAAATTCATCCTACTCGTCGAGTAGGTTCGTGCACTCGACGAGTAGAAGCCTCAGAATGCAGATTTTCGAGTTTTGCTGCTGGAAATGGACTAGAAACATTACCCTAAACTGTTTTGGTGTTATAAAACCTATTTTAGATGGTGTAATGTTTATGCTAATCCATTTACAATGGCTTATATCAAAATTGCATGATAATATGTGTTCATATGTTCTTGGAATTTTTGATATGATGTTCATGTTCTTATAAATTATTGTTAGATCATAGGAATTAATTGCTAAATTGTTTATTGATAATTCTTGATCATTTATGTGTTTTAATGGAGTCCATAATTTGTCCTCAAGTTATGGATTTCCAAAGGTCACTTTCATTTATGCACACTTAAAACACATAAGTTACATGAAAATGAAGAGTCTTCATTTTATGAACCTTTAATTCATAAGTTATGTAATGAAAAGTTTTGAATAGTTTCAAAACTTGTCCTCAAGTTTTGGAATTTGTAAAGTTACACACACTTTAATATACTTTAATTCCAAACCCTTAGAGTTTTAAAAGTTAAAATTCAACGCTTATACTATTTATAACATTAATGGTTAATTATTATATATATGTATAAGATTAAGTCGTTTTACCGTTAGTAGGCCTCATTCACGAAGTCGGTCTATAAGGGGGGTATAAGGTTGTTGCCTATAAAATGGCAACTTAATGGGTGTCCATTCTCACCCACCGCTTCCTTGATCGGTGGAGGGTCGTTAGCCGAACGGGTAGGACAATGACTTTAAATTCTCATTAAAAGTATAATGAATATTATAAAGTAACTAAACCTTTAATAAATTCCCAATCTTAGTTACTTTAGGAAAATGTGAATATGGTGCTAACCCATGAAATTCACACTTTGTACCTTACCAAGTCGTTGGTGGAGCGTGTGTGGTTAACCGGCACACTAACTTGGACTAGTAAGGATCACGAAGGGTGACTTAATGTTTATCATAGATCGGTGGAGCGTGTGTGGTTAACCGACACATTGATTAGGTGATAATATTAAGGGTACCAAGTGAATTTGCATGGTTATTCACACCTTGTTTTGTGATCCTCGGCATCCCAGTCATAAAACTTGAAGGGCGCAATCAAGATTGAAACATGCCATTGAAAAGTTCAATGAATCTCAAAAGAATCTAGGAATTTCAAAACCAATTAAACCTAATAATTCATTTCGTTTTCATGGTGGAAATTGGTGAATCGTCATTCACCTACCTTCAAATATGTTATAGCTTAGATTACGGCATCCCTCTTCTAAGTTATAATATATTGTGTTGGATCCTAGCCTTAATATTACATTTGGGTGTATTATTAAGGATTCGATATATCTAATCTAAACTTGTTTTCTTCTTTTTAGATGTCTTCCAACAACAATGCTTCGGGCTCTAACCCTACTGGCTCCTTTTCCCTCATGAACCTTTGTGGGAGGGTCATCTTTGATGGTTCCAACTTCATGGATTGGATCCGGAACATCAGGATGGTCACTCGTTACGAGGACAAGGAATATGTCCTCGATAAGGAGCTAAAGGAGCTTGATGAGTCCACTGCTACTCCTGTGGAGGTCGCTGAGTATCAGGCACATGAAAGAGATGCCACCAAGGTGGCATGCATCATGATGGCCACCATGACAGTTGAACTCTAAAAGTCCTATGAGGATTATTACCCTTTTGAGATGCATCAGGATCTGATGGAAAGGTACCATCAGAGTGCTCGTCAAAAACGGTATGAAATAATCTCCTCCATGATCACTACCCGTATGAAGGATAGCGGACCAATCACGAGCCACATGCAGAAAATGCAAAGGTATGTGGACCGTCTAATGAAACTGAATGTGAACTTCCCTGAGGAGTTGGCAATTGATATCATTTTGCACTCCTTGCCCTCGTGTTATGATCAATTTCGTATGACATACCACATGAACAAGGAGGAAGTCACACTCAGTAAGCTTCAAGGACTTCTGAAGACTGCCGAAAGTGGTCTTAAGAGTAAGTCGGTTGCTACTCCTACTCCTACTACTACCCCTGTTTTGGCTATCGGGCAAGGCAAAGGGAAGAAGAGGAAGCACCCTTCGAAGGGTACCAAGGGAAAGTCCCTTGAAGGCTCCTCATCTGGAACCAAAGGTGGTTCTATCACTCCTTCTGCCATCCCTAAGGATGCTGAATGCTTCTACTATCAAAATAAGGGGCACTGGAAGCGAAACTGCCCAAAGTACTTGCAGGATGTCAAGGATGGGAAAGTGAAACCATCCCATGCAGGTATTTACACTATATTGTCTAATAACTCACCATATTCTAATTCTTGGGTTCTTGATACAGGTTGTGGTATTCACATCTGTTGTGACTTGCAGGGCCTAAGAAGAAGTGAGGATGTGGAGCACGGAAAGATAAACTTAATCATGGGGAACAAGAAGGTTGCACCTGTTGCCAAGATTGGAGTTTATACTTTGTTGCTAGATAGTGGGTTAAAGTTAGATTTGAATAAATGTGTGTACTCGTCTGAAATGGCGAGGAATATTATTTCCTTTCATGCTTTGTACAAACAAGGTTTTACCTTTTCTTTTGATAATGAAGTTGGTAGTATTAATGCTTTCTTTAATAATGTTCTTTATTTTAAAGCATTACCTTGTGATGGTGTGTATGAAGCTGTATCGGTTGTAGATAATTTAGGGAATAATGTATTATGTATTGATTCTTCTACTAGCTTGGATAAAGCATTTTTGTGGCATTGTCGTCTTGGACATGTAAGCAAGAAACGCATAGGCCAGCTCCAAAAGGATGGAGTCTTGGAGTCGTTCGACCTCAAGTCGGATGATAGTTGTGAGTCTTGTCTACTTGGAAAAATGACAAAATCACCCTTCATTGGTACTTGTGCAAGGGGTGAAGGTTTGTTGGACCTTATACATACTGATGTATGTGGACCATTCAAAACCGCCACAAGAGATGTTAATCGCTATTATGTGACTTTTATTGATGATGATTTTAGTAGATATGGTTATGTCTACTTAATCAAACATAAGTCAGAAACTTTTGAAAGGTTTAAAGAGTTTAAACAGGAAGTAGAAAATCAATTGGGCAGGAACATTAAGATGCTTCGATCCGATCGAGGTGGTGAGTATCTTAGTACTGAGTTCCTCGACTATCTTAAGGAGTGTGGGATTGTCTCACAATTGACACCTCCCAGGACACCACAGCTGAATGGTGTAGCTGAGAGGCGTAATCAAACTTTGTTGGACATGGTTCGCTCTATGATGAGTCGAGCTTCGCTACCAATCTCTTTTTGGGGGTATGCCTTAGAGACTGCCGCCCGCATCCTTAATCTAGTCCCTACAAAGAAGGTTGCCAAAACACCTCATGAAATGTGGACTGGGAAAGTTCCCAATTTGGACCATATCAAGATTTGGGGTTGCGAGGCTTTCGTGAGGCGCGAGACTCATGACAAGCTCGAACCTCGAAGTGAAAGGTGTATTTTCATCGGCTACCCACAAAAATCCTTTGGTTACCTCTTCTACAGACCCAGTGAGAATGTGGTCTTTGTGGCTAGGAGAGGGGTCTTTCGAGAGAGAGAGAATTTATAAACCAAGGTGACAGTGGGAGGCAAATTGACCTTGAAGAAATTCAAGACTCAATTGGTGAAGGAACCTCAGACACTAGCAATCAACTTGAGGAAGAAATTCCTGTTGTAGATCACGTCGATACCTACGCGTGGATATAAAGAACGTCGAAAATGGAGCTCGTATGCGAAAGATACAGATTTTAGAAGATAATTAATTTTTGGATTAACCGGTAAGTGACACGTGGCAAGATTTAGGCCACACCTTCTTCCCCACGGCTTGCCACCAGATTTTGACACGTGGCACATTACGACTAGCGTAATTTTTCAGTACGCCCAACGTAACCCTTAAAAAGGCATTACGCCCAGCGTAATTCTTGAGTACGCCCATCGTACTTGGGCGCTCACAGCTATAAATAGAGCTCATTTCTCACTCTTTTCTTCACACCTCTTCAACCAATTCTCTCCCAAACCTCCCAAGGTCCTAAGACCTTTTCTCTAGCCCTTCCTAGGAGTTATTAGTGAGCCCCAGAGCACCGAAAATCCCCGAGAAGAAGAGCTTTCAGCTCAGAAGTTTTGCCCGCGCACAACCCGGTTCCTCGCTAAACCCCCTTGTAAGTGAGTTGTGCTTACCATAATTTAAGTATAACTTATGTTTAAGTTCATTATCATTATTATGAACCTATAAACAAGATTTATCGGTGATTCCAAGTCATTATACTGATTGATCTACTTACGGGGATGATGTCTAGGCTGTGATTTAGTGAGGTGTTTAAAGTTAGATTTCTAAACAGTATACTTTATACCAAATGGACCCTACCTCCGATATGATCCTACCTAGTTGTTCCTTAATTGATATATCTTGAAGTATAATTTGAGTTAATGATGAATCTAGATTAATAATTAGTTGCAATAAATATTAGACTAAAAATTAGTAATAATGATACTAGGTTTCGTCAAAGGAAAAGACAGTTGCTAGAAGCGAAGCGCTGCCCGAATTTCGAGTCATCACTTTAACAAGTGATTGCATAGTTACTTTCATCTTACACATATATATGAAGTATTTAATATTAATAATGCTATATTTGCTTATTATCTGTGTTCATGATATTTATGCTAGATGAACGATTTATACATGTTTTACTTGATTTAAACTGTATACTTATTTTTATACCTATAAATATATTGGGTAAAGATGGGTAGAGGAAAGATGATATAGATGATGAGAGATGAAAGATGAAATAGATGATGTGAGGCCTTGACTTTAAAGATGATGTCATCTAGCAGAGTATAGATGACGACCACGGATTATTCTAGACAGTCCAGTGGAATGCTAGCAGGCTCGCAACCTGTAGGTGTTTTTTTTTAACTACGTGTTCACCAGATGTACTCTAAAAACTCTGGCAACAATGGATTTAGTGCCTTATAAATGAACATTGGCAGCTATGGACTTAGTGCCTAATAGTTAACATTGGCAGTTGTGCCTAATAGATAACATCGGCTACTATGGAACTAGTGCTTGTTAGACATCCCTCGCAGCGTTGGACTTCGTGCCTATTCCTTAGGACAATCCTTAGGAATAAATAAATGAAGAATAGATGATTTTCAGGGAAGATCCTTAAGAATGAAGAAGATAATGGGGATGAGAAATTGGGTAAATTGTTTGATAATTAAACATAATAATTATATTATTGTAGGTTGAAAACCCTATGTACTCACCAGGTTTCCCAACCTGACCCACTCAGTTTATTTGTATCACAAGTATCGCTGCGAAGAATACATTACACTGAGAGATTTAAAGGATATGTATATCATTATTGTAAATGAATGTAAAGTCTGTTTATGCTTATGTTTCTGTATTGACGATGACATCCCAATGTTTTAATATATATAAAATACATTTCTTCGGAAATGCTTTGATAATATTATTATCATGTTTTCTGGGAACAAATTCCGCAATATTATTCTTCAAAAAGGATAATCTGATTTTTAAAATAAGCACAAATAAATTTTTTTAAATAACCGTGAATTTGGGGATGTCACAATTGGTATCAGAGTATTAGTTTAATCGAACTAGGAGTAAGGATTTATTTCTAGACTTAAACTTAGAATGCTAAGCGATGATTGTGAGATGAGTGTCTGCTATATTTAGGATGTATGCCTGAATAGACACGAGCACTAGCTTATTTAGGGGAGATGCCTAAATTGCTTTTATGTGCTAAATGATTTGTGCTATAAGATGCCATATATTCTTTATGATGCTATTTTTTGATCGGATCTATGGTTATTGTCGACCGGATTTGGAAACTTTTTTGTGTTCAGATTTCTAAACGTTTAATTACGGTATTTAGAACTGGCATGTAACTTTTCGGAGTAATAAGGATATTTATACGTCTATAAAGCTTTCCTATCTTAATTCTCTTCACTGCACACCCAACGTCTGATTTGGTGTATAGATCGACATGGTGCAAACTCGATGCGGATTAGGAAACGGTAATCAGCAGCCTGAGCCAAAAGTGATTGAGTGTGCACCAGAGGTAGCAGCTATACCGGAGCCAATCACGATGGTAGGTATCCAAGCAATGATTCGGGCTATGATGGCCAAACAAAAGGAGGAGATGAGACAAATGTTACGTAATGATAGGTATGAACCTACCGTACATGTTGTGCAACTTGAGTTGAATGAAGGACAGTCTGAGGAGGGAAACTACAGTCAGACTGTTAGCCAATCTAAGCCAAGAGTGGTTACAAGGAACCGATCAAATGAAGGAAATAATGGACGTGGATGCAAGTACAAGGATTTCATGGCATCCAAGCCACCAATTCTTTCTGGAAGCCCAATACCGATGGAATTCATGGATTGGATCTCTGAGATGGAGATGATGTTTGAAAGTTGCGACTGCAACAACAAACCGAAGACCGTTCTCGCGGTTACACAGTTGAAGACTGGGGTATTAAGTTGTTGGAAGCTACTATCTGATACCATGCCCAAAGGAGAAGCTAGTAAGATGTATTGGGAAGACTTTTTGGTGCAACTGAAAATGCAGTACTGCTATGAGCAGGATCTTCTGGAGATCAACAATGAGTTCCAGAATCTGAAGAAGAGAAGGATGAGTGTCAGCGAGTATGCTGCAAGTTTTATGGAGAAAATGAAGCTTGTTCCTTGTTTGGTTCCAACTGAACTCTCCACGATGAACAACTTTGCTAATGGATTTCCAGCAGACTTTGGTCTAATGGTCAAACAAGCAACCACCTTGAAAGCCGCCATTTGGGCAGCTAAGAATGTAGAGACCCAGATAAGAGAAAAGGGTCTAGAAAAAGATAAGGCGGGAGAAAAGAGGAAGATTGAGGTATCCTCAAGATCCGACAAGCAAGGAAGATTCTCGAAGTCTAACCTAGATGACCAAAAGTGTGGAGCCAAGTGGTGTGAAAAGTGCAAGAAGAAGCATTATAGGAGATGCGACGGAGAAGTGACTTGTTATAAGTGTGGGAGGATCGGTCACTATTCCAAGGATTGTACGCTTAATGATAAGGTATGCTACGGATTCGGAGACAAGGGGCATATGTCAAAATATTGCCCGAAGAAAAATGAAGCAACAAGACCAAATGCGCTACCAAATCCAAAGGCAAGAACTTTCCAAATGATCCTTAATGAAGCAGGTGACGATGCAAGGGATCAGGAGTAAGGATCTATATATCTAAAGATCGATATATAAAGAAGGCATATAGAGAGTATCATGTGGTGTAGCCTAATACAAGAGGCATAGTATAGGGTGAACTTGAATATTTATGTAATCGTTTCAATAAATAATATAAACCTTAGTTATGTTATCTGATGTGTTAAATGACTATGTGAAATTCTTGTATGGCGACTTGGAGAACTGAGACGCAATACTTGGGATGAGTATGAGTAAGTGTGAAAGGTAGTAGAGGCCTATACTACCGGAAGCACAAGACTCACACTTGGATCAGGGAAAGTCACAAGGTTACCAAGGTGCTATTAATTGATTCCGTTTTGTTCATGTTTGTCGATACCATCATTTCCGTAATGACTAAGAAGATGATTGTTATTCCAACTCTGGTGGTCATATCAAATTGAGTCCAGCTAAGATAAGTATTGTATGTGGTTCAGAGAACCAAGTTCGATGTAGCATCCGACTTAAGCCAGAAGATTGAAGTGAAAGATAATCAAAGCGATCAATAGAAGTATCGCAATCACCGTGAAAGTAAGAAGGTTGTAGCTAGAAGTGCTACATAATAGAATGTGATTATATCACATTAGAACATTAAGGAAGGTATCTTCAATTCTGGAATTTGGCTCTAAATAACTAGAGTCTAAGCATTGCATCATACGATAAGAGGTCATTAGAACATGACCCATCAGTTTGTTACGATAATCGAAGTAAAGAACTTCTCTTAAGTTAAAAAGGAGCAAGAGTCTCCAATAAGGATCGAGTATGTAACTCAAAGGTTATGATTGAAATTCCAACATAGTATGAAGAGCAGGTGCAAGATTGAGCACCGACAACAGTCAAGAAGTCCATGAGTTAGATACTCATTTGAAAGGACATAAGAGTTACGGTTATTACCTAGGATGAAAAGATAACATATGGAGTCATTATACAAGCCCTGTTTTGTTGATGATTCCGGGACGTAATCATCCTAAGGGAGAGATAATTGTAACGCCCGCATATTCGGGCTAGTCAATTTAAAGATAATAAGCGTTAAAAATGACTTTTTTATAGAAGATTATTTAGGATAAATAATCTTAACCAAAGTTATAGTATATGTCACAAGGACTCCATACATATAGAGTCAACTTCACTTTGGCCTTCTTGTTACTACTTATAGTCGATTTGACTACTCACTACTATAATATCAATTTTTGCAAAAGAGGCCCCTCAACTTTGAGGGAGCTAACATTTGACCGAGAATTACTCAATTTAGTCTCCTCGACTTATAAAAATAATAAATATGTATGTGGAAAACATTTACTTCGATAATGTGGACCACCAAGTCACCTCTTGTAGTCGGCGTAGTTGTATGGAATCTACCAAAAGACTAAAATGCCCCTGCTAACCAATGCCCTTACTTTCTACCCTTACTTTCTAGGTTTGCAGGCAGTCAAAAGAGTTTTGTCCATGGATGGTGTTTCTGGCTACACTATTTATGGCACAACTGCTTCTTTGAAGTATAATCACCAAAAAGAAAAGTCTCTTGCCTATATCGAACTACACAGTAAAGTATGTTGCTATTGTTTGCCATGTATCTGATACCTTAATGCCCAACACCAATAACAATTGTCTTACAATATTTACAAAATTTTCCAAAGAAACATCTGTGGGTCGTGCTTAGCACAGACTTCACATGTCCCTGGTATACATATAAAAAAGATCTAGAATCTGGAAAGTATTACTTGTAGCCTACGATATGTAAGGGATAACTACCAACTATGTACAAATATATACCAAATATATAGGCATGTTTATCTATTCTAATAATGATCGGCCGCTTTAATAAAAAGAGAAATTGACTTATCAGAGTAATTATTTTTTCGTTTTGTTCACATCGGGGTAATTTTTTTGTACACATCTAGGTAATAAACTTGTTAGAAGTGTTCACATATGACCATTACTATACAGTTGGTCATAATGGTTATATGTGAACACTTCTAACAAGTTCGTTATTTAAATGTATACATAAAAAAATTACCCAAATATAAACAAAATAAAAAAGTTCATTACCATGATAAGTCAATTTCCCTTTAGTGACTTAAATCACAATTTTTTATACGACTAAGTTTTAAAAATGGAAAAATACAAAAAATCACAATAACATATGCTTTCACGTTTATAGATTTGCCACTAGTACAAATATTTTATCAAGCTAAATCGTTATCGAATTAATATTTTGTACCTCTCGAAGAATGCTATCCATTATTTTCTGTATTTAATTGCTCTTCAAATTTGGAGAAGGGTAGCTTGGTGGCTCCATTTGCAGATTCCGATGTTCTCCTTAGTGATAGATTTGTTACAATGGATTGATGCTCGCGCGGTTGCCACGATGGAAAGATTGAATATCGATTCAGTGTTTATGACAGTGTTATGGGCTATTTGTTAATCTTCATAGAACTTGAGAGAGATTCAAGCTTTCGGTTTCTCATTATGATAAAAATGAATAAAATGAATTACAGAGCAAAATTTGATATATAAGCGAGAAACTAATTGTGATCATCCTAACTGAATTTAAAGTTTACATAAATGCCCTTAGTTGTCAAAATGTCGAATTTGCCCCTCTGGTTCGTGAATATATTGACACCCCCCTCAAGCTGGAGGGTACGGTAGGAGACCAAGCTTGGAAGTAGCTTGTTAATGGTGAGGACTAGTGAGTGCCTTCGTAAACACATCAGCTAATTGATGTTGAGTACTAACATGAGACAACGAAATGAGACCTCCTTGAAGTTTTTCTCGTACATAATGGCAATCTAATTCAATGTGTTTAGTGCGTTCATGGAATACGGGGTTAGTGGCAATGTATACAGCTGCGAGATTGTCACATTTTAGTGGTATCGGGGTAAGGCCAGTAACTTCCGGTTCAACAAGTAAACGATTAATCCATGCAAGTTCTGCACACACACGTCTCATCGATCGATACTCCACTTCTGCGGGAGAAAGAGAAACAGCTACTTGTTTCTTGGATTTCCAGGAGATAGGGCTACCACCAAATAGAATAAAAAATCCACTAACTGATCGACGTGTTAAAGGACATGAAGCCCACAATCTGAGTCACAATAAGCTTCGATGTTGTACACCGGTTTATTGTTGAAGAAAATACCTTGAGAAACAGTTCCTTTAAGGTATTTCAAGACATAGAGAGCAGCATCAAAATGAGGTTGACATGGAGTTTGATCGAATTGACTAAGATATTGTACCGCAAAGGCAATATCAGGTCGAGTGTGTAAGAGAAAATTAAGTTTTCCAATCAATTGACGGTATAAAGTTGGATCAGATAATGGTTTTTCCATGAGAGGATTCAATTTCAACTTGTATGGAAGAGGCATTTGAACAGAAGCAACATCAACCATAGAATAAGAATTCAACAACTCTTTGATAAATTTTTGCTGATGAACAACCATGCCTTGCTCAACTTTATTGAATTCAAGTCCAAGAAAATAATTGATGTGTCCCAGATCCTTGATTTGAAAACAGTTATGCAGGGATGATTTTATGTTCATGATTTCGTCAATGTCATCTCCAGTAACAAGAATATCAACGTATACAACAATTATCACAATGGTAGTTGATGTCCTTTTAAGAAAAGTGAGTAATCATTAGATGATCTATGATACCCTCTGGTTTTTAGCGCTTCTGAAAGTTTGTCATACCATTGTCTTGATGCTTGTTTCAAGCCATATAGAGATCGTTTGAGCTTGCATATAAGAGATGGGAGGATACATGATAGCCAGGTGGGACACGCATATACACCTCTTCATGTAAATCGTCATGTAGAAAGGCGTTATTCACATCAAATTGGTGAATGTCCCATCCACGTTTGACAGCAAGCGAAACCAAACAACGAATTGTACTGAATTTGATGACAGGTGAAAAAGTTTCATGATAATCTATCCCCTCCCTTTGTGTGAATCCCTTTGCAACAAGACCTGCCTTATGTCTTTCTATCGTACCATCAACATGGTATTTTATCTTGTATACCCATCTACAAGCAATTGGTCTTTTTCCCTTTGGAAGTGGAACAATGTCCCATGTATGATTGTTAGTCAAAGCAGTAATTTCCTTTTGCATAGCTTCTTCCCAAGCCGGAATGCCTCTGGCCTCAAGATAAAATGCAGGCTCTTGTTGTATGGTTTGAGTATGAAAAGCAAATTTGGTGATAGGCATAGAAGAGTGACAGGTAGAATCAGTAATGCAAAGATTTGTGAGTGTATGATGACATGTAAAAGGTTCCTCTTCTGAAATAACACTATTGCAATCATAATCATGCAGTCGAGATGGAGGTTGACGAGAACGAGTAGTGCGTCTTAATGCAATGACAGGAGATGAAACATTAGGAGCAGTAGAAGATAAAGAAGGATCAGGCATAGGAACAGATGGTGAGGGTGATGGGACATATACCTGATCAGTGAAGTCAGGTGATACACGAGGAAGATAAGAAGGTATTGATGAAGAGCATGACTGCATATTAAGAGAATGTAGAGGAAAGAGGTCTTCAAAAAAATTTACATCCCGAGAAACAAAGATGTCCTTGGTAACTAAATTCAATAACTTGTAAGCTTTTTGTCCAAATGGGTATCCAATAAAAACACAAGGATGAGCTCGGGACATAAACTTGTCTCGTTTTGTTGTGTTTGAAGAAGCATAACATAAACAACCAAATGCTCTTAACTGGTGCAATGTCGGTTTTTCATGATAAAGTACTTCAAAAGGAGAACGATTTTGCAAAATTGTGGTTGGCATACGATTTATGAGATGAACAGAGGTTTTCACATATTCACCCCAATAGGCTGCACCAATACCATATTGAAAATACAAGGCCCTGGCTGTTTCAAGAATATACTTGTGTTTCCGTTCCACTGTGCCATTTTGTTGTGGCGTGTAAGCAGTGGCACGTTGATGAATAATCCCTTGAGATGAAAAGAATGCAGTCCCTTCAACGCTTGATCCAAGTTCTAATGCATTGTCAGTTCGAATGACCTTAATAGTAACACCAAATTGAGTTCATATGAGCGAGACAAAATCTTTTATTAGGGAAAAAGCATAACTCTTGTGACCGAGTAAATGAACCCATGTATGACTGCTATGATCATCCACAATAGTAATAAAATATTTGAACCCATCATGAGTTTGATGCTTGTAAGGTCCCCATACATCAATATGAACCAAGTCAAATGGAGCTTTAGAATGAGATTCACTATGAGAAAAAGGCAAACGATGTTGCTTTGCTTTTGAACAAACCATACATGATTTGATACTATCATTACAAGTTGTACACAACAAAGAAAGAAATTTCATTTTATCCGGTGATACATAACCAAGGCGATTATGCCACAACATTGTCTTAGACTTGACTGCAGAATTGACTACAAAAGAAGGTTCTGAAAAAACAGAAAGACTGTATGAAAGGTTGTGTTTGATATGTTCATGATCAAACACATACAGATCATTGATTCTTCTTCCTAAAACACCAAGAGCGAGATTATTCTTCGTGGAAGGGTCCTGCATAAAGCATGCTTGATCAGTGAAGATGAAAAAAGTGCATAGTTGAGATGCCAATTTTGCAGTTGAAAGAAGATTGTACTTGAACTATGGTACATATAAAACCCCATGCAAAAAGATAGAATCATGTAATTTGACATCTCCAACATAAGAAACAGTGGTGTCTTGGCCATTAGGCAGACCAATGAGATGAGACTGATGAATTCGTGTCATGGATAAAAAGAAATCCTTGTTAGAACAAATGTGATCTGTAGCTCCAGAATCGATGATCCATGAATGATGTTTATGCAATAAAGAAGATGATTTATAGACATTTGCAGCAAATGATATGAAAGAAAATGTATTACCATCAGGATGCATTGCAGTGTCTGAAATGGAAGCATTAACATGACTAGTTGAAGAGGATGACCGGAGACTGTTATGATTGAGCATTTAAATGAGTTGTTAATACTGATCCTGTGTGATATTCATAGAAGAAATCTTAGCAGCATTTTGCACAATTGACTTTGGTTCGTCTTTCTTGGATTTGGTAAATTTGAAGTTGGGAGGAAAGCCGATAAGACGATAGCATTGAGATTTGGTGTGACCCGATTTCTTACAGTGAGTACATGTTAATGACTTCTTGGTTGTGAAATTGGATGGTTCATTCGAGACTTGCAATGCAACAGCATCAGTGGTGATTGATGAAGGATTGTTGATTTCACGTTGACGTTCCTCTTGTATTATTAAGGAATAAGCAGTGGATAGACTAGGCAAAGGTTTCATCATTAATATTTGTCCTCGAAGGATCTTGTAGGAATCATGAAGGCCCATAAGAAGTTGAATAAGACGTTGTTCTTCAAGGTATTTATGAATACCTGCTGCAGCTTCACAAGTACATGGTGGTATTTCTTGAACAACTCGTAACTCGTCCAAGATTTTCATCAATTTTGTAAAATAAGTAGAGAAATCATCTGAGTTCTGTGAAATTGAGTAAAGTTGTTGTTGGATTTGGTAGATTAAAGCACCATTAGACTGCTCATATCTTTGATTGAGTTCGTTACAGATAGCAGAAGCAGTTTGCAGAAAAAGAACACTTTCTGCTATGTTTTTTTGCAAGGAATTGAGAATCCAACTGATGACCATCGAATTGACACGATACCAGGTGGAGGAAGAATCGATCCATCAACAAAACCAAGTTTGTTTTTAGCTGTAGGTGAACCAACAGGTGGAGGAAGAATCGATCCATCAACAAAACCAAGTTTGTTTTTAGCAGAAAGAGAAATTATCATCGATCGTTTCCAAGAAGTGAAACCAACTCCATTAAAAACATTTGATACAAGAACAGTGCTTGGATTATCAGAAGAACAAATATAATAGGGGCTTGAGGCGTTAATTGTAGTGGAGTCGACAGAAGACCCTCCCGATTCAGACATTATTGAAGAATGAATTGGAAAATTTCAAACGAAATTGAAGAAATAGCGAAGGAATTGAAGAGATACCGAAGATATTGAAGAAATTGATGGATCAATCTGATACCATGTTAATCTTCATAGAACTTGAGAGAGATTCAAGCTTTCGGTTTCTCATTATGATAAAAATGAATAAAATGAATTACAGAGCAAAATTTGATTATATAAGCGAGAAACTAATTGTGATCATCCTAACTGAATTTAAAGTTTACATAAATGCCCTTAGTTGTCAAAATGTCGATGACACTGTTTGGATCTATCTGAATGCAGTTATTTTCCGAATATAAGAAGCAATTTATTTTTGATAAAATTATTGAGTGTTCTTTTCGTTTCGTTGGTTCACTTTAAGAAACTCTAGGCTATGATAAAGTGGATTGCTTGGTTAAGAAATCTAATTATGTCTTAATTTTGTATTTGTTAGTTTCTCGCTGGTTTTTTTGGTTTGATATAAAATCTTGCTGCTGTTCCAAAAAAATATATTTTGTGCCTCACAATTTTAATTTTTAATGTTTGGACCATCAATACAGCTTGACGTCGTCACGCGTGATCCCTATTTGATGAACAAATCCAAAACTTCAACAACGAACTCATAATATATTAAAAGATCAAAATTATCGGGTTTAAAATCGATTACATGACAAATCGAATGATACAAAACAAGAAATGGAAACAAAAATCACAAAATCCCACAATAACAGCATAAAATTCAAACTTCAGTAAGGTCCAAAACTTAATTACATCAGTAACTTATCAATCAAACCCTAAACATAAAGAAGGAAGTAGCGATGAACATGGAGAAGAAACTGGAAATCTTTTTTTCTAATATGCTTCACGTATAAAATCCAAAAAGGATCGCGATAGAATCAATCGAATATAAACAGGAGCAGGAGCAGATAAACACAAACAACCACACGCAGAATATATAACAATGGATAGAGAAATCATTTGCGAAAGTGCGTGATCTTGAACCAGCCTAATTTGAAGGGATATGTAATAGACTTTCCTCCCTTACTGAAGAACCTCTTGATACCATAACCTTTCTGCTTCACTATCGAATCAAGATTACTCATCGTTGTTGCTGTTGTTCTTGAAGGTTCGAATGGGTAGACTCGAGAGAATTTGTTAACGGAGCTATGATATAACAATGGAGAAAAGGGATATTTGAGATATTTTGATAGAACAATTGGATTGGAAGACTAGTATTTATAGGACGCTAAGGACTAAGGAGGGGTGAGATAGGATAATCTTTATTATTATTATTATTATTATTATTTGTTATAATATACAATAATTATCAAGTTTGGATTATTAGATATTATATACAATACATATTTTCAAAGCATATCCGTAACCTCGAAATTAATATCGGCTATCGACATGTCACGTGTGTCTAGAGTTATTCCTAGGTGTACATCGATTTCCCATTTCGTCGACATCAATAATTAAGATATAATAATATATTTTTTAAAGAGTAAAGTACAGAAATATTGATCGAATTCTCTGGTCCTAAGTTTAAAATTTGAAAGAATATATCTCGTAGTTTATGAAAATTACACTATAGTTCATTCGTCCATATAAAAAGACGAAATTACATTTTTTTTTTCTTTTAACAATTTATTATATATATATATATATATATATATATATATATATATATATATATATATATAATTGTTTTTTAATCTTTATTTTAATAGAATTAATATAGATTATTTATAAAACTATTTTTAGTTTTTAAATCAATTATCTATATTATATAAATCATATTATTATTATTATTATTATTATTATTATTATTATTATTTATTTTTTGCGTTATTTATTTGTTTTTGTGGTTTAAAACTCTTTTAATATTTTTGACGTTTTATTTAAATATATTTGTTAATGTCGTTTTATTTTTTTTTACATTTTGTTCGTTTAAATTATATAATGATTTTTTTGACATTTTTTTCGAATAAATAAGTTAAAACAATTACCCGAACATGAACAAAAATTATCGTTCGTTTAGTTAAACGAACGAATATGAACAATAGTCTCGTTCGTTCATTTATATTCGTGAACAGTTCATCCCACCTAGGTCCCCGACTTTGCTTTCTTGTCCGGAATAGAACCAGCTTGAGTTCCGAGGACATAAGCCTTTTTTCTGGTTGGCTAGTTGTTCATTCATGAAGTTCGTTTACGTTTATTTATGTTCGTTCGTTTAATTTGTTTATATTCATTTATGTTCAATTTTTATAATATATTATCATATTATATGTTCGTTTATGTTCATATACGTTCAATTGTGTTTGTTTATCTTTGTTCGTTTATGTTCGTTTAGTATGTTCATGAATATAAACGAACGAACATGAACAAGATAATTTGTCAAACGAACGAACACGAAAGAGAAAATCTCGTTCGTTTATCCGTTCATGTTCGTTTGTTTGTTTGACTAACTTAAATGAACGAACACGAAGATAAACACACACCACTTGTTCGTGTTCGTTTATTTGTTAAACGAACATGAAACAAATCATTCATTTATATGTCAGTACTTCTTCATTTATTGCCTAAATAATTATATTTTTTCATATAAAAAAAATAACTATTTCCGAAGAAAAAACAAAGTAAACCAATATATATATATATATATATATATATATATATATATATATATTGTTAAAAGAAAGTAAAAAAAAAAAATATTAAATAATTTTATCGGAAGATTGATAGTTATTTGGATTATTGTTTTAATTTGTTTATTAGAAAATAAGGTCAAAAAAATCATTACATAATTTAACGAACAAAACGTCAAAAAAACAACATTAAAAAATATATTTAAATAAAGCGTCAAAAATATTAAAAGATTTTTAAACCACAAAAACAAAGATGAATAAATAAAACAATAACTAATAATAATAATAATAATAATAATAATAATAATAATAATAATATGATTTTATATAATTTAGATAATTTATTTAAAAAACTAAAATTAAATTTATAAATAATGTATATTAGTTCTATTAAAATAAAGATAAAAAAACAATAATATATGTGTTATATATAATAATAATAATAATAATAATAATAATAAATTGTTAAAAGAAATAGTAAAAAGAATGAAAGGGTAATTTGGTCTTTTTATATGGACCAAGTACATACAGTGTAATTTTCACAAACCAAAAGGATGTAACCTGTCAAATTTTAAACTTAAGGACCAAAACTGAGTATTCGACCAAACCATAGGGACCATTTCTGTAATTTACTCTTTTTTAAATTACTTTATTTTTTATCATGATTTTTTTAACTCGACGTCTTTATATTTTCTAAACTTGGTAATTTAAGTCCTTTAGTAGAAAACAGTTTGATTTTATTATTAAGTTGTCTTATAAACATTTTTGTTTAAACCAATATTTAATCCCTTATAGAGTATGTTAGTTAAAAAACCCGAGTCAAACAAAATAGTATATTTAGTTAAAAGTACCATAGATATTTGCAAATGCTTATAGGAACTATATATGATATGATTATTATATTTCACAAGTCTCGTCGAAATGACTAAAACCTCACAATGGAATAAGTCCAAAACCTTACTTGAAGATAAATTAAGCTTCAATTGCTATATAGACGCTTACAAGTTACAACACAATTCTCAATAACTTAGTCCACCAGCTAACTGTTTAAACAAATAAGTATATAATAGCAATATACTTTCTAAAATTACCATAAATCATAATTCTCATCAAATTATTGTTTTATCCAACCGTAAAAATAATCTAAAACCCATGGAGTTAAAACTAAAATTTAAAAACCATCCGTTATAAATTTAACAAATATCTTATTCATGACTCCATTGATTTTGACTCTATCAAGTCCATATATACTATTGCTATTATTATTGCTTTATCAAACTAAAAACCGAAAAAAAAAAAAAAATTAAAAACCAATGTAGTAGAACCTAAAAAACGAGAGAAAACCAAACAAAATCGTTTTTTTGGGGCTAGAAAATCGAGTTTTCAAGTCAAAAAACAAACACAACAGAAAGAAAATGCTTATGTGTAGTTATGAGTCATGCATTTGGAGTCGATTCCACCGGTTTTTCAATTGCACCAGAAACATTGGAATTGGAATCAGGAAGACCATTGTTGGAATTCATAGCATTTTGCTTAGAATCATCTTTGGAATCTTTTTCGGGTGGTAACATGTGGGAAGGAGGATTTTGCTTTAAGTTCATAAAAAGTTGTCTCATTCTGGAAAGATCGGTTGGTTTTCCGGGTTTTGGGCCCTGAATTACCACAATTCCCGGTTTCTTTTCGTCTTCTTTCTCTTTTCTTGCTCTTCTTTTGTCAATGTTGGCCACCTCACGTGGTATGAGCTCCGCTATTGCTTTCCAATATTGTTGATCTGCTTCTTTATGAAACTTCTCTTGGTTGATCAAGTATAGCTGAACAAAAACAAGATTGAAGTAAAGTAACATTGGTTTTTGCTAAAAAGGGAAACCACATACAAACATTTGTACTTCTAACATTTTTGTTGGTTTACTTATTTAACTATTATACTATAGTAAGATAGTGATTAAGCTATTAAGAATTATATACCTTTTTCATGGTTTTGGAAAAAGACATAATATAGAAAAGTACATTTTCACCATTTTATATATTTGGCCACCATCAGAAACCAATCATTGGTTTTTGCAAAAAGAAAAAGCAAAATACATCACAATGTATAATAATCATTGATTTTTGCCAAAAAAAAAATCAAAATAAAGAAAAACAGTTGTACTTCATCGTTTTATCAGTTTAAGTTACTTGACTATTTTCTATAGTGATTTAACTGTTCTACCTTTTACCGTTTAAAAAAACTATTTTAGCAGTTACTCGGTTTTGAAAAAGGGTAAAATACAGAAAATCACAGCGTACTTTTTACCATTTTATCGGTTTAACCACTGAACTATTATTTTGGAGTGAGTATCATTATAATAGTTCGATGGTTAAATCTATAATGCAAAATAATAGTCAACTTGCTAAATAGATAAAATGGAGAAAGTACATTAAGTTTCTTTGTATTGTCCGGATATAAAAAACAGTGTAAATGGGAAAAAGATTTATTTTGACAAAATTATAATGATTTAATCACAATGAATAGATTTAAGTGGCTAAATCAATAAACATGGTGAAAGTCGATTGTATTTTTCTGTATCTCACCTTTTATTATAATTCCAGAAATCACTAGAGTTTGCAGGAGGGCACATTGTAAAAAATAGCAAAATACTTTTTCTTACATTAATTTGCTCACTCAAATTAAAAATTTGTAAGCGAAAGTTTAACATGCTGACAAAGTTGAATGGTTTTTATATGCTTTCTATAATATTAAATGGTCTTGATATTTTGAAGGTACTTTTTTAATGTCAGTCACCAGATTAGAAGGGAAAATGTATAAATTAGCACAAGGTATTTTTTGTAGTGATTAAACCAATATACATTTTTGACCTTTTAAAAAACCATCCAAGTTATGCGGTTTTGAAAAAGGTTAAAAGCACTGAAAATCATGATATACACATTTTTATCGATTTAGCCAAGAAATAGTTTTTTTTAATGAATTTATGATAATGATAATAATGTTCAGTGGTAAAAACGATAAAGTGGTGAAAGTACATTTGTATTTTTTTGTATTTTAACCATTTTCAAAACCATATCACAGGAAAAATTATTTTCTTAAATTGTAGAAAATACTTAAGTGGCTAAACCAATAAATTGGTGAAAAATACAAATGCTATCTGTATATTACGCAACGAGAATGAAGTAAAAGTGATTTTCTAGTTATAGTAATTTACCCATTGTAAGAATATGCAATTTTGGACAAATATTAAAATTGTAATGCAAAAAAAAATAAAAACAATCATATTTTATTATTTAATACCTTTTCTCGTTCTCTGTTTTGAGCTGTGTTGGTTTCTCTGTTCTTCTGTCTTTTCTCAATGAAAGCTCGTTTGAATTCATCAGCTTCAGAAATAAGCTGATTCCGCATTTCCCTTTCCTTCTTTTCCTTTTCCTCTAGATTAATAGCATTTTGGCTACACACATAAATAAATAAACCTCAAAATGCAGAAAAAACACAACATACTTTCACCATCTTATAGAATTACACTTAACCAGATTAAACCATTCTACTCCTTTTTCACCGACTATTATATCTTTTGACCATTTAAAAAAAAACAATTTTCATGTTTACCTAGTTTTGAGGAAGGGAAAAAATAAAAAAATAGCAATGTACTTTTCGTTACTAGTTTAATATAGCATCCTACTTTTATTTCTTTCTATTACAGCTTTATACTTTCAAAAATCTACCCAATTATAGCAATGACATCCAACCACAAAACATTTTCACTGCTGTAATTAGGTAAAATATTCAAAGTACTTTGCCTTCAGAGGAAAAAAACTAAAGGCACAATTACAATGCCTGAATTATTAAAAAAAAAACTTGAAAGTACAATGTTGTAATAGAAAGAAACAAAAGTATTATGCTCTAATAAACATATAAACGAAAGCATGTTGCAGTTTCTTGCATTTAACCCTAAAACAATGCTTGAATTTATTCAACACAACTTTCTGCGTTCATGGAATCATGGTCATTGCTAGGAATCAGGCTCCATATTTACACAAGGAGGTTTTTTTTGTTATAAAAGCTAGTTAAAGCATTGATTTAGCTTTAAAGGTGTAGAGAGATTGGTAAGAGGGATATATTAATGAGGAAATTTCAGGAAATAGCAATTGGCTTCACTCTTTTTACCAATATAGACAATGTACTTTACTTTTTACCCATAATAGCAATGTACTTACTTTTTGAGGCATCAAAATACTACCAAATTTATAATAGATGACCTTTTGTATATGAGCGACTATGGACAGGATTCTAGTACAAAATTATAAGTCATAATCACCAATTCAGTACCCGTATAGTTTCACATGTACCAAGATTCGAAAGGGCAGTTGCATTGCCTGCTAATCTGAAACACCAATGCAATCAAGAACGTGGTTTAGCTAAAACGACATACATTCGCACACTTGGCATGCATATCAAGATATACGAAGAACAACAAAGAAAACGTTTTCTCTAGAATCATCATTCAAGCAAGCATTACTTTGTCTAACAAATGTTCATAGAATTCGAACGAATTAGCAACCAAACATGGAGATAGAAGATCGAGATCTACATAATATGATCTAAGTAACGCATGTATGTCAGTAAAGACCATAAAACGCAATCGCACATATTTCCGAACACGAGAGAGAGAGAGAGAGAGAGAGAGAGAGAGAGAGAGGCAACAAAATAATAAGAAAATATGTCGAAATTACCGACGCCACTCGCGAAACGCAGCACCTTCCTCACGCATTTGGCCAGGATCAGGAAGTAGCGGCCCGCCGCCACCGCTATCACCATTACCAGAAGACGTGAATATGCCTTCAGTATCAGTTCCTAAGTCGTACGGCTTGGAATTGCCATTTGATTCCGGTTCAAAGGGGGGCGCTGAAGAGAATCCTCCAAAATTCTCAGGAGAATACGTCGTTTCATCTTGATGATAGGAAGGCGGATGAGGAACGTCGAGTACGTTGTTAAGGTCATCGGCAGGAGGTCCTTCGAACCCGTAGTTTTGGCCCGTTTCGTAACCATCGTTGTTTTGAGACGTAGCCGCCTGAATCCCCTCTCCTCCTTCCGTACCGAATGCGCCACCGAAATCCTCCATTTTTAGAGCTCTCTCTTTCTCTCTCAAGATGTTGCAGAAGTGAATTCTCGTTTTATTTCACGATGAAGGAGGTGGCAAACATTACAAGAAGATGTCAAACGATGCCGTAATACGTTCGTTAAACTAGGAAATGGTCCTTGATAGACAAAACTTCAAAATTGGTCCTTATGATTTACCAAAAACTTTGGATAGGATCCAAAACTTTTTTAACTTCTATGAAAGGTCTAAAATCAAAAAATTCTCTTGAGTTTGATCCATTTTGGTCCGTAAAAAACCTTAAAAGACTGTTTTACCCTTTTGATTTCTTTTTTCATTTTTTAATATAAAATATAATTATTTTATAATTAAAAAAACAAAAGGACATGTCCACCCTACCCCGACCCCCACCAGCACCCTACACTATCTTTATTTACTCCTTTTCCCAACCATCACCATGAAGTGTTCTTCAAGCCTCATATCCTATTCTTATCATCGACTTTGGTTCTATGTTGAGATTCAAAAATTAATTAATCTGCTCAATCAATTAAGCTAACAAACTTATTTTCATGAATTGATTTTTGCCCTATGGTTGTATCAGTTCATCATCGATACTTTTATAATTTTCCTATCCCGTGTTCTTTATTCACGATTTGATGTGTTCGATTCTTAATTTAATTCTTATTGCCATTTTAATCCAAGATAACAGTCCTAAAATATGTTGTCAATCTTTTTTGTTATATCGATTTTAGGATAATCTCAGTTGCTTTTTTTATTTCGTCGATGATGCCCTGCACGCACAGTATTCATCTGAAAATCTTTTTAAAGTGATGAAGTTTTAGATGATAATCAAAAAGTGGGTTTACCTGATTTCGATTTGGTTGAACGAGATGTGTTCGTCAATAGGGATAAACAAGTTTAAACGGAGATAGAGATGGGGTGATTTTTGATTTGGTTTGAAGATGGGATTGAACCAAAATTGATTTTTGATTTGGTTTAAATCAGTGGATAATGATGCTTGAATCGAAATGGAGCTTCAAAATAGTTCTAATGACCTGGAATTTGATGTTGAAGATGGATCAATTTTTTGTTTTGATGACATTTTTACTGGAGAACATATAGTATTCAGATGTAGAACGATTTTCAGGGAATTGATCTAAGGAATGATACAGATGAAAATAAACCAGTATAAGATAGGGGTATATGATCTTTATTAAAAGTTTGTGATGAGAGAGAGAGAGAGAGAGAGCATGCGAGAGTGAGGGAGGCTACCATTGGGGTGGATAGTGGGTGGGGTAAGGGTTATGACTCTCCGACGAACATATATGATGGTCATCTCCTCTGTTAAGCATATATATAAGGAGTTCATCGAATTTGCAAGTAAAGGAAGAAGAAGATGCAAGTAGAGGATGAAGAAGATGAGAGACTGAGAGAGAGAGAAAGAGAGAGAGAGAGAGAGAGAAAAAAGGGGAAGGGGGTATAATGATAGGAGGTATGAGCTTTAATGGTGGTCTATGGGGGTGGGGTAGACCCTTTATTTATATTTTTTACTAATTTCATAATGTATTTAAAAACTACATAAAATAATTGAAAAGGGCAAAATTTTCCTTTCACCTTTTTCAAGACCAAAACCACGAAAAATTTCGAATTTTGGACCTTCCACACAAGTTGGAAACTTTTTGGACTATATCCCCAGTTTTTTGCAAACCATAAGGACCAATTTCACAGTTGTGTCTTTCTAGAATGTCAATCTGGTTTGTAAAGTTAGTATTTAAGGAAAATTGGTCCTCCTCATTATACCAAATAATGTTTTCTTTGTCAAATACTATCAAAGTTAGGAAATCTTCATAATTGGTCCTTTAATATTTCAATATACATGTAACATCCCAAAAATCATGATAAAATTTTTTATTTTTTGTAAAACATTTACACAAACCAAAATATAATCAACCATTGTTTCAAGACAAATCCATAAAATTATAGTATCAAAAATCTCTCAAACATACATCAATAGAGGATGTGTACGATCATGCATTCGCCTTGCCCCGATCATCTAATGTACCTGAAACCAAGAAACCAACTGTAACATCCGGATTCCCAGGTATCTTAATTTATGTATTTTATTGAGTTTTGGAGAGAGACGCGGCGAGTAGGCGCTCAGACTCGCCGAGTAGAGTCGCGAATCTCCATCCGGGTTAATGACCGGACTCGGCGAGTCCATACGTGGACTCGGCGAGTCCACGCTGTTTAATGAAACCCTAATTTCTTGGGTTTGGGACCTATTTAAAGGCCCTTATGGCCTTCAATGGCGGCTACCAGACCATAGAGAGAAACCCTAGAGTGCTTGAGCGTTTTGAGAGAGAAAGGAAGCCATTCTTGACCTTGGGAGTGTTGTTTAGCAAGAAGAAGGAGGTACTAGCCAAGAGGAAGCATAGGAGGTTGCTATTCTGTGGATTTGGAGCTAAGATCTTCACATTTTAGGTAGTAATTCGACTCTCCTTCTGTTCTTATGATGATCATATGGATTTAGGGTTTCTTAGACCCTTTGTTGGTTAGATTTGATGTCCAAATAGCCCCTTCTGGTGATAAGGCTTTGGATCTGGATCCATAGAGGTCCAGAGAGCCTTATTCATCAAGCTTTATGAAGAACAATAGAGGTCATGGCCTTGGGTTAAGGTATTTGGGGCTAAATCATCATATATGGTCATATAAATGTTGCTTGTGCATCAAGATCGAGACTTTACGTGATTATAGTGGTTGGGAAGGCCAGATCTATGGATTAGAGGAACAGATCTGACCTCAGGAGGTCATTTGAGTTGGTGCATGACATGAACTCGCCGAGTCCAAGGGCAGACTCGGCGAGTAGGGTTAGGGTTTCCCGTGAATCACTCAGTGAGTGACTTGCCGAGTTGGGGGAATGACTCAGTGAGTCAGAGGGGGAATAGAGGACTCGAGTTCACGACTGAACTCGCCGAGTCACATTTGTGCACTCGGCGAGTCGGGTCAAAAGTTTGACCGTTGACTTTTATTGACTTTTAGGGTTTGGTCAACTTTAGGGTCTTTGAGCCATGAGAGGGGTAAAATGGTCTTTTACCCTTCTGAGAGTACTAAGAGGAGGAATAGTCTAGCCTTGAGAGATGTATTGATTCAGAGTGTTTATTTCATATGATTAGGCGGAGGCTAGACCCGACTTTACAAAGTTCGAGCTTTACCGAGTTACCCGAGGTGAGTCTTCTCACTATACTTTACCTAGAGTGGTAATTAGAGCTATGAGACAGAGTATTGTGTATGCTTTTGCATGATGTGATTTCTATGTGTTATATGATATGTATGTTACAGAGTTTTCAGAGTTGGGACCGGAAGGTCCACAGAGTTAGGGTCAGAGGACCCATAGAGTTAGGGTCAGAGGGCCCACAGAGTTATGGGACTCGGGGGGGGGGGGGGGGGGTCCCACAGAGACACTTTGACCAGAGTGTCAAACAGAGTTATAGCCTCGAGTGGCTAATATGTGTTATGTATGGTATTTTGGGAAACTCACTAAGCATTTATGCTTATAGTGTTGTGTTATGTGTCTCAGGTACCAGCGAGGATCGCGGGAAGGCGCCGGCTTGATCAGTACACACGCGGGGAGATTTTATTATGATCTTGGGATATGATGTTATGTGATACAATGGTGTTTTTATAACGATTATGAATGAAAACATGTTTTATAAATGTGAAAAATTGTTTTGAAAATTTGGGTGTTACAAGTTGGTATCAGAGCCTTGGTTTGAGGGATTCGGATTCATCTTCGGGCGTATCTGAACTCAAACTGAGGATTTG
The DNA here is from genome assembly GCF_052849685.1 of Lactuca virosa. NCBI lineage: Eukaryota > Viridiplantae > Streptophyta > Magnoliopsida > Asterales > Asteraceae > Lactuca > Lactuca virosa. Next base: position 133,470,356 of record NC_136429.1, read on the forward strand.
AGAGAAATTTTGATGACTAAAAACTTTTTAAAAGAGTAAAAAGAGTTTTGAGATAAACAGAGTAGAGCCGTGTGTACGATCAGCCAGCGCCCGAACGGTGATTTCCCAAAATACCCTTGTAATTAGTGTTATGAGATATATTATGTTATGATATATGATGAGTTATGCTATGCATGCTAGAGTAGACTAGGTATTATTAGGACTAGAGTGGCCTGATATGTGATGCCTTAGTCTAGGAGTTTTGCTGCTAGGGATACTTGAGAGTGTTTAGATAGCAGCGAGGAGTTTATGAGAGAGCTGCTAGTGAGTAGCATATGGTTAAAGAGAGTAGAGTACTTGGGACTTGGGATCCAAGGAGGAGGACTTAGAGTGGATGCTAATGCGGTGTGGACGGTAGTATAGGGCTCGTACTACTGAAGACACCGGAACAGTGCGCACCCTAACTAAGAATCCATCGGGTACTAAGGAGCAAGTAGGGTGGAGTTATCGAGTGCGAGTATACTCGAGCGAGTCCCTGATATTTATTATGCTGTATTTCAGAGACATCATGGTTGGGACACGCCACACACCAGAGAGCAGCGGTACTAGTGATGAGGAGATCCGTAGGATCATTCATGAGGAGGTGGCTGCGGCCATCAGGGCAGAGATACCAGAGATGTTCGGGTCTATCAAGACCACACTGATAGAGACATTTGACGAGAGATACGCTGCTCTTTCTGAGGCTGCGGTTGCTGCGGCCACTGCAGCTATAGCTGCGACTAGGCCGCAGGGTGGTGATGTGTTGCTGTTTCGTGAGTTCAGCAACACAAAACCACCGGAGTTTGATGGGACCCAGGACCCGATTGCAGCGATGAGGTGGATATCAGACATTGAGGGGTGTTTCTTTACTTGCTCATCTCCAGAGCATTTGAGAGTCCGGTTCGCGTTGAACCAGCTTCGCTTGGGAGCGAAGGACTGGTGGAAGTTTGTGACGGCGCACTATTCGCCTACTGAGCTTGCTGCAGTGACCTGGGAGAGGTTCACTGCTATGTTCCGAGAAGAGTACGTTCCCCAGGTGGAGAGGGAGCGTTTGGCCCAGGAGTTTTTGACCCTCAAGCAGGGTACAGAGTCTGTTACAGTGATCACCAGGATGTTCCATGAGCGGGCGATGTTCTGCCCAGAGCACGTGTCCTCCGAGCAGGCACGTATGAGCCGATATCTGAGCATTTTGAGGAGGGATATACGAGAGTTCGTGGCGAACTCGACGTACCGGACATTTGCCGAGCTTCAGGCAAATGCCCGGAAGATGGAGATAGAGCTGGAGACTCAGGCTAGGGAGGAGGCGGAGTCTCAGGGGAGGGATCGGCGACCGGCACAGTCTCAGCCGGCAGCCAAGCGGGCCAAGCCCGCCGATTCGAGATCAGGGAGCCAGAGGGGTCGCACTTGTGGCAAGTGCGGCAAGAGTCATGATGGAGTGTGCAGAGCAGGGTCTTGCTACAAATGTGGCAAGGAGGGGCATATGGCCAAGGATTGCCCCAAGGGGTTTGCAGTCTGTTTTCACTGCAACCAGACCGGACACCGAAAGGCCGAGTGTTCGCAGTTACGAGGGTCAGCTCAGGGAGCTTCTCAGGGATCTGCCCCTGCTGCTGTTCGAGCTACAGAGAGTCGGCCGGCGAAGGCCGAGGCGCCGAAGGCTCGCGGGAGAGCCTTCCAGTTGACAACAGAGGAGGTCCGCGCAGCACCCGATGTGGTAGCTGGTATGTATTATTTCCTCTGTTTATTTTGAGTTTGTAGTGTTATGCTTATATTGTGATATGCGTAGGTACATTTCTTGTATGTTCTGTACCTGCCTTGGTGTTATTTGACTCGGGTGCGAGTCGGTCTTTTGTGTCACTAGCGTTTAGTCAGCACATCAGTACCCAACGTGAGGCGTTGAGTCGACCTCTACGAGTTTCCATAGCTGACGAGCGAGCGGTGTATGCTACTGATGTGATTCGAGGATGTGTACTCAAGATCTTCGGTGTCGAGTTTCCGATAGATCTGGTCCCGATTGCTATGGGGGACGTATGTGTCATAGTGGGCATGGATTGGTTGAGCCGTTTCGGAGCTGTGATTGACTATGAGCGACAGTTGATGACGATACGAGACCCCGGTGGGGGAGTACTTACGGTGTACGGCGAGGGTTCCCGTTCTGGGTCAGCATTTTGTTCGGCCGCTAGAGCGAGGTAGAGTTTACAGCAGGGCTGTAGTGGGTTTGTGGCTTATGTGGTGGATACGAGAGTAGATGCAGAGAGACCGAGGTCGATCGAAGAGGTCCCGATAGTGCGCGAGTTCCCGGATGTTTTCCCCGAGGAGTTTCCGGGTGTGCCTCCCGAGAGGCAGGTAGAGTTCCGTATTGATTTGGTTCCGGGGGCAGCGCCTATCGCCAAGGCGCCCTATCGCCTTGCGCCACCAGAGATGCAGGAGTTATCCTCGCAGCTTCAGGAGCTGCTGGGGAAGGGGTTTATACGGCCGAGTAGCTCGCCGTGGGGAGCGCCGATCCTTTTTGTCAAGAAAAAGGATGGTTCACACCGGATGTGCATTGATTACCGGGAGCTGAACAAACTGACGGTCAAGAACCGTTACCCCTTACCGAGGATCGACGATTTATTCGATCAGTTGCATGGAGCGTCTTGGTTTTCCAAGATCGACTTGAGGTCTGGATATCATCAGATGAGAGTACGAGATGAGGATATCCAGAAGACAGCGTTCAGGACTCGTTACGGGCATTACGAGTTCGTGGTGATGCCTTTCGGGCTCACCAATGCACCAGCGGCGTTCAAGGATCTCATGAACAGAGTATGCAGACCGATGTTGGACCGTTCGGTGATCGTGTTCATCGATGATATACTGGTGTATTCGAGATCCAGAGAGCAGCATGAGGAGCATTTGAGAGAGTTACTTGGAGTTTTGAGATCGGAGAGGCTTTATGCCAAATTCTCCAAGTGTGATTTCTGGTTACGAGAGGTCCAGTTCCTAGGGCACCTCGTTAACCAGAATGGGATATTGGTCGACCCGGCCAAGATTGAGGCGGTTATGAGTTGGGAGGTGCCGAGATCCCCCACCGAGATCAGGAGTTTCTTAGGGTTGGCTGGCTATTATCGGAGATTTATCAAGGATTTCTCCAAGATCGTCGTGCCACTCACCAGGTTGACCCGGAAGGGTGTTGCTTTTTCATGGGGACCAGGGCAGCAGGCCTCCTTCGAGACACTTCGCCAGAGACTGTGCGAAGCCCCAGTGTTAGCCCTTCCGGAGGGGATGGAGGACTTTGTGGTGTATTGTGACGCATCGATATCGGGGCTGGGAGCGGTGCTGATGCAGAGAGGGCATGTGATAGCATACGCATCGAGGCAGCTGAAGCCTCACGAGACGAGGTATCCCACCCACGATCTGGAGTTGGGGGCTGTAGTGTTCGCCCTCAAGATCTGGCGTTACTATCTGTATGGGGTTCGGTGTACCATATACACGGACCACAAGAGCTTGAAGTACTTGATGGATCAACCCAACCTGAATATGCGCCAGAGGAGATGGTTGGACGTGGTAAAGGATTACGATTGTGAGATCCTGTACCACCCGGGCAAGGCTAACGTTGTAGCCGATGCCCTGAGTCGTAGGGCGGAGAGCGCCCCGATACGGGACGTTTGTATGAGATTGACAGTGATGACTCCGGTGTTGGACACCATCCGAGGGGCCCAGGCTGAGGCCGTGAGACCGGAGAACCGCAAGAGAGAGCGGGTTATCGGATATGTATCGGAGTTTGTTACCGATAGCAGAGGGCTTATGACCTTCCAGGGTCGGATCTGGGTGCCATTTGTGGGCGGGGCACGTACCATATTGATGGAGGAGGCACACCGATCTAGGTTTTCGATCCATCCCGGGGCCACTAAGATGTATTTGGACTTGAGAAGAGATTATTGGTGGCCCTGTATGAAGAGGGATGTAGCATGGGTTGTTGAGAGGTGCTTGACCTGTCGCAGGGTTAAGGCCGAGCACCAGAGGCCGCATGGTAAGTTGCAGCCGTTGGAGGTTCCCGAGTGGAAGTGGGAACAGATTACCATGGATTTTATCACCAAATTACCAAGGACTGCGAGGGGCGTCGATGCAATTTGGGTGATTGTGGACAGGTTGACGAAGAGCACTCACTTCCTTGCTATCAGTGAGAGCTCCTCCGCTGAGAGGTTGGCAGAGTTGTACGTGAGGGAGGTGGTATCACGGCATGGAGTGTCGATCTCGATCGTCTCAGATCGAGATGTACGTTTCACTTCCAGATTCTGGAAGAAGTTTCATGAGGAGTTGGGTACGAGGCTGCATTTTAGTACTGTATACCACCCCCAGACAGATGGGCAGAGTGAGCGGACGATTCAGACGCTCGAGGACATGCTTCGGGCATGTGTGTTGGATTTCGGAGGGAATTGGGACACATACTTGCCCTTGGCTGAGTTTTCCTATAACAACAACCATCATTCGAGCATCGGTATGCCACCCTTTGAGCTGTTGTATGGGAGGAGGTGTCAGACTCCTATTTGTTGGGGTGAGGTCGGGAAGCGTGTGATGGGTAGTACAGAGATAGTACTTCAGACGACTGAGCAAATTCAGCAGGTCAGACAGAGGTTGTTGACCGCTCAGAGCCGCCAGAAGAGTTATGCGGACAAACGTCGCTCGGAGCTTGAGTTCCAGGTTGGTGATTTAGTACTCCTGAAGGTATCTCCTTGGAAGGGGGTGATCCGATTCAGGAAGAGGGGTAAGTTGGGACCTCGGTATATTGGTCCTTTCAGGGTGACTGCCAGGGTGGGCAGGGTAGCGTATCGTTTGGAGCTACCTACGGAGTTGAGCCATATTAACGATACCTTCCACGTGTCTCAGTTGAGGAAGTGTATCGCTGATGAGTCGGCAGTGGTTCCGTTAGAGGACATTCAGGTGGATGCGAGCCTGAATTATGTTGAGAGACCGGTTGCGATTGTGGATCGAAGGATCAAGACTTTGAGAAACAAGGAGGTGCCATTGGTTCAAGTCCAGTGGCAACATCGGAAGGGTTCTGAAATGACCTGGGATCCGGAGTTAGAGATGCGTGAGCAGTATCCAGAGTTATTTGTGGAGTGAGACTTCGAGGGCGAAGTCTGATTCTAGTGGGGGAGAATTGTAACATCCGGATTCCCATGTATCTTAATTTATGTATTTTATTGAGTTTTGGAGAGAGACTCGGCGAGTAGGCGCTCAGACTCGCCGAGTAGAGTCGCGAATCTCCATCCGGGTTAATGACCAGACTCGACGAGTCCATACGTGGACTCGGCGAGTCCACGCTGTTTAATGAAACCCTAATTTCTTGGGTTTGGGACCTATTTAAAGGCCCTTATGGCCTTCAATGGCGGCTACCAGACCATAGAGAGAAACCCTAGAGTGCTTGAGCGTTTTGAGAGAGAAAGGAAGCCATTCTTGACCTTGGGAGTGTTGTTTAGCAAGAAGAAGGAGGTACTAGCCAAGAGGAAGCATAGGAGGTTGCTATTCTGTGGATTTGGAGCTAAGATCTTCACATTTTAGGTAGTAATTCGACTCTCCTTCTGTTCTTATGATGATCATATGGATTTAGGGTTTCTTAGACCCTTTGTTGGTTAGATTTGATGTCCAAATAGCCCCTTCTGGTGATAAGGCTTTGGATCTGGATCCATAGAGGTCCAGAGAGCCTTATTCATCAAGCTTTATGAAGAACAATAGAGGTCATGGCCTTGGGTTAAGGTATTTGGGGCTAAATCATCATATATGGTCATATAAATGTTGCTTGTGCATCAAGATCGAGACTTTACGTGATTATAGTGGTTGGGAAGGCCAGATCTATGGATTAGAGGAACAGATCTGACCTCAGGAGGTCATTTGAGTTGGTGCATGACATGAACTCGCCGAGTCCAAGGGCAGACTCGGCGAGTAGGGTTAGGGTTTCCCGTGAATCACTCAGTGAGTGACTTGCCGAGTTGGGGGAATGACTCAGTGGTCAGAGGGGGAATAGAGGACTCGAGTTCACGACTGAACTCGCCGAGTCACATTTGTGCACTCGGCGAGTCGGGTCAAAAGTTTGACCGTTGACTTTTATTGACTTTTAGGGTTTGGTTAACTTTAGGGTCTTTGAGCCATGAGAGGGGTAAAATGGTCTTTTACCCTTCTGAGAGTACTAAGAGGAGGAATAGTCTAGCCTTGAGAGATGTATTGATTCAGAGTGTTTATTTCATATGATTAGGCGGAGGCTAGACCCGACTTTACAGAGTTCGAGCTTTACCGAGTTACCCGAGGTGAGTCTTCTCACTATACTTTACCTAGAGTGGTAATTAGAGCTATGAGACAGAGTATTGTGTATGCTTTTGCATGATGTGATTTCTATGTGTTATATGCTGTGTATGTTACAGAGTTTTCAGAGTTGGGACCGGAAGGTCCACAGAGTTAGGGTCAGAGGACCCATAGAGTTAGGGCCAGAGGGCCCACAGAGTTATGGGACTCGGGGGGGGGGGGGGGGGGTCCCACAGAGACACTTTGACCAGAATGTCAAACAGAGTTATAGCCTCGAGTGGCTAATATGTGTTATGTGTGGTATTTTGGGGAACTCACTAAGCATTTATGCTTACAGTGTTGTGTTATGTGTCTCAGGTACCAGCGAGGATCGCGGGAAGGTGCCGGCTTGATCAGTACACACGCGGGGAGATTTTATTATGATCTTGGGATATGATGTTATGTGATACAATGGTGTTTTTATAACGATTATGAATGAAAACGTGTTTTATAAATGTGAAAAATTGTTTTGAAAATTTGGGTGTTACATCAACAACTGTAAGCCAAAGCTTAGTGAGTTTTCCCAAACATATACCTCACACACAACATGTATACAATGCATGCACTCCAGGCCTACAACATAAAGCTGGACCACCACCTGAGCCTTCAGAAACAAGCTGGACCGCTCCTGAGCCTACATCATAAGCTGGACCGCTCCCTTGGGCCTACAATATCAACCGGACCACCCGGGTATCTTGACCTTCAACACAAAGCAGGACCGCCTCAACCCAACCACATTATGTCGACATATGCAAACAATAATCAATAACCAACAAGTTCATGTAATCATACAGATTTACCAAATCTAACATATCACTACAACATAACAACATCCTATACACAAGGATACATAATCACAATCTAGTGGGCCAACATTGGTGCCTTCTGATGGGTTGTACATGCAATAACGCGGATAAATCCTTATACACTTAAGGGTACATGCAACCTATTATATCTAGTCATAACACTATTGAAGTAACATTGTAACATCCCAAAAATACAACCCAAAAATTTTCGTTTGAAAACTTTACTAAACCATAATATTAAATATTAAAAGATAAATCCATGGATCATGCGTCTATAAATGTCATAATAAGTTTATCAAATCAACTGATGTCAGAACATATCAAAATATCCGAATAAAACTCCCAGGATAAACTGAAGTTGTGGTGTGCGCCATGCCATCATCCCGAGCTCTTCCCCTTACTAGCGGAAGTACCTGAAACCAAAAACTGAAACTGTAAGCACAAAGCTTAGTGAGCTCCCCCAATTTACCACATACCATACAATAACATATAAAGCAACTACTGGGCCTTTCACACTGCATCGGACCGAAGTCCGGAACTATCCAGGGCCTTGCCCTCTGCATCAGACCGTAGTCCGGAAACTGCATCGGACCATAGTCCGGAACTAACCAGGGCCTTGCCCTCTGCATCAGACCGTAATCCGGAAACTGCATCGGACCGTAGTCCGGAACTAACCAGGGCCTTGCCCTCTGCATCGGACCGAAGTCCGGAACTGACTGAACATAGCATAGCATAATCATAACTACTAGCATAAACATATATACTGCATACTACATCAGACCGAAGTCTGGAACACATAACACGAAGACATGCTTGAATCACAAAGACATCAAGCACACTGAGCTACTGCATCGGACCGAAGTCCGGAACTACTGCTAACTTAAACGGGCCGGCATTGTGGCCGTAGACCCGTTCCTACTGGAAGGAAACTCACCTCGTAACGCTGGCTGCTGAGATGCTAAATCTGAAACTGGCTGACTGCTGCTCCGGAACTCCCCGGCTACAATCCCATAAACACTAAATCAGATATTGATAACTGTTTTTAGGGTAAAATGACTATTTTACCCCTGGTCAAAGTCAACTTCCTGGTCAAAGTCAACTTCCTGGTTGACTCTACTCGCCGAGTCCTACTATGAACTCGCCGAGTTCCCGGACTCACACTTCTCTAACTTGCGACTCGACTCGCCGAGTCGGGACGTAGACTCGCCGAGTCCCTCTACTTCCAGATCCTTGTTCTAACTCACTGAGTCCTCTTCCACTCGCTGATTCAACTCACAACTCTAAAATCGGAGAAATCGGGAGTTGCGCTCCGACTCGCCGAGTCCAAGAACAACTCGTCGAGTCCTATGCATGTCCTCACTAAACAGTTGATTCTAATCGATTCCAGTGCATCCAATTCATAGATCTGGGCTTCTAGGGCCGATATAACACGTAAAGTTGCCAACTTCACGTACATGCATAGAGGTATGAAGCTAAAACACCAAAATAAGCTAGAAATGGGAACCTAGGGTTTGGAACAAGGCCTTGCTTTGCATAAAGGTAGCTACTTTGAGCTCCTGGGGCTCAATGATGTCCAGATCTATAGCTCACTACCCTAAGGGAGCTCCAAACTCGAGTTTGGACCTTGAAATGTCCCAAAAGTGGCAAAACAAGCATATATGAAGATCTACTAGGAAAATGAACAAGGTAGAGGCTTTATTACCAGATGAAGTAGAAAATGGAAACTAGCTTCTGGATCTCCTTCTTCTCCTTTGCACCTTCTCTCTTTCCTTTTCTTCTATACTTCCAAGAATACACCAAAACACTCAAAATCAAGAAGGAATCACTCAAACTCACCAATGGAGGCTAGGGTTTTGAGTTCTGGACTATAGGGGCCGCAAATGAACCCTAGGGAAGAGAATCAGATGCTTAAATAGGGTACCAAGTCCCGGAATTAGGGTTTCCCGACCCAGACCAGACTCACCAAGTCCACTAGCCGACTCGTCGAGTCGGTCACTTAATCTTCCACGCGGAGCCCGCTCCGACTCGCCGAGTTCTTCCTTGGACTCGACGAGTTGACTCTTTCGACTTAGGGCTTTTCTTTCCTTTCTTGGTCTTTCTGATTCTGGGTGTTACAAACATTCTATTAAACAACAAGAAATGTAACATTCCGTTATAAATAAATATATAATAATAATAATAATAATAATAATAATAATAATAATAATAATAATAATATTAATAAAATAAATAAATAAATAAATAAATAATCCATAAAACCTCGAGATGTACTTTATATTTTATTTTATTTTAGCCTTAAATCCGTAATAATTTATCAGCGTTAGCCATAGAAGTTGAAAGTTATATTTTCTTGATGTTAAGGGTGAAATGGTAACCTATGGACTTGTATTGAATAGCTTTTTCGAAACAGGGGGATAAAGGGTAAAATATGGACTTAGTTCGAAAAGAAATTGTAGAGGCAGAGACCATTCTCGTTAAAATGTGACCAAGTTTGGTAAGACACGGGATTTTAACCCGTGTTCCTTACCCTCCCGTTTTTAAGGATGCAATACCCAATCCTAACCCTAATCACTATTGCAGCCGCCACCCTTATACCCCCTCCAGCCGCTGTCAACTACGTAGCCACCATGAGCCCGAATACCGCTGCTACACCGCTGACGTCGAAGCCGGAGAACCACCAAGCAACCATCATCACTATTTCGTTTCCGGCGAAGACGAAGAGTCATGATCATGTCATTGATTCAGTCGAGGAGATAGGAAGCTAAGGATCGTGGAGGCTGTTGTTGTTCGTGGTTGGGTCGCGTACACTCTCTTCTCCATTTCTTCTACTGCTACGCCTCAGCAAACGTCCGTCGTCGTTGTTTCTCGTGCTAGTGACGTGATTGCCTCCGGCCATCGTTTGCCGTCAAAGAGGTGGCTACAGTCGTGTTTTATTATATGTGCGCGTGTGTGTTGTCGTTGCAACCTTGTGAGGTGTGTGTGTGTACTTTGGTTGGTCGGAAGTCGAAGAGAACCACCATGGCCGCCAACCATCGTGGCTATCACCATTGTTTCCTTTTCTGCCACCACCAGCCGCCGTGTAGTGGTGGCTATGTGTGTGAAATGGTGTTTATGTGTGTGTGTTTATTTTAGTTGAATGTTGTTTTGGGTGTTGCTTGACCGAAAAACGAAGAAAACCCACCACCACCACCGTGAGGTGGTGGCTGCCACTTCCTGCTACCGCTAGCCACCGTTTTTGGTGGTTGTATTGGGCTTTTTCTTATTATTTTTGGTGCTAGTGTGTGTGTGTGTGTTGTAGGAAATTATATGTTTGTTGGATTGTTGGAATTATTACTCAAACCGCCACCGTGTGCGGGTGGCTGCCGCCTCCTGCCGCCATGGACCGCCGCCGACCACCACTGCCTGAGGTGGCAGTGGGTGGTGCCCAATTTACTAATTATATATTTATTTAATTAGTTAATCATTTAACTTTAGGAGTTGGAAACCCGAATTAGGGTTTAGAGAACCCTAATATCAAGAAACCCTAATTTTGGAGTTGGTCGGGACCCGCGTCAAAACTATTAACTAACTTAAAATAATACTTAATAATGCCCCTACAATTAACTTAATGCAATATTGGGCTTAATAGATTAAGTGCTTAAAGGGTTAAGTGTGGTCTAACCCTAGTTATCATTTTATGTGAAAAACCCTAGAATCGAGAAGCTATATTTTGGTCAATGAGCGGGCACGTAATTAGACTATTGATTGGGTTATTATTTTACCGGAGAATGACTAAGTCAAACCTTAATCAACCATAACCTTAAGTGATTAAGTCCTTAATGGTTTAAGTGTTCTTACTTAAACCTAATCGTCATTTTATGTGAAACCCTAATCATCATTTCATGTGAGGTGGTCACTGTTGCAAGTGACTATAACCTGTGATCGAGTATTGACTCAAGTATCTTCTTGTAGGTGTTTGGAAGTGAGTTGAAGCTGGTAGAGTACTTCATTGCTACATTGGTTATCTACGCGCATATCGAGGTGAGTTTCGCCTCACTGTACCCGTGGGTCGAAGGCACTAATGCCGGCCCACAAGTTTTGGTTATCTGCTAGTAGAGGGATGTCCTGAGGACTGTATATGGTCATGTAAGATAGACTGTGAACTCTTGATTTAGGCTCTCTTACCTATTAGAACTAGTCATAACACTATTGAAGTAACATTTAATTGAACAACAAGAAACCTATAACCCTAGGTAATTTTGAAATTCATAGAAGATTACATACCTTTTGATTGTTGTAGTAAACAATCAAACAATCCTTCTTGAAAACTCTTGGAAGCTAGCACCAAAAATCTCGTGGCTCTGATTATTCACACCCAAACCCTAGCAACTAGGAAATTTGAAGAGAGCAGAGGGAAGAGACAAAATTTCAGCTGGCTTCTTATCTTGTAGGTTGGCCTAAATTTAAAGGGTGGAGGACCCTATTTATAGTTGACCAAGAAACCCTAGATAACTCTTACTTGATTAAAATAATAATATCTCAAAATAGGTAATTATCTGGTTTCCTAATTATCTCCAAGACATATTCTAGAAGCCTTATTTGACTCCTTAAAACCTTACATCACTAGGACGTTTCTGGAATGCCTTCTGCTCAATTTTTGTACAATTACAACTTAGGTCCTTGCACTATTAATTAATCCAATTAATCCCAAAATTAATTCTAATTAATTTCTGATTAATTCTTAATTAAATAATAATATTTATAATTAATATATTATTCTCATAATATATTAACAAATCATTTATCACTATTTATTAATCATATAATAAATCAATAAATCAATCTCTCTCTCTCTAAAAGTCATCATATTCAATTACCAGGTTTGAGGACAACCTAAAAGGACTTTGTCAATAATTTAAGTATATACCAATTTATTTATTGGCTTAGACAGCTAATCCAACACCTTCAAACCATGAGTCCAGTAAGGAAAACTCACCTCAAGTCTAGAAGATAGTTGAACTGATCACAGATCTAAATATCGGCTCTATAGGTCACCTATACAACAAACAGGGACCAAGTCTCAACTACAACTCAAATTACTCCATTTGACCTAAAGTCAAACTTGGTCAAAGTCAACGGTCAACGGTCAAAAATTCAAAAGTCAACAATCAGCCAATCTACGTCCAGCGTAACAGCTCTACGCCCTGCGTAGAACCTAAGGTGGAAAATGGGAGAAAATGGCGCTACGCCTCGTGCAAGGGGATTTACGCCCTGCATAAACCCCTAAAACCCTAACATAATCATTAAGTCCTTTACTCAGTCCAATATCTCTTCCAACTTCCATATATCTATCTTACAAACGTCTTAATGGATAAATTCTCAGACTTTTTCCATTTGAATGCATACCAAGGGCACGAAATCATAACCTAAGTTTAAAAAGTCACCCAATGCTCCATAACTCATGCATAGATGGATGAGCGTGACCAAGCTCTCATTTTTATGACTTAAAAACCCTAAAAATGTCTGGAAATTACACTCCAATGGTGTAGAGTAGCTCTTACTCATATTCACCATGGTTATGGGGATAAGAAGCATGAAATATTAAGCACAACTAGATCTATCATAAAAACACATCAAGGCAGGGACTTTATACCTTCTGGAGATGGTTGAGTGGATGAATCTTCTGGATCTATACTGATTTGAGCTCCCAAGTGGTTCCATAATCTTCTTCTTCATTCATAAGTGAACACAAAACACACTCAAGGCTCAAAACTCTCAAAAAGGGGATTAAAGTTTTAAAGGGTCTGTTTGGGAGGATGGAGGTTGAGGATGGAAGGGCATCAAGGGAGTTAGAGCTTTTAAATAGGGTTCAAACCCCCAAGATTAGGGTTTAAACCTAGGCATCTACGCGCTGCGTAGCTTGATATATGCCCTATGTAGATCATTAAGCCCCCACATCAAGATTCCCTCCTACACGCTACGTAAGAGATTACCCTATGCCCTGTGTAGGATCAAACTCTCCAAAACTTTACATTTTGAAATACAGAAAGAAATTTACCAGAAGGACTGGGTGTGACAATACGATACTGGTGCGGTGAAATTAAAATCCCTGGCAATATTTTGGGCTCGCTATTCATGTGTAAACAAGGTAAATTCCATTATGTGTAGACTCGATAATCGGTCTTGTGATTAATGTATGGAGGTAAATCACAATGTATCGGGAGCAATGAAAGTGGCTTCAAGACTTAAACCTAATACTTCTTTTTCTTAATATATCCTACTACACCTAACAATAACCCTTTAGAAACATAGTAAAAGGTGGTGTGGACTATGTCAAAGAGCATTGCCCTCATGACGAGATATTAGGCATCTCATATACAAGGTTAACATAATGCAAAAAGTTAAATAAAATCTATAAGATTTTTGCGGTGGGATTGTCCGTTACTTGTTCAGAACATATGTATGTGAATATGGTGCAACCCTTTGCATATGTTCTTCTTATAAATATCAACTACTCTTTCACAATAGTCTTACATCACATAATAATGAAAAAGTATGTATTTTTAGAGTCATTTGAATTATTTTATGAATCAACTTGAATATCCAAAAGTCATTGGTTGTTCAATTCCATGACTAACACAACGCCTTATATTGCCTTTTGTTGTAGGAAAATAATGTAGGTTCACTAGCAACCTTAGTACTCGTCATTCATTACTAGAAAGAAATAAGATGAATGCTTTGATACATTAAGAAAACCAAGGGCTTTAGTTTGTCATATGTAGGATTTCCATATGTCATATAAGGATATTCAGATGCTAGTTAGATTACCAACATTGAGGACCAATCATTTACTAGTGGTTGGGTATTTCTACTTGGAAGAGGAGCAATCATGTGGTCCTCAAAGAAGCAATCTTTCATGTCAAATATGGAATATAAATTTCTAGCACTTGTTGTTGATAAGGAAGCATAATGGATAAGAAATTTGATTTATGAGATTCCATTATGGCCAAAGTTTATTTCATCCATTTCTATACACTTTGATAGTGTTGCTACCATAACAAAAGCATATAATCATGTGTATAATGGAAAGTTACGACATTTGGATGTTCAACGCAACATTGTATGTGAGCTTATTGCTAAAAATATAATTTCTATTGTGGTTTTTCGATCTCAACAGAATACGGTTGATCATTTGACTAAAGGGTTATCTAAGGACTTTGTAAATAAGTCGAAAATAAGAATGGGTTTAAAGCTTGTTTGATATCTCTAATGGTAAGATACACACTTCATTTCTAATGCAATGTTAAAAGTTGAATTTACTGTGAAGAGCTTGCTTTTGGAGATTGCCACATTTGTTTACATTATTCCAAGATATATGCTTAGACCTACATATTAAAGTTAAGTTGAACATTTTCTTAATAGTTCTTTTGAAAAAGGGCATGTGCATGTGCATGAATCAAAAGGACTACTTATATATTATGAACTTTTTCCGCTTCAAGAAACTTAGGTTTGGCTTTTATACACTCGTGAATGGATAGGACACATGACTTGTAATAGTGCCAAGTATGAACATTATAATTTTGTACAACTTGTGTGTATAATTCTTCAATTACTCAAATGAGTTGATGAGTTCGATCCTTTGGACACCCATATTCTCGAGTATGTGAAATGTGTATTATATAATATGATATTTCAATCTTTAATATATTTTCATTTACGCGTGAGTTTGGATTAATGTTTATTATTTAAGTTCATCAAAGAGTACACTAAAATGGAGGAGCAATGTTGGTATTTTAGTTCCATCAATCTTTTTAGTATAGTCGGAATTAACTCGAGATAGATTGAGTTCAACTTTTATTATAACATGATATTAGAGGTATGAAGTGTGCACTCAAATAAGCTAATGTGAACTTAAGAACACAAGAGTGAGGGCCTTGGTTCGAATCTCGCCCCTCCTATTTTCTTCCCCCAAATTGCATATTTTTTAGATAAAAAAAATGTGATGATATGGCATGTCACGTCAGCAATCGGTCTTATGTCTTATTCAACCCGAGATAGGCGTGGCACATGGTACATGTTACCGACTTAATCTTCAAAAAGTGATAATGAAAAAATGACAAATTTCAAGCATTAATAAACATAAATTTCAATTTATGGAAAAACTGTTAAAATCTATCAAATTTAAGGGTTTTTAACATTTAAATGAAAATAAAGATAATCAAATATTATTTTGTTAAAAGTGATCTTGATTGTAATATATTTAAGTTAATGGTTTTTTTTTCAATAAAAATAATTAAATTTGATGTGACAAAGGAAAAAAAAAACAACAAATGAGATCGATGAATATGAATGCTCCAACAAACTTTTAACATCTTTATTTACTGTTTTAACTTTTAAGTATTTTTTATGATTAAACTAGAAAAGTGTCCCCCGCTTTGCGGGGGTCGGAAGCCTTCAATGTCGTTTTTCCGGAATCTTTTAATGTTGGTTTTTTGTTATGGTTAAATGGTACTGCGTTTAATATTCATTAGCTTGATTATCACGTTTCTGTCAAACGCAGAGTAAAAACTCAATCTCTTTATAAAAGAAACCGGAAACCAAATTCAAAGCCTGCCATACCATATCAAAGATATAGCATACACAAATAGTAATGAAAAACATAAAAAAAAACTATAGTCCCTTAGCAGTTGATGAATGAGCAAATAAAACCGTTGATTCAATAATGTGTATGTAACCCCACAACCTCTTTGTTCTCCAATCGATCCAACATCCCTTTACCTTTGTGAGAAAATTCACGACCAACCTCTTTTGCAACCTCTCCTTGACCCTACACAAAAAATATGTCATTAACCGAAAGAAAGTAAGTACAATTACCGCATTAAACATCATTGTGAAGTGTTCTTTATATATGGTGCCAATTGGCCAATCAATTATCTTTATTACTTTTATTTTAACAAAATTGTCATTAAAAACTACACAGTAAAAAATATATTGTTTTGCAATTTTACATTCCATTCTGTAATGAAATGAACAATTTCATCCCCGATTCCATTATACCAAACCATACAATTAAAAAAAATAAACTGAATTACAAACAAAGAAAGCTACCTTTCTGGGACATGTTAACCAGTAGAAACGACCCATAAAATTAGCAAGCTGCACATAACAAAAGGGGAGAGAAAATGTTGTCATATTACATTATTTCAAATTAAATAATAACAATAAATGTATTCCACAATTTAAAAGAGAATTTTCTCACCACAAAGGCAAAAGGACATGTTTTGCCAATTAGGACATTGCTAGTAATTGATCTAACATTCTCAAAAACGTTAACTGAGACAGAAAAAAAAAGGAAAGACAAATAGGTATATGGTTTGCATCTGAATGCATTAAGTCGGGCTTTAAATGACATTAACTTCAAACCAATTGCTAGCTAGCCAAAAGTGAAAAACAACGGTAAGCAGAAAAAGAGCAGTTTGATGAAAATGCCCCTGATCCATTAAATGATAATTGAGAGAAATGAACAGCCCAATGATAAACTCGGAAAAAACTAGAGGAGTCTCCTTATTACGCAGATCAATTTCGCAGTCAACAAAATGGTAAAAAAGAAAGAAAAATGCCCTTGGAGCCTTAACCAAACCTATCTAAAACTGTTTAAAAACCTTTTACTTTTTTTGTTGTTTCCCTTTTTCTTTTTTTATTCCAATTTCGGCCTTTCATGATCACAAAACCATGTAATAACTTGCAATCTTTAAGCTTAAACAAAGATTGACCAAATTGCCCTTTAATAGCATAATACAAGTTACTGATTTTGAAGAAAAACCTGCACCAATTCCAAATATGGAATGATGTCAAGTTAGTTGTAAGCCTAAAAATGGAAAAAGAAATTGGGCATCCGTTAAAATCAAGAACTAAAACACATGCTTTAAACTGCACATTATGTTTAAAAACCAAGAATTCACCATCGCTTATTGAGACTCTCCCTGTAAAACCAATTTCTTTCCGAATCCATCAGTTTCCCTCAGTCATCCCAAGGGATTCACTACCCTAGACACCCATCCAAATAAATCAATCAATCGGAAGAAGCAAAAGAAAAAATTAAAAAGATAGGAGTTGAAGAAATTGAACCGAAAATTATATTCCATGTATTGTTGAATTGAAGGTGCATGCCTACCTAACCTGCAAAAATTGACATATATTGAGGAGCAAGTCCAAAGTTATAACACTTAAACAAAAAAATAAAGGAGCTGATAATAGATATGGATATGTTGGCTCCCAGGCACCTGTCATTTGTAGAATTGCAGACAAAAAAAAAATTCTTTACTTTGGTTTCTTTTGGTTCGTCATTAAGAGAAGATTGGGAGTGAAGGAGCAGCATTTGAATCAAAAAGATTTTCTTTACTTTTTTTTCTTTGGTTCAGTAACCAAGACACCCTATTCAATTTCACAAAAAAAAAAACAACATAAAAACTATCTTCCTTTCTTCGTCAAGCACATGTTTCTTTCACTCTCTTGTAATTACTAACACTTTGAGCACTCTTTACATCAAGCATGGTGTAATTACATCAAGCTATAAATCTTAACTATATAGTTGAAACTAATTCTAAGGTTTGTATCTGAAACAGATGCTTAACTCTAGCGGGTAGTTGGAAAAATTTTAAATATAGTTAAGAAAAATACATTAAGAACTCACTAAAGTAAGAAATTGAATGGATAAAAACATGTTATATATTTACTAAACCGTTAATATATAAAGTATATGTTTTATATTTAAAAAGAATAAATAACTATCATTACGTAACATAGTGGTTTCTAGAATGGTAGTCAAAACAATACTTTTTTCTCATACTATTATGTCACCTGTACCACCTATGACCTACCAACGGTTTTCATAGCTTCCAATAGACTCCATATTTCAACTATTACTAACAGGATCTTTGAATTGAAAAAGACAACATGTAAACGAAAAAAAAAAGGAAAAGTTAAATCAACTAACCCCCTTTGATGAACTTCATGCTTTTGCTCCATAAATTTGACCTAAGATGAACAAAAACACCCGATCTCCGCTTTCTTTACTTAAAACACCAATAACCTACTCACTGATAATCAACTAAAAAATAGAAAATAAAATAAATCAATATCAACATAGAGGAAGATTCAGATAGCAGTACGAAGAAGAAATAGTTGAGTTGAAGGAAGATCAGTTCATATCAAACATTATTTGAGTATTTGCAGAGGGGAGAATTTTGGGAACAATTCGTACCTGGAGTGTGGTTTAACTCCCTTTTATCCTCGTTACATCTCACTTATCTCTCCTGAAGCCTGCAATGACTTCAGTTTCAGCCCCAAAAAAATTATAAAAATAATCAAACAAACCTGACGATTGAAATGGAGCGGCCAATTTGATACGAAGGAGGTGGGGTCGATGAGTCGGAGCACCAGTCAACGACGTCAACCTTTGCTGTAAAAAAATAATCACCAACTGAAAACCGTATGAACATTAGGGTTCAAGAAATTAGAAACGAACAGAACAAAAAAGATAGAAAATCAATTAAGCCCAAAAATATAAAGAAAGCAGATCAATTAATCCCAATACAGAAATCAAGAAAGAACGACAACACTAATCAGGTCGCCGCTGCCCTTTCAGGAGGAAGATGCTGGCTTCAACGGGTTTCAAATAACCTCAGAGCCAAAAACCCACATAGAACAACCACCACCTACAAATCGCACCATCCGTATCTATAAAAAATATGGTAGGATTTGTGGAATAAAGCATCCGAAAATAAACCCTTCGTGTATAGATAAGATGGGAAGACAGTGGAGACGGTGTTGGACCACGCAATCACCGGTAACTGCTCGGATGGTGATGGATATGTCGAAGCTGAGATAAGGCGGTGGAGAATCTTCTCGCGGTGGAAGGACTGGATGAACGTCGCTAGGTTTGGGAGAATTATTAGTCGAACCTGATGCAATTACCATCTGTAACAAAGAAAACGCACATCGGAACTTGAGTTCGCGAGGAGAAGAAAGATTAAAACGTAAATCATAGTTATTAGAACATACGGTGGGGGAAGGTGGGTGGTGATGAGACTTATGACAGTAATGGGGTGAGACAGCGGTTTGGAGGAGCGTATGAGGAAGAAGCAACCAACATCCGGTCGGAAGAAGACAGAATGCTATGGAGAGGCGGTGACCATGGTTGAGTGAGTAACCTCGATACCATTCACCATCTAAGTCGGTGACACAAATGGATTTTTGGGGCGGTGGCTGCTCACGTGTACAGAACACGTATCACTTCTGAATGAAGGGGTGGATCACACCTGGTAACCCTGGTGGTAACCCTCGTAGACAACCAACCCACGTGTCCACCAAATATAACCCATTGACCAGTCAATAACGAAGAATGGAAAGAAAATAAAAATAATAAAGTGACAAATACAACAAAATATAGGGACTTAGAATGGCAAAAATAACAAATTGAAGTAGAGGGACTAAAAGAGACAAAGATGCTACATCTTTACTGTTACTTTTCTTCGTAACTTTAATATATATACTAGAAAAGATTCCCCGGCGTTGCCGGGGTCGGAAGGTATTGCTTTGTAAAGTAAAGTAGCATGTTGGTTGCTTTTTGTCCGTGAGTGTAATTTGGTCTTTTCATGTGGTAGGGACTGAATTTGTCACCATGGGTAAACCATATGGACCATTTATGTAATTTTGGCGGCGGTGGTGGTGGTGGTGATGGCAGATGGTGGGTGGGTTTATGGTATTGGGTGGGTATTTTTCTAATAAATAAAACATTAATTTAAAACCAAAAAGAGAATGTTAAATCTAGTAAACCACAGGGACCAATCGTGTAATTTTGTCTAACAATAATAATAATAATGATGAGGGATCATTTCTGCCAAAAGACTAAATACTAATAATATGTAATAAAAGGCGAGGGTTATGAAAAATTCAAAACAAAGTGAAAGGGTTGTTTGTGAACAAAAGCATAAAGATGAAGGGTCAATGTTGTAAGTTGAAGGACCAAAATTGACAAGGTGTCAATTTGACAAGGTGTCAGTTAAAATCTTTACTAACTTTAATATATATATATATATATATATATATATATATATATATATATATATATAATAATCATCATATTTTTAAAGTAATAGTTTTTAATATTTTACTATTATTCTTTTTTGTTATGATTAAAACACATTGTACTTTTCTGATATTCATTTTAATTTTAATAAAAATATAAATAGAGCATATTAATATCCCCAATATTTACATTTTGATTAACTTTAGACTGTTAAATAATTTGATAAATATGCCATAAATAGTTATATTAATAATACTAGTAGATATTGTATTATTATTCATTTCAAATAAATAGACGTAGAATCTTCAATCTTCAATTAGCAAATACATAAATTAGAAGACTCATAAACGATTGCATACAAGTTAACGGAGCGCATTACCTTTAGTTTCAAATTATTAAGCACATATTTAACTGAACCTCCATATATTTCCTCCACCAATAACGATCATAAGCAACAACAACGATAACAACAAGAACAAAAACAAGATAAAGTCATCCGTTATACCTACCACATACCACATATATGGTGGGTGTCACATCAGCACCACATTCCCCTACCAGTAACATGTGATACCTACCACTAACACACCACTCCACATCATTATTTTTATTTTTTTTAATTCAAAAATACAATAAAATTACATTGTTTATAATTAAAAAACATTCATTTTTTTAAATAGTTTTTCATTAATTATAAAAATAAAATTACAACTTCAAACTACATTACTTAGTTAATCTAGAAAAAAAAACATTACATTAATTAAAAAAAACAAACAAACATACATATAAAAAACTAATCGTCGTTCATGCTACGTTGGTACAAATGTTCTGCGACATCTTCTCGAAGATTGAAACACGTTTCACTGTTTTGAATTTCAATAACTCGCTCTAAAAACGCATTCGTTCCGGGTACGAACTCCTCAATTGGAATGACAACGTCGTTCGGATCATACGTGCAAATCGTTCGACCTTCATCTTCAATAATCATATTATGCATTATAATACATGCTAAGACCATTCGCTTAATTCTTTCTTTATCCCAGAGTCGTGTAGCATATTTCACTACATGTCATGTCTGCTTAAGGACTCCAAATGCCCTCTTGATATCCTTTCTCGCCGATTCCTGTTTTTTTGTAAACAACTTTGCTTTTTCACTTCTAGGAACCGAGTATGCCTTCATCAATGTAGAATAATCTGGGCATATCCCAGCACCAAGGTAGTAATCGTATTTATATGTGTGTCCGTTCACCGTGAACGTCATATCAGGTGCTTTGCCGGTCCAAATATCGTTGAAAAGTGGAGACTGACCAAGAACATCAAGGTCGTTGTTAGACCCCGCTACTCCAAAAAAGGCATGTCATATCCAGAAATCTTGAGATGCAACAGCTTCTAGGATGATAGTTGGTTCACCTATATCTCCTCGAGTGAACTGACCACGCCATGCATTTGGACATTTTTCCCAAGCCACATGCGTACAATCTAGACTGCCAAGCATACCCGGAAATCCATGTCTCTCTTCATGAACCGAATATAATCTCTCAATATCACGTTGAGTAGGTTTGCGCAAATATTGTTCGTGAATAACCTCATACACGCATGCAGAAAACCAATCTACACATTCAACTGCGGTCCTCTCGGATACTTTCAAGTATTCGTCAAATGCATCAAATGTTATACCGTATCCCAAATACCTAAGAGCAGCCGCACATTTTTGTATACTACTAAAACTCATTCTTCTTCTAGCGTCGGGTTTTTGTTTGAAAAAATCATAACGAGATTCTAAATCATTAATAATACGTAAAAAATATAGCCTTATTCAGACGGAAACGACGTTCGAACGAGTCGTCATTATAAAGACAATTATCGGCAAAGTAATCACGTACCAATAAGTCGTGTGCGGCTTGGCGATCACGATTGACGACCGCCCTTGTACGAGCAACATTTGAACTTTCTTTGTCGTGAATGTGTTGCACAACGTTGAAGAATGTCTCGACGAATTCTACGTCGTCATCCGAGTCAAAAGTTTTTAAAAATTTCATATGTTTTGTAGAATCCATGTGTATGTGTTTTTTTGGTTTTAGAGAATTAAAGTTTTGTGAGAGAATGAAGGTGTGTTTTGGTGAAAATAGAAGGTTTATTTATTTGTGTATTGAATTGAGTTTGAAAAAAAAGGACCAAATGACCGTTCAACGGTCAACAAATCAATAACCAATCATCGATTCTGTTTACATTCATTGTTGGGAACACGAAGAACAACGACCACGTCCGACCACGGAATGTCGGGGTGGTGTGCACGAAGTTTTCTCGTGGCCACCTGGACCACGACAAAGCCTAATTGTGATGCAAAATGGAAAAGTGGGTCCAACGAATAAGTTATCAAATATAAAAGTTTTTAAAAAAAATCAAACTTGTCAATTACCGATAAACCTACTAAAAAGTTTAAAACGAGATAATTAAAAAAACATATGAAGTCCTTGTTTAAAATAAAAAGAATGTGTATAAATCCAAAAATATAAATCTTTTACTAACGCTAAAAAGTATTAATACGACCCATTCGCCGACCTAAAGCCAAAAAAGTTCGAAGAATTATAGTAGTACTTATCTTTTGATAAATGTATTAAATATTGTCATTTTATACATATTGTTAAGAACACGATTAGAACTATGTTTAGATTCTATAAAGACAAAACATTACAACCGGCAACGAATATACCCTGATAAAATAATGCCATATTATCGAGTTAAATCAAAATTTGGTGTAAAAGTGTAAAACATTCAAAAAATAAATTACAGAAAAGTTGGTATAATATTTGGTACATATAATGATATATCTCAAAGATACTGTTACGTCTTACACTCTATTAAAATTGAGACAAAGTACAAGAAAAACCAAACATATTTATAATCGTATTAATTTGGTTACTTAATTATTTTAATCATTATAAAAATCAATTAAGTAGCTAAATCTTTATAAAAGTTCGCCGAAGTCAAACGTGAGCACTACTAATTCATTGAGGAATTAAAGAAACACACACATACACATATAAAACTATAAACTGCAGGCAACAATCGTAAGCTATATGTTAAGGTTTATTTTAATCAATTGGTATAGAAATCGTCAAACCAATTCGATTTAAATGTCGAAATTAAGCTTTCTCCTCCAACCCCATTTCACATAAACTTCTACTTCTCTCCCAACACAATGTTGGGCAAGAAGATTGGTTCCTTCAAAAAATTAGCCAAAAAGGTCAAGGTCAAACGCACCCCGAATATAGAGCCATCACACCATGACTACTTGCTAAAGACATATGAAGAAGATGAAGGTTGCAACGAACCCAAACCAGGTTTTTTTGCGATTTATGTAGGTAATCATGAGCCACGAAGATTTGTTGTTCCTATTGAATACCTTTTGCATCCGTTGTTTAAAATGTTGTTAGAGAAAGCTTATGATGATGAAGAATGGAATAACCGGTTGGTGGTTCCATGCAGTGTCACGGCTTTCCAAGAAGTGGTTAATGCGGTTGAATGTTCCAATGGGATGTTTGATCTTGGTCATTTGGTTGAAGAGCTCTTTTAGATACGACTTATGAGTAATAGATACGTGCACAGCTTCCGGCTGGTTTTGTCAAACATATCCTTAGTTTAGTGTTAATTAGTAAGCAGCTCCCTCATGATTCACTTTTCATGGTTTAGTTATATCTAAAGATGTAAGATCTGATTCACATACGGGTGAGCTGTATTTGGCTAAATCTCATTAGTTTTTGCTTCTTAGTTTCGTTGGTCTTCCTCAATATAATTGTTGTTTTTATTATGGATTTATGTTTTTTTGAAAGGTTTTGTTGAAAACCATGTTTCAGTTCTCATAGTTTTTTAGATTATTAAATTTATTATTGACGTCTTGCATTTCTATCGTAGCGAATTACGATGATCCCAACAAAAGGAATTTGAGTTTAAATCATGCTAATTTCAATATTTTAAATTGATAAGCATGCCTTAAGTAATTTAATAAAATCTATGAAATCAAAATTAAAGCCTCACAGTGCATGGTTATATGCACAAATTGGTATGTATTTCGGTTGTAGTGAATTTGTAAGAAATGTGGAAGATATGGTGGATAATCTATTTATTCATGTTCAAATCTTGGCACTCAACCCTTGTGGCCATGAATGTTCGTCTTCACTGACTCCTGGACATGAGGCATAGCCTCATTTTCGCAACTGGGAATTAGTTGGTGCGCGAAAACTGGCCAGAAACCCTTGTTAGTGAAGTTCCCTTTCAAAAAAAAATGAAGACATCTTTAGATATATTTTATCGATTTAAAAAATAAATGATACTGTTAACAAACAAAAAGAATTACATTATGCAAATTTACAAAAACATATAACAGATTTATCCCTCATAGAAGTCGGCCTAATACAACAACCTAACTCGAAATTAATGGTTGGATTGATGTTTTCAATATTTTCAACATCTTTTAATTAAATCGGTCAACCCCATTAACTTGATTATTTAAATATGTATGGTTAAATTTGAAATTTATAATGGGATAAGAACTTAAAAGGGTAAT
Source organism: Lactuca virosa (assembly GCF_052849685.1). Taxonomy (NCBI): domain Eukaryota; kingdom Viridiplantae; phylum Streptophyta; class Magnoliopsida; order Asterales; family Asteraceae; genus Lactuca; species Lactuca virosa. Next base: position 133,495,131 of record NC_136429.1, read on the forward strand.
ATATTTTTTGATGTATACACATTTGGTCACTGAGTTTTTTTTCGTCCACATTTACCACTTCAACTCGTTAAACTGTACACATTCAGTCATTATCACCGGCTACTCCAGATTATCCAGTAAAAATGACTTAATAGGGTAATATATTTCTCACTTTGTACACATTTAGTCTTAATATTTTTGTACACATTTAGTCCTTAATATATATTTTTTGCAAAATAAGTCATTTTTGTTTTTGTACTAATTTAGTAATTATGAGTGATTTCTTAAGGTTTTTCTCACGACATTTATGTGGCACAATCATTAATGAGGTGTATGGGGTTTTTTATGTTTATGTTCATCGTGATCTCGACTACTTGGTTGTTTAGGTCATGTGTTCTTCTGAACGTCATAACTTCTTCATACGATCTCAAGTTTTAACGATTTTTATATCCATTTGTTCGTATTTTAGTCTACTACAACTTTCGTTTAGATTACTCCCGTTAAAAAGTAATATATGTTTACTAACGATCTTTATACTCATACGTTTTTTATGAATGCATATATGGATGTTTTTTATAAAATCATAAGTAAAAATATATTACATTTTAAGAGGAGTAATCTTAACGAAAGTTGTAGTAGACACAAGACTTAAGTCAAACCACAAGACATATGCAACCAAGCAGTCGAGATCGCGATGGACATAAGCATCAACAGCCCCAAACGTCTCATCAATGATTGTCTCATATAAGATATCATGAGAAAAACCTAAAGAAATCATTCATAAGTACCGAATGAGTACAAAAACAAAAAGGACGTATTTTGAAACCAAAAAATATTAAGAACTAAATGTGTACAAAAATAATAAGGACTAAATGTATACAAAATGAGAAATATATTACCCTATTAAGTCATTTTTCCCGGCTAACCTAGAGTAACCGGTCATAAGGACTGAATGTGTACAGTTTAACAAGTTGAAGGTGGTAAATGTGGACGAAAAAAACTCAGTGACCAAATGTGTACAAATCAAAAAAAAAAGATATTACTCTTTTAAGTCATTATCTCATTTATAATATAATTAGGATTTACATCATCTTGCGTTGCAACAGGGATCTTATGTTTGTTTGGAAAATAAAGTCTAACATGTATGCAAACTTTTTTTTTTAATTGGGCTAAATATGTAAAATCTATCAGCCTCTTCTAATAAAAGAATAAATTTTGTCACTTTGCCAACTTTTCATAATTTTAAATTTTTTTCACAAAGGCCCTAAAAATTACACGTGTAAAACAATTCCTGCTAAATTAATTATTAATGATATTGATTTTGAATTTATTTGAATTGATCTGTTTTTACATTGATTACGATTAAGCATAACATCCGTAAAATCATCAACAAAATTGCAAGAGTTTCAGAATTAAATCATCTTCAAAATTGCAGGTTATTTTCATTTTGCATATCTTCGTTATAAACCTTTCTTTATATTTACTTTTTTATTATTGTTTTCAATATATGTTTCTAGAATAAAACCATTGCTTATAAAATGGGTGATTTGGATTTCCAATAAACCGAAAAAGAAAAAAAAAATATTGAATTATTCTTATAATAATGTAAAAAAAATAAGGATAAAATCTATAAAATTTTAATAAAATTAATTTGATTTTGTTTCACAACATAATATAACATAATATGACATCAAATTTCAAAAAATTCCAATTTTGGAAGAGCCACCGACTAAATGAAATTTTTATTCTTAATCTACCTCTTCTCTAATAAAAAAGTCTAAATTTTACCACTTGTCAATTTTTCATAATTTTAATGTTTTTTCACAAAGGCCCTAAAAATTACACGTGTAATACAATTCCTGCTAAATTAATTACTAATGATATGATTTTGAATTGATTTGCTTTTAAATTGATTACGATTAAGCATAACATCAATAAAATCATCAACCAAATTGCGTGAATTCCGAAATTAAATCATCTCCCAAATTGCAGGTTGTTTTCATTTTGCATGTCTTCGTTATAAGCCTTTCTTTATATTTACTTTTTTATTATTGTTTTCATTGTATGTTTCTAGAATAAACTCATTGCTTATATAACGGGTGATTTGGATTGGATTTCCAATAAACCTAATAAAAAGATATATTGAACTATTCTTATAATAACGTAAAAAAATTAAGGATAAAATTGTAAAATTTTAATAAAATTAATATGATTTTGTTTCACAACATAATATGTGTATCAACCCAAAAATAATAATAATAATTTTCTTTAAAGTTCTATCAAATCGTCCATCAATTGTTTCAAAATCCAACACCAAATCATAATATTCAAAACATCAGGGTACACTTATTCAAATTGCGGAAATCATGAGGGGAGGATGTTGTGTCATCACGTCGGGCCCTTCCCTTTCGAATCAGATGTACCTGAAACCATAAACATAAACTGTAAACACAAAGCTTAGTGAGATACCCAAAGTACCACATACTAAACATACGAATAACGTTAGTCTGGGGATGGTATGTTGTATTAAAATGCAGCTGAGTACCCAACTCCTCATGAAACTTCCTCCAAAAACCTGGAGGTGAAACGAACATCCCGGTCTGAAACCACCGAAACTGGCACCCCCTGTCGAACTACCACCTGCCGAATGTAGATGTCAGCTAACTTATCAGCAGATATACTCTTGGAAATCAATATAAAATGTGCGCTCTTGGTCAATCTATCAACAACGACCCAGATAGAATCAACTTTGTGTGCCGTCCTAGGCAACTTTGTGATGAAATCCATAGTAATCTCTTCCCATTTACACATGGGAATAGGTAATGGCTGCATCTTGTCGTGGGGTCTCTGATGTTCGACCTTGACTTTCCTGCAAGCCAGGCACCGCTCAACAAACCAAGCTATTTCCATTTTCATATAGGGCCACCAATAACTCAACTTCATATCCCTATACATCTTTGTGGCCCCCGAATGGATTGAAAACTTTGACTTATGTGCTTCCTTCGGAACTGTATGCCTCACTCCACCAGTTGTCGGAACCCAGACTCTACCACACTGAGTCAACAACCCTCGACCGTCACTGACAAATAAGGGAATATGCTCTCTGATTCGCTCAGCCTTCCAATTCTCCTTTTTCAATCCCTCCACCTGAGCCTTTTTTATCAAATCCAACAAAGGCGAGGTAACAACCATCCTCAAACAAATATACATGATAGGAGAACTCACGACCTTACTTCTCAAAGCATAGGCCACCACATTGGCCTTCTCGGGATGGTATAAGATCTCGTAATCATAATCCTTCACCACATCCAACCATATCTGTTGCCGCATATTCAAATTCGAATGATCCATCAAGTACCTCAAACTCTTGCGGTCAGTATGAATAGTACACCTAACCCCATATAGACAGTGGGTCCAAATCTTGAGGGCAAAAACCACAACCCCCAACTCCAAATCATGTGTAGGATAATTCGCCTCATGAGGCTTCAACTGCCTCAAAGCATAAGCAATCATATGACCCCTCTGCATAAGGAAAGCTCCCAAACCCGAAATAGAGGCATCACAATAAACCACAAAATCATCCAAATCCCCGGGAAGCGCAAGAATCGGGGCACCGTACAATCTTTGCCTCAGAGTCTCAAAAGCCAACTGTTGATCAGCCTCCCACCGAAAAACCACATTCTTTTTTGTCAAGCGGGTCAAAGGCACTGCAATCTTGGAGAAGTCTTGGATAAATCTTCGATAATACCCTGCGCGGCCTATGAAGCTCCGAATCTTAGATGGGGTCCTCGGGACCTTCCATCACATCATGGCCTCGATCTTGGCCGGGTCGACCAATATACCCCTCTGGATGACGATGTTCCCCAAGAACTGCACCTCTCACAACCAGAACTCGTATTTGGAGAATTTGGAATAAAGCCTCTCCCTCCTAAGGGTCTCCAACACCTTGTGCAAATGCTCCTCATGCTGATCCTTGGTCTTGGAGTAGACCAGAATATCATCTATAAATATTATCACTGGCCGATCCAACATCAGCCTGCAAACCCGATTCATGATATCCATGAGGGCTGTTGGTGCATTGGTGAACCCGAAAGGCATCACCATGAACTCATAATGACCATAGCGAGTCCTGAAGGCTGTCTTCTGCACATCGTCATCTCTGACCCTCATCTGGTGGTAACCTAATCACAGATTAATCTTGGAAAACCAAGATGCACCCTGAACCTGATCAAATAAATCATCAGTCCTTGGGAGTAGGTAACGGTTCTTCACCGTTAACTTAATCAACTCCCGGTAGTCAATGCACATCCTGTGTGAACCGTACTTCTTCTTCACAAACATGATCGGTGCTCCTCAAGGAGAGCTACTCGGCCGAATAAATCCCTTGTCTAGAAGCTCCTGAAGCTGCGTAGACAACTCCTGCATCTCTGGTGGTGCCAAGCGATATGATGTCTTGGCTATTGGAGCCGCACTAGCAACCAGATCAATCTGAAACTCAACCTACCTCTCGGGAGGTACTCCTGGCAAATCCTCAGGAAATACATCGGGGAAATCCCAAACAATGGGCAACAATCAACTCCGGCACACCCTCAACTCGAATGTCTGAAACATAAGCTACGAACCTAGAACAACCCTGCTGAAGATATCTCCTGGCCCTCGTAGCTGAACAGAGAGTCAGCCCATGTGAAGCTCCCTCGCCAGGAATAACCAGTTCTCCCCCACTTGGCATTCGAACTCTCACTAATTGTCGCTCGCAGTCAATCTTGGCCCCATTGGGGCCCAACCAATCCATCCTGATGATAACCTTCGATCTTCTCAATGGTATCGACACCAAATCAATAGAGTATCTATCATTAAAAAGATTCAGTACACACCCATGATGAACCCTTGAAGCACTCACAGTATGATCATCCGAAACCTCAACCTCCAGTGGAAAATCTAGAGTCCAGGGAGCATCACAAAACTTTTTGCTAAGCACAAGAGATACAAAGGATCGGGTAGCACCCGAATCAAATAGAACATGAGCAGTCATACCATTGACCAAAAAAGGTCCCTATACAAGATCAAATATAATCATAAGCATAAATAAGGAAAACAATAAAAGATAGAAACGGGTCACATACCCGCAACCACATCCGGTACTGCACGGGCTTCATCGGTCGTCAGCTGAAATGCCATGCTCTTCACCATAGGTTCTTTCGCCTTGCCCAGGCGGCCATTAGTAACCCTCAAGATAGCTGGCACAGGTGCCACCACTGCTCCTCCTAACAGTCTCGTACAATCGGCCTTTTTATGACCAGTCTGATTGCAATGGAAGCAGATCAGAGCACCCATGGGGTAGTCCCTACTCATGTGGCCCGACTGACCACAACTAAAACATCCTAAAATTGTAACATTCATAATTTGGTATGTTTCCCTTTTAGCCCCTTAATGCAAAATCTTTATCTTTTTGGTCCCTAGCTAGTACGCGGGGCGTACTCTATTGTTGGATTAGGTGTCTAAGCCCATAACTAAAATTGGTATGTACTTGACCCGAAAGTAGCATGGTCCATTTGGGTTGCAATTCACTGGAACAATTTGATAGGATGGATATTTAAGAAAGAGGTTATTTGTGATTTATTAGTATATTATAAGTATAATATATTAATTGAGAAATCACATTATTTAATTAGTATTGATCATGAATTAATTTGGAATTAATTTAGTGATCAAAAGAGACTGATTAAATTTACGGGGATTGATTAGGTAAATCAGTAATACTTATAGTTTGGACCAATGATCCATGTTGATTAGGGTTGGACTAAACCTTTATGAGAGTCCATGAAGGTTTAGCCCAAAAGGCCTATGAAATGTGAAGAGTCATGGTCGATTAGGGTTTGCATGGATGAAACCCTAGGCTACAAAATTAACCCCTAACTCCCTAAAATCGGCCCATGCATTCTAAAGAAGAATACTAGCCGATTAGTTCTTCCTAGCTTCTCTCTCACTAGCCTCTTTTTGTTCTTGGTGTGTTGTGAAACATTTGAGGCATCAAACTTGGGGTGCTAAGCTCTTAAAGGCCAAATACAAACAAGCTACAACTAGAGGTAATCTTCTAACTAGTTTTTATGATTCATATATCAAGTTGTATGCTAGTTTAGGCTTCATGATTTGGAAAAACAATATTGCATGTATAATTAGAGAAAACTTAGATCCAAAGCATTAGGGTTGTATGTGCACAATAGGGATCTTAGAGTACATAAAACTCATCAGTAGTATCAGAGCCATGGGTGTTTTCTATTATATTGATGCAATTGTTTGATTTTCAAAGCTGAAAAAAATGATATTTCTAGCCACTGCCTGATGGACTCAACGAGTCCTAAGAGGGACTCGATGAGTTGGATGAATTGGCCATGAACTCCATGATTCCATTGCCTGGCTCGACGAGTTGGGTCATCTGTTGGCAGAATTTTCGAGTTTTTGGCCTGTTTTGGATTATGATCATTACCACAAATTGTTTTGGTTCATAAAATTTGATTTTACTAATATGGTAATGATTATCCCCATCCAATAACATGATGATTGACAATTTTTAAGATAATTACTTGTTTTTGTGAAAAAACTAATTATTTGTAGAATTAGAAATTGTCATGCTACATGAACTAAATTAGGTCAAATTGGTAAATGATATATTATTTGATAATTGTATTACTTTAAATTTGATCTAAATGTTTCTTGAAGAGTCTCATAACTTGTCCTCAAGTTATGGGATATGAAAAGTCTCATTCATGAAAACATTAAACCCATAAGTTATGAAATTCCAAAGGTCTTGAAGAGTTTCATAACTTGCCCTGAAGTTATGGAATCTGAAAAGTCTCATTCATGAAACAATAAATCCATGTGTTATGGAAATCAAATAGTTTTGAAGAGTTACAAAACTTGCCTTCAAGTTTTGGAACTTGAAGAGTCTCATTTATGAAACTTTAATTCCAAATCGTAGTATTTTAAAAGTTTAAAATTCAACCTTTATACTATTATAATATTAAAAGATTAATACTTATATATATATATATATATATATATATATATATATATATATATATATATATATATATATATATGTATAAGACAAGTCAGTATTATCGTTAGTAGGCCTCATTCACGAAACTGGTCTATAAGGGGTGTTTAAGGAAGTGGCCTATAATATGACCGACATTGGGTATCCACTCTTACCCACCGCACCCTTGACTAGTGGAGGGTCGTTAGCCGAACGGGTAGGATAGGACATTAATCCTCATTAATAAGTGTAATGATATTATAAAGTAACTAAACTTTTATAAATTCCCAATCTTAGTTACTTTAGGAAAAATGTTAATGGTGTTATTCCATGAAATTGCACTTTGTACCTTGCTAAGTCGTTAGTGGAGCATGTGTGGTTAACCGACACACTAATTTGGGACTAACAAGGGTGGCAAAGGGTAGCTTGATGTTTATCATAGATCAGTGGAGCGTATATGGTTAACCGACACATTGATTAGGTGATATGTAACATCAAGAGTACCAAACACATTTGCATGGTTATTCACACCTTCTTTGTGATCCTCGGTATCCCAGTCACAAACTTGAAGGGCATAATCGATTTTTAAACATGTCATTGAAAAGTTCAATGAATCTCAAAAGAATCTAGGAATTTTAATTCATTTAAAACTTAATAATCAATTTCGTTTTTAATGGTGGAAATTGGTAAATCGTCATTTACCTACATTCAAATATTTTGCAATTGGATTACGGCATCCCTCTTCCGAATTGTAAAATATTGTGTTGGTTCCTAGCCTTAATATATCCTTTGGGTGTTATATTAAGGATCCTCATCTAATCTAAACTTTGTCTTTCTTTTCAGATGTCTACTTCAAACACCACATCAAACCCAAACTCTTCTGGCTCTTTCTCCCTCATAAACCTATGTGGGAGGGTCAAATTTGATAGATGGAACTTCAATGACTGGATTCGAAACATTCGAATAGCCATTCGGTACAAGGACAAAGAATATGTTCTTGATAAAGAGCTAAAGGAGATTGATGAAAACACTGCTACTCCCGAATAAATTGCTGAGTATAAGACTCATGAGAGGGACGCGACAAAAGTGTCGTGTATCATGATTGCTACCGTGACTTCTGAGCTTCAGAAGTCCTATGAGGACTTTTGACCTTATGAAATGCACCAAGATTTGATGGAAAGGTACCATCAAAGTGCTCGGCAGGAAAGGTATGAAATCACTGCCTCCATTATCACAACCAAAATGAAGGATGGAGAGTCAATCACGACCCACTTGCAAAAAATGTAGAGGTTTATGGACCGCTTGCTGAAGCTGAAGGTCAACTTCGATGAAGAGTTGGCCATTGACATTATCCTACACTCTTTAACTTCTTGTTATGATCAGTTTCGTATGACTTATCATATGAACAAGGAGGAGGTCACTCTAATCAAGCTTCAAGCCCTTCTGAGAACTGCTGAAAATAGTTTAATAGGCAAGTCTGTTGTACCCACTCCTACTACAGCTGCCCCTTTCTTGGCATTTGGAAATGGGAAGGGAAAGAAGAGGAAGGATCCTTCTAAGAGCCACAAGGGAAAGTACCATGATGGATCCTCTTCCAGTGGGACCAAAGTTAGTTATGCTAAACCCTCTTCCAATCCAAAGGAAGCAGAATGCTTCCATTGTCATGAAAAGGGGCACTAGAAACGAAGCTGCCCCAAATACTTGCAGGACATAAAGGATGGGAAGATCAAGCCCACCTTTGCAGGTATTTATACTATTCTGTCTAATAACTCATCACATGCTAATTCTTGGGTCCTTGATACAGGATGTGGTTTTCACATTTGTTCTGATTTGCAGGGTCTAAAAGGAAGTAGGGATATGGAGCACGGGAAGATGAACTTGATCATGGGGAATAGGAAAAAGTCGTCTGTCACCAAGATTGGAGTTTATTCTTTATTTCTTAATAGTGGGTTAAATTTAGAATTCAATAATTGTTGTTACTCGTCTGACATGACGAGAAATATTATTTCTTTTCATGGTTTGTATGAACAAGGTTTTACTTTTTCATTTAATAATGAGATTGGTAGTATTAATGCTTATTATATTGGTAAATTTTATTTTGAAGCAATGCCTAGTAATGGTATATATGTAACTGTGATGGTTGTAGATAACTTAGGAAATAATGTGTTGCATATCGATTCGTCCAATGGTTTGGATAAAGCATGCTTTTGGCATTGTCGTCTTGCACATGTCAACAAGAAGCACATAGCCCAACTCCAAAAGGATGGAGTGTTGGAGTCATTTGACTTAAAGTCGGATGACACATATGAGTCTTGTTTACTTGGAAAGATGGCCAAGTCACCCTTCACCGGTTCGTGTGCAATGGGTGAGGGTTTGTTGGATCTCATACACACCGATGCCTGTGGACCCTTCAGATCCGCCACAAGGGATGCTAACCGCTTCTATGTGACTTTTACTGATGATTACAACATATATGGCTATATCTACTTAATCAAGCATAAGTCAGAAACCTTTGAAAAGTTCAAAGAGTTTAAACAAGAAGTTGAGAATTAGCTGGGCAGAAAGATAAAGATGCTTTGATCCGATCGAGGTGGAGAGAATCTTAGTATCGAGTTCCACGACTATCTTAAGGAATGTGGAATTGTTTCACAATTGACGCCACCTAGGACACCACAACTTAATGGTGTGGCTGAGAGGCGCAATCAAACCTTGTTGGACATGGTTCGTTCCATGATGAGTCGAGCTTCGTTACCTATCTCATTCTGGGGGTATGCCTTAGAGATTGTCGTCCATATCCTTAATCTAGTCCCAACTAAAAAGGTTGCCAAAACACCTCACAAAATGTAGACATGGAAGGTTCCCTCGTTAGCACATATCAAGGTTTGGGGTTGCGAGGCTTTTGTAAGACGAGAGACTCACGACAAGCTCGAACCTCGTAGTGAGCATTGTATTTTCATCGGCTATCCACAAAAGTCCTTTGGATATCTCTTCTATAGACCGAGTGACAATGTTGTCTTCGTTGTGAGGAGAGGGGTTTTCCGTGAAAAAGAACTCATATGCCAAGAGGAAAGTGGGAGGCAAATTGACCTTGAAGAGCTTCAAGAGTTAAGTGATGAAGGAACCTCAAACACTAGCGCTCAACCCGAGGAGGAAACTCCTGTTGAACCGATTGACGAGTCCTTGCCTCTGAGGTGTTCCAGTAGAGTTAGAATGGCACCTGAGTTTTATGGTTTCCATATTACTACTGAAGGTGACACATTTATCAGTGATAGTACACTGGTAAACTTGGATGAACCTAACAACTACAAGGAAGCCGTGGCAGGCCCCGAGTATGTAAAATAGAAGGAGGCTATGGACAGCGAGATACAGTCCATGTATGACAATAAAGTTTGGAACTTGGTTGACAATGTACCGGGTCGCAATACAGTTGGGTGCAAATGGATCTTCAAGAAGAATACGGAAATGGATGGGAAAGTACACACATATAAGGCGCGATTGGTTACGAAGGGCTTTACTCAAACTCCTGGAGTTGACTATGACGAGACCTTCTCACCAGTAGCGAAGATTAAATCTATAAGGGTTATGCTGGCCATAACTGCATTTCATGATTATGAAATATGGCAAATGGGTGTCAAAACCGCTTTCCTTAATGGGAAGTTGGCTGGAGATGTTTATATGAGTCAGCCAGAGGGTTTTGTCAATGCAAAGTACCCTAATAGTGTTGGGTTTTAGTATACTACAACATCCTATGGTGCACATACAACCCTAAATGTTTTGGATCTATGTTTTCTCTAATTATACATGCAATATTGTTTTCCAAAGAATTAAGCCTACAACTAGCAAACAATTGACATAGACAACATAAAATACTAGTTAGGAGTTTACCTTTTTATGTAGCTTGTAGAACTTGTTGTATTTGGCCTTTAAGAACTTAGCACCAATAGTGTGAAGGCCTCAAATGGTTTACAACACACCTTGGAAAAGAGGAGAACTTTAGAGAGATGTTGCTAACTCCAAAATCGGTTCTAATGAACTCCAATAACTCTAGTCGTCGATTTTGGGTGCCAAGGGAGTCCTTTTATAGTGTGGCAAAGTCTAGGGTTACATCCATGCAAACCCTAATGTCCATGAGCTTTCATATTACTTAGGCTCCATGGGTTAAACCTCCATGGACTATACCGTATTGGTTTAGCCCATCCTAAATAACAATTGGCCCACAATATAAGAATCATTGATTTACTAAATCAATCCTCATATATTTAATTAGTCTCTTTTGATCACACAATTAATTCCAAATTAATTCTTGATCAATATTAATTAAATAATATGATTTCATATTAATATATTAGAACTTATAATATATTAATAAATCATTAGTAACCTCTTACTCAAGTATCTATCCTATCAAATTGTCCTGGTGATATGCAACCCAAATGGACCATGCTACTCTCGGGTCAAGTACATACCAATTATAGTTATGGGCTTAGACACCTAATCCAACAGTCTCCCACTTGGATAAGTCTAATGACTATTATTGCAGGTACGACTCCACAACCCGACTAGCAATCGTAGCTCTTAAAAGCCGTTGTCGAACTCTGACCTAGTCAATGACGCGTCCATTAGATAAGGGATCATATATTCCTCCATTATACAAGATATCATATGGACTGAGACCTTTATTATAATCATTCTCTCTGTCCATCTGCTGTTTCCTGATTTCTGATTTATGATGACTGACTAATTGAACAAATCAAATCAGTCCAGGCTTAGCCAAGCGCTTAGGGTGTCATCACTAAATCATCGAGGGTCCACAGATATCGCTTTTATCCCACATTGGGTAAAAGGAATGGATAAACTTCGACTCAAATGCTTGCTTGTACTTACTCATCAAATCACACACAACAATATGTTTTATAACACCAAGTTACTGGTGCGTTTACATATGTCAATGTGCAACCGACTTGTAAACTACAACTCACATGTCTTGGTTTCAAGAATATAAGATATTATCGTCTCACAATCACTCGTGATAAAATCCATGAAGTGATTCAGATGAGTGTGGGTTTAATCCAATACTCGAATCTTATTCCAGGAGTACTCATGAACACTACAACAAACTTGTGCTATGTCTAAAACACCTAGACAATCTACAGACCCACTCATGACAGTCTTGCCTCAATACTTACTTCCAAAGTATGATCGACTGTGGATAGTTTGAATAACCTAGTTATTCGGGAAGTCAAAACATGCAAAGTGAAACACAAGAATAATCGAATCCAATATGGTCTCAGAACTTATGAATATAAATAAAACACTCTTTATTTAATCACCATATTGATTATACATTATTCATTGTATAATGTTTCGATTAATCAACTTAATTTGAATTAAAACAATAGTTATGCCATGCTCCAAGCAAGCACACTATGTTTGCCTATGGTCCTTTCTTTGTGAAATAGATCAATTGATAACATTTCAATGATGCCCATTTCACAATTCCTAATCCTTATCATAAATGTAAGAATACCAAATTCTTGCCATTTGCTATAATCTGTTTAGATTCTAAACTTATATGCAATGATCCTCTTGTAATGACTATGCACAAAATCACAGAGACTTGGCAACAGACATTACAAAGTATTCCAATGGAGAGAAATTCCATGGAAACAAAGTCTCACATTCAAAGTACATTCCTTTGAACAAACTTATTGCATTAAGTGTTCTAATCTTATACATATTTTATGATCAACTTCCACTTATGGAACATTTCCACAATCTCATTTTGACTATCACTTCTGAACAAGAGTTACCTCTTCTTAGAGTATGTCAATATGGTCCTTCCAAAATTTACACTTTACTTCCAACTGTCCATGAGCAACCAATCTTTGGTAAACCTCATATTGTCATCGACAATTTCTTAACCATTTTAGTCATATCTCGTTCTAGTCCCTTTTCCCTCTTAATGCCCTAGGCATTTGGAAAATTAGAACGGATTAATATTATAGCATATGTAATCAATCCTATATCCGAAGCATATGGAATACGATTCATAATGATTCACATAAAGACCTAATACTTTACCAGTCTCTTGCTCTAACATTTCCATATATAGAATTTCCTTATGTCGAATCTTTTCAACATAACATTCATATATGTCCTTGACTAAATTTGATTAAAATCCCACAATCTAAGCTTTTAGAATTGAAATGAAGTATAAATTCCTCTCCCTTAATTATAACAAAACAACTTTTCAAACTCTGCAACTTTGCAAATTGAAACTTTTGTTTTCTATAATTAACATTGCTAACTCGCAACACTTACCATAATAATTATGCTCCCACTAGCATAATAATTATTATCTTATTAGCATAATACTTATGCTCCCACTAGCTTTGACATGTACCCAGAAATCAGATGGACTTCTAGAAATCAATACTTATTGATTTCCTTACAAAAGTTCAGATTTCTGATACGAGATGCTTCGATAAGACTTTATCTAGGCTTCTCAAACTCATACACCTTTCCTTAGATAGCTCACATGTGTGTCTAAACAATTTTAGAACTTACAACAATAAGTCTCAAATGTTTAGACCTGTTGCCATTTCTCACAATTCGAACTATGAAGAGGGATGCCGTAATCATAATCGAATTTTGAGAATGCAAATATCACAATTGCTAACTATTTAAAATCTACTTAGTGAAAGGGTTTCCTCACAATCATTTTCATGAATTGGAGAGAAACCTTATGACACTTCAGATTTTATGGTGTATGTGTTCCTATCCATGTGAATTTGTCATAACCATAATCACAAGACAAGGTTAGTGACAAATCCAAACTCATATGGACTGAACTTGTTCAATCTTAATTTCTTGCCACCTGGCAGCACAAGTGCCTACCATTGCTTCCAAGTTGTTATGCAAACAGTTGAGAACTCATAGAACTCACATGCATAGTCAAGTTTAACTGGAAAGGGCACAGAAACAAGAATATGTCAACACAATAGGTTACAAACCTCAAGTCGTGTGCTAGTGATTAACAATAGGTTTACTCTTGATTAGTTCTTGAAGCTATTCAAGATCCTTAAGACTCCTACTGACCGCTTGACATATAAGATTCACTTTGTCAAGGAACATTACTTGACAAACAAATATTCAAGATTTAGTGTGGTTTCTTATCAAGACAAATTCTTCACATAATTGGCCTTAATTGGTCTTTGTTTTATCCAAAACATCACAACTTACCAATTTCAAATGTACAAGAGTAGAAAACATTTTACTCTACATTTGATAAGTGTTATAAACCTTTCTTAAGATTATGTCACTCAAGTTACAATCTTGGAGTATGACTCTAAGACATGTTTTGGAACGAAGTATGATTCACCTTAATTGATTTAACCATTTCAACAATTCCCGATTCCTCTTCTTAGCCATACAAATGTACTAAGATGTCCTTAGAGGATCAATTGTGATATGGTTTTCATAATCATTAAGATGATCATAAAACACGATACTCAAGTACTCTCTCATCCTTTCAGATTGGAGAAACTTTTATCTTTCTACCTAATTTGATTCTTCTTATTCGTCCTGCTATACATTGAAACTTTTTCAATGATTCAGAATTACACTTAATCTTGTAAGTATAACCATATTTACTAAACTTTTAGTAAATCATAATGAATAGTCTTATTGTTCTTTGTGGTGGACCTGACCAGCGCACAACCAAGTGTACCCGATCCCCCAATCCTTCACTTGACTCACATATACATGTGAACAAGGAATTAGTCTTAATTTCCCAAAGACGAAGTTCTCATTCATCACACAATACCAGTTGCATGATTCCAAGTTTCTATCCCACTGAAACTTGGGTGATAAGAATCTTTCCTTATTTGGTAAATTAGTCAAACATAACTGCTCATGTTTGACTATAGTGCTCAACATCCAAATACTTTTAAGTTCTTATGATTGTGATATTATACTTGTAAGTATGAGTGTGCTCTTATGACTGTGATACTTTACTTGTGAGTGTTAGTATACTTCTTATAAAAATACTTAAATCTTTAAAAGTATACTTGTAGTCAGAGCTCCTTGCCCCGATGTATTTATAGTTTGTATATCTTTTATTGATTGATATACTGAGTTCACTATAAACAATGCTCTGATACCAATCTGTCACACCCCCAAACCAGACGGCGGAAACGTCTGGGGGTGGAGGACTTGAATTGTAGTATCACAACACATGCATCATAGTAATCAAAGTAGAAACAACCATTGTATTAAAAAAATATAAATATTTACATGTGTTCAATCATTGTATATTGAACCAAAATATAGTTATACAAAAGAAGATATGACTCAACAAAGCTCCATCTTCTCAAAAGCTCGGGGAGTACCTGTGTATTATTTCCCTGAGAATACAAGTAATTTGAAAAGAGAGTATCAACATAAAGTTGAGTGAGTGCATAAATGTTTATGTTTGAAAGAGTATCTTTGTATCTTGTATATGTAAACTGTTCCAGAAAATCCTATATTTTCTGTTTGTATATGAAAAGTAGTTTTATTCCCACAAAACCCTTCTCTGTGTATTAATGTTTTGTATTTGTATTACTTATGAAAACTTGTAACTGAGAGTGTGCCTGGCTCCACCAGCTTATATTGAAAACTGTATTGAATCTTTGTATTTTGTATTCTGTAAACTAGTACTTTGAAGGTGTACTTTTGTTTAGTTATTTATACACTAACGTATCGTTAATATCTTTTTAATGAGTTATTATAACCATACTATGACTGATGGCCTGAAACAAACGCTTTGTGGGCGTTTAAACTGGTGATAACAATTGCCACTCATCTAACTGTAGCTAGCAGCCTGAGTGCGGGGTTGTCAATCCCGATATAGATCTACACACGCTTGTTTCGATCCCCGGCTGGAGATTCTGGTTATAATGTCAGGACTTTTCTATGTTGTCTAAAATGAATTAAACAACCTGAATCTAGTGTCTCATAAAAAACATATAAACGTTACATGTATATTAGTTTGAAAACTCAATCATCCTGAAATAATGATTGACAGTATATTCTTTGAATCAAAACCCAAATCATTCTGAAATAATGATTGACAGTATGTCCTTGAATTAGTATTTCCAAACATGTATTTGATAAGTGTAAACCTTGATTTGTTCTGTATCAAAACCCTAGTTTCTTGTGTATTCTAGTATACTTGTATCATGAATTATTGTTCTATGTATAAATTATATCTATTATAATTTATATGTACTCCCTGATTGTGTATTTAACCATGTTTGCATATAATCCCTTGCTCAGCATGTTACAAAGGTAGTTAAACTGATGAAATAACTATTATATTTATATACAAATACAATTTTATATATAAGTAAAATTTAAACGACACTCGGACAAGTAACCGGTACTTTAAGCCCACATCCAAACAAGGAAAAGGACCCAAAATGAGTTATCAGTCCTAAGCCTTTTAAATCTTATTTATATACATATATATATACAAATATGAATTTTGGGGAAAATATAAGATTATAAAAGAGTTTGATGTGTTGAGTATTTTTAGATAATTTAATGTTATTTTATCATGATTTGAATCATGATTTTATAACACAAAGTTCTTGTGTTATGCTTGTATTCCCCCCCTTAAAACAGTAGAAATTATGAAAATACGGGGGTATGAACTCACTTGATAAATGGTGAACCGGACAGAGTTTCGTTTCACGAAAAGGAGTTTATTTGTCAAGAAACCGGCTCAAATTGGGCAGAGTTTCGACAGGAGAGAGGTTACTTCTCGGGAATCTCGAGGCTTCGAGGCTTGCTTAGGGTTCGATACTTGATACCGGGGCTTTAGGGGTTGTATATGAGCTTAGGGGAGTGGAAAATGTGAAAGAGAATGATTTTTGGGGTGAAAAAGTGTAAAAAAATCCGGAACCCTCGCATGCTATATATAGTCCAAAGGTTCGGACCCGAAGCTGCGCGAAGGTGACACGCGTCGGACAGGTGGCGAGGCGAGGGGGCTTCTTCGGACCGGAGGCTCGCTGCTGGCTGGCTCGGATTGGACCAACCCTCGGTCCAATGGGAAGGAGCCACGTGCGAAGGGGAGGGTCCGAGGCGTGTGCGAGGGGTGTCTCCGGGGCATCTCCTGCGAAGCTGTTTGCTTCTAAGTGGACCTCAGCTGCGGTCCAATCAGTAAGTGCCACGCATGGGTTCGGTCCACTCAGCAGCTGCCACGTGCGAGGGTGACGTGGCATGCGAAATTGCCCGGTTTTTCCCATTTTTTCTTTATTTTTGTGCCAAACTTGCGAAAATCATAACTTTCGCATACGAGCTCCGTTTTTGGCGTTCTTTATATGCACGCGTAGGTAAAATCATAATCTACGACTTTCGTTTAGACTTCGTCGGCTAATTTTGACTTTATTTTTAATAATATTATTTTAAACAGACCGGGACGGGAATCCGTTAAAAATTCATAACTTCTTCATCTGACGTCCGTTTTCGTCTGTCTTTTTACCATTGTACTACTACTGACGAGACCTTCAATTCTCGTTTAGGTTGTGTCGGCTAAAA
The DNA here is from genome assembly GCF_052849685.1 of Lactuca virosa. NCBI lineage: Eukaryota > Viridiplantae > Streptophyta > Magnoliopsida > Asterales > Asteraceae > Lactuca > Lactuca virosa. The sequence continues at coordinate 133,512,727 of NC_136429.1, forward strand.
ATCACTCGATCTTTATTTCGAGTTTTTAGCTGTACACTGTTATACTGAAACTTTAGAAAAATCATAACTTCCTCATACGAAGTCAGATTTTTCCGTTCTTTTTATGAAAGTTCTCGGTTTAACATAAACTACAACTTTCATTTAGATTGTTAAGGCTAAAAAGCTTTTTTTTTATCAAAAATTAAGTTTTTACACTAAACAGTGTTTTGTCGGTTTTGTTGCAGATTTTCGATTGGTCATAACTTCTTCGTTATAACTCGGATTTTAGTGTTCTTTATGTTTTTGGAAACCTTGTTACAATCTCCATCACTTGGTTCGTCCCAATAGAGATTGCTAAATAATTTATTTTTGAGGGTCAATTATGTAAATATGCACATTATGCTAAAATTTCTCTTTATTATTATAAAAAGGACTATACATTGACCTAAACTATTACATAGGTTTGAAATTACGATTTGTTACATTATCCCCCCGTTAGAGAGAATTTCGTCCCGAAATTAGTATTTCAGGTAGACTAGAGAAAAAGATGTGGATACTTCTGTTTCATTTGGTCCTCCCGCTCCCAAGTGAATTCAGGTCCCCGTTTTGCATTCCAGCGAACCTTCACTATCGGGATACGGCTTTGTTTGGTTTTCTTAACTTCCCTGTCTAGAATCTCTACGGGTTCTTCCACAAAGTTGAGGCTCTCGTTTAACTCGATTTCCTTGAGTGGGATCACAAGAGTCTCATCAGATAAACACTTTTTCAAGTTTGAAACGTGGAAGGTAGGATGAATGTTATTTAGTTCTTGGGGTAGTCGAAGTTTGTAAGCTACAGGACCAATTCTAGCAAGAATTTCGAAGGGTCCTATGTACCTTGGACTCAATTTGTCACGCTTTCCAAAGCGTATCATGCCCTTCCAGGGTGAGACCTTTAACAAGACGCGGTCACCAACCTGTAATTCCAAGGGTTTTCTTCGTTTGTGTGATTTTCTCGGTGGTTTCTCGAATGATTTCCGGACCAGTGAGAGCACTGTCAGGAGTTTGACCTCTAGCTAGCTGCGTGTCACCCACTTTAGCCCAACACAGAGGGGATCTTCACTTGCGGCCGTAGAGAGCTTCGAATGGAGCAGCGTTAATGCTAGTGTGATAACTATTGTTATAAGAGAATTCAACAAGGGGTAAGTGAATATCCCATGCTTTTCCAAAGTCTATCACGCAAGCTCGCAACATGTCTTCTAGTGTTTGAATCGTCCTCTCACTTTGTCCGTCGGTTTGAGGATGGTAGGCTGTACTCATGTCCAGCCTAGTTCCCAAAGAGTTTTGTAAAGACTGCCAGAAACGAGAGGTGAATCTACTATCTCGGTCCGAAATAATAGATATTGGTACACCATGCAGTCTAACAATATCCCTGAGGTAAGTTCGGGTTAGTTTCTCCATCTTGTCGGTTTCTTTTATTGGTAAGAAGTGTCGGATTTGGTTAATCTGTCGACGATTACCCAAATAGTATCATAACCACCCGAAGTCTTGGGTAATTTGGTTATGAAATCCATTGTAATCCGCTCCCACTTCCATTCAGGGATTTCAGGTTGTTGTAATAAACCTGAAGGTTTCTGGTATTCTACCTTAACTTTGGCACAAGTAAGACACTTGGCCACAAAGGTAGCGATTTCGGCTTTCATGTTAGGCCACCAATATAGTTTCTTAAGGTCCATATACATCTTGTCTGAACCTGGATGAATGGAGTATCGGGTTTTGTGTGCTTCATTCATAACCACGTCTCTGTAACCACCGAACTTTGGTGTCCAGATCCGGTTCATGAAATTATAAACTCCATTATCCCTGACTTCGAAGTTTTTATCCATTCCTCTCAGGGTTTCACCTGCCACGTTTTCGGGTTTCAAGGCTTCTAGTTGAGCTTCTTTGATTTGTGTGGACAGATGTGTATGGATTGTCATGGTCAACGACTTTACTCGGCGTCCCGAGTATTCTTTTCTGCTAAGGGCATCAGCTACTACGTTTGCTTTACCAGGGTGATAAAGAATTTCACATTCATAGTCGTTCAGTAGCTCCACCCATCGTCGTTGTCTCATGTTCAGCTCTTTTGGATTGAAGATATGCTGGAGACTTTTATGGTCCGTGAATATTGTGCATTTCGTGCCATATAGGTAATGTCTCCAAATCTTCAGAGCAAACACCACCGCTCCTAGTTCAAGGTCGTGTGTTGTATAGTTGACTTCATGCGTCTTAAGTTGTCGTGAGGCGTAGGAGATAACCTTTCCTCTTTGCATAAGTACACACCCAAGCCCTTGATTTGAAGCATCACAGTACACTACAAAGTCCTCTGTCCCTTCGGGTAGGGACAGGATCGGTGCACTGCACAAGGCTTGTTTGAGCGTTTGGAATGCGGTTTCTTGCTTCTCTCCTCAGTTGTAGGTTACACCCTTTTGTGTCAGGGTGGTAAGTGGTTTAGCGATTCGGGAGAAATTTTGGATGAACCTGCGATAGTAGCCAGCAAGACCTAAGAATTGTCGGATTTCTGTAGGAGTCGTGGGTGCTGGCCAATTTTCAATTGCTTTGATTTTGGAAGGGTCCACGTGTATTCCTTCTGAACTGACCACATGACCTAGGAATTCAACCTTCCTAATCCAAAACTCGCACTTTGAAAACTTCGCATAAAGTTTTTCGGTCCTAAGGGTTTGTAATATTTGACGAAGATGTTGGCCATGTTCTTCTTTGCTTCTTGAATAGACAAGGATGTCGTCGATGAAGACTATGACGAATTTGTCCAGGAATGGACGACACACTCTGTTCATTAGGTCCATGAACACAGCAGGTGCATTCGTCAATCCGAATGGCATCACAATAAACTCGTAATGACCATAACGAGTTCTAAACGCGGTCTTGGGAATGTCTTCCTCCAAAATCCGTAATTGGTGATACCCGGATCTTAAGTCTATCTTCGAGAAGTAGCTCGCACCTTGAAGTTGGTCGAACATATCGTCAATGCGAGGTAGAGGGTATCGGTTCTTGATGGTAAGTTTATTCAGCTCGCGGTAGTCTATGCACATGCGGAATGATCCATCCTTCTTCTTTACGAACAAAACCGGTGCTCCCCAAGGTGAGAAGCTTGGTCTTATGAAACCTTTACTAAGGAGTTCGTTAAGTTGGCTGGATAATTCTTGCATTTCAGAAGGTGCAAGACGATAGGGGGATTTGGCTACAGGGGTAGCTCCGGGGATTAATTCGATTCGGAATTCGACTTGTCGTTCGGGAGGTACTCCTGGAAGATCATCAGGAAAGATATCGGGAAAGTTACAAACCTCTGGAATGCTCGCAATATCTTTTACTTCTTGCTTTTTGTCTACGACGTGAGCTAAGAAAGCACAGTACTCTTTGCGAAGGTATTTATGTGCCCTGATGCAAGAAATGATCCTAAGGTTCGTTCCGGGTTTGTCGCCATAGATAACAAGAGTTTCGTTAGTTGGTAAGTTCAAACGAACAGCTCTTTCATAACATAGGATGTCGGCATGGTTGGGGCACAACCAATCCATACCTATTATGATGTCAAAACTTTTGATAGAGACCGGCATAAGGTCTATTGGAAAAGACAAGTCATTCAAGGTAAGGATACATCCTATGTATATATCATTGGTGGATTCAGATTTCCCGTTAGCCATTTCTACTGTAAATGTTTCATTGAGTGGTTGTGAGTTTTGATTTAGTAGGTGTTTAAAATTATGGCTCACGAAGCTCCTCTCAGCACCACAATCAAATAGAATGCATGCATAAGTATTATTGAGAAGGAACGTACCCGTGACCACAGCAGGGTCTGCCACTGCGTCTTCATGACCCAGGGTTAGTATTCTCCCAACTCCACCGACATTTCTAGCTTTTGGGCAATCCTTCATGAAGTGCCCCACATCACCACATTGGTAGCATGCTCGGCCTACTCCAGCGGCAGGTTCTTGGTTAAGTGGTTGGGGTGGCATTTTACAGAATCGGGCAGTATACCCTTTCCTGTTGCAGTTACGACACTGTAGGTCTCGGCAATTTCCATTGTGGTGAAAATTGCACTTGTTGCATTTAGGGAGGGTACCAACATAGGGCTTTGTTGGTGCAGAATTATTGGGAACAGCAGTAGGTACAGTAGCGGGTATGGTAGCAGGTACAGTAGTAGCATGGACTGCCACTACTTGTTGCTTCTTTGCTGGTTCCAGAGGAGATTTGCCTTTCCCCTTGTTCCAAACCCTCTTCTTGCTGTTGTTGTTGTTCTCCTTGGGTTGTTGTGGAGTAGAGACCACAGAGTTTTGACGGGCTCCGTGGTCGATAAGAGATTGTGCCAGTTCTTTGGCACTGTCAAAAGTAATAGGCTTTGAAGCTAAAACACTTGACTGAATTTGGGGCGACATACCCCAAATATATCTCTCAATCTTTTTGCTCTCGATAGGAACCATATCCGGGCAAAGAATTGCCAGATCACAGAACCTATTGGTATAGGTTGATATATCAGAACCAACCATTGTAAGAGCCCATAGTTCTTGCTCCAGTTTCTGTATCTCCCCTCGCGGGCAGTATTCTCGCATTAACATGGCTTTTAGGCTCTCCCAGCTGATGGAGTTAGCCACAACTAGAGTAAGTGACTTAATGTGGCCATTCCACCACGTTAGAGCCCTATCAGAAAAAGTACAGGCAGCAAATTTAACCTTGCTACCCTCAGGACAGGAGCAAATTTCAAAGATTGCTTCCGTCTTTTCTATCCACTGCCTTAGTGCCATAACTCCCCCAGTCCCATTAAAGGTCCTGGGTTTGGCATTAGAGAAATCCTTATAAGTGCATTCTCGCGAATGCCCATGACTTTCGCCATGGTTAGAAGGATGTGCACCGACTCCCGACCCACTAACACCAGGAGTATGAACGTGAGACATGGCAGCCGCTACAGCCGCCGTGACCGCCGCTTGAAACATAGCGGGATCGAATTGATGAGGTGGTGGTGGGGGTGACGTTGGTGCTTCATTGGTGTTGATACATCTTGGATTTCTACGAGGAGGCATCTCTTGCTATAAAAGTCAAATAGATAAAAAGATAGTGAGATATCAAGAAGGAATATGAATTTGATATCTCTGAACTAAACACTTAATTCAACATGAATCTTACAAAGAATTGGAAATAGAAATCCACTGCAAGTACAACTTGCAACAGGATAATATGAAATTGAATGGTTATTTTTCAAAAAGTATGAATGTACATGTCAACTGTATTGGTATATTAAGTATATAAGGTCCAGAAAACTTGACCTTAAAGCAGGATTATAATATACTCCAATACTGAGAAAGTGTCGACATCAAACCGACCTACCGAAAATAATATTTCCGCGGTCGTAGTGAAAGCATGAAAAATAACACTGGAACGTTTCTGTGATCCAAAACTTTGGAATAAGATGATTATGAAAACTGTAATAACTCTTGTTGAAGTAAAGTGCTTATCGTTTTATTGATACTTGATTTGTACATAACATAGAAAGTAGTATACACATTCGATATAGAAAGTATAAAGTAGAAGTAGAGCGAACACTACTTGCGACGGTTTCTACGACGATTGCTAGGTTCTGCTTCGTCTTGCGCTTTCCAACGCCTTTCTTGGGCAGTTTGGTGCTCCCTCAGTTCTCTGATCTCTGATTCAGCAGTACAAAGTTGCCTTTGAAGGGCTTCAGTATGGTTCTGGGTGTCATCTTGCATCTCGTCAAGACGAAGGATATCTGCAGTGTTTGCCTGCGCAACCGCATTCACCTCTAGGATTCGATTGATCGACATCCTTGATTGATCGAACTGCCGGGCTATTCGGTTTACTATAACTGGAAGAGCTCTGTCAGCAGTTCCTCCTCTAGATACGTTATAGAAACCTCGTGCCATTCCGTATGGAGGGCGTTGGCCGTCTTGTCGACTCCAATGGTTTATGTATTGGCCCCACTCAGGTATTGGTTCTGCGTCCTCTTGCCTCTGGGGACGCTCCCCAGGGTTGCAGACTTGTAGCTCTGTATCCGTACCACTTGACTCGTTGTCCTCAAAGGGTTCTTCGTCTGAGTCTGTGATCCAGCCTGCATTCTATGGATTGTAGGGGTCTCCCGGTAAATTGGGTGCAGCCATAGGTTCTGTATTAGAAATAAGATTAGTAAAATACTCTCCACAGTATTTTAATCTTTGTATTTTGTTATATAGTTCTTCTGAATATGTATGGTAAGTTTTAGACATGTCTCAACACTACTATCACTCCCAAACACATGTTGGTCATATCTCAAATCAATATAGTTGATCAGGCTATATTAATTCCAGATATGATTACATAACTGCTCATGTTTGACTATAGTGCTCAACATCCAAATACTTTTAAGTTCTTATGATTGTGATATTATACTTGTAAGTATGAGTGTGCTCTTATGACTGTGATACTTTACTTGTGAGTGTTAGTATACTTCTTATAAAAATACTTAAATCTTTAAAAGTATACTTGTAGTCAGAGCTCCTTGCCCCGATGTATTTATAGTTTGTATATCTTTTATTGATTGATATACTGAGTTCACTATAAACAATGCTCTGATACCAATCTGTCACACCCCCAAACCAGACGGCGGAAACGTCTGGGGGTGGAGGACTTGAATTGTAGTATCACAACACATGCATCATAGTAATCAAAGTAGAAACAACCATTGTATTAAAAAAAATATAAATATTTACATGTGTTCAATCATTGTATATTGAACCAAAATATAGTTATACAAAAGAAGATATGACTCAACAAAGCTCCATCTTCTCAAAAGCTCGGGGAGTACCTGTGTATTATTTCCCTGAGAATACAAGTAATTTGAAAAGAGAGTATCAACATAAAGTTGAGTGAGTGCATAAATGTTTATGTTTGAAAGAGTATCTTTGTATCTTGTATATGTAAACTGTTCCAGAAAATCCTATATTTTCTGTTTGTATATGAAAAGTAGTTTTATTCCCACAAAACCCTTCTCTGTGTATTAATGTTTTGTATTTGTATTACTTATGAAAACTTGTAACTGAGAGTGTGCCTGGCTCCACCAGCTTATATTGAAAACTGTATTGAATCTTTGTATTTTGTATTCTGTAAACTAGTACTTTGAAGGTGTACTTTTGTTTAGTTATTTATACACTAACGTATCGTTAATATCTTTTTAATGAGTTATTATAACCATACTATGACTGATGGCCTGAAACAAACGCTTTGTGGGCGTTTAAACTGGTGATAACAATTGCCACTCATCTAACTGTAGCTAGCAGCCTGAGTGCGGGGTTGTCAATCCCGATATAGATCTACACACGCTTGTTTCGATCCCCGGCTGGAGATTCTGGTTATAATGTCAGGACTTTTCTATGTTGTCTAAAATGAATTAAACAACCTGAATCTAGTGTCTCATAAAAAACATATAAACGTTACATGTATATTAGTTTGAAAACTCAATCATCCTGAAATAATGATTGACAGTATATTCTTTGAATCAAAACCCAAATCATTCTGAAATAATGATTGACAGTATGTCCTTGAATTAGTATTTCCAAACATGTATTTGATAAGTGTAAACCTTGATTTGTTCTGTATCAAAACCCTAGTTTCTTGTGTATTCTAGTATACTTGTATCATGAATTATTGTTCTATGTATAAATTATATCTATTATAATTTATATGTACTCCCTGATTGTGTATTTAACCATGTTTGCATATAATCCCTTGCTCAGCATGTTACAAAGGTAGTTAAACTGATGAAATAACTATTATATTTATATACATATACAATTTTATATATAAGTAAAATTTAAACGACACTCGGACAAGTAACCGGTACTTTAAGCCCACATCCAAACAAGGAAAAGGACCCAAAATGAGTTATCAGTCCTAAGCCTTTTAAATCTTATTTATATACATATATATATACAAATATGAATTTTGGGGAAAATATAAGATTATAAAAGAGTTTGATGTGTTGAGTATTTTTAGATAATTTAATGTTATTTTATCATGATTTGAATCATGATTTTATAACACAAAGTTCTTGTGTTATGCTTGTATTCCCCCCCTTAAAACAGTAGAAATTATGAAAATACGGGGGTATGAACTCACTTGATAAATGGTGAACCGGACAGAGTTTCGTTTCACGAAAAGGAGTTTATTTGTCAAGAAACCGGCTCAAATTGGGCAGAGTTTCGACAGGAGAGAGGTTACTTCTCGGGAATCTCGAGGCTTCGAGGCTTGCTTAGGGTTCGATACTTGATACCGGGGCTTTAGGGGTTGTATATGAGCTTAGGGGAGTGGAAAATGTGAAAGAGAATGATTTTTGGGGTGAAAAAGTGTAAAAAAATCCGGAACCCTCGCATGCTATATATAGTCCAAAGGTTCGGACCCGAAGCTGCGCGAAGGTGACACGCGTCGGACAGGTGGCGAGGCGAGGGGGCTTCTTCGGACCGGAGGCTCGCTGCTGGCTGGCTCGGATTGGACCAACCCTCGGTCCAATGGGAAGGAGCCACGTGCGAAGGGGAGGGTCCGAGGCGTGTGCGAGGGGTGTCTCCGGGGCATCTCCTGCGAAGCTGTTTGCTTCTAAGTGGACCTCAGCTGCGGTCCAATCAGTAAGTGCCACGCATGGGTTCGGTCCACTCAGCAGCTGCCACGTGCGAGGGTGACGTGGCATGCGAAATTGCCCGGTTTTTCCCATTTTTTCTTTATTTTTGTGCCAAACTTGCGAAAATCATAACTTTCGCATACGAGCTCCGTTTTTGGCGTTCTTTATATGCACGCGTAGGTAAAATCATAATCTACGACTTTCGTTTAGACTTCGTCGGCTAATTTTGACTTTATTTTTAATAATATTATTTTAAACAGACCGGGACGGGAATCCGTTAAAAATTCATAACTTCTTCATCTGACGTCCGTTTTCATCTGTCTTTTTACCATTGTACTACTACCGACGAGACCTTCAATTCTCGTTTAGGTTGTGTCGGCTAAAAATCGCTCGATCTTTATTTCGAGTTTTTAGCTGTACACTGTTATACTGAAACTTTAGAAAAATCATAACTTCCTCATACGAAGTCAGATTTTTCCGTTCTTTTTATGAAAGTTCTCGGTTTAACATAAACTACAACTTTCATTTAGATTGTTAAGGCTAAAAAGCCTTTTATCAAAAAATTAGTTTTTACACTAAACAGTGTTTTGTCGGTTTTGTCGCAGATTTTCGATTGGTCATAACTTCTTCGTTATAACTCGGATTTTAGTGTTCTTTATGTTTTTGGAAACCTTGTTACAATCTCCATCACTTGGTTCGTCCCAATCGAGATTGCTAAATAATTTATTTTTGAGGGTCAATTATGTAAATATGCACATTATGCTAAAATTTCTCTTTATTATTATAAAAAGAACTATACATTGACCTAAACTATTACATAGTTTTGAAATTACGATTTGTTACAATCGACTCCTAACATTTTCAGCCTATCAATGTGTGACTTCATCTCCAAGACATGTGCACACACAAACCTTCCATCTTGGTGTTTGCTAGCCAATAGGGCTTGAGTGACTTTGAACTTTTCAAGTCTTTGAACTAGTAGGTCAGGGAGAATAATTGGAGGAGGTGGAGGAAGTGAAGTATGATTTCCACTTCCATGATCCAATCGTGGAACATCATCTTCAAGAGGAAAGCTTGTTCTAAAAGATTTGGGAAGACCATAGTTGTCTGAACTAGACATCTACAAGGGAGAAATTTCAAGTTAGTTGATTTAAATCCTTAATATAACACCCAAAATGAAATATTAAGGCTAGGTCCCAACACAATATTTTACAATTCGAAAGAGGGATGCCGTAATACAATTGTAAAATATTTGAAGGTAGGTAAATGACGATTTACCAATTTCCACCATGAAAAACGAAATTGAACATTAGGTTTTAAATGAATTGAAATTCCTAGATTCTTTGAGATTCATTGAACTTTTCAATGACATATTTAAATCTCGATTGTGCCCTTCAAGTTTGTGACTGGGATACCGAGGATCACAAACAAGGTGTGAATAACCATGCAAATGTGTTTGGTACTCCTAATGTTACAAATCATCTAATCAATGTGCCGGTTAACCATACACGCTCCATTGATCTATGATTAACATCAAGCTACCCTTTGTCACGCACTGTCAGTCCCAGATTAGTGTGCCGGTTAACCACACACGCTCCACTAACGACTTAACAAGGTGCAAAGTGCAATTTCATGGGATAGCACCATTTTCACATTTTTCCTAAAGTAACTAAGATTGAGAATTTAATAAAAGTTTAGTTACTTTATAATTATCATTATACTTATATTGAGAATTGGTGTCATATCCTACCCGTTCGACTAACGACCCTCCACCAGTCAAGGAATCGGTGGGTGAGAGTGGACACCCATTAAACTGCCATTTTATAGGCAGTAACCTTATATCCCCCTTATAGACTGACTTTGTGAACGAGGCCTACTAACAGTAAGACTGACTTGTCTTATACATATATATAATCATTAAACTTCTAATATTATAATAATATAATGGTTGAATTTTAACTTTTAAAACTCTAGGGTTTGGAATTAAAGTATTCAAAAGTGAGACTTTACAAATTCCAAAACTTGAGGGCAAGTTTTGAAACTTGTCAAAACTTTTCATTTCCATAACTTATGAGTTAATGTTGGTTTTTATGAAAAGACTCTTGATTTTCCATAACTTGAAGACAAGTTATGGAGTTCATTAAAACATTTAAGAAAAGACTTTTCATGTTCCATAACTTGATGACAAGTTATGGAAGTCATTAAAATTCATTTAGATCAATTTCCAACAACTAGAATTATCATATGATTCAAGATTGATCTAACTAAACTCATAAATCAAGATAATATCAAATCAACAATTTGTAAATAACTTTGTTTATCATATAAACCAACAATTATATTAAAACTCTGACAACTATTTTGTTATTGGATGAATATAATCATTTACCATACCAACAAAATCAAATTTTATGAACTAAAACATTTTGTGGTAATGATCCTTAACCAAAACAGACCAAAAAACTCGAAATTCTACAACCAGAAGCACCAACTCGTCGAGTGCATGAACCTGACTCGTCGAGTTGGCCTTTTACTGAGTGGACTCGTCGAGTCAGTTCGTGGACTCGACGAGTTAATCAGTCAGGTCGCCAGGAAATCGATTTTTTAAGCTTTGAAAATAAGTCATGCATCAAATATAATAGACAACAATTATTGGCTCTGATACCACTGTTGAGTTTTAGTATACTACAACATCCTATGGTGCACATACAACCCTAAATGCTTTGGATCTATGTTTTTTTTAATTATACATGCAATATTGTTTTCCAAAGTATTAAGTCTACAACTAGCAAACAATTGACATACACAACATAAAATACTAGTTAGGAGTTTTTATGTAGCTTGTAAAACTTGTTGTATTTGGCCTTTAAGGCACCAATAGTGTGAATGTCTCAAATGGTTCACAACACACCTTGGACAAGACGAGAACTTCAGAGAGATGTTGCTAACTCCAAAATCGGCTCTAACGATCTCCAAGAACTCTGGTTGTTGATTTTGGGTGCCAAGAGTCCTTTACAATACATTACAAGACATTATCCCTTAATTTCTCTTTTACTACTTTTTATTGAAATTTTTTTACAATCTTAACGTTTGGTAAATAAGTTCACAACACAAAATTCGAGTAACTGTCCGTGAACGATTCGAAATCTTAGCAACGGTTTTAGGTTTCAACCTGTCGGAAAATTTCTTCACCGCCGAATTCACTCCGATCTCTGCCAATTTCTCCATATCCGATCGATCAATCTAACTGTAATCGAACTGTGAGAGACATAAAATCGAGGCGGAGGTGCAGTAGCTAAGTGAAAATGTCGGTGCAAGAGTATCTAGACAAACACATGCTCTCGCGGAAAATTGAAGACGCTGTCAATGCCGCTGTTAGGGCCAAAACTCCCGATCCCGTTCTCTTCATCGTGGGTTCTTCTTTTCTCTTTCTATTTTTTTGTTCTCAGCATACGAAATTGTGATCATAATAAGTGTTTTCCTACCTTAAAATCAGACGTTAGCTAACGATTTCTGACGAGGAGGCTATGAGAATGAGGCAAGTCTGGGTAATTAATTTGTATTTGCTTGTTTGTGCAGTCTAATCATATGCGAAAGGCTGTTCCTTCGGTTATAACAAAGGTTAAAGCGAGGCAAATTCTTGATTGCAGAGGAATTCCTACTGTTGAAGTTGAGTTATACACCAATAAAGGAATGTTTCGAGCTTCCGCTCCAAGCGGTGCTCCCTCTGGACTGTAAGTTTCTATATTATTTTTTTCATCTCTTCTAAGTTCCTGTAGGTGGAAAAGCAGATGAAGGCATACAACCTTGTTCATTCTGTTTGATGAAATCGTTAACTGATGTTTAGTTCCAAGTGATTTCTTTGACTTTGTTTTCTGTCTTATAAAATGATCAACAACGTAATGAGACCCTGAATTGTTAAATTAGTAAGAGTTCATTATTATTCATGGACTAAGTATTGTTATTACATTTAGTTCCCAACCTACATTGTAGGATAATGATGCATGTCTTATTTTCTTGTGGTTATGTGTCTATTTTCAATAGAAATAGTTACAAACTAGTTTCCCTCTCTTCTTCTTCGGGTTTATTTGTTCCACTGGTGATATAAGAACCTTTTTTTTTTGTAATTTCTTGCATATCATAGATATGAGGCTATTGAGTTACGTGATGGAGACAAGGGCACATATCTTGGAAATGGTGTCACCAGAGCTGTTAGAAATGTAAATGAGAAGATATCTGAGGCTATTGTTGGCATGGATCCAACCCTTCAGAACCAAATTGATCAGGCAATGATAGACTTGGATAAGACTGAGAAGAAGGTAGCTTTCTCTTCCTCTTGATTTAGCTAGATGGTAATTTGCATAATGCTTTCATGTCTGACATGCCTGCAGAGTCATTAGTGCATTAGTTTTTTTTGTTATTTATAACAGCTGATGTTCTGAATCTGTATCTATATTTCTTTTAGTTGAAAATATAATAGTGCCTACTGATTAATGTGGCATTAAAGGGATGTCATTGGAACAAAAATTACTTTTTTTCTTCTCACCAAAATTAATGTGGCATCCAGGGTGAACTTGGAGGAAATGCAATATTAGCTGTGTCAATGGCTGCTTGCAAAGCTGGAGCTGCTGAGAAGGAGGTATGCACAATCTAATAATTTATTTGATCTTCATCCAAAATAATATCACTCATAAATAAAAGTAGAAAATGTTATTTTCAGGTTCCACTTTACAAACATATTGCTGATCTTTCAGGCAGAGGAAACCATGTCCTTCCTGTTCCTTCCTTCACCCTAATAAGTGGTGGAAAACATGCTGCAAACAATTTGGCTATAAGAGTAAGCTGGTTTTCTGTTCTATATTTATCGATTTAATTGGTATATTTTGTTTCTTTGGACATATTTCATCATTTCTTGTAAACATGTCTAGTAAGTTGGCAAAGTTATTAACTTTTTGTGTAAATTTGTTTAAAAAACAAAAATCAGGACATAATGATACTTCCAATTGGAGCAAAAAGATTTGAAGAGGCAATGCAAATGGGTTCTGAGACATATCATCACTTAAAGGTAACCTAATCCTATCAACTTCATCCATGTCATTTATTAATTGGATGCATATCATTCACATATGTGTAGCCATTACTAAGGCTATCAATTTTAGTCAAGAAAATGGGAGCATGTTGCAAGAAAGTCTAATTTAACTGAAGTCTAGCACATTTCCTCATTTATCTGTGGTCTTTTTTCATATGCAGGTTGTTATTACAGAGAAATATGGTGCACAAGGATGTAATGTTGGTGAAGATGGTGGTTTTTCTCCTAATGTCTCCAGGCATATCTTTTTATCAATACACCATGATTGTAATGTGATCTTTTTGAAAGCTTTGTTTGTGATATTGGTGCTTTGATTTGATTGATTTTGCAGCTTTAGAGAAGGATTAGATCTTGTAAAGGAGGCGATTAACAGAACAGGGTATAATGGTAAAATCAAGATTGCTATTGATGTTGCTGCTACAGATTTCTGCATAGGTAATAATTCTCATCATTCCTCTCAACATGGGCTTCATGGAAGAAATAACAACCTACTTTCATCGACTTATTTACAATATCATTGTACTTTTGTTTTCTTCCTATTACAACTCTGAAAAATCTACCTAGTTATAGGTATGCTATTGAAATATTAAGCAACTGTCTTTATGATAATTGAGTAGATATTCATGTCATTGATCAATTGACATTTATATTTATTTCTTTTTTTTGTATTAGGTACAAAGTACGATTTGGATTATAAATCTCCTAACAGATCAGGACAAAACTTCAAGTCAGGAGAAGATATGGTTGAGATGTACAAAGAACTATGTAAAGGTATATGTTATCAAGATAGTTTTTGACTTAATTACTTCATGCAAGTACATATGTCCAAATGATTATTTTTTCTTAATTAAACTTTTGTTTGGTATTATTAGAGTATCCTATTGTCTCCATTGAAGATCCATTTGACATGGAGGACTGGGAACAAGCCAAGTATTTCACAGGGCTTGGAATTTGCCAGGTAGGCTTTGTTGACCAATGATTGTGAAGTCAGATATTTGTAATATTAATATTGTTTAAAAAGTATGTGATTTTGATGTGTGAAGGTTGTGGGAGATGGGTTGTTGATGTCAAACTCAAAACGTATTGAGAGAGCCATTCATGAACGTGCTTGCAATGCCCTTCTTCTCAAGGTATAAATGATAAACAGAAAACAAGTAAATATATATATATATATATATATATATATATATATATATATATATATATTAAAAAAAGAAAAGAAAGAAAAGTATTTTGGTGTTTGTTGGATTTTGATGATGAGGGGGGTGTTTTTTGGAAGGGCAGGTGAACCAGATAGGGACAGTGACAGAAGCGATTGAAGTGGTGAAGATGGCAAAGGATGCTGAATGGGGGGTGGTGATATCACAGAGAAGTGGGGAAACAGACGATTTTTTCATTGCTGACCTGGCGGTTGGTCTTGCCACCGGTCAAATCAAAGCAGGTGCTCCTTCTCGTGGAGAGCGCTTAGCCAAGTACAATCAGGTAAAAACTCTAATCAAACTTGGAATGGAATGGAATCATATATTACATTCCTTTGTGATTCCATTCCATACATTTCATAGGAATGAGAAAACTTGTATTGAACAACGATGTTTATGCAGTTGATCAGAATCGAAGAAGAGCTTGGAGATCAATCGAGTTATGTTGGTGATGACTGGAAGCAGTCATGATCATTTTTTTTTTGCTTTTATTCTTCTTAAAGATAAAGAAATACCAACTTTTTTTTTTTTTTTATTTTGCACCACAGAAGGCAGTACCATTTTAATTCTATATAGATAACCCTTATGAGAATTCTCCTGATTTATGGTGAGATGTTGGGTCACATGATTTAAATTTTTGGCATTTCGTATATGTTAATTTGTTGTATTCAATTTTTTATAAAGGAGAAATCAAATATCCTTCTATAGCTTATTCCTACCAATCAGAATTCCTACTCATTAGACGAATAATGAAAGACAAATGTCAAAATCAAAATAAGGAATTAAGAAAGAAAGTTATTGGATTCCACATGTCATTATTTTATATGGATAGGAAGATAGGTAGGAACAAAAGGTAGAAAGATATTTAGTTTTTATTTATAAAGATATGTGATCAAATTGTGGTTGGCTTTTGGTTTGCATCATTGACAAAAATAGGGACTTAATGTGGAAAACCTCATTTCCTTGATTTCTTTATTAAGTTGTTCTTTCTACATTAAGTTGGAAAACAAACTCTTGTGTACATATAACTTCCTAGGTAAAATCATGTTCTCTTAATTCCATCAAGTAAAAAAAAGAAAAGAATTAGTAAGTTGACATTGTGAACGCATCCTTTGATTGCATCTACTACAAACCAGTAATGTACAAACTAGCAGCAAAAACAATATCCCGTTTGATTGCATTTGATGCTGCTTCCATTTTCTTGTATAAAGCAGAGTTGCCCATGATTGCTGCTGCGTTCCTGAACTCCCGACATGTTTCATCCAACCGTACAATTGTCCGCACTATGAGTCCTTCCGGAACATCCGTCAGTTCACATATATCTGCAAACGGAGTCCCCTACATTCCAAACAATGTACACGTCAGCACCTGTGACTGTGTGTGTGTGTATGTGTGTGTGAGAGAGAAAGAGAGAGAGGAAAAAAAACCTTTGCCCATTCATAAACGACCTCAACAAGTCCAAACTTGAGATTCTCTTGAGCATATTCTTGAGGGTCGATTTGTATCTTGAATTGTGATTGAAGCTCCCCAAGTTTGATAGCCGTATCATACAACCTTACAGAAGATAAGATAACAATAAAAGACATCTCAACTAAATATACCAACCTACTTTCAAAACTACATTGATATGAGAGAGAGAGAGAGAGAGAGACCTTTCTTTTGCTTGCAAAAGTCTAGGGGTAAGAGAAGGTTCGGAAGCTTTTCTCTGTTGAAAGACAAAAGCTGACATTAATGCAACTGCTTCTTCTGGTTCCAGACTATCTAATTGATTCTCAAATAAGCATTCTGTGCATATCAACTCCTCTCCTGAATTCATCTCACAAGCCACTCGCCCTTTTATTTGAACCACTAAGTCTGCATCTATACACCCAATCTCCTTCAACACATCAATCTGCAAAAATCAATTGCAACAAATAATCACCTACTTTCATTTATTTGTTCATTGTACTGAAAATAATATTTAATATTTGTACGTACACGACCCTGAAAATGGGGCATTTGTTGAAGTGCTTCATCTGACATTTGAAATTTTAATGCATCGACTTCCTCTTTGTACTTCTTTAACTCTCGAG
The DNA here is from genome assembly GCF_052849685.1 of Lactuca virosa. Taxonomy (NCBI): domain Eukaryota; kingdom Viridiplantae; phylum Streptophyta; class Magnoliopsida; order Asterales; family Asteraceae; genus Lactuca; species Lactuca virosa. The sequence continues at coordinate 133,529,700 of NC_136429.1, forward strand.
CTGCTTTGATGTGCTCCCCTAATTTAACACAATTGTGGCACTTGTTTTGTGACATTTTTTGCAATAAGGTATTCCATTTGTCGTAAGCATCCACTAGTTCCACATCTTTCAGCTTCAAATCTTACACAAATAAAAACAAATAAACACATTAAGGGAATGTTTGAATGTGCATTTATCAGAGTAACCGGTTTTGAGTCTATGATTATCATATTTTTATTAGGTTGCTATTTCTTGCATTTAGCCCTAAAAGAAAAAGAAGATAATACCTTTAATGGGATCAAGAGCAGGAGGATACTTATTTCCTTGAGACTTTTGTTGTAAAAGACTCTGTACAGTTTTAGAATAAGCTGCACTACTATCATCTTCCAAAAGCCCAACTTGATCGATCTTTATCTTCACATTACAAATCGACAAAAACTCTTTGTTATCAACTTCCCGCACCTCATAAGCTGCCCCAGCAGCATTACCACGGTGGGGCAGTTTGATTTTGACAATGCCTGAACCTTTTCGGGCAGTGGCAGAAGTGTAATAGTCATCATCTATCCCACGTTTGGATTTTGGCATTAGCATCTGAAGACCACCACCACCACCACTGGAAGCTGACTTCTTTTGTGGGCCATCCATGGATGTGGAGGTTTGTAATGTTGTTGGTAAAGAGGGTGTGAGAACCAGAACAATGTATTGTTTGTTGGTGGAGGAAGGTGCCTTTAAGATAACTCCAAGTAAGTGGTCCTCAACCTGTTAATGTCAATGTTGGGTTAATTTAAATGCAAGAAATGGCAATGTACTTTGGTTTCTTGTTATTATTTTGATTAAAATAAAATGATTGAATAGAGAAATTTAGGGGAATAAACTCACGGATTGTGATTTGACAACCACAAGTCTTCCAGGTTGAAGAAAAGACTGAGAAACGGAAGATTGCAACACTTTTTCGTTTATGTGGTTGCTATACATCTCAGCCTCAAAGTGCCACTTATAGTATTCCTCAATTGCTGGCTCACCCTTTATGCACCTTTTATAACAAATAATTCATCATTATCATCAAAACAACAGTCTAACTTTTTTTTTTTTTTTTTTAATATTAAACTGTAGTTTAATTACTAATTGTGGATACTTTTTAAAAAATTTGTCATCAAAATTTGCATACATAAAAATGGGATCTATTGCAACACCTATCAGATGAATGGAGTCGCATCACATTCCTCCAAGAATGGTCCATTCCATTCCATCAGATAAAACAAACATATATAATTTTTCATTGTCATGAATCATGATGATGAAAATAAAGAAGAATTTAGAAGGTTTGTTTACTCGATAGATTTTGTAGGCTGAGCAAGCTTTCGCATCAGCAGTTGCTGTTGCTCGGGTAGTTTTTTCTGAGCATGAAATTCTGCAAAACTTCTTTTCAGCATGTCCTCCACCTTTAAAATTAGTCACCAGTATCAGATAAATGGCAAACACAAATAACAATGATATATGCATAAATAGTAATAGTAATAAATAATAATACCTTCAATTCTTCAACACGGAGGAGATGCATTATCATGATATATGTCAAGCGGAATTGGGATTCCAGCTTGGTTGCACTGCCCATAATCACATGCTCTAAAGCACTCTCGTCCGGGACTTCATCACGACACATCACCAGAACCGTCCCGATACTATCCAGTCCTCGCCTGCCCGCCCGCCCGGCCATTTGCGTGTATTCTCCGGGCAGTAACTGTCTAAATTCCTTCCCATCAAACTTCCTTACTGTGTCAAAAACAACCTGCCACAACAATTACAACCCACTAGTTTAACATTCTACTTTCTATTTCAATGACATTGCTATAACTGAGCACAATTTTCAAAGTAGAATGTTGTATGTAATAAGAACAAAGGAAGTAGGATGCTATAATAAAATAATTATTATGATGACTCACCGTTCTAGCAGGAGCATTAACCCCCATTGCGAATGTTTCGGTTGAAAACAAAACCTACATACCACAAATAAATATTATCAATAGAATAGACAATAAGTAAAGGAACTTTTTTTTTTTTTTTGAGAAAGAGAAATAAATGTAAGGGCATTTGGTTCGTAGAACTTTTTTGAAGGAATTGGAATGTGTCAAAGGAAGTGGAATCTAAGTGGATGATTGGAGTTTGTATGGTGAAAAGATTTTTTTTTAGTTCCAACTGAATTCAATTCCGTACTCCTTTGCAACCAAACCCGGGATTGGAATGGAATTCCGATTCCGGTATGCATAACTTGCCTTAATTACACCACGGCAGAAAAGCATTTCAACTACTTCCTTGACTATCGGGAGCAGACCAGCATGATGTACACCAATCCCCCTGTGAAGAAGCCCTTGGAGTCTCACAATCTATTGTGCAAAAAGAAATTATAAGATTTAATTTTAGCAATTTAACAAAAATAAAAGAGCAAAATACAAAACAAACAAACTTGTATTTTTAACAAGTTTATCAATTTAGCCACTTTACTGTTTACTGTAGTGATTAAATCATTCTACTTTTTTTGACAGTCAAAAAAACCATTTTTCCCGCTCACACAGTTCTGGTCTCAGGGCAAAATACAAAAAAGACAACATACTTTCACCATTTTATCGATTTAGCCACTGAATTATTATCATAATAATGATAAATAAAAATAGTCGAGTGACTAAATTGACAAAATTGGTGAAAGTAGGTTGTGGTTTTCTGTTCTTTTTAACCTTTTTTGGTTTATAAACAGTCAAAAAAGTATAATGGTTTAATAAAAAATGTGTTTTTTTTATATTCTTGGTGTCAAACTGATTCAAATAATAGATACATATACCTGTGGTAGGTTCCTATCAGATCCCTTTAATCGAGAAAATGCTTTATCACAAAAAACACGAATTTCACTTTTCTCAGAGCGACTTGTGAGGTCTGTTTCACGCAGATTATCAGCTGATTTGTCACACCGATTCTTTGAGAAACAAAATATCACCACCTATAATTATCATAACTCATAACACATCAACATCTTGTAAAATAAAAAACTGAAATATAGATTTCAATAGGACAAACTCCAAGAAATAGCAATGTAACTTAGTCTTTTTACCAATATAGGCAACACACTTTATCTTTTACCCATTATAGCAACCAACTTACATTTCTTTACCCATAATAGCCACACAGTTGCATTCTTTTTACCAATAATAGCAATATGTAACATATAAATTACATTGCCCTTATTGGTAGCAAAATGTAAAAAATAAATTATGCATAAAAATTAGTAAAGTAAGTTGTTATAGTATTTCACAATATAAATGTGAACAGGTTTTACTTACTGGTAAAAGGGAGGTTTTTCCTAGCTTGTTAATAAGTGATAACCACAAAGATTTTTCTGATACTCTATTCCCCCAATTGTTATTGCCGCCACCATATCCTTGGTTGCCCCGCCCACCACCACCAAAGTTTCCCAAATTCTGGGGCCCGGTTTGTTTAATCGGTTTGCCCCTTGCAAAACTGTTTGGTTTTTGAGAGCGGGAATTGTCATGAGTGGTGGGAAGTGACGGATATGCCCCTGAACCACTGCCAGCTGTCGCCATGGTTTTTCTCCTATGAGCATCTTTTGCGGATTTTAGTCCCTGTGGTATAAACTTCTCCTGTTCACAGATTTTGTAAAGTTCTCCCGAATAAAATAGACAGTGCTCTAGTGGGACCGGCCTCTTTGTAGTCCTGTCACAAAATATTACATTACAGTCTACAATTAACTGTTGTTTATATTTTCCCCAAATGTGCCTTCATTTTGTTACATATTTTTCTGATTCGTTTATAAAGACAACCTCATGAGAATAAAAGAAAAAAAAAACAGGGTGGACCCTTACCCTGTTACACGGATTTGCTTTTGTTTTGTTCTGCCAATCCAATCAGCAAAATCTATTGTATTAGGTACCTGCAAATACAACATAAGGTTAAATGTGTAATTATGCAACAGTGCAAGTGTTTCACCTTTTTCCCAATTTATGCTATAAATAATTTTTAGACAAAATATCCAACCATGTTTCAATTTAAGCAGGACCAATTACCTAATGATGTGGCACCTGTTAAATCTTTATCTATGCAACAATGTTTCATGTTTTAACAATATATGCAACAATGCTTCATTTCTTTACCAATTTATGCAACAGCATTTCACCTTTTTTTTTTATCAATTTATGCAACTGACATGAATTATGCAACCATGTTTCAACGGGTTAAACAAGTAATAGTAAAATATTGAATATTTTGGTCCTAGCTCAAAATGTTCAACACTTTTCTAGTTCTAGCTTTCTTTTTGAAATAAAATTAATAAAAAAAAAATGGCGTAACAAATACTCAATATTTTGTGTAGAAAATCTTACAATATATGCTGCAAGTATAATTACCGTGGCAGAGAGGAGAACAAAATTGATATGCCTTGGAAGCATGATGATAACCTCTTCCCATACAACCCCTCTTTCAACATCATTCACATAATGCACTTCATCAAATATAACCTACTCATTAAGAAGACAAATCCAACCAATAAAAAAAACATCAATTCACATTCACAAATCTGTTATCCAAAAGTGAAAGGGCTAAACTGTAGAATCTTATTTTCATTCCACTTATTTGTTTATTACAGCATCCTACATTGAACTTTGAAATCTACCCTATTAGGACAATGTACTTTGAATATCTACCCAATCAATTATAGAAGTGAAAATTGCTTTGTATGTGGATGACATTGCTATAACTTGGTAGTTTTTTTAAAATTACAATACTGTAATAACAATGTAAGTAATATGCTATCATGTTATGATGCTATAACAAACAAAAGAACAAAAGTATGTTGATGTTTTTAACATTTTAACCCAAAAGGTAAAAAAGAAACAAAATATGAGAAGGTTTACCCATTCAATGTCGCGTATAATATCAGCACCCCTATAAAGCATTGACCTTAAAATCTCAGTTGTCATGATGAGGCAAGAGGCCTCAGGCCTTAAGCTAACATCCCCTGTGAGAAGACCCACATCAAACTTTCCAGAAAAGTCCCTGTACTTTTGGTTGCTGATTGTTTTAATGGGAGCAGTATATACTGCTCTTGTACAATGCTGTATAAAATTTTGGAAATAAAAAAACGGTTAATGTCATAAATGGAAACCAACTATTCCAATTTTGCATTCAGCTTCTAATTCTACATCCTAGATCACTAAACTTTTTAATGTTGTTACAATCAGGTCAATGATCCAATTTTGACAGGTTACCATGATGATGTGGCGTCCACATGGGACTATACAAGCTTTCTAGGGATGTTTATGATGAGGAGGGCATTTACGTCTTTTGAATAGACAAGAGATCAAGAGTAAGATATCGTACTTTTGATGCGAGTGCAAAGGCGTACTCTGCAACAACAGTCTTTCCAGCCGAAGTATGAGCTGCTACAAAAACTGATTCCCCCTTCTCAAGAAAATATATAGCCTGTAATCATAAAGGAAAAAGATGTATATGAGTTTAAAATGACAAAAAACATACATATAATATGCAATTTTAGGAATTTCTATCATCTTGAGATGCTCTTTGCCTCTTTCTATGCATCTAATTAGAGAATGCAATATCAGGAACAAGTTTAACCCTATTTAGTTTTATATCAAATTAATATTACCTCCTTTTGGAATGCATCTAGTTCAAAAGGGAAATCCAATGCCATATCAGGAACAAGTTCATTAAAATTATCTGCAATCCCATCACTACCCCCTGTAACTGCCCAAACCTGCAAAACAAACACACCCACTAAGCAAAAAAGGAATCATGCAAAAAAGTTTGAAGCATTTCAATCCTAATCAAAAGATACTTTTGGCTCCTTCTGTCGTCCACCATCTCCGGAATCGGAATCATCCAATCCTTTGGTCGATCCCGTTGACAAAATTTGATCAATAACAGATGATTCAGTGTCAAGTGAATCCGGTTTATTTTCATCTTCTATAGGAACAGATTTTGGAGACCCCAATTCAATCACATTGATTTCTAACTCAGGTGTATTTCCTACATGATGAGCAATGTTATCAACCTCCCACAAAAAGATACTCATAGTCATAATACAAAGAAATAAAAAGATGAGTAGGGGTGTTTGTGTTCAAAACCGGATATCCGAAATTTCAGATACTGGATTACTCCAACAATCATTCCCTCATTCCCATTGTCAAACTCAAACCACTGGAATTGGATTCCATTCAGTTTAATAGTGGTCTGAATCCCGAAAAGAGGGGAAGAATAATTGGAGGAAAGGAGTTGAATCACACATACCATCATTAATGGGAACTTCCATAACATCCTCTTCCCAAGCTCTTTTAAATAAGTCATCAAACTGAACAGATAAAGTACTCTGCAGAGACAGCAACACATTAACTAAAAAGAATGAAAAGATGAGGTCTGATTTTGATTTTGAGAATTGAACCTTGTACTTCTCACATAAAATGCAAGAAATAGCAATGCACTTTCATTTATTTGTTTATTATAGCATGCTACTTTCATGTTTTTCTATTACAGCATCGTATTTCCAATTCTTTTTTTATCAAGGCATTGTACTTTGAAAATCTATCCAATTATAGCATTGAAAACCGCTTTGCATTCGAATGACATTGTTATAATTGGGAAGATTTTTCAAAGCACGGTGTATTATAATAGGTTAGAATGAAAGTAAGATGCTACAACAAACAAATATATGAAAGTACGTTGCTATTTCTTGCATTTAACCCTTTACAGAATTGTAAAAGACGTTATTTGTTACAAGTTTAAAAATATGATGTCATTGCAGTACTTTGTTGTTTTTAATCTACAACAAAGCATTTTTAATTAAAAAGGTAACTCGTTACACTTGATATTTAATTGTGGGGTCTTTACCTCAGATGTTGTCTTGGGCACACTCTTATCTTCATGAATAATCCAAGAACATGGATGTCCCTTCAAAAGTTAACCAGCAAATTTCTTTTTAAAAAAATGTTACATTTGTTATACCGGATAGAATCAAACAGGATGGGACTAGACAATCTTTTCGATGATGGGGATCAGAAGGGCATTTACGTCTTTTCAACAGTTGAAAGATCAAGAGCAAGTTCTTGTCCCACCTTATTGGGTGACACAAAAAATTGCAATCTTTTGTCCAACTGACACCCATCCAGTCCCAATCCAATGCATGCCAAACGCACTACAACCTGATGAGAAGGGCATTTTCGTCTTTTGCACATATGATAGGAGAGAATGAGTCTTTTTTGGGTGGGACAAAAGAATGTAAAGTTTGTCCCATTGATAGTCCAAAGACAATTATGTGTAACAAAGTATATGGTATCTTAGGCAACAAACCTTGAGGTGTCCAAGATCCATTCCTTGTTTACAACTAGGAGGAATGAGTTGTGCAGGAGCACCATCCAAGACTTCCCTTACCCATTCACCATTACAAGAACCTTCCGGAAAGTTCCTTCCCAATGATTGGGAATCATCCAATCCACCTGGACGAAAAGGTCGGTTGTTAATGCTTCCTTTTACAAAATCCTTTGGAGGTCCACTAATACGCACTCCAATAGAACTCTCTGCTTCCACCATCAGTTCAGACACATCAACCTACAACTCAACATAATCAGTCAACTCAACTCAACTCATTTCAAAATGTGTGGACCATGATGCCCCTTTAAACATCCCCGATTTTAGCAGCAGCATCTTAAAAAGTTTATTACGTATAAGCAGTCATTTGTTATTCAGCATTATTTCTAAACAGAAGGGCAAAATAGTCATTTACACACACTCAGAGTTCAGACAATTCATTCTTTCCAAAAGAGAAACAGTCTTTATTTTATGCATACAACACTTACTGGGATGTTCCTCCAAAACTGAAAACATTATAAAGAACATTCTTGAAATTTTTGCTATTTCAAGGTGATTTCTAAATATGCATGTCAAGTCAACCTTAAAACAACTGTAGGACATGCACAATAAATAGTATCTTCACAAGGGAATAGAGACCTTAACCAAGGTGTCCTCTACTTTTGAGTTAATGGACTTAATAGCAACCATTTCCGCTCCCGTTTGCTTTCCACATAAAATCCTAACTTTTTACAAATTTGCCCTCATAGACATGAGCATAAATTACCTGCACGGATGCAGGTTCCCATTTCTCTGATGCAGGCTTGGGGCGTCTGAATGGCAATTCCCATGCAGGTACTACAACAGAGCGAGGCATTGTTGGCTCTAAGTGAATTTTTGCTTGGTCAAACCAATCAAACTCCCACTGCCTTCCGGCTTTTTCTGCAGAAAATTCATCAGGATCCAATCTTGGCAGAAGATATTTATCCTCAACAAACTTTTTGATCGATTCTGGTGTTTCCCTAGCAAATGCAGGAGGCTGGAAATATAAACATAGGTGTTATACACGAATATTTTCTCATAAATGAATCTTAGGTTAAATTCAAAATAGGTAACACTCTCTATGAGTCGCAATTTGTTGAATTTGTTTTACTCGTGTATGTTCAAAATCATAAACTAAAGAGTTTCAAACCCTGTCCATAGATTTTTTGGCTCCACTGGTGCCAGTTAACCACATCCCTAATTAAAAACCATGAGGTTTTTCTCAAACCAGATTAGAAACTTGAACTCAGAACCGAAACTGACTAACTCCATTCCATAAAAGATATTTTTTTTGGTGAATTGCTTCTCTCTTTTCCACAATTATGATCCAATTTTGTGAAAATTTGTTTGTTCTATAACCAAGCAAGAGTTATTGTATAGCATACAATGAAACAATACGACATTCTACAAAGGACAGTTCATTCTCATTCATGAAAATCAATAAAGCCACAAACAAAACTAAATTAAAAGTAACATAGGATAAGTGAGATAGAAAACTAACGAGTATAAACTCCGGTAGCGAGTCAATGGAGGTGGATTTTTTAACAGGAGGTAGCGGCTCGATTCGAATATGGCCGCTGTGACCCGTGAATCCAACCCGGAAAGGCAACTCTTTCACTGTCTCGATCCGATCCATTCTGCTTCTATGTCGTTTAGAATTCTCAATCTTTCTGTGAAATTGACTGGATTTTCAATTCGAATGTTCAAATTTAAGCGGGTTTGCTTAAACCATTGTTAAAACCCCCGAATGGTAAAAGCGTTTTCCTAGTTTGCTTCTTGTTTGGTCGATTTGAGTAAAAGATTGTTTAAGAGGGCGTATAAGGATGAAGGGGGCTAAAAGAAGCAATTTAACACGTTGAAGGCATGAAGTGGACAAATCAGGAATTTCATATTACAAATGACCTACTAATGATTTAGTTGTGATGCTACTAAAACCCGTCTACTTTAATGGAGCCAAATACCAAGAATAGGTCATCACCCTATATTTATTTATTTTTTTAGAACGGCAAATCTACGCTACTCCGAAACTACTCCTAATACCACATATGTCTCCAATGAGACGTGAACCCTCAACTAGGGATGTCAACGGGACCAAACGGGAGCGGAAATGGTTGCCCCCGCCCCCGCTCCCGAAATCACTTGTTGCCCCCGCTCCCGGTCCCACCCCAGATCCCCCGCTTACACAGCCCCCGGTTACCTCCATCGCCCCCGTTCCCCCGGTACTCCCGGGTTAAAGGCTTAAAAATGGATTTTTTTTGCCAAAAAATTGTTTTGTTTTAGGCTAAAAATACTATTTTTAATAACTTTTGTATATAAACAAAGCATGTAAGCCCTTGATAAATCAAGAATTGATCAAACATAAAACATCACTAAAGTTATAAACATATATATATATATTTTATATAAATATAAACGGGGTCCCCGCGGGAGTACGGGACGGAAATACTCACTTCCGCCCCCGGTCCCGAAAATAAACGGGAGTTAATATCGCCCCCGCCCCCGCTCCCGAATTTTTAAAAAAATTAGTCTCGTACGGTATCAGGGTCCCACGGGAACGGGTTCCCGCGGGGGTTTTTGACATCCCTACCCTCAACCTCAAGGAGGGAGGGCAACACCCGATACCGTTGAGCTAGAAGCCCTTTGGTCCCTATATTTATCTTGTTAGCATTTCCATATCAAACCAAACACTATCTCACAAGTAGTTTCATTTAGCTTTACACTAACTTCGAACAAAACACCAAATAGGCTCCACATCGAAAGAGACGTGAAATGAGAGGTAATGTAACATCCCAGTGTTTTCATTTAAGCTTATGTGTTAGTTGTTTTCATCTAGGCTTATGCGTTATTTATAATCATGCGGTGTACTTTTCATAATATTATGGGAATATACATAAAGGAACCTCATAAAGTACAACATATATTCATAGAAAACATTGAATATGGACTAATTTGGGTATCCTTAAGAGAATTACTTAATAACTAAGCAATCTATATAGGCTTCCATGGTGACTTGGTATTATATTATGCTTTTTTTCCTTGTCATTCGAACATATACCTAAAAACACATGTTGAAATGAATTAAACATGTACCTGAAAATATAAGCAGAAATGAATTAATAAGCAAGGGGACACTATATGTATGGAAAGGTGTCTATGGACACCCCTTTCTTGAAGAGTATGTAAAAAAAATTAACCATGTCCTTAAAATTTCAAGGATTGACATCCTTAGATTTATGAATAAAAATTAATTACCATATACACGTCTAATTTCTAAATTGTAACAAATGATTTGTCACTTAAAACGATTATTTATTCATTTTTGTCCGAATGTGGATTGAGCCCACATAGGATATGTGGACAAGGTGACGATATAACAAGTAACATGACATGCATTTAATGAATTGAAGACCTTAATTGTGAAAGGAGTGGAATCTACGCATTATATCCATTGTTTTGCTTACTAGTTTGTAACAATAATTTTTGGATTGTCAATTTGGGAATTTTGGGTAAGGCATGAAGTGGGCTTTCCACGTGAGGCGCGGAGCGCCAAGTAATGACGTGACACGTCCTCGTTGTTAGGATAAAGCCTTAGGCCTTAGGTTTTGGGCCTATTTAAAAGCACAATCCCTTAGGGTTTCGTCATTTCTCAATCTCCATCTTCAGAGAACGTTCCCTCGTTCAAACCTTAGCCCCTTTCCATTGTTCTTGAGCTTTTGGGTGCCTTTGTGCTTAATTTGAAGAAAAAAGAAGCCTCTTATTGCATGGAAGCATATATCTAGGGAGTTCCTACCTCTTTATCTCCTCTAGGGTCTTTGAAAGGCATAAAGTTATCACCTTTTGGCTGTTAGTTGATAGATCCAAAATTTTAAGATAGTTTTGGTCCGTTTGGCTATGTTTCCTTGGAGTTTGGAAAACTACAAGGATAGAAGTTATCAAAGAAAGTTGTATTGCATGTGAGGATTTCCTTTTGTTCCATGTAAGATGAATATTGGCTATTTTTTACTCATATTGAGTTAGGGTTTAATGTTGTGGTAGTTTGAGCCAAAGGCATGGATAAACTTGAAAACTTTATCAATTAAGATCTCCATATGCTTTAGATATGTAAGTATTGAGCCTTGGGCTTTAAGGAATAAGCTCTTAATGGATTAAGAAATCTGCCCAAAGGAGCACGATTGTAACGTCTTAAATTTCGAACCAAAATTTTCTTTTTACAAGTGTAAATAAAACATTATTTTTCCATAAAGGTGAAAAATCAATAGTTCAAAACCCCCAAAACCTTAACATATGAAAATCATTGTATCCAAAAACATCAGAAGTAGCGGAAGTCTGAAAGATATAATCATAGGAGATGCACATGTGTTACAGTCGAGATAGAGTCTTCCTATTGCCAGAAGTACAACCTGAAAACATTTAATCCATAATTGTAAGCATAAAACTTAGTGAGTTCATAAAATATCACATACACCACAGTAATAACTATACATGTCAATATTAGGCTTAATTTGGATCACAGCCTCTCTGGTCTTGCCATCATCCCAACGGGGCCTATTTGACTTACGACCTCTCTGGTCTTGTTATCATCCCAACCACCCCAATTTGACTCATGGTCTGTCTTGACTCATGGCCTGTATGGTCTTGTCATCATCCCAACAGAGCATATAAACATACATGCAAACAAGCAAGACCATACTAGTCTAGCTAAGTATACGATCATGTCACATTATTACACATGCATCCAACACACATAGGATCCAATCATGACATAAGTAATATAGTGAGAAGACCTCACCTGAATAATAAACAGAATAATGATTGTTGCATACACAAATACTTGCATATATCAGACTTGCAAAACGACTAAACACCAAAAAAAAGGTCAAACCTTAGTCTGTAGCTCAAAATCCCAAAGCTTGACCAAAAATCAAACTTAGTCAAAAGTCAACGGATCCGGTCAAAGGCGTTTCGTGCTAGGGGTGAGCATGGTGCGGTTCGGTGCGATTTTTGGCCGAAACCGAATCGAAAACTGCAACTTTGATTTTTGAAGATTACAAAACCGTGTATTTCATTTATCTAGGGGGGGGGGGTTAAGAAAATGGTGCATGGAAAATAGTGTATCCGTATAATTTTAAATTTGAAGATCAATAAGAAATTTTTTTACCAACGTCAACCATATGTAACTTATTTATTGGTATGAGTTTAATTATTTATAAAAACAACACATGTTTTTTTAAAACACATAGTAGGTAACACATGTGACATCCCCAATTTTTGAAACCGTTTTTTTTTTCTTTACACTTTCAAAAATCATAATATCTTTTATTGCGAAAATTCTCAGTACACTAAAACAATTTGATTACAAAAGATTGTCTCAAAATAATAAATCTATAAGGATGTCATAATCGATACATAACATATGTTACAACATAAATACCTAACGGTCCTGAACTATATTGCAGTTATTCTCTTTAATCACTCAACATCCTACTCAAGTCTTCAACAATCTTAATACATCTACCTGTGATATATATAAACTAAGTGGGCCAGGTTGGGAAACTTGGTGAGATACATAGGGTTTTCAATCCCACAATGTTTTAATAGTGATATACCTCGAACCTATAAAATTGACTGTTATCATTAACACATATATATTATATTTATGAGACAAACTACCCCATCCCATCGACCCTCATGTATTTAGATCCTATACAATGATCTTACAGAATCTAACCTAAATGATCAATGTGAACAACAAGCTGACGGTATTGCTTTGGGGATTCCTTAGCATCAGATGAGGATTAACAAGGACATCAAATGAGGGGAATTGAATAAATCTCATTGCTAAACCTCTGTTCAAAAATACCACAAGACAATTAAGTCAGGGGTGGTTATCTAGATAATTGTGCTTAGAAGTGGTCTGGCCCTGCGGTATTTTACCCCCAGACTCACCCCTAATTGGCAAAATAACATCATACATGCCTAGTAGTGGTCTATTACCAACGCACCCTATTTGGCAGTCTACGAATTTCCCTCATGATATTAATTGGAGAAAGATGTTCCTAATGATGTCTGAGAATAGGAGGAAAGATTGGCTTGATTCTTTCGATGAGTAGGTGGTTTACAATATAAGGATGTCGAATGAAACTTTATAGGAATTATTGCACTAGTTTATCTGGTATTTGAATTTGGTGTGTCGTGCGTTTGATGTTTATGTATGAACTTGATGTCATTTATGGTACATTTTGATTACAGATAGTGTTATTTTACTTGATGAGCATTAATTATTAATCATTTATTATGCAGATAAAGTGTTACAATGTTAGATTCCTCATAGATTAGCTCTTACTCAGATGAAGATGATGGTTTGGATGATATGATGATGTTCTTTTTCTTAAAAAGCACGAGAAGAATTTTATTGATCGAACTCCTTGTAGGACATCTATGCTAAGCGGAAAAGAATACATTAATGATATATTATGTAGGACTCCTATTCGTTGTTATGAAGCAATTAGGATGAAAACACATGCTTTTTGAACTTGTGCGATAAACAAAAAATGTTGGGTTTTTTTGCAAGATTGTAAGGAAGTTAGTGTAGAAGAAGGTTTGTCAATGAGTATGCAAATTCTTTGTCATGGCACAACACAACAAATGATTTCTAACCGTTTTCAACATCCCACTTTGACCGTGCATTATTGGTTTAAGAATGTATTAAGAGCTTTGAAGGTGATTGCTCTTTTAGTAGTTAAAATAGTTGATAGAGGTGAAGTTCAACCGAAAATTCGAGCAAATGCAAGATGGTATCCATTCTGTAAGGTATTCATTTATCTATCTTTGTTAATATTTACACATATAACCTAGAGGTGAATAAATCTCTCATTCACAAATATATATAATTTCTATCCAGAATTGTATCGGTGCTATTGATTGTACACATGTAGTATCTTGGGCTCTATCGTCAAAGCAAAAGTAATTTCGAGGTAGAAAACCAGTGCATGTAACACAAAATGTGATGGCAATTTGTTCCCATGATATGATGTTCACTTTTGTGTATATCGGCTGGAAGGGAACGACAAATGACTCTCGTGTATTTTACGATGTTGTTATTATACCCGAAAACAAATTTCCAATACCAACTGTTGGTAAGATTTCTCAATTTTTTGTTTACCTCATTTATTTAATCTAGTTTTTAAATACTCAACTCAAATATATATATATATATATATATATATATATATATGCATTATGTGGTTGTAGATCATTTTATGTTGTTGGTAACGAGTATTTGAATTTGAAGGAATTTTTAGCACCATATCACGGTGAACGATATCATCCTTCTGATTGGCAACATGTTAGTGGAGTTAGGGGAAAGAAAGAATTATTCAAATTTATGCATTCATCCATTCGTAATGTCATTGAACGGGAATTTGGTGTTCTTAAAAAAAGATTTCATATTTTGCAAGATATACCAAATTATCCATTGAGACATCAAATGTTGATTCTGCATACATGTTGTGCATTTCCCTTTGTTAACTCTTATGGAGTTATCGGTTGTTGACTCGTAAGAAGCTCAAAAGGACTTCTTCCCGTAGACTCGTTTTGTTGTAAGTTATATGAAAATTGGGCCACATTAATCAATTTGGCCCAATCTCATTGGTTTGCACTAACAAAGTGTCTTAGATAAATCCCGAGCAAGTAATTCACCCTCTCAGTTTGTCCATTAGTTTGTGGGTGAAAATTTGTCGAGAAGTGGAGGTATGACCCATTAGTTTAAACAACTCCCTCCAAAACATCCCTGTAAAGTGTGGATCTCTATCACTTATAATGTTCCGAGGAAGTCCCCAATACTTCACTACATGCTTGAAGAATAATCACCCGACTTCCTCGAATGTGTAATCTATTGGGGCGGGAATAAATGTTTCATACTTCGAAAATCGGTCTACAACCACCATTATAGTGTCGCACTTCAGATGTGGGTAACATCGAAATGAAGTTTGTGGATATGCTCTCCTGTGGTCTCTTCGAGATGGTAATGACTCAAACAATCCTGTTGGTTTGACTTGTTTCTACCTTGTCTTGTTGGAAAATAAGGCAAGTCTTTACATACGCATCTACATCGCTTCACATACTTGGCCAACAATATGATTGTTCTATGAGTGACCTTGTATGATGGGTGACTGGATGTCCATCCCACTTAGATTTTGGAGCATATATTCATTTGCCAATTGTGAGTAAGAGTCCGTCTTCGACCCAAAATTTACGTCCCTTACCTTCTCTTGCCATATCCAATAAGCTCTTTGTTAGTGGGTCATGGCTTAACCATTCTTTGATTCAGTTTATCAAGATCGCATGTTACTCGAGCGAGGGTTGCTAGTTTTGCTTTTCGACTTAATGCATCAACAATGACATTGGCCTTTCCCAGCTTATACTCCATGACATAATCGAATTCGGACAAGAAATCTTGCCAAGGAGCTTGCTTGAGACTTATTGTTTTATGGTTCTGGAAGTAACTGGTTGCTATATTGTTAGTTTGGATTACAAATCGACTCCCAAACAAGTAATTTCTCCATACTTGAAGGTAGTGTATGATTGCCATCATTTCCTTATCATGTATAAGATATCTCCGTTCTGTCTCATTGAGCTTCCAGATTTCATAAGCAACTGGATGGTCGTCTTGTATTAATAAACCTCCTATAGCAAAGTCAGAGGCACCCATTTGTACCAAGAAAGGCTTTAAGTATTCGGGAAGCTTTAAAACTGGTTCTTCCATGACAACTTTCTTTAAGTCATCAAACATCTTCCGAAACTTCTCTAACCATTCCCATGTTGCTTTCTTTTTGAGAAGGTCGGTTAATGGTGTGGCCTTATTCGAGTATCATGATATAAACCTTCAATAGTAATTTATCAGACTTAAGAATAATTGTAACTTGGACACGTTCTTTAGCGGTTCCCCTTCTTTGACAGGGCATTGGTGAGTTCGAAAGGCATTACTAAGAATTCGAATGAACTGTACCTTGTCACACATGTCATCTTCAGTTCATCCCATGCGGATATGTGTACTTGCTAATACCCACACCTCAAATCTAGCTTCATGAACCATCATGTATTTGTGAGTCGGTCAAAGAGATATGCTACCGATAGGATGAGGCACTTATTCTTTACCGTTACCTTGTTTAGCGCCTGTTAGTCTACACACATTCTTAGGCTCCCGCCACGGTTATTTTGGAACAAGACCAGGGCACCGAATGGGGTCTTCGAGGGTCGGATAAATCCAACATCTAGTTGTTCCTTCAATTTCTTCATTAGTTCTTCCAAATCGGGTGGAGCAATCCAATAAGGACACATTGGTGGTGGTTTAGCTCCTGACTCTAGTTCTATCTCGTGATTGACTTCCCGTCTTAGTAGTAGTTTTTTTGGTAACTCTAGGGGCATCACGCCCTTCAATTCTTCCATTACTTCCTTAATCTTTCTATGTATTTCTACCTTGGAAGGGATGAATTCTTCTTTTAATGTTGCCAAGTACGTAATTTTACCCTTCCTGAGTCCCTTACTTAGTTGCATGGTTGATAGGGTTCGAGACTCTATTTTGCTTCTTTCCAAGGGTACAAATGTACAATGTGTATCGTGGAACCTTTGGTGATTCTCATAGTTTGGTCTTCAAATGAGAAAGGGTGTACCTGGTCTAGGAATTCAATTCCCAATACCATACGATAATCATCCACCGAGATAATTGTCATATCGATGGGTTCTTTCCACCCTCCTATCTATATAACTACTACGCGAGCAACTCCAAGGCTTGGTTTGGAAGTGAGAGATCGATAATGGTTTTTAGCTAGCCTACCTCTTTTGAGTAGTTGATATTCATCCTTTTAGCTTCATTTTTAGCGATGAAGTTATGGGATGTACATGTGGCAACTAAGGCTTTAGTGACTTGGTTATTAGCTTTGAATTTAAAAAACATGAGACCTCTTCCTTTCTTTGATTGTGTTTCTTCTTTTTTTCCACCGAGTTGAGGAGTCGCATGGAGCCTAGTTGTGCTTCGTCCCTTTCCTCCTTTTCATCTTCAAATACCATGGAGTTGAAGTTTTTCTTCTTGGGACAATCTCTGGTCAGATGGGGGCCATCACATAAATAACACTTCACCTCCCTTCGGGCTCCTCCTTTAATCGCATTTCCCTTAAAAGTCAAGGGTTTAACAGCGAACCTATCTTCCCTTTGTGGCGGCCTTGGTGTGGGTCTATCTACCCAATTGGGCTTTCTAATTGGAGCATCTCTATGGAAGTCCATAGGGTCTTGTGCCACGACAATAGATTCATCAACATCTTGGACATTTATTTTATTGAGCTCATTGTAAGCCCAAGATTATAGTCCATATTGGAAGTAAAATAACTTGTTCTTCTCCTGTAAGTCAAACAACTCAAGCATCAAAGCAATAAATTTGGCCATGTAATCTTTAATCGACCTAACATGTTTCAATCCTCGAAGTTTTTTCATGGCTATATCTTCGGCGTTATGGGGGAAAAATTGCTTCTTGAGTTGCCTCTTGAACTCTTCTCATGTGTCTATACTTGCAAAGGCCTTTTTTTACGCCGTCAGGCTTCCGCCTCCACCATAGAGTGGCATTCTCACACAAATATAGGATAAATGTGTCTATGTTAGAGTTGTTGTCCTTTACTCTGATAATATTGAAATAACATTTTAAGGACCAAAAAAATCTTCTAGTAGTTTAGGTTGGGCTTATCTTCGTACTTCAAGGGTTTAGGTGCCTCTGTGTGCGACGTCATCTTTGTAACAACTCCTCTGGCTATTGGTGCCTTGCCCAAATTTACTTTATATTCAAATGCATTTATCTTCTCACAAAACTCTTTCTGCAAGATGTTGATTAATACGAGGTCTTCTTCTTTAAGGACAATGATGGACTCCTTCATTCCAATACCCGTGTAACTTATATCTCCCACAAACGGATCGACGATATCCTTCCACTGAAGAATCTCATCGAAGTTAATCTCCACCCTTGTAAGCTTATTTTCTAAGCTTGCCAAGGCATTATCGATTGATCCATCTTTTTGGACTTCCTCCCATTCTCCTCGACGAGAGGGGGTATGTTGGCTACTTCACCTGCTCCTTTCATGGCTACGATCTCTTGCTTTCACAAACATGGATATGATACCACGTGTCATGGGACGACTTAATCATCGTGTGCTACTTAGTGTTAATTTGACTAAGTCAGACTTACTACGCTTCCTTGAGATGTACTAACGACTTAGAAAGCAAAAGACTAAGACTTTAGAGTTGCTACAAACGAAAGAGAACTTGTAATATTAGAACTCGAGAGAATACAAAGCAACTTCCGCTGGTTTGGAGCAAATGAGATCCTCCTTTATTTATTGGCTCTTATTTCTTCTTGGGAAGTTTCTAGAGATTACTACATGTATCTTACGTTCATGAGTATTGTAGATTTTTCTACCAATCTACATTTATTTACTACTTCATGAAGTGTGCTAGTTTATTCTTCGATGTCCTAAAGAATTCTAGGACGTTCCAGGGTCCTTTGGCTCATTCTTGTAGATTATAGCATTTTTTCAAGTACTCCAGAAGAGTTTAGCATCACACTCGGGTTTAGCATCTCGAACGTGGCATGCAGGTCATGAACGTGGCATGCAGGTCATGAAGCTTCTGGGATTTGATACAAAAAAATGGCAAAGATCTCATAAGACAATAAATGTTTAATTGAACTTCTTCTTTCTTCTTCTACATGCAGATCTTTGAATTTGATTTTGTTATTTGATTTATAGTTTTTTGAAGACCACAAATGTTCTATGATATATCTTGGTTTAATTTTGATTTTTGATTTTTGATTTTTTTTAAATTATAATTTGAAAAGAAAATTTACGTGGACAACATCGACAGTACCACGTGGACCAACTATGATGACTAAGATGGCATCTAAGAGGTGAGAAGCCACTAACCCCTTCATATTTCAAATAATGTCGTTTTTAATCCTGATTTCTATAGTTTATGCACCTAGAATTACAAAAAAAAAAAAAAAAAAAAAAAAAAAAAAAAAAAAGAGCATGAGAAACCATTTAAAACAAAAAACTGATAGTGGGTTGTGCTACCCTATTAATAAAAAGAAAATACAAAATTTTGTTGCATAAGTCCGTATTTTTTTTTTTATCTCAAAATCCAAATTTACTTCAATAACTCTTTATAATTCTTTCTCATAATATAAACAAATGCAACAAACCTAACATAAAACTAAATTGGAACACAAAATTAAAGTAAACAACTCTATCCCATGTTCTCGTGTCTAAAGTCTAAACATCACCTCCAATTCTACTTCTGCTTTTGCAGGTTCTCTTTCTTGAGAGCCATGAACTTAGCCGCTAACTCATCGTAGTCCGGAAGCTTCGGGTGGACATGAGGCGAAGACGGTTGAACCGGAAACGAATTCGACCTCACTACATTTTCTTCTAGACATTTTGTCAAACGCATAGAAGGCATAGTTATTGCTCTAGAACACTTACCCACTTCCCCAATATGTTTAACAAAAATGTTTTCATGGCCTGACAATGGCGAAGATATACGGGGGGAATGCATAGCTGATCTTTTTCTGTTCTCGTCGCTGGCTCTCCGGCGTTGGGACGTTTTGCCGTAGTAGCCGGAGCACTCGATATCTGATGAGACCGATCTTTTCCTCGATTTTCTTGACCCTTTTGTCTCGATTCTCAAACCTTCAGATTTCTCGAAGTCGAATTCAATAAATCGATGATTTTTACGACTTTCTACCACGGGAACGACGACAGATGATCTGAACACGAAAACTCTTTGGTCCTTTCCATTTGTACCATTGTTCAACGGAGATTGGAACTCCTCAATATCGTCAAGATAAACAATTTCTTCCGGCATATCAGTAGTTGAATTTTCCGATGAGGATTCGGCATCAAAACGATCAGTTATCCATCGATCATTGTCTCCGGCGAGATGGTCAAAGTCAACGTGTGCGATCTGATTGTTTCCGGTGCCCTGAACATCTCGATTAGTATTGCCTTTACTTGCCTGCAGTTGCAAAAAGGAGGAGTGATAGGCTTAAAAGGGTTGTTTTTTGTTTTTCAAGAGTGAAGAGTGATACTTGCCAATAATAGAAAGTACAAATCTTGAAACATATAATAGAGCTACAATCCCTATAACCTTCATGTCCTTGGAAAAATTACACAACTACCATTGAGACAATTAGCTTACAAATTATCATGCAAAAGGTACAACCTGTCGATGCAGCTCAGAAGTAAACTCTAATGCCAAAGGTCCTGTTTGTAGAACACTTGTAGTGATCTCTTCCATCAATTTGTACTTCACTTCATTTGGTACCTTAATGATAGACAACTTCTCTCTAATCTATATAAAATACTTATTTATTATATATAATTCAAAACAACATAAACATTAAAAAAAAATCAAAAGTTTAAATAAGTACCTCAGAATTGACAAGATTTCCGGGACCAAACTCAAGAGCGGTTGCCTCGAACCGCTCCCCATAACGGTCACGGAAAAGTTTTCGTATCTGTAGAAGCTCTGGGACGTCCCCACATCTTGCTGATGCAAAAATTAGGGTTGATATTGCTTCTTTAATATCATTTGGGCAATCCCTAAAATAAAAAACATAAATTATGTTTGAATTATATAAACTTTGGGTAATAATTATATGTGAGATTGTATAAATTGTACTTGTTTCGACGAATGTAGGAAAGTTGAAGTGAAATAAATTCACAAAAATTTGCCAATAGGTCGTATACATTGACTATGCATTCGTCTTTATAGATTTGATCCACCTGAAAAGTTGGTGAACACGGGTTATATATATAGAAGAAAAAGATGTGATAATTTCGACTTATTGAGGGCATGTGGCGGATTATATTTTTAGGTTAGATACAAGAATTGGCAATGTAGTTTCTTTATTTGTATAAAATAGGATTTGGATTTAGAAAGATCTAAGTTTGTAATGGCTTTGGTTTGTGGAATTGGAATGGAATCCAAATTCATTCTTTTCAAAATCTTAGTACGTTTTAGAATGTATTTATGTCTATGCGACAATATTCTCCATATTTCAGTTTTTATGAATATTTGTTTGTTTTATCAATGGTATATTAAGATATGAACATTCAAACCCAAAATTTAAGTGAAGTAAAAAAGAGCAAAATACGATAGTTGGTATTCAAACAAATTAAATACAAATTTCAATAACAAAGGATTATGAGGAAATTAATCCTTCAAATTATTAGAAATTCCACCAATCCAAAAGCCACTGATCAATTAATTAGAACAATGTCTTTGTACTTGGATTACATTGCTTGGTTGATAGATTTTATAAAATATAAACATTGTAAGAGGATGAAAAGAAAAAAAAAATACTAAAGTAAAGAAAATCAATACAATTACGAAATATATATTTTTGCATTACGTTGTTATTTTATACCGAAAGACTAAGAATACCCGATTGAAGGCAGATTGGTAGTGACCATGTTTAATGAGCTCTGCGACGTCGTTTCTGATTTGTCTGACTATACAACATCTCTTGTTTTTTAGCAGACTCAAACGACAATGAACCTTCCTGATCAGCTTCTTGCTACATGCATGATAAATCCCATCAAAACCAGAGATAAGAGATTATTATACATATAATAAAACACCAAAAACCAAAATCTTTTTGATAAAATTGCCATCGAAATTTACCACTTGGAAGCTTTTCTCCATCCAAATATAAACTCAAACATATCTATCCTCATGTCATCTCTTGCTTTCGTAAGTCTAGAAAGAGAAAGGCATACTGTGTGTATGTGTGTGAGAGAGAGTATGAACAAACGAGAGCGATAGAGAGAGGTTCATCAACTGCGGTTTTGAACTGCCCCGCTAAGGGCACGACGTACATTGAGGTCAATGGTTGTGGTGTTCGGACTTCGGATTAACTGACTATGGGGTGTTCGAAGGGTAATATCGTAAATTCAATCGTCGTATGAGGAGGGAGAGGGGGGTTAGAGTCTAAATCAGTTTCCAGAATGTAATAAGAGCTGGTTATAAAGCGTGCAAAAAATTGTGATGTTTATGTGGTTTACAATTTATATAAAAAAAACATATTAATTGTTGACCAAGAGTGAAAACCAGGGTTACTGAAAAATATTCCGATTCAGATTTTTTATTTGTGTGTAATGAGTAGATTTTCTCAATAATTATATATATAGGGTCATAAAAACCTCAAGTTTTCAGGGTTTTGTCGGTTTTGCCCAAAATTGAATTTTATGTCCGTTTTTACCCTAACATTTTCCAAAAAATGTTCGGTTTACCCTTTTACCGGTGATAACAGGTTACCATTATATTAACTTCGCAAAAAAACCCTTAAGTTTACATTTTTTTTACGTTTTTACCCCTAAGTTTATAATTTTTTTTACACTTTTACCCTATGTATTTTTTTTTTCATATTATACGTATTCATGCAGAAAAATCATATTTATAAATGAAAAAGTTTAATTAAATATTGTATTTACATTTTTTTAATGTTAATTCTATATATATATATATATATATATATATATATATGTGTGTGTGTGTGTGTGTATGTGTGTGTATGGGTTTTTTTTCTTGCATAAACCATTTAAGATGTAAAAAAACAAACTAATATGTTTTTAGAACTACACATACGTATTTTTATGTATTTAAAAATATATATATCAATAAAAAAACTTATTCATTCATATACATGTTTATATAAGTATATACATATATTTTCAGAAGTGTAAATATGTATTTTGATATATGTTTTTTTTAAAGTATAAATATATTTTTAGAAGTATAGATACATATTAATATATAAAAATGTAAAAATATGTATTTATACTTCTAAAAACTATATCTATAAAACACATATTCATAAGTCTAAAAATATTATTTATCTTTTTAAATGGTATAACCATGCAAAAACACACACACACAAACAAACAAATATATATATATATATATATATATATATATATATATATATATAACTTTAAAAAAATATAAATATAATATTTAATTAAATATTTTTTCGTATATAAATACGATTTTTCTGCATAAATATGTATATTATGAAAAACATATACTTAGGGTAAAAGTGTAAAAAAATTATAAACTTAAGGGTAAAAACGCAAAAAAATGGTAAACATAAGGGTTTTTTTGCGAATTTAATATAATGGTAACCTGGAAAACCTGTTATCACCGGTAAAAGGGTAAAACCGAACATTTTTTCGAAAATGTTTGGGTAAAAACGGACATAAATTTCAACTTTGGGCAAAACCGACAAAACCCTGAAAACTTGAGGGTTTTTATGACATTAACCCTTTTATATATATATATATATATATATATATATATATATATATATATATATATATATATATATATATATATATATATAAAGAGAAATTAAATATCGTCTTACTTTTGTTTTGTTCCTACGAATCCATTTTATGTCCGATTTAATTAAATATTAATTGATTTATATTGAGATGAGGAAACAAGCGAAAAATTGATTTAAATATGATATCTTGCCAATATTTTGGATTATATAAAAGTTAATATAATATATAAATTTTGGTATATGATATCCTGCCAAAATATTGGGTTTCCATTTTGCATTTTTTTTTTGTATATACGATTTTGAATAACTCTAGTTATGATAAACTGTAACTAATAGACGCTATGAATCTTATAATATTTACCCTTTATAATATAAGAACCAAAACATGTGTAATGCCTAATTTATTATTATTAATATAATAAGATGTTATGTTTTGTATCTTAAGCCTTAAGCGCATGTTTGACAAATGACAATAATTTAAAAAAAAAATTGATTTTTTAACAAGACAATGCATATTTTTGTTTAAACTAGATAAGACGCGTAGGTTATATTTTGAGGTAATTTTTTGTTTTTGAATTATATTTTTATAGTTTATTTTAGGATTCATATTTTTTAAAAGCAAAGCAATTATTTAAGTCCAAACATACATTAACGGGTGAGGTGACAAAAGATAATAAACAAAAAAAAAAAAAAAAAAAAATCAACTTGGAGACATTAATTTAACAAATATGAATCGTAAATTACAACTTGACTTATATTGAAATACTAAACAAGACTTGAAATAACTTCCCGTACACTTTTCAGGCATGATTGTCTCTTTGTGCTTATTGGTGCTTGAAAATGACGACACAAAAGCTTCACAAACCTTAAACCACACGCACTGACACACATACAAACATCTACTTTTTTTTTTTTTTTAATTATCAATTCCTTTGTTATTGGAAGTCACAATTTTAGTTTTAGGCCACCAATATCATGCGCAAGGAGAAAAAAATGGAAATAGCAGGTGACCCAACTGCGACTCCAATTAGACGCACGCCAATGAGATTAAGAAATAAGAAGAAAGCTAATCACTCACGCATCCCTAATGTAATGATGGTGAACGTAATTTTCCACATCATCGCATACTGAATCCCGAGATAAATAAAAGTAGGTGAGGTAGTTGATTCTCTTTTTTCATCCTAATCGTCTTTTTTCGTGTGATTTTATCCATGTTTGACTGGTGTTTATGATAATTTATACCAGTTTTTGCTAAAAGATGTTTTGTGTGAGCTTAATTTGAATGACTTTGTGAAGATTTTTGATGTTGATAAAATGCACATCAACTGTTTGTTGTTATGTCCAATAGTCCACGAGACATTCATCCACTATAGTGAAACGAAAAAAAAAAAATTACTTAATAGACTTCATATGGTAAGCTGTGAATATATGTTTTTTATTTATCTAAAAAAACAACTTAAGAGAAAAAGAAAAGAGAAAAGGGTCTAAAATAGAGAGCATGTATTATACTCCCCAATCTCTAGAAAAGGCAACTGATGATGACCTAACTATCAAGTATATTGTAAGCTGGCAAATCTTGTATTCGATAAATGTCTTCCAATGATAGTTCTCTCTCCAATTGTGCTCGAGTAATTTGTAGTATTTCCTGATACTCATTTACATTAGTACAAAATAAGAAAAATAAGAAAAATCAATCATTTTCAATATATACATGATGTGCATATTTGTATAAAGAAAGAGATTACCTTGAATTCCATATATGATGCACGCATTGCAAGCCATTGAGCATCCATCAAAGCAAAAGTTACACAGTATAGAATATCAAATGCTTCTTCAGCCTGTCAATTTTCAATCAAAAGTTAAATAATTAGAGATCTTGTGGAATGTAAGTTACATTTTAACTTCATATGTTGCAGTTTACCTTCTAATAATCTTAGAAAATTAGCACCAGGAAGGCATGTAGGTTTAACTGCAAAACAAAATTTACCATTAACCACAATCACCATGAATTTAGTACTACATTATTCCCCGACTTTCTATTAAGTTGTTCTTTCTACATTAAGTCAAAAAAAAAAAAAAATAAAGAAACACACATATATATATATAGGGAAAACTGCAATAAAGTCCCTACATATTGGCCTTATAATCGATTTAGTCCCTATATCTATTTTATTCAATTAAGTCCCAAATACCGGTAATCGTATTCAATTTAACCCTTTGACCCGGTCAACAGCTCATCCAACTTTCAAAAATTACATTTTTGGCCCAGATTTCAAATTTTATTACAAATTTGGTCCAAAATTTACACTTTTGGCATAGATTTTAAATTTTGTTACAAATTTGGTCCAAACTTTACCCTTTTTGCCCAAATTTTAGAATTTTATTATGAATTCATCCTAACTTTAGTTTTTTTTACAACTTTTTTTCTCAAAGAATTGTTTCTAATATGTTTTTTCTTTATAAAATCATATTTATACAAAAAAAAACGTATTTTCACATAAAAATCTTATATTTTCTATATAAAAAAAAATTTTAAAAAGTTTTTTATATATGAAATATCTAGTTATAAAAATCTGTATTTATTAAGTATATAAATATATACAAATCTGTTTTTATAAAAAAATGTATACAAACACCTATCACCTTTATATATATATATATATATATATATATATATATATATATATATATATATATATATATATATGCACACAAATAGGTGTGTATCTATATTTTTTTATAAAATTGTGTTTTTTATATTTTTTTTTATAAAAACGTGTTTGAATAATTTTTTATATAATATGTGTTTGTATACATTTTATAAAATCGTGTTTGTATACATTTTATAAAAACGTGTTTGAATAATTTTTTATATAATACGTGTTTGTATATATTTTATAAAATCGTGTTTGTATACATTTTATAAAATGTATACAAACACGTATTATATAAAAAATTATTCAAACACGTTTTTATAAAAAAAAAATATAAACAAACAAGATTTTATAAAAAAATATATAGATAAAATAGGTGTTTGTATACATTTTTTTTGTAAAATACGTTTTGTATACATTTTTTTATAAAAACGGATTTTTATATATTTATATACTTAATAAATACCTATTTTTATAACTAGATATTTCATATACAAAAAACTTTTTTAAAAAACTTTTTATATAGAAAATATAAGATTTTTATGTGAAAATACGTTTTTTTTTGTATAAATATGATTTTATAAAGAAAAAACATATTAGAAACAATTCTTTGAGAAAAAAAATTGTAAAAAAAACTAAAGTTAGGATGAATTCATAATAAAATTCTAAAATTTGGGCAAAAAGGATAAAGTTTTGACCAAATTTGTAACAAAATTTAAAATCTGGGCCAAAAGTGTAAATTTTGGACCAAATTTGTAATAAATTTTGGAATCTGGGCCAAAAATGTAATTTTTGAAAGTTGGATGGCCTGTTGACCGGTTCAAAGGGTTAAATTGAATACGATTATCGGTATTTGGGACTTAATTGAATAAAAAAAATATATAGGGATTAAATCGATTATGAGGCCAATATGTAGGGACTTTATTGTAGTTTTCCCTATATATATACATATAAAAGTCATGTCCCCATAAAGTCTATTAAGTAAAAAAGAAACAACACCTAGAAGATCATCGAGTGATAACCAAAAAAGGATGATTCTTTTTCGATTAAACTCAACACCACACATAATTTGTACCAATTTTTCAATACATAACAAATAATATCTGATAATAAAAATTAATCCAAACCTGAATATAAATCTAACATCTGAATCAACATATACGATATATTGACGCCCGCAGCTGCAAAAGGGTATTCCCATGTTGCTCGGTCACCGGATTGTTTAAATAATAACCTACAAAAAGCAGCGTTTATTTTGAACATGTATATATCAATTAGTAATTGATCAATATATAAAATGAACACTAGAAAAAAAAAAAAAAAAAAAAAAGAATACAACAGTCATCTGATAGATCATTAGTTGCAGCATCCAAGAAAATTTACCGGAAATTTTTTAGCTAAAAACAGCAAATTCTCAAGTGAAATAAATCCGCAACCCCTATGGAAAAAAAATAAAATAAGTCCATCAGTAAAACATTTTGTATAAAGTATACAACACAAAGCATGGAGGGGTTTGCTGAAGAAATATAAAGTATTTGGTAAAAGAGTAAATATGTTATCATGAACAAAATAGATAATCATATTTATCAAGAAATTCAAACAATTAAAAATCTTGTACTATTAAAAAAAAAAAGTGCAATTGTATTTGTACCTAAAGTCGGTTGATGGATTCACCCCATATCCTTCCATTGCTCTGAGGTCAAACTTTGAAGTTTAACATCCGGATATGCTAAATACCACAAATCTATGAGAGCTTTCTGTTGATAACATAAACAATTATGTCAAATAGATAATAACAATTAAACAACATATTAAAAATTAGATATGATATGAGAAAGCACTACATATGAAAATTAATAACGCAAATGAAATAAGACCAAAATGCAAAATGCTACTTAACTATTTTATGAAGTAATCAAACCACTTACTTATCATAATAATAATGATTATTATAAATAAAAAATCTAAAGCAGTGTTGAAATATACTTGATGTTCAAGGCTTTCTTCATCAAATGGTATGTTCAACCTTTCTTGAAGCCTTTGAAGACGCTCCTTCTGCAAGAAGTTGCTTACAAATTTATTATCTCCTAACTTTTTCCAAATTTGTCCTCATTTATATTTTCCTCTAATATAATTTTATCCAGACAACACTTTATGGATTACCTGTATAGGAGTGAGAGTGTAATCCAAGTATTTATTACTTTCAAAGCGCTTGAGGCCTGAGCGTCTAAAAATTCCTCCAATCAGAGTTCGTGATCCAACCATGACATCAGCTAAATTAAATACATGGAAAAGACAATAGAAAGCTTTAATTTTGATATGACAAAATTACCCTTTAGGCCTTGTCTGATCATCTAGTCTCAGACTCTCAGTTATAATAAAAAGATGGAAACTTTTGTTTCCACTTAAAGAATGACTTAACAGAGAAAAAGAGGCTTTCTTTCTCCATTAGGTCTTAAATTTTGATAAATTTGTCCTCATTTGGTTAATGTTGTTAGTTGTTACATAAATATGCATTTAACCCAACATTAAATTACAACAAAGCAATAGGTGTAGAACATTTTCACTCACTAATTCATTTAATTGTGATTTTGTGGCAACAGAATCATGTGAAAATTTCAAGATATTCCCTTTCTTGAGTCTCCAATGATAGTCATCTTCATCAACCTGGTTTGGAATTAGAAACAAATATATTAATCAAAAAGGAAAATCCTTTGTATAATAATGGAATAAACTAAGTGCATACATGAAATTAGAAAAAAGTTTCAGGACAACTGCAACCACCCACCTTAAAACAAGAGTAAAGTTTTAAATCTTACCAAACTTGTCCTTAAGTTTGCATTTTGTTGCGGATTTAGTCCCTCCGACAACTGAATGCAAGTCTTAAAAGAAATAACATTGGCCCAAACTTGGGATTTGAGTAAATCAAAGGGACTAAATACAAAACAAAATGCAAACTTAAAAGGCGACTTTGGGAGATTTTAAAAATTAGACCAAACTTGCGATTTTGAGTAAAGCACAGGGACCAAATTTGTAAAACAATCATCTAACTTCTGCTAGATCACGAGCTAAGGCCTAAAGTGAATCTTTGTTTAGCAAATTAAAAGGTCAAGGGAGTAATATCAATATGTTTTTACACGAGTAAAACATCTTTTTAACTTCTAAAACCCATATCTGGAAGATAGTAATAGTAATTTAACAAACATTAGGCATGACCTATGCGATAATATCATGATATCCCAAAAAAAAAAAAGAGAAAAGGAAATAAAGTTACAAATGGGGGATCAAGAGAGCAATCAAAGGGTAATTAGACCTTTTTTGAACAAAGAAAATGATGAAGTAAAGGGGAAAAGACATAATGAGATTATGAGACAATACCCAAATGATAAACCATACAGTCCATGAAGATGCAAAATCGGAATCCAAGAAAACAAACAAAAACCATATCAACAATAAATTAAACTAAGGAGGTGTAAATAGAAACAATACACATATAAGATATGAATCAATGAAAACATAGATATGTATTATTGATTGATTGAATAAAAACATATACAGGTATACGAATACCTCTTAAAGAAGAAGAAACGGGGATTCCATGGGAAGGATGATGGCGTGAGAAGGTGCGGGTGGCGGAGCCATCTACAGGGGGAAGCGGTGGAACAGAGGATCGAAGGGGATGGGGAGTTATGCGTTCAGGGGTTTGGGCGAAGGGACCCCAACAACCCTCACCAGAAAGGCAAAGGTTTTCTCATCCTGGCGTTTTTTTGGGTGTCTGGGATTGCTTTTATAATCACTTTTACTTTTTTAACTTTTTCAAAAAGTTAAAAAGATGTTTGGGTAATAAAAAAGTATTGATTTTTTTTTATAAAGTAAAATGAGGGGTTTCAAAAAGTCACAAAAACCTGACTTTTTGTGATTTTACACGTAAAAGTTAAGCTAAAAGTCATTTTGCTAATCCAAACATTTTTTAAAGAGCTTCTTTTACAAAAAGTCTTTTTACAAAAAGTCATTATACAAAAAAGACTTTTGATGTTTAAAAGCAATCCCAAACACATGTGCTTGCTAAATTCTTGCTGCCTTTTTTTTTTTCTAAAATTTATTTTAATTTAATGTTATATAACAAATGAAGATTATTTTTATTTATTATTTATGTTTGTATGTTAGTTTTGGGATAAATTATAATAATTATTATTACTAACTATGGGCGGTAAAAACCTGTCAAGAAAACCATAGCCTTTCAATCTTGTATACTTTAAATATTAGCCCTTTAAAATTGCTAATTATATCGGTACTTCACTGATAACTTTCTTGCGCAACATCTCCGTCTTCAACTGCCCACGTCTCTCCTATCTCACTCTAACTCACACGGTTGCATAAATTTGAGAATGGAGACCAGATTCAACTACTCCCCATGTTTTTAATTGGAGTTGATAAAGAGCTTCACATCTGAATCGTTTCTTTTCTTTAGTCCTCTCTCTCTCTCTCACACACACACACATGCAACCACCACCATAAAAGCTTGAGGTCATTTCATTGATTCAATTACACGTGAAGATCGTTGATTTTAAGCATGAAGTGTCATAATATTCTATAACAATTTTTTTTCTTCACACTTGCTCCTTTGCTTCTTCTTTTTTTCTCTGGAGTCGCTCTCATCCAACTACATGTGACATCTCTCTTTTTCTCCCTCGTAAACCCTAAATAGTTGCTTCTTCTTTTTCTACCTCTTGTGGACGATTAGTGGGGTCTGATCCCTTCTCTCGCTTATGGTTTTCTTTTAAAAGCTATTGAATGCTTTGAGATGAAAAATATGAACTTCGATGTTAACGAAGACGATAGGGGGATGGAGATGTACCTAGAAGCTACTGGACTCTTCGTCTTGGTTTTACAGGTTGGTGTTGAACTTTATTTTCTAACTACTAGAATATGATTCTTCCAGTTTAAACCTAAACATCAAATTCTATATGGTACCAGAGCGGGTCAATTGATCTGTAATAGTTTTCATGGTTGATAGTGTAGTAACTGATCCTGATGGCAACGGAACTCCGGTTGCCAACCCATTTTCTGATACAAACTCACCATATTACATGCATCACAATGATTATCCAAGACAAACACGCGTTGACGAAAGCCTCACCAACAACAAATATTCTGACTGGTCTAGAAAGATGAAGGCTTTCTTATTCGCCAAAAATTATATCGGATTTATCGATGGATCCATTATTCAACCCGACTCGCCAGAATTGAAGTCATGGCAACAAAGTGATGCAATCCGTAACCTCCCAAAATTCATGACCAAAAAATTTCATTTTTAATATAACTAAAACACATTTGTAACTTGGTTCACACATTGAAAAGCATTTCAAATAAAACATTTATCATAGTTCATTCCCAGAAATCACATATTGCGGAAAACATAGGTGTATGCGTTGCGATCGTCCCGAGCTCCTTTATTTGAAAACTGGAGGTACCTGAAACCAAAACTGAAATCCATAAGCACGAAGCTTAGTGAGTTCCCCAAATACCACATACCATGCATATCAACATACTGCCTAGCATATCTAGGTGCTGGCCTACCCCTTCGGTCTCTTTCAACCGAATATTGTCTAGCATATAAGCACATAAATCACATACTGTCATACATAACCATGGGCCATACATATCATTCATATATCATAATCAATAAAGATGCTATGTGCCGATACATAGTCTTGATATTATGCCACGTGCCGCCACGTGGTCTTTCTTGCCAAGCTGGGGGCCACCCCCTGGGTCTTACAGACAAGTGCCAAGAGCCACCTCCTAGTCTTCCATGCAAGCATCACAAAGACAACTAGCATACATACTAATCTACTTAGCTAATTAGCATACAGTGTACCAGGAGCCACCTACTGGTCTTTCATACATAATGCCTAGGGCTAACCCCCGGGTCTTCCTATCATACATAATAGCATACAGTATGCCAGGAGCCGCCTCCTGGTCTTTCATACATAATGCCTAGGGCTAACCCGCGGGTCTTCCTACAACACATAAACCAAATGGGCCGGCATTGGTGCCTTCGACCCATACAAACAGTGAGGAGACTCACCTCGAATGCAGAAGCTCCCTGGAAGAAATCCTTAGCTGCTACCTCGTCGGCTTTCCGAGCTATCAATACCAGAACCAGATAAAATCTTAGTTAATAGGCCAAAACCCTCAAGTTTGGCCCAAGGTCAAACTTGGTCAAAAGTCAACGGTCAACCTAAGTCAAAGTCAACAAATCAAACTTCAAGCTGAGTACGCCCAGCGTACTCAGCTCGTACGCATGGCGTACTTACCAACCAGAATCAGGACCCCATATAAGTATGCGCAGCGTACTCGAAGGTACGCCCGGAGTACCAGGCTAAATGGCACTTTTCCATTAAGTGCTTAATCTATTAAGTACTTTCATCCAACACTCAGATCTAGTCCCACATCAACATTATAAGTCATAAAGTTTCCACCTTTATGACTTTCCATGTCTAGAAAAGGTCCAAAAGCTAAAACCTTAACTTATTAATCCATTAAGACATCATGATACTCTCATGGAAGGTATAAAAGGATCAAGATTACATTTTTATGGATCCTAAAAGCTCCATAATGGATAAAGTTTCCAACTTTATCCATTAGAATGGTCAAAACCACCAAGATCTAGCCTTTAAGCATCAAATGGGACCAAAAGTGCATTTTTTCAACTTAATTCGTTAAGTCCAAGTCTCCAACCTTTAGATCTGAATCACAATGATGTTTAGACGGATAAAGTTTCCAACTTTATCTATAACAATGTCACAAACTTTCAAGATCTAAACTTTATGCACTAAAATGACCAAAAGCTCATAACATCCAAAACTAGCTAGATCTAACAAATGCTTCATCAAGATTCAAACTTTATACCTCTAGAAGATAGATCAAGGTGAACAAAGTCCATATCTACAAGCTCCAATGCAACCAACACTTCTACAAGAAGTTCCTTCTTCTCCAAGGTGCACCACGCATACTCCAAAGCACTCAAAATCACCTTCTCTTAGCTCACAAGTCTCATCTAAGGTTAGGGTTTCATGAAAGGGGTGTTGGAGGGGTGGAGGCTGAGAATGGAGTGGGTTTGGGGGAGTTAAAGGAGCTTAAATAGGGCTTAAACCACGAAAATAGGGTTTGGGCACTGAATGTGTATGCCCAACGTACTCATGATTCAATTAGTACGCCCAACGTACACCTTTTTGTACGCCCACCGTACTCAGCTTGGCCTAAAACCACCCAAACTTCAAACAGTCATAACTTCTCCGTTCTAACTCCGTTTTCGACGTTCTTTATATCCACGGAAAGGTATTGAGGAGCTCTACAACCCTGTCTAATTACTTTTGACTTAAAACACATCAAACTAAAATCCATACTTCATAAAAGAAGTCTCAAACACTACATTCCCATTTTACCCTTTGACTCCAAAGTGCAAACCAAACTATTGGGTCACATATCTACATTACCCACATCCAAATGGGCCTAAATATTACCTTTTCAAAGGCCCTAATCCTTATGATGATCATTTTTCGGGCCACAGCCTCCAATTAGGAATTGATTCGGAAGAGGGCGTTACACAATCATTAAAAGGTGGCGCATGACAACCATGGAAAAGGATTTCAGAAACATTGTAAAGTATGCCAAAAGAAAAAAGGAGATTTGGGATGATCTCGAAGAGAGATTCAACAAAGAAAGCACTCCATGAGCGTATGAATTAAAACACACTCTAATACGACTACAACAAGACAAAGCTTTTGTTTTAACATATTATACCAAGATGAAAGGGGTATGGGATGAAATACAACCGATTTCACCTATTCCCAAATGCACATGTGGGAAGTGTACCTGCGATCTAGGAAAAAACTTTTTTGAAGCAAAAGAAAAGGAACGACTCTACGAGTTTCTTATGGGGCTGGATGATCTTTTCAGACTGTAAAAACGCAGATTTTGAGCACCAAACCTATGCCTTATCTCGACACCACCTACCATCTTGTTGCAGAAGACAACCGACAAAGCAACATCTCCACATCAAGAAAGGTTACTATCAATGCTGCAACATTC
This sequence comes from Lactuca virosa, assembly GCF_052849685.1. Taxonomy (NCBI): domain Eukaryota; kingdom Viridiplantae; phylum Streptophyta; class Magnoliopsida; order Asterales; family Asteraceae; genus Lactuca; species Lactuca virosa. The sequence continues at coordinate 133,564,221 of NC_136429.1, forward strand.
CAAATGTATACCCAACAGATTTATGAAAAGGGTTAAAACGAGAATAAAATCATGAAAATTTGAAGAGCAAACACAATGGAGAACTTGGTCACACCATTGATGGGTGTTTCGAGAAAATAGGTTATCTAGAATGGTGGGATACCCTGTAACATCCCAAGTTTTGTCATTTGTAGTCCATGGGGATGGAAGGGTAAAGCCATGAAGAGCCTAAAGGCTAAATTGTAATTTTGGGACCAGGAGGAGTACGCTGCGCGTACATAAGGGTACGCTGGGGGTACTCATAACAGAAGGAAACCCTAATATCTCAGATTGGGGGCTATATAAACATCCTTATGGCTCATTTTCTCTCCTCCTTCTCAGCCTCCATCTTCCAAAAACGTCCCCAAACCCTAGTTCTTGTGTGTGAGAGTGAGTTGGTGAGTATTTTGAGCTCTTGAAGGTGGAGCCATTGCAACAAATAGTTGAAGAAGGAGATTGGCTTGTAGATCTGAAGTTGTGTTGTGCCCTAGAAGCTCCAGAAGGTAAAAAGCTTCAAAATTTATGCTTGTAGGTCATAAATGTCACACCCGCGGACCAGACGGCGGAAACGTCCGGAGGCGGGTGACTTCATTGTGCAGTATCATAACAATTGAATATAAATGAAACAGAGCAATCCAAACATCATACATTGAGATAACAAACTTACATTGTTTACATATTGTATTTGTTCTTCGAGTTATACAAAAGAGACATAAGCAAAAAATTCCAAACTACAGCTAAATAGTCTTGCATCCGCGTCCCTTGTTACCTGCTTACTAGTTCCCTGAGAATACAAGTCGTTTTGAAAAGCGTCAACTAAAAAGTTGGTGAGTTCATAAGCATTTTTGTATAAAATCGTTTACACTTGTTTAGAATCGTTCCTATTGTACTTTCAGAAAATCCGATATTTTCTACGAAATCGTTTGAAGCCTTGCTTTGAAAATCATGGATATATGTGTGCATGTCATTACTTTTGTTCATCCTTATAAGGAGTGATTTTGAAAAGTAGTGTAATTTGTAAAAACGAGCTGTGTTCGAGAATAGTTCTTTTGTATAGTAATAGTCAACCGTTTCCAGAAAATCTCCTATTTTCAAAAAGAGAATATGGTTGAAAATCTTGTTCTTCTTATCGAGTAAAATTAAGTGTACGTTCTAGTTTATCGTTATTGAAATCGTAGAAAATCGTTTTCTCCAGAAAATCCTATATTTTCTGCTATAAAATATTCGTAAGTTCTATTTCCAACTGTGTATATGTGTGGGTTAGTTTATCGTTTTCAAAATCGTTTACAAACGTTTTCCATAGAGTCCTACGCTTTTTAATTTGTAAAATATCAGTATTTAGACTCTATACTTGTTAGGAGAAAGAATCAACATGGCAAGGGTGGACATTCTACGCGATGAAAAAGGACAATCAACGCAAAAAATGCGGACCATCACCTATCATGTATAGGACAGTCAACACAACGTGCCAAAATTTATTTATGAGGTTTATCCTTGCATAAATTTCTAGATAACATAACATATTCTAGTGAGTCGTTATAACCATACTAATATGACGGAATGCCTGTTTTGGCATTTCTCAGGCGCCCTCGTTTTGGAAAAGACATTTGTCACCCTAGACTGACCTGTCTAGCTATAGCGAACAGCGAAGGTGCGGGGTGTCAACCCCGTATAGATCTATACACAAATTTCCGCTCTCCCTCCAGGAGACTCTGGCTATAACTCCTTACAGGACTTTAGACGTACACTAATATTTTTATATTTAGGTACTTTTGAGATTTGTCTGACTAGAATATTAACAACCTTTTGAGCAATCGTTAGAGATCCATTATTTGCTAGATAGATAATGAAATTTGTACTCATTGAATAGAAATATCGTTCTCGTTCCATATCGTTGATTGTGATCGTTAACTGGGTGCTCGTGTTCGTTCCTTTTCATTTATTGAAAAATAAGCCATTTTAGTCAAGAGAAAAAGTGTCAACTTATAATTTGTGTAAATTTATAACTGCAGGTTATGACACGCATTTTCTGTTTTATGACATATAGAACATTACTTATGTTCTTGGAGGTTTTACGACAACAATTTATGACATGCAAATATTTTTGTCATGAAAACTCTGTTTTCGTATATTTTCCTTGATAAAATTATTTATATTAAATAATTATAAATATTCACAAATAGTTGGTTAGTCTGGTAAAAAGTCATGAGTATGACATAATATTCCAAGATGACCCTTGTATTTATGTTTGGCCAAAAATGATCTAAAATATTATTATTTCCATACTTTAATCATTTTCTATAATATTTTGTCCAACAACTTGTTTAAGCAAATATTAAAATAAATCCTTATAGTTGTTGTTATAAAATTTCGTGACTTATACTTGGTAACATACTAGTTCTTGATTCCAAACGTGATTTGTGAGATATAATCCAAACTCTTGAGACTTAACCAAAATCTCGAGTTTTTGGACTATTTACAAGAGTTTTCATACTTAAACACATGTAAGATGGCATGCATACACAATAAGCAAATAACTCATGATTTGCATAAGACTTTGACTTGTATTCTCCCCCAAAAAACAATAGAAATCTCGAAAAAGTAGGGGTATGAAGCTCACCTTGAGTTAGTTTTGTGGGTGATTTGATGAAGTGTTAAGGAGCTTCCAAGTTCCAACACTTGAAAGGTTTTTTGAACTTTAGAATATCCTAAGAATAACTTTATGTGTAAATATAATGAAATCTTAGGAATAATGTGGAGAATCATTAGTCAAAGAAGATGAAACACTTACAAAAATCTGGGAATTTTCCTTGAAGGAGTGGGACTTGAAGCTTGAAGGAGTTGAGAGTACTCTTAGAAGTTTACTGGATGTGAAAGTGAGAAGTAGAATTATGGGGAGGAAAGGAGGGAGTTCACGTATTCAAGAAGGAGGGGATAAGGGTGACATGACACTTGCTTGGAGGACTGGTGTACAATGCTTGGTTACCCATGGATATTTTGTGTTTAACTGGGATTGCATGGGAAATGAAGAATTTGCATCACATCATAAAGTCAAACCTCTTTGTCCTTATCTTGATTTTAGGATATGATCTTTATAAATCCTAAATTTTATTTCATGTAAATATGATTTAAATAATCAAATTTGGCATACAATAGAGGTTTTAGGGGTCTAAGTTACGAAAAATACGAGTTTGGTGTGATTTCCAACGTCAAAATGCCTTAAAATGACGAAAAAGTCCGAAAATGACAAAAATCTGGAGTGTATCCTTGCTCCTGCGATGGTCCGAAGTGCTTAGGAAGGATTTCAGAGTCATGATCCAAGTTCCAGAGCAAGGAGGGAATTTCCGAAGCCATACAACAATTTCCGGAGTCAGCAAGACGAATTCTGAAGCGCATCTTCTGATCCGGAGTCAGGAGGCGAAGTCCGGAGGTCTGGTCCGGATGTGCGAAGCCGGCTCCTAATTCCGAAATGGCGCGAGGCGAGGTCTTCCGGAGCGAGGTTCCGAAGCAAGCCTTAACCTTCCAGAGCATGCGAAATCCGAAGCTAGGGAGGGGTTCTGAAGATGCGAGTTCTCTTGGTTCCTTAGAAAGCATTCCGGACTAAGAGGGTTCCGGACCAAGTGGGTCCTTTTGGGTTTTCTCCTTCGGTTTTGGGCTGTTTTCGACTGAGGAAGGTACATAGATAAATTTGGGAGAGATTTCACATACTTGGAGAGATTTGGGAGAGATTTCTCATACTTGGAGAGATTTGGGAGAGATTTCACATACTTGGAGAGATTTGGGAGATATTTCACATACTTGGAGAGATTTCACATACTTGAAGAGATTTGGGAGAGATTTGTTATTCTTGGAGAGATTTGCATTCTATCTTTTCATGGTCCATTAGGAACCATAAAGTATACTTCTAATGTGTTAGCACAAGTCTCACAATAGTTATTGCTTATATGAGGACGAAATTTCCTAGCCAAAATGCTAGTTGTGACATCATCCCCCCGTTAGAGGGAATTTCGTCCCGAAATTCTTTCGATAGATAGGGTCCTGAATATGGGAATAGGTGAAGGTACTTTTGATTTATCTAGTCTTTACGTTCCCAAGTGAATTCTGGCTCACGTCTAGCGTTCTCTCGAACCTTCACAATCGGGATGCGGCTTTGTTTTGTGTACTTAACCTTTCTGTTCATTGACTTGATAGGCTGATCAATGATTAGTAGGTTCTAGTTCACTTTAGTCTTGTTTAATGGAACTGGGAGGGTTTTGTCCGATAGGCACCTCCTAGGTTCGACACATGGAATACAGGGTGTACGCTACTAAACTCGGAGGGTAGTTGGAGTTTGTAGGCGACCGGACCGATCCGTGCGAGGATCTCGAAGGGTCTGGTGCATTGGGAATTTAGTTTACTTTTCCTTTCGACTCGTGTCACTCTTCCCCGAGGGGAGTTCTTAAATAATACCCCGATTCCCTACTTGGGATTTCAAGGTTTTAAGATGTTATCTGCATAGCTCTTTTGCCGGTGTTACGATGTTTGGAGTCGTGTTTGGGTTTGAATTATCCTTTCCGTGGTTTCTCGAATAATCTCGGGTCTAGTGAGTGTGCTATTGGGCGTTTGTCATCTTGTCGGCTGGGTATCTCCCATCTCAGCCTAACAGAGGATGATCTGCACCTCTGGCCACACAGGGCCTCGAGGGGTGCAACTTCTATGCTCGAGTGGTAGTTGTTGTTATATAATTACTCGATTAGAGGCAGGTGGGTATCCCAAACTTTGTCAATGTCCATTACACATGCTTCTCTTCGGGATGTGGGTTCTTGTTTACCTTGACCTCGACAGGTGGGATTTCTAGAGCTTCGGTGGTCTGACACTTATGAGTGCTGAGCACATGGAAGGTAAAATGTCTGAGACTAGGTTCTTTGGTTAATCGGAGGCTATGAGTTATCGGGCCTAGCTTGGCGAGGTCTTTTGAATTGTCTCCTAGGGATCGGGATCCTGGTGTCCTAGAAATAGGGTTTTCTAAGCCCTAAGAGTTGGTACTATGGTCACCAAGGTTGAGTTTGCGTGATGTAGTGGACCTTATGTGTCTTAGATTATCTTTGGAGTTTTCTTTCTATGGTTTTCCGAGCTAACGGTAGGTCGGCCTCTGCCAGTTCCTTGCTGTTGGTTGAACATGTCTCCGATTCGGGTTAGGGAGTATCGATCCTTGAGGATGGGTTTGTTTGGCTTATTCATAGTCGGTGGTGTCTATGGTAGTTTCGTCTTTCTTCCTTATGAGTTAGGTAGGTGCTTTCTGTGGTTAGGGGCTGGGTCTGATGTTTCCTTTATCTATTATGTCGATCTTGCAATCAGACACTATCTGTTCTTGTGACCGTACTAAGTGGTATAGGGTGTTTGGTTATTGGGATGGTTCCAGGAGTCGGGGTGATTCTATCTCCGCTTAGCACTTGGTTGAGGTTTCCAAAGTGATCCTTGGGAATCTCTGGAGGAAGGTTGGTAACCTTTCGTATTCCCTTGATGCCTTTTGCTTCTTGATTTTCTATCTTTATTGGGGCTAGGGAAGGGTGTGGTATTTCTTACACCAGGACTTAGGTGTCTGGTTGCCAGGGATTTGTCGTTACTGGCTGAAAGAGTTTAGCTATCTGATTGAGTAAGACGAAAGTCTGTCTACAGAGCTCGAAGGTTGTAAGGTGAGGATCAAGTCTATCCGTGCCAATTGATGACATTGGACCCCTTGTTGTTATGTCGATTTGAGGAGTATTGGTTGCCAGGAACGACAGGGTGTTCTATGTTCATGTTCTTATTGTTGCTAGTTTTGTTTTCGTTGTTAACATTGGGTCTATCTTGTTTCTGCTTGTTAGGTGTTCCAATGTTCGTGTTCTTATCGTTGCTAGTTTCGTTTTCGTTGTTACCATTGGGTCTATCTTGTTTCTGCTTGTTAGGTGTTCCAATGTTCGTGTTCTTATCGTTGCTAGTTTCGTTTTCGTTGTTACCATTGAGTCTATCTCGTTTCTGCTTGTTAGGTGTTCTAATGTTCATGTTCTTATCGTTGCTAGTTTCATTTTCGTTGTTACCATTGAGTCTATCTCGTTTATGCTTGTTAGGTGTTCTAATGTTCGTGTTCTTATCGTTGCTAGTTTCGTTTTCGTTGTTACCATTGGGTCTATCTTGTTTCTGCTTGTTAGGTGTTCTGGCGACACGAGGGTGCTGTTATAAGGCAAGGGAATTCGTAATCCGAATTCTGCCAGGTTCTTCACTATAGATGGATGTGACATAACCGTACATACTTAGGATTTTTAGAAATGGTTGGTTGCGGGGTTCTGTCCTAATCGCTATTCAGCCCAGGGACAGAAAATAAGGCGGAATCGCACGCTCTTAGTTTGCGGAATCCTAACTATATATGATACTAACGTTCATATGGGACCATCGTGGTCCATTCGTAAGGATACCTAGCTTCCCGTGATTTACAGGATTTTCTCTAATGAGAAAATAGTTTTTGGATTATGTTTTTAATTGACAAAAACTTTTTGTGATAATTCGATGCTTAAGTTTATCGTGGAACGTACCAAAATCTGCAGTAGGGTTCCTTGTCGTCTCCTCCTGTCTAGTTGTCGACTCATTCGTTAGCCATCTCTGTTGGACAATCTCTCTTGAAATATCCTGTTGCACTGCACTTGCGACAAGTTGGACGTACTTCTGGGTTGAGGGTTGGTGTGACGCATGGGGCCGAAGCCCTACAGTAGCGGGAGGTGTGCCCCATCTTGTTGCACCTTTTGCAACAAAATGTCTGGCAGGCTCCCCAATGATGGTATTTGCACTTGTTGCAGATAGATTATTCCCAAGGTATGATTGTCCCGATGGGGGAGGAGTAGGGTTAGTAGGGGTAGGAAGTGATCCCGCTTGTTGTCTTTTAGTAAGCCTCTGAGTTGAACTGCCTCCTTTTTCATTTTCGAACTTTCTTTTCTTGAGCTTAGGTTTAGGTTTTAGGGTGCATTGGTGAGTTGTTCTTTGTTGGTTTCCCTGGTTGTTGTTACGGTTGAACTTATCGATACTGCTTCCATTTTCGTTCGTGCTGTTGGCATTGAAGTATGCCATGGCGGCTGCCACGACAGCTGTTACAGTGGCTTGGAAAGTTGCGAAGTCTATTCGTAGGACCGGTGCATCGTCGAGGTACTGATTATCTTCATGAGAAGATATGACTCTGTTGCACACGAAAAGTGAGCTCGTAAGTACTTGTAGCTAGTTTCAAGTGAGTTTAATCGTATAATCTTAACGTACTGGTGCTAATTGTATCAACCTACATCCCCATGATGTAGTTATGGTATAGAGTGGAAACATATATTGCATGACGTTAAGCCCGTCAAAATAGCACATAGTTAGTGGTATAGTTTGTGGATTTAGTTGCATGGATTCTTGGAGGGCGTACTCCTCTTGGTTTACCACTATGGGTTGTTATTAAAGACATTATGAACCTAAGGCGAGTAGTGAGGTAATCCTCTTTTGGCGCACAAAGTGCTTGGCCATTTCACTTATACCGTGAGTGCCCTTTTTGTGTTCCTTGCACTGTTAAGGCTGTCCTAGCCTTGATTGCTATGAGTTGTGGTCTCCAAATGACAATTTCCTCGTTCGAGGAGTGTAGATGGTCTGCCTAGTTTTCTGGTTCTACTTGTGGGTTTCGCAAGGCATTTGGAATGGCGTTCTTGTTACTTGTGGGGGGATCGGATTTACATTGTTGCACACTGGGCTTTGTTTATGGTCTCCATTACTCCATGACGGAAAGTTGGAAACCGGAAGTCAATTCGGGTTACTTGTGGCCCATACGGAGGTGATGCTTGATTCGTGAGGGTGTTGGCTATCGGAGTTCGGTGCACGTCGATTGTGGATCGGGGTGTCTTTCGTGAAGGTGCACCCTGAATTCGATAGGAGTCAATTACTCAACTTGTTTTTGCGTGGGTATCGTTTTGTTTCTAGGTATGTCTATTCCAGGAGTACCTATATGGGGTGTTTATGTATCTGGGAAGAGAAAGGTGAAAGGGTCTCTGCTCTACCATCAATTGGGTAGAGCTTCACCAAGGGTTTCCTTGGCACTTTTATCCTTGCTGCTTAGCCGGAATCCTCCCTTTCACGATTCATCTCTTGGTATTCTTTAGGATCCACTTCTGGATTTTTCCTCATGGACTTCTTTTGGTCTCTCCTTGCCCCATCCGCAAATCATTGTGATAGGGTAGTAGAAGTCTTGGCAAGGAATTTCAACTACGTTGTTTGTGCGAGAATCGAGGTACGAGATATACGGGGAAAGTTTAGGTATGGGAGGGGTTTATAGTATCCTAAAATACTCCTATAGTATTTTAAACTTGATGTTCGATTCTAGTATTCTCTTGTACTCATAGTTGGTAGGTTTTAGGTTTGTTGCAACACCACCATCACTCCCAAGCACATGTTGGTCATATCTCAAATAAATATAGTTGATCAGGCTATATTTATCCCAGATATGATTACATACTGCCTAGGTTTGACTGTAGCATTCAACATTTAGTTTCTTTTGTTTTCTTCTCGTTATGATCCTCTGTTAGTAGGTATGTATATTGTCTTTTTAAAGTATACTTTCAGGCAGAGTGTGTTTTAGTCCCATTGTATTTATAGTTGTATATCTTGTATGGCTAGATATACCAGTTCACTATAAACAATGCTCTGATACCAATCTGTCACACCCCCGGACCAGACGGCGGAAACGTCCGGAGGCGGGTGACTTCATTGTGCAGTATCATAACAATTGAATATAAATGAAACAGAGCAATCCAAACATCATACATTGAGATAACAAACTTACATTGTTTACATATTGTATTTGTTCTTCGAGTTATACAAAAGAGACGTAAGCAAAAAATTCCAAACTACAGCTAAATAGTCCTGCATCCGCGTCCCTTGTTACCTGCTTACTAGTTCCCTGAGAATACAAGTCGTTTTGAAAAGCGTCAACTAAAAAGTTGGTGAGTTCATAAGCATTTTTGTATAAAATCGTTTACACTTGTTTAGAATCGTTCCTATTGTACTTTCAGAAAATCCGATATTTTCTACGAAATCGTTTGAAGCCTTGCTTTGAAAATCATGGATATATGTGTGCATGTCATTACTTTTGTTCATCCTATATTTTCTGCTATAAAATATTCGTAAGTTCTATTTCCAACTGTGTATATGTGTGGGTTAGTTTATCGTTTTCAAAATCGTTTACAAACGTTTTCCATAGATTCCTACACTTTTTAGTTTGTAAAATATCAGTATTTAAACTCTATACTTGTTAGGAGAAAGAATCAACATGGCAATTGTGGACATTCTACGCGATGAAAAAGGACAATCAACGCAAAAAATGCGGACCATCACCTATCATGTATAGGACAGTCAACACAACGTGCCAAAATTTATTTATGAGGTTTTTCCTTGCATAAATTTGTAGATAACATAACATATTCTAGTGAGTCGTTATGACCATACTAATCTGACAGAATGCCTGTTTTGGCGTTTCTCAGGCGCCCTCGTTTTGGAAAAGACATTTGTCACCCTAGACTGGCCTGTCTAACTGTAGCGAACAATGAAGGTGCGGGGTGTCAACCCCGTATAGATCTATACACAAATTCCCGCTCTCCTCCAGGAGGCTCTGGCTATAACTCCTTACAGGACTTTAGACGTACACTAATATTTTTATATTTAGGTACTTTTGAGATTTGTCTGACTAGAATATTAACAACCTTTTGAGCAATCGTTAGAGATCCATTATTTGTTAGATAAATAATGAAATTCGTACTCATTGAATAGAAATATCGTTCTCGTTCCATATCGATGATTGTGCTCGCTAACTGGATGTTCGTGTTCGTTCCTTTTCGTTTATTGAAAAATAAGCCATTTTAGTCAAGAGAAAAAGTGTGAAGTTATAATTTGTGTAAATTTATAACTGCAGGTTATGACACACATTTTCTGTTTTATGACATATAGAACATTACTTATGTTCTTGGAGGTTTTACGACAGCAGTTTATGACATACAAATATTTTTGTCATGAAAACTCTGTTTTCGTATATTTTTCTTGATAAAACTATTTATATTAAATAATTATAAATATTCACAAATAGTTGGTTAGTCTGGTAAAAAGTCATGAGTATGACATAATATTCCAAGATCACCCTTGTATTTATGTTTGGCCAAAAATGATCTAAAATATTATTATTTCCATACTTTAATCATTTTCTATAATATTTTGTCCAACAACTTGTTTAAGCAAATATTAAAATAAATCCTTATAGTTGTTATAAAATTTCGTGACTTATACTTGGTAACATACTAGTTCTTGATTCCAAACGTGATTTGTGAGATATAATCCAAACTCTTGAGACTTAACCAAAATCTCGAGTTTTTGGACTATTTACAAGAGTTTTCATACTTAAACATATGTAAGATGGCATGCATACACAATAAGCAAATAACTCATGATTTTCACAAGACTTTGACTTGTATTCTTCCCCAAAAACAATAGAAATCTCGAAAAAGTAGGGGTATGAAGCTCACCTTGAGTTAGTTTTGTGGGTGATTTGATGAAGTGTTAAGGAGCTTCCAAGTTCCAACACTTGAAAGGTTCTTTGAAATTTAGAATATTCTAAGAATAACTTTATGTGTAAATATAATGAAATCTTAGTGATGAGACAATGAATCAAGTATTGAACGAATTAGAGTGTAAATTCAAAGTAGAATTGAATGATTTGAACACCGATGTAAATATGATCTGTTTGGCTCTATTACGCTTTTGCAAATTTTACAGAGTACAATGAATATTCTGTAAAGACTTCGTTACTTAGACACTAGTAACCACTCCTATTTATAGAAGAGAAAAGCGTACAAAAAATATACTAAGGACTAAACATGAAGCTTCGAATATTATGCCCTAGTAAAATACATTACAAAAATGTTCGAAGACCCTAAATATAAACTTCGACTTTTACAACATTTCGACCCTAACACTTAGGAATAATGTGGAGAATCATTAGTCAAAGAAGATGAAACACTTACAAAAATCTGGGAATTTTCCTTGAAGCAGTGGGACTTGAAGCTTGAAGGAGTTGAGAGTACTCTAAGAAGTTTACTGGATGTGAAAGTGAGAAGTAGAATTATGGGGAGGAAAGGAGGGAGTTCACGTATTCAAGAAGGAGGGGATAAGGGTGACATGACACTTGCTTGGAGGACTGGTGTACAATGCTTGGTTACCCATGGATATTTTGTGTTTAACTAGGATTGCATGGGAAATGAAGAATTTGCATCACATCATAAAGTCAAACCTCTTTGTCCTTATCTTGATTTTAGGATATGATCTTTATAAATCCTAAATTTTATTTCATGTAAATATGATTTAAATAATCAAATTTGGCATACAATAGAGGTTTTTGGGGTCTAAGTTACGAAAAATACGAGTTTTATGTGATTTCCAACGTCAAAATGCATTAAAATGACGAAAAAGTCCGAAAATGACAAAAATCCGGAATGTATCCTTGCTCATGCGAGGGTCCGAAGTGCTTAGGAAGGATTCCGGAGTCATGATCCAAGTTCCGGAGCAAGGAGGGAATTTCTGAAGCCATACATCAATTTCCGGAGTCAGCAAGACGAATTCCGTAGCGCATCTTCTGATCCGGAGTCAGGAGGCGAAGTCCGGAGGTCTGGTCCGGATGTGCGAAGCCGGCTCCCAATTCCGAAACGGCGCGAGGCGAGGTTTTCTGGAGCGAGGTTCCGAAGCAAGCCTTAACCTTCCGGATCATGCGAGATCCGAAGCTAGGGAGGGGTTCCGAAGATGCGAGTCCTCTTGGTTCCTTAGAAGGCATTCCAGACTAAGAGGGTTCTGGACCAAGAGGGTTCCGGACCAAGAGGGTCCTTTTAGGTTTTCTCCTCCGGTTTTGGGATGTTTTCGACTGAGGAAGGTACATAAAGAGATTTGGGAGAGATTTCACATACTTGGAGAGATTTGGGAGAAATTTGTCATACTTGGAGAGATTTGGGAGAGATTTCACACACTTAGAAAGATTTGGGAGAGATTTCACATACTTGGAGAGATTTCACATACTTGGAGAGATTTGTTATTCTTGGAGAGATTTGCATTCTATCTTTTCATGGTCCATTAGGAACCATAAAGTATACTTCTAATGTGTTAGCACAAGTCTCACAATAGTTATTGCTTATATGAGGACAAAATTTCATAGCCAAAATGCTAGTTGTGACAATAAATCTAGCCTTTCTAGCATTATGGAACCATTTCTTGTCCCAAAAACCCCAATATGGTGCATGATGCATTTTGGACGAGATAAGCTGTCCTTTCTGGACCTTGAAGAGGTCTTAAGTGATAAAAATGAGGTCCCAATGGCTTAAGATGTCCCATGCATGTAGTAGAAGGGTCTTAATGGATTAAGACCTTGGATTAAGAGCTTTCTGGACGTCCAAAGTGTTAAAGTTCGAGACTTTATGAGTCCTAGGCACATTTGGTCACTGGATCTGGAGTTTGGGCTTATGTGCTTAAGCCATTAAGCACTTATTAGGGTTTTGGCGAAACCCTGAGTACGCCCAGTGTAAGGTTCTGTATGCCCAGCATACTGAGTCAATGACCCCGTTTCCGGTCAATGCGAGACTCGTGTACGCCCCGCGTAGCCTTGGCGTAAGCCCAACATACACATTCATTGGACTTTTGGTGATTTGGGCTACTTTTTGGGCTAGTATGGTTTGGGCCTTGCTGGACTTTCTGAGTAGATATGTTTTGGACCAGTATTGGTGATAGTGGATCATGGGGTTAAGCCCAATAAGGAAGTTGGGCCCAATTTAGTAAATTGGGCCAATAATGGGCCTTGCATAAAGACTTTCAAGGTTATGGACTTGGAATTAGGCCTTGGCCCAATAAAAGAGAATGGACATGATGGATTGAGTGGACCCTTAGTCAAGATTGTTATGTTGTGTAATGACTTGGTATTTATCATGAGATAGTTCGGGATTTCCGGTGAGATAGCTATTCGGGAGTTGATACTTCAGTTCAGGTCGGCATTGCGAGGTGAGTTATCCTCACTATATCAACATGGTCTAAGGCACCAAGGTCGGCCCTTTCTCGGATTGTATACTGGTATTTGTTTGATATGCTTATTGATCTGTTAGATCGGTGTCCTAGTAATTAGGACGGTATTATGTTTAGTGACCTGGTTTAGGTCGGTATCCTGGTATATAGGATGATGCTATGTTGGTGACCAGTTAGGTCGGTATCCTGGTTGTAGGATGTTGCTATGCTATATGATCTGTTAGATCGGTTTGTTTGTCTATAGATTGTTATGTGATTATTTGTTATATGTGCACATGGTCGATTGATGATTATGATCTCTGGGAACTCTGATGCTTAAACTATTTTGAAAACAAATTGTAATAACTGAATGGTTTTAAATGTTTGAAAAGGTTTTAAATTGGCTTGAATTTTATGGACGTTACATACCCTCTTACCTAAGACAACATGGGATTAATGAAAGCAAGCAGAACCAAAACCAAAGCAACAAATGTTGAAATTAAAGTTAGCTTGATACTGGGGCTGAGTTTTGAACAATACACAAACCTGATTAAACTACTAAGTGATACATAGATGTCTAAAATAAACATGGTTGGTAAATATATTTTCAATACCCCTTGGGTGATCGATTCGGGAGCCACTAGACATGTTGCTTAAAACGATTCTATTCTTTCTAGTTTAAAAGATTCAAAGAATGATCTACTGGTAGCATACCAAATGGTGACAATGTCCCACTTCTAGGAATTAGGAACCCAAACCTGCTGAATAACATCAAAATCGATGATGTTCTATAAACACCCAAATTCATATACAGTCACTTTTCAGTTAGCAAAAACATCAAAAATGTTAATTGTTTTATGACATTCTTTTCTAAGTTTTGTTTTATTATTCAAGACTTGCCAACGAGGAAGCTGATTAGCATGGGTAGATATGAGAATGGTATTTACAATATGGAAGAGATGGATAAAAGGATTACGATCATGGCAGTCAAGATAGATTCAGAGATATGACACAAGCATCTCGGTCACTCCTCTAACACCAAGTTGCAACAAATTGAGTTTATAGGTAGCATAGTTAGCATAGAAAATTACTATTCATGTGTACACGCTAAACAAACTGACTCCTATCTTCTGATAGTAAAAGTAAATCTTCTTTTTTGTTTCGACCTTATACATTGTGACATATGGGGTGGTTATAAAGTTCCTTCACTTTCGGGTGCTCACTACTTCCTTACAATTTTGGATGATTTTGAAAGATCTTTATACTCAAGGATCATTATGAAATGATATTTACTAACAACATATGATCTTATACACTAATTAATTATTTAGTAAGTAATATGATTATTAAAAAATTAAATCACCACTTGTATTTAATTGGGAAATTATTATTTTATGAAAATAATAATAGTAAAGAGTATAACTAGCCACATTTAATCATATAGTATGATTTAAATGTAACGCACAACATTTTGGACTTGTAGTATACCATTACAATATGTTATGTACATTTTATAAGAAAGATGATGTCGATCCCACTACCTTCTCTTTCCCTCTCTTGAACCATCCAAAAGACAAGAGCATGGTGCTCTTGCTTCTTTGACTTTACTTCTTACACATGCTTGGTTGCTTGCAAGTACTAGAGTCATTAAATGAAAGTATGGGTTTTCATATAACTCGTGAAGTATATAATAAGAGAAAGAACATTAAGTAGTTACTTTTTCCTTTTCTCTTTTTCATCAAAAATCCGATAGCAAGCCAAAAGCTTCCCTCTCCAATCTTGCATTTTATTTGCTTGGATTTTGGTTCTTGATCTTGTTCTCCTTTGAAGACTTATTTTATATAATTCTTAAAGGCTTATGAACAACATCATAAAAGTGAAGGACTACCATCAATTGGTGGTTTGGTGACTCGTTGGGTGGATATATATATATATATATATATATATATATATATATATATATATATATATTTATATTTATAGAGAGAGGGAGAGAGAGAGAGAGAGACAGAGAGAGAGAGAGATCATTGCTTGGATCCTTGCCTTCTCTATCAACTTTCTAGCCTCACTTGAGGATTCAAATGTCTACAAAGGTTGTTAAACTTTCTCCTCATATATATTGTTGTTTTCTTTCCAATATTTGCAAGATGATCCTTTGGTGGGAATAAAACTTGTTTTATGTTGTTCAAAATTAATGTCTCCCGTTGCTAAATCTTGTGTTTTTGAAATAATTTTTGAATGAAATCCCAACAATTGGTATTAGAGCCATCTTGCAAGCTTGTTTAGAATTCATGATTATTAGGATAATCTTGCTTTTTGGAAAATATAGATAACTTTGTTTTTTATTAAAAACAAGTTCATACATATTTTCTATGACTACTTTATAATTATTCTTTTTTTACACAAGTTTTCATGCATATTTTGTCATTAAAGTTATCTTAGAAAAACAAAGGTTGTTTTGTATGGTAGATGTATTTTAGAGTGCATAAACAGCCATGTACCATTTGTGTTGACCAAATGGTTTGTAATATTTTTTTTCATAAGGTATGTAATAATGAATAGTTAGTTTTCATCTTTGTTATTATATGTAATAGATTATTATTAGACTAGATTTATTTTATAAAAAATGTAACAAGACGAAGAAGCTGGCCATTTTGGAGCAAGCAAGGAGTCAACACGGTTTTATAAGTGTTTTTTTATTTTTTTTATTTTTTTATAAAAGTTCATAACTTTTATAAAAATCTTATAAAATTATAACAAAGTAGATTGTCGTTGCAAGTGGAAGCTTGAAGTCAACATGAAGATTATTTTGTTCATTTGTCCATTTAGGAAATGACTTGACACTTTTGTGTTGACTCACAAAAGTGTCACAAGATTATGACTTGTTTTTATGTCTTAATGCATACATGTGTTGTTTATTTAGATGTTGATTATTATATATGGTTGATAAATTAGTTTTTCACATGCTTAAAATTTTTTTGAACAAAATAAACATCACAGGGAGTTTGGTTTTCAAAATTTATAAAGTGAACATAAGATGTAACGAGTTATAGGTTTAAAATATAAAAACGGTTTTATAAAAACGTTAATAATAACAAATTTTGAAATACTAAATTATAAGTCAAAAAATGGTGATTTTGAAACTTATGCAAACTCCAATGTCTAAATAATAAAAGGAAGTTTTATTAAAAGATATAAAGGCTTATACAATGCTCAAACTTCAAACTTAATATTGGATACTATGTTTAAAATTGAACCGCGCCGATTTATATAACAACTAGCTTTTATATGGAACTGTTAAAAGTGATTTTTTGAAAATTGGTACCATGGATTATTATATGCATGTAATAACTATGATATCACATGTTTTAAAATTGAATAAAAAAACATATAAATCAATTTTCAAAAAGCAAGTCTATACCATCCAACTATAGAAACATTTGCACACTATTTGCATAATACTTGTGGGATAAGGGTCAACTAACCATTTGTATTATCATTTGGTGGCCAAAGTGTATTCGTGATTTCCATAACCAAGTTACAAGCCGATTATACAAGTTTCTATATTTGGATGTCTTGATCGAAAATCTCTTGTAATAAAGGTCACCTAAGCAAGAGAGTTTCGAGACATAGATGAGATCAAACATGTCAATTAACAAATCAATTGTTAAGGATCCATACATCTAGGAATTACACTTGGTGTAATTAATAAAATCTATTTACCTTGTTAAAATCAAGTGGATGGGATAAAAGTCACCTAACCATTTATTTGATTTGTAACTTGGATCCTAGACTTTAATAAATTAATGTTTTGTGAAACAAAGGGTATTAACTTTGAAGAATTAAATACTAAATAAAACTTTGCTGAAAGTTTGTAGATGGATGCACCTGCGACTATAACACACCACTACCCAATGAACATTTGATTTGTACTTGACAAAGAAAACTGGGCCATTATAACCTTTTGGATTGGCACATGAATTTAAGAATCATTTTGAACAAGAAAAGAAAGACTGTTATTGAGATTCCCATTCCCAATGAACCATCACCTACCTAAAAGGCTGCTTGTGATGCATGTCTCACGCATGTGGATGAATCTATTGATGTTTCATGCCTCATGCTTGCTACCATGATTCCCGATCTTCAACGGGCTCTAGAACTTCATACTGTTTTTGACAAGATTGAACATCTCAAGGGGATGTTTCGTCAACAAGCTAGAATTGAGAGATATGAAACTATCAAATCTCTACATGGCTATAAAATGGAGGAGATTGGGAATTTAAGCACACATGTTCTCAATATGAAGAGTTATTTGGATCAACTAGAGAGATTGGCCTCTCCATATCCACAAGACTTGGCTACAAATTTAATTCTGAACTCATTGCTAAAGTCTTATGATACCTTCATCATGAACTACAACATGAATGGGTGGGATAAGCCTATCTGATGAGTTGCACTCGATGCTCAAAACTGTTGAGAAAAACATCCTAAGGAAAACCCCACAAGTGCTCATGATTCATGAAGGACAAGTCAAGAAGAAGAAACAATGTAAGAACTTCAAGGGGAACCTACAAGATGGTAAAGGCAAAGGGAATAAATCTCCCCAAGCTGCACCGCCAAAGAAGAAGGAGAAGGTTGCTAAGGATGACACCAACTTTGAGTATGGAGTTGTTGGGCATTGGAAAAGTGTAACACCTACAGATTCAAGATAGACAATTAAGAATAATAAGGGATAAATATGAATTTTTCATAGAAAATTATTTAGGATAAATATTCTAAACAAAAAATATAGTATACGAGGCAAGGATTCTGTGCATATAAAGAACTCTGAAAGCTGACTTCATATGAAGAAGTTATGCTTCTTCGAAGTTTCACGATTAAACCGACACGATTATGTGTATGATAAAAAGTGAATTTTAGATAGATTACTTATTAGCCTAAGTAATATAACCGAAATTCATAGTAATCTTGAAACCGAGAGCATGCATATAGAGAATATCCAAATCTGACTTTGTGAGAGGAAGTTATTATTTTTAGAAGTTTCAGCGCAACAATATGCGACATAGAAACCAAAATTAAAATCAGTCGTTTGTTAGGAAAAACAATCTAAATGAGAATCGAAGATCTCGTTAATAGGATTTCGTCAATATAAAGATAGTCGAGAACGGACATCGGACGAGAGAGTTATGAATTTTTAACAGACTTTAACAGTCTAATCTTGTTAAATATATAACTTTAAAAATAAATTTTAAATTAGCCATCAGAGTCTAAATGAAAGTTGTATATCTCGTTGATAGCTACACATGGATATAAAGTATGTCGAAAACGGAGTTCGTGTGAAGAAGATATAAAATTTTAAAGAAAATAGAATTTTTCACGCGCAGTCGCGCGTACAAATAAGATGTGCGGTGTGCATATGACACCCCACCCAAACTGCGATACGTGCCACTACTCAGAAATTACCACGTCACCCAATTCGACCATTTGCACGGTGTGCACTTTGGTGCGTGACGTGCAAATAAAATTTTCGCCCTATAAATAGCAATCACCCTCTCATTCGATCTTCTCACCCCTTACAACCTTTCTTGAGTTTTCTTTGCCTTACCTCATTTCCCCTTAGTTTTCAGTATTCCAATGAAGCCCTGAGGTCTTTGAGGCCTTGCCAGTAGTAGCTTTCGAGTAGAAGCTCTACCAGTTCAATTTACAGACTTCTGATAGGAGAATCTCAGTAAGTTAAGCTACACTTATATCACTTTCAATGTAACTTATGATTATAGTCATAGTCGTTATTATGAACCTATAATTAAGATTTGTCAGCAATTCCAAAGTCATTATACTGATAGATCTACTTACGAGAGTGATGTCTAGGCTGGATTTAGTGAGGTGTTTAAAGTGGGATTTCCAAACAGTATACTCTGTATACCAAACGGACGCTATCTCACTTGTTTGACGCTTGTCGCAACACTTAAACAAATAATAATATAAATAAAAATATTGCTCAAATGCACTAGGGGGTAGTACAGGAAACCAACATCGAATCCACAGGGACACGTCCTAAGGTCTATGCCTCTCTTACGTAAGGCACATACTAATTTAACAGAAATTAAAATGGGGGGATTTTGTGTTGGGTCTAAATTATGGTTTATACTTTGCTTTTCTAGACAACTATACTTTTATTTCTAGGACCGTAAACAACTTGGTGTTTATGGCTGTATATGAGTTTACGGCTGTGTTTACGGCCGTGAACAGGTTTACGGCTGTAAACCCATTCACGGCCCATTTCTACTATATATAGGGTGAGGAGTGCATGTGTAAGGCCAGACAAGAGAAGGAGTGTGAGGCTAGAAAAGGCTAGAGAGAAGGAGATCATATTGTAGAGAGAGAAACTAGAGAGAAGTTTTGTGTATGTGAATCTCTTGTATCTGGATCTTCATTCTAATCAATTCATACAAAGATTCATCATCTTCTTCTTCTCCTTCTCTTCTATTTTTATCTGGAATCATCCGTTTGATTGGGATTCCGCACCATCAAACGGATCTGATTAATACACAAGCAGATTTGGGACTTACAATTGGTATCAGAGCTTGGATTGTATCAATCATTTTTGTCAGACCTGGAGCTTATTTGATCGTATTTTTGAAGGATTTCTACGATTTTGGATAGATCTTGGCAAAATAAGGGGGGTTTGTTCTTCGTGTTTTTGATAAAAAAGGGTTTTTGATCGAGTTTTGGAGCTACAAAGTCGAAAAAACGCTGTTTTTGGTCGTAACCAGCGAGGGGGTGGCGGCGTGTACGGCCAGCAGCTAGGGTTTCCGAAGTGTTTGCGGCCTCGGAGTTTACGGCCTCGGTTTATGGTCCGAGGTTCACGGCCAACAGCAGCATCGCACGGGTATGGTCGGGGTTTGCGGTCCTCGCCTCTGATTGGTTCCCAGCCTTGCTTCGGACGTTTACGGCTCGACTTTGCTTCATTCTCGTCCTCGCATCTCAACAGCAGAAGTCCTCGCAGCCTGCTTCCATTTAAAAAAGGGGGAATCGATTTTGGGGGTGTCGGGGATCGAACCCGGGTCTCCTCCCAACTCAGCCACACGCCTTACCAACTCCTCTAGCATCCCTGGTGTTCCATTACTCCCGGATTTAATTCAAAAAGACTCCCTTTCGCACCTATTTTCGCAAAATTGACACTTTTAGCCCAAAATTCAAATTTCTTTTATTTTTAAATTCTATTTTCTTCCAAAAATTTTAGCTTTTAATTTTTAAATTTCTAAATTGACCTTTGACCTCAAATTTTGACTTTGACTTTTAAAGTTTGACCTTTGACTTTAAACCTTGACTTTCTCGCTTAACCTTCAAATTTTCAAATTTAGATTTTCGGTTTGACTTTTAAGTTTGACTTTTAAGCTTGACTTTTAAGGTTGACTTTTGAGTTTTTAGTCAAAGGGCATATTTTTTATAAAAATGAGTTCCTCAAACATCCCGGTCACTGAAGTTTCATGTTCTCAATCTCGTGAAACTACTATTAAATTTCTTCGTGAACAAATTGAGTTACTAAAAAGGGAAAAAGAGGACCTAAAATACGAAGGATATCAACTTAGGAAAGGTCAAAAACCCTTAAAAGCACAATTAGAAACCAAAACAAAAGATTTTAGAAAACTTCAAGAAGAATACAGTAATAAATGTGCAAACTATAGATTTGTGACATAACAACTTGCTGAGTTAACTGCTGAGCTTGACACATTGAAAAACAAATTTGAAAATGTAGATTTTAATTTTAGAAAATTTGATGTGTCGAGTGAAGTAGTTGCATCAATGATGGAAAATAGTTTGAGATTTAAAAATAATCAGTCAAAGGGTTTAGGGTATGATAATGTGCCTCCTCCTTTTAATCACACCTATCAGTATAACCCTTTGACAAAAGAGGAAATGGACAGAGAGCCACATCTTAAATATGGATTTGTGTCAGGAGGTAGTATTAATGTTGAAAATACTAATGTTTCTACTTACCATGCAGATCAATCTTTAAGTCATTGCAAGCAAAAAGCTGAAGAGAGTGTATCTGATAATGAAATTGTATCAAAGTCTGATGACTTAAATTTTTTCGATATATTTGATGATGTATTTGATAATTCTGCCGTGGTTGTGCCAGAAAACGTTGAGCTGAACGATTGTAATGCTTCTACTTCTTGTGCTGGTAAAGTAGTAGAGGATGAGAACAAGGAGAAAACTATTGAACAAACAAATGTCTCCTTGAACTCTGAATCTGTTACTTCGAACTCAGTTGCTTCTGATCAACCTGCTGTTGAGAAATACAGGCCACCAAAACAAGCGAAACAGAGTGATTGCTGTAATTGTGCTTGTAGGAACAATAAGAGACAAGGCATGGATATGCCACCAGGGGTAGGAAGAAACAACTTCCCAGTGAAGAAAAAGACTTGCTTTCACTGTGGAACACCTGGACACATTGCCAGAAATTGTCCAAATCGCGCATACGTTCCCCACTAAGCACAAGGCTGGCAGAACGCGCCAGGAGGGAGATTTTTCAAAAGAAACCCCTCAAGGTCACGATCAGACAATGGCGACTGGAATGCCATGAAGGGCAAGAATTCAACTCCCAAGGCCAAGAAATCAACTCCCAACAACAAGAAGGGAATGCCGGCCAAGAGGTCTAATCCAAGAGATGCTCCAGCGAAATCAATACCGGTTAGGTCAAAGTCATCTCGACGATCGGCTTCCAGTTCAAAAGCAAGTACTGAGGCATCCATCGGATCGAACAGGAAATGGGCTAAACCCAACTACAGATGGGTACCAAAGGTTCAATCTCCCAAATCACCCGATGACTCTAATATTTCTTCATCTTCTATTTGTGATGAACAGGATATGTCATGGGAGAGAGTACCGTGCAAGAATGACAAAGGTCAACCCAGTTTCAAAATGGACTGGGTTCCAAAGACCAACTGATCCTGCTCTGTGTCGGAGCAGCTATGGAGGCATATCATCAAACTTCGGTTTGTTGAAAGTGGCTGTTCCAGGCACATGATAGGAGGCATCTCTCAACTGTACAACACTCAGAACATTGTTTGAGAGTATGTGTCCTTTGCGGGAAAGGAAGAAAGGAAGGGATCACTCATGGGGTTAGTGCTTAACGATGTGAATAATTTTCGGATATGTTATGAGATTATGCGTGCTGTTCTCAGACCTCCTGGATGCAAATTCAATCGGTGACTTACAGTTTGCGCTTTCTTCTCTATACTCCTGAGTTTATCTTAAACTGATTCGTTTTGAAGACAATCTTTGATTTTCTTATAGTTTTTCGTTAGTAGGTATTGTTTTGGGAAGTGATATGAAGTATAGTGCTAAAGGGCAAATTATGATGCGTGTAATGCACTAAAGCTGAATTGTCTAGACTCTGTATTCAATGTGCTGGTAGGCACAAAGAATTCAAAAGGACTAGACTTAGTTTGAAAATTGAAAGGACTTGACTTATATGAACTTAGATAGTTTCATTTGGACTGACCATACGACACTCGGGTAGATTGAGCAGTGAGATAAACATGGGAACCTGTGAGATACACTAAAAGTTAATTATCTAGAACTGTGGCTCAACATTTCCTTGATGTATGGGTTCATGTCCTTAATTCCGGTATTGATAGGGCAACTGGGGGGTTCTGATAAAGTAGGTCTGTAGGAAATTATTTTCTTGCTTTCTATCTGTCAGTCATATGTTTCTTCCTCTACGTGATTGGAAGAGATCCGAGTGATAGGTTGCCTGTAGATCTTGCTGCTTAATTTAAGTGGACAACAATATCCTTGGTCGTCGTCAGCTAAATGTCCATTTAGGAATATATATCACAATGACTTGTCACTTATAATCTGTCCAAATTGTCAACATCCTTTGTGTTTAAGTGGACCACAATACCGGTGATTGACCAGATCTAGACATGCAGGCGTTTGCTGATAAACAATATTGGATTGCTTGACAACTTTGATCCCAAATATTTTTGTTTTTGTTAAATTTGTTCATAGTTTTCCTCTATGCACAAATTTAGGGGGAGAATTAAAAAAAAAATCAAAAATCAAACAAAAATCAGAAAATTAAAAATCCAAAAATGGTGTTATTTCTGTTCAAGAAAATCAAAAATCCAAAAATATTTTTGTTTCTGTTTTATTTCCTTCAGAAAATTAAAAAAAAAATTCAAAAATATTGTGTGCTAAGTTTTCTTTTAGTTTTGTTTTGTCTTAAAAGTGAATTTAGATGTAGATGCAACTAATGGAGTCTGCGTCGAAAATTTCTGAGCCAAGGCTTCATCCGTGAGCATCGAAGAATTCTCATTCGAAGGAGCAAGAAATGAAGACTATTCTTTCAACTTTCATATCTTTCAACCCCAGAAGCAAGGTGAAGCTCACTTGAAGATTATGTGACAAGTTGCATTGAAGCCTCATCAATCAATTTGCTGCTATTCTTGAACCTGCTGAAGTGATCCAGAAGATTAGTTCTCTCTGTTTTTCTCTCTGAAGATTCTCAAGCTGAAAGCGCTATTTTTCAAGAATCTTTTCAAGAAGTCTCCTCACCCAATGTGCGTTCAGAGTCAAATTCTGAAGAAAAGCCCAACTGCTCAAGATGAAGTCATTCATTGAAGATTCATATGTTCATCTTGAAGTCATGAAGATATCGAATATTAAAGCTGAAGCCAAAGCTCCCAATGAAGATTAACAAGAAAAGCCAGCTACTTTTTAAGGGGAGTTTGTTGGGTCAGTTAGAAAAGAAAGCTATAAACCAAGGGGGAGATTGTTGGGTCTAAAATTATGGTTTATACTTTGCTTTTCTAGACAACTGTACTTTTATTTCTAGGACCGTAAACAACTTGGTGTTTATGACTGTATATGAGTTTACGGCCGTAAACCCATTCACGGCCCATGTCTACTATATATAAGGTGAGGAGTGCATGTGTAAGACCAGACAAGAGAAGGAGTGTGAGGCTAGAAAAGGCTAGAGAGAAGGAGAGCATATATTAGAGAGAGAAACTAGAGAGAAGTTTTGTGTGTGTGAATCTCTTGTATCTGGATCTTCATTCTAATCAATTCATACAAAGATTCATCATCATCTTCTTCTCCTTCTCTTCTATTTTGATATGGCATCATCCGTTTGATTGGGATTCCGCACCATCAAACGGATCTGATTGATACACAAGCAGATTTGGGACTTACATTTTGTTGATTATTAAAACTATAAAAGAAAAGTGCAACTTAAATACTAGGGTAAAATTCAGAAAGTAAAAGCAATTTCATTTTAATAGTGACTCTCCTAATCATACAAATAACCTTTAACACGATAATTGAGTTGTGTACTGTTTAAACTGGTACTGTAAATTATTAATAAGCTCTAACAATTTTCTTTTATTAAGATGTTTAACCAAAACAAGATATTTGAATTAAACCTTACTTTTTACTAAATTAATCAAATAAACTCTTAATTAATTTAGAAAAGCAACATTAGACATAATGTAAAATTTCCAGTAAAGTGCAATACTTCTCACAAGCTCGGAAGCGTAAAAGCTTGTTTGATCAATTTATATTAGAGTTAATCCTAACATAGAACCAATCTAATATTCGTTACTTTTACGGATTAATAAAGAAAATTACAGATCTAAACAAATCAGATAACTGGAATGATTCATTAACAATTAAAGTGGCCAACAGAAACTGAATTAAAATCAAATGTTTAATTAAGCATAAAACTGATCAAACTAAATAGTAAACACAATCGAAAATCGTGCCTAATGATTACTTGCACGAAAAGTCGAGCCATTTGTGAAACTAAAATCTAAGGTTTTTAGCCTGACATGGCTAAAAACGAATTAAAAGTAGTAGAAACAAAACCTAGTTGACAATTCTTACTAAACGAAATAAAAATCGAATCGTGTTCTTCAGATATGTGTTTGGCACTCGAAAACCTCTCAAAATCGCCTCTCATTCGTCTGGAATCACGAGTTAGGTCCCTGGGGGTGTTTTTAGAAGCCTTTTTATACGTTCAGTCAAATAGAGGAGATTTCTGCGATCGCATATATGACAAATGCGATCGTATTTTTCGTGAAAACGTATCCCGAAGTGACTTAATGAAATATGATGTCGTTTTGGAACTTTTCAAGACTTCGAAGCAAATATGTGATCGCATAAATGGTCTTTTTTTCTTAGCTCGAATTTTGGCACGTAGAAAGGAATGAACCATATGACCACTAGGACCACAGATTTACAAATCGCCCGACCCCAATCAACGCGTCAACCCCGAAGACACCACAAGCAAAAGGAATGAACCATATAACCACTAGGCCCACAACCTATAACTGGAATGCTTCCGATAACACACAGACATTGACGCCACTCTTACAATTCCACCGAGCACCACCTAGTTGCTACCCAATCAATCCTTACAAAACAAAGCAGGGCATGATCCGTAGAAAGGATAACGGTTGCATTCCTGATCCGAATCGGAAGCTGAAACCCAAGAGAACCATGCACATAACTCGAACCAAGAGCCCCAAAGCCATCTTGCTCAGCTCACACAGAACACCCCCATACTCATACTTAAGAGACCCAAAATCTCATCCGAAGAGAAAAGGAATACCCGAGATAATTGACATGCCACCTTAATTAAAACAGAAAACATCTTCACGATCGGTCAAAACAAGACCCCATACTGGACTGAACGGATTCCATCACTACCCCACTAGCTCTAGAAAACCTTCAAGATGATCCTGAAGGCTACTAAAACTTGAGTCAGCTATGAACCAAGCTTCCACTCTACCATTGAGGGTAAACATACATGAAGACCGAAGTGATCATAAAATATATTGAACATAACGACAGATTGGCCCGATCACTGAATCTCGGCTGACACAAGAGATCAAGACCCTCATGGAAACTTCGCTGAATGATGAACCCCTACGACCAATGGTCAAGGATACACTAACACAAGAGATCAAGACCCTCATGGAACTGAACACACCCACCTCTGAAAAAGATCCACCGATCAATAAGTACCCAACTAATCTAAAGACAACGATCCGAAACCACGAACTGCCAAGACTCTCAAGGACTGACACTCGACCTGAGAATTCCCAATTCTCCCCCACTTAGAACTTGAACTGTGACATCCCCTAATTTCTCGGCCAGAAAAGACCGATTTAATTTATGCTTTTTAAAATAAAATCAGAGAAATCTTTTTAAAAGATGTTGCGGAATTGGTCGCCAAAACAAAACATGATAAAAGTTTGTCAAAACCTTTCTTTAAGAAATATATAATTTCCTTTTATATCAAAACCTCGGGATGTCATGTTCCGATACAGATCAAAAGCATAAACAAGACATTATAAGCCTTACAACAGTTATTTATAACTACTGGCCTATAATCCAAAATCACTCATCATCATCATCCGACTATGCTCGAGGTCCACTACCTGTAATCATAAAAAGCTGAGTGGGTCAGGCTTGGAAGCCTGGTGAGCATATAGGGTTTTCAACCCACAATAAATAAATTTATTGTACTTAAACATCAATCAATCAACCAAATTACCCCAACCCCATTATCTTATTAATTTCTTAAGGGTTTACCCTAAGATTCAACTATCACTCCTTCCTAAGGATTCATCTTAAGGAATAGGCACAAGGTCACACCATCACCAGGGTTTATACAACAGGTGCTAAGTCCATAACTCTTATTTATCGACAGTATTATTGACAGTATTCACCCCTGTCATACATGTCAATGGGTTTTTAGAGTACACCTTATGAACATATAGTTCACCCACCTACAGGTTGCAAGCCTGCTAGTGTTCCATAGACCATCTAGAATAGTCCATGGTTGTCATCCATACTCTGTTGAATGACGGGGGTCAGCGTTTGGGTAAGGGCTTTTCTCATATTTCACCACTCACCCTCAACTTATGATCTCCTTTCACCACTCACCCTCAACTTATGATCAATGTTACTGATCATCTCCTTTATCCAACTCACCTTTCATCACACCCACTATTTCATCTACCCATGTTTTACCTTTTTGTAGATAAAAATACATATACAGTTTAAATTATTTAAAAACCTGTATAAATCATTCCTTCAACACCCATCTCAAATAAACAAACAGTATATATTCACACAGCACATATTTTATGTAAAATACTTCATATCTATGTGTAAGGTGAAAGTAACTACACACTCACCTGATTTAATGAAAATCGGGCAGCAATTCGTTTCCTAAAACGATCGTTTCTAATAAAACCGGGAGTTTTATTGAGAAACCGGGCTCTGCAAAGGGTCGGGCTTCGAAACCGAAAAGATAAATTTTCCGGGCTTCTCGGGCACTTCGTGGCGTATTCTGGGGGTTATAATTGATACCGGGGCTTTGGGGGATGTTAATATGAAAGAAATATGAAATTTAGGGTGAAAGGTGGCAAATTTCCAAAGTTACCCGGGAAGGCTCGCAACTTTCTATTTATAGGGAGGAGCTTCTGATCGGACGGCTGAGAAGCCTCCAGGTGGTGTTGATCCGAGGGCTCGCAGGGAGGGCTCGCACATGGCTCGCACATGCGAAGGGTTGCTGGCCTCTTGTGATTGGACCGAGGTCTAGGTCCGAAGTAGGGTTTCCGTGGCAGCCTCGTGAGGGTTCGGACACGAGGGAAGAGGATACATGTCGCCTTCTCAGTGGACCACTTCGGATCAGGTCAGGAGCTCGGATTACTCAGCAGCTCGGACACGTGGCTCGCATGACTCACCAATTTCGGACACGTGGCACGTTCTAAGCGAGGGTGACGTGGCAAAAACGTGACTATGCGAATTTTCTCGATTTTTGTGCAAAAACTTCTAAAATCCATAACTTTCGCATACGAGCTCCGTTTTTGATGTTCTTTATATGCACGCGTAGGTAAAATTATGCTCTACAACTTTCATTTAGACTTCGTCGGATAATTTTGACTTTAATTTTTATATTATTATTTTTAACAGACCGGGACAGGAAATTCGTTATAAATTCATAACTTCTTCATCCGACGTCCATTTTCGTCAGACTTTTTACCGTTGTGCTACTATTTACGAGACCTTAGATTCTCGTTTAGGTTGTGTCGGCTAAAAATCACTCGATCTAAAATTCGAGTTTTTAGTTGTCTACTGCTAAGCCGAAACTTCGAAAAATCATAACTTCCTCATACGAAGTCAGATTTGGGTGTTCTTTTTATACCTACTCTCGGTTTAACGAACACTACGAGTTTCGTTTAGATCACTAAGTCTAAAAAGTAGTTTATCAAAAACTCACTTTTTACGTCATTCGGCACCGTGCCGGTTTTGTCGTGAAACTTCGACAGGTCATAACTTCTTCGTTATAACTCGGATTTCGGCATTCTTTATATATCCGTAATCCTTGCCACGACCACTACAACTTTCTTAATAGATATCGGCTTTATATAATATTTATTTTTGATGCTCATTTTTATTCTTAATTATTTAACTCCTAGTAATTAAGCATAAAACACATAAAACACATAATATTCACATAATTCCTTTTCATTTCTTCTAAATGAGTTACAAAGGTTAACCTAGACCATTATGTCAATATTAATGCCTAGCCTAGAAACACGGGCGTTACACGAACCACCGCCCACTGGTGATGAACCAAAACATAACCCAATCAGCCCATCCAGGTACGACCATACCTGACCATGAAACAAATATCACCTGCAGAATGGTCCTCCATGTACGGATCAAACGAACCCCACGAGGAACCTGCAACACAGCTGAAGACCTCGGACCTTCCCATAACATCCTCTTACAAAGCATAGGAAACTACCAATTTACAATCTAAACATACGCCCCTGCACGTAACCCACACGACAATCCGACATCCGTCCATCCCATCTCCCAAGGATACGCCCCTTGCTCACACCGCTAGGATACTCGTACCACATCAACCACTTGCACACACCAACGCAGACATGCTATTTCAAATCACCGCGACCAACATACCTCAAGCTGAGAATCCCATCTAACTCGGGAGGTCAAAAGCTTGCCCACTCCATCTAACTCGGAAAACTGGAGGCAAAAATCCTTGCCACAGATAACGACAACCCAAACCGGCAACCCACCACTTATATCCGAGATGTAATTCCAAACTGATCATGATAACCACTTCCTCCCCGTGTCTCGAGGCTTGAGGCACGATCTCTAACAAAACCCTTGAGACTTCTAATCAACATACTCATCCGGGCTTAAACCATTCAAACTACATCAATATCACCACAAAGGTCTGAACAAACATAAACCTCATCCTCTCTTGAGCTGCCCAAGCCAAAAGATCGACATATACGGAACCACTAACTCGAACAATGGTATCCAACCATGCTATCTACCCTGACCTGTAATCTCCAAAATGCTCCTTGATCGGAGTATGAATCCTGTGCTTCCAGTAGTACGGGCCCAATACTACCTTTCACACCTATCCATACTCTCCTCAAGAATCCTTTCGGGTCCTCTAAGGCCTAATCATAAAATACTCCTGAAACCTGCTCAACAGAGAAACAACTGCACTAGAATACTCTCTAGGCTATCCTAGGATCCACCCACACCCCCTCTGCCATCAGCTGCTGAAGAACTCCTCACAATATCAATTAGCCATTCCATGAATACAATCACATGCAACAAAGCTTAGATAATCCTTCGAGTAACATACTCATCCCTACAACGGTTGGACTGAAACAAGAGCTGCGAAGCAATGTCAAATCTGTCATAGTAAGATTATCCAACCATTTTCACATGTGACTTGACATATTGACTTAATGGCTAACTCACATCACTCATGAGTTCCACAAAGCACAAAGCAAGCAACATTCGATCAGAGAAGCCGACTAGCACTAAAATACAATAAAATCAGACACATCCTCGCGCGAAATCCTTGATCTCCAACTCCTAGCACCACAGGTACACCTTCGCCTTGCCCTCACTCTCTCAAGAGTGGCTAATCATTCCTCGTGCTGACCCGCTATACACTGCACCTACTCATGAAACTTCTACCAACCCTGCAGCACTCGTGTATGCTAGCCATACATAACACTGGATCTTATAGACAGTCGAATACTCGGTCCTACTCTAAGCCCACAACCAGACAAGGAACATGAAATAAATACAAACCAAATATTCTTAGGCTATAGAATCTTAGTTATGTACAACTATGATGCATACACTAAGCAACTACAGTAATGATGCCAATTTCATATAAAGAAGAATCCTAGGCTACTAGGCATCATATAATCAGGCAATTCTATCATGCATATCCTGAAGATCCCTAGACTATCACTAGCATGCTATTCTAACATATCACAATATCATATAACAATATGATATTTTGGGGTCAACTTACTGGCTCCGGATGATCGTACACATCACATCCTCTTTAAGTATTTTTGAAAACTATTTGAAAATCTTTTCCTTAGTTTGAGAATGGATTTACACGAGTGTTCCTCCAATTCACTCAAACCAAGACTCTGATACCAACTTGTAACATCTCGAAACTATCGTAAAATTTAAACTTTATAAAACAACCCTTTTCTATAGAACTGTTTACAAAAAACGTTATTCCCAAAATATTATTTAAAAACCAGAATCTCTTTCAACGTAGCTTTCAAAACGTTCACATTATCAGAGTTTCCCAGAAATCATAAGTCCAAAACGCGAGGATGTGTACGGTCATGCCTGCACCTTGCCACGATTCACTGAAATAACTAAAACCATAAACCAAAACTGTAAGACCGAAGCTTAGTGAGTTCCCCCAAAGTACCAACACCCAAACAGATAACATATACAAATAACAACATGCATACAGAGCCTTCGGCATGTCTGGACCACCTCACCGAGCCTACAACCTGTCTGGATCGCTCCCGAGCCTTCAGCATGACTGGACTGCCTCGCAGGCCTTCAGTCTATCCGGGCCGCTTGCCGGACCTTCGGTCTGACTGGACCGCCTCGCAGGGCCTTCAGTCTATCCGGAGCGCCCTAGGTCTGTTGGCCTTCAGCACAAAGCATGACTACCTCAACCCAACCACACACACATGTCGACATATATATAACACTAAACATGTAGCCAGTCAACAGACAAACAGGCAGATCTTACAGATCACTAAGCATAACATCATCCTATCTACCAGAATACAAATCTAACAGATCATAACAGCATAACAACATCCTATCTACCAGGATACCGATCTAACAGATCACCACAACATGGCAACATCATATCTACCAGGATACCGATCTAACAGATCACTACAACATACAAGTATACGATAAACCTAGATAACAATCCAAAAGGAACGGCATTGGTGCCTTAGACCCATAAGCACAATGAGGAAGACTTACCTCGAATGCAAAAGCTCACTGAAGAAATCCCTAGCTGCTGCCCTGCCGACTTTCAAGCTATCAATGCCATCAACAAACCTAATTAGCAATTGTGCTTGATGCCATAATCCATAATCCATACTTGGGGTAAAATGACCATTTTACCCCTAACCCAACACGCACCAAAACAGAGGCCCAAAACCAAAAGATCTCCAATGGCCCACTAATGGCCCAATTTTCCAAATTGGGCCCAACCCCATATGGGCCTTATCCTATGCCCATATTTTCATTAAATCCAAATCCGGTTATCACAAACACCCCTCGGGACAAACTTGGTTAAAGACGTAAATCGAAAGTCAAATTTAACGATCCAAGTTGACCCAACTCGTCGAGTTTTTTTTCCATAAATCTACACCGATCGGAAAAAACCAAGTCAACTCGCCGAGTTTACCCACCGACTCGTCGAGTTCCTCTATTTATCTGAAAATATCGGGGAAAACCGAGCCAACTCGTCGAGTTTATCCATAAACTTGCCGAGTTCGCTTAAACTCCAACAACTTAATTCATTAAGCACCTAATCCATAAAGGCATGGACTCAAAGCATAGATCTGACTTCCTTGAGCTGGAAAATCACGTAAAGTTGCTAACTTTATGTCCATTCATGTCTAGATGAAGATCTTTAGATTTAAATGAATTTAACACTCAACTTAATGCATGCATGGCATCAAGATACTCCTAAAGTTTGCACCTTTAAGCTCAAGGGTGGCAAAACAAACTCTGATCTGAAAGGATGAACATTTACACCACCTATTTTATCCATAAACTCAAAAAGGAGGCCAAAATCACAATAAAACCCAAATGAGAATATCTAAGCTATTAATCACCAAGTTCCAGACTTTTTACCTCAAATGGTTGCCAAAAGTGTGATGTATTTTGGATCCCAAAGCTTCCCTCCAAGCTAAACAACTTCAAGCTCTTCCAAACCTTCACCAAGCACCAAAAGCACACAAAATCCACTCAAAACCGCAAGATTCCCAACAAGAGGCTTACAACTCGATTTAGGGTTTCAGGAGGACAAGGAGGATGATAAGGAGGCTGGTCAAGGAAGTTTAAGGCCTTAAATAGGGTGCAAAACCCTGAAAATTAGGGTTTCCTTCTAAGAGGCCAACTCGCCGAGTTGAGGCTCCTTAACTCGTCGAGTTGCCTCATTAAACTTCGCGCTCAAGCTAACTTCTACTCGCCGAGTTGAGGCTCATCAACTCGTCGAGTAGACCCACTAAAACCCATGATTCTTCATCTTCAACTCGCCAAGTTGGCTCCTCCAACTCGCCGAGTTCAACTTGAATTTGGCATAATTCCAGAATTAACCTTCTAGATTCCGGGTGTTACAAATGCGGAACTAGATCGTGTGTGCACTGCAATCACCCCGAGCTCTTCCATTTTGCACCAGAAGTACCTAAGACATAAACTGAAAACCGTAAGCACGAAGCTTAGTGAGTTTCCCCCGAATACCACATACTACACATATCAAACATATAATGGGCCCTGCCCGATGATTGTAACGGGCCCCACCCACTGAGTATAATGGGCCTCGCCCTAACTTGCATAACGGGCCCCGCCCATTGAGTATAATGGCCCTCGCCCTAACTCTCACATTGGGCCCCGCCCAACATACAAATATACAAGTATAACAAGTAATGGCATACAGATTACCCATTAGGCCCTGTCCACTAAGCATACATACACATGCAAGAGTCATGCAAACATCTATCACCCTAACATAACAAACCATGGGTCGGTATTGGTGCCTTTGACCCGCTAAACACAGTGAGGAAGACTTACCTTAAATTTCTGAATCTCACAGATAAATCTATAGCTGCTAGTCCGAAAATCCCTACACTATCATCATAAAATAACATCCAATTAATAATTGGATCCCGACTCATACCAAGAGTCCAAACTAGGGTAAAAGACCATTTTACCCGTTACCTAATTTGGCCCAAGGCCAAAGCCCAAACCAATTACTCAAAAAGGCCTAATTCTAAAAATAGTCACCTAAAAAAAAATATGGCCCAATAATCCAAATTGGGCCCAAACTCCTTCGTGGGCCTTCATACAAAAATCCAAACTAGAAATATGATGGCCCAACATAGCCCTAAACTCCTAAGGTCCACACACGGCCTAAAATCGAGAAGCCCAAAACTGAAGCCCACTTGTTGAGTACGTTGGGCGTACTCAGCTCGTACGTTTAGCGTACACGCTCTGGGGCTAGTATACGCAACGTACCAGCTTGTATGCCCAACGTACTCACCAGTTGGCCAACCTACCTCAAAAAGCACTTAATCCATTCAACCCCTACTCCATACTCTTAGATCTTGACCCATAAGATGACTTATCACGTAAAGTTGGCAACTTTACGTGCATGCATGGCTTAACATGGCTTTAGAGCTCAAAAGAACTTAACCAAGGGTCTTAACACATGCATGAGCCCATATACACCATAAAGTTTGCATTTTTATGCTTAAGGGACCCTAATAATGTCCAAATCTAAAAGGTTAAGCTTCTGAAACAGCCTTAGCTCACAAGAACCAACCAAAAGGGACCAAAATAGCCATAACACAAGCCCAAAAGAAGATCTATACAATGAGTTAACAAGTTATGGACTTTATACCTCAAAAGTCACGAAATGGGGAAGCTAAATCTGGATCTCTAAGTTCTTCTCCAAAGGATGAGACTTTAATCTTCTGCTTCTACCACTTTAAGATGCACAAAACACACCAAAGATCTTTACAAGACCTTAAAAGCACCACACAAAGGCTAAGGGATGAAATTAGAGTTTTGAAGATATGGAGGCTGGGTAAACATGACCAAATGAGGCTATCATAAGGTTTATATAGGATGCAAGCACTAAAATTAGGGTTTCATAATTGCTCACGTACGCTATGCGTAATCCACATATGCCCAATATTGTGGATGAGCTCTGCGATCATAATAGGCTAGTACGCTAAGCGTACCACCCAGTACGCCCCGCGTACTAGCTTAAGGACCAATTTTGCAAAAATTTTAAAATAGAGATTAAATATGAAACTTACAAACTTCAAGTGTTACAGTATGCGAGCATTTTCTACGATCGCAAAACAGGAATTGCGATCGCATTTCTTCATTCCTGCCTCGTTTCGGTTGTAATTCTTCCTTTCCAACTATTCCATATCATTCCTTAGTATCATTCCTTAGTCTTATCTCCAATTAAGCTCCAATGCTTCCTAGAACGCATCTCGAGATGTTGTGTGTGTCAATGTGATCCAAATTTCCCTGAAAATCATAAAAAAGTGAGTAGTACGGGAATTCTATAGATATAAGGCAAAACACACAGTTTATAATAACATTAGGGAGATAATTTGCTTTTCATAGAAAAATATCGAGAAAAACATGCTAAAA
Source organism: Lactuca virosa (assembly GCF_052849685.1). NCBI lineage: Eukaryota > Viridiplantae > Streptophyta > Magnoliopsida > Asterales > Asteraceae > Lactuca > Lactuca virosa. The sequence continues at coordinate 133,599,105 of NC_136429.1, forward strand.
GATGCATATAAAATGCATCTAACAAACCTCCCAAAGCTTAAACCTTACTAGTCCTTGAGTAAGGAAATGATAGACATCGGAAACGAATGTGAAGGAAAAGGGTAATGAGGGAATAACCTAGACGAAACTAACAATTTAAAAGGAAAACCTAACTAGCAAGATTAACAGAAAAATAAATAAGCAATAAAATATGCATGCAAAAACATCACAAAAAAATAAAGTAAGTAAACAACAGTATGGAAAACAAAATAAACAACGTTAATTAATAAAAAAAACTTTCACTTTTTTTTTCGATCAGACGCTACACCGAGGAAGGTTCAATGGAATCACTACCTAGACGACCATCTCGAAACCTTCCATGTATCACCGAATCCCAAAGCCAGAAAGACTCACAACAGTGTAACCCAATAATCTAGCCATAGTTTTATTTAAACTTTATACCTTAACTAGCCTTGCGAGCGAAAATAACATAGTTCAGAATCTCATGTCCTCAAGACTAGATAGTCAAAAACCAGAACTGAGGCATCCTTAAGATCCCGACTCGTCCAAATCAGCTTTCGCCGAAGCAGCAATGAGCCAACCCCGTAGGAGCCTAGCTCTATTCTTTCACTTGGTAGAGAACGATAAATATCATATCATACAGTTCTTCTTGCACCAGATTTTTCTTCGTTGTGGCTTGTGATTTGATTGAACTTGAATCTGTATCTTTGTATTTAGCTTGAGTTCTTCAATCAACTTTTTGAATTTCTTGAGATTTCTTCAATTAAGTGCTTGAACTTTGATAGACTGTGTGGATCTGATATAAGGTTCTCCGTTATCACGAGGGTAACGCGTGTCAACAAATAGGGCCATGTTCTGTGGGTTTATACTTGTCGATAAAGGTTCTTTTTAAACATTCAAAAGCAAATCATTCCGAAGATGTTATTACCACCCACACAACATTTTAGTACGCCATTTTTTTATTTTCTACGGCCGGGGTCTTAGATCATTGTGTTTTGTGTCCCCTAGTTATGGTAACTAATTCTACACTTCTAATAACGATCCGGTCGCTTCAAACTTTTATTTTCCATCTTCACGGAGCTATCAAATATAAAGAGTATCCTTATCTCGTAGTTATTTTTTAACATAACAAAAACATAAAATCTTTTTGGTTTTTTTTCTTTATAAATGCAGATGCAAACAAAATTTCCGAACGGAAAACTAAAGCAAACAAAAAGAAAATATTTTTGGTTTTTTTTTGAATTTTTTTTCGTTTTTTTGTTTTATATATAAAAAAAACTAAGTAAGACAAAAATGAAAAAGTAAGAACAAAAATGAGAAATCTTTTTGGATTTTTAATTTTTAATTTTTTTTTTGTAGTTTTCTTATAAGAACTAATGCAGAAGAAAATAATTTTTTTGTACAAAAACATTACAAATCCCCTCCCCAAGCTTAAAACAAAGCATTGTCATCAATGCTTGGAAAGGAAAAGGAAAGGTCTACTGAGGTAGAGGTGGAGGCGGAAATCGACGGAACACCTCCTCACAAAAACTACGAAGCTCATCTAGAAAAGTCATCTGAACGTGTTGAACATAAAGGCGATGATTGTCGATGTTCTGTTGGAGGTTAAGGTAGTGTTGGTAGGTGATAGGGGTGTTGGGGTTGGTGTGAGGTGATGAGTGTGGGGTATCCTGAAAATCGGTCTGAAAGTCATTTTGAAAATCAGTATGCATCCAATCAGGTGAAACGTAGTCGTCGCTGTAGATGGTTCGGATGGGCGTTGCATCCACATAATTCAGGTTAACCGTAGAGGAGGAAGGGGCATCAAGGTGACGGGAAGAAGTGGGGCGAGCAGAATGGTGTCGTGGGGCATTCGACTATTGAGTTTCAGGTACAAAATAAGCAGCTGAAAGATTAGACGCGATAAGCTACGTGGTAGAATTGATGGGATTAGCCATGACGATAGAGGAAGGGTTGGTGACTCGAAGGTAACGAACATGCTCATGCATCCAAATATAGCCACCCGGGGCTGATCAATACATGTGCATGCTATCGAGGTTCTGCAGAGTAAGACGCGAAGAGTTACCGTCAAAGAACCGATACTCTGGGGGAATTTGAACAAAAATAGCATGGGCAATTAAAGTGATTAAACTGCCACAACAATTTTTTCCAACTCCGAAACGCAAACGAATGACCTTGTGAAATCATTTCACAAGTAAATGACTGAAATATGGGCAGTACGCATTGGTCAGCCAACAGGACTCGCAGAACGGTTCATGGCAAGCACATTGAAAAACCGCAGAGTTGATCTACATGAAGCTGGTAAGTGTTGCTAAAACTACGGAACGTGAAGTTACCTTAATGGTTAACTTCACTAAGAGTAGATAAAAACTCTCCGGTTAATAGAGGCGATGTTGGAAAGTTAAAGGCCAAAAGACTCTCCCAGCCAATATTGGCAAAGAGAGTGCGAATCCTATCATAAATGTGCAACTCCTCAAGAAGAGTAACACTAGGAGCCCAAGTCTGAGCATAGACTTATGTGGTAAGAAGCTGATAGTATTGTTCTAGTGCACCATGGGAGTTCAGATTTACCATTACATCATCCTCTTGAATGGTAAAGGGGTCATCTGCAATGTCAGCGTTTCGGCCCCGACACTGGGTTCTGGGAGGCATGTTTCAGGTAAGTAAGGAATAGGGACAGGCCTGACACATATTTTTTCAGATAAGTATATATATAACAAAAGTTAAAGGCCAAAAGACTCTCCCAGCCAATATTGGCAAAGAGAGTGCGAATCCTATCATAAATGTGCAACTCCTCAAGAAGAGTAACACTAGGAGCCCAAGTCTGAGCATAGACTTATGTGGTAAGAAGCTGATAGTATTGTTCTAGTGCACCATGGGAGTTCAGATTTACCATTACATCATCCTCTTGAATGGTAAAGGGGTCATCTGCAATGTCAGCGTTTCGGCCCCGACACTGGGTTCTGGGAGGCATGTTTCAGGTAAGTAGGGAATAAGGACAGGCCTGACACATATTTTTTCAGATAAGTATACATATAACAAAAATAATTGACTAACTGCTCCCAAGAGGATACGCAAGCCCGCACAGATATATTTGACAGATAATAAAGAGTTTCAATATCATAATGAATATACCTGACTGCACGTTGAACAATAGTGTATTTTTCGCGTCTGATTTTATTTTTTTGATTTTTTGATTTTTGTTCCGATGAAACTCTTCTGTTTGGTGCCTAGAACAAACGATCCACATTCCAGCTCCTGACTTTCTCTAACAAGGTGTAGATCTGAAAAATAAATTTAAGAAAAATTCAAAAATTCAAAACGAAGAAAACGAAAATGCTGGAAAATTTCAATCGTGTTATCGCATTTCCAGAAGCATTGAAGAGTAGTATATAAGTAAAAAGATAAAATTTTATACCTTATACGCTTGATTCAGACAAAAAACGAGAATTTTATGAGGGGTTTGAGTGATTTTTTTTCAAGTGAAAAGGGAAGGCCAGAGAGAGATTGCAGATTTCTAAAAGTGGGTGTGTTCAAATGAGGTTGAAATCTGTATTTAAAGTAAAACATTGAAATCCGCAACCGAATCTACGATCGGATAAATATATTGTGATTGCATATTTTTCTACTAACTCAAACCTCGAACATAAAATACGAACGAAATAAAAAAATCTGCGATCACATAAACAGGATGTACGATCACATTTTATTGTTTTGAAAATGGTATTATGAATCCTCGATATACAAATCCGAACGAAAAATGTAAATCCGCGATCACATAAATTGGTTCCTCGATCAAAATTTCCATTTTTTCTCGAAAATCAGTATTAAAAACCTCGAAGCGTTTATGCGATCGCATGAAGAAGAAATGCGATCACATTTATGAAAAAGTGACCTGATTTTTGAAATTTTTTAACACGCAAACTATCTATGTTTCCCATGTTGGTAGAACACGATTCAATTTTAAAAAACACCTAATGAACTTATAAAAGAAAACACACTAAAAATAAAGAAAAGTTGAAAACAAAAAATAAAAACTTCAAACACCCGAGTTGCCTCCCAGTAAGATGTAAATTTTTACTGTCGTTGGCTCGATCTTGTTAGTTGGTTTCTTCAATTTTTGTATGTTGGGATCTCGACTACCTCCACTTCTTCGTTTGTGACTTGGAACCCTTCATAAAAAGGTTTGAGCCGGTGACCATTAACCTTGAAAAATTTTCCTATTTGTTCGCTTTTGATTTCTATGGCACCATGATCAAACACGTTAGTAACAACAAAAGGTCCCACCCAACGCGACCTCAATATACCGAAAGTAAGTTTAAAGCGAGGGTGATACAAGACTACATGTTGACCGGTAGTAAATATCTTTCGTGAGATCATCTTTTCGTGAAAATCTTTTTTCTTCTTCTTATAAATTACTTCATCCTCGTAAGCATTGTTCTGGATCTATTCCAACTCTTGAATATCTAACATTCTTTTCTTACTGGCCTCATCCATGCTCATATTAAGTTTCTTAACAGCCGAATACACTCGGTGCTATAACTCCATAGGAAGCTGACATGGTTTTCCAAAGACTATTCGATAAGACGACATTCCTATTGAAGTTTTATATGCTGTTCTTGGAGCCCATAATGCATCACCCAACCGAATACTCCAATCTTTCTTAATTGGGTTGATCGTCTTTTCAATGATACCGTTAATCTGCAGTTTAGAAGCTTCAACCTAACAGTTGGCTTGTGGGTGATAAGCAGTTGACACCTGATGTGTAATACCGTATTTCTTCAGAACGACCTCGAGGGTGTGGTTGCAGAAATGTGTGCCCCGATCACTGATGATGGCATTTGGTGTCCCGAACCTAGCAAAAATATTAGTTTTAACAAAATCGACCACAACCTTTGCGTCATCTGTCTGAATAGCTTTCACCTTAACCCATTTTGACACATAATATACTGCTAGCAAGATGTACACAAACCCAAATGATGGTGGAAACGGACCCATGAAGTCTATGCCCCAAACATCAAAGATTTCACATACTAGAATCGGGGTGAGTGGCATTTGGTTTTGAGAGGTTAAAGATCTGGTCATTTGGCACCGGTCTTAGGTTTTGCAAAAACAGGAAGGAATCACGAAAAATATGGGGCCAATAAAGACCGATGTCCAAAACTTTGCATGCAGTTTGTCGTGGACCATAATGCCCTCCACAAGCTTCAAAATGGAAGAAGTTCAGAATTAATTAAACTTCGTCTTAGGGCACACATCTTCTAATAACTTGATCAATGCAATATTTCCATAAATATGGCTTTTCCCACACGTATCTTTTCACCTCCTTCTTTATTTTACCTTTCTAAGCTCAAGTGAGTTCTAAAGGGAGTTCTCTGGAGACCAAGTAATTCACTATATCAGCAAACCATGATGGATTTTGAATAGCGAAAAGATGCTCATCAGGAAAGGTTTCGCGGACTGGTGTTGGGTCTTCAGGTGGGATCAGTCGGCTCAGATGATCAAATACCGGGTTTCCTTTCCCACTCTTGTCTCTGATCTCCATGTCGAATTCCTGTAGCAGCATAATCCATCTGATCATCCTTGGATTTGAATCTTTCTTGGTGAGAAGATACTGAATGGCTACATGGTCAGAAAAAATTATGACTTTCCTCCCCAGCAAGTATTGTTTGAATTTCTCCAACGCCAAAACAATTGTCAGCAACTCTTTTTCTATGATTGAATAATTTTCTTGCGTGCTGTCCAAGGTTTTTGAGGCGTAATAAATAACATGGGGGACCCGATCTTTCCTTTGTCCCAACACAACTCCAACAACAGAATTGCTCGCGTCACACATAATCTCGAAAGGAAAACTCTAATCTGGTGGCTGAATAATGGGAGCTGAAGTGAGTAGATTTTTCAGCAAGTCGAAAGCCTTTTTGCAATCTTCATTAAAATCGAAATTTTCATCTTTTTCTAGCAGTTGACAGATGGGCATTGTTATCTTTGAGAAGTCACTAAAAAACCTCCTGTAAAATCCTGCATGTCCAAGAAAAGAACGCACTTCCCGAACACTCTTTGGGTAGGGTAAGCTTTTGATAATATCAATTTTAGCTCTATCTACTTCTAAGCCTCTTTTTGAAACAATATGACCCAAAATCAGACCTTGGTCAACCATAAAGTGACATTTTTCTAAATTTAAGACCAGGTTAGTTTCAATGCATCTTTGAAGATTTTTATGAGGTTTTTAAGACAGATATCAAAGAATCTCCATAGACAATAAAATTATCCATGAAGACTTCTATGATATTTTCTACATACTCAAAAAAAATACTTACCATACACCTTTTGAAGGTGGAAGGTGCATTGCAGAGTCCAAAGGGCATGCGTCTGTAAGAGAAAGTTACAAATGGGCAGGTGAAGGTTGTTTTCTCCTGATCTTCTGGGGCAATTGGAATCTGGTGAAAGCCTGAGAATCTATCCAGACAACAATAATGAGACTTTCCAGTAGGTCTCTCTAACATCTGATCGATGAATGGAAGTGGAAAGTGATATTTTCGAGTGGTAGCATTTAATTTCATGTAGTCGACGCAGACACGCCATCCACTCTGAACTCGAGTCGGGACTAACTACCATTCTTTCTTTTCAACCATTGTTACTCCAGCTTTCTTCGCTACGATCTCAACTGGACTGCCCATTTGTTGTCTAATATCGGGTATATCATTCCAACATCCAAAAGTTTCGTTATTTCGTTCTTAACTACCTCCATCATCCGAGGGTTCAATATTCGCTGGGCTTCTCGTGAGGGCCTAGAATCTTCTTCCATCAGTATTTTGTGCATGCATAAAGATGGACTGAGTCCTTTTATATCTACTATGGTCCACCCAATCACGTTCTTGTACTGCTTCAAAATCCCAATCAATTCAGATTCCTCTTTTTTGATAGCTTATTTGATATAATTACTAGAAATGTTTCCTCTTCCGCAAGAAAAACATATTTCAAATGTTCTGGTAGAATTTTTAGCTCCAAGATGGGTGGTTGCACTACAGAAGGAAAAAGTTTGGAGTTAGAATCAGGTCACTTCAAAATCTGATTATCATACCTGAGTTTCTTATGTTGATCCGTGTGAGCTACCATTTGTTTTACTTTCTTGTCAAGAACGTATTTTTCTGATAAAACCTGAGCTGCATTAACAGACAAACTTATATGGAGTACTCAAGCCAGTGACTCTCGGTTAGTAATATCAAAATATTCAGTAGTTAATGGTTTCAATTACATCTATAAAATTAAAAGCTGAAACATCATCTGGATAGCGCATGGTATCATAAACATTGAAGTTGATAACTTCACCATCGAATTCCATGGAAAGGGTACCATCATAAACATCTATTTTTGTTCTACATTTTTCAAAAATGGTCTCCCCAAAAGAATAGAAATGGAATTCAGTGATTCGTCATCTCCCATATCTAAGACGTAAAAATCAACTGGGAATATCAGCTCATTCACTTGGATCAAAATGTCCTCTAGCACACGTTTTGGGTGTACTAGTGAAAGATCAGCCAAATGAATGATAATGCCTGTTCTTCTTAGTGGACCTACCCCGATAGTTTTAAAAACTGAATATGGTAAAATATTTATTGAGGCTCCTAAGTCCCACATGACACGTGGCACCGAAAGTTTCCCCAACTTGCAAGGAACAGTGAATACCCATGGATGTTTGCATTTTAGTGGTAACCTTTTTTGTAAAATAGCTGAAACGTTTTCCCTAACCTTAACTGTTTTGCTACATTTTAATTTTCTTTTAGAAATACAAAGTTCCTTTAAAAATTTTGCATATCGGTATAGCTATTTTATAGCATCTAGAAGTGGGATGTTTACCTCAAATTTTCTGAAGAAGTCCATAATCTCTCTGTCATCCTTCTCTTTTTTTGTTTTTTTTTCAGTCTTGAGGGAAAAGTAGGAGGAGTGATTTTTACCTCAGCTTCTATAGGCTTGTCTTTTTTCTGCACCTCTTCATTTGCTTCAGATTCTTGCTCAACTACAATCTATTCTTCCTCATCTTCTTGCTGATTTGGTTCATTGTAGTTTTTACAGCTTCTGAGAGTCACGAAACAACCGTGGTGCTTTGGGTTTTTCTCAATCTGAGAAGGGAATTTTCCTTGTGCTTATGCTTCCAGCTTACTCATAGAGTTCGCGACTTGTGATATCTCCTGCTCCAGATTTTTGATACTAGACTTGATCTCATTATGAAAAGCTTGAGTACTGGTAGCAAGGCTTTTAACAAGGTTTTCTACAGACATGCTGGAACTGCTAGCTTGCAGTTAAACATGTGGTTGCTAAAAATTGGACCGATGCTGATTTTGCTGAAAAGTTTGCTGAAAGCCAGGTGGGTGTTGGTACTGATTTCTCTGCTGAAAGTTATGTTGGGGTCTTGGCTAGAAATTGTTTTGGAATCCTCCCCAAGTTTGATTATTACGCGACTGGTAAAACTGTCTCTGATGTGTTTTTTAACCTCCCATGGCGTGGACAGCTTCTGTGTCTTCCTGTAATATTGGGCACATGTCTGTTGGGTGCCCAATCTACGCTCATATCCCACAAGTTTTGACCTTTGGTTCAACACCCGTTTCTTTTGTCAGTAAGATAACAACCTTTGTCAATTCTGAAAATCTAAGACTCAAGGTGGGCATTGCTAATTTCCTTCACTCCTCTTTGCTGATCTGGACACCATTCTTCTTCATTTGCTGAGTGTTTTGATTCGATTTATAGCTTCTCTATAAAGTTGCAACCTTTATGAAGTCTCACCATCCCATCTAATAGGATTAAGAAGAAAATGGGACAAAATACAAGATCTAGCACTCTATAATAAAAAAGATGGAACCTTGAACACTTACAAAGATCCAGAATTGAGCTACGAAGGTAGATAGGACTCTCTTGCTGATCCTTGGTTTACTCCTTCTTGCTTCTTCCTTCAAGACCTCTCAAAAGCACTCAATAAAGCTTCAACAATGGAGGAAAAGAGTTAGGGTTTTCTTCTAGATAAAAGAGGGTGGTGGAGGCTGAGGGTGAGCAAACCCTGGCCTCCTTATTCCTTTAAATAAGGTCTAAACTCAAAAACTTTAGGGTTTAAGATGTCAGCGGCGTCGACGCCGTGGCCTTCCTTTCCACGTCGTGGCGAGTTAAAATAACCCTCGACTAAAAATACTTCGCCACATTGTAGTCATCCTTCCCATGCTATGGAGACTCCCCAAAGTCAAATCAAAATAAAACGTACCTCAGAACCGGATGTTAAAAATCTCCCCCACTTGAATCAGACTTCTTCCTCGAAGTCCATTGCTGCAAATAGCTCCGGGTAGTGCTCCCTCATTTACTCTACATGCTCCCATGTCCATTCTGAGCCCTTTCGGTGCTGTCAATAAACCTTCACTAGGTTCACCTCCTTGTTTCATAGGGCTTTGGTCTTCCTATCGAGGATCGCAACCGGTCTCTCAATGTAGTTCATGCACTCATCCACTTGAATGTCCTCCATAGGCACCAATCCAGAATCATCAACCAAACACTTGGTTATCATTCATGGATTGGATCTTGCTTTATATATTGCTTCTTTCCATTTTGCAGCCTCAAGGCCTACCATCACTTCCTTCTAGTTAGTTAGCTCATCAAAATTTACTAATATACTATCACTAATAAGCGTGTCCCTATCTGTCGTTATATGGAAACCATAAAATTCATGTGGCATGATAACATGCTAACTCTAATGGATCGATGAAAAGGTAACAGATTGTCAATGGGATTAACAGGTTCAGTCTCAGGTTGAGAGATATTGTCTTTAAAGGTTTCTTCATTCAATGACTCTTTAAGTTCTTCAAGATCAATCTCACTCCTACTGTCCTCTTTGGATATGAGCTCTCTCTCGTGAAAGATTTCCATTCGATCTACAAAGACCACGTTGTCACTAGGTATGTAGAACAAGTATCAAATGACTTTTGTGGATAGCCAACGAAAATAACTCTCAGATCTGGGTTCAAGTTTAGCTTTTTGGATTAGGTGTCTAAGCCCATAACTATAATTGGTATGTACTTGACCCGATAGTAGCATGGTCCATTTTGGGTTGCCTTCACCAGAACAAGTTGATAGGTTGGATATTTGAGAAAGAGGTTATTTGTGATTTATTAATATATTATAAGAATAATATATTAATTCAGAAATCATATTATTTAATTAGTATTGATCAAGAATTAATTTGGAATTAATTTAGTGATATAAAAATAGACTAATTAAATTAACGGGGACTTTTTATATAAATCAGTGATACATATGATTTGGGCTAATGATCCATGATTGATTTGTGATGGACTAAGCTTATAAGTTCGTCCGTGAAGTGTTAGCCCAAATCAATTGTTGGATCATAAGCTTAAGTGTAAGAATTAGGGTTACAAATGACTCTTGGAATTCTACACTATAAATGTGTACCCTAAGCTCTAAAATCGGCCACCACATGTATTCCAAGAAGAGTATAACCGATTTTGTGTCTCCTAAACCTCTCTCATTGTCCTCTAATTGTTTATTGGTGTTTGTGACTTGTTTGAGGCATCACACTTGAGGTTCTAAGTTCTTTTAAGGCCAAGATTCTACAAGCTACTACACAAGGTAATCTTCTAACTAGTTTTTATGATTCATATATCACCTTTAAATGCTAGTTAGGCTTCATGCTTTGGAAAAATGAATATTGCATGTATAATTAGAGAAAACTTTAATCCAAAGCATTAGGGTTGTATGTGCACCATAGGGAGGTTAGAGTACATAGAACCCAACAGTGGTATCAGAGGCTAGGGTGTTTTCTATTATATTGATGCAATTGTTTGATTTTCAAAGCTGAAAAATTAAAATTTCTGGCCACTGACTGATGGACTCGACGAGTCCTATGATTGGACTCGACAAGTTGGATAATCTGGCGATGAACTCGACGAGTCCATTGCTTGACTCGACGAGTTGGATCATCAGATGGTAGTTTTTCTGAGTTTTTGGCCTGTTTTGGATTATGATCATTACCACAAACTGTTTTGGTTCATAAAATTCGATTTTACTAATATGATAATGATTATCCCCATCCAATAACATGATGATTATCAAATTTTAAGATAATGACTTGATTTTGTGAAAAACTAATTATTTGTAGAATTTGAAATTATCTTGCTATATGACTAGTATTAGGTCAAATTGGTAAATGATAAATTATGTGATAATTGTATTAGTTAAATTTGATCTAAATGTTTCTTGAAGAGTTTCATAACTTGTCCTCAAGTTATGGAATATGAAAAGTCTCATTCATGAAACATTAACCTTTTAAGTTATAGAATTCCAAAGGTCTTGAAGAGTTTCATAACTTGTCCTCAAGTTATGGAACTTGGAAAGTCTAATTTATGTAAATTAAATCCTAAAACTCAAGAGGTTTTGAAGAGTTTCCAAACTTGCCCTCAAGTTTTGGAATTTGAAAAGTCTCATTTATGAAACTTTAATTCTAAACCCTAGAATATTAAAAGTTTAAAATCCAACCCTATACTATTATAATATTAAAGTTTAGTACTTATATATATGTATAAGAAAAGTCAGTCTTACCGTTAGTAGGTCTCATTCACAAAGCTAGTCTTTTAGGGGTGTTTAAGGAAGCGACCTATAAGATGACCGCCATTGGGTATCCACTCTTACCACCGCACTCTTGACTAGTGGAGGGTCGTCAGCCGAACGGGTAGTATAGGACATTAATCCTCATTAATAAGTATAATGATATTATAAAGTAACTAAACTTTTATAAATTCCCAATCTTAGTTACTTTAGGAAAAATGTGAAAATGGTGCTATTCCATGAAATTGCACTTTACACCTTGCTAAGTTGTTAGTGGAGCGTGTGTGATTAAACGACACACTAATTTGGGACTAGAAAGGGTGGCAAAAGGTAGCTTGATGTTAACCATGGATCAATGGAGCGTGTGTGGTTAACCGCCACATTGATCAAGTTATATGTAACATTAAGAGTACCAAGCACATTTGCATGGTTATTCACACATTGTTTGTGATCCTTGGTATCCCCGTCACAAACTTGAAGGGCATAATCGAGATTTAAACATGCCATTGAAAAGATTCAATGAATCTCAAAGAATCTAGAAATTTCAATTCATTTAAAACCTAATATTCATTTTTGTTTTTCATGGTGGAAATTGGTAAATCGTCATTTACCTACCTTCAAATATTTTACAATTGGATTACGGAATCCCTCTTCCGAATTGTAGAATATTGTGTTGGGTCATAGCTTTAATATTTCATTTGGGTGTTATATTAAGGATCCTTATCTAATATAAACTTTGTTTTTTTTCCAGATGTCTACTTCAAACACTGCTTCAAACCCAAACTCTTCCGGCTCTTTCTCCCTCATGAACTTATGTGGGAGGGTCATCTCTGATGGATCGAACTTCAATGAGTGGATTCGAAAAATCCACATGGATCTTCACTACGAGGACAAAGAATATGTCTTTGATAAAGAGCTAAATGAGATTGATGAAAACACTGCTACTCCTGAATAGATTACTGAATATAAGGCTCATAAGAGGGACGCGACAAAGGTGTCGTGTATTATGATTTCTACCATGACTGCTGAGCTTCAAAAGTATTATGAGGACTTTTGGCCCTATGAGATGCACCAAGACTTGATGGAAAGGTACCATCAGAGTGCTCGACAGGAAAGGTATGAAATCATTCCCTCCATGATCACAACTAAAATGAAGGATGGAGAGTCCATCATGGGCAACTTGCAAAAGATGCAAAGGTTTGTGGACCGCTTGCTGAAGCTGAATGTCAACTTCGATGAAGAGTTGGCCATTGACATTATCCTACACTCTTTGCCTTCTTGTTATGATCATTTTCGTATGATTTATCATATGAAGAAGGAGGTGGTCAATCTAAGCAAGCTTCAAGGCCTTTTGAGAACTGCTGAAAGTAGTTTGAAAGGCAAGTCTATTGTACCTACTCCTACTGATACTGCCCCTGTCTTGGCAATTTGACATGGGAAGGGAAAGAAGAGGAAGGCTCCTTCTAAGAGCCACAAGGGAAAATCCCATGATGGATCCTCTTCTAGTGGGACCAAAGTTGGTTCTGCTAAACCCTCTTCAAATCCAAAGGTAGAAGAGTGCTTCCATTGTCATGAAAATGGGCACTGGAAACGAAGCTGCCCCAAATACTTGCAGGACATAAAGGATGGGAAGATCAAGCCCACCTTCGCATGTATTTACACTATTCTGGCTAATAACTCATCACATGCTAATTCTTGGGTCCTTGATATAGGATGTGGTTTTCACATTTGTTCTAATTTGTAGGGTATAAAAAGAAGTAGGGATGTGGAGCATGGGAAAGTGAACTTGATCATGGGGAATAGGAAAGTGTCGTCTGTCACCAAGATTGGAGTTTATTCTTTATTGCTTAGTAGTAGGTTAAATTTAGAATTGAATAATTGTTGCTACTCGTCTGATATGGCGAGAAATATTATTTCCTTTCATGGTTTGTATGAACAAGGTTTTACTTTTTCATTTAATAATGAGATTGGTAGTATTAATGCTTATTATAATGGTAAATTTTATTTTGAAGCATTTCCTTGTAATGGTATATATGAAACTGTGATGGTTGTAGATAACTTAGGAAATAATGTGTTGCATATTGATTCGTCTAATGGTTTGGATAAAGCATGCTTATGGCATTGTCGTCTTGGACATGTCAACAAGAAGCGCATAGCCCGACTCCAAAAGGATGGAGTGTTGGAGTCATTTGACTTAAATTCGGATGACACATGTGAATCTTGTTTGCTTGGAAAGATGACCAAGTCACCCTTCACTGGTACTTGTGAAAGGGGTGAGGGTCTGTTGGATCTCATACACACTGATGTGTGTGTACCATTCAGATCCCCCACAAGGGATGCTAACTGCTTCTATGTGACTTTTACTGATGATTACAGCAGATATGGCTATATCTACTTAATCAAGCATAAGTCAGAAACCTTTGAAAAGTTCAAAGAGTTTAAACCAGAAGTAGAGAATCAATTGGGCAAGAAGATAAAGATGCTCCGATCCGATCAAGGTGGTGAGTATCTTAGTATCGAGTTCCACGACTATCTTAAGGAATGTGGAATTGTTTCAAAATTGACGCTACCTAGGACACCACAGATTAATGGTGTGGCTGAGAGGCTCAATCGAGCCTTGTTGGACATAGTTCGTTCCATGATGAGTCGAGCTTCATTACCTATCTCATTTTGGGGGTATGTCTTAGAGACTGCCTGTAACGCCCGTGTTTCGGGGCTAAGCATTAATAGATGATATAATAGTCTAGGTCAACTATTGTAACTCTTTTTGAAGTAATAAAGATGAATTATTTGAGTATTATGTGAATTATGTGAAATTATGTGCTTTATACTTAATTATAAAGATATAATTAATAAAGAATAAAAATAAGCGTCAAAATTAAAGTGTTATATAAGCCCGATATCTTTGACTAAAGTTGTAGTGGTCGAAACAAGGATTCTAGATATATAAAGAACGCCGAAATCCGAGTTATAACAAAGAAGTTATGATCCGTCGAAGTTTCGCGGCAAAACCGGCACGACACCGGAGAGCGTAAAAAGTGAATTTACGATATAGTGATTTTTAGCCTTAGAAATCTAAATGAAAGTCGTAGAATATGTTAAACCGAGAGCGTCCATAAAAAGAACGCCCAAATCTGACTTCGTATGAGGAAGTTATGAATTTTCTAAGATTTGGCATAGCAGTGCACGATCCGAAACTCGAATTTTAGTTCGAGCGGTTTTTGGCTTACGCGACCTAAATGAGAGTTGAAGATCTCATTAATAGGAACTCAACGGTAAAAAGGCGGACGTAAACGGAGTTCATATGAAGGAGTTACGAATTTTTCGCGGCTATTTAACAGTCTAATCTCCTCCTGCTGTTAAATTTAAGATCGGTCGAGAATTAGCCGACAGAGTCTAAACGAAAGTTGTAGATCTTGTTTTTACCTACGCATGGAAAAAAAGAACGCCGAAAACGGAGCTCGTATGCGAAAGTTATGAATTTTTGAAAATCGGCTGATTTCCACCCTATATGCGATGCCACGTGTCAGCACCAGGGGAAACCTTGGAGTCTACGCAACACCACGACGTGGTGTCGCTCTAGGAGCACTATAAATAGAGGCTCGGGGATGCCTCATTCCTCACACCTTTCCCCACTTCTTTCTCTCTCTAGAATCTCTCTCTAAGCCCCCAAACCCCCCCAAAAGCCTAGGAAACTTTCCTAGCACTTGAAGAAAGCCTCGGAGAGCCCGGAGTCTCCGAGAAAAAAGAGTTTTTCGGTTTGAAACTCTGCCCGTGCGGAGCCCGGTTTCAAGCAAACTTCCCGGTTTCGTCAAAGAAGATTATTTTTAGAAGCGAGGTGCTGTCCAAACCACTCTGTATCAGGTGAGTGCATAGTCACTTTCATCTGACACATAGATATAAAGTATTTTATATAAATTACGTTCTATGTGTATATATATTCTACCTATTTACCTGAGATGTTTGTTGGATGAAGATCTATAGTTCTTTCTTTTCAGATCTGAACTTTATCTTTCAGATCTAAACTTTTTCTCTTGGATCTGAAACTTTTCCCTTCAGATCTAAAACTTTTCCCTTCAGATCTAAACTTTCTCACTTCAGATCTAAACGTTTTAGATCTCAACTGTATATATGTATTTTGTAATTGAGATTTGTGCTGGATGAAAGATCTAAGCTTCTTTCTTTTCAGATCTGAACTTTTTCTTCAGATCTAGACTGTATATATAGTTTATGCTTTGAAAGTTATACTGGATGAAAGATTTAAACTTTGTTTTTTTTTTGTTTTTTGTTTTTTTTTCAGATCTAGACCTTTTTCTTCAGATCTGAACCGTATATGTATTTTCTTTACAGATTTAAACTTTTTCTTCAGATCTGAACTGTATATGTGTTTTATATCTACTAATATGTTGGGTAGAACATGGGTAGATGAAATAAGTTGGTGTGTGATGAAAAATAAGTTGGAGGACGAGATGAAAAAGTGATATAGATTATGAGATGAGGGTGAGAGGTGAAAAATGAGAGAATCCTTTACCCAAAAGATGGCCCCGTCATCTAGCAGAGTACGGATGACAACCATGGACTATTCTAGACAGTCTGTGGAACACTACCAGGCTCGCTACCTAT
Source organism: Lactuca virosa (assembly GCF_052849685.1). NCBI lineage: Eukaryota > Viridiplantae > Streptophyta > Magnoliopsida > Asterales > Asteraceae > Lactuca > Lactuca virosa. Next base: position 133,615,329 of record NC_136429.1, read on the forward strand.
AGGTGTTGTGAACAATATGTTCACCCGGTGTACTCTAAAAACCCATTGACATGTATTGCAGGTGGACTCCCGCAAATAATACTGTTGATTAATGAGAGCTATGGACTTAGCACCCTTTGGATGAACCCTGGCAGCTATGGATTTAGTGCCTGTTGTATAAACCTTGGCGACGATGGACTTCGTGCCTATTCCTTAGGAAAACCCTTAGGGATGAATGATAGATGATTTTTAGGGTAGATCCCTAGGAATTAAAGAAGATAATGGGGATGGGTAATTGGGTTAATTGTATGACGATAAAACATAATAACTTTATTATTGTGGGTTGAAAACCCTATGTACTCACCAGGTTTCCCAACCTGACCCACTCAATTTATTTGTATCACAGGTGTCGATATAAAGCTACACTTCACTGAGGGATTAAAGAGATGTAGATCACTAGTGTAAATGAATGTAAGTTCTGTTTATGCTTATGTTTCTGTATTGAAGTTGACATCCCAAGGTTTTAAAAGGAATAAAATACATTTCTTCGGAAATGCTTTGATAACATATTTCTCATGTTTTTCTGGGAACGAAATTCCGCAACACTTTTCTTAAGAAGTTACTCTGATTTTTATTAAAAAAAGCATAAACTAAATCGGTCTTTTCTGGCCGCAAAAATGGGGATGTTACACTGCCGCCCATATCCTTAATCTGGTCCCAACTAAAAAGGTTGCCAAAAACACATCACGAAATGTGTTGGATTAGTGTTTAAGCCCGTAACTAGATTTGGTAAGTACTTGACCCGGTTGTGCATGGTTTTTGGGTTGCCTTCACCAAAGCAACATGATAGGATGATTTATGAATAAAGAGGTTATTATGATTTATTAATATGTTATATGCAAGACTGGAACTGTCAATTGTGTGATAGTTGATTTGGGCTAAGAATCCTTTGGGATTAAGGGGGTGGACGAAAATAGAGTGGGAGCCCATCTAATTTTCGTCCATGGCCTTATTCTGGAAGATTCTTTGGACTGCTTATGGCCTAAGCTATCCAATTAGGGTTTTGACTGAAACCCTAGCAGCACAAGTATAAATAGACCCCTTAGGCTTCAGAAATCGGCTAACCCTATTCCTAAGAGTGCAAGAGCCGAATTCTAGAGCCTCCAACCTCTCTCCAAGATCATCCTCTTTCTTGTGGTGTTTGTAAGCCATTAGAGGAGTGACATTTGTGACTCTAAGCTCCAAGGACAAGAAGATTCAAGCTTTGAAGAAGAGGTAATCATCTAGATCTGTTTTGTAATGTTAATTTCAAATTATACCTACTAGATCTAGGGTTTGCAAGACTTGGATGAATGCATGTACAATAGAGAAACCTACATCTAAGAGTTAGGGTTTGCATGAGCACATATGATGTTCTTTTGGCTTAAACCCATAAGTGGTATCAGAGCCTTGATTGGTTTCTATTGTATTGATGCTCTGTGTCTTCATTCAATCTTTAAAATCGAATTTTTTGCCCCCTGACTGACAGACTCGGCGAGTCCCATAGTGGGCTCGACGAGTCCATAAGGGGACTCGGCGAGTCGGAGCGTCTGTCAGAGGGATTTTCGGGATTTCTTGCTGTTTTGCTTAAGGATAATTACCTAAATCGTTTTTGACTAATAAAATCCGAATTTTATTACTGTTTTATGATTATCCTTACCAAATCAAAAGATAATTATCAATTGTTTAAATAATAAATTCCTTATTTGATAATATTTGATTATTTGAATTAATTGTTGAATTATCTTGCAAGTAAAATTGACTAGGTCAAATTTAGATAATCATTAAATTAATTGTTTAATTTAAATTATTTGCTATTTGATCCTTTGTGTTTTGAAAAATTCAAAACTTGTCCTCAAGTTTTGAAATCTGAATTTTATGATTAAAAGGTTAATTTGAACTATTTAAATTTCAAACCTTAGAATTTTACAAGTTTAAAATTCAACCCTATACTTTATAATATTATAAGATTAATATATATATATATATATATATATATATATATATATATATATATGTATAACTTAAATGCTAGTCTTATCGTTAGTAGGCCTCATTCACGAAGCCGATCTATAAGGGGGTATAAGGTTATGGCCTATAAAATGGCCGTTTAATGGGTGTCCACTCTCACCCACCGCTTCCTTGATTGGTGGAGGGCCGTTAGCCGAACGGGTAGGATAGGGCAACCCTTTCCTCATTAATAAGTATAATGAATTATAAAAGTAACTGAAAGTTTTTACAAAATTCCCAATCTTAGTTACTTTAGGCAAAAGTGAATTGATGCAATGCCATGAAGTTACACTTTGTACCCTTGCTAAGATGTTAGTGGAGCGTTTGTGGTTAACCGGCACACTAATTGGGTTCTAAGAAAAGGTGGCAAAGGGTGAATCATTGTTTTTCATAGTTCGATGGAGCGTGTGTGGTTAACCGGCACATCTAATAGGTGAATGTAACAATGAGGGCACCATATTTGCATGGCTATTCACACCCGCTTTGTGATCCTCGGCATCCCAGTCACAAACTAGAGGGGCATATCGAGATTTAAACATGCCATTGAAAGGTTCAATGAATCTCAAAAGATCTAGGAGTTTTCAATACATTTAAAACTTAATCTCTTTTCGTTTTTCATGGTGGAGAATTAGTGAATCGTCATTCACTTACCTTCAAATTATTTGCTTGTTAGATTACGTCATCCCTTTTCTAATTTGTGAATAATGTTGTTGGTTCCTAGCCCTAATTTCTCATTTGGGTGTTTAATTGGGGAATTCGTTTCTAATCAAACTTTGTTCTTTTTCCTTTTCAGATGTCGAACGTCAACAACAACGCTTCTGGTTCAACTTCCTCTGGCTTGTTCTCACTCATGAACTTGTGTGGGAGAGTGATCTTTGACGGGTCAAATTTCAATGATTGGATCCGTAACATTCGCATGGTCACTCGTTACGAGGACAAAGAGTATGTCCTTGATGAGAAGCTGAAGGAAATCAACCTCAACACTGCTACTGCTGAAGAGATCGCGGCCTTTGAGGCCCATGAGCGTGATGCCACGAAAGTCCATTGCATCATGTTAGCGACTATGACTACAGAACTCCAAAAGTCCTATGAGGACATGTACCCCTATGAAATACATCAGGATCTGCTGCACCGGTACCACCAAAGCGCTAGGCAAGAAAGGTACGAGATCATCACTTCGATGATCACTACCAAAATGGGTAATGGAGAGTCCCTTACTGCTCATCTGCAAAAGATGTAAAGATATGTCGATCGCCTGCTAAAGTTGAATGTGAACTTTGATGAAGAGCTGGCAATTGACATCATCCTTCATTCCTTGCCTCCCTTCTATAGCCAGTTTCGCATGACCTACCACATGAATAAGGAGGAGGTCACCTTGAGCAAGCTTCAAGGACTGTTGAGGACTGCTGAGAGCAACCTCAAAGATAAAACTGTTGCATCAACTCCAACTCCTACTGCTGCCCCTGTCTTGGCAATAGGGCAAGGGAAAGGTAAGAAGAGGAAGGCTCCCTCAAAGAGCCACCACAAGGGAAAGTCCCAAGATGGTACCTCTTCTAGTGGAACCAAAGTTGGTTCTGCTAAACCCAACTCTAACCCTAAGGAGGCAGAGTACCACCACTGCCACAAGATAGGGCATTGGAAAAGAAGCTGCCCTGAATAACTGCAAGCTATCAAGGATGGGAAGATCAAGCCGTCCTTCGCAGGTATTTATACTATTAAATCTAATGATTCATCGCATGCTATTTCTTGGGTTCTTGACACAGTATGTGGTTTTCACATATGTTCTGATTTGCAGGGACTAAGAAAAAATAGGGATGTGGAGCGTGGAAGGATAAACCTAATCATGGGAAACAGAAGATCGTCGCCTGTCACCAAGATTGGAGTGTGTTCCTTAGTTCTTAGTAATGGATTAGGTTTATATTTAAATAATTGTTGCTATTCGCCAGATATGGCAAGAAACATCATTTCATTTCATGGTTTATATAGACAAGGATTTAGATATTCATTTGATAATGAAAAGGGTTCTATTTATGTTTATCTTAATAGTGTTTTATATTTTGAAGCATTGCCTTGTAATGGAATATATGAAACTGTGATGGTTGTAGACAAACTAGGAAATGATGTGTTGTGTATTGATTAATCCAATGATTTGGATAAAGCATGCTTGTGGCATTATCGTCTTGGACATGTCAACAAGAAGCGCATAGCCCAACTCCAAAAGGATGGAGTGTTGGAGTCATTCGACCTCATGGACGATGGCGTGTGCGAATCTTGTTTACTTGGAAAGATGACCAAGTCACCCTTCACTGGCACTTGTGCGAGGGGTGAGGGTCTATTGGACCTCATACATACAAATGTATGTGGACCATTTAGATCCACCACAAGGGATGCCTGCCGCTTCTACGTGACTTTTACCGATGACTATAGCAGATATGGTTTTATCTACTTAATCAGGCATAAGTCAGAAACCTTTGAAAAGTTCAAAGAGTTCAAGCAAGAAGTGGAGAATCGGTTGGGCAGGAAAATGAAGATGCTTCGATTTGATCGAGGTGGAGAGTACCTAAGTCTTGAATTCCACGACTACCTCAAGGAATGCGGAATTGTTTCGCAATTGACGCCACCTAGGACACCACAGTTGAATGGTGTGGCTGAGAGGCGTAATCGAACCTTGCTAGACATGGTTCGTTCCATGATGAGTCGTGCTTCACTACCTATCTCATTTTGGGGGTAAGCCTTAGAGACTGCCGCCCATATCCTTAACTTAGTCCCTACGAAGAAGGTTGCCAAAACACCTCACGAGATGTGGACAGGGAAAGCTACCTCGTTAGCACATATCAAGGTTTGGGGTTACGAGGCTTTCGTAAGACGAGAGACTCAAGACAAGCTCGAACCTCGTAGTGAGTGATGTATTTTCATTGGCTACCCACAGAAGTCCTTTGGATATCTCTTCTATAGACCGAGTGACAATGTTGTCTTCGTTGCGAGGATAGGGGTTTTCCGAGAGCGAGAACTCATAAGCCAAGGGGACAGTGGGAGGCAAATCGATCTTGAAGAGCTTCAAGAGTCGAGCGATGAAGGAACCTCTAACACTGGCGCTCAAACCGAGGAGGAAACTCCGGTTGAACCGATTGACGAGTCATTACCTCTTAGACGTTCCGAAAGAGTTAGGGTTCAACCCCAGTTTTATGGTTTTCATATTACTACCGAAGGGGATACGTTCATTAGTGATAGTACACTAGTGAATCTGGACGAACCTAACAGCTATAAAGAAGCCATGGCAGGCCCGGAATCTACGATGTGGAAAGAGGCGATGGACAGCAAGATTCAGTCCATGTATGACAACCAAGTTTGAAATTTGGTTGACCATGTACCAGGTCGTAAGACGGTCGGGGCAAGTGGATCTTCAAGCAGAAGACCAACATGGATGGGAATGTACACACCTATAAGGCACGATTGGTTGCAAAGGGTTTCACTTAAACTCCCAGAGTTGACTATAATGAAACCTTCTCACCAGTTGCGAAGATAAAGTTTATCAGGGTGATGCTAGCCATTGCCGCATTTCATGATTATGAAATATGGAAAATGGATGTCAAAACCGCTTTCCTTAATGGGTTGGCTGAGGATGTTTACATGGCTCAGCTAGATGGTTTTGTCAATGCGAAGCATCCCAATAGAGTGTGTAAGCTTGAGAAGTCCATTTATGAACTTAAGCAAGCATCTCGTAAATGGAATCTTTGTTTCGATGAGAAAGTTAAAGAGTTTGGCTTTCTGCGAAGCGAAGATGAATCATGTGTATATGTCAAGGCCAGTGGGAGTATAGTAAGCTTCCTGGTATTGTATGTCGATGACATACTACTCATAGGAAACGACATCCCGACACTGTAGGAAGTTAAGTCCTGGCTCGGGAAGTGCTTCGCTATGAAGGACCTCGGAGAGGCTGCCTATATTTTGGGAATAAGGATAGTGAGAAACAGAAGTAAGAGACTAATAGGACTTAGTCAGAATACTGACTTGGACAAGGTACTAAAATGTTTTAGTATGGAGAATTCAAAGAAGGGGGAGTTACCAATCCAAAGTAATGCCAAGTTGAGTAAGACTCAAAGCCCGAGTACCGAAGTCAAGATAGCAGAAATGAGCCGAGTACCATACGCTTCCGCAGTTGGCTCGATTATGTATGCTATGACTTGTACGCACCCTGATGTAGCCTTCGCTTTGATCATGGTCAGCAAATATCAGGGAAATCCAGGCAAAGGACACTAGAACGCAGTCAAGAACATTCTTAAGTACCTTCGGAGGACCAATGAATGGTTTCTAGTCCTCGATGGGAGAGATGACTTAAAAGTGCAAGGGTACAGTGATGCCAGCTTTCAGACCGACAGGGACAACTACCGTTCGCAGTCGGGCTGGGTCTTTACCCTAAATGGAGGAGTAGTGACTTGGAAGAATTCTAAGCAGGAGACCATAGCTGATTCAACGTGCGAGTCAGAATATATAGCGGCGAGCAAAGCGTCAAAGAAGGCAATGTGGTTGAAGAACTTCATCAGAGACCTTGGAGTTGTGCCAGCCATAAAGGAGCCCATGGAAATTTTCTGTGATAATAAAGGGGCGGTTGCCTTGACTAAGGAACCCAGGGATCATGGCAGATCTCGACATATCGACAGAAAATATCACTTTATTCGACATCGGGTGGAAGAAGGACTCCTCATAGTGAAGAGGGTATCGTCAGAGGATAACCCAGCAGGTCCGCTTACGAAGGGACTAAGCAGGGTTAAGCACTTGTAGCACGCTAGGAGCATCGGGCTGAAGGACGATATTAGTTCAGATTAGATAGTTTAGAAACTTGTAATAGATAAATTGTAATTAACATTTGATGATTAAATAAAAGAGTATTATTTATTAGTAATGTTACTGTCTTATGTTAATTATTTATCTATTGTTTCATTTTGCATGTTTTGACTTCCTGAATAATAAGATTATTCGAACGGTCCACAGTCGTTCATATGTTGGAAGTAGGTATGAATGAATACTGTCATAAATTGGTGTGTAGATTGTTTAAATAGTATTAGACATAGCAAAAGTTTGCTACAACGTTCATGAGTGCTTTTGAACTTGATTTGAGCATTGGAATAAACCCACGCTTGCTGGAATCACTTCATGGAGTTTATCACGAGTGATCGCAAGATGATAATATCATATGGTCTTAAAACCTAGTTTATTGTTTGCCAATTGGTTGTGCATTGATAATGCGTAAACGCATCAGTAACTTGACGTTATAAAACGCATTGTTGTGTATGATTTGATTAGTGGATAGTAAATGCATATAAGTCGAAGTTTATCTGTTCCTTTTATCCTAAGAGGGTAAAAGCAATATCAGGTCCCCTCGATGATTTGATTTGACTTATGTGCCGGGCCCGGTCAGGACTGAATTGATGTGTTCAATTAAGTTCTATGTCAAATAAATCAGAGATCGAGAAACAACTGCTGGACAATAAGTATGACTATGTTCCATGTGTTTGTCCGTCCGCATGATATCTAGAACAGAGGATTATACGATCCCTTATCTAAAGGACATGTTACTGATAAGATCAGAGTTTGACAGCGTCTTTGAGAGCTACGATTGCTAATAGGATTGTATTTGCATTTGTAGTTACTAGACTTATCCAAGTGGGAGACTGTTGGATTAGTGTCTAAGCCCGTAACTATATTTGGTAAGTACTTGACCCGGTTGTGCATGGTCTTTTTGGGTTGCCTTCACCAAAGCAACATGATAGGATGATTTATGAATAAAGAGGTTATTATGATTTATTAATATGTTATATGAATAATATATTAAAACAGAAATCATATAATTTAATTAATATTAGACAAGAATTAATTAAGAATTAATTCTGTGGCTAAAAGAGATTAATTAAATAAAGGGGATTGGAACTGTCAATTGTCTGATAGTTGATTTGGGTTGAGAATCCTTTGGGATTAAGGGGGGTGGACGAAAATAGAGTGGGAGCCCATCTAATTTTCGTCCATGGCCTTATTCTGGAAGATTCTTTGGACTGCATAAGGCCTAAGCTATCCAATTAGGGTTTTGACTGAAACCCTAGCAGCACAAGTATAAATAGACCCCTTAGGCTTCAAAAATTGGCTAACCCTATTCCTAAGAGTGCAAGAGCCGAATTCTAGAGCCTCCAACCTCTCTCTAAGATCATCCTCTTACTTGTGGTGTTTGTAAGCCATTAGAGGAGTGACATTTGTGACTCTAAGCTCCAAGGACAAGAAGACTCAAGCTTTGAAGAAGAGGTAATCAACTAGATCTATTTTGTAATGTTAATTACGAGTTATACCTACTAGATCTAGGGTTTGCAAGACTTGGATGAATGCATGTACAATAGAGAAACCTAGATCCAAGCATTAGGATTTGCATGAGCACATAGGATGTTCTTTTGGCTTAAACCCATCAGTAGACAGGGAAGGTTCCCTCGTTAGCACATATCAAGGTTTGGGGTTGCGAGACTTTCGTAAGATGAGAGACTCACGAAAAACTCGAACCTCGTAGTGAGCGCTGTATTTTCATCGGCTATCCACAGAAATCCTTTGGATATCTCTTCTATAGACTGAGTGACGATGTTGTCTTCGTTGCGAGGAGAAGGGTTTTCCGCGAAAGAGACCTCATATGTCAAAAGGACAGTGGGAGTCAAATTGACCTTGAAGAGCTTCAAGAGTTAAGTAATGAAGGAAACCTCAAACACTATCGCTCAACCCGAGGAGGAAACTCCAGTTGAACCAGTTGACGAGTCCTTACCTCTGAGACGTTCCGGTAGAGTTAGAATGGAACATGAGTTTTATGGTTTCCATATTACTACTGAAGGTGATACATTTATCAGTGATAGTACACTGGCAAATTTGGATGAACCTAATAACTATAAGGAAGCCATGGCAGGACATGAGTCTGCAAAATGGAAAGAGGCAATGGGCAACGAGATTCAGTCCATGTATGACAATCAAGTTTGGAACTTGGTTGACAATGTACCAGGTCGTAAGACGGCCGGGTGCAAAAGGATATTCAAGAAGAAGACCGACATGGATGTGAAAGTACACACTTATAAGACGCGCTTGGTTGCGAAGGGCTTTACTCAAACTCTTGGAGTTGACTATGACGAGACCTTCTCACCAGTAGCGAAGATTAAATCTATAAGGGTTATGCTAGCCATAGCTGCATTTCATGATTATGAAATATGGCAAATGGATGTCAAAACCGCTTTCCTTAATGGGAAGTTGGCTGAAGATGTTTACATGAATCAACCAGAGGGTTTTGTAGATGCAAAATACCCTAACAGAGTGTGCAAGCTTGAGAAATCCATTTATGGATTAAAGCAAGCATCTCGCAGATGGAATCTTTGTTTCGATGAGAAAGTCAAAGAGTTTGGATTTTCGAGAAGCGAGGATGATTCCTGTGTATATGTCAAAGCTAGTGGGAGTATAGTTAGATTTCTGGTATTGTATGTGGATGACATACTGCTCATAGGAAACGACATACAAACCTTGAAGGAGGTTAAGTCCTGGCGTGGGAAGCGTTTTGCTATGAAGGACCTTGGGGAAGCTGCTTACATTCTAGGAATAAGGATATTGAGAAATAGGAGTAGAAGAATAATAGGATTTAGTCAAAGTACCTACTTGGACAAGGTGTTGAAACGTTTTAGCATGGAGAATTCCAAGAAAGGTGAATTGCCTATCCAGAGCAATACCAAACTGAGTAAGACTCAGAGTCCGAGTACCAATGCGAAGATAGCAGAAATGAGTCGAATACCAAATGCTTCTGCAGTTGGCTCGATCATGTATGCTATGACATGTACTCGCCCTGATGTAGCCTTTGCTTTGAGCATGGTTAGTAGATATCAAGGGAATCATGGGAAATCTCACTTGACTGCGGTAAAGAACATTCTTAAGTACTAGCGGAGGACTAACGACTGGGACCTTACCCTCGGTGGGAGTGATGACTTGAGAGTGACAGGGTTTAGTGACACTAGCTTTCAGACCGACAGAGATAATTTCCGCTCTCATTCGGACTGGGTATTTACCTTAAATGGAGGAGCAGTAACTTGGAAAAGTTCCAAACAGGAGACTATAGCCGATTCAAAGTGCGGATCAGAGTACATAGTCTTGGATTAGTGTCTAACTTCATAACTATATTTGGTATGTACTTGACCCGATTGGCATGGTCCATTTGGGTTGCATGGCATCATGCATTTGGATAGACTAAAATGAGAGACATAACACTTAAGGTTTATTAATATATTGTAACATACAGATTTCCAGGAAGCATAAATTAAGTATTTATTTTTGAGTCAAGGAGAGGGACTCGACGAGTTGACGCCTAAACTCGTCGAGTAGGATCGCGACTGCTGACTAGGATTAACGAATGGACTCGACGAGTCGGCGAGTCGACTGGACGAGTCCGCGCTGTGGACAGAAACCCTAAATCTTCGGGCATGTTCCCTATTTAAGGGTCCTTATGGCCCTCATTGCGGCCACACACCCACTTGAGAAATCCTAACGAACCAGAGAGCATAGAGAGTGAGGGAAAGAGCTAATTGCATCACCTTTAGTTCATTCTTGCAAGAAGGAGAGAGGGGATTCAAGCTAGGCTTATTGAGGAGCTCAGACCTACCATTACTTCACCAAAGGTTGCTGCTGAGGTATGAATCCATGCCTATTTTCGTGTATATAGCAGATCTCTTGAATCTAGGGTTTCTTTACCCTTTCTTTAGTTGGAATATGGAGCATGTGAAGTCCCATTGAGGAATAGACTCTAGATCTGGACCTTGAGAGGTCCAGAGTGTCCCAACAACCAAGCTTTATGCTGTTACATGAGAATATTGAGCCTAGGACTCCATTTTTAGAGCTATTTCATCAAATAGAGCCATATGTGCGATGCATGAACGTAAAGTTCAGACCTTTACGTGACTTTTGGGTGTTAGAAGGTTAGATCTATAGGTTAGAGAAATAGATCTGACCTCAGAAGGTCGTTTGAGCATTCTCATGGAAGAAACTCGCCCAGTCCATGAGAGGACTCGACGAGTCGGATTGTGTTGCACCACGATTCGTGAATAGTGGTAACCCGTCGAGAGAAAGGTTAACTCGACGAGTCGAGTGAGGCCTTAGGAGGATTCAGAGGACACGCATGGATTCGCCGAGTCACCCGAGTGCACTCGACGAGTCTGGTCAAAGTTGGACCGTTGACTGGGCTTAACTTTTAGGGTTTGGTCAACGTTTGGACATTGGACCATTAGAGGGGTAAAATGGTCTTTTCCCCTTCTGAGAGAATATAGGGAGGGACTAGTCTAGCCTTTGAGAGCCGTATTAATTAGAGATAATTACTTTATGTGATTAGGCGGAGGCTAGATTAGTGATTCGAGTTTGAGACTTTCCGAGATTACCCGAGGTGAGTCTTCTCACTATACATTACCTAGAGTCGTAACTATATGCAGACCGGAGGGTCTTATGTGTTAGGTGTATGTTTGAGTTTATGTACATTGTGATATATGTATGCTATATGTTATATAGACCGGACCGGAGGGTCCCACGATTTAGACCGGACCAGAGGGTCCAACGATTTAGACCGGACCAAAGGGTCCAACGAGCTAGACCGGACTGGAGGGTCCAACAAGCTACGGGACTGGAGGGTCCCGCTGAGACATATTGACCAGAGGGTCATACCGAGTTATAGCCTCGGGTGGCTTATGTGCTGTATGTGGTATTTTGGGGAACTCACTAAGCATTTATGCTAACCGTGTTATGTGATATGTGTTTCAGGTACCAGCGAGGATCGCGGGAAGACGCCAGCATGATTTGTACACACTGGCAGGGGATTATGTTTTTGAGATTCTGGGATATGTTTTATTGTGATGACAATTGATACATATGAGATTTTGAGAATATTATATGAGCTTTATTATGTTTGAAAAATGAAAAATTGTTTTAAAATTTACGTCGTTACAAGTTGGTATCAGAGCATTGGTTTGAGGGATTCGGATGCACCTTCGGGCGTATCTGAACTCAAACTGAGGATTTGAGAAAGTTTTTCATAAAAGAAACAATTTTTCTAAAAGAGTAAAAGATTTTGAGAAAAGTAGAACGGAGCAGTGTGTACGATCAGCCAGCGCCCGAACGGTGATTTCCTAAAATACCCTTACATTATGTGTTATGAGATATTATGTGATATGTCATGCATGCTAGAGTAGGCTAGGTATTCATATCTAGGACTAGAGTGACCTGATTGGTGATGCCTTAGCCTAGGAGATTACTGCTACTATGAGTTACTTCGAGAGTGAGTAGGTAGCAGCGAGGAGCTTATGAGTGGTCTACTGGGGGTAGCCTGTGTTTGGCAAGATATAGAGTACTTGTGATCTGGGATCCTAGGAGGAGGACTTGGGGTGAACATCGATGCGTTGTAGAAGGTAGTATAGGGCCTGTACTACTGGAAACACCGGATCAGTGAGCAGCCCAAGTAAGAATCCTTAGGGTACTAAGGAACGAGTAGGGTTGAGTTATCGAGTGCGAGTATACTCGAGCAAGTCTCTGATTTCTTTTGTGTTGTGTTTCAGAGACATTATGGTGGGTACACGCCACACTCCAGAGAGCAGCGGTGTTAGCGATGATGAGATTCGCAGGATGATTCATGATGAGGTGGCGGCATCCATTCGAGCTGAGATACCAGAGATGTTCGGGTCTATCAAGACCACGCTGATTGAGACGTTTGATGAGCGGTATGCTGCTCTTACCGATGCTGCAGTCGCTGCGGCCACCGCAGCCGTGACCGCTGCTAGGACACAGGGGGGTGATTCATTGTTGTACCGGGAGTTCAGCAACACGAAGCCACCAGAGTTTGATGGGACTCAGGATCCAATAGCCGCGATGAGATAGATCTCTCGCATTGAGGAATGCTTCTACACATGTTCTTGCCCTGAGCATCTGAGGGTACGGTTCACGCTGAACCAGCTTCGCTTGGGAGCGAAGGACTGGTGGAAGTTTGTGACAGCAGACTTCACTCCTGTAGAGATTACAACGGTGACCTGGGAGAGGTTCACCACCATGTTCCGAGATGAGTATGTTCCCCCGGTGGAGAGGGAACGATTGGCGCAGGAGTTCTTGTCCCTCAAGCAGGGGACGGAGTCCGTGACTGTGATTACACGAATGTTTTATGAGAGGGCGTTGTTTTGCCCTGACCACGTGTCTTCCGAGCAGGTACGTATGAGCCGATATCTGAGCATACTGAGGAGGGAAATTCGTGAGTTCGTGGAGAACTCGACATACCAGACATTTTCCGAGCTCCAGGCGAATGCTCGGAAGAGGGAGATTGAGCTAGAGACTCAGGCCAGGGAGGAAGCCGAGTCTCAGATGAGGGATAGGCGGCCGATACAGTTTCAGTCGGCAGCCAAGTGGGCAAAGCCCGCTGATTCGAGATCTAGAGGTCCGAAGGGCCGCACTTGCGGGAAGTATGTGACAACCGTCAATTTTTGGTCAAGTCAAAGTCAACTAAAGTCAACGAGTCAAACCGGTCAACTCATCTAACCCTTGTATATTAGGGTTTCCATTAAGTTTCTTATTGTACAACTCGCAATCTTAATACAAAGTATCACTTAGAGTTTTCACGTGTTCGGAAATTCTAGACCCTAATCAGGGCAAGTGATGAAACTACTCGATAAAACATTATTACATACCCCTCGGGGGCGTATAACATTCATAACGAGACTTAACGACATATACAAACCTTGCGCTACGAAGCCAAACACTCATAAAGGTTGCAAACGAAATCTCTCTCAAATCTCTCCCAAATCTCTCTAAGTATGAGAAACCTCTCCAAGTATGTGAAATCTCTCCCAAATCTCTCTAAGTATGAGAAATCTCTCCAAGTATGTGAAATCTCTCCCAAATCTCTCTAAGTATGAGAAATCTCTCCAAGTATGTGAAATCTCTCCTAAATCTCTCTAAGTATGAGAAATCTCTCCAAGAATGTGAGATCTCTCCCAAATCTCTCTAAGTATAAGAAATCTCTCCCAAATATCTCTAAGTATGAGAAATCTCTCCAAGTATGTGAAATCTCTCCCAAATCTCTCTAAGTTTGAGAAATCTCTCCAAGTATGTGAAATCTCTCCCAAATCTCTCCAAGTATGAGAAATCTCTCTAAGTATGTGAAATCTCTCCCAAATCTCTCTAAGTATGAGAAATCTCTCCAAGAATGTGAGATCTCTCCCAAATCTCTCTAAGTATGTGAAATCTCTCCCAAATCTCTCTCAAAATCTCTCTCAACTTTTTATAATCACTCGGGGCATCCCGACCCTTGATTTCGTCGAAAACCGCTCGAAAACGGAAGTTTATGTGAAAAACAGCTTTAAAGAGCCGAACCCTCTTAAGGAGCCGAAACCTCTTAAGGAGCCGAACCCTCTCAGGGAGCCGAAACCTCTTAAGGAGCCGAACCCTCTTAAGGAGCCGAACCTCTTATTAGAACCGAAACGAGCTTAAGAACCGAGACCTCCTCAAGAACCGAACTACCCTTCGCCTTCGGTCCCTTCTGATGGCTTCGCCTGCGAGGCTCGGACCGAACCTCTCACTCTCGGTTCTAATGCATCAACCGAACCCTTCTCGGACCGAACTTACCTTCGGCTGTTCAGCTCCTAAGACCAAACCTCGCCTCCTGACTTCGGAAATTAGCATTTTCTTCCTGATTTTTGACCTAATCTTCGTTTTAAGCCCGTTTTTCGTGATTTTAACGCGGGATTTTCACCAAAACTCGTATTTTAACATAAGAGACCCTAAATATTCATTTTTAATCATATTTTTGGGGGAAAATCCTTGTCCAAGAATAAAATCTATTAAGTTAGATTTTGGGGTAGAGTGTTGACTTTATCTAGAGTATGACACAAGCAACCTCCCCCATACCTTCATAGTACAACCCTCGGTCACTATTCCCCTACCTAGTCAATTATTTGTCCTTTGACACCCCTCCTTCAGCTGTAAAGGTTCATCAAAAGCTGAAAATCTCCTCTCTCCTTCCATTTCACTCACTTTTCACCAAAAAGCAAAACACATTCTCTCTCACTTCCTCTCACAAAGAACTCGAGATTCAAGGCTGATCTTGAGCTCTTCACACACCTTGGTAAGTAAATCTCTTCCCACACTTGATTTCCTTACACTTCTTCACTCAAATCATGAGTTCCTTACACAAATATCGTCATATTTGTTGTTAGATCTTCGAATCTTCAAGCATCTTCTAAGTGTTCTTGAGTTGAACACTTCTTTTCTCCATTATCCGTCTACTGAAATCACTCGACGTGAGTTCATACCCCTACATTTTCATGTTTTCTTCAAGTTTTAGGGGGGGAATACAAGTTAAAACACAAAAAACTTAACTAAAATTAAACTTAATATCTTTCAAAACTGTTTAATATGCAAATAGTTCAGGTTCATACCTTTAAAATGACTACTTGCACATCTCCATACGATTTTTCTACAATTTATGGTGATTTTTACAAAACTGTCTATCATTTCAGAAACGAATTCAGACCAGTCTGTGAATATGAACGTTTTCACACAAGCTAAAGACTTCTAAAAATTATAATAAAAATTATGAATAAACTAGACACATTATATGAACTCTCAGAGTTTACGGATTTAGTTTTCGACTTCGTATGATTTTTCTATGATTTTTATAAAACAGTGCAGAAAGGTTAAAAACTAGTTAACAACTTACAACTTTCATAACACTTTGTAACATGTTGAGCAAAGTGTATAACAATAAGTCCTAAATATTGAATGTATTTTCTTGTTAGTTTATCATCATAAACTGAAATTTCGTCATTCATGAAAAGGATTCTTCATTCATTTCGAACACATATAATAAACTACAATAAGCATAGTTTATGTATTTTTACTACATGGAAAAGGTTTTACTCTCAAAACAAATGGGCTTTTCATATACTACATAATAGTAATAGTTTAAGGATTTCATATCGCTAATTTATTCATAAAAGGTGATTTTACTTCCACCACGGAAGAGGTTTTATAATCAAACTATGTGTAAACTAGTTAACGTAAGTTGTGAGACAATTCTCTCCCCGTACGCCTAGAGTACGGGATTCCAATTCCTGTAAGTTATAACCATAGTCACTTGTAGGGAGAGCGTGATAATTGTGTATAGATCTATATTGGGATTGACACCCCACACCTCGCTGCTAGCTACAGCCGGACCGGCAGGTCTGCGGGTGACAAGAGTCATAGGATCTTAACGTCTGAAAAACGTTGTGCAGGTTATTTCTCGTCATAGTATGGTTATAGCGACTCACATAGGGAGTTAACAATCTTTCAAGTTTACAGGGAAAATTCTACTTTGAAAAGGGGTTTTTATCTATTTTAAAACTACAAACCCGTTATAAGTATAAAACACACACATATTCTCGGTCCTGGGATTTAGGACTACATGACTTTTATAAGGAAAATATTGGATTTTCTTTGGAAACATATTTCTATTAATACTACATTTCATCTAGAATTGTTAGACTTCAACTATAATTGCTAAGTGTATATGCTAGAGTTATATAAGAATCTAGTCACAATCGACTTAGAATTTATAGGCCCGCCTTACTTCCTGTTCCTTGTTTGGTTGTGGACCTAGGGCAGACTCATTATATTCGACAATTTATTTAACTTAAATATTATATAACTTATATACACTGGGTGATTATAGAAGGAATCTACGGGTCCTTCTAGGGTTCATTATCGCATAACATAAGAGCATTCACTTCACACTTAATAAAGAAAATATTGGATTTTCTGGAATCATACTCTATCGTTTTTACAAGTAAAACGGCTTTTTCCTCAAACAAAACTCTTATGAACTCACCAACTTAATTGTTGACACTTTTCAAAACTACTTGTATTCTCAGGAAATCAGTGAAACAGGAAACCAACAGCATTTTGAGGATGGGACGTTAAATCGTCAAACAGTTCTTTTTGTCATCATAATGTAATTGATTTTGAAACATGTAAACATATACTATGGTGTAACCCTTTTCAATTATGTTTATGATGGTTGTATTTACTTTGAGCACTATTATACTCGTTGTTGTGATACTATACATCAAGTCCTCCACCCCCGGACGTTTCCGCCATCCTTGGTTTGGGGGTGTGACAAAGTGCGGCAAGAGCCATGAGGGGGTGTGCAGAGAGGATGTGTGCTACAAGTGTGGCAAGGAGGGGCATTTCGCGAGGGATTGCCCCAAGGGGTTTGCAGTTTGCTTTGACTGCAACCAGACTGGCCTTCGGAAGGCTGAGTGCCCACAGCTACTTCAAGGATCAGCACAGGGATCTGCACCTGCTGCTAGAGCTACCGAGGTCCGGACAGCGAAGGCCGAGGCACCGAAGGCTCGCGGGAGAGCCTTTCAGTTGACAGCAGAGGAGGTCCGCGCAGCGCCCGATGTCGTGGCTGGTATGTATTTTTTTATTTACTTATACTGAGTTTGAGATATTGTGCTTATTCTGTGGTATGCATAGGTACTTTTCTTGTGAGTTCAGTACCTGCTTTGGTGTTATTTGACTCGGGTGCGAGTCGATCTTTCGTGTCATTAGCGTTTAGTCAGCACATCAGTATCCGACGAGAGGCGTTGAGTCGACCTCTACGAGTTTCTATAGCTGACGAGCGAGCGGTTTATGCTACTGATGTGATTCGAGGATGTGTACTCGAGATTTTCGGTGTTGAGTTCCCGATAGATCTGGTGCCGATTGCGATGGGGGATGTCTGTGTCATCGTGGGTATGGACTGGTTGAGCCGATTTGGAGCTGTTATAGACTGCGAGCGACAGTTGGTGACCATACGAGACCCTAGTGGGGGAGTAGTTACGGTGTATGACGAGGGCACTCGATCTGGGTCAGCATTTTGTTTGGCTGCCAGAGCGAGACAGAGTCTACAGCAGGGCTGTAGAGGGTTTGTAGCCTATATGATGGATGCACGAGTTACCGCAGAGAGGCCGAGTTCTGTCGGTGAGGTACCGATAGTGCGAGAGTTTTCGGATGTTTTCCCTGAGGAGTTGCCGGGTGTGCCTCCCGAGAGGCAGGTGGAGTTCCGCATCGATTTGGTTCCGGGGGCAGCGCTTATTGCCAAGGCACCCTATCGCCTTGCACCGCCGGAGATGCAGGAGTTATCCTCGCAGCTTCAGGAGCTGTTGGGGAAGGGATTCATCCGACCGAGTAGCTCGCTGTGGGGAGCGTCGATCCTTTTTGTAAAGAAAAAGGATGGTTCACACCGGATGTGCATTGATTACCGGGAGTTGAACAAATTAACGGTCAAGAACCGTTATCCATTACCGAGGATCGACGATCTGTTGGATCAGTTGCAGGGTGTGTCTTGGTTTTCCAAGATAGACTTGAGGTCTGGATATCACCAGGTGAGGGTGCGTGATGAGGATATCTAGAAGACGGCGTTTAGGACTCGCTATGGGCATTATGAGTTCGTGGTGATGCCTTTTGGGCTCACCAATGCACCAACGGCGTTCATGGACCTCATGAACCGAGTATGCAGGCCGATGTTGGATCGATCATTGATTGTGTTCATCGATGATATTCTAGTGTATTCGAGATCCAGAGAGCAGCATGAGGAGCACCTGAGGGAGATCCTTGGAGTATTGAGATCGGAGAGGCTTTATGCCAAATTCTCCAAGTGTGATTTCTATTTACGAGAGGTCCAGTTCTTGGGACATCTCGTTAATCAGAATGGGATATTGGTCGATCCGGCCAAGATTGAGGCTGTGATGAGTTGGGAGGTGCCGAGATCCCCCACCGAGATCAGGAGTGTTCTGGGGTTGGCCGACTACTACCGGAGATTTATCAGGGACTTCTCTAGGATTGTCGTTCCCCTCACCAGATTGACCCGGAAGGGTGTTGCTTTTATTTGGGGTCCCGAGCAGCAGACCTCATTTGAGACTCTTCGCCGGAGGTTATGCGAATCCCCGGTGTTAGCTCTTCCGGAGGGGATGGAGGATTTTGTGGTGTATTGTGATACGTCATCGGGGTTGGGTGCGGTTCTTATGCAGAGAGGGCACGTGATAGCATACGCATCGAGGCAACTGAAGCCTCATGAGACAAGGTATCCCACCCACGATTTGGAGTTGGGGGCAGTGGTGTTCGCCCTCAAGATATGGCGCCATTATTTGTATGGGGTTTGGTGTACCATATACACGGACCACAAGAGTTTGAAGTATCTGATGGATCAGCCCAACCTGAATATGCGCCAGAGGAGATGGTTGGATGTGGTAAAGGATTATGACTGTGAGATCCTGTACCAGCCGGGTAAGGCTAATGTGGTAGCCGATGCTCTGAGCCGCAGGGCGGAGAGTGCCACGATTCGAGACATATGTATGAGGATGACGGTGATGACTCCAGTGTTGGATACTATTCGAGAGGCCCATGAAGAGGCTGTGAGACCGGAGAACCGCAAAAGGGAGCGGGTGATTGGACAGGTGTCCGAGTTTGTGACGAATAGCCGAGGGTTCATGACCTTTCGTGGTCGGATTTGGGTGCCGTATACGGGCGGGGCACGTAGCACTCTGTTGGAGGAGGCGCATAGATCGAGATTTTCGATCCACCCCGTCGCCACTAAGATGTATTTGGACCTGAAGAGAGACTACTGGTGGCCCTGTATGAAGAGGGATGTTGCATGGGTAGTAGAGAGGTGTTTGACATGTCGCCGGGTTAAGGACGAGCACCAGCGTCCGCATGGCAAGTTGCAGCCATTAGAGGTTCCCCAGTGGAAGTGGGAACAAATTTCTATGGATTTTTATCACCAAATTGCCGAGGACCGCGAGGGGTATTGATGCAATTTGGGTGATTGTGGAACGGCTGACGAAGAGCGCCCACTTCCTTGCTATCAGTGAGAACTCTTCTGCGGAGAGGCTAGCAGAAATATATGTGAGAGAGGTGGTGTCGCGGCATAGAGTGCCGATTTCGATTGTGTTAGACCGAGATGTACGTTTCACTTCCAGGTTCTGGAGGAAGTTTCATGAGGAGTTGGGTACGAGATTGCACTTCAGTACTGCTTACCACCCACAGACGGATGACCAGAGTGAACGAACGATACAGACACTCGAGGACATGCTTCGGGCATGTGTTATGGACTTCGGTGGAAGTTGGGACACATACCTACCTTTGGCTGAGTTTTCTTACAACAACAACCACCATTCGAGTATTGGTACGCCTCCCTTTGAGCTTTTATATGGGAGGAGGTGTCGGACCCCCATCTGTTGGGGAGAGGTAGGGCAGCGAGTGATGGGTAGCACTGAGATAGTGCTTAAGACGACTGAGCAGATACAGCAGGTCAGACAGAGGTTACTGATAGCCCAGGGCCGTCAGAAGAGTTATGCGGATAGGCGGCGATCCGAGCTCGACTTCCAGGTTGGAGATTTCGTACTCCTGAAGGTATCTCCTTGGAAAGGAGTGATCCGATTCAGGAAGAGGGGCAAGCTGGGGCCCTGATACATTGGTCCGTTCAGGGTGACCGCGAGGGTGGGTAAGGTAGCATACCGTCTGGAGCTACCCGAGGAGTTGAGTCAGATCCATGATACCTTCCATGTATCCCAGTTGAGGAAGTGTATAGCCGATGAGACGGCGGTTGTGCCGCTAGAGGATATTCAGGTGGACGCGAGTCTGAATTACATTGAGAGGCCGATCGCAATCTTGGATCGGAAGATCAAGGTTCTGGGGAACAAAGAGGTGCCCCTGGTTCAGGTCCAGTGGCAACATCGGAGAGGGTCCGAGCTGACTTGGGAACCGGAGACGGAGATGCGGGAGCAGCATCCAGAGTTGTTTGCAGAGCGAGACTTCTAAGGCGAAGTCTGATTCTAGTGGGGGAGAATTGTAACATCTGGATTTCCAGGTATCACAAATTAAGTATTTATTTTTGAGTCAAGGAGAGGGACTCGACGAGTTGACGCCTAAACTCGTCGAGTAGGATCGCGACTGCTGACTAGGATTAACGAATGGACTCGACGAGTCGGCGAGTCGACTCGACGAGTCCGCGCTGTGGACAGAAACCCTAAATCTTCGGGCATGTGCCCTATTTAAGGGTCCTTATGGCCCTCATTGCGGCCACACACCCACTTGAGAAACCCTAACGAACCAGAGAGCATAGAGAGTGAGGGAAGGAGCTAATTGCATCACCTTTAGTGCATTCTTGCAAGAAGGAGAGAGGGGATTCAAGCTAGGCTGATTGAGGAGCTCAGACCTACCATTACTTCACCAAAGGTTGCTGCTGAGGTATGAATCCATGCCTATTTTCGTGTATATAGCAGATCTCTTGAATCTAGGGTTTCTTTACCCTTTCTTTAGTTGGAATATGGAGCATGTGAAGTCCCATTGAGGAATGGACTCTAGATCTGGACCTTGAGAGGTCCAGAGTGTCCCAACAACCAAGCTTTATGCTGTTACATGAGAATATTGAGCCTATGACTCCATTTTTAGAGCTATTTCATCAAATAGAGCCATATGTGCGATGCATGAACGTAAAGTTCAGACCTTTACGTGACTTTTGGGTGTTAGAAGGTCAGATCTATAGGTTAGAGAAACAGATCTGACCTCAGAAGGTCGTTTGAGAATTCTCATGGAAGAAACTCGCCGAGTCCATGAGAGGACTCGACGAGTCGGATTGTGTTGCACCACGATTCGTGATTAGTGGTAACCCGTCGAGAGAAAGGTTAACTCGAAGAGTCGAGTGAGGCCTTAGGAGGATTCAAAGGACACGCATGGACTCGCCGAGTCACCCGAGTGCACTCGACGAGTCTGGTCAAAGTTGGACCGTTGACTGGGGTTGACTTTTAGGGTTTGGTCAACATTTGGACATTGGACCATTGGAGGGGTAAAATGGACTTTCCCCCTTCTGAGAGAATATAGGGAGGGACTAGTCTAGCCTTTGAGAGCCGTATTAATTAGAGATAATTACTTTATGTGATTAGGCGGAGGCTAGATCAGTGATTCGAGTTCGAGACTTTCCGAGATTACCCGAGGTGAGTCTTCTCACTATACATTACCTAGAGTGGTAACTATGTGCAGATCGGAGGGTCTTATGTGTTATGTGTATGTTTGTGTTTATGTGCATTGTGATATATGTATGCTATGTGTTATATAGACCGGACCGGAGGGTCCCACGATTTAGACCGGACCAGAGGGTCCAACGATTTAGACCGGACCAGAGGCTCCAACGAGCTAGACCGGACTGGAGGGTCCAACGAGCTACGAGACTAGAGGGTCCCGCTGAGACACATTGACCAGAGGGTCATACCGAGTTATAGCCTCGAGTGGCTTATGTGTTGTATGTGGTATTTTGGGGAACTCACTAAGCATTTATGCTTACCGTGTTATGTGATATGTGTTTCAGGTACCAGCGATGATCGCAGGAAGGCGCCGACATGATTTGTACACACTGGCAGAGGATTATGTATTTGAGATTCTGGGATATGTTTTATTGTGATGACAGTTGATACATATGAGATTTTGAGAATATTATATGAGCTTTATTATGTTTGAAAAATGAAAAATTGTTTTAAAATTTACGTCGTTACATATATTATAAGTTATAATATATTAATAAGATTGTTTAATTAGTATTGATCAAGAATTAATTTGGAATAAATTAAGTGATCAAAAGGAGACTAATTAAATATATGGGTTGATTGTGTAAATCATCCATACTTGTATAGTGGGCTAATGCTCCATGGATTATGAAGTTGGGCTAAAACCCATAGGATGCTCCATGGTGTTTTTGTACCCATGGATCATGGAAATGAAAGGCCATGACAATTAGGGTTTACATGGTGTAACCCTAATTGTGACACACTATATACGCATCTTATTCTTCCCAAAAATCGGCCACTATGAAGAAATGGTGAGGGCTAGCCGATTTCATGAAGTGTCTCATTTCTCTCAAGTTATTCTAAGTGTATTTGATGTTGTGTGAACCATTTGAGGTGTCACACTTGAGGCACTAGGCTCTTGAGCTCCATGGAATCAAGCTACAACAAGAGGTATGTAATTCTACTAGATTTTATATTACATGTACCTTATAGTATGCTAGTTAGAACAATACCTTGGAATATTCATATTTGCATGTATAATAGAGAAAACATAGATCCAAGGTATTTAGGGTTGCATGTACACTTAGGAGTGTTAGAATGCTCAAAACCCTTCAGTGGTATTAGAGCCTAGGCTTGTTTTCTTGTTATACTTGCAAAATTGGCTGAAAAATCGAAGTTTGTTGCTGTCTGCTTAGCAGACTCACCGAGTCCATGAAGGGACTCGACCAGTCCAAGGCTAAACTCATCCAACTCGCCGAGTTGGTTCATGCACTCGACGAGTTGGACCCCCAGACAGGATATCTTCGGCTGTTTTGGCTGGAATTGGACTAGGAACATTACCCTAAGCTGTTTTTCAGCTTATAAACCTGTTTTTGATGTGGTAATGTTCATGCTAATCCAATTTCAAAGATAATTGTCAATAGATTCATGTTTTGTATTAGTTTAATGGTTAGGCTAATTACATGAAAAAGTTTGATTGAATTATCTTGTTCTTATGAGTTTCTTAGATTAATAGAAAAGTTATGTGAAATTGATGTTTTCAATCCAAATTAATCTAAGAGTTGGTTCTAAAATGTGTTTTTGTAACTTGTCCTCAAGTTATATGAAAAGTCACATTTAAGATTCATAAAACTCATAAATATTTCCATAGGTCATGAATAAAGAAAAGTCATATTCTTTTAATAGTTTAAAGTCTTCAATAACTTGTCCTCAAGTTATGGAACTTGAAGAGTTTTTTGAATTAAAACTACTTTAAACACATAAGTTATGGAATTGAATAGTTTTGAATAGTTTCAAAACTTGCCCTCAAGTTTTGGAATTTTTAAAGTTTTCCCTTATGACTACTTTAATTCCATGTTAAGCCCTTAGAATTTTAAAAGTTAAAATTCAACCCTTATACTTTATAGTATTATAAGTTAATAATATATATGTAAGAGCAAGTCAGTCTTACCGTTAGTAGGCCTCATTCACGAAGCCAGTCTATAAGGTTACTGCCTATAAAATGGCAGTTTAATGGGTGTCCACTCTCACCCACCGCTCCCTTGACTGGTGGAGGGTCGTTAGCCGAACGGGTAGGAGAAGGACTAGAATTCTCCCTTCATTAAAAGTATTAATGATAAATACTAAGTAACTAAACTTTTATAAATTCCCAATCTTAGTTACTTAGGAAAATATGAATTTGGTGCTAACCCATGAAATTACACTTTGCACGTTGCTTAAGTCGTTAGTGGAGCACGTGTGGGTAACCGGCACACTAACCTGGATTTAACAAGGTAGGCAAAGGGTAACTTAATGTTTATCATAGTATCGGTGGAGCGCGTGTGCTTAACCGACACATCGGTTGAGGGGTAAATATTAAGGGTACCAAGTATATTTGCATGGTTATTCACACCTTGTTTTGTGATCCTCGGCATCCCAGTCACAAAATCTGAGAGGGCACAATCGAGATTGAAACATGTCATTGAACAGTTCAATGAATATCAAAAGATCTAGGAGTTTCAAATCCAAGTAAAACCTAATTAAATTATTTCATTTTCATGGTGGAAATTGGTGAATCGTTATTCGCCTACCTTCAAATATTTTATAGCTTGGATTACAGCATCCCTCTTCCAAGTTATAAAAGTATTGTGTTGGGTCCTGGCCTTAATATTTCATATTGGGTGTTATATTAAGGACTTTAAATCAACTATCTTGAATATCTCCCAAACGATGTTTGGTTGAGACAGTTATGATCTTCCCAAAACTCTTGGAACAAGCTTTCCTAATGAAGATGATGTTCCGAAAATCATTCTTCACTCCCTCCACCTCCTCCAATTATTCTCTCTAACTCACAAGTTCAAGGTCACTCAAGCCCTATTGGCAAGAAAGGTCTATGTATGCTCACATCTTGGAGATGAAGTCACATATTGACAAGGAGGGAGAGTTTGGTGTCAAAGTCTTGAGAAAGTTGGTTGTTCAATCACTTTCTAAGTCACATAGTGAGTTTCCTTTGGGACTACTATGAAACAGACTATGACATGACCCTTAATGATCTTATCTATTTGCTAGGTGCAGCTGAATCAGCAATGATTTGGAGCACTGGTAAAGCAAAATTGATTAGAAGATCAACTTCCTAAACTTCCATGGACATTGACAATGGTAACATTGAAAATCCAGAAAAGCTTTCTCTTCCCAATGGAAAGGGATTGACCATAGTCAACTCGGTTGACCAAATGGTAAAGATAAAGGCTAAGTCTGAGACAGTCTCGTGTACCATTCCCAAAAGGTCCATATGCTTATATTGCCAAAGGAAGGGGCATTGGTTGCAAAGCTGCCCTATTTACCTCAAAAATCATAAGGTTGGTCAAAAAGTTTGACTCTACTTCAGGTAAGTCCACTATCTAACTCTACTAAGTTCCTATTTGGAGATTCTTATTACATGTTGTGACTGGGTCACATGTTGAAGTTTTAAGAATCAAAGAAAGGAGAGGAAGCTTAAAGAAGAGTGAGTTGATTCTGATCGCGAAGATGGATTTCGATCGCATGGTTCGGTGATCAAAATTTTTGAGCTACTGCTTAAGAGTTGTGATAGATTTCTTGGGAATAAATAACAACATAGTTTTCATATGCATATGCATTGTAAGGATAAGTTTTTCCGCAAGTTTTATAATAAAAGAAAAGTTTTGATTTTATTTATTTTAAGTATCCTTACAATGGCACTTGTGAAAAATTGTTGTTTATATGATTCCATTAATAGCAACATTGGAAAATAAATTTGATTCTATCATTTGTGGTAGTGTCATAATTTACCAAATAAGGAAAGATTCTCATCAACCAAGTTTCAGTTGGATAGAAACTTGGAATCATGCAAGTTGTATAGTATGGTGAATGAAAATTTTCAGCTTTGGAAAATTAAGACTAATACCTTGTTCACATGTATATGTGAGTCAAGTGAAGGACCAAGGGATCGAGTACACATTCGTGTGCACTGGTCAAGTCCACCACAAAAGATCGATAAGACTATTCGTCATGATTTACTGAAGTTTAGTAAATATGATTATACTTACAAGTTTAATTATAATTCTGAAACATTGGAAAAGTTTCGATGTATGGCAGAACGAATGAGAAGAATCAAATTAGGCAGAAAGATAAAAGTTTCTCAAATCTGAAAAGATGGGAGAGTACTTTAGTATCATGTGTTGTGATCATCTTAATGATTAAAGAACCATATCACAATTGGTCTTCTAAGGACATCTTATTGCATTCTTATGGTTAAGAAGAGGAATCGTGAATTGTTGAAATGGTTAAATCAAGAAGCTGACTCGTACTTCGTTCCAAAACAATTCTTAGAGTCAGACTCCAAGATTGTAACTTGAGTGACACATCTTAAAGAAGGTTTATTAACACTTGTCAAATGTAAGAGTAAAATGTGCTCTACTCTTGTACATTTGAAATTGGTAAGTTGTGATGTTTTGGATAAAACAAAGACCAGCTAAGGCCAATTGTGTGAAGTGCTTTTCTTGATAAGAATCCACACTATCTCTTGAATATTTGGCGAGAGAGTCTTATATGTCAAGAGGACAGTGGGAGTCTAAAAGATCTTGAAAGAGTCTAATCAAGAATAAAAAAAACCCGTAGTTCATCACTAGCACACGACGTGAGGTTTATAACCTATCGTGTTGACATATTCCTAATTCTGTGCCCATTCCAGTTAAAGTTGGCTTTGCATATGAGTTCTGATAGTTCTCAGTTGGTTGCATCACAACTTGGAAGCAATGGCAGACCCTTGTGCTGCCAGGTGGCAAGAAGTTAAGACTGCACAAGTTCGGTCCATATGAGTTTTGATTTGTCACTAACCTTGTCTTGTGATTATGGTTTTGACAAATTCACATGGAAAGGAACACATACACCATAAAATCTAAGTGGCATAAGGTTTCACTCTGATTCATGAAAATGATGGTGAGGAAACGCTTTCAATAAGTAGATTTTAGGTAGATAGCAATTGTGATATTTGCATTCTCAAAGTCGTTAGTGGAGCGTGTGTGGTTAACCGGCACACTAACATGGACTTGTGAGAAATGGAAAAGGTCTAAACAATTGAGACTATGATTACGACATCCCTTTTCATAGTTCTAAAAATTGTTTAGACACACATATGAGCTATCTAAGGAAAGGTGTGTGATTTTAATAAAGTCTTATCAAAACATCTCGTATCAAAAATCTGAACTTTGGTAAGAAAGTCAATAAAGTATTGATTTCTAGAAGTTCAGCTGATTTCTGAGTACATGTCAAAGCTAGTGGGAGCATAAGTGTTATGCTAATAATCATCATGTTAGTGGGAGCATGATAATTATTATTAGTATTGCAAGATAGCAATGTTAATTATAGAAAACAAAAGTTTCAATTCGTGAATTTGCAGGGGTTGAAAAGTTGTTTAGCTATAATTAAGGGAGAGGAAATTATACTTCATTTCAATTCTAAAAAGCTTAGATTGAGGTTTTAATCATCTTTAGTCAAGGATATATATGAATTTTGTGTTGGAATGGCTCAACATAAGGAAATTCTATATATGGGTCCATTATTTGCGTTCTAAAATTCGATTATGATTACGACATCCCTTTTCATATTCTGAATTATAAGAACTTGGCAAATAGAAATATTGTAGCAAAAAGACTGGTCTAGTTACATGTCTTTATGTGAGACATCATGAATCGTGTCCCATATGCTTCAGATATAGGGACGATTGCATGTAATACAATATTCATCTGTTCTAAATTTTTCCAAATGCCTAGAGCATTAAGAGAGAAAAAGTACTAGAACTAGATATGACTAATTTGATTAAGCAATTGTCGAGAACAATCTAAGGTTTACCAAAGATTGGTTGCTCAGGGACAGTTGGAAGTATATTGTTAATTTTTTAAAAGGACCATATTGACATATTCTGAAAAGAGACAACTCTTGTTCAGAAGTGATAGTCAAAATGGGAATATAGAAATGTTTCCATAGGTGGAAGTTATTCAATTTGTGTAAGATTAGAAAAACTTAATGCAAGAAGGATGTTTCCATGGAGTTGATCTCCATTGGAATACTCTGTAATGTCTGTTGACAAGTCTTTGCGACTTTGTGCATAATCATTACAAGAGGATCAATGCATATAAGTTTAAAATCTAACAATATTTCGGTAAATGGCCTGAATTTGGAATTCTTGCATTTGCGGTAAGGATTTGGGACTGTGAAATGAGAATCATTGGAATTATGTTCAACCGATCTATTTCACAAAGTAAAGATCATAGACAAACTTAGTATGCATACTAGGTGTATGGCATAACTAATGTTTAGACAAACATAGTGTGCATACTTGGTGTATGGCATGAGTAGTGTTTAGAAAACATAGTGTACATGCTTGGAGCATGGGACAACTATTTTTTTAATTCAAGTATAAAGTTGATAGTTTGAAACAGTATGCAATGAATAATGTGTAATCAATATGGTGATTGATAAAAGGTGTTTTATTTATATTCATAAGTTCTGAGACCATATTGGATTCGATTATTCTTGTGTTTCACTTTGCATGTTTTGACTTCCAGAATAACTAGGTCGTTCTTCCTGAATGACTAAGTTATTCAAACTATCCACAGTCGGTCATATGTTGGAAGTAGATATGAATCAAGACTGTCATGAAGCTGGTTCGTAGATGTCCAAGGTAGTGGACATAGCAAGAGTTGCTACAATATTCATGAGTGCTCATAAGTTCTGAGTATTGGATTCAACCCACGCTCATTTGAATCACTTCATGGATTTTATCACGAGTGATCATGAGACGATAATATCTTATATTCTTCAAACCTAGAGATATGAGTTGTTACTATGAGTTGGTTATACATTGATTGCACGAAAACACATTGGTAACTCGATGCTATAAAACGTGCCTTTGTGTATGATTCAACAAGTAGTAGAAAAAGCCATATGAGTCGAAGTTTATCCATTCCTTTTACCCTTAAAGGGATAAAAGCGATATCTATGGGCCCCTCAATGATTTAGTGATGACACCCCGAAGTGCTTGGTCAAGCCAGGACTGATTTGATTTGTTCAATTAGTCGGTCGTCATAAATCGGAAATCGTGAAACAACAAATGGACAGAGAGAATGATTATAATCCATGTCTCAGTCCATATGATATCTAGAATGGAGGAATATATGATCCCTTATCTGATGGACGCGTCATTGATTTGTTCAGAGTTTGACGACAACAGCTTTTAAGAGCTACGATTGCTAGTCGGGTTTTGAAGTCATACGCAATGATAGTTTTAGACTTATCCAAGTGGGATACTGTTGGATTAGTGTCTCAGTCCATAACTATATTTGGTATGTACTTGACCCGATTGACATGGTCCATTTGGGTTGCATGGGATCATGCATTTGGATAGACTAAAATGAGAGAAATAACACTTAAGGTTTATTAATATATTATAAGTTCTATTATATTAATAATATTATTTAATTAGTATTGATCAAGAATTAATTTAGAATTAATTAAGTGATGAAAAGGAGACTAATTAAATATATGGGTTGATTGTGTAAATCATCCATACTTGTATAGTGGGCTAATGCTCAATGGATTATCAAGTTGGGCTAAAACCCATAGGATGCTCCATGGTGTTTTTGTACCCATGGATCATGGAAATGAAAGGCCATGAAAATTAGGGTTTACATGGTGTAACCCTAATTGTGACACACACTATATAAGCATCTTATTCTTCCCAAAAATCGGCCACTATGAAGAAATGGTGAGGGCTAGCCGATTTCATGAAGTGTCTCATTTCTCTCAAGTTATTCTAAGTGTATTTGATGTTGTGTGAACCATTTGAGGTGTCACACTTAAGGCACTAGGCTCTTGAGCTCCATGGAATCAAGCTACAACAATAGGTATGTGATTATACTATATTTTATATTACATGTACCTTATAGTATGCTAGTTAGAAAAATACCTTGGAATATTCATATTTGCATGTATAATAGAGAAAAAGATAGCCGAAAACAGACATCGGATGAAGAAGTTATGAATTTTTAACGAATTTTCCTGTCCCGGTCTGTTAAAAATAATAATATTAAAAAATAAAGTCAAAATTTGCCAACGAAGTCTAAACGAAAGTCGTAGAGTATAATCTCGCCTACATGTGCTTGTAAATAACGTCGAAAAAGGAGCTTATATGCGAAAGTTATGAATTTTTGAAGTTCGAGGCACAAAAACCGAGAATTTTCGCACGCACTAGGCCAGGGTTCGGCCACGTCGCCCTCGCATGCGAGCCTGCCCCGTGTCCGAGCTGCTGAGTCACCTGATGCGCGGCGCAAGCGAAGTCCGATGCGTGTCATCGCGGTGGAGGTGTCCGAACCGAGACGTGTGTGCAGCCCCTCCTTCCGACGCGTAGCCTTCCCCATCGCCACCTGTCCGATGCGCGCCTCCCTCTCCCCCTTCGGTCCGAACCCTCGCACCCTATATAAAGGTGCGAGATCTCCCGGTTCCTTCACCATTTTTAGCCCACTTTCTCATATTTTTCACACTTTTGACCCCCACAAACCTCCTTACAACCCCCCAAAGCCCCGTTATCATATCCAACACCCAAAGAACATCCCGAGGCACCAGAAGTCCGCAAGAAAAGAGTCTTTCGGTTTCTAAACCCGACCCTCGCAAACCCCGGTTTTTAGCAATAAAGCCTTTCTAGCAACGAAGTACTGCTCATATCTTCACTACTATCAAATGAGTTTATACCCCTATAATTTCACTATTTTTATAATGTTTTAAGGGGGAAAATACAGGTATATACAAAGAATTGTTGTACAAATAACAAAATTTATTCAACTAGTTTGCGATTGTTATAAACAAACTATTTTACCAATTTGGGATTTATTTCAAAAATAAACATATAAATTAATAGGTATAATTTATGAGTCATGCATATTTATCAATACACTTTATGGAACTACATACTGCCTTCTATATTCAGAGTAACTTATGAAAATAACAATATAAATTATATTAAATATAATTTATGAGATACTTACGATATATCTATTACATAGATATTTTTCATTATTCTACAGTAACTATCAATATAGAATTTGTGAGACACGCTTCAAGTACTTATTTAAGTATAAAACAAAAGTCCTGATAATTATAACGAGAGTCTCCTTCCGGAGAGCGTGACACTTGTATATAGATCTATACAGGACTGACAATCCCGCACCAGAGCTGCTTGCAACAGCTAGGTCGGCAGACCTGTGGTGACAATTGTCGTATCATATTTCGACTCCTGAAGAACGTCTTGTTTCAGGCGAGACTTAGGTCATCAAGCATGGTTATGATAACTCACAATTTGGTATTGAATAATACGTCTAGTGTAAGAATAAGTAAACAACTTCACATAGTTTTATATAAATAAGACTATAAATGGTGAATCTAGATATTTACAACTTCATAGAAGTACATAATACTATTCTAATACAGAGAAAACTTAATTTTCACAGTTTTATGGGAATTTAAAACTATATCATGCTATTTCAGAAAACAAATACATATACAACAGAAAATATAGGATTTTTTGGGGAAAACATGTTTACATTTTTCAAAGGAACAAGTTACAGATTTCAATTACACATATGTTTATGAACTCACCAACTTAATTGTTGATACTCCTTTCAAAACTACTTGTATTTTCAGGAAATCGATAAACAGGTACTCACAAGTTTTGAGGAAGACAGAGTTTCATATAATTATGTCTTTTAATTATACTTTTTGGTGTCAAATATACAATGATTTGAACATGAATGTAAATATATATTTTATCAATGTAATGAATGTTGTACTTTGATTACTATTGTGCATTGTTGTGATACTACACATGAAGTCATCCACCCCCGAATGTTTCCGTTGTTCAGGTTTGGGGGTGTGACAGATTGGTATCAGAGCTTTGTTTATAGTGAACTCAGTATATCAATTCATAAAAGATATACAAAATATAAATACAAAGGGACTTAAAATCTCTGAAGTAACATTTTTTTAATAATAAAAAGTTTTTATGATGAGTTGGACACTATGATTAAGTCTCGGGGTATGTAATCATGTTTGGGATGAATATAGTCTGATCAACTATATTTATCCGGGACATGACTAGTATATGCCGAGAAATAGTCGTAGTGAATGACAAGTCTAGAACTTACCAATAAACCATAGCTTTATCATATAAAATCCTATAGGAGTATTTTGAGATACTATAAAATTTTTCTATACTTTTATTCCTATTTCTCGTATAGACAACATGGCTGCATATAATTTACCCGGAGACACCTACCACCAACAAGATGGGGGTTGGATCGTGAATTCAGATGAAGAACCACTTGAAGTTAGTGATAGTGATTCTAGTGGTACAGACACAGAGCCTCAAATATATAATCCACCTCAAGCTGGACAACACCCCATAGTAAGACAAGATTTTCAAGGACCTATACCTATATGGGGCGAACATTTGAACCACTGGAGTCAGCAACAAGG
The DNA here is from genome assembly GCF_052849685.1 of Lactuca virosa. NCBI lineage: Eukaryota > Viridiplantae > Streptophyta > Magnoliopsida > Asterales > Asteraceae > Lactuca > Lactuca virosa. Next base: position 133,647,992 of record NC_136429.1, read on the forward strand.
CCTACTTCCTCCTTACAGAATGGAAAGAGGCTATTATGACCTCCTGATAGAGCTCTTCCAGTCATAGTACACCGCATAGCCCGTCAAACTGATCAGGCACGAATTTCAATAAATCGAATCCTAGAAGTGAATGATACTGCACAAATCAACAATGCTGATATTCTTCGTTTAGATGAACTACAGGACGAAACCCAAAATCATACTAAAGCACTTGAAAGACAAGTGAATGATGCTCAAGTTGAAATAAGGGCATTAAGGGAATATCATCCTACCCAAGAAAGGCGTTTGAGGGAATCAGAACCCCATGTGGCAGAGTCCAGTACTAGGTGTCGTAATCGCCGCAAGTAGTGTTTACACTACTTCTATTTTCTATTTTGATAAAAATTAGGATATCGAATGTATATACTACTTTTTACTATATGTAAAACTCCACCCTACGAATACGTGAATACACTACTCGTAGGTAGTAATGTTGTCTAATTTCCCTTTTTGTTGATATAATATAGACCTATATCTAGGTCAAATTCTCCCAACTTCATGTACAAAACAATATATCAATAAAATATTAAGCATTTTATTTCATTAGGGAGTTATTAAAATTTTCATAAACATCTTGCTTCATAAGTTAAGATATGTTTTATCCGATTTCACCTGACCTATGATATTGTACTTATCACCATTTTCTTAAAACATTATAGATAAAAGATGCCTCCAAGAAAGACCAACAGAAAGAACAACAATCCACCAAATCCACCACCGCCGGTACCTCCTCAATCTGATGCTGCTGTCTTTCAAGCAGCAGTAGCTACCGCCGTGGCAGCAACAATAACACAGATCAATGCCAGTGGCAACGGTGGGGCAGGTAGTGGTACCCATCCTTCTAACAGTCATCCGAAGGAATGTTCATACAAAGATTTCACAAATGCTAAACCTCGATCCTTTGATGGAACGGGAGGTGTCATTGCTTTAACTCATTGGTTCGAGAAAATCGAATCAATTTTCGAAATTTACGCATGCCCCTAGTCTAGCAAAGTGAAAATTTGCAGCATGCGCCTTTACAGATAGAGCTCTCACTTGGTGGAATAGCCAAGTCAAATCCCTGACTCTTCCGATAGCTAACAGTATGGTTTGGAATGATTTGAAAGAACTAATGCTAGTTGAATACTGCCCGAGGGGCGTAATGCAAAAGTTAGAACAAGAACTTTGGGTCTGAAGATGAAGGGCTCCGATATCACTGCTTACACTGCTAGGTTCAGTGACCTGGCTCTACTGTGTTCCGGGATGGTCACCCCGGAAAGCGAGAAGGTGGAAAGGTATATATGGGGATTAACTCCCCCGACTCAAGGGAATGTTCTAGCTGCCAATCCCCTTACCTTTGATAGTGCCAAACGTTTGGCACAAACATTAATAGATCATGGGGTTATTCAAGATTCCATACGCGCTGTTCCTGAAAAGCCCAAAGAAGGAGGCGGTAAAAAGAAATTCTAGAATAAACGAAAAGGGCAGTCATCACAGGAGCCATCTAAAAAGCAACAAACTGTGGCAGTACACATTGCTATTGTTCCAATTGTCGTTCCTACTCCTGCATCTACCAGTATTTCTGCTACTCCAGTAAATCCGAGTCGATATGCTGTAACTTTGCCAAAGTGTGATAAGTGCAACTTCCATCACACGGGAGTTTGCAAGGAAATGCACTGCAGAAATTGCAACAAGAAGGGGCATATTTCCCGCTTCTGTAAAGCACCAACACAACCCATATCTCAAGTCCCCACTAGGGGAGTTATCCAAGCTTGTTACGAGTGTGGCGAAATAGGGCATTACAAGAGAAACTGCCCAAAGACAAAGAATGTCGGGGGCACAAGAAGAGTTTTAACAATTGGCCACGAAGAAGCGATGGCAGATCCTACCGTGGTTACTGATACGTTTCTTCTCAACAATTCTTACGCATGCATTCTTTTTGAGAGCGGTGCAGAGAAAGTTTCGTAAGCCACGAATTTAAACATCTACTAAAACAAAATCCCCAATCCTTAAAAGACACGTTCACTGTAGAGATGGATAATATCAAGACTGAGAGCACAAACGATATATACATAGGGTGTACACTTACCTTAAACAATTATTCCTTCCAAATACACCTTATGCCAGTCTCCATAAAAAGCTTTGACATCATCATCGACATGGACTGGTTAAGTCCTCATCGTGCCGATATTCTACGTTTCGAAAAGGCCATTCGCTTCAAATTACCAAATGGTGAATCCCTTGTTATCTATGGCGACAAACCTAGTGCAAATCTTCAAATCATTTCTTGCGTTAAAGCCAAGAAGTATCTTCACAAGGATTACTGTGCCTTCTTAGCTCACGTAGTTGATAAAACACAAGAAGTGAAAAACATCAAGGATATTCCTGAAGTCTGTGATTTCCCTGATGTATTCCCTGAAGATCTCTCAGGAGTTCCGCCTAAACGCCAAGTCGAATTCCGAATCGACTTGATTCCCGAAGCTACCGCTGTAGCTAAAGCCCCGTATCGTCTTGCACCTTCATAAATGCAAGAACTATCCAGTCAATTGAACGAACTGCTTAATAAGGGCTTTATAAGACCAAGCTTCTTACCCTGGGGAGCACCGGTCTTGTTCGTGAAACAGAAGGATGGATCATTTCGCATGTGTATAGACTACAGGGAACTGAATAAACTTACTATCAAAAACCGATATCCTTTGCCTCGAATTGACGACCTTTTTGATCAACTTCAAGGGGAAAGTTTCTTCTCCAAGATTGACCTAAGATCAAGATACCATCAGTTATGAGTCCAGGAGGCCGACATTCCAAAGACTGCTTTCAGAACTCGCTAAGGTCAGTACGAATTCGTAGTGATGCCTTTTGGTCTAACGAATGCACCCGCAATATTCATGGACCTGATGAATCGAGTGTGTCGACCTTACTTAGACAAGTTCTTTATAGTCTTCATTGACGATATACTAGTCTTTTCTCAGAGTAAGGAATAACACAACCAACACTTGCGACAATTTTTGGAAACCTTAAGGGCAGAGAAATTGTATGCGAAGTTCTCAAAATGTGAATTCTGGATTCGAAAGGTGGAATTCCTAGGTCATGTAGTCAGCAAGGATGGGATACATGTTGACCCCTCCAAGATCAAGGCTATCGAAAGTTGGGAGACCCCACGAACCCCAACAGAGATTCATCAGTTTCTAGGTCTCGCTGGCTACTACATGAGATTCATCCAGAAATTTTCAAAGATCGCGAAGCCACTCACCACCTTGACCCAAAAAGGTGTGATATTCAAATGGGAGGAGAAACAAGAAACTGCTTTCCAGACATTAAAAGAATCCCTTTGTAGCGCACCGATCTTATCCCTCCCAGAAGGGACGGGAGATTTTATAGTCTATTGTGATGCGTCCAAGAAAGGGCTAGGTTGCGTTCTGATGCAACAAGGAAAGGTTATATCCTATGCCTCGAGACAGCTTAAGAACCACGAAGTCAACTATACTACACACGACCTCGAACTGGGAGCAGTGGTTTTTGCTCTAAAGATCTGGAGGCATTACTTGTACGGTACTAAATGCACAGTCTTTACTGATCACAAAAGCCTCCAACACATCTTTGATCAGAAAGAACTTAACATGAGACAAAGACGATGGGTAGAGCTACTAAATGATTACGAATGTGAGATTCGTTATCACCCCGAAAAGGCCAATGTGGTAGCAGATGCCCTTAGTCGGAAAGAGTACATGAGTTGCTGAGTAAAGTCTCTGACCATGACTATCCATTCCCACCTATCTACACAAATCAAGGAGGCTCAGCTGGAAGCCTTGAAACCTGAAAACATGACAAGAGAATCCTTAAGGGGAATGGAAAAGAACTTGGAAATCAAGGGTGACGGAATTCGTTATCTCATGAATCGAATCTGGACACCGAAGTTTGGTGGCTATAGAGATGTTGTCATGAACGAAGCCCATAAAACTCGATACTCCGTTCACCCGGGTTCAGAAAAGATGTATCTCGACCTAAAGAAACTCTATTGGTGGCCAAACATGAAAGCCGAGATAGCTACTTTTGTGGGCAAGTGTCTAACTTGTGCCAAAGTCAAAGTAGAATATCAAAAACCTTCAGTTTTACTTCAACAGCCAGAAATGCTTGAGTGGAAGTGGGAGCGGATTACAATGGATTTCATAACCAAGTTACCCAGGACAACGGGTGGTCATGACACCATTTGGGTTATTGTTGATAGGTTAACCAAATCCGCACAGTTCCTGCTAATAAAAGAAACTGATAAAATGGAGAAGTTAACAAGGAAATACCTTAAAGAGATAGTACGATTGCATGGTGTTCCAATATCTATTATCTCTAACCGAGATAGTAGATTTACCTCCCGATTTTGGCAATCATTGCAAAAGTACTTAGGAAAAAATCTTGACATGAGTACAGCGTACCATCCTCAGACTGATGGGCAAAGCGAGAGAACCATTCAAACGCTAGAAGACATGTTAAGAGCTTATGTGAAAGATTTTGGTAAAGCTTAGGATTTGCCACTAGTTGAATTCTCCTACAACAACATGTATCACACTAGAATCAAAGTTGCACCCCTTGAAGCTCTCTATGACCGTAAGTGCAGATCTCCTCTCTGTTGGGCTGAAGTGGGCGATACACAACTATCCAAGAACCAAGTAACCGACAGTACTCTAACCGGTCCCGAGATCATTCGAGAAACCACATAAAAGATTATACAAATTCGGGAACGTTTGAAAGCTTCTAGAGACAGACATAAGAGTTATGCAGACAAACGACAAAAACCCTTGGAATTTCAGGTTGGTGACTGTGTCTTGTTAAAGGTCTCACACTGGAAGGGAATGGTACGCTTTGGCAAAAGTGGAAAACTAAGTCCAAGGTACATCGGACCATTCGAGATTCTTGCTAGAATTGGTCCAATTGCTTATAAACTCAAACTACCGCAGGAACTCAGTAACATTCATTCCACGTTTCACGTCTCAAATCTCAAGAAGTGTCTGGCTGATGAGACTCTTGTAATTCCACTCAATGAAATTGAATTAAACGAGAGTCTACACTTCGTAGAAGAACCAGTGGAGGACATGGATAGGGAAATCAAAAGAACAAAACCAAGCCGTATACCAATAGTGAAGCTTTGCTGGAACGCTAAGCAGGGACCTGAATTCACTTGGGAACGGGAAGATCAGATGAAACAAAAATATCCACATCTTTTCCACAGTCCATGAGTACCACCTTAGAAATAATTTCGGGACGAAATTCCCTCTAACGGGGGGATAATGTAACAACCCGATATTTCTCGTTATGTAATAGTCTAGGTCAAAATGTAACTTATTTTAAAATAATAAAGATAAATTTTTGTATACTATATGCATTTACATAATTGACCCTCAAAAATAGAAATTAATTGAGATGAAAAGTAGCGTCAAAAATGAAGTATTAAATAATCTTGATTGGGGTGTATAAAGTGGTAGAGATTGTGATAAGGTTTCCAAAAATATAAAGAACACTGAAATCCGAGTTATAACGAAGAAGTTATGACCAATCGAAGATCCGTGTCAAAAGTGGCAAAACACTGTTAAGCGTAAAAAAACAAGATTTCAATAAATTGCTTTTTAGCCTTAGGTATATAAATGAAAGTTGTAGTATATGTTAAATCGAGAGTGTCTATAAAAAGAACGTCCAAATCTGACTTCGTATGATGAAGTTATGATTTTTCTAAGATTTGACATAACAATATACAACCCGAAATTCGAAATAAAGATCGGGCGATTTTTAGCCGAAACAACCTAAACGAGAATCGAAGATCTCGTCAATAGCAGTACAACGGTAAAAAGACAGATGAAAACGGACATCGGATGAAGAAGTTATGAATTTTTAACGAATTTTCCTGTCCCGGTCTGTTAAAAATAATAATATTAAAAAATAAAGTCAAAATTAGCCAACGGAGTCTAAACGAAAGCCGTAGAGTATACTCTCACCTACATGTGCATATAAATAACGTCGAACACGGAGCTCGTATGCGAAAGTTATGAATTTTTGAAGTTCGGGGCACAAAAACAGAGAATTTTCGCATGCACTAGGCCAAGGTTCGGCCACGTCGCCCTCGCATGCGAGCCTGCCCCGTATCCGAGCTGCTGAGTCACCTGTTACACGGACCAAGCGAAGTTCGACGTGTGTCATCACGGTGGAGGTGTCCGAACCGAGACGTGTGTGCAGCCCCTCCTTCCGACGCGTAACCTTCCCCCTCGCTACCTGTCCGATGCGTGCCTCCCTCTCCCCCTTCGGTCCGAACCCTCGCACCCTATATAAAGGTGCGAGATCTCCCGGTTTCTTCACCATATTTAGCCCACTTTCTCATATTTTTCACACTTTTCCCCCCCACAAACCTCCTTACAACACCCCGAAGCCCCGTTATCATATCCAACACCTGAAGAACATCCCGAGGCACCAGAAGTCCGCAAGAAAAGAGTATTTCGGTTTCTAAACCCGACCCTCGCAAAGCCCGGTGTTTAGCAATAAAGCCTTTCTAGCAATGAAGTACTGCTCAAATCTTTACTACTATCAAGTGAGTTTATACCCCTATATTTTCACTATTTTTATAATGTTTTAAGGGGGGAATATAAAGGTAAAATACAAAGAATTCTTGTACAAATAACAAAAGTTATTCAACTAGTTTACGATTGTTATAAACAAACTATTTTACCAATTCGGGATTTATTTAAAAAATAAACATATAAATTATAATAGGTCATGCATATTTATCAATACACTTTATGGAACTACATATTGCCTTCTATATACAGAGTAACTTATGAAATAACAATATAAATTATATTAAATATAATTTATGAGATACTTACGATATATCTATTACATCGATATTTTTCATTATTCTACACGTAACTATTAATATAGCATTTGTGAAACACGCTTCAAGTACTTATTTAAGTATAAAACAAAAGTCCTGATAATTATAACCAGAGTCTCATTCCGGAGAGCGTGACACTTGTGTATAGATCTATACGGGACTGAGAATCCCGCACCAGAGCTGCTTGCAACAGCTAGGTCGGCAGACCTGTGGTGACAATTGTCGTATCATATTTCGACGCCCGAAGAACGTCGTGTTTCAGGCGAGACATAGGTCATCAAGCGTAGTTATGATAACTCACAATTTGGTATTGAATAATACGTTTAGTGTAAGAATAAGTAAACAACTTCACATAGTTTTATATAAATAAAACTATAAATGGTGAATCTAGATATTTACAACTTCATACAAGTACAAAATACTATTCTAATACAGAGAAAACTTAATTTTCACAGTTTTATGGGAATTTAAAACTATATCATGCTATTTCAGAACACAAATACATATACAACAGATTATATAGGATTTTTTGGGGAAAACTTGTTTACATTTTTCAAATGAACAAATTACAGATTTCAATTACAGATATGCTTATGAACTCACCAACTTAATTGTTGACACTCCTTTCAAAACTACTTGTATTTTTAGGAAATCGATAAACAGGTACTCACAAGTTTTGAGGAAGACAGAGTTTCATATAATTATGTCTTTTAATTATACTTTTTGGTGTCAAATATACAATGATTTGAACACGAATGTAAAGTTATATTTTATCAATGTAATGAATGTTGTACTTTGATTACAATTGTGCATTTTTGTGATACTACACATGAAGTCATCCACCCCCCGAATGTTTCCGCCGTTCAGGTTTGGGGGTGTGACACACACCCCATCAGAACCATAAAATTTGAGTATGTTCCATCATTTAATCTGTGTAGTCCCACATTAGTGTGACTGTTAGCGACACACACTTCACTAAGGACTTACAAAGAAATAATGTGCATTTTCATGGCTTAGCCTACAATTTCACATTTTTCTTAAAGTTACTAGAGTGGGATTTTATAAAAGGTTCTAGTACTTTATACCTTATACTTATAATGTGAATAATGTCCTATGAAACCCGTTCGGCTTAATGACCCACCATTCAAAGAAGAGGTGGGTGGAAAGTTCACCAATTCAGCGATCATTTTATAGGTCGTTTCCTTATTCCTCTCCTAGAGTATGACTTCGTAAATGAGACCTACTATTGATCTAACTGACTTTTAGTTATACATAGAGTATTATACTCTTATACATATTTATAGGGTGTATTTTAAGTATTTTTTAATACACAAGGTTTAAATTTAATTATATGAATTAACATTTAATTAATTAATCTTTTAAACCAATTTTGAATTTAATATTTATCTTTTAGTTATACCAATAATTAAATATATATTAAATTCCATTAAGGATAATTCAATTCCATTTAGCTATCTTATAATTAAATATTTTGTTTCCTTTTATATTTACTTCCTCAAAATTTGAATTTAGGGTTTATAATTATCTAGAATGATAGTTCGGATTTTAATAAGATAAAATAACAGATAATGACTAATATTCAAATTAGGCAAGCAAATCTCGTAATCCCGAATTAATCAGAAGCACGCCGCGCCAAGCCGAAGGCACGACGCGCCCTGAGTTTAACATGTTTCTTTTAATCGTTTTCCAATTTCATCATATGCATTAATAATTGAACATTAATGACTATGCTGATACTATTTGGGGTTTTAAGTTATAAATCACATGCACCATTGGATATCAGAACAAATATGGAAATCACATCCCGTATCAAGGACCCAAGAATTTGAAATATAAGTGTTATTAATTTCAATAGAGTACATACCAGATGAAGAGCCAGACACTTTGCCCTTAGCCTCTCTCACTTATTGTAGGTACTTGGGGAAACTTCTCTTCCAATGAACCTTTTGGCCACAATGAAAGTACACAACTTCTTTTGGGTCACCGACATAAGGAGCATCGAAGTTGACATTTCCCTTTGACCCACTGGACTCCCCAATGTGGGCTTTCCCTTTCCACCTGGGTTGGGAATAGGCCTTTCTAATCTTGTAATTTCCTTGTTTAATAGCTATGACTAGGGCAGTTGCAACACTGATGGAATGAGACTTCATTATTCATGCTTCAACTGTTTGAAATAGATTGTGAAGCTTAATCAATATGGTCTTAGTATTGTTTAAATAATAGGTTAGAATCAACTGAGCATAACTACTGGGCAATGAATTAAGCATCATGTCAATGGAAAGCTCCTTTTCAAAGTTCACAATGAGCTTTTCCAATCTCTCCTTGTGTTTCTGCATTTTCTGCACATAATCATACACTTATTGCCCATCATTCAATTTTCATGCCGTGAGGGCCTTGACGACTTCGTATTACTCTTGTCTCTCTTTTTTATGGAACATCTTCAAGAGAGCCTGGTTCAGTTTATAAGGCCAATAGTCCTCATAGGAATTTTGAAGGTCAGGTGCCATGGTTGTAATCATAATGCAAACGACATTGGTGGCATCGTCAACATGTTGGTTGTATTCTACCAATTCCTTAGGAATAGCAGATTCTTTATCGATTTCTGGGATTGGAGTGTCGAGAATATACTCTTTGTTCTCATATCTCAACATCATCTTCAAATTACGCATCTACTCCATTTAGTTTGGACTAGTAAGCTTGTCATTTAAGAGGATTGGCAAGAGAGTAAAGTTATCAGTGGTTGGAGGAGGAGGAGGAAGATAACCATTTCCATACATTTTAGTTAGTTGATTTAATCCTTAATATATTAACCCAAATTAATATTCAAGGCTAGGATCCATAAATACAATTCGCAATTAAGAAGAGGGATGCCGTAATGTAATTGCGAATTTATTTTAGGTAGGTAAAATATTTTACCAATTTGAAACTAATATGAAATTTCTATATTTTTCGAGATTCATTGAAATATCCAATGGCATGTTTAATATCAGATTATGCTCTTCGATTTCGGACCGGGATGCTGAGAATCACAAACAAGATGTGAATAACCATGCAAACCCGCGCGACATCCTCGAGGTCGTTTATGATCTCACATTGACATGTCGGTTAACCACACACACTCCATCAAAAACCATAAAATTTGAGTATGTTCCATCATTTAATCTGTGTAGTCCCACATTAGTGTGACTGTTAGCCACACACACTTCACTAACGACTTACCAAGAAATAATGTGCGTTTTCATGGATTAGCCTACAATTTCACATTTTTCTTAAAGTAACTAGAGTGAGATTTTATAAAAGGTTCTAGTACTATATACATTATACTTTTAATGTGAATAATGTCCTATGAAACCCATTCGGCTTAATGACCCCACCATACAAAGAAGAGGTGGGTGAAAATGTCAGCCATTCAACGGTCATTTTATAGGTCGTTTCCTTATTCCTCTCCTATAGTATGACTTCGTAAATGAGACCTACTATTGATCTGACTAACTTTTAGTTATACATATAGTATTATACTCTTATACATATGTATAGGGTGTATTTTAAGTATTTTTCAATACACAAGGTTTAAATTTAATTATATGAATTAACATTTAATTAATTAATCTTTTAAACCAATTTTGAATTTAATATTTATCTTTTAGTTATACCATTAATTGAATATATATTAAATTCCATTAAGGATAATTCAATTCCGTTTAACTATCTTATAATTTAATATTTTGTTTCCTTTTATATTTACTTCCTCAAAATTTGAATTTAAGGTTTATAATTATATAGCATTAATAGTTCGGATTTTAATAAGATAAAATAACAGATAATGACTAATAAGTAACCTACAATTCAAATTAGGCAAGCAAATCTCATAATCCCGAATTAATCAGAAGCACGTCGCGCCAAGCCGAAGGCACGACGTGCCCTGAGATTAACATGTTTATTTTTTATCGTTTTCCAATTTCATCATATGCATTAATAATTGAAAAAAAATGACTCTGAGAATACTATTGGGGTTTTTAAGTTATAGGTACCAGTGGGATTTTCACTTAACAATTAAGAGTACATGCAACCAAAACAAGATTTATGGATTTTCACTTTTAATAGAAACATACTTTGATGAAACAAAATAAGAACCCTATGATTATAAAAAATCATGAGTAGAAGACATGCCTTTGCTTAATTTGAATTAAGCTAACAAACTCTTTGAAGATCTCCTTGGAAAATAAGCTCCAATCATGTGGTAGCCTCTAATGCGTCACACCCAAAACCCTAGGACACCCTAGGGTCGAATATAGGGGTGAGGGGATATGAGAAATCTGATTTCTTGAGGTATGAAAGGTTATGAACGAATTTGGCTAGGAGACACCCCTATTTATAATTGCAAAATAATGTAGAATCCCTAAATTTGAATAATAAAATAATAGTATTTTATCCCAATTCAACATCTGTTTCCTTATCTGAGTTGGAGGCTTCCAGAAACCCTAAAGAAGGGCTCCATAACCGTCCACTCTCAGGAAGGTTATGGATTGTCTCTTTTTCTCAACTTTGAAAAATTACATTCCAATCCTTGTACCTCTAATTAATTCTAATTAAACCATAACTAATTCCAAATTAATTATGATTAATTCTTAATTAATTATTACTATTTTTGATTAATATATTAATCATATAATATATTAATAAATTATTTATATCTCTCCTATTATCAATCCAAGCTATTTCCTGGTTATGAGGGCAACCGAAAAAGGACTTTACATTTATTCTGCAAATTATACCAATTTGGGTAAGAGCTTAGACACCTTGATCCAACAGGATCTAGGTGAGGCATCATACATTCTTGGCATTAAAATCTACAAAGATAGATCAAAACAATTAATAGGTTTAAGCCAATGTAAATATATTGACAAAGTGTTGAAGTGATTCAAGATGGATAACTCCAAGAGAGGATATGTACTAATGACACATAACACAATAATAAGTTCATATCAATGTCCTATCACAAAGGTTGAGCTAGAGAAGATGAAGGATATTCCATATGCTTTGGCAGTTAATTCTATCATGTATGCTATGAATTGTACTAGACCTGATTTTGCCTGTGCTATGAGAACGAAAAGAAATTATCAACCAAATCGAAGAGAAAGTCATTGGATGGTTGTGAAGAACATCCTTAAATACTTGCGAAGAACTAAGGATATGTTCCTCGTCTATGGAGGTGTAAATGAAGACCTAAGTGTAAGGTGCTACACTGATGCTTCTTTCACAATCAGGATATGTTTTATTATTATTATTATTATTATTTTTATCATCAGGGGGTGCAGTGTCTACGAAAAGCTCCAAGCAGAGTGTTGTAGCGTAATCATGTATAGAGTCAGAATACATAGCTGCTTCAGAAGATGCACAATAATCTGCTTAGATGAATTAATTCATTGGAGATCTACGGGTTGCTCCTTCCATTCAGGATCCCCTAGAATTTTTTTGTGACAATGAGGGTGCTATTGCCTTGGCCAAAGAACCTAGTTTACATAAGAAGACCAAAAATATTAACCGAAGCTTCAACTACATTCGTGATGAAGTAGGACATGGTGAAATCAATATTCACAAAGTACACGCATATCAAAATTTGGAAGACCCATTCACGATGCCCCTTCCTCAAGCCAAGTTTGAAGGTCATGCTTGAGGGATCGGACATCACTATTCTAGTGATTAGATTTGATCTTTATTTTAGTATTTCATATTAGAACTATGTAGGACATCAACTAATGTAAGGATTTTGATATATATGGAATATGATATTTTTCAGTAATTACTTGTTTAAGTTCTATATTAACATGTTTAATCTGCGACACCCGCAAATCCGGTGTAGTCAATTAAATAGAATAAGCTATAAAAATGACTTTTTGATATAAGGTTATTTAGGATAAATAACCTTAGCCAAAGTTATAATATATGTGACAAAGGTTCCATACATATAAAGAATGCTGAAATCCGGCTTCGTATGAAGAAGTTATGCTTCTTCGAAGTTTCGCGATTAAACTAGCACGACTCTGCCTATTGTAAAAAGTGAATTTTTAATAGATTGCTTTTTAGCATAAATTATCTAAACGAAAGTCACAGTAGTCATTAAACCTAGAGCGTGCATGTAGAGAACGTCCAAATCTGACTTCATTAGAGGAAGTTATGATTTTTTGAAGTTTCAGCGCAACAGTATACGACTTAGAAACCGTAGTAGATATTGGTTGACTGTTAGGAAAAACAATCTAAACAAGAGTTGAAGATCTTGTCCATATGCTTCCGTCGATATAAAGATAGTCGAGAACATATATCATATGAGAAAATTATGAATTTTTAACGGACTTTAACAGTCTAAGCCTGTTAAAAATATAACTTTAAAAACAAAGTCAAAATTAATCGACGTTGTCTAAATGAAAGTTGTAGATCTCGTCGATAGCTTTCCGGGGATATAAAGAACGTCAAAAAGGGAGCTCGGATGAATAAGTTACGACATTTTGAAAATTTGGAAACTCGTACGTACGCGCGAAGTGCGCCGAGTTCACGATGACGTGGCACTCTCTAGGGGCGACACGTGGCAGTGTTGGGTGTCCATCTTTCTTCCAAGACAAGGCGATATGGCTCATGGATATGAAGACACGTGGCACCATGAAATGGTGAAATGTGGTGGTTTCTAGAAGGCTAGGACGCGGGCAACCAAGCATGCGACATGTGGCAGGAGGCTGGAGGAGTCAACAAGGAAAGAGTGCGCGGCGTGCGCTCCGTGTCTTATAAATAGATGCTCCTTCCAAGCCATTTTTCACACAACCTTTCATACCCTTTCTGTGACATCCCCATTTTCACGACCAGAAAAGACCAATTCATGCTTATATTAAAATCAAAGTTTAATTGACAAATGCGAAATTTGTCCCATAAAATATTCCCAAAGGAATGTTTTTTATTGATTTATTAAAAACTCGGGATGTCATCGTCGATACAAGAAACATAAGCATAAATGAATACTTACAACATCTCTTTATACTAATGGTCTACATCTCATTGGATCTCTTATCGGGCACATCTAGTCAAAACATAAATTATAAAAAGGGGGGGGGTTGATTAAACTAAAAACTAAAAATGCAGTGATATTAAATGAAACGAAAATGGATAATAAAAATAATTTCAGTTCTGCTGTGACTTTCCTAATCATGCAACTGATCCAGATCTAATTATTTGAGATGCGTTCTATCTAAGATGGTACTGAGAAAAACTAACAAGCTCTAGTAATTTCTCTTTTACCTAAACTAGTTAATCAAAACAAGCTCTTCAATTAACCCTAACTTTTTACTGTCTAATCAAACAAGCTCTTAATTAAGATCAGAAAAGTTGCATTAAGTTATTTGTAAAATTCCCAGCAATACCCAATACTTCTCACAAGCTCGGAAGCGTAAAGATATGATTTTTACAGTTTATATCAGAGTTAAATCCCAAAACGGAACCAATCTGATACTTGTTACTTTTACTAATTGAGAAGAACAATTACAGATTCTATTAACTGATTAACTGGAATGATAAAACCCTAGCTAGGTGATCATACTAACAAGAATTAAAATCAAACATTCATTAAGAACAAAACTGAAGAATCTAGATAGAAACACAAATCAAAAACCTGATCTAATGATCAATTACATGAAAAGTACTTGTCTTTGCAAAACTGAAAACTAAGGTTTTAGCCAGACATGACTAAAATCTGATAAAAACAAATGAAATGAGACATTAAACAACTAATCTTACTAATCTACTTGAAGGAGATGATCCACAGTCTTCAGATCTTCAGAAATCATTGAAATCGGAGAAGATACACCTCCAAAATCGTCTTTTCGTCGTCTGGAAGCTCTAGAATCGCCAAATTAGGTTACTGGAATGCTATCAGGGTCTATTTATACGTCCAGCAGCAAAAACGACGTGCATGCGATCGCATATAGACAACCTGCGATCGCAGGTTTTGAAGAAAACGTGTCACGGGCCTTTTTAATGAAGTAGGATGCTATTTTCGCACTTTTTGGCCAACCTGCGATCGCATGTACACAACCTGCGATCGCAGATTTTCATTTTTCACTTCCGGATGAATTTTTGGCACTAAAAAACCTCGAATCCAAGCTGCGGCCTAACCTGCGATCGCATAAAGGCGCCAGGCGATCGCATAAAGGCAACCTGCAATCGCATGTTGTGCCTAAGACGTCCGAAATTTCGTCTACTTTTCAGATCATTTTGAATCGCCTCAATCGGAGTTACGGTTCTCGAGATATGGTCAAAATACTGACAGGGGGTCAAAGCTGCCAGCAACATCCTTTAACTTTAGATTACAAATTCTCTCTTCGTGTGATCAATTCAATCGAATGTTTCTTGACCAAAGCATCTTGAAATCATTCCTCAACATACTCCATAAGTTCCAAGCTCCAAACGCGCATCCAATTGTCCCCAAAGCACTGCTCCACTCGAACTATCTGAAATTGACATAAAAACATGAGCAGTACGAGAATTCTATCGAAAGACATGAGCTGAACATTATTTAAATAAATGACATGAAAATGTACAAAATATGATCCTAAATGCTAATGAAAACTAACCTATAAGATGCATAAAATGGCATCTAACAAATCTCCCCAAGCTTAAACCTTATTTGCCCTCAAGTAAGAAAAAGATACAGCATTATAAACAAATGGAAAGATGTAGATAATCTAAAAAGAAACTTAGAATAAAAACTAAAATAAGATTAAGGAAACTAAAAATTTAAACTTTATCAAAACACTTCACTCTTTTTTTTTGTCACACGATCAGATTTCACAACGAGAAAGCTCCAATGAAATCACTACCTAGACAACAGTCTCAATACTTTATATTAATGATTCATAATTATATCTAATGAGTTAAACCAAGCTTAAGCAAATAATTTTTACACTGAATTAAATTTGTGAAAACAATGTATCTTTAAAAATAATTTCACGAAAATTCGTTTATAAAAACTTAGCTTGACCAGCCCCTCATTTTTTCTGAACTCGTCTAGTAAACGCGGTAAGCTCCATTATGGACAGAAAA